>NC_133558.1:36495489-37861984 GCF_048773025.1 Camelus bactrianus
AAAGGGAATCCTTGTGCCCTGTCGATGGGAATTTTAAATTGGTGCAACCACTATGGAAAACAGTATGGAGGTTCCTCAGAAAATCAGAAATAAAACTTTCCTATGATTCAGCAATTCTACTTCTAACTATTTATCCAAAGGAAAGGAAATCACTGTCTTGGATGGATATGTGCACCCCATGTTCATAGCAGCACTATTTACAACAGCTGAGATATGAAAACAACCTAAATGTCCACTGACAGATGGCTGGATAAAGAAGATGTGGTGTATGGGTGTACGTCTACACAAAGGCATGTTATCCAGCCACAAAAAGGAGCAAATCCTGACATCTGCTATCCGATGGACCCTGAGGGCATTACGCTCAGCAAAATAATTCAGACAGAGAAAAACAAACGCTGTATAATCTCACTGATATGTGGAATCTTAAAAAATCTCAACTCATAGAACAGACTGGTGGTTGACAGAGGCAGGATGTAGAGGGTGGGCAAACTGGGGGCGAAAAAAGGTCATCCTTTCTGGAGAAGGACAGTATCACTCAGAGCTTCAAATAATGTCTACAGTATTTTCATGTCAGGGGCTAAACTAAACTGAAAAATCAGTAAGCATTCCAAGGGAAGACACATGAGAGAGACACACTGGAGATCTGAATATTGGAGTTATCAAACATGGCACATAAAATAACTGATGAATATGCAAGAATTCTTGATAAGAGGGAGAATTGTCGCAGAGACCTAAAAATTGGTTTTTAAAAACACACAGAAATGCATTAATTAAAAAATATAACTGAAATGTAAAACTCAAATTAAATTAGCAGCAAGTTAGACAAAGCTAAAGAGGGAACTGGCGAAACAGAATACAGATGAGAAAAAAATTCAGACTGAACAGGGGAAGAAAAGATTTTAAAAATGAGTCTAAGAAACAGGGCACAAAGAATGTTTTAAGAATCTTCAAATCATCGGTCCAAGTCAGGAAGGAGGGTGGGGGTAAAAATAATTACTTAATTAATTAATAAAAGAAAATGGAAGTGATATTTGAATAGAACTGGTTGAAAATTTTCCAAAACACATGGAAGCCAACAGTCATCAAGTCACAGATGGAAGTAGTGCTATGAACCATTAGCAGATAGAAAGAAAATCACCTCCAGACACGTCATAGTCACACTGTTGGAAAAGAGGAAGGAAAGATAAATTATCAGCGAAGAACCAAAAATAAAACTAACAGCTGACTTCTCTCTGGTTTGTCTCCGATTTCCATTGTCTTCCTTGAGAAACCTGCATTTCGTACTGCTGTTACGCCATTGTGCCATAACATATTCATTTTATGGAATATAGATTTATACTCAATATTCATTATATTTATGCACATCATGTGGGTCTATACATAAGTATAATTTCAAGCAAAGAAAAACTGAAAGAAATTATCACCACCAGATTTTTACTAAAGAAAATATTAGAGCAAATACTTCTAGTTGAAGGGAAGTCATTGCAGATGAAAGAAGGAAGGTGAAGAAAG
The DNA here is from genome assembly GCF_048773025.1 of Camelus bactrianus. Lineage (NCBI taxonomy): Eukaryota > Metazoa > Chordata > Mammalia > Artiodactyla > Camelidae > Camelus > Camelus bactrianus. Next base: position 36,497,002 of record NC_133558.1, read on the forward strand.
TACTGAAGAACTAAGGAAAGGGGAAATAGGTAAATAAATATGAATGTATAGTGACTGCATAAATATATATTACAAATATACCATATAATGAATTAACATGTACAACAAAAACAATGTAAAAAGCAGAAGGCAGTAAAAGGAGTTAAATTACCACATTTTTAATAAGTTGCAATGTACTAATTTATATACTGTTTTAATAAGTCAAGGTTGTAGATTGACATCTTATAGGTAGCAACAACTGTACTGTAAAAACAGTGTATAATTAACAAGCTAATGCAGGCGAAAATAATATAATAATAATGATAGAATTACAGAATTTCAAAAGAAGTTATAGGAGAAAAGGAGGGAAAAAGGGAAGGGCAGGGACCAAAGAACACCTGAGGCAAAGAGAAAACAGTGGATGGTAGCTTGGTCCCTTTCTGAAAATTCCTCCCCACTTATCCTAAGGTAGTCAGTAAATGTATTAACAGCGGCAGAGATCCAAACTGTAAAGTATACAGTCACTTTAACCTCTTCGTTAAATTTGAGCAAAAATATTACACATCCAGGTTAAATTCAAGAGACATTTTAGTTGGGATCATCATTTTTCCAAGCAAATGGAACTTCAAGGATCAGGATAGAAGGCAAAATGACTATAAATTTAATCTCACGCGATCTACAATTTTGTTTTTCAGATCTAATAGGTTTCAAATGTTGTTTATGACAGAATCGAGATCTTTGGGGATTTTACTGTCGTGATGGCGTATCCATCTGCAAAGAGGTTCAGCCACTGCTTAAGCAGCACTTGGTCATCAAAGAAGGGCTACTTTACAAGGAACCTCAATTTCAACCAAAATGTTCAAATCAATCAGTTAAGCCAACTTCATCATATTCATTTTAACAGTGACAAACAGAGAAAGTAAAACTGGCCCTAAGAGACAGCTTAAATCACAGGAGGATCAATTTTAACCTCCTACTCTATTAAGGAAATCTTCTGCAAAACCAGTATCATTAGCAAAAAAAAAAAAGAAATACAGAACTAAAGAATTTAATTAGCTGAGCTGTGGTAGTAAAAGCCTTTCACTCACATTGACCCATTTTATACTTGGTAATAAAATGTTAAACTTCAAACGTGTGTATTTGTACTTACACACACGTGCATGCACAATATTAAATTTTATCTTAATAATATACTGGGGCAGAAAAAGGTCTAGATTTTAAATCTCATATTGTCTGGCACAAGATTCTTTTTAAATAGACCATCCTGTCTGTCCCAACTTCAACACAATGATTTCAAATCTTAGGGGTCCTGCCATGATTCCCTCGGCTAGACTGAACAGTGGAGAAATGGTTAAGCCCAGTTCATCTCTCAACAGCCTCTACAATCCATTTTCAACTCTCTTCCCCATCAAAGTATGACTAGGTTCCATGAGCTAAACAGGCAAGACACAAGCAGTCATAACATCCATCTACCAGCCCTAAGACCAAATTGATTGACAGCTGTCTTTATACTCATCACCTTGGCCACTCGCATGACAAATAGTTAGCACTGGACTATTATGTGCCAATCATTGTTTTGGACTCTGAAAAGTGCTACGAAGGATTCCACGGTCCTCATAAACCTGAGATGCTTATGGCCTAGAGGGGTAAACATTCAGTCATCTGTTCCTTCAACAAGTATTTATTGGCCATTAAAGACTAATCAGACATTTCGGTCCTTGCTGAGAATCCTATGGTGGCATTTTGTCTTGCTGTTACGATGCTTGGGGTCAGGTAGGGAATTAAACACAAAATGGTCGTGAAAATAAATATATATTCATATTATACATCATGAAGAGTGCACTGTGCAATAGGAGATAACAGAGAATGTTATCTTGAGAGTCTGGGAAAGATCTCATGAGAAAGCAACGTTGGAATTGAGATCTCAAGGTTCGTTGGTTGAAAAGAATCTTCCCAGCAAAGAGAAAAACAAGTAAAGACGATGTTTCCAGAGGAAAGATGATCAGAAAACTCAAAGAAGGGCATTGTGGCAAGAGCAAGAGAGCGGAGCTGAAGGTGATGCTGCAGAGAAATGCAATGAAGACGTGATGTGAGGCTTCCCAGAATACACCAGAAATTTTGCTGTCTATCTACTCCGAAAAGCAGTGAGAATTCCCCAAAGGTTGTGAAACAGGAGAACAGCAAGATGCTACTTGAAACAGAGGACATCTCCCAAGTAGCTGTAGAAACAGTGGGTTGAAGGTTTGCAAGAGTCTAGCAGTTTATTTGAGAGAGAATGCCATTTTAAAATTGACAGCAATTTACAATGCTAAGTCAGTTTCCAGTGCACAGCCTAATAGTTCAATCATCCATCTACATTCATAGATTTGTTTTCATATTCTTTTGCATTATGGGTTACTACAAGATACTGAATGTAGTTCTCTGTGCTATATATAATAGAACCTTGTTGTTTATAAACTGACTCTACTTCAATTAAAAAAAAAATCCAGGTGCCCTTTTTGGCAGAAATTGGCAAGCTGATCCTGGATTAATATGGAAATGCAAGTGACCCAGAGGAGCCCAAGCCCTCTGGAAAAAGAACAAAGTTGGAAAACCCACATTTCCTGTTGGAAACAATCCAATTATCAATAGCGGAATGGCTAAACAAAATGTAGTCGATCCATGAAATAGAGTATTATTCAGCCACAAAAAGGAATGAAGTGTTGATACCTGCTACAACACGGATGAATCTTGAAAACATGCTTAATAAAAAGCCAGATACAAAATATATATATAAAATCAAATAAAATAAAATATAATAAAACTGAAAGCAGCAGTAAAGTTGGAAAACCAGATGGAGCTGAGAAAAATTCAAGACGTAATACTGCAGGACTTTGTGACACTTGGGATATGGGGGAAGGAAGGAGAGGAATTTTGGGTTTGCGCTTCCCGGACTGAATGAACTGTGCTGGCATTCCCTGTGACAGGAAATCCTCGACACGGTCTGGGGTTGGCAAGGGGAGACCATGAATCCAATTTTGCAGATATTGAGCTTGAACTGCTTTTGAGATACCCAAATAATGATGTCTGGTGAGCAGCTGAACATAAGGACTGGAAATTAAGAGACAGATGTGAACACACATTTGGAAGACATGGGTCCACAAATAGTAAGGGAAACGGTGAGTGTGGATAAAAGAGTCATGAGGGATCTGAATATTTACCAGACAGTTACAGGCCACTGAGCCAGTCCAGTTCCAGCCTGAAGAAACAGAGGCAGGGCTTAGGGAGTAAGGGTGTGTTAAACAGACACCAAGGAGGGGTGTACTTAGAGCAGGGGGGCTGCAGAAATGGCTCCAGTCTTTACAATACACCCAACAGGAATGTGGGTTCACTGTGACAAGGGGCACCAAACTTGGGGCTCTCCTACGAACACATACCCTACATGTGTCTCCCTGCACCTCCGCATGCCTGCTGGCCAGGACCAGTGGGACAGGGCTCAATACTGGAAGAAAAGCCACAGTATTTAGTGGGGGAATTTGCCACCTAGCGCTTGTCTGGTCCGTGCGTGGGTGGGCCATGAGTGGTCTTACAGACATAAAGGCTTTAAACCTCTTTTCAAGGGAAGAAAGAAGAAGATTCCACAGGCCATTCTGGAGGACAGAAGATTTGTAGAGCCAAGAAAATACTTTGGTAGACATCTATGTAACTTTTGTCCAAACTAAGGTGAGCTGTGGACTTTGGTGACTATGATGTGTCAATGGAGGCTCATTTTTAGTTTAAAAAAATGACCACTCTGGTAAATAAAAATAACAATTGCGCACATACGTGTGTGTAGGGGTGGGTATATGGGAAATTTCTGTACCTTCCTGTCAATTTTGTTGGAAATCTAAAACTGCTCCCCAAAAAAGTCTTAAAATTAAAAACGGGAACACTCAGTGTTAGGGTAGACATTTTGGGCAAGACTTTGGTTTTCAGTTATATATATATATATATATATATACACACACACACACACACACACACATATATACATATTATATGTGTGTGCTTATTGGGTTGTGATGTGAAATGTATTTTTTAGGTCAAAAAAGTTTGCAAGCGACTATAGTTAAGTTACCCTGGCAAATGAAAGCACAAATTAACCTCAAAAAAAAAAAAAAAGAAGGAGGAGGGGGAGAAGAAGAAGAAAAAGCCAAGGAATGAGATAACTCCAAACAGTGAAGTATCAGGTGTCAATGCTGCTGTGAATTCAAGGACAGGACATAAAACATTACAATTCAACACCATTGGAATTAAAACAGACTTATGCATAAAAGGCCATGAGAGCACAGAAAAAAGGCTAGTAGTAACTCTGGAAGGAGAAAAGAATTGGGCAAAAGAAGTGATATTCACCTGTGTCTAAGGAATGAAATAGGAGTTTCTCAGGTAAATAGTCCAGGTTTTAAAAGGCAATACTTAGAGAAAATATAATGATTTCTCCAAAAAGGGCGTTCATTAGGCTGATGAATGTCCAAAGGTCCTATTCCTCATATTCCTGGATCCGTCATCCCAGTCATTTTCAATTACCCTGCTTCCACATCCAAACAGGACAAAGTCGACATCCTCATCTGGCAGCCCAGCCTCTATCACTGTCCCCAAAATCCATGGCATAAGAACATGGGGGTGGGGAAAGAAGTATTAACACAACAACAAAGTCATACAGAGTCTCGGACTTGGGGGCTGAGAGGTAAGGATTCCCGATTACGTAGCAGAATGAATATGGAAATTAAAAGAAAAGTTATGATACCAAGATCAAATCAGAAGACAGGAAATTTGAAGAGAAGACAAGTGAACATAGAAGATGTCAAAGAATAATTTGCCTTTTCTTACACTGTCAGCAACAGGCTTTAAGTCAGATAATCACGGCCATCTTTGAAGTAACAAGGAGCCAAGCAACTTTGAAAGAAGCCACAAATGCTCGACTCTAATTTGCAGAACTAAGATTACAATTTCGCCTATTGACACCCGAACTGAAAATACACCAACTGTAAAAACTACAGGAAACTGGATACCTAACATTAGAATCGTTGATTTAAAGTCACAAGGTTAAATTACGCTTACCCACTAAAATAGTACAACTAATACAAGATATCACTTTTTCATGATTGCATCAGGAATAAACAGTTTTGCACCCAGCAAATTCAAAACAAAAATGGCTAAACCCTCATAGTGTCCCTCGCTTTGCCCATGTTTTAACACTCACTTAACAATTATCACTGTTATTGGAATCTTTGTGAATCTCTACATTTTAAACTCTTTAAAAAGAAGAGTAATTTCTTTATTATTGTATTTTCTTGATTTACCCACCATTTCTGGTTGAGAGTGCGTTAAACCGCAAGTATGTGGATCCTATTACCTTAACTAATAGTTGTCTTACAATGGGTTTTCAGGAATCATATGGGAAGAAATTTGGTCTGGAATCTCTGTTATTCACCATTTTCCCCCCAGCTTGGTCAAGTGTGTTGCAGCATAAATACATAACAGATAATTAATGACCTGATGGGTGATTTCATCCTGCCGTGTTTCCCTAACCTAGTGTTGGCTTTGTTCCTTTTTCTGCCTCACACTTTGACAAAATTGTCCTCTTCGTCACACAAGAACAAGGATGGGAACTGAAAATAAAGGGACTATCCTGCGAGGAGTGCTGGATATTTTATCATGCAGCCTTTCCAAGGGAAAAACAGAGAAGGTACAGCTTCCTTCGGGCGACCTGCAAATGGCCAAGGTAGGCGTTTCAGTGGATCAGCTCTGCAAGTTCACAGCACAGAGGTGATGGGAACCCTTCTAAGGGGTGAGGCCTGACAGGATAGAAACGCCTCAGGAAGGGCCCTGGGGTGGGAGGGGACACAGCACTGGGAGAGGAGGCCCGGCGGTGACGGGAAGAGGCCGGCCGGCGGTGGGCGAGAGGGTGGGGACCCCCTGGGCGCGAGGTGGTACCTGCGCGGGGTCGAGCGCCCCTGCCACTGAATCGCCGATCCAGAGATGCTCCCGGAGAAGCTGCTGGTAGCTGAGGCAGTGCTTCACCGCGGACGGTACGTTCCCCATGGCGGGGCCCGGGGCTGCAGTCGGCGACAGGGAGCAACGGGGAGGAGAGGGACACGGGGCGCGCGCGCGCTGCGGTCCTGCGCCGGCCTCCCGCGCGCGCCTAGCCCGGACCCCGCTCTGCGCACTGCGGCTGCGCGAGCGGCGGGGCGCCCCGGAGGCACCTGCGCGGATGCGCAGCCCCGGGAACCCGGAGGGGAGGCGCGCGCGCGCCCGGAGAAAGGATGTTCCGGGCGCGGCGCCTTCTCCGCACGGCGGCCAGCACGCACGGCTGATCGCATCTGCGCACGCCCCTCTGAGACTTCTCACCTGGTTCAGATCGCCCCGGGGAGGAAAGGGTTAAGTCTAAATAAAAGGAAGAGGGCCTGTGTTTTCCTGTCGTGGACAGTTTGCTCATTCCCAGCTACCGCCTTTCCTGCTCAGTGTAGGTTGCGTGGAACTCACTCGAGTTTATGCTTCCCGAACAACAAGCTTGATTTTTAAATAGTATGAGGCAGGTTGCAAGGTTTAAAACACGTATATACACCAGTCTAATAAAGAAAATCCAGAAGGTGGTAAATTAAGGGAGATAGCACGCATAACTTGACGAGTCAGTGAGTTGGTAAGTGGGTACCTCAGGTTAAGCACGGAAATGGACTTGAGTTGCTTAAAGACACACATGGCACAAAATTACTGAAACCATAAGGGTTCAAGTCACTCCAACTAAAAATTGTAAACACATCCTTATGTCATTAGAATAGGACTAGTCTTGGGTAGGGACGGCTTGGGAAGATGGTCCTGGAACAGACCATCTCCCCACCTCCCGCCCTTCACAAGCACACCTGCACCCATTCCACTGACCCACTCAAGCAGTCTTCAGCACCTGCAACTGAACAGGCAGTCATCAAGAAAAGCCTTGTACTTAATCTAAAAAAAAAGATATAAATGAACTCATTTACAAAACAAAAAGACTCACAGATACAGAAAACAAACTTATCATTACCTAAGAGGAAAGGAGGATGGATAAATGAGGAGTTTGGGGTTAGAAGATACAAACTACTATATATAAAATAGATAAATGACAAGGTCCTTACTGTATAGCACAGGGAACTACATTCCATAACCTATTACGAAAAAGACTATGTATGTATCTATAACTGAATCACTACGCTGTACACCAGAAAGTAACACAACATTGTAATTCAACTATATTTCAATTAAAAAATAACACTCTCAGGGCAAGTGATTAAAGGCCCTCGACCTGTCTCATCTAAGTCAGATGTGTCTACTGCACCCTTGACATGTGGCTAATTCAAACTGAGATGTGCTGTAGGTGTGAAAAAACTACCAGGCTTCAAAGACGTAGTACCAAAGAGAATATAAAATATTTCATTAATCATATTTTATATTGATTGCATGTTAATAATCATCTTTGGATATATGGGGTTAAATAAAATATACTATTCAAATTTTTTTAAAAAAAAGAGTAGCCCTGTGCAGCCACACGTGCACGGCTAGGGTACCTGTCAGCCAGACTGGTTGCTGCAGCAAATATAAATTAGGAGCTGACTGACGCCTACGTGGTTGCACTACCAGATGAAAGAATTTTAAACTACCTTGTAAAACATAGTATAAACACACTTGGGAGGAATTTAATACCCAGAATAAACAAAGCATCATTAATAACTTGTGAGGATGGTGAGACTTCCACAGAAATAAAGCCATTAAAGGACAGGAAAAAACAAAGAATGGGAGAGATGCTGTGGGTCCTCAGTGGAGCAGCACTGGAAAGGCAGAGAGGATGGGGGATCTTAGACCTCTTAGATCAAGGATGCTTTACGTGGAGGATAGGATCTCAGCTGCGAAAGTGAGGTCATGCAGCAATTGGAAGCCTTTAAACCTCTCTAATGCACCCAAACTTCTGGTTATTCTTTATCTGAACATGACTGTTTTATAAATAGATAGATAGATAGATAGATAGATAGATAGATAGATAGATAGATAGATAGATAGATAGATCGATCGATCAATCTTGATATAGATATATATGGCTAAATCTCTGTTATAAGTTGTTCTCAGCAGAACTCTGCTGTTAATTGTTTCTCCATCACAGTTGGAACACAGCATAGAGGCTGCATCAATGCCCAGGACCACTGTTCTCTCTCCCTTTTCTAATTCTATAAGAGGGAACTTGGTATCTGAGAGAATTTAAAGGGACCCAATTTGCAAAATGGTAATTTAACAAGGGAACTTTTATCATGGAGTCCATCGTTCAAAACTTGAAAAAGTTTTGACAGCTAATATTGCAGTCTAAACTTTTGGAGAATGTGACCTCTGAGGTAAGCTAAGTATTGTCTGATCCTCTGCTACTAAGAAAAAGAACACTTAGAAATAAACCTTACTGCTTAATAGCTTTCTAAATGGGGAAGGCCTTTAGAAAATTTCATTTCTCAGAGGGGAGGGTATAGCTCAGTGATTAGAGTATGTGCTTGCTAACAGTTCAATCCCCAGTACCTCCATTAAATAAATAAATAAACCTAATTAACTCCTCCCACAAAAAAAATCATATCTCAATTACTTAACCATAGTAATACAGTTTTTTTTAACAGAGAAGCCTTATAAACATGAAAATATTTTTTAAAGAAAGAAAATTTCATATCTCAATTAGTCCGCCATGGTAATATAGTCTTTTAACAGAGAAACCTTATTAACATGAAAATAATTAGTACAGTTTTATTTTAATGCATTTCATATACAAAGTTCTATAATCTCAAAAATTTAAACTATGATTCCTATAAATACCAAAACCATTAGCAATAGTGACCATAAAAGGACCGTCTTAAGAACGTTTCATCTCCTAAATAAAAAAGAATGAAAATAGGTGTGCTTTCGCTGGACGGTAGTTTGATGTTAAAGCTAATTATGGATGCTTAAAATGTATAAATCCAAAAAAGCTTTAAATTAGAAGTGTGAACCATTAGTACTCGCGTACGTATTTCCTGTTTTAATGATTAAGATGAAAATTCTCAATGCATACCCCTCTTGGTGCAAGTCTGAGAGGCTCTAGGTGAAGCGAGAACTGATCCAGCAAGCCCCTGCGCCAGCCATCAGCTCTCTGTCCCCACGCGCCACCAAGGAAACCCGGGCTCCGTCAGAACAGCCAAGGGATCGCTTGTTAGAAATCAAAAAGCTTGCGGCATATCCTGATGTGCACCCAGTATCACTTCCAGGGCATCCTTGGACTCAGATATTTCTATGTCACTGCATCTCAATCACTCAAATAAAAGAAGATACCAAAATTCATTGCACACTCAAAGGAACTGCATTGCCTGTTTTTGCTGGTGAATTTAAGTCATTTTTATGTTTCATGCCAGAACATTCAAGTTTACCTGCCTCTCCTTAATTATTCTGGACTCCCTTCTCCTCCTTAGCCTCTTATCCCAAATCTGATCTGTCAACCAGAGATGTTAGTTACCATCCGGGAACCACCCATCGTCGCTCTCTCTTCTAGGGACCTCTTTCTGCTCTCCTCCTCTTGGAAAGGCACCACCCCAGTGCAGTGGGGGAAATCTAAGTGCTGGTTAACTATCTGGGATGGGAGGAGCCTGGTTCTACCAGTTACCAACCAAGTGACCTTCAGCAAGTTCATTAGCCTGCGTTTCTTATCCATAAAGGGGCAATGATAAAAAGTTCCTACCTGCCAAAGCTGCTGCAAAGATTAAACGAGCCAGAATAAAGTACTCAACACATGGTCCCTGATGCATATTAGACACCCAGTTAATGCTATTATTTCTACTGTAGCCTGGTTTTGGGTTTTATTTCGCATTCACAAATCTACACTGTACTGCCTGAGAAATTTTTGAAAATACGTATCTGCTCAATACTTCTAAGCTTAACATTCTTAGAGATTTCCCACAACTTTTGCAGACAAGTTGTTTCCTGAAATCATACTTAGCTTTTTCTTCTTGGTGAGACTCTTAGTTACCTTTCCAACCTCACCTCCTGCCCATTTTCTAAACACATTCTTCACTCCAGAAATATCAAATTATGTGTAATTCCCCGAGTTTCAGTCTTTCCCATGCTGTTCTATGATTCTAATCTCTTTCTTTGTTTATAAACACTTTGGGAAATACAGAAGATGTATAAAGGTGTCAGTGAAGTCACCCACCATTCTAATGCTAGAAATATTTTAATATATTTTCTTTTAGAGAATAAAAAGGAATTAGTATTTTCCTATCCATGCTATTCTGCTTTTTTTATTTAACATTGATTTAAATTCTCTAAAACTATGATACTAATGACAATGCAATATTACCATATATGAATATAGAAGTCATTTTTCAATAATCTTCTGAAGTTATTATTATTATTATTATGAAGCCTTTTAGTTATTTTTGAGAGGGAGATGGGCAGCTAGACTGTGACCTTGGGAATGTTTGTATAAATATTTACCTAATTAATTTTCCAAAAATAACATGGCAGTGGAAATCTTCTACTACAGTTGTACATCTGCCAATTTCTATTTATATTTTTAACCAAGTTTTGCTTTATTTATACAGTTATTTCCTTGGTTGGTGATTTGCTTGCATAACCTTATCTTTGGTGAAAGTTTTTTGGTTTGGGTTTTTTTTGTTTGTTTGTTTCTTATTGAGGGGTAGTTCTATGGGAATCTTGTCTGGATAATTGGAATACCCCTAAAGAATGGTTTTACATTTGCTTGGCCAGAATTTCTAGTGAATTTAGTCTGACGGCTCTAGGATTTATTTTTTTGTTAACATCTTCGCTTGGGGTACCATAAGCTATTACGAATCTGGAACATAAAACCATGCACAAGGTAACTTGACTTCAGTTTTCTTGCAGGGATTTAATTTCTCACTCGCAGACTCGGGTGAACTTTTTCCATTTCTCATTCATGGAACCGCCTTTGGGGCCCCAGTGGCCCATGATCTTGGCTCACTGCACTCCCTACCCTCAGAGGGCAATTGATTTAGAAGGAACTTCCCATGTGATTAAAGCCCCAGTCTCTGATCATCAGGACCTGTGAGCTCTTGTGAGCCTCTTGGCAGTATTACACCCCCAGGTATGTCCTTGATGACAGTGTGTGAGGGGAGGGAGAGGTAGATTTCACCGCAGTGGAGTCCTCCATATTTATCAGAATTCTAACTTGAAAAGTTTTCTGGGATTATACTGTTTCCACGTATTTTTCAATACATTCTGGAATTCCTCTAGCCTTTAAGAAAGTAAAGGTAGAAACCAAGTGATCCTGAACTGAACCAAGAACATTCAATTTAACTCAGAGAGCCTGAGACTCTTACAATATAGTTCTGACATCTTGATTAATTAACAAGAGAGAAAACTAGAGCAAAGTCATAGATTCTCATCCTTCTCCTTACCTCTTGTCCATATAAAATGACAGCAATAAATTACAGAGTCGTTCATGGCTTATCTCCTAAGCAAAGCCTCTCAAAAACAGTGGCAAGTTCTCAGGAGAGAAGGGCCAGTTAAAAGAGGTAATCCTGGGAGTCCCTTTGGTCTCAAACACAGCCATTTAAGGGTTTATAAAATGCCAGGATGGATAGAATCAGAAGCAAGTGAAAAACCCAAAACTGTAATAGTAATAACTGGCAAACTGGCGTGTAGCCATGGTACCTACTGGGCAGGGAACAGAAACACATATGGTGAGTCTCCAACGCTGATGCCATAGAACTTTGGCAAGAATCATGAGGGTAATGTGCTCCAGACTTAAACAATAAAAAAGAAAGAATGAAAACAACTTGGTTACTGATACTCGAATGATACCTAAGGGGGAGGAAAGCTTTCATCATCTCAGTGTTACTGCTGAAAAATTTGGATAACTTCTCACATATGTTATGTCTGGCTGATCTAAATTGATGGGAAGGATAACAGCGTGTTTAAAAACATTCTTGGCGTTTGGTCCCGAAAATCAAAGTTCTGCTAGCAATAGCCTTGTTCTGAAATAGAGCATTCTTTTGAGAATAAGTAATGAGCTCTATTTTACCAAAGTAGCACCCCACCCCAGGTGATGGATACCTGGCATAAGTTACAGAAATCAGAACAAAGCTGCAAACCACATTTCCCCAGATGTAGGTGCCTATTTACGCTTTCACTAATTCAAAAGGATCCAAAAGTTTTAAGTCTGGCAACTACATTGTAAAATAAAAGATACAGACATGAACTGTTCGTTAACTGTTATTAGTTCAATAGATGGCTGCAGCGCACAGAATTTTTGCCAATAGATATGTGTCTTTTTATTACACAACCTTCGGACTCAGACCCTGTTTGAAAAATGTTTTTATCAATCAGTTGATACATTTTGATGGAGTATAGTGAATGTGACCTTAACAGGTAAATTTTATTAACTCCTATCCGTGGGGTGTATCAGCCTTTGACTCTGTATCAAGTACTGTTGAATGAACAGCAAGTCAACATTGACTGCAAGTACAAAGCACTTGGCATTTTGTTTTGCATGTAGTAGGTGCTCAATTAATCTTAGATTCCTATCATTTTCCTTTTTACAAATCAAATCAGTTCACTGTTAAGAATGGATATATTATGTTGCCTCGGTTAGCGGGATCTGTCAAACCCAAATGTAATGACCTTTATAGAGCATTAGTTCAATTCACTAAAGAAATTTTGGGGGGTTTTTTGTTATTTAATACTCAATAGCTGATGGGAAAATAAAAATGGACAAGTACATATGTCTTCTGGATGTTAAAGATCTCATGTTCTAGTGGCAAAAACTGGAAGAAACGAACTAATTATAAATATTAGATGCCACAGATCTATCTTGGTCAGAAAGTGTAAGATAAGAAAACATTATTTATAGAATTTGCATATTCTTCAAATTTTTATTGAGTAACTGCATAGTGAATATAGGACATTGTAAGGGGAAAGTAATGAATGACAAAGAAGGCAGGCTTTAACACACAAAAAAAACTTCTAATTTAAGCGTGAAATATGATGCTGTTCAAATATGTGCACCAGAGGAGCACGTTGATAAGGGCCAAGTGATCATATGAGTTGCGAACCATAGAAAAGAAGGGAGCAGACTCCACGTTTAGTTTGAGGCACAAGAGAAGACACGAGGAAGGGGCCACACTTGGGTGGGTTGGCCAAACCCAGCCTACATGATGGCGGAAGTCTTAATGTTGTGATTAATTGGCATTATTTGCAACATTTTGTAAATTTTGGGGGGCCTTTAAACTTCACCTTCAACAGATTAGAATAACTTAAATTAGAATTTCTCAACCTCAGCCCTACTAGTATTTGGGGCCTGATGAGTCTTGGTTGGGGGTCGGGGGGCTGCCCTGTGTAGTGTAGGAATTTTAGCAGAATCCCTGGCCTCTGCCATCTAGGTGCCAGTAGTCTTCCCCAAGCTGTGACAACCAGAATTATCTCCAGACACTGCCAAATGTCCCCTGGGAGGCACAAGTCACCAGTGGTTGAAATGACAAGGATGTTGATAACATGACCTTATCAGGGGCCAGGAGCTCATCTAAGTACTTTAAGTGCATATTATCTAATTCACAAGAAAGGTTCCGAGATTCCCACGTTACAGATGAGACAGTCTGAGCACAGAGAATTTAACTAAGTCATTTAGCATCACATGGCTAGTTAGGAAGACAGCTGGGATTCCAACTCAAACAGTCTGACTTCGGAGCCTGGATGTTAAATTGTCAGATTACAGCTGCTTTGCTGAAATCACACAAGATAGAATGAAATCCATCAAAATCATGGATCATTTGGGGTTTAAGTTCTTCTCCCTTATTTGAAACATTTAAACTTTAGAAAAGGAGGCATTCAGAATCTCTCCAGATAAGTAAGTTTCCTCATTCCCTTAGTCCTGTTCACTGAGCTGTTGAAATTCTATCAAAGACCAGATTTCCAGGCATAGAGATATAGGAGTCAGGAGTTAGATTCCTGAGAGCGCATGCTGACAAAATCATAGTCATGAGAATGAGACCCATGAATAGCATAAGTTGCTTACACATTTTACTACTTTATAATCATCATTCAAATAGCGAGGATCCATTTATTTTTATTATAATTAATTTAGGAGAAAATGGTTAAAATTTGTAGCATTGACCCTATTCCCTTAGCATTCAAATATCATTTTTATCTTATTTATTTACAGTATTTATACTACAAATAATAGTCAGCAAAAATTGAATTTCTTTTTCCACCCCTCCGTCTGAACTGTGTGTTAGAAATACTATTTTTTTACCTGAAATAAAAATTATCCTACAGCATAATTTATAAAAGTTTTGCTTTTGTGTCTTCATAAAATGTGATTCCTTTGTTGCTCTAAAACCTTCTTTTAATTTATTTCAGGCTGACGATAAATTGTTAAAAGGAATATAGTATAGTAACCAATCTAATCAAGCACAATTAATTTATATAATATTAAATACATGGTATATATTATCTCCATGTAATATATTAACAGTTTTTCGTATGTTAACTCATTTATTCCTCATAACAAGCCCTGAAGGTCCTTTTACTGTTTCTATTTTAGTGAAAACTCAAAACCACAGAGAGATTAAAGACCTTGATGAAAATCACATAGCTAGGAAATTATTTAGTTGGTTTATAAACCCAAGTACTTTGGCACCAAAACTGTCTTGGTATCACTTACATATACTGCCCTTGTGAAGTGGTGGAATTATCACCACATATATTATTCATCTTTGTCGTATGTAGATGGATGCATTAAATGAGAAAATCTATCTTATCTGACACAGTAGGAAAGATGTACTTGGTCACTTAAATTTTGTACCACCTACGTAATTCTTGGCAACCGAGAGTAAGACTTACGAAGAAATGAATTAATAGTTATAAAAATGGTTTTGAATCCAGTGAGTCTAAATTATTACTTAGACAGCTAATTTCTTTTCATTCTTCCTTTCGCACTAGCTCGAATCTCTGGTACCCCAAGCCTTTCACAGCATCTGTGACAGTAAGACCAATTTTCCCAGTTTGCCTCGTTCAGTTCCTGGGTTATGCTTGTCCTGGTGTCCCTTACTATTTAGAATTCCCTGAACTTATTTAATAATTGTATTAAAATAAGCCAGAGTGAGTTACGTCAACCTCCTCCTTTGTTCCAAGTGTCTTCCTTAACCTCATCTCGCAGTGTGTGAGACATTTGTTCCGAGACGGGCGTTCTCACTTTAACACGTGGTTAAATCTGTAAGATGACCGGCCACAAGCCTTTATTTGATCTTTTCCAGATGCAACAGATAACTGAGATATCTCCCTTTCAAGGACAGCATGCAGGGTGCCAGCTGATAAAGTAAAATGTGCTTTGTGAGAAGCAGCTGTGGACCGCGAATCCTCTCTGGTCTTGGATGACGATGTTGAGAGAAGAAATCTACCGACCTACCCCTGGTGGTCCCTTAGTCTCAACGGCTAGTTCATTGTCCCATGACCCCATCCGAGAGCTGGGAGATGCCTGAAGCTGTCAGGATACCAATCACCTGGGTCAGAGGGAAATACTGAAAATTAAAGGCTAAGCGTAGCCTGCGTAAATCGTGTAAGGAAACAGAGGCTGGGCAGTCTTGCTGTGGGGTAGCAAACACTCTAGATATCGTGAGAGTTTGAAAAAAATGTGTTGTGCAATGTAAATTTACAGTTGTTTATTGACTTTAATTTGTGCTAGGACTTTTTATTTTGAAACAAAATCTTTGGAGAGCAACTGCTTGAGAAAATAGAAATGTGCATTTAAATGAATCTGTTCTGAATTTCCATTTCTCAAGAAAGTTGAGGATGCCCTTGTAATTTGAACAAGATGTGCTTCAGTAGTTACTGTCTACCATGAGGACTGTATGAAAATCAGAGGACATAAATCTACAACAGAAGCATTGCCATTTTAAGAAGAGGATACCCAGGGACAACATCTCAACCACATGCAAGCGCAGAAGTGGAGCATTTATCCATCTATAAAGCATGATTTTTCCGTTTAGATAAATTATTCCTCTAAATTAGTCCTGCCTATTTGCATAGAAAGACTTTTTAGTGTTTCTGTGCGTGCGTGTTGGCACGTGTAGATACCAAAGAGAGGACTGTTGATGTATTAACTCCATGAGGAAGAGAACCTGTAAGTGACACCTTACATTGTTACCTTGTCTTCAGAGATTTCAAACAGAAAGCAGGTCAGCTAAGTCTGACGGACATTTGATGTTGCTTTTCGCGGGACTCACAGAATCGAAGCCAAGCTGTTGAAATTTACTCCACCAAGGGAACAGATCTGACTTTCCTGTGAATGCTATTGTAAGTTCAGCTAAAAGTTCAGCGTTGAAGATAATTTTCTTCTAGTGATAATACAAATAAAAAGTGGGGCAGAGCGCAACAGTACAGCAAAAGCAGTATTCTTACTAAAGAACTTACGGAGAAAAAAATGTACTTGGAATTGGTTGTGAAGCGCAAATAATTCATGAAACTGAGGAAACATTCTACTAATCACAATCGAAGATATAGATGTCAAAACATTCACATATTAGGAAATAAACCACTGAAACACAATCTTTTTGCAATGAAGTAAATGTTGGAAAAAAACCCGAAACACTGCAGTACAACAATATAACATTCCTTCTTCACTGATGCTCTTTGATCTGATTTTAGAATTTTAGAACCTTTGTGAACAACTCTGTACATCAGTCTCAATCTCTGATATGTATTGAGTGTTTTTGTGAAATAATCCTCTAAATTGTGACAGCATTTTGTTCAAAAAGAGTTGGAAAACTTTAAGACTCATGTCCAATTAATAGAGTGCCCAAGGCTACAACTTTTGAAAATTTTGGAAATCGCAATTAGAGAAAATAAAGCTTGCAAAGAGAATTCCTTAATATTTATCTTGACTACTTCAAGCTAAGTGGTGAAAGTTCAATGATGTATAAGATTTAAAACTGAAATCATTTAACTGAGTTTTGTGATGTCTTGAATTTGGAGAAGAATCTTTTGATAAAATTCTTATGCTTTCTTGGATAAATTCATATTCTATATGGGAATTAAATTAAATGGGAAGTTCACACATTTAATTTGGAAAATATTCAACAAAATAGATATTGAATCAGATATTGATATTTATATTGAAAGATGGTGAATTTGAAAAGAATAACAAATACTCAGAGAGACAACTTGCTTGATGGTTTTATTTTGCAAATTATTTTGTCAGAGCAAAAGTATTCTAAATGCAATTTAAAAGAGTATTTTATAGTTAGTTGGGTTAAAATATTTTAAAATTCAAACAAAACTAGGCTTTAGGGATATCTTCTACTTGGAAGATCTTTTTCTGGGCTCACCAAGCAGCAACTGTACAAAAATATTTTCTCAATTAAAGAAGTATTATGTCCCACTGAGAAGAATCTCATAAAGAGTTAAAATTTCTATTTTACTGAACAAAATATATAACTTTGGAAATGAATGTAGAAACGTTATGGAATATTTTGACGTTAAGTCCCTATTGAAAAAGCATATACACACATTTCAGAAAGTATCAGTTATATGCTATTAAAGAAAGATATACTGACAAATCGATTAGGTTCATGAATAAACTGGGTTTTTTTTAATGGTCAGATAATCACGACAATGAAATCTATTTGCTTTAATACTTATGGATGCATATTTTTATTTTTATAGGAAATTGGAACTATTTTTTGAAAAGCTATTTTGTAAGTGACCAATCTATGGGTCAATACACAAATATAATTTGAATTACTTTTAGTGCACCTTTCAAAAGGGTCTCAATTTGGAAAAGCGTACAGCCACGCTACACGATTGAAAAGCACAGCGCAGGTGGGAACCTGCAATAAGATCGTATCTGGGTTGTGGCACCGGAACAACTTACCAGAAACTAAGCAGCTTAAAGCAACACACATTGATCACCACACAGCTCTGGGCACCGTTTAACTGGGTCCTTGCCTCAGGGTCTCACAGAGCTGTGAGCAAGGTCATGGGTTGTATTCTCAGCTGGGGGCTGGCCGGGGAGGAACCCACTTCCAAGTTTGTTTGGATTGTTGGTAGAACCCACTTCTCTATGGTCAAATGATTACAAGCCCTGGTCTTTGCTGCCTGGAGGTTGGAGGCTGCCCTGGTCCCAGAGTCCAGGAGAGCATCTCCAACAGGGCTGCCCACTTTACTGAGCCCGCAGGGAAGGCGCTCTGCTGTCTGCAGAGACAGCGCCTCCTACAGCA
Organism: Camelus bactrianus; assembly: GCF_048773025.1. Taxonomy (NCBI): domain Eukaryota; kingdom Metazoa; phylum Chordata; class Mammalia; order Artiodactyla; family Camelidae; genus Camelus; species Camelus bactrianus. The sequence goes on from NC_133558.1 coordinate 36,515,229, forward strand.
TCATGTAACCACAGGAATGGCACTCTATCACCTGCTGTGTCTGTTAGAAGCCAGTCACAGATTCTGCCCACACTCACAGACAGGGGACTGCACAAAGATGTGGCCCCAGGAGGTGGGAACCATTGGATGTCATCTTAGGGTTTGTGCATAACAAAGATGTATTAGATATTTCAAAGTTTAAAAAAAAAAGAATGTTGCTGGTGTACAGTTGCCTATTACTTGTATATTGCAGCGGTTTTAAAATAAGTTCTCTGACACCCCAGCCCTGGGGTGGGGTCTGCCCTGACTCCTTGACTCAGGGCCAACCTGAGTTGCCTCCTTTCTAACCAATAGGACCCTGTGGAAGGGATGCGCTGTGACTTCAGAGACCAGGTCAGAAAAGGCTACCCAGTTTTTGCCTGATTCATTTCTACCACTTGCTCTTGAGAGGACACATCCTTTCAGGACCCAGCCCCCAGGCTCCGAGGACTCCCCATCACGTGGGGAGGCCATGCGCAGGTGCTCCAGTCAACACATCCAGCCCAGATGCCAGAATATGAGTGAAGAAACCGTTTGGAAGTAAATCTCCCAGCCGCAGCTGTTCAGGGCCACAGCCATCCCTGAGTGTTCCCAGCTGAGGCTCCCAACCTTGTGGCGCAAGGAACATTTGTCCTCTCTGTGCCCTTTTCCTAAATCGCAGAATCCACGAACGCAGCAGTGATGGTCGCTTACAGCTCTACAAGTTCGAGGTGGTTCTTAACCCAGCAATAGTAATGGGAATTTATATTGAGGGCTTACGTGCAATTTTTGTTTAAACCATAAGATCAGGAAATTCTGACGTGACTCAAAATGTCTGGCAAGACTTTTAATAAAGACCTAGTAGAAGTTTGGGAACTGCATAGATTTGCATTTTTAAATCCTTTCAAGTACATTTCCCCATATATTTAAATTTCAATTATGTATTTACTTTAAAAAAATTTATTTCATTGAAGTATAGCCAGTGTACAATGCTGTGTCAATCTCTGGTGTACAGCATCATGTTTCAGTCATACACGTACATACATAGATTTCTTTCCGTATCTTTTTTCACTGTAGGTTACTACGAGATATTGAAAAGAGTTCCCTGTGCTCTACAGTAGAAACATATTGTTTACCTACGTTCATACTTACTTTTAAACTAGTTTAATTTGATCTTCATTTTTAATGACATTTATTGGTTTCTTTCTAATTAAACAAAAACCCTAACTTTTGCGGTCATACATATTCATTACAGACAACTGGAAACACATGAAAGCATAGAGTCAAAATCCCCACCCCTTAGAGATAACCATCATTATTAATTGGGTGCATCTCTTCCCAGCGTCTACATATTTTTTTTCATTGAGACATAACTGATCTACACCACTGTTAGTCCCAGGTGTACAACACAATGCTTTGATATTTCTATACGTTACAAAACGATCACCACCATGACAGTTACCATCTGTCACCCTACGAAGATATTGCAGTATCATTAACTATATTCCCCATGCTGTACATGTCATTCTGTGATTCATTTATTTTTTGCAACTGGAAGTTTGTACCTCTTAATCTCCCTCACCTATTTCACTTACCCCCAAATCCCCACAAACACGTTTGTCCTCTGTATCTACATACGTATTTAATACATGACATACGTACTTAAAATTTTTTTTCTTTCAAATCTGTTATCAGCCGTTAGTTCACAAAGTTTGTATCACTAGAAGCTCAATTTTGCATTCAACCATTCCCTGCCAGCTTAAGAATCATACATTTAAAACAGCTGTGACAATTCTATTTCATACGTAGACATTGAAAATTAATGACAAACACTAAAATGCACATGGTCAGTAACTAAAGCCACTTGTTCACTTATCAATACGGAAAAATATTTAAATTAAACACGACCAACCAAATGAAAAATATATCAAAATAACATGTGATGTATAAAAAGTACAATGTTATGCGTGAAATGCAATGATTCTTGATAAGCAACACGATGTGAGTGTCTTTTGCTTTTCCACTTTCAAGTTTTTTTTTCAAGGTCAAACTGCAATATTTAGATGGTATGAATAATGCAAGACGTTCCTTGGACCCTAATACCAGAAAGTTATAATATTGTGATTTTTGGCTTTCATTACAAACACCATGTCAATAAACTTATTGATAATTTAATAAAGAAATTTTGGGGAAAAAAATCTTGGAATCATTCACACTATTATTTCAGAAAGCTCAAAATATGATGCCTCTGTGAGGCATTCCCTTTCATCACATGAGTACTAAAGACATATGAAAATAAAAGGTTAAATGTGATTTACGGCAGCATTCTACCTATGAAGACATAGCTTCTTCCATAACAAAACAGTTCTTACATAGGAATTAATCCCAGATTTTCAAAGCTGCGATTGAAAAGGATACAGAAGTTGTTAGGACGGAATTGAAATAGAAGATATATTAAAAAGTCATAAAAGGAAGATGTTGTAAAAGCTCAGGGCTCGCAGCCCAGAAAATTACATGTCTGGATTCTATGGAAATCCAAAAATACAAATCCTTCCACTTATTCCGTTATCTTTGAGGAATGGTGGGAAGGAACACCAAAGACAGTGGGAAAATGAAGTAATGACCTTCGAAACTACAGGCTTAAAATATTAATTTCAGGTAAGATTTCTAGTGGCAATTATCAATGGGACTAATTTTAAGTAGCGAAAATGGAAATGCGGATCATCGTGACCAGCACAACTTCACAAAAATAAGGCATTTTAAACACTTTTTCTTTTTTTCTTTTTTTTCAGAATTATTAGCCTGGTATGGTAAGACAAGGAAATAGAGTTGAATATCTGGATATTTCACCTTCATAAGGCAAAGCTCAGAAAGGAATAAGATGACTAAGAGGGTATGTTTGGGAAAATCGACTGTGGGAGGGTGAGACTGGAGACTGATGGGTGTGACAACAAAGATTAGAATTTGGATCAGTGCGTCAAAGTCAAGGTTCTGTGTAATGAAGAATAGATTTCTCACAGTAGGAGCATGGTCATCTAACCCCCAGGACTTCAGGACGTATGAGACACATAAAGCCTCCTCCCTGGATGTGTTCAAACACAGAGAAAAAAAAAAAAAAAAAAAAAAACACCCGCCTTTGGCTGCAGAAGGGTCTATCAGTTATTAACTGTCATTAAGGTCACCCAGTGTCCTGATGTACAGAACGTGTCTTGCGTTTAATTATTTTCTATCTTGTACTAAATTTGATAGGATACCTTAAATGCCCTTTATTCAGATTTTGTCCAAAAATTACAAAAATATGACACACCTATTTTTCTGCCGCAGTAATTGGCCCTTGAATCACTTCCATTAAGAGACAATCTCCTAGGTTTTTTTCTTGCAGTTTGGTCAAGGGAAGATTAACCGAGGGGAATGAGAATGAAAAGTACTTCCTTTCCATGTTCAAAGAAGTGAAAGAAAAGAACTCTGTTTGGGTCTGAGCTCAAAGTCATGGCGAGTGGCCGCCATTGCATGGAGATAACTTTGAATCCGCACACAGTCCCTGAAATCCACCAGTCAAACTTCTGGAAGTTAGCAAATGAATGAGAGCCCAGAGCTTCTGAAAGTCAGCCAATCAGTGACCAGTGACCAGTGACCAATGTAGACAACAGCCAATCTGCCTCTGTCTCACTCCAATGACCTTGAATTAACCAGAGAACAAAAGTTGGACGTGTCGATCGCAGATGCTATGTTACATGGAAGTGAAACATGGGCTGTCCCTGCAAGGAATCTGATAAGCAAATTATGAAAACAAAACAAAACAAAACAAAACAAAACAAAACAAAACGAAGTGTTAAGTAGGGCCAAATCATCAGGGAAATAGAATTAAAGAAAGAAGGACGTCATGTAGATACTCGTGATTTACTGCAGACAAATCACTTTTAGCATAGATATGTCCCATGCAAATTTTATTTTTATCTCAATGTAAATGGAGCCATGTATACATGTAATTAGAAATAATTCACATTTAAGTGGGCATCTCGGATCTTTATTAGCTAAATCTGGCAACTCAGATGGAATGGCCACAAATAGCAAAATTTCAGTGCCATACACTTGTGGAACGTGAATTTTGAGTCTGCAGGTCAGTTGGGTAGCTCTGCTGATCCGAAAAGGGCTTGCTAATTTTAAGTGGGCTCTGTATTCAGTCGATGGGAAGGTTAAGGGCTGGCTGTCTGAGGTTGGCCTTACTCCTCTGCTTGGCTGTTTGCTAACTGTTGACTGGGGCTATTGGAGTGGCTGGGACACAAGACTCCTGTCCTTCTGTAGGACAGCCTTGGCTTGTTCTCATAGCAGTTGGGAAAGTTTCCAAGAGAAACAGCGGATGCATACAAAGTCTCTTAACTGGCACGCTACCAAGTCCACGGCCTTCTATTGGCCAGACCAAGTCCCAAGTTTAATCCAAACCCAGAGGGTAAAGAAATAGACTTTTTTTCTTTTTTCTTTTTTTTTTTTCTTTCTTTTTCTTATTATTGAAGTACAGTCAGTTACAATGTGTCGATCTCTGGTGTACAGCATCAGGTGCCAATCATGCACACACACATACATACATTTGTTTTCATATTCTTTTTCATTAAAGGTTGTTACAAGATATTGAATATAGTTCCCTGTGCTAACTTCTTGAAGCTACTGAGTCACACTGCAAAGAATTTGAATACAGGAATGAATTTCCATTCACTGTGGCCCTTTTTGCAACACTCAGCACTCAGGGATTTAAGCAGTTTAACTCTAAAATGTTTTTTTTTATTGGTAGGTCAGCACACTTTCTAAGTGTAAAACGTTCTTCGTGAACTGGATATTAATTGATGCATAAGAAAATTGACTTGGCTGTTAGTCACTGACTTTGATCAAATTTCAGAATTCATGTGCTTTATAATATTAATTTCTCATATTAAATGAAGGCTATACAATATAAATATGTAAACCATAAGTAATATGATTTAAATTTTGTACGTTTTCCTATTTTTAGCAATTCTTTTCCTACACACCCTTTTTCAGTCTAGACAAATGGAAACTGTTAAGTCCTAATGTTCCCCCCGATTGGCTTTCCCTTATAGCTGCCATGAAAGCTTCTCCACTTCAAAATAGGATCAATAAGAGTAATAATATTTAATTAATGAACTAGCTATGTTATCTAATTTTTTTTTTCATTTGGCACTAGGTCTCCTGGCTTACTTAATGAGATACATGAAGATTATAATTTACAAACATCCTTGGTCAAATAATAAAATCAGTTAAAAGTAAGTGTGCAGAGCTTGGAATAGTGCAGAACTGACATTTTATATCTGACTCTCTGGTACCAAAAGAAATCTCATAGATCTTTTAGTTTGAGAACAAGTGATTGAACACTGTTCACATGCACACACAAAAATTAATTACTAAAACTATACAAGAAAATAGGATATGTTTTAAGAGTATTTCCATTCTCAGAGAGCCTCAAAATTTTATACAGTCTGTAATTATATTTTCTTTTATTTATATATATTTTTTAAATGGAGGTGCTGGGGATTGAACCCAGGACCTCACGCATGCTAAGCATGCGCTCTACCACTGAGCTATACCTTTCCTCTATATTTTCCTTTAAATCACAATCTTTGATGATACATTTCCAACAATTCGTAAATTCTCTTGACTTGTTTGTATTTTCTTCCACAATTAAACACGGAATCAATAAGCTTAAGTCCATAATCATCCAACTGGATCTAAAAATTTGTAACTTCCCATGCACTTAATCATTTCAGGTATTATTTCATTTATATGAAATTCATGAGAATTCTGTTTTCAATAAGTAATATCAGCCCTTGGGTATTTGGTATTTTTCATTCTTCCTACAAGAAAGCAAATAGATGCAACGAGAATAATCAGACTCAACAAGAAAACAAGCAAGGGCTTCCATACAGTTGAAGAAACGATCATGAGGAGGATGACCAGTTGGTATCACCATACGATGAAGCCAATTGCAGATGCCGCAATTAGGGATCATCTGACTAAGAGAAGTTAAAAGTTTTTTCCCATCTCCAACGTTGATACCCTGTCCCTAACTCATTCCTAGTTGATAATTTCAGATACTTGGTGTTGTCCTGGGCACTGCTTTATTTCAAGTTTATTTAGGTTATACTTTGTTTTAGGTTTTATCTCGAATTAAACTCCATTTTAAAACATCAGATAGGGAGACATTTGTGAGCGAGTGCTCTTGCTTCCTGTGTTTCTCTGTTCTTATCGGGGGTTCTCATTGCTCAATTTGAGTGAAGTAGATAGTTCGCCATTTTAGTGGACATCATCTCCTGTGTTCATGCAACACAAACATGGGTAGATTCTGAATAGTAAGCCCTTCTCAGTGGTCTTAGTATTTGCTTCCTTCACTTCATGATTTGGGGGCCAGAAATGGCCATGCCACCAGCTTACTCCACTTTTGTGTCTTCTTTCAGAAGAATTGGTGGCATCCTTCGTAGGACCCATCATTAACTTTGGTCTTTTATTACATCCCACCAGTCTGAAAGTGATTAGGTTGCCTGCTTAACTTGAAAAATCAAAAATTATAAAGCAAATTTAATCTCTCTTTTACTTTTAAAAAATCATTCATTTGCAGATTCACACTACATATACAAAATAGATTGACAACAAAGTCCTACTACATGGCCCAAGGAACAATATTGAATACCTTGTAATAACCTATACTGGAAAAGAATGTGAAAAGGAATATGTATATATAAAACTGAATCACTATGATGTACACCAGAAATTAACACAACACGGTAAACTGACTCAACACGTAACACAACACGGTAAACAAGAATATTCTGTTTTTTCTTAGTAGAGGTAAACTAACGAGCAGAAGCATAAGAAGCATTTTTTTTAAAGTAACTTGATAGTAATAGTTTAAAAAAATGTAAAAAATATAACTTGATAGGAAGAGTATGTACTATTCCATAAGTACATACAAAAGTTTTGTTTACTCAGTATCTATTTCCATAGAAAAGTAGTTTGTGGGAGTGTCTAGAGAGTTTGGTGGGGAGACAGGTCATTCATAAAAGTTTCTCCTCCAAAATTTTCCTTCCCCTTTTTCCTTTTAAATAGAAGAAAAGTCAGATGCATCAGGGGACTGGCCCCGAGGCGGCGGGCTCCACCACCAACGAATGCTTTATCTGCAGATCCCTTTGCCAAGTTTCCTACTGACAAAGGCACCCTGAAATATGAACCTTTAAGTCAATTCATCAGAAAACAAATATTACATATAAATTAGTTTGAGGCAAAGAAAATCACACACATTCTTTACTTCCACCGTTATTTTGAAATAAAACAAACCCCTTTTACTTCTGCCAAAGAATGTAACAAACACAATCACTAGCCACGTTGTAAGTCTGAAGACTGAGTTTATATTTTCAGCTAAGTTTCAGTTAACATCGGTGTTGTTCAAGTTATCCAGGTTTATATGTCATAATTTTTAAATGACATTTTCATAGACTATACATCTAGTTTCCTAAACCTTTGGATTGAGACAAAAGACATTTTATTTATAATTTTATTTATTTTTTAACTTTTTTTATTGAGTTATAGTAATTTTACAAAGGAAATTTTAAAATATGAATATAGAAACATTGGCACTTATACCAGGGGCACATATTCAAAATCTAAATGACCAGTCAGTGGAATTTTCAAGGGCTACCGGCATCTAAAGTTGGCAGTTCGAAGGGTTTTATTTTTCTGGTTTTTAAGTTAATAATAAATTAAATGTTTTCCTTGAAAGCATCCCAATGGCAGAAAACCTAAATGTACAGAATAATTAATGAGGATGATACAAGCTGCGGCAGTTTTGGACGGTTTCAGCCTCTCTGAATGCAGGCACTTAGATGATTATTTTCAAACTGCTATTTTCTTAACAATGGGGAGGGGACATCGCAGAGAGTATTCCGAGAATTTTTACTTGTATTCATTTTCAGCCCTCTTGGGTACAAGTAACCGTTTGAAAAAAGAAAAAAAAAAAAAAAAAGAGGAAAACTCAAGGGTCAATCCGTCATAGAGCATGTCTGTTGTTTATACATTATTTAATTTGTTTATATTTAAACCCATCACGTGCTGTGTATGCGGCCGCCAAGGCGACCTGCCATCCAGTTCCTCTCGACCAGGAATCTGGAGCCCCAGCTGCTGGAAGCGCTGTTGGCCGGAAGCGGGCAGCTGGCAGCCGGGTGAGCCGCGGGGATCCGCGCCCTCCCCAGGGCAGCTCTGCCCAGTGATTGATGGGGCGAAGGTAAGACTTGGCCGGTCCGTCAGAGATGGGCCAGCCTTCACTAGTCACATAAGCCCCAGAGGCTCCAATGGGGCTTGCCCTGGAGCTTGACTGCTGTCTCTTCTCAGTCCTGCCCCCTCCCCTCCCGGCCCCTCCCCAGACGATGATTCCAAGATCACTTCTTAGGCGCTGAGCTCCATTTCAAAATCTGCTGCTCAGAGCCCCCAGCCTGGAACGTTATCTCTGCGTCCTAAGGAAACACATCTGTGTATGGTACCCACTTCCAATGACCCTCCCCAGTGTTTCAGTGAACATCCTTGTGCATGTGTTTGTAGGTATTGATAGTGAAAATTCCTTCCCAAATGTATACAATTGTTTTTAATTGGATGGCTAATTTTGCTTCAGTTTGGAATTCCAGTCTATCCTGAAGACTTACGATCCTACTTTGATTTGCAGAAGTCACCGTGGCTCTCTATTGTAAATCTCCCCACCAATTCCACCAGTAAATCTTTCAAGATTAATGATCTCCTTATCTCTTCCCTACAGTGCCAGTTTCTGCAGTTGTCATCACTGGAGCAATTCTCTGAATCATCTGCCCAAGTCCCTGACTTAGAAATCTGTTCCAAATGTTATACTATTGTTTCTTTTTTTTCCCAGAAATCATTCCTAAGTGTTATATAAACTTTGGAATTATGTTTATTTACGTATTTTTAAATGGAAACAGAGTTAGTTTACAATGTTGTGTTAATTTCTGGTGTACTGCATGGTGATTCATTATATATGAGCAGATATATATGTATCTTTTTATATTCTTTTCATTTATAGGCTATTACAAGAGATCGAATATAATTCCTTGTGCTAAACAGTAGGACCTTGTTGTTTATTTTGTGTATAGTAGTGTGTATCTGCAATTCCCAAACCCCCAGTTTATCCCGCCAGCCCCCCAAATTTAGGATTATGTTTTCATCAATATCATATGTGCTTTGCAATTTTCCTCCAGAAAAATAATAATGCAGAATCACTTTTAATGTTTACTTTTTTGAAAGAGATGAAATAGCATAAGTTCTTTAATTTATAATTTTCTTATTAGGTAGACGGAAAAGGTCCCAGTTTTCGATGGGCTTGTCACCCTGTACAAAGATCACTTTTTACATGTTTCTGGGACTGCCTCTTGGGTATTCCATTGCTCTGTAAGGCCTCTGCTTCATGGTGAGCTAAGACAAGAGTAAAGGAAATAAGAAACGAGAATTCAAGCTACTGAATGAAGTTCATCTCTCTATATAAAAGCTTTGTTTGAAGAATATTACAACTAGAAAAAAATAGAATATTTGAGCTATCTGGGTGGTTTTTTTCAATACAAGTATCTCCATCACTGGGACATAACCCATAAAAGTTGTGCAGAAAAAGATCATTTTTATATTTTCTATCTCTAATGGACCACCTTACATTTAGAAAAAGAAACTAAGAACCATGACTTTTCACAATCAGTTACGGACAGAGTCAAGTTTGAACCCCAATATCTTGATTCCTGGTCCAATGTTCTTTTATTAGTCAATCTGTGTTTCATGGACTACCTAATCACAATTTCATCTTCTGCACTGTATAAACTAAGAGTTAAGCAAATTTTTCTAAGAATTTTTTGGCAGGTACCCTAAAAAAAAAATTTTTAAAAAGGCTGATTTATATTTCTGCATCAAATTAACAAGACAGCTCAGCCAACTGGAGACAAAGCAAAGCCCGTTCTGGACCAGAGCTCCCTGCTGGGTTGACTGTGACTGTCAGGAGGCCTGGCTTTTCCCTCTGTTCAGTCCTGTATTTATGTCTTCCCTTTTCTATGCGTTCATCCCAAGAGCACTCTTTTTTTTTTCTTAGATAATTTTTTTTTTTCTTTTGCTTGTTTGTTTTGGTTGAGGGGGCAGTGTACTTAGGTTTATTTATTTACTTTGAATGGAGGTACTGGGGATTGAACCCAGGACCTCGTTCGTGCACGCTAGGCAGGGACTCTTCCACCAAGATATACCCTCCCCAGCCTGGAGGGCCCTTAACAAACATCCTGCAGCTAAACTCCGCCTCAAAACTCTGCTGCTTTCAAAACCCAACCTGCAAGAGAGAAGATTCTTTGAAATCTGGTCCTATCTCTGCCAATCAATCTTTGTGAGCTGAAGGGAGTAAGTCTTCCTGCCCCCTCCAATTCTGACTTCCCCTTTCACATGCAAAACAATATTTTGAAAAATGCTCTTGTTCTTTTAACGCAGTCCCTCTGCCTGCCAGACCAAGATCCCTTCCTATCTTCTTAGTACACATTCCTTTACTTCTCATTTTGATAAACAGCTAGGGTGTAAATCATGGCAGTCTCCCCGGTTTTCTCAATTATTACCCAGAGTTGGTCCTCCTCTAAACCATTTCCTTGGTCAACTAGAAATCTACTGCTACCACTTAGCTTCTGACCTTCCTTCAAAAGTCTTATCGTGTGTCTTTTAATACCTCCTCCATGGGCTCCCATTAATATATAGTCACATCCATCATCTTTACAGACAGTCAGTGCCCTGCACTTGTCTCTGCCAGAGATAAATTCTAAGTTTACTGGTGAATAAGTCAGTGGCTCCAGAAAATGTGTGGGTGTTTCATTTCTTCCTTGCCCTGCCCCAGATCGAAACGCTGAGAACGTTTCTGTATTTCTGCTAGAGAATCAGATAATTTAAACAAAGCTACTGAGAGTGGAGAAGAAGTCAGAGGAACACCAAGCTGACTCCAGTCCAAAGTTGTTCCTAGGGCAGCCAAGAACACCAGTCAGAAAAATTGCATCAAAAGAAAGAGGCGGGGAAAAAAGCCTAATTCATTCTGGTAAGATAACTCCTCTTTTCCTATCTTTTTTTTTTTTTCATCCAATGCATATGTGAAAATTAAAGAAAAATAATTGTCTTCTTTCTATTCTCACCTAAAATAATTTCTGAAACCCACATTGTGGAAACCCTAGAGTATTATAAGTCTGCTTGAACAACAATTTTTAAAGTTGCACGTAAGTGTATTGAAAAGCACTAGTATTTCTGTTTTAGTGGACAAAAAGATGTTGCTTTCTATGTATATATTACTAAATCCTCATATGACATTAATAAATCCAATTTTTCCAAAATATACACATTTTCTCCATGCTGTTCTTCCATTTAATAGTATATACAGCCTCATATGTGGACACATGCAGATGTATTACACAAATGGATTTCATTTAAAATGATCATATGCTGTGGACCGAACTGTTTCACCTCAAAATTTATATGCTGAAGCCTTAAACCTCAAAGGGAAGGTATTTGCTGATGGGACCCTTGGAAAGTAATTAGGTCATGAGATTTGAACCTCATGTGGATCCTTCCTGATAATATGAGTGTCCTTATAAGAAGAGACACAAGCTGTCTCTCTCTCCTCCTCCTTCCCCACCATATGTGGAGAATACAGCGAGGAGGTAGCTGTCTATAAACCAGGAAAAGGGCCTCCAACTCTGCTGCCACCTTGACCTTGGATGTCCCAACCTCCAGAACTGTGAGAAATAAATGTCTGCTAGTTAGCCACCCAGTATGATAATTTTATTATAGCAGCCTGAACTAAGACACCGTAATTTTAAAGAACGTTTATACTATGAACTAATTCTAATCACATGCACATGAAGAATCTGTCTAGTTTATTAAAGTTGTGTTAAACTTCTTTCTTCTGATTAACTGACTATACTTCAATTAAAAAAGAAATAAATAAAAGCAGATGCTTTAAAACCACTTGTGCCCTGGGGCACATCCTTTTGCACCGGGAGTCCTGAGCCCACCCTGTGAACAAGAGCAACTGGCCTGCGGGAAGATGAGAGGGAGAAGACAGAGATGCTCAGCCGGCCGCCTACCAGCCACCACACACGGCGCGCTAAGTCATCCAGCTGCCAGCCAGTGCAACAGCTGATCAAAACGGCGCGAGCCAGCTCAGAGAGGTCAGCTGGGCCAGTCTAGACTCCGCCTGAACCACAGAATCATGAGCTCCACACAGGCTCATGATTTTAAGCTCCTTGTTTTTGAGATTGATTCATTTCACAGCAAAAACTAACTAGTACATTAACTGATCAATCTATTGTAACACCTACTTTGGAATAAGACTCATCTTTGAACATGGAAATTCCTACTAACTTTATAGGACCTGATTCTTAACAAGGGGGGAGAAAAGTCAAGAACAATCTTAATTCACATATGAAAAAAGCACTTAGAAAACTGAGACCAAAACAGATTTTTTTTTTAAATGGTTTTAAGGAGGAAAACACAAAACCAGTAAAGAGGAAAGATTAAAACCTTTTGGAGACATGAGAGATGCTATTTCACTATGTAATAAGAAGATATAATTGTAGAAACAGAATCTTTAAGGAAAATAAAGTGCTATTGGAAATTCAAAATATGGTAACAGAAATGAAAAACTGAATAGAAACATTATAAGATACAACTGAGAAAATCCTCCAGAAGAAAAACCAGTAAGACAGAGCGAAAAACATAGACAGGAAAGGATAACAAAACTGGAGGATCCGTTGAAGAATCAATTATCGATAATAGACGTTTAAGTAAGAGAGAGTAGAAACAACAGAGGAGTGTTCAAATAAGTAACTCCAAATTTTTTTTTTTAGAAATTAAGAACATTAACATGCCAGATTACTGCACAGTAGTTTAAAAAAGGCTGACAGAGGGTATATGATTTTGAAACCTTGAAAGTTGACAGAGAGGAGAGGAAAGGGAAAAAAATGTTCATATGCAAATGATTGGGAATAAGAATGTTACAGGACTGCTAAATAAGTAATTTTTATTTACCTTTTTATTAATTTTAGTAACAAAAGTAACTTTTTAGTGTATTGGAGATTAAAAAGCTGAAAACCATCGGAAGTTTAAAAGCACTGAAAGCTACATGCGTTTAAAATGCTGAAGGGCAATAATTCTCTACCAGAGTCATACACCCCAGGAGTCTGTATCACGTGGGAGGAGCTAATGGTATTCTCAGACGCCCAAGGTTTTGAAGTTTTTACTTCTCACTCCACTTTTGTCAGGAAGTTACCAGAGGAGGTGTTTCCTCCAAAGAGAAGATAAAACCAGAAAAACAGAGAACATGGGTTCCAGGAACAATGGATCTATTACAGGATGATGGAGACCATCGGCAGCCTCCAGAGCAAGCCAGCAACACGGAGGTGGGAGGATGGAGACTCAAAGAGGGATGTCACGGAGAAGACGAACTTGATTGGGTACCGGATGCTTTTGGAATACAGGGAAGGGGAGGAGAGAGCTTTCATGCCTCCTTCCATGCATTCATGTTTTATGCAGTGGACAACTTGTAGTGCTTGTACGGAAAATGTTTTGGTCTAGAAGAACTGTGAGTAAATGCATCAAATTCTTATAATAGTATCTCCAAAAACGTGATTTTGCTTGTAAGATAAATTGGAAATATTTCTACAGAGTTAATAAGGCAACCAATTCTAACGCCTCTTCACAGATTTCAAATGCAAACCTATACTAAAAGAGTGGGGGGGGGGTTCTGTGGGCTATTTAAATTTAAATTTGGTCAATTACATGCATTTCATTCCTCCCAAGCCGAGGCGGTAATGAGTACCTTGTAATGAACTATTTATACTGCTTTAGCTCAATTTCCCCAGGAGAGACATAATACTGTAAAGACACTATGATCAGGGTGGTCTGCCAAAAGCCAAGTTGCTGCGACAGACTGTCTTTCGAAAGTGATGCCATCCCACAGAGAGCTCAGACCTGGCTTTGGTACCCAGGACTCTCACAGCACAGTGCATTTCCCAGTAAGTTCCCCGATTCTAAATGAGAACTAAAAGATGCTATTGTGAGTGCAATTGTCTTTTAAATTTAAAAACGTAAATTGCAAATAAAATAAAATACTTCTTATGAAAAAAAAGTGACAATGTTGATTTCCTTTGTGCCATTACTGGGCACCACCTGCACAATTCACTCTGGAGTTGAGTCATGTGTTCTGAGTATAATGTGCTAAGCAAAAGAATGCATTTTAAATGCACAAATTAAGTGTGGTATAATAATGTTTATATGTGCCCCACCATCCTATGCCAGGTGTGAGGCTGACAGTGTAGTTTGGAAATCCTGACCAGTAGCAAAGGAAAGGGTAGTCCATGTCAAGGAAATGTATTCTGCTAGCCTCCTCTGTGCTCTCACACCAGGGACTGAGAATAATCTCCATGAACTCCTGTGTTTCCTAAGCATTGAGGTTTTTGTTTGTTTTTAAAATTTTCCACTGTGGCCACGACTGAAATAGATCAGTACGTCCAGGAGCCCCCAGGTAAAGAAGCAGTGACCTGTCTAACAACATTTGAGCCAAGATGAAGGTTATTATAGGACACATTTAAAACAAACCAAAAAAAAGGCTAGAGGACCATTTTGACTTGCCTTATGTTTCAGTTTTGCAAAAACATACCATATGTTGGTAATTCCAAGAAAAGTAAATAAAGTTCTACTCCATCACATCTAAGAATTTTTATAATTGGAGGAAACGGAGAATAATAGGGCTACTCATAATAAGCTAAAGTAATCAGGGCACGATGATAGCATTTTTATTAATTAAATGAACATATTTTAACCTGCTTATATTATATATGTAGTTTACTGGTAATTAATAATAATTAGTATCTCTATTTAAATTTGAAATAAAACTCTATATAATGTATGTAATTTATTAATAACTGAAAATTTATTTTTCTTGTATACAAAATACAAAAAAAAAAAAAAAAAACACTTGACATTTTGAAGCACCATACCGGAGTAGGTTTCTTGTTCCACTTTAGATTTTATAATAAAATTCATGTCAGTTTAATTTTTTTGTAAGTACTAACCTTTCTTTCTAAGGGATCTCTTCATCACATCAATTGAGAGACAGGTGAACTTTGTACATACTTACATTATAGCACATATCATGTCACAGTGGATGCTGAGGTCCTGAGGATAAGAAAAATACATAACAGGTTCCATGCCTGGTAGGTAATCAATACATTTTGGTTTAGTAAAGGTATATTATATTCTTCTCTGGAATCTTCTAGAAATTTCTGGAGAAAAAAATTCCCCTGAATTTTATTGACTGGCTGGGGAAACCACATAGCTCCACGTGGACCAACGAGGAAACAACATAAAACAGACAGGCTCTTGACATCTCTGAGAGAGTCACCTAGAGTCCTGTTTGAATCTCCATATTGGCAAGGATTTGCATTTGGTGGGGGGAGGTGTTGAATTTTATTACTTTACAAAAGACCATGATGTGAATATAAAACAGAGGACTGAAGCGTTGGCCAGTTTGCTTACTAGTAAAGTGACTCACTAGCCCACACCAGCCTGGAGCATGTGTGATTCAGATGTATGCTTCAACAAATTACACGGAAAAATTACATGGACTCCTGTGATCTGGCAAAGGTCAAAACCACTAATGGAAATAAAAGAATGTCTACGGTCTAATATATGGTTGAGTGTGCCCTAGAGTTACAGGAATCAAAAAAAGGGAGTAGTACCAAATGGGTTGGTCAAGTCACTGATTGCTCATGGAGGAGATGTATTTAACCTCAGAGGAAGGGTGTGTTTCAACAGTCAGAGAATTTCAAGTACATAAAGTAGCAATAATTTACGAATGAAGAGTAAAGTGAGAATGGTGACCATGAAACAATGACGAAGCCAAGTGAATGCAAGTCAAAGGTAGATGGATGAAAAGATGGAAAATAGAGGCAGAAAACTGTAAAAGAACTATATTATGTAAAGAAAAATTAAAGTTAATTGGGGAAATTCAACCTTGATACAGCAGGCATTAGGAACAACTTTGGGCTTTTCAGCAAGATAAAGTGATGCAAGCAGATAGTGTTTTAGAAGGAGTAAGTCAATGTTGGTGAGCAGGGCAGACAAAAGAGATTAAAATTTTACAGCAAGAATAACCATTAAAAAGCTCTGGAATGACTAATTAAATGATAGGCAATTAGAAGTGGTTGAGGAATGTATGAACATTAAAGACGTTAAAATTATATTATTGCCAAAACTTGGTGACTGGATTTGGGGAAGGAGAGATGAAAAAAAAAAAAAAAGCAAACATGTCAAAAAAAAAAAACCATGTTTTGCTTTTAAACCAGTTTTCTTGGTGTTGGCACTATCTTCTGAACAAATCTGCAAATATCAACCTATCTGATTTTGACAATTGTTTCACCCAGTCTTTAAGCAAACATTCTACTCAAATCAGTTACGTATTCTCATATATTATGACTGACCACCCTTTCCCACTTATTAAAGAATTGTGTTTAATGTTTTTGTCTATGGTTTGACCATCAGTTATTTTTTTTAGCTGAAAGAAGGTGAAATGTTTTGTTGAAAATGACACTGAAGCTGCCTTGTCCAAGACAGAAAGCAAAGTTAATGTGTCACGAGAGAGACTCATAGTTTCACAGTGTCCTTGACTCAGGGTCTACCAGCAGTTGAGAGGAGGGAGGCCATTAGAGAGATGACAGATATTAGCAAGGTAGATGCAGATTTTGCTGAAAAATGTGTGTGCGTGTTGGCGCCATGTTTGCTGAAACATCTATCCAGCTGCAACTCCCAGCAAGAGCAAAAGACATGGAACGGAAAGGGAGATCAAAGAGAAGCTTGATGTCTGAATCCTCCAGATCCCTGAGTACATTTTTGCTACTTGACTTTAGCACTCTTTCTTCAAGACCACTACTGTGAAGCCAGCAGGAATTTAAGACAAAAAAGGAATTGGAGAAATGACTTGGGACGTCTTAAATCCATGCAGCCAGAAGTGGTAAATGACATCTCTAAAATGATGAATATGATTCTTCTCAACATTTCTTCAGCCAAATGACTGAGTTAATGAAGGTAAAAATCATCACACCTCTTCCCCAGGTAGATCCATCTGCTGATATTCCAGAGCTTGGCTTGGTGGGGATAATGGGAACCCTCATGGCACTCTGAGTAAGTTACACCTCCCTCCATAGGTGGTAATTTCACATCCATAGTTCATATCCTGGAAAAGAAAGACTCCTTGGAAGATCATTTCAGTCCCTTGAGTATGTTTTACTTCCCTTGCTCACCACCTAATTGGGCCTTTTATGAACATAATCAAACACTGTTTAATGTGAGAGTGGAAAACTCTGCATCCTTTTAACCTTAATTTGGCAGTGAGGATTTCTGCATATTCTAAAAATAACCAAGCCAGTTGGTTTTCTGTTAAGGCACACATATCCTGAGTCTCTAAGCAAGCAAATCTTCCGATACAAAAACTCAAACCCTCCCTAAGGGACAGTTGGATGCCCCTACAAACTGGAAAGAAAGCGACCTAGACCAAACACTTAAAACTATGTTGTCTGCGTGGACAAAATGATCTGATTCTAATATACATGTCTTCACATCATTCTAGGGATCTGTAACGTGCAGAAAAAAAATTCATATGACCTGACAACAAAAATAGACACACTGAAGTATATACAGAACCTTTTTTCAAGTCAAATTTCTCTCTGTCCATGTACAAATAGAAAGGTAAACAGATAACTGAGCCCCAGCTTTGAAGTCACACAATTAGTCAGCTCAGGGGAACACTGACTAGGTGAAGGCCAACCCAGAACTTAGTCTGAAACATCAGAAAACTAGAGACCATCGGAAGTTAAATGTGATCAAGAGCGCAGTGTTACAAGCCCAGCCAAGAGTCTTCTGTTAGGAAAACTCCCTTCATCTTACTGGAATATACCAACTGAAGACAAGAAGCTAAATTTCGTATGTACTGTATTTAATTTTCCGTGGTTGAATTGATGATCACATCAAATTACTAAGATGATGTACCTTCTTCCCAAAATGCATACCAGTTGTTAATCAGACGTCATCTGTACAGAGGGTCAAGTTTCACTTTTGCTCAAGTTCATAGAGAAGAGGCCTCATTTTGAATTCTTTGCCAGGCACCCACGAGGATTTCTTCTTTACTACACCTCCAGGGGAATGGGGAGGGATGGAGTAAAGGGGAGGTCATGTGCTAGGGCAGAAGGTCTGAGTCAAGAATTCTGTGACCCAGCTTTTTTGATCCTAAGCACAGAGAAA
This sequence comes from Camelus bactrianus, assembly GCF_048773025.1. Lineage (NCBI taxonomy): Eukaryota > Metazoa > Chordata > Mammalia > Artiodactyla > Camelidae > Camelus > Camelus bactrianus. The sequence continues at coordinate 36,533,586 of NC_133558.1, forward strand.
CGGGGACGTGTAACAAGGGGTGTGACCAGAGCAGCAAAGTTGAAATTTTGGGGGATTGTGGCCAAGAGGACCGAGCACAGAAGCTGCTCTGGGAATCCAGCTCATTTGCTAGCATCTCTTGGCACCCGACCCAGATGTTAGTCAGCTAGCAGGCACCCAGAAGTGCTTCCACGGTGTTCTGAACCCCTGGGTGGAGCCAGACTCCACTCTGAGATTCTGGAACTGTAAATCTCATCACTAAACACAACACTGGCTTTTAGGAGGTGTGTTTCATCTCCACGACTGCTCAGTGATGTGACTCAGGATGTCTCAGAACCTCCTCACATACAAATAAAACCAAGACATCTCAAAGGGGAATACAAGTGAGAAGTGATCAAAAACACTAATGAGCTCATCTACAAAACAGAAACAGACTCACAGACATAGTCGCCAATCTCATGGTTACCAGAGAAAGGGGGTGAGAAAGGATAAATTTGAGAGTTTGAGATTTGCCAATGTTAGCCACTATATATAAAAATAGATTTTGAAAAAAAGTTCTGTAGAGCACAGGGAACTATGTTCAATATCTTGTAGTAACCTTTAATGAAAAAGAAAATGAAAACGAATATACGTATGTATATGCATGACTGGGGCATGATGCTGTGCACTAGAAACTGACATTGTTAACTGACTGTATTTCCATTAAAAAAAACATTCAAAATTAGAAACAAACATTTTGAACATTTCTAAAAGGTTGATGTGTCAATGATATTCTGTAAATACTAGGCATAGTGGACACACAAGTCTTCCAACACAGATCTTGATGCAATTGGGTAGGGATATCAATGGACCTTTGAAGGATGATATGAATTAGGAATACAATGCACAGGAACGTGTTCTCACTAAGAACAGAGGGTTGGCGTTTCCTGGCTTTGCCCTTGGTAGCTCCATGGTATTTCCATCTGTCCTTCTTACTATAAATGCTTTGTTTCCAGTGTTACAGCTGGACTCTCGGTCTACATCTTTTAAATTCAACTGCTCGTAAGCTAAATAGCTTATGGCTCAGCGTACGGATTCATATTTCTTAAGTTTTAGCAATGAGTTGTTGCCTGTGGGGACGTGTTAAACTAACATGTGCGTAATACCCCTCCGGAGAGTTCAAACCAAAGAGGTGCCTTGCATTCACACCCCGTCCCCCATGTATTTTTCTCATTACAATCACAGACAAAATAATATCATTTTAAAATCTGTGCAATAGTAAAGAAAGAAAGTGTGGGGACCAAGGTGATGAACTGTTTAACAAATTTAATAAAAGAAAACAAGAGCTGTAAGAGGAGGAGAATGGAAGAGGGTTGCCGGCACCATTACTCACTTCTGACAGACTCCCTGGAGTCAGGGATGCTGTAAGGAGCTTCCTACAGGGATATAAACTTTTAAAACCCTGATCCGATTGTCCATCAAAAGTTGAAATAAATGTGATAATGACATTACATGTCCCACAGAAACACATTTGAAAAGTGACTTTAAAGAACTCAATTGAAAAATAAAAACAGACGTAATTCTCTTTTTAAAATATACATATTCAAGAAATCTCTTCTCTGAACCTCCTGTTGTTACTCATTAAAATGTTTCAGCTGGAGAACTCATAAACGCCCCTCTGAGTGGAGACCACATCTGACCATCTAGACTCCTGTATCCTTCCTAGAATAATGAATGCACAGGGTGAATATTAAAATGACACATCTGTTCCCCTGATCTTTCTTCTAAAATTTGACGTGCACATGTACATAAATGTATGGCATAGTTGACAAGATTGCCCAGTAGAGAATTAAGACTAAACCATTTGTAACAACAAAGGCTTTGTGAGTCCAAGGCAAAGGGCAGTGAGAAGCTTATAGAGAAGGGTACATGGTAGCTCTCCAAAGCATGATTTATTTTGCCCACACTACTGCCAAATGTTGAAACTACAAAACTCACCTCAAACATGCTCTCAGTAACTGTGGCCCTAGAATTTGATGCTTAAAACTGATACAATTAAGGAAATATTGCAATCTCAATAATTTTGCTCCACTTTCTTTAGGAGTATAGAGTAGCGCAAAATAATATTAGAAATTAGAAATAAAAAGTAATTTAGACACAGGAAATTTATCCATTAAGAGTTTATCTATATTTGGCTCTCCAAACTAACTTAAATGACATAGGGCAGTTCAAAACTAGAAAAGTAAACCTAGAAACAAACAAACAAACCAAATGACAAAGTAAGAAGAAGAAAAATTCAATCTGAACTGAGTCCCGACTATACCACAACTCCACTGCCTCTACCCATCTCATTGTGGTTCCTTCTTTCTTTAGTTCTGGAGCATCTTTTCTGCTAATCTTCAGGCCATTCTCATAGATAGTTGATCTGTAAAGAATTCTGTAAATAGTAATTTTCTCTGGAAATAGTAATTTTGTTGTGCACCTAGGAGGTGAGAATAGGGTCTTCCCACTCTGCCATTTGGGCCATGTCTTCAATTCACACCCATTTTTAAGAATGGTATAAATGTTTCAAGGATACTACATGAAAGGAATTGTGAAGCATGCATTCAGTGGAGCTAAAAATGATCTCATAATCTTTCCTTACTCCCTGTTTTCTTTCAGTTTTCTTTTACTAGTTGTACAAACCAGGTAAATGGAAGACGATGACAACAAAAATGGAAATAGAGAAGGAGGAGAAAAAGAAGAAGAAAGAGAAGAGGAAGAATTTTACAGTACCTCACAAAGGTGAATATGCTCATAGCATATATTCTAGCAACTTCACTCTGGTATGTATAAATAGTAAAAAATTATGGCTTGTAGCCATTAAAAAATAAGGCAATTAATAACTTGATTCTAAAGTCAAATGTCAGTAAGCTAAAAAGCAACATGTATAATAGTTATGTGGATGGCTCCTATGTATTTTTTATAGTTGTATACCATACCTACCTGTATATGTACTGACTATCTTTAGATGGATACATGAAACAGTAACAGTGGTTACATCTGGGAAGGGGCACTGGAGACTGGAGAGCAAAAAATGAGAGCAAAACTTACTCTTCAAATATCTAAAGAGATAAATTGCACATATGCCTTCGTGAATATACTATTAAAACTATGTCTATAAAGTAAAGTGTCATATTTTAAAACATATTTAAAACAAGTATTTTGATTTAACTGTCTATCGCCATGTAACAAATCACCCCTAAACTTGGAGCCTTAAAACAATAAACATGTATTTACCAATTTCTGTGGGTCAGGAATCTGGATGAGGCTTAGCTGAACACCTCTGGCTCAAGGTCTTTCATGAATGAGTACAAATTATTCACTGGACCACAGCCACCTCAAAGCATCACCAGCGCTAAGGATCCACTTCCAGCTCACTTGCACAGTTGCTGGCAGCTCTCTGTTCTTTTCCACGTAGGTCTCTCCACACACATGTCAGCCCCTCACCTACATGGCAACTGGTATCTCCCAGAGTGAATGATCAGAGTTGAGTGAGACCAAGTAAAAGCCATGGTCCTTTTAGAAGTTAAACTGAGAAGTGATATCCTATCATTTCTACCATATACAGTTCTTTGGAAGTGAGTTCATAGGTATGGAGCATACTCAAGGGGAAGGGATTACACACAACAGTGAAAACAAGGAAACGGGAATCGTACAGCGCTGCTTAGAAGCTGCCTACTACATGGTTTTACGTGTCTGTATTAAGAGGATAGACATGTATCTAAATCATTCACGAAAATTTTCATTTTGCCTTCATGGGAAATGTTTTTTTGATGTTTTTAGTATGATTTTTGGAAGCAGACAATTATCTTTTTAAATAAAATCTGAAAAGTATAGTGGACAGTCAAGTTAGGTGATGTGATTTATTTCAAATAAGGGTGTGACTGTGAAGTAAGAACACACTCCCTCATTAAGTCATTTATGTTTTCATTCATCACAGCAACCACAAAGTAATTTTCGAGTTTACACATTCTCTTAATTAGGCTGCTCCTTTATGTTGAAGACAGGGAGATGTTAGTCAGATTATAGTTGACTGGGGAAATATAAAATTTAGGAGGGGATCCCAGTCCAGAAATAAGTGGTGGCCCTCTCTTGATAATGTCACCAGCCCATGATCTGTCTGCTTCCCCGACACGACAACTCTGCAGCTGGAGAATCTGCTTCCTCATCCAAGGCTGGCTCCAAACACTTTCCTTTTGTTTGTGTTGGGAAATCCTCTTGAGCTTTTCACTGGAATTAAAACTTACTGAAAAGTCATCGGTCTCAAATCTCGGCCGCGGTGCAAAGGATTGTCATCTGAACTGATCTAGTTACATGAAGAAGCTGTAGAAATCATTGTTAAAAAAAAAAATCCTCCATGTAAAAATCCTCTCAAATTTCTCAAGGTCAACTGATGGAGCATTTCATTGAAATGTTTGTTTTCCTGAGCTCTAGGTTATATTTTATTATAAAGACTAAACAATATAATATAGCTACCATGAAGTTGGGCAAATTGGTAAATTATTAGTTATGTAACTGAAAACTGCAGGGAGGGCCACGTGACTCCATAGTAACTATTGGAGAAGCTACTACACCCTTGACTAGAACATACACTTATGAGGATGAAGGAAACCCTACGCACATAAATTTTTAGTCCCCAAGATTTCCCTCTACAGGAACACACTTTTATAAACCCTCTTCTCTGGTTCTAAGCACACGCCCCAGAGCCCCAATTGTATGCTAAAAAGTAATGAAACCTACATGGCCCAACCGTGCAAATAATTTTTACAAACAGAGCCTTAAAATAGCATTAACTAAGCTGTGTGATATGCCAGAAATAGGATCCCCTTTCCAGAATTAACCCACAGGGTCCTCAGTAATAAGTTAACCCTCTTCATGGAAAACCACATTTTCATCCACTCAAAGTATCAGAAATCAGTTACTGTACTTTGCAAAGTGCCTGAGTTATTAGGGAAGGCACTTTTTCTAAGACCTTAAGCAAAAGCTGTTAACATTCTCTTTTCTCACTCGTTGCCATGTGAAAAGAAAAAAAAAACCCTGCATGTTATTACATCTAATGTCGCATGCTAAAGCCTTGTAAAGATTAGAGTTTTTATTTTTTTATTATTGGAGATCAGGCCACAAATGATCATAAATTCATAGAAAGACTCATTCATTTTAAGTTAATATTTTCTTACTAACGAAGCATGAAGGACTCACACAGACATTCTTTCCAAAGCAATAAAACAAATTATTTCTCTGAGTTATCATCTTCCACGTTTGATTTATACCAAAAGGAAACAAATCCTACTGCATGAGTAGCAGCCAGTTCAGAAAGCTGCACCAGTTCAACATTTCAAATTTGGGTGACATTCTCTGCCAAAGCTGCGTGGAACACCCTTAAAAAGACATGGCGGATGGACCAAAAGACACTGCAGTTGAGTCTCTTTTATAACATTATACATGGAAGCCAAGAAATATTCACAATCTCTTTCAAAACTTTGGACCTCTGCATATCACAGACTAGATTATAAAAATCATGAGCTGAATTTGTCCCACTTCTTAACTTTGAAGAGCGTTGTGACTTGTGTTTGAAGATGAGTATAAGAGGGTTCCAGTAGAGATGTTTCCAATTCTGGCTACCTGCTCAGACCATCACATACAAGAAGGTGGACTTGTCTAATCTTCAGAGTCCTTTTAATTTACTAATCACAAAACAAGAGGGCACAACGAATCAGGAACTATCCCCTAGTTATAAACGGTGTTTTAATTTTACTCAACATGGAAGGTACTTTTGAGTATCTTAGAAAATCAAATGAATACAATTAATTATCATATTAAAGAAAAAAGAAGCATTAATAATTCTAAGCATAACTAAAATTGACTGAGCATTTACTATGTACCGGGGTTTACAATTATGTTGATTCATCCTCTCACTAATTCTATGAGCTCGAAACTGATAGTACCCCCCCTCACTTTATAGATACAACGCATGGATGCAGAGAAGTTAAGTAACTTGCCCAAGAGTCTCAGTTATTAAGTAACAAGGGAGGGTACAACACAGGCTCTTTTCACTTCAACAGTTAGGACATAAATACTTCAGAGGGCAAGAATCCAGAGTGTGTGTCTTGTTTGTTTGGTTTATAGCACAGTACTATAGTGTCATGTATTATAACATATGACATTATGAATTCTAAGCATGATGGTACCAGCGTCCACATAATGGGCTTCTTACCTACCTATGTTCCATGCCACAATAAAAGCACTTAAAAACACCAGTTAATTTCCTTAAACCTTCTAGATGTGTAAAACACACTAGCACTTTAACCAGCAAAATCAATTACACGTTCTTAGTAGATAAAGCAGGATCAGTTTCTTTCATCTCATACGATACACTCTAAATGCAATAGACATTTGTCACGTTTCCTGGTTGCCCAGCACATTTCGAACTCCCTGAGGATCCTCGAGGGATTTTCCTCCATGAGGTAGAACCCATGGGACTCACTTCTGTAGCCTTTCAGTGTTAAAAACACAGGCACAGGACTTGATTTGCACACATCGGCATGTGACATAATGTTCTTAAACTATACTCACCTGCGAGAGGTGTGGATTTAGAAGGGAGTGGCCTGAGCAAAAAGATATTGGAGGTTAAGAAGAATACTGGTTTGGGGTCTGGATTTGGGATTGACTTCCTACTGATGGCAGGAGCCATTGTGGAAAATCTGAGTTTCTGGTAAGTGCCCTGGTGGTATGGCCACTGGTCCCTGATCAAGAAGGTTCTATGACAGCGTTCGCAGCACTGTTGCCAGAGCATGGCCTCTAGCCTGATTCTTGAACACTCCCAACCATTCGCATGTTATCCAATAACCTTAAAAAAAAAAAAAAGCCAGAGTCAGCTCTATTGCTCATGTTTAAGAACTCCAAGTTGGGAGTTCTGATTCTGGATATGATGGGAGGAAATACACACCACCCTGTCTCTCTCCCTGAGCACAGCTATAAAACCTGCACAGGCTAAACACGCCACACTTGGAGGGCTCTGAAAAGTGGATGAATCAGGTGGGCAGAGGAAACAAATGCACCGGAATGCAAAGTATCACCCAACCTGTGATGAGTTGACAATTGCTCTCCTTCTCTTTTGAACCAGGTAGAGACCACCTGGATTCCTGGTCTACACAACCACAAGGTAATAAGTGAAAGCTGACTTAAATGATGAAGTTTGTGGTAATTTGTTATGAGCAACAGAAAAGTAATCCAATTGTAACCAAGAAGGGACCTATTGTCATCAGTGACCATGTGGTATTTGTAATTGCTTGATCAGATAATAGTTTAAAGGGTTTTTCTTGTGCTTTTGCTGACCAGGATTAGGCTGGAGGGGAGGGGGTAGCTTGGGTGATCTGCCCGTCTCCCTCCTTTTCTTCTCAACCCCTCAAAATTGGCAGTTGGGTGTTTTGTGCATCTCGTTGTTCATAACTCACCTAACTGCACATACCTGCAGTTATTTTTAGTTCCTTGTGGTTTCTTTGTGTTCTGTTGTCTGAGGTGCAGGTCCCAGCCTTCAGCAAGAGATCTCAGACTTCAGGCTGCCTAAAATGCTGGAAGAATTCATCAGCCTGACTTTAAACTGCACCAGTTTTTGTCTAGAGCTCTTTTCTATGGACCCCCACCCTAAGCATCCTTTGTTCTAGACACAAGAATCAGAAAAGTTCCAAAGCTGGAGGTGAGCTTCATACTTATCAGAGGGAAAGGAACCATTGCATCTGCAAAAACAAGAACAACTCTGTATGTGATCTCTCTGGAACCAGCAACACCCCTTGAATGTTTACTATAAAACCCCCTACCGTCTTTCCCTGGCAGGCTCATAGTCTTGGAAGCATTAGCCCACTGTGACCCAGAGAAGTTTTTCTGCATGCTAAACATAAAACGGCTGATTTTTTCCATCAGCATTATTTGATTATAAGTGCATGTTACACATTAACTTGGAAAACTTTTAGGTACACAATATTGGAATTTTTTTTTAAGTTTTGCAGAACTAAAATTTCCAATTTTCTCAATTGACAGTCATCACTGACAACTCAGTTCAGCACTGGAGGACCCTAACAGCTCTTCCTCAGAAGATCTAGAAAAAGGTAGCTTAGCAGGATTGGCTTCAAGGCCCCCACTGATGTAAATACTAATATGCAAACTTCCTAGGGAGTCACTGTCCAATTATAAGGTGTTTCTCATGCCAACAAGATTTTAAAGTCAATTTGAAAGTCCAGATTTTTCCAGCCCTGGTTGGGGAGGCTCAGCCTCCTCACAGCTCCTGTATAATATCAAAGGAAGCAGGAAATTGGTCCCTCTCTTTGTAGGGAATCCAGCTATACTCAGCCTAAGTGCATTGTCTAGAAACAAAGCAGACATACTGTGCAGAGCCGTGGGCATCCTGCCAGCCTCTGCCTGTGAGCTTCCCTGAGCTTGTATCTGTCGTTTTACATGGTGATTGTCCTCTCTCTGTGATCTATGATTATCAAACTCAAAAACAAAACCAAAACTACCCACATAAAGATAAATGATGCAAGGTGACCAAAAAAAAAAAAAAAAAAAAAAAGTAAACCAAGCCAGAGATAGTGTTTCAAGCTGCACAAATGCAAACAAATAATTTGTGGGAAGATCGTAAACAACCATGAACAGAATTAAATAAGCAAACAGTTGTAATGGGGAAGAACAAATCTGACTCCATATTAGATCTGTTCCTTTGGTTCTAACCCTGGGCTCTGTTTTCTGTGCTGAGTCATGCTGGTTCCGCACCTTTTGTAAAAGAATGTTGCCTAGAGCCTGAAATAGACAGGACAGCCCCTTCTCAAGGCTCTGACCTTTAAGGGCATAACACTTTTCCATTCATACTGAGATAAAAAGTTACAGAACAAAGAATAACATTTGTCTTGTTGGAGGTTTCCAGGAACATCATGACCTGACCCGCGTGGACAGCTGCAAGAACAAAGGATTTCCACACCAAGAAGTTTGCAACAACCACCCAGACCCTCTTCCCTTTTTAGTATAAAAGGAGCCCGAATTCTGGCTTGGGTGAAATGGTTCCCCAGGACATTTGTCTGCCATCTTCTCTGTCTTCTGGTTTTCCAAATATAGTCATTATTCCTTGTCCCAGCACCTCATCTCCCAATTTATTGGCCTGTCTTACAGGGAGCAGAATGAGTTTGGACTCAGTAACACAACCAAATTATATGATTAGAAAAAAATCATGATAAAATATCCTTGAGGTCTCTTATGCTACAACTTAGATATGAGTAATGCATAGCAGAGAGCTCTATTTTGGTGATAATATCAAATAAGTATTGATAAGAATAAGAATAAGAATTGCAGTGCTAATATTAATACTTACTGCATGCTTACTGTGTGTCAGATATTTTACAAAGTATTTCAAATGTATTATCCCACTTAATTCTCACAGCCACCGTGTGATATTGTGGTCAGTTTCGGTTCTGCCATTTTATAGATGAAGAGACTGAGGTTTAAAAATATTCAGAACTTCCACATGTATCAGAGAGGTAATAAATGCCAAAGGTAAAACTCAGACCCATCCACACTCTTACCTACTGAAATATGTATGTATACACACACACACACACACACACACACACACGCATGTGTATACAGTTGACATCTATGAATACAAATACAAACAGAGTAAGAGGAGAACCAGAAGTCTGGGAGCAGGAAGGGAGCAAAGATTGCTTGACAAGTTACTAGCATTTTTCAGTGTTTGTAGATGAAAATGATGTGGATACAGATCACCAATAATGGATACCATTATTTTTATATATCCTGACTCCTACAAGGACTTTAGTGAATCAATGGGGTGTATTTTCAGGGAAAGTGAGAAAGTCCATGACTCGTTCTGACTTCTATTTACAAGTGAGATACCTAACCTGAAATGGAATGAATGAAAAAAAATTAGCTTGATCTAGGTCATGAGTAATAAGAATAACTAATTGAAACAAAACACACGGAAGTACTAAATCAAGAAACACAATGAATCACACGGAATCTGTAAATTTACTTTCCCCTGTTTTTATCACAAATGGCATGAAATGCTATGCCAGTGAGCTCGGGAGGCAACCATGCCTTTGTGATGAAGTGTGGTCCTTCTGAGGCTGCTCTTCCCAGTTTGGGCTCCACACACAGGCACAGCCATGGCAGTGTGACAATGAGATTGCATCCAGCGATTTTAGCAAGAATAATAGGACCTATGAGGAAAATTTGCGCTTGGGGTTTTCAAATGAACTGAAAAAGAGAAAGTTAGGGAAAGGCTTATTATTATAAGAGGGTAATGTTCAACAGCTGTTCTCTTTTTCCAGTGAACCAAGAGGAAGGGGAGACAGGCTTGAACTGCGGCAAGAAGAGAAATTTAGGTTTGACCTATGTAGGGCTGATATAATGACCCCATATTTTTTGAAAGTGAAAAAAAAAAAAAAGAAGAAATCCACGGGTTAATGTTGGAAGATATTTTTAAACAATTTCATAAAAGACAAAAATCCAGTCACTCCAACACATTCTCCAGGAAGGAAACAGAAACATTTTACTTGTGCCTAAGAAGTATTTTTTGTGGCATCACCAAAGGTAATATTTTTGATTAAATTAAAAGTTTCATGTAAACGGAGGTGTAAGGGAGAACTTAGTCACTAGAATTAGTATAGAATGTACTAAAAACTATTTCCAGGGAGTTTCAAGGATAAATTTTAATATGAAAATGAATATATGTATGTATAGGCATGACTGAGACATTGTGCTGTACACCAGAAACTGACACATTGTAACTGATGGTGTTTCAATTTAAAAAAAAAAAAAGAACAAATTTTCTGTTTGCACAGAGGCAAATGAAAAAAATGCAAACACATTTTTATCTGGCCTATTTTTATTCTTTCTGATTAGACTGATGTGAACACTACTTGAAACCATTAAAAGAATTTTTTCCGTTCTTGGAATGAATTAGGAATCCTCCCAGGTGTCGGTGGACCTGTTCTAACTGACTAAGGGATCCAGGACTGTTTTGTTTTGTTTTGTTTTTTCAGGCTGTAATGACTAGCTAGCTACCTTATTGTGATTCCTGGAGTCCTAGGTTCCTAAGGCATTTGGAGGAGCAACAATATGAAACAGCAAGCAATAAACAAATTTAGGCAGGAAACATACATAGTGACGGTCACTGGGCCTGTCTCCTGTCATTTTTTTTTTTTTTTTGAAATCTTTAAGACTCCTTAAATAGATCCAACCTGATTACAGCATCCTTTGTGTGTGCGTGTGCTCATTTTTATGATATCCGAATATAAAATAAAATAGGAATGTTTCTATTTTATTGCTCACTCAAGGATTGTTAGCTATGCAATTATTCCCATTTCCATATCAAAGACTCCAGCGCATTGAACTGCCATCCCTGGAATCAAGAACGGGATGTTTGTACCACCTTCAGCCAATTCTGCCTAAAGGTTGGTCTTCTGTGTTTAATTACTTCTCCATATTTAAGGCATATGCTTTTTTGAGAAGGCCCTACATATTTTTAGAATTTCATCACTCAAGGCCACAGCTGGTTAACACTAAACACCACTCATTTCCAAACTTTTAATGACCATCAAAGTACAATTCTGCACATCAGAGAAACGACAGTCTTGCGCTCAGTTGATGAGCAACATAAGAACAGGCAAAGATAAACAAAATACCAAGCTGTGACATCTTCGCTACTGGGAAGTACGGGCAAGAGAGGGGAGAAGCAACTACTCCTTCAGGTCTCTTCTTTTTTTCTTTTTTTATGAGAAAAGCAAAGCAGGGTGAATATTCAAACAGACGCCTTCCAAAATTTCAACACATCACTAAAAATCCGTGAGGGCTAAGTTCATTTAAATAGCCTTGCACCAAGCAAGCGCTGCTGGTGAGAGGGTAGCCCGCGTGGCTGCCTGCTCCTCACCCCCCTCCACGGCCCATTTCCAAATATTTCCCTCACTCACTACGCACATTTGCCTCCACTTAATAACCTCAGAGCAGGGACCCTATGTGGAAACTAATCTTTCCAGCACCTGAAATATCCCAGGTCGTAACAATCCTCCTGCACCCTCTCTCAAAACATGTTTGAAGCAAACGCTGTGCACTTTAATTCTCCAGTTTGCAACATGTTTCGGTGAGTTGCTCACTGGTTTTATGCAAGAACCAAACAGGAATGCTGCTTGTTTTTCAGGATAGAAATCGTTTCTTAACAACGGAAATATAGAAACAATTCAAACTGCCGATCTCGAATGAAATTAAGTTCATAAGAGATGGTTCCCATATGCAGGGAAAATGCTGTGCCTGTGTCTGTATTTGCTTGGCACTTGGGGCCTATTTATTACTTCATGTACTTGGACTCAGCAAAAGTCAGCACATAGTTACAATAGTGGAGTGAGGTGGGATTGTGGTAGATACAGCCTGAGTGTTAGCAAATGTCATCTAATTGTTATCTTCTAGGTTTTATCAAGCCCAGATAACAGAAAAATTCGATGATAGGACTTTACAAAATACGTCCCATGTAATACTCTTACAAGCTGAAATATACCATGAAGAGAAATTTACTCGGTTAAAACTCACACGTCGGAGGGGTGGGTCTAGCTCAGTGGTACAGTGCCTGCCTAGCACGCACAGGGTCCTGGGTTCAACCCACAGTACCTCCAGTAAAATAAGTAAATAAACAAACCTAATTACCTCCCCCTTCCAAAAAAAAATTGAAAAAACAAAAACAAACAAACAAAAACACACCTCACATATTTAAACCAAAGACGGTTTTTTCTTGCAATACTAAAAACTGCTTAGTATGGGCTGCTATCTTAAAGCCAAAAAGAATTTCTGAAATTTTTCTGATTGGGAATTCCATACAGTATTTCTTCAACTAAAACTTGTCTTAAATGTGTCCCAGAATGTGACAGCCCTACTTTGATAACCCATTTGGTAACCCATCAAATGACCCCAGAGAGAGGTATTTATTCTGCCAAAGAACTTAATCATATCTCCTTACAGCTCAGTCCTTGAGAGTAATTGAGAGTAAGCAAGTTTCAAATGATAATATCACAGAGGCAACGTTCTGTTTCCAAAGTCCATCCACATGCATACCATCTCGTTTTCACAGTTATGCTATAAGGCGGTGACAGAAGGCATATATTCTGTGCATGTTGGCTGACTCGACACCTCCATCTGTCATGTGTAAGGACTTAATATTCGGGTCTGACAATGATCACCATCATTGATGGTGATGAAGACAACCTGCAGGCACTCAGGGACACTGTCCTTACACTACAGAACAGATTCAGGGACACACTCCGGCCCCCTGACTTTTCCCACAATACCATGCTGAAAACACCTACGTGGCATGTTAATAGCCAGAAAGCCACCACCTGTGAAGAATTATCAACCACTCTGGGCCAGGGCATCAGCTCACAGATGGAGGGTATTTTGAGATACAAGAGCTCCAACTGAGATAATATTAAGCAAGGATTTAAACATTTGGCAGGATCCAATATATTTACTCTGGGAAGGTCACTCCTGTTCTGTCTTTGCCTTCCTCTTCTGAATCTTTTAACCTGATTCCTCGCCTAAATTAAAAATGAAGATATAGCTGAAAAGACTTTTGAATTGACTAGGCACAGGGAAGGGCCAATGGCACAAACTTTAGAGCCTCAACGCATATTATTATACACACAAGAAAAACCACAAGGGGAATGAAAGGAGACACAGGGGCTAAATGAAAAAATAAGTTACAAATGAATCTGATTTATGGTCTTATGGGGACCAACCTATATGCAATGGCTGGAAGTGAGGTCATGGTAAACAGACCTGTGTTGTTAAGTGTCGAGCCTGTGAAGTCTGACCTGCCTGGTGATACTGAACAAAAAAGAAGAGAAGCTGCAGAAAGAACGTGGTTGTTTTTCTGGGATGCTATCTCATTCACTGTCATTTAGTTTAAAAAAAAACAAAAACCTACCTAGTTTTACAATCTCCGGGTCACTAACTACTATATATAAAATAGGTAAACAGCAAGGTCCTACTGTACAGCACAGGGAACAATTTTCAACATCTTGTAATAGCTTATAATGAAAAAGAACATGAAAAGGAATATATATATATCTGTATGTATATGACTGAATCACTATGCGGTACACCAGAAATTAACATCACATGGTAAACTGACTATACTTCAATGTAAAATTTTTTGAAAAATAAAAGAAAAAATTACAGTGGAAAAAGAAAAAAAGAGTCTTAGTTTTATATAATTTAGAAAAACAATCATCTCATTGACTTTCAATGTGTTATTGCCGTTAGAAGGTACAAGTCTGAGAAGAGACACACGGCTTTGATAGAATTCTCTGTATTAACAAGTTAGAAAGAAATGGGAGAGGGGGGAAAGGAGAAAAGGAAGAGAGGGGACAGATCCTCAATACTAAGAATCACTAAATATTTATTAGTATTTTCTACGGTAAGTTGGATGCTGCTTCTCCTGTTAATACGCAGGCGCTCAGTGCTCACACACGCATCTCACTCCCTGGACCCGGATGCCCGTGTGTTCTCTAGAGCCCTGCTCGTGGAACCCTGAGGGGCACAGGGCCAGGTGGGCATCCAGTTAACACACAGGCCCTGGTTTAAGGGGACCAGGCTGCCAGGAGATGCCTGTGTTGGGCCAGACATCACAAGTAAGCAGCGCGGCTTCAGGAAACCCACACGAGCTTACCTGAAGGTCCTGACAGCACCTGCCTTCCTTCGCACAATCGATTGTAATAAAGAGGCTAAAAAGTTCCCCTAACTAAACTTTTTGAGAAAAAATGCCCTGCTGCCTGAAATCCAACCTGGAGCTCGGGCCTCACACGGAAGGCAAACCACAAAATGAGTCTCTGCTCCTCAAGAATGGCTTTTAGCTCCATGAACTGTCTCCCTTCCAGTCCATCAACTGCACTGCCAACAGTGATTTTGCTTAAATATCCCATTTCTAAGGTTCCCCTCCTGCCCGATGAAACTTTCAGTGCTTTCTACCGCTTTAGAAAAACGGCACATTTTCATTAAAGCGACTCAAGATTTGGAACTAAGCATGCGTTCTAACCGACTCTCTGACACAAATCTCTTGACTACTCTGTTTTATTGTCTCCAACTCTAAAATAAGAATGTGCAATTCAGTCAAAAGAAATTTAGAAGACATTATATAATTCGATAAGTTTTTTTGTCAAAATGATTATTTGGTAAGAAATGAATCAAGTCACTTTTTTTAAAATCACAAACTAGTTACTTTGAAGCATCACAGAGAAGTTTTATAATCTCTTTTGGCTTTATGTTCAGATTTTTTTGTTGACTTTGAAGGATTTTACACTTGTTTGATTTTTTTTTTCAATTTCATTTTCATTCAGATATGATTGTTTATAAATCAACATGTGTATTATATAGAAGAGTACTCAAATACAAACTCAATAGAAATAAAATGAAAGTTTATACATTTTAAAAATATTAGCTCACTATCAGAGTGGGTACAATAGATGGTAAAATAGGAAGAAGAAAGGAGGGGTTGGATAAGATAATCCTTCCAAATAACAGATGATTTGTTATCATTTAATTTTTTATTATTTCGGTTATTGACTCCACTCAATGACTCTAGCTGCTGACCAAATTACTAAAACATAAAATAAAGCAAAATACAACAGTTCAATCATAACTATTAGAAAATTGGCAAATACAAGAAAAAATTAAAAAGTTACACAGCTGTTTACAAAGGCAACCAACTTTTAAATACTTCCAAATATATTTCTATGAATATATACACATAAAATTTATAAAATGAAAAGTCTCAGGTACTTTGCTAAATATTTTACTTATATGTAAGTGTGTGTGTGTGTGTGTGTGTGTGTAGTAATATCTTACTGTGGGATTACTGACTTTCTCACACATCTCTCTTTTGTTTGTATCTTAAAGTGAAAACTGAGGTCATTAATTGGAGAACCTTAGTACAATAAATGTCCCTTTTTATATTTCTCTCCTTTTTGAGGCAGCATTCCACAAATCATGACATCTTGTGTTTTCACTTTTTCTAGACAAAAATAATTTCAAATTTTTCTTTCCACTTCTTATTTGACATGTCAGCTCTTTAGTAGCACATTATTTAATTTCCTCATATTAAGACATCTTCCACATGTCTTTCTAAGTTCATCCCTTCTAATGTATTTCTAATTTAATTCCATCATGATCAGACCATGTTGGTTCATACATTTTACCTTATTCATATAATTCTGTATTATATTGCTATTGTTTTTGTTTAAACAGTCAGTTACCTTTCAAGAGATGTAATTTTTAAAATTCTTGTATATTTACCCATGTGGCAATCCTGTCTGGGAACTTTAATGCCTTTGTGTACATCTGCATTTTTATCTGGAGTCATCTTCCTTCTCTCTGGAGAATTTTATTTAACATTCCTTGTCATGTGAACCTGCTGACAATAAATTCTTTCAGCTTTGAGATTTCAAAAAAGTCTTTGTTTCACCTTTGAAAGATATTTTAGCTGGGTATAAATTTCTGGGTTTCTACACCCTGCATCATGACTTGGAAATTCTCTCAAGGGAATATTCTGGAGAAATCACAGGACTTGCCTCGTTTGTGCCCTAGAGCTCAGAGATCACTCTCTTTCTTTTACTGTCTTAAAAAAAAACATTGTTTCATATGTTTCATCTGTTTTTGGCTATTTTAGGTTGGAGCATAAATGCAGTCCCTAATATTCCATCTTGGCTGGAAGTAGCAGTTTCAGCTATGCCTTTAAGTAACTTTAGTTCATCCAACATTTCTTGTATTTGTAGAAGTGGGAAACCCATCCACCTTGGTCATTACACCGTGTGTGCAGAATTCAGTTTGGTTTCCTATGCGACACTGTAGATTAAAAACAAGCTCCTATAAAGACATAAGTGAAAGACAGAATTAAACTAGAGAAGAAGAAATCATTTTTAGGGCCAAATGTCATTCTTTTTTTTTTTCGATAGCATTACTTAAAAATACCTCTTCCAAGCTCATAGTTATTGTAAAGAAAAGAAAGAAAAGGAAAGACAAAAAGACAGCAAGTAAACCACTTAGTGTTTCAAAAAGGAAAAATATGTGACTAAATCATAATGAAATGCTTCAGTGTAAAAAGTTTTTAAGTAATTCTTGATCTGAATAAGTGTGCAATCCATTGAAAAATAAATCTGATTATTAAAAATATCATCGTATTCTAAGGAATAATTGTAAGTAATAACATAACCTAAAATTTTCAATTATATTACAATTTTTAAATCACCCCATTACTGGTAAAGTTCAAATGAGTTATCTTTGGAATAAATGGCAGTGATTATTTTAAAAACAATATTATAAGCATATTTTGAAGTATGACATTTATTATGACATTTTTCTGTTAGAACATCTGTGCCTGTTTAGGTCCCAGGTGACATTATTTAAAATCAAGGTCCGACCAGGTCTAAGCGTTGCATGGAAATGTCATTTTCTTTCACCTATGAATTCTCAATCCTGGATCCATGGTTCATATATGGAAAACTACTGACAGGTTAAAGAACCCCAAAATAGTGAAATCTTTCCCTCATGAATAATTTGTTGTAGCTTAAGAAATGTTGATTCAGTTCAAACAAATGTATCCTAAACCCAGACAGATATACACAAAATGTTTTAGATATTTTGCTAATCCAACATCTTTTATTTTAACAGATGA
The DNA here is from genome assembly GCF_048773025.1 of Camelus bactrianus. Lineage (NCBI taxonomy): Eukaryota > Metazoa > Chordata > Mammalia > Artiodactyla > Camelidae > Camelus > Camelus bactrianus. The sequence goes on from NC_133558.1 coordinate 36,551,305, forward strand.
GTACAGAATTAGATAGAAAATTTCCATTTTAATATAAAGCCTTAACTATTTCACAAAAACCCCACAAAAATGTGTCTCATACACAATGTCAGCGTCTCTGCTAGTGCTTGCTGAAAGCTGTTTCAATTTCTCACGGGCACCGCACCAAATCTACCGACATACATTCCCTTTAGTTTTACTGTTGTGAAAGTAATTTAAAATCAACTCTTTGGCAAGTTCCTTCAATAACAGCCTCCTCTTTTTGTGTTCTTAATATCCTCTACACGGCAGTGTTATAAATCATCCCATCGCCACTGTTGCCGCCTACAATGTCTCCTCTCTGAAACATGAAATGTCTTAGGTTTGTAGACGGAGCCCATCACAGCCCTTGCCGTCTGATCTTCCCACACTAAAATTAAAGAAACAGAAGTGAAACATTTGGTGGATATTAATACTGTCAGGATTTATATTTTTGGTCTAACTTACAGGATTTGCAGATTAAAATGAGGAGCGTGATCTTCATGAAAGAACACACGATCTGTTAATGATTTTAGGCGAGAAGATGTGTATTTTATCTCAATACAGCCTGTAGAAAAGCATTTCCTTGTCTTTTATGTGGCCTCAATCAAGTGAAAACATCATACTCCGAGCAAAGGCATCACGGACGGAGCCCCTCGCTATTTTGTGAGTTGATGTGAATATGGAAGAGAGGCTTTGTGGCTGGAAGGCATCCTCGGTGTTTAACAGACCACAGGCTGGGCTGGGAAGTGCTGAGAGGGGTCATGCCCAGCAACAGGCCGCAGCAATGCAAAGCACCCACAGAGCCAAGAGCGGAGCTAGCAGGTGGCCCTGCCCGCTCATCTGACGTCAGCTCGCTCCATCAGACCCTGGACCACCTGGGCAGGCGCCCCGGGCATCTAACTCAGCAGAACACAGGCCACACAGGGGTGCTCCAGACGAGAAGCCAATGGTCGATAAAGGTGTCTCCTACACACTGCAGGTGAGTCCCATTATTTGAAGAAATGTGGGCCTCTCACTCCGATTGTGTGGTGGTTTTAGTTTCACATCACTTCCATGCGTGATTTCAGCACTTTGTGGAATACACTTTGGCTTTTTCATGACTGACCAAAATTTTCTAGGGAAAAGGGATATGTTCTTGTAGCTCTCTTGTGATTTAAGACTTGACACGTTTGAAATATCTCTCCTTGAAGAAGTTTTGGGATAACCACAACACACCTTCCCAAAAGAAGTTTACAGATTAACCTCTAACAGAAGAAAGTGTCAGGGCACAGAATTAAGTCATTTTCTGAGGTCTGAATCTAAAGCCAAAACTATTTGTAACTGTAATTCTGCCTAGAAATGTGCACTCACACACACGTACACAAACACACACACACACACAAACACACACACCCAGAATGTATCAGGTTATGTAGAATAAGTCACTGTCAACAACTACTTTAGCCATTACTCTTTAAGAGCCTCTAAGAGTGAAATTCCTTAAAGATACTCATTATGTAGAGTAAATATTTAAATTAGAAAAGCCAGCCAGGGTAGAAACGTTTTCAAAGGTTCATTTAGAATTTCATTATAATGATCTGATGATTGAATTAGGTTCATATTTTCCTTCTTAAAATATCTGTGAAGGACAGTTTTGCTTCCAGAGGTAAAAATGTTCAATGTCTTTGTGAGAAAATAAGGATTTTTTTTTTAAATTTTGGAAATAGGTTAAGCTTCACTATATTCTAACTTGGGTAAGATGGTTCTTTGGGACACTAGTCCACCATCTTCGTGGCCTGCTGGCTTGCTGAATAAAGTCGATATTCCTTGCCCCAGCAACTTATTGCTCAGTTTATTGGCCTACCATGAGGTGAGCAGTTCAAGCTTGGACTCAGTAAGCTGAAATCAGTCCCCGTTGAAGCTGATGGCCATTGACTTATTGGGAAACCAGTTAACAGGGCCACATTTTTCTCCCATCATACTGAGTCATGTGGCAAACAGGCTAGAGTTGAATCCAATCAAGAGGTTTTTCTTGAACAGGCAAAAGATGTAATAAGAGGGTCAGGGAGCTTAGGGTGTCTTCTAGAGGCTTATCATGTTGATGGGCTTTTTGCTGGGTCAGAAGGGAAAACAGAACTTAAAGGAGAGTGAAAGGTAAAGGGGTTGATGGTTAGAAAGTCACGTAAGGAAGGAGAGTGACTGGAGCTGGAGTGTTAGTGGGAGAGAGTTAGAAGTTGAAAATGAAAGTACACTTGTAATTAGGTTTATGCAGGCACTGCAGTTTTAATAATGTCTAAATATGACAATGGGTATTGGTGACTGTGGTAAATAGAAAAGCAAAAAGTGATAATTTGACTACATAAGAATCCAAAATTGTTTTATATCAATAACATCACAAAAGTGTAATGCAAAAACACATTGAAAACAACGTTTCCAGCATGTATGATAAAGGCTTCCTAATTTTACTTAATAAATTTATTTTTCAAATCAGTAAAGAAAAGAAAAGCATCCCAAAAAAGTGGGCAAACACAGACTTTAGCAAGTCTCAAAAGAAGATACCAAAATGGGTAATAAACACATGAAGAACTATTTAAACAAATCAAAGAATCTGTCAAGTTGGCAAAAATAATTGTAATTATGAGATTTACTGTTAGCAGATTTATAGTAATAAAATCATTCTCACACGATACTGGCGAAAGTTTAAGTCAGAACAACATTTTCAAATCCACTTTGGCAATAATTGTTATGAATGAATATAATTGCTATTATGGATTACATAGCAATGAATTCTCAGTACGTAAATCTTCACCCTAATTTTCTCCTGTTTCCTTATAGGAGATTCCTAGAAGGGACGGAGTGTGTCAAAATCTCACTGGCTACTATTACAATTAAAAGAACTATGACAGTTATCCAGGAGACCAGCCAGCTACATAGGGAGGGCTTGAAAGGGTGACCATACATGGATGTCACATTCTGGCCCCCAGTTTTGAAAATCAAGACACTGAATTTTCATTAGTGAACACAAGATTCAGAAGAACAATATCAACTTTGAAAAGAATGCCAATTTATGGAACCAGAACTATTACCTTCATGGCAAATGAAATAATCATAGTATTTGATCCAGGAGTCTCTACAGAGGAGTCAAATTCTTCCACCTCCCAGGGCCATTTGGCAAAGTCTAAAAACATTTTTTAATTGTCACAACAGAAGTATACTACTGGCATCTAGTGAGGGGAGACCAGGAATGCAGCTAAACGTCCTACATTGCATAATACACAGCCTCCCACCCCATGACAAAGAATGATTCAGCCCCAAAGTCCAAAGAGACAAGACTGAAAAGCCCTACAAGAACCCCAGTGTTCACAGCAGCATTGTTTACAGTAGTCGAGACATGGAAGCCACCTAAATGCTCATTGGCAGATGACCGGATAAAGAAGATGTGGTATATACACACACATATATATACAATGGAGTACTACTCAGCCATAAAAAAGAATAAAATCATGCCATTTGCAGCAACATGGATGGCCTCAGATTATCATATTATGTGAAGTAAGTCAGACAGAGAAAGACAAATATTATGTGATATTGCTTGTATGTGGAATCTTTAAAAGAAATGACACAAATGAACTTATTTATAAACCAAAAACAGACTCACAAACATAGAAAACAAACTTATGGTTAGCAAAGGGCAGAGGTGTGGGGTGGGGGAGGGATAAATTAAGAGTGTGGGATTAACCTGTATGCACTACTATATATAAAATAAACAACAAGGACCTACTGTATAGCACAGGGAACTATATTCAGTATCTTGGAAAAACCTATAATGGAAAAGAATCTATAAAATAATATATATATATTTACATATATATATATATATATCAAATGGAATCACTTTGCTGTACACCTGAAACAAACACAACACTGTAAATCAACTATGCTTCAATAAAAAATTGTTTTAATTAAACAAAATTAAAACTGTGCAATAGAAGCTGACCCTAGCCCAGTGATGCCAGCAATTTATTCCAACTGACCACCTATCTTCTTTCACAGGAAGCACTGGAGGCACACTGATACCTTTTTTTACCTTTATGCTCCCTGTTTCTAACCTCCCTGCTGACCATTTTTTCATCTCTTAATTTCAAAGCCTCCAAACAGGCTGCAACACAGTTAATTAGATTTCAGCTTCCTTGGGTCCTGTCTTCCTAAGATTATAACCAAGTCAACCTAATGGGAGTTTTAAAGTGTGGCCACAGCACTTTATTTACATGGAAAAGCTGCATCATAGAAATGTGACTTCAGCTTTTGTAGAAATAGTCAAATTGACTGGATCGGTTTAGTTTCCTTCCACAGAGTTTTTATTCCATAATCTAACCAATACTTGGTATTTCCAGATTTTAAATATGTGTCAATCGGAATATAAAGTGGTATTTCATTATTGTTTTAATAAACATTTTTTCTGAATTCTAGGACAGGTGAGAATTTTGCCAATAGTTTAGTAACCATTCTGCTTTTTTCTTCTGCAATTTGCCTATAATATTCTTCATGTACTTTTTTTTAGGTTTTGGGGTTTTTTTCAGTATTTCTTACTGACTTATGGAAATCTTTATATTTCCTGGAATCTAACTCTTTTTGCTGTTTTATATATTGTAATACCATTCAATAACATTTCTTTATGACAGCAGTCCTCGGGATTGAAAAAAAAGCATTTCAGGTCATTTTTAGTCCAAGGAAGTGTGTACCTGAGTGTTGTCTCTTAAAAAAAAAATGCTACTTGCTAATAGTTTAGTTTACTAATTTCATGGAAACAAAGATAATCATCACGTGTTTTATGCTGTGACAGCTTTTCACTTCACATAAATATTTTCAAATTGTATTATTTTCTCATTTTTACATACGTTTATGTCGAGGAACATTAATCTGTTCTTTATGTTCCTTTGAATTTCCTGCAAAACATCAATTGTGTGTGTTAAGTTCATCAATTACTACTTACATCTATGCCATTTAAGGTATTTGTAAATGTTTCGCCTAATGATTTGGAAATGGACGGTGATGTTATTTGCTGGTGTTTATCTTTGCTACGGGAAAACTACAACAGAGATCTGCCTGATTTTATACAGAGATGAGCGGCATGTCTCTCAATTACTTATTTGACAAATATTTATTGCATTCCCCCTGGGTGGCGAGCACTGTTCTTAATACAGGGGATACACTAGTGTATAAAATACCCCCGCCCTTAGGGGGCTAACCTTGGCGGACAGAGAGGCAAATCATAAAGATGCTAAAAATATAAAGTATGTTCGCTAGTGATAAGTGCTTAGAAGTTAAGTCCAAAAAGTGAGTATCTGTGTGGGAGGTGATGGAGGGGATTACGATTTTCTAGAGAATGGCCCCCCAAAAGCCTCCCTGAAATGACATTCATGGAAAGATGGAAGGTAGTCAACGTTCAGAAGAAGAGCATCTCGACTACAAGGCAGAGCAAGAACAAAGGGGCTGAAGCTTGAGGCTTAAGGCAAGGAGAGAAAGGTAGGAGCTAAGGCCAGAAAGATACTGGAGGAGCCAGACAAGGACGTAGGCGCTCAGCCTCCGGAAGTTGGGAAAGATCGTAGTAAGGAGTGAGCACCTCTGACTTCCGTTTTAAAAGGATGACTCTAACTTCCATCCCCACAAGGATGTACACTAGGGAGCAGTGATGGATGGAGCTGTCTACACTTGTCTCCCCCCCCCGCCCAACTTCTTTTTAAACCCGCTCCAAGTAAGCTTTTGCCCTCGTCCTTTTCCATTAAGGGTGCCCGTGACCCCCGCACAGGTAAATCCACTGCTCCATTCTAGGTCCTCATCCTAAACGGCCTCTCCGGACACTTTGATCTCCCTGATACCCTTTTTCCTCTTGGCTTCCAGGATGTCACGGTCTCTTCGTTTGCCTCCTAATTCACCAGCTCTCCCTTCTCAGCTCCCTTTGCTGGTTTCACCTCGCAGCCCCAGACACTTCGTGTTTGGAATCCAGGGCTCATTCTTCATTATCTCTCCTCCATCCACACTGACTCCCTGCGTGATCTCATCCAGTGCCCAGGCCATAAATGCCAGATAAATGCTGACAGGTCCCAATTTCTGTGTCTACCGAGATTCACTATTGAATTCAAACCTCATACATCTCGGGATCTGAGATGTTCAGCCTCAGCACCCGCCCGCTGCAGCCCTCTTCATCTTGGGACAGTTTCATCCTTCCAGTGGCTTAGGCTAAAAACCTTGGAATCTGAATCAGGGCTAGAAGACTAGGCTACCGATATTTGCGTTACGTTATAGATGATTTTCAAGGCTCTACAAGGGTTACAACCACTGCCCTTGTTGAACTTCAACACACCAGGAAAGGAGTTCAGGGTAGAGACTGAGAATGAGGCATCCTGTGCTCCGGGAAAACTGGAAGAACAAGACGTCAGATAGACATTTTCAGAAGAAGATTTTATGCACCCAGTTTCTCGCATCTTCCCATACTTAGAAAAGCACTGAAACCATTAATGAAGACATATGTTCCTCGTGACAGCAGCCGTCTTCTACCAAGATGTGTGCTTCATTGCATGCACTCCTTTTGCCAAGTTTTTGTTATTTCCCTGACCCCACTCCCAACCTATTTAGAGCAGATCCTCAGAGCTCTCTGAGAGGCTGTCTCCTGGGCTCTCGTTCTCAGTAAGTCCCCCAGTAGAATTGAACTCATGGCTTCACATTGTGCTTTTTTTTTCAGTTGACACCTACCTAATGAAACCTAAATACACACTCTGCACAAGAGGACTCAGAGGAGCTTCCGGGTTGATGAAATACAGATAGGATGGGAGGGTGACACGCTTGGATGCCACAATGAAGCCCAGACCTTGCCTATGTCTCTCTTTCATTTGGCCATTTCTGATCTGTATCCTTTATAATAAAATCATAATCGTAAACATAGTGCTCTGGGTCGTTCTCTTAGTCATTCTAGCAAATTGTCCCATCTGCGTGGGGCTTGTGGGAAATTCAATCTTCTTAGCTGGTGGGTCAGATATGTAGCTGACTCTGAGACTTGCAGATCTGAAGTTGGGGGGTGGGGGTCGGGGGCGGGTGTGGTGCAGCCTTGTGACGGACTTTGCCCATAATCTTTGGGGTCGGCACTAACTCTGGGTGGCCAACGTCAGAATTATACTGAATTGTAGGACACTTAGTTGGTGTCAGAGAATTGCAATCAGGACAGACTATGTAAATACTGATGAGTGCAGACTCATGTGGCAGAAACGCTGGGGAAACATGATAGTTCAGGGAAGTACCTAAAAGGGAGACCAGATTCGTTACTGAGTATGTCCGTGTGATATCCCATCCTTAGCTCAGTTTAGTTTAAAATAAATCCGTTTATACAACAATTTTCTCTGAGTATTGAGATTCAGTTGCACAGAAATCACAAAAACTTTTACCAGAGTCACTTTTCCAGAGGATTTCCTTTCCCACCCACATAAGTATGTAAAGAGGAAGCTTCTGGGCCAGTTCGTCCTACTGCAAAGTAGAAATATGGCAGGTATCCAGTGTGTGTGAATAGTGTAAGTGGTAAGCCAAGATGATGGAGGAACAAAACCTACTTTCTAAGTCATCAGATTTCATTGCCTACACATCTTTCTGGCATGGACGCATCTTGATTTCATTTGAACCATTTTTTTTTTCAGCCATCCACAAAATAAAAATGTAAGGCTTTTCCCAAGAAATATTGAGAAAAATAAATCCACATATAAACAGTCTGTCTACAGGATTGTTAGAGCAGCTCCAATTATAATGAAAGCAAGGTTTTTAAGCTTTCTTGCGTTATGAACATAATGCTCCCAGTATTTCAGAAGCCAGGGGTCTATTTATAATGGTCTGGGCCTCACCCTGCCAAATCCTTAGCATGCAAACTGCAGCCAGAAAATCAAGGCTCCAAATTACACCACGTAGAATGCCAACGCAAGTTGCTTTTCCATTTCCCAAAGCGTAATAAGACGAAGCATTTTGAAAGCCCAGCTAAAAAAGGGCTTCCTCTGGAATCTTCAAATGTGTGAAGATTTCAAATGTATTCAGTCTTGATTTCTGGACTGACAGCTACAGAAAGCAGCATTGAAATTATCTGAAACTGACTTCACGACAAAGAGGAAACAGCACAAAAACTCAGACGACACGAGGAAATTCAGCCAACGTAAGATCTCACCTCTTTCTTGCAGGACACGTTAAGAGAGAACTCTTACCGGTTTCAAAAGAATAAAAAGAGCTGCAGTGATAATAAAAGATGTCAAGGTAAATGCGCCAGAGAACAAAGCACTGCCATTATACCTGCGATCGATAAACCTCAGGTGGTGAAGGGGAAGAAAATGGATGGCTGGCTGGCTGATGATAATAACTAAAAAATAGAGCTGTGTTATTGAGTAAAATTAGCTCACTGAGAACCTTCCTTTCCACAGAAGTCGTAGTGAGAGTATTGGTTTTCCTACCCACGTGGTTTGAGGCCATTTCACAAACTGAAAAAACACCCAAACTCTGGAACTCGAGCTATTTTTTCCCTCTGTTTTCCATTTCAGCTATTGAATTAGTACCAAACCACCACAACTCTCTGTTTAGTATTACCCAGGTTAAAAGCTATGGAGCGCTGAACATTTCCTTTATAAAAATATCTTTCTTCCTGGGAAGACTAAAAGTTTCCCTAGCTTGGATATTTCCAAAGTGTCTTCCGATCCCCAGATGAATTCAATGCTTTGATTCCGTATTTGCAACTTGAAAACGGTACATTAATAAACATTCTGTTTAGCAGACATTGGGTTTTTCTAATTGCAATTCAAAGGCTACATGGAGGTACACCTTCCCCTACTGAGCAGGCATAGGGATTGTAAAATCGAACTCTGAGTCAGACCGTAACTTCCCACACCTACTAGCAGGGGAGAGAGAGCCTCGTTAAAACCTCCGGGCAAGTGGCTGGAGCTGACATGGTCCCCTTCAGAGCACTTCAGCACTTCCGGATCCCCCCAGAACCCCCTCCTTATCATGGACTCCTCAGGATCATTTATGACTTAAAGGAGAGTTTCCAAAGAAGGTACCACTTAACAAGAAGACATCAATTGTATTAGCGGTACTTCCAGTATTCACATCGCTTGTCGGTTCCCACAGTCGGCTGCTCTGCCTCTGTGCAATGGTGGAGGTTAGAGATTACCCTTTCCTTTACCGCAGTGAAACAGACCAGATTTGAAGATGATCATTGAACCCAGAAATATTTCTATGCCATGGAAGTGCTCTCTTTTGTAGGACAGTATTATTCTTCCTGGAAGCCTTCTTTCTAGAGCTAGAAGATGTAAATAATCTCCTTTTTCTGCTTGTCCGATATCTATCTCCCCTGCCTTTGATAGAGTCCTTTCTCAGCATCCATCCTGCCACTAACACTCAACCAAAATCTCTACTTTTAGAGGTATTTTGGTAGGTTTTGCAAATCTCAAAGACCTTGTGAAACTATATTAGAAGACAACAGGCATTCTCATTCATCAAACGAGAACCTCCCAGATCACTTATTTAAGAAGCACCCATAAATAGTATATCAAGGTTCTTGGTCTTTTCTTATTCGAGCCCTCAGTTTAGCCTCATAAATTCAGAAGCTTCTTCCATAGTGACCTAATATTTTCTCTGATTACTAAGGCTATTGATCTATTAACTAATCTGTTATTCTTTCAAAACTTTAAGTCTTTTTAAAAGTATTTTTGTAGCACACTTCCAGGTAATGTATTCCCATGTAAGTTGATAAAATTCAATTTAACACAGAGTCCTTTTCATTTGAAATATTTTCAATGTGTTGAAGAACAGGAATTCAGCCTGGGTTTTTAAAGCCAAGAGAGGATAAGAAAAGGAAAGACTGGTGTCATAGTCTTCAAACTTAGAAATGACTCCCTGAACAAGACGGCAGTGAAGAATCCCACAGAACAAGAGACAGGGATTTTCTGGTTATAAAAGCAGTGATAGACAGGAACTCTCTCCAGACTTTGTCCAATTTTTAAAGGTCTATGTATGCATTTTGTGGAGAATTTATGAAGTTCTCCCGCAAGAGGAATCACATCAGAAAGGCCACTCACCACCACGTTAAAGGAGTTGGAAAACATGGTATGTGTGGATTACTCATCTTTTTAGAGAGAAGAGTCATGCACGGATGCTTTTGAAAAGTGCTTGCGAGGAGACTTCTCTGAAATTTAGATATAGGTCCCCATTCATAAGTCCTCTTGTCTTATGTCCGCGTTGACTTATGTTAAACCTCCTACTCTACCATTTTCAGCATCAATTCAAAAGCTAATTTCAAAGGGACTAAAATCATCCTTAAGAAATCTTACCAATCAGCATGTCATTGAATTCACAGTCTTCTCCTGATTGTGTGTGTGTGTGTGTGTGTGTGTGTGTGTGTTTTCCACAGCAAGGACAGAGCTAAAGTCATGCTTCTGATTTTGAAACTTCTGTGTTATTTAAGGAGTTTGATCAATGCCTCCTCCCCATTACATCAGCAAGAAGACTTCCCCTGAGGCCAGTTAAAGGAATGAGGTTTACAGGCAAAGCAGGAGAGCAAGACTGGGAGGAGGCAGGAGCTGTGATTCAAATGTCAGAAAAGGGGAAGAAAATGCTCCCGGGTATCAAGCCCACTTCAGCACTGAGTAACATAGGCACCTACTCTGTTGGGCTCAGTGACGCTGAAGCAGGAAGTCAGAGGCACAGAGATGTCTTGGATGTGCGTGCTTTTGTTCTCTAGAATCCTGTAGGTAGCTGTCAAGCTCACTTCACAATCACATACACACACATTCACACACAGACAAAATCAGGAGAAGATTGTGAATTCACTGACACGGTGATTGGTAAGATTTCTTAAGGATGATTTTAGCCCCTTTGAAATTAGCTTTGAAATTGATGCTGAGTAATGTGACTTTTTTTTTTTTTAACAGCTCCTTCTTAGGATGCTCTGCTTATTTGAGCTTTGCCTTCTGCTGTATCTCAGGTACAAGGGCATTTCTCCGAGAAGTGCTCCAGTTAAACTCAGGAGTGCACATAAGCCCCAGGATACTTTTCAGTAAGTAGATTGGTTTGTAAGTAGGACTTCTTTTTCTTTAATTAAAAAGTGAGACAGTAACTTTCAAATTTCCTGATCCTTAATTAAGGAACTGTGATTATTTCTCAGAAACGTAGGGAGACATTGGCCACAAGGAGATTTGAAGAAGCTTCATAGGATGAAGTTTGGGGTAACAGTGGGCTCTCCATTTGAAAAGACTGGGAGTTCGAAATTTGTAGATACTGACAGGCATGTGTAGAATAGATGAACAAGATTATACTGTATAGCACAGGGAAATGTATACAAGATCTTGTGGTAGCTCACAGCGAAAAAAATGTGACAATGAATATATGTATGTTCACGTATAACTGAAAAATTGTGCTCTACACTGGAAATTGACACAACATTGCAAACTGACTGTAACTCAATTAAAAAAAAAAGTTAAAATAAAAAAAAGAAAAAAAGAAAAAAAAGAAAAGTACTTAACACATTTCTGGAAGAAAATGCTGATAATTATTTGGAAGCATTCTCTAAATTTGCCAAGAACCATCGCCAATATTGGCCCAATGATCGCTTTTTGATTCGGAAGCCAGTGGTTTTAAAAACTTTTGATTTATTATACCTTTAGACCATCTATGTGATTTAAAAAATTAAAATGGGAAGAAATACATTGAGTAACTTTTTTGTCTAATGCCTGGGGATTTATTTGACTAGATAAAATACAACATGGCTGATTTTTGTTTTGTCTTGTTCTGTTTTGCTTTTTTTGGAGAGGAGGGAAATGCATATGATTTTTTTTCTTTTCTCTCTCTCTTTTTTTTTTTTTTTTTTTTTTTGGAGGGGTGCAATGCCTAGGAGGCTTTGGCATTCATAGACCTAGCAAAGGAACAAAGCTTGGATCGAGATTAAATGTAACAATGTATAGAATATACAAAGTGTCTCACGGAGTGCCCTGCATATCACAGGCTCTCAATAAATGATGATAGTTTAAAACACTTAGTTCCTATCGTGTGTCTGTCTACGTTTTCACTCGTATAATCCTCGCGCCATGAGGTAAATGGGGACATCGTTATCCTCACTTCACAGACAGGAAACTGAAGCACAGAGAAGTTAGGGCAACTTGCCCACAGTCAGCAGCTGGCAGATGCCGGGGGCAGGGCGTTGACTCCAGCCATCTGCTGGGTTGATAAACACGACGGATCGCAAGGGCGGGTTTGCCAACTGCAGACAGTGACCGGATGGGGCTGGGGAGATGGGAAGGCTGTGGACCACATGGGCTCGTCAGACATTCGAAGGCGTTTTCTTTTTTATCCTAGGGCACTGGGAAGTCACTGAGAGGTTTTTCACCAGGGAAGTCCATGAACAGATGTGCCAGATTCTTACTTGACTGCAGGATGGAGAACAGGTTTCAGGAGGCAGAGTGGCTCTCAGACAACCAGGTAGGAGGCTTGTACAGTCTAACAGGAGAGACAGTTTCCCGGGTCCAGGAAGGTCACATGACAATGAAGAGATGCTTCGGGGAGCCTTTCCTTAAAGCATCACTTTCCTGTAACTAAAACTCACGTTCACAAAAGTTCCATCATCTGCTGAGGCCCCTGAAAGCCACTGAACACTGCAGCAGAAATGGCTCATTTAATCCAGTTCAAAAGTCAGCCTAAATGCCACTTTCTCTAAGGAGCCTTCCCTGAACGATGATCCTGGGTGAGATGGGGAGGCGCCCCTGCTCAGTGTTCTGGTCTTCACCCCTCACAGCATCGTTCAGCATCATCTGTGTGGAATAGCCTTTTACTGTCCTGTCTCCTCTGATGCACGCGGGCTCTCTGAGAGCCACTTGCCATCTGTCGTGGAACCTCCAGGGCTCCAACAGGGCCCGCCAGTCGTTACTTCATGGACGCTGAGTGCCTATTGGATGGACAAGTGTAGTTAATTCGCTCAAGCAAATTTGAACGTGGGAAAACCTGAGATGTATGTGCATTTGGGTGAGGAGCTTTGCTGTCTGCGGGTGTGTGAGCCTTTGGCAGGAGGCGGGGAGGTAGGCGGACCTCCCTTCTGTAGGAAGTCATCTCTGACTGCTTAGTAAATCATTACACTAGGCAGTGAGTTCCATGGCATTGTTTTTTTTTTTTCTCTCCTGCAGCCTTACCTCTACCTAAATCAATTGTCCCCTCGTGTCACCACCCACACCCACCTTTAGTAAGCAGTAGACTTCCTCACGTTTACAAAAGATTCTGTATTTCACTGGACTTAATAAACTCAAAGAAATCCTCATAGAGAGAAGTCCTTTGGAAGTGTGATTTCAGTTTGTGACTTACAGAATGAACAGTAGAATCTTCTGCTCACATACACTCGTTCTGTGTAAGCAGTTAGATGTATTTTGTGAAAAAAGTCAAATGGTTGTTTGATTACTTGACCTATTTCTAAAGTCAACTGGAGTGGATATTTGTTGAATAAACATTTGTTAAATTTATTGAGTGCCTGTTATATGCAATTTCCATAAGGGCTACACAAATAAAAATAAAATGTTTATTCCAAATAAAAGAATGTCCCTCTCAAGAAGATGAAATTCATGTGTAAGCTTATAAGAATAAATTTTATATTCTAATGACTTGAAGAAAAAAATATAGCCACCCATGACTTCCGTCTGCTATACTTCATGCAATGTTTCCAATCACAAAGCAGTTTTTATATTGAAACAAACAAAAAATCTAAAGATTTGTTGAAGAGTGGTCTAGATTTTCTAAGCCAGTAGAACTACAGAAGTAAGCACTAAAATCATCATTATGACTTTGCAAGAGACCATATTGTCTCATTTATAAAGACTCATTTTGAATTGTAGCAGATATAGAATCTAATCCTGTCCTTTATTTATTGGGGAGTGGGGAGCCCTCAATTCACTTATCTCTAAGGAAGAACAATAATGCTCATCTTCAGTTGCAAGAATTGAAGAAAATAATGCACCTTAAATGTCTAGCATCATGCTTAACACTCAACAGCAATTAGCCAGAATCTGCAGACTGACAGGTAGATCCAAAACTAAATCTGTATTTGAGACCTCAGCCACGGTCCTTCAGAGTAAGCCATGTCCACATTATAGCTGGATGCGGGATTTTGGGGAAATATGCCAGAAATGGTGGAGAAACAAGAAGGGGGTGGTCAGAGTGGGCTGCATTTTTATGAGTGTCATTCCCCCATAGAGATTTCTTTCTTGGGTGGGAGGAAGAATCAGGGAGTGGATGACATTCCAAATGAAGCCAGAAAGACTGACCATCTCTAATACATACAAGGGCTGAAAACAACCAACCAATAGGGATTGTCATTCTGTGATACATGGCATCAGTTACAGGCACTTTGGAAAGTTTGGACCAGTGAACCCACGGAGAGCAGCTGGTTGCCTCAGGTCTGCGGTGACGCATGTAACTAACACCCAGGAAAGTATGACTGAGCCCGCAGGTCCCATCTCCTCTCTCCACGTTGCCTTAACTCCCTTTTGTCCAGAGAGCTGGGAGAAATGGAAAAGAGAAGACTGCCCTGGATTTATCATCACAGAGCATCTACTTGACAACATTCATGACGCTGATCAATCTCTTGAGGTGGAACATAAGCTGTGCTGGGAATGTGGAGAGAGAAACCCAACAAAGAAAGAGCAGCTGTGGTCAAGACCCAGTCCCTCTGAATTATGATCCACTGAAATCGCAAAATCATGGGTATTAAGGAGTCAAAAAGCAGATTTACGAATCAAATTCTGGACTGCAGAATATCTGTTATATTTAGTTAAAAATCTGCTACTAAGCTTCTCTGTCTGAAGAGGGACCCGTATATTTCAGATCCTCTGTAACAAGTCACATTGGGAGAAATGGTGGATGGGAGACCCACCACCTACATGTATTGGTGACCATCCATTCCAAGAAGGTGTCTCCATGCCCGCATGCTAGTGTTTAAATACAGGCTACCCATTAACATTTAAATCACTGATCATAAATCTGGGATCATCAATAATATTACTGCCGATCAGCAAACTGAGAAGGAAATCATGGGACCCCGCAAGCCCTATGGAAGATGTCCTGATGCTTCGAGGAGAGGTCAGTCACTGGTGGAGGGAGACCTTCTGTCTGTTCTGGGCTCCACCAGTAGATCAGTCTTGGGCTTGCTGGGTTGTAAAGCTGAGCTGCTGGGACGGTTCTGTTCTTACATTAGCCAAAAAACGACAAATAAAAATAAAAACAACTCTGGATTGGTAAAAATAAATTAATTAAAAAGCACACACACAAAAATCATTAGCAATCATTTAAAAGATTTTCAACATCCTCTGCTTAAAAAAAAAAAGAAACACAAGTCCAAGAGAAATAAATATAAAATACATCTAAATGTCATTAATTCTGGAAAAATAAATATTCAGCTGTCCATTTAACCGGTAGCACTTTGCCAAGCAAGGGACAAAAATGCCTGAAAGTAGCTAGAAATCCTTCAAACATTCTAAAGCTAAGCCTTGCTTGGAGCAAATGTTATGGCTGAAATGGTGAACTCAGAGAATTAACTGCTTGGCTGTTTCTTTTCTCCCTACCTATTTCATTAATAAATGACTTTTTTTTTTAAAGCTTGTGGTATCTTCTTTTTTTTAATAATTTTTTAGGGGGAGGAGGCAATTAGGTTTATTTATTTATTTTAATGGTGGTACTGGGGATCAAACCCAAGACCTTGTGCGTGCTAAGCATGTGCTCTGCCACTGAGCTATCCCCTCTCCCTCCAAAAAATGACTTTTTGGTTTGAATAATAAAGCTAGAAAGACTGGTAAATTACTATTAGAGAGGAGAGGGCTTTTCGATTGGTTTTGTGACTATAGTAAATAGATGATAGCTCTGGCCAGTTACAAGGCTGAAAAATACCTCTACGACTTGGTACCTTGAACATATTATAAACACCAAGATGAGTGCTGACTGTCATAGTGTTTTATTTCAAAGGGAGAGAGTTTTCATGAGAACTAAATACTATTGACATCATTTCGGGGATAGGTAAATAGAGATATTTTGAATACACACAAGAGCATATTCACTATTGTGTAAAAGTAAATTTTAAATAATATGCAATGAAACTTTGAGGACAAAAATAGATTGTGTTTCCTCAGGGATGCCAAAATAAAATAGGAATTCATTAAGGCAATTTATTAAAGTGAATAAAATACCTATTAACCAAGGTACGTGCCCAAATCTCTACGTTCTTTTCAGTCTGTACGTAGACTCCAATATTCCTGCTAAAGTTAAGAGGAGTTTGCTGTTTGCATATAAAGTACACACTCTTAAATTTTAAATACATCTGTTCTTAGCCATAAATGATTTTCCTCTTGTGTATAACACAAGATAAGGTTAAAATAATTTTAAAGGAGTGTGTTTATCTGTAAAACAGGCATGACACAGTATATGAATATGTTTCAAAAAGTTGCCCCAATAGAGCAGATCCTCGATATTTTATTATTTCTCATTGAAGCATCCCTTGCACGAAGGTCTCTTGTAATATCAGAGAGCAATGAAAATTACGCACAAACCAACAGCAAGGAATAATATTCTGCTTGATGAAAACATGATATTGAACACTTACCTCTCTAAGATTTCTCATGAATTCACAAGGATAATTACACCGTCCTCACCTGTGGAAGTTACTGAAAGGAAGAGTTTTCAATGGAAAATGATTGTAATGAGAAGGTCAAGAAAAGTTCTGAAGAGTAGCGAGGATTTGGAGTTACACAACTTTCTTTTAAAAGTGTGACATCAGGGCTGTAGATTTTCCTAACATTTGGGGTCAGGATGTGAGGCCAGGCAAAAGGGCAAAGATGATTCCAAACCAGTAGATTAATTTACTTTTAGCCAATTACAGTGAATATCCCATCAAGGCTGTTTACATTTCTGCTGTCATCTGCATGCATTAGCGCCAGGTTAACGCGCAAGCCATGAGCCGTGGGACGGCTTCATAAATCTCACTGTCCTTAGATAGCGAAGTCCAGTGCCCTCGCCTTACTTCCTGGGAATAACCTTTGATCTTCAGATCAACAGTAAAAATAATTACTGACTGTGGCCCAAGCGGGATTAGTCACTTCGGTTCTGAGGGGCTGCACAGCTGGAGACAGATGTGCAGGTCTCCCGCCCGGATCCTAAAGGATCTTCCTCGAGCGTTTATATCTTGCTTGTCATTCGTTTATCGCAGGCCAAATGTTTCTCTTTTGTAAACGTGTGTAAAACATTCTCAGAATTTCAAACCATAACAAACCGGGGCTGAACGTGGACGGAATGCAAAAAGGAAATCTCCCATCTGTCCAAATCGAGCGGTTGTGTTATCAGAAAAGGAAGACTGAAAAAACACACACCACCACACAGCCCCTCACACACACACACATTATTTTAATATAGATTTCATGGGGAGAATACTAGTCAGATAAAATGCCAAAAGTTTAAATAAGAAGGAAATTACTTAAAAGGTGTTAACTCACGAAATTAATCTTTATTGTTAAATTGGCTTTTCTTCCTTTCCTTTTTATGCATCATATTGTTATTAATCTTAGTTTTAGGGAAAATATATCCACATTAATACTATATCCCATGTGCAGTTTTATATTTATTATTGATACCTCAATATGTTCATTTATTCAGAGATTATTCATTCATTTATTCAATAAGAATTATTTAGGGTCTGTTAAGTGCAGGGCACAGTTCTAGGCAGTTGAGGACAACAATGTGGACAATACTGAGCTTAAGTCCACAAGCTCAGAGGGGATACAGCTTCTACTGAGAAGAGACAGGCAGTAAACGAATTTATAAACAAGTTAATTTCTGGTGGTGATTGATGCAGGGGTAACACCAAAACTGAGTAACAAGAGAGAGTGACTGGGGTGGGTGGGCAGCCTGAGTTAAGTAAGTTACCCATCCAGGTGGACCTCCCTGAAATTGGTGTCTCCTGGCGCAAGTCTGAATGATGTAAAAGAATCAATCACGAGAGAACTGGGATTAAAATCTGTCTAGGCAGAATGAGCAGCAAGTGCAAAGGCCCTGTGGGAGCATCAGCGTGATGTGTTTAAGGAACAGCCAGCCAGCCAGCCAGCAAACCAGAGCTCAGTTGCTGAGGGGACTCGCAGGCACCGATTTTCACTGCACCTGAGAGGCTTCAGTAAGGAGATCTGACTTTATTTTACATGTATTTTGGGTTTTCCTAAGCATATTTTGAATCTTTTCCCCTAAGGATCATTGATAGCATGGAAAGACTAGAACTTTCGCTTTATAAGTTAATGGATAAGAAAGAAAAATAGGTACAGTGAGACCTATTCTAACATTTTTAAAAAATCACTTAACAGACTCTTCTTGTTCTGAAAAAGAAATATAGAATCCAGCCAAATCTTTTTTTTTTTTCTATTTCCTTAGGCTATTGTCAAACACGAAGCGATAAGGGAAATTTCAGGTTAGATTTCACAACTGTCAAAAACCTCTTGGGGCTGATTTTTACATTTTATTGAGTTTGGCTCCTGGATTGTCTGATTTGCCAGAAGTGACTTGACTTGGGTATCACACAGATGCAGACTAAATAAATTTGCAGTATTTCAGGAATTCTATTGTTTTCATTCGGTTGTTCACCAGACCTCAGCCCACTTCTTCCTCACTTGAGCAATAACCATCCTGGGGTCACGCCTTACTTGAAACTAGCTCGTGATTGACATCGTTTTTAAACTCAAGTTATAAGTTCCCCAAGAAATCAATAGCATTTTACTACAGAATTCATTAAATTAATACTCTTTTAATTTAGCTTCCCAAAGTTAATAACTTTATGCTGATTGAAATCCAATACACAACTTGCAAAAACAATCAGAAAAAATACAAACAAATCTCACGTGGAATTCCACAACTCAGAGATAACCACAGTTAATATTTTGGGTTCTGCCTTCCCTATATTAAACTTTTTTAAGTCTGCCTACTTTCTTATGATATTTTTGCTTTTTTGCTCCATTTTAACTGAATTTACAGGGTTTCATATTCTTCGAAGACACAGAATTATTGGTGATAATTGATGAGCCACAATTATAGAACCAGTATCTTACAAGCAGATCTTGAAATGGCTCTAAATATTCCCTTTTATTTAGGAAAAAAAGGCATAAAATTCCTAGAAGAAAACATAGGGGATAATTTCCTTTACACTGGTTTTAGCGAAGATTTTTCTGGATTTGACACAAAAAGCAAAGACAACAAAAGCAAAACCAAATGAGGGGAACTGCAACAAACTGAAAAACTTCTGCACAGCAAGGGACACCACCGATAAAATGAGAAGGGCAGTCTACAGAACGGAAGAAAATGTTTGCAAATTGTACATCTGATAAGGGGTTAATAACCAAAATATACAAAGAGTTTAAACTGAGTTGCAAAAAAAAAGCCAAACAATCCAATTAAAAATTAGGCAAAGGACCGGAATAGACATTTTTCCAAACAGGGCATATTCTCGGCCAATAGATACACGAAAAGGTGGTCGACATCACTGACTATCAGGGAAATGCAAATCCAAACCACAACTGAATATCACCTCACACCTGCCAGAATGGCTATTATCAAAAAGACAACAAATAACAAATGTTGGCGAGCATGCAGAGAAAAGGGAGCTCTCCTGCCCTGTTGGTGGGAATGGCAATTGGTACAGCTGCTGCAGAAAAGAGTACAGAGATTTCTCAAAAAATTAAAAATAGAACTACCATGTGATCCAGCAATCTTCTCTGGGTATTTCCTGAAGGAAATGAAAACACTAACTAGAAAAAATATATGCTTTCCTATGTCCATTGCAGAATTATTTACAAAAGCCACGATACTGGAATGACCTAAGTGTCTATCGATCGACAAATGGATAAAGAAGATGTGGTGTATATATATAGCATTATAAATATATGATGGAATATTATTCAGCATTAAAAGAAGGAAATTCTCCACTTGCAACAACATGAGTCACCCTAAAGGGTATTATGCTAAGTGAAACAGTCAGACAGAGAAAGGCAAATACCATATGATCTCACTGCTTTGTGAAATGTAAAAGCAGACAAACAAAAAGCCTGAATTCATAATTCCTAGATACAGAGAACAGGCTGGTGGTTGCCAGAGGCAAGGGTTTGCGGATGGACAAAATGGCTGAAGGGAGTCAAAAGGTGCAAACTTTCAGTTATAACATAAACAAGTCCTTGAGATGTAATATGCAATGTGGTGATTATCGTTAATAACATCGTGTTGTATATTTGAAAGTTCTAGGAGAGTAAATATTTTTTAAAAAAATTTTTATTGAAGGACAGTCAGTTTACAATGTTGCACCACTTTCTGGTGTGCAGCATAATGTTTCAGTCATACACAGACATACATAGATTCATTTTCATATTTTTTATTATAGGTTACAAGATATTGAATATAGTTCCCTGTGCTGTACAGTGGGACCTTGTTGTTTATCTTTTTTATATATAGTAGTTAATATTTGTAAATCTCAAACTCCCAGTTTATCCCTTCCCACCCCCTTTTCCCCCTGGTAACCATAGTTTGCTTTCTATGTCTGGGAGTCTGTTTCTGTCTTAAGAGAGTAAATCTTAGAAGTTCTCATCACAAGGGAAAAAAATGTAACGATGTATGATGATGGATACTAAACATATTGTTGTGGTCATTTTGTTATATATACATATAAATTTTGAAACATCATGTTGAATACCTGAAACTAATATAATGTTATATGTCAGTTATATTTCAATTTAAAAAAAAAAAACAGATTATCCAGTCCAAAATGTTGATAGCATGAAAGTTGAGAAACTCTAGCTTAGGGTAAGAAGTGTATAATCTTTGGAAATGGCTGAGATCTGTGTTCTCTGTGGACTGGAGAACAGGGGTGATTGGTCTACAGTGGAAGAGAAGAAAGAAACAATTTCTCAGGAGAAATACACACAGGAATGCCAAGAGCTTCCTAGTCCTTGGTTTCTACACTTCGACAGAATGGCTGCATGGCTCCCTCTGGCTCCACGAGGCACTGAAGCATCCTTGTATTAATTCCCACTGAAATGAGTCAGAGTTGGTTTCTGCTACCTGGTCTTTCTTTGGACCTGTGCTTTAGGAATTGGTTCCAAGAAAACATATCTTTTGTGCAGAATGTTAAGTGGAGGTTTACTGATTTAATGCACAAGCAAAAAAGAAAGGAAGAAGGGAAGGAAGGAAAGAATGAAGGAAGGAGAAAAAGAAGGAAGAAAAAAGAAAGAAGGAAGAAAAAAGAAAGAAGAAGAAAAAAGAGAGGAAGAAAGAAAGAAAGAAAGAAAGAAAGAAAGAAAGAAAGAAAGAAAGAAAGAAAGAAAGAAAGAAAGAAAGAAAGAAAGAAAGAAAGAAAGAAAGAAAAAGAAAAAAGGGAGGAAAAACTCACCCCAAAATGGAATAATTCCACATTGGGAAGTGGAAGGAGCAATTAAATTAAATTATTGGTGAATATTAAATGTGAAAAAATATACTTACAATAGGCTTAAACTTGTAAAGACAGCAATAAAAATAAATTGAAATAAGGCTATGGGTTGCAGTACATTCCCCTTTAATTTTAGATTTAGTGTATTCAGTATCCTGAGTCAAGTTTCCTCATATGCAAAACCAGGGTAATAAAAATGATATGACTTAGAGTCTTTCACTTGAAATGAAAGAAAACCAGCTCTGTTTTATGAGCAGTTTGCAGCACAATCTTGAATCAGAAGAGTCCCTAAGTCTTTCACACCGAAAACCAGCCACTTGTTCGTTATCACAACTCCATTAATCTTTCTTCTTCCCTCTTGCTCCCCGATCTCTCCTTCATTTATTTTTTAATAGCAGTTTTCTTGGGATATAATTTATGTACCAGAAAGTTTACCATTTTAGAGTGTATAATTCTGAGGTTGTGAACCCCTGTCTGCTATCTAAATCCAGAACATTTCCGTTACCCCAAAGCAAACCCCATACCTCTTAGCAGTAGTTCCCCAGTCTCCCCTCTCCCACACGCCCTCGTCGCCCAATAATCTTTCTTCCCCTGTGGATTTGTCTGTTCTGGACATTTCATGTCAATGGAATCATATAACATGTGGCTGCTCTGCATCTGGCTTCTTTCAGTTGGCCTAATGTTTTCAAGGTTCCTCCATGTCATAGCCCATGCCACAGCGTTGTTCCTTTTATCTTTATTGCTTCACTGCTTCATTTTTTCCGATTCTCTCTGGAGACCAAAGGCCTCAGCCGGTCTGGTCCACATGGCTGCCATGATATCTGGAGCTTAACATCTTACACAGTCACTCACTGAGGAAAGAATGGGACCCTCCCAACAACCACCGTGCAGAGAGAAGAGCTCTAATTGGTTAAACCTGGGCAAGGTTTCTCTTCCAGCCAGTCAGCCTACCTTGGGTTCCTCCTTGGTACCAATCAACTGTAGTCAAGGCAACAGCACCAGGTGATGAAATTGTCTGATTTGACCCAGCCATGTGGAACCAAGATGGAGTCACAAAGAGGAGTTACATTTCCCAGAATATGTGAGGATGAATGAGTGTTCAGTGTAGTTATGTCAGACTAGTGAAGAATAAGAAAACATATTTAAAAATTTAAGCATATGCCACTGTAAACTTTATTTGTCCATTGGTTTATCCAGAAACCTTAGGGATTTGAGAGGAATTGTGAAAGGATAGTGAAAAAAAACCTAGTTAACAAGGTTTGAATTAATAGAGGCCTATAGGTATTTTCCCTTAATGAACACTGGCGACAACCCTTAGCCACTTTTTTCTAGGAAAGCGTAGGGTTTTGTGGGATAGAGTTGAAATGAAGGTCAGATTGAACAGATGAATGAACAGACAAATAAGTTGTGGTGTATTTATTCAATGGGACACAACATAGCAGTGAAAATTGATTAATTACAATAGGCAGCCATAGATTGGAATCTCAAAAATGTACTCACTCACTTTTGTATATATGTTTTACAATTTTAAAAAAATGTATTCCCCCCACAAACAAATACGGAGGGAGGAGAGAGAGAGAAAAATAAATGTGAGAGTGAATAACATTTTGGGTGTGGGTTTAGGTTTTTTCTTTTCCCCAAAAAAGACAACTGTTCCAAATTTGCTGACCCTTTCTGTAATAACTGGTCAGCATTTATACGTTACTAATGGTATATGTAGAGGGCATGGTGAGGAAACTGTTTTATGTGACCATCAAGATAAAGATAATGCTTTTTAAAAGAACATGAGAGAGAATTTTGAAAATTCATTTTAAAAAATGCTTTTATCATTACTACATTTTGTGGCCAAAAATAATGTGTATTATCTGTAAAATTGTATATGTACATATTTTTTAAAACTTGTGATGAAAGGTAGTTATTAAGTCTTTTTAAAACATTCCAAATGAAGATTTTCAGTGAGAATTTAATCAGTTTGTGAAAATTGTTAAAAGGCTCAACTTCAAAATAGTTTGCAAGGAAAACGGATTGACATCAAAGAAAATGGAAATTTAATAACCAAATTACAGTCAAAATTTTTAGATCTATGTGTCATTTTGAATTATCTTTACTAGCTGAAAGCTGTAAAATCAAGCTTGGAAGAAAAAAAAACTTGAAATCAGAACAGATTTTCAAATTACTAGAATCCATTTTTTTAAGCAGATTCTAAAAATAATTAAATTAATTCAATTACCCTTATTGCAATATTAGCATTGATAAATTATTTTTCACCATTAATAAAGTAAATTTTTACTAAAATATTTACTTCAAATGTATACATTTATTCCAAATTTATCAATTTATTTTAGAATCTTATTTATTTTAAAATGATCATTTTATTTTATTGTTAAATGTATATTTTGTGTACTGCATAATGTTTAATGTCTGCTGTTCCAGTGGTTTATGTTTGTCATTTATATATGAATAAATATACAATATATGCATTCACACTACAAAATTTTAATAATAAGAGTGCACAATTTTTAGAAGTTTGAAGACCAATGGTCTAAAAATCTTCCTATCAGCACATGAAATATTCCATTTGGGTTTCTTGCCTTTAACCATGTGGTAAGAAGGCCAGTATTAGCCATCAAATTAATTAAACAAGTATGAAATTTCTATATCCTTTGTCATGTAAATCTGTATTTTCATACCATCTTTGTAAGGTAATTGTTTGGAATGGTCATACAATTTGGTTCTTTCTTTAACCTAAGTTTCCAATCACTTGCCTAGAGCTTGCAAATGTTTTCTGGTTTTTCAATATATTCAACATACCAACAATTAAATAGTATGTTTTACAGACTATAAGAGTGGCTGAATTTCTAAGCAGAAAGGAAATGAATTTAGAAGGATGAATACTTTCTATTGTTGTGTACAGCTATGGTTTTAGACCCTTTGTATGCTCTGAACCTTGCAAAACATTTTTATATTTGCCTACATGAAACATCTTTCTTTTTTTTTTTTCTGGCAAGTAATTTGAGAGTCAGGAGACACACCAACTGTTTATGAAATTTCCTTTGTCTTCCTCAGGCAGCCTTAGGCTATGTTTCTTCTACTGATTCTCTACTTCTTTCTTGTATAAGTCTCACTCGATTTTAAAATATTATTATTTTTATTACGATGATTTTTAAGAGCTTGTGTGTTTGTCTCAATCGGGGAACACGAACTCTTTGAGGAGAGTGACTATGTCTTATCTAAACTTGTGGTCCAAGTTTTATTTTTGGTCCAAGATGGTCCAAGAATTATTTCTGAATAAATGAATTAGTCATACACTCATATTCCTCATGTCACTGTTTCAAAACAAGTGTTCAAAAGAAAAGTACCCCCTTGAAAGTCCCTATTTGTAGGAGAATTTCACTGCCAAATACTCTTGTATGTTTTCTTACTGGAAACCCCAAATGCACATCAATCTATTGTGCAAAAGGTCCTGAGAATCCCTACAATAAATAAGCCTGTTTAAATTTCTTTAACTCAGTATTTCCCAAATATATATGTCAAATCTCTCTTTTTTTAGAACGTGTATTACTGATCTCCTATGCAATAATACTCTTAGCAATGCTATGTGACAACATTTCTGTTGTTAGATGCGCATGCAGAAAAAGCAGATAAAAGGAAGAGCTATCATTATACTCATGTAATTCGGTGGGTTGTTTGCCGCTAAAGTAAAGGAAATGAATTCTAAATGGTTAAATTATTGACCCATGCAGAACTATGTCATTTGTTTATATTAAAAACACATGGTGTTAATTGAGAGGTAAATCCTATTTTGTATACATTTGGGTAGCAGGTTTGTAGTTTGATTTGTCTAAAAATGACTATAATATGATAACTAAAAAAAAATGTTGTTTAAAATCAATTAAATCAACAGAACTCATAAATCCAGGCCACCAATTGCCCTCTGTAGTGTCAGCTTCCCAGAGTCTCCATATTTAAACCCATGGCGTTAAAACTCTCTCGGGATAGTTCACCAACCACAAAAATCAAATCCTCACCATCTTTTAAATATGACCTCAATGGCATTATGCATTTGACCATCAAGTTTATTTTTCAACTTTGGATTTCAGTTTTCCTATTCTGTTATCCTAAAGAAAATCTGTTCTCAAAGGGTGTAATTTTTTAACTGCGGAAGTTACTGAAAATGACTTCATTGGGTAAATGAGCATTTTTAATTAATGACATTTGTCCTGAAAAAAAATTGACATTTAGAAATCACTCTCATTCCTTTATATAGTTGCCATGAGATGATTCTATAGAAATTTAGCAATGAATATGTTAATTATTTGTGGTTTTCCTAAGATTACAGATTTTATTAACTCAAAGAGAGTATTTAAAAAAAATACCATTTAGGTGAATAGAATATAGAAATAAATTGCAAATAATTAGCTATTTTTTCCTTCAAAGGATATCAGTTATCTACATAACAAAACAGAATGGATATCAGTGGAAGATTAATTCTTAGACATTATGTGTGGATAACAAACCAGCTTAAAATTTGACTCTTTTTAGTGACAGAAAATGTTATTTGACGGGTATTTTTTCACATGAAAAAACAATGAGTTATTTTATTCAGTCTCAACAATGTGATTTATGGCAGGTGAGACAGGCAAAAATAAACACAAAAACATAAGAATCCAATCCATACTGCTTTAGAATTCTTTATGCTATTGATTGAGACCAAATCCAAATGTGTTCATGTAGATTCTGCAAACTCTAAACTCTTTACTCCATGGAAAGCATCAATCCTACAAAGGGAAGAAGAACATTTCGATTTTCTGTGTATCTTGTTTTCTTCCTTGGGAGAGGAGGTCAAAGGGAAGGACACTTCCATTCAAAGAAGCAACAGAACTGAGGCGAACAGCTCTGATAATGAGGAGCGAATTTGTTTTCTCTGCCCTTTCTAAAGGATTAAATTACTTGAAATCAATCCAGTTACAACACGAATGACGATCAAATCACCATGACTTAGGAGGAAGTACCAGGCACCCTTTCCATTTTGAATTCTGTCCAGGGAACTCTCTCTAACAGATAAAGGAAGAAGAACGGGAAACAGACAGATAACTCTACCTTTGCACAGATTTTTGGACCACACACTTTGGCTTTTTGACAACTGCTTTCCACATAGCTTTCTTTCCTGTACAAACGTTATTAATAACGATTATATGATTAATAAAAATAAAGACTGGGACTGGAGTAGGATAGTTAACAAATGATGTTTATGGGTAGAGAAAAGGATGGACAAGCTTGTCTCTAAATGCTAGGAGATGCTAAACGCTTTTTTTCAAACATAGTGGAGTTCCACACACATATTTTAATCCTTAGTTGCTCAGCTGTTTTTAATGATTTATGAATGGCATTTACTCTGGATGTAATAAAATCCAAAGCCACTTCCTACTTCTATATACACAGCATTATCATTGTGTAAATTTCCACAATGCAGATTTTTGATGTAAGTCAAACAGATTAGTTTTACTTTTTTTTTTTAATTTAGAAGAATTGAAATCACACTGTATATTAATTCTGCACATTTGCACACACAGGCACAGTATTAACATGCAGACTTGACTATAAATCATGTGAGGAGAGAATGACCTTCAGTGTAGTATCTGTGATCTATGTTGTATGACTCTGATTAAGAAAGTGCCAGTTCACGAAGGAAAATGTAATCTGTGTGAAAAATATCCTACTGACCTAAAGTTCCATTCTATCATTTAGCCTTTTTTTGTTTTTCACACTGTTGGCCCTAATCATAAAATGCACTGCTTTAGTCAAACTCGGTGCTTTGACCAAATAGTCTCACTTGGGAGGGAGGTGGGTTGGTCATCTGTTGGATCTCAGAGGATGGGCAGAGAGAGTCAGTGATCACCAAAGCGGTGAAGGATACTGAAACAAGAGATGTTTAAGGGGTCAAGAGTGGAGCTGGAAGTTGAGTTTAGGAAGCTCTAGAAGTGAGTCAAAATCCAGAGAGTAGAGGACATATCAGAATGCAGATGCACAGAAACCAGAGTGGGACAGTAGGTGGACACAAAGCAGGCAGGGTTGCGAGTGGTCCCCTAACGTGGGTATTGGATGTATTGTTGCCCAGGCTGGCTTTAAGGAATTTACAAGGAGTGACCTAGAGAAAGTCTGGCAGGCAAAGGACTGTCAGCTGGACTGCTTCATTGGACATTTCCTTTTCGGCTGTCTATGTGTTTTTGTTTTTTTTTTTTTTCCAGCAAACCAAACTAAACAATTTGAGAAAATATACTGTCTCTACTAGTTTTAGCCCATTGAAAAGACAATAAAATGAAAGTCAGAAGAATTAATTCCAGCTTTAGTGTTTGTATCTATTTTCTATCTATGCCATAACAAATCACCACCAATGTAGCAGCTTCAACAACACTAACTGAGCTTGGTAAGTCAGAGTCTCAGCTGGTTTCTCCTTCTCACACGCTGTCATCAATAAGGCAGCAGGACAGGTTCTTACTGGGATGCTTGAGGGAAGAATCTGCTTCCAGGGTCATTTAGGTTGTTCCTTGAGGGTGTAGGACTGAGGTTCCCATCTCCTTGCTGATTGTCAGCCATGACTGTTCACAGCTTCAAAGGGCTGCCCATGTTCTCTGGCTCATGCCCTCTTCCTCATCTTCTAAGCCAACAATGTCGGTCAAGATCTTCTCACCCTTTACGTCCCCCTCCCGCCACCCTTCCCTAGCCTTTCTCTTCTGCCGTATCTGTTTCCATCTTCTGTTCATGTGATTACATTGGGCATACCCAGATAGTGCAAGATAATCTCCCTATTTTAAAGTGACCTGACTAGCAATCTTAGAGTCCCATCTGCAAAGTCCCTTAACTGTAGGGTTTAAATTCATCTGTGACTAAACCACCCAGGGCAGGAAAGCTTGGCTGGAGAGGGCACCTTTGGAATTCTGCCTGTAACAGTTTTACTAGGGAAAACATCATGTGATCCTGGACAAGGAAGCGCCTCCCCTGAGATACAGTTTCCCAGTGCAAAATTAAGAAATTAGACCACATAAATGTTAACTTTCTTTCCAGCTCTGTTTCTACACCTAAAATCTCCTGTCCTTTGCAAAGGACAAGCATTCAGTTAGTGCCCAATGAATATTTTGCTGTTTGAGATGAAATAAATGGCCATAAAATTGGTGACTATTGACCTTGTCTCATTTTTTGTTTTTTTTTTAAATAAAACTATATTGTGGTAATAGAAGTTTATGTAATTTATGGTATTCTATTATATACCTAAATAAAAACTCATATAAAAATTTAAGAGTCATAGTGACAAAGTTGAAAAACAAACCACTCCACTGCCCTGTTCCCTACTCCCAGAACTGGCAGATTCTGCTATTTACATCATTCAATGTTATAGTTATAACTTTAAGTAATACTTCAATTTCTCTGTTTTGATGTAGACTGTACTATTGCTTAGTGGCTGTAAAAGATGAGGAATTTACCAAAACTGCACTCCATTGCCCTCCTCCACTTACATCCCAAGTGTGTTGGTGACTGAGGCAGATTTTATTTTCCAAAATAAGACCTTTCACTCCCCCCTTACAGAATGGTGTCGCCTCTCCTCTCAGTGACATGTGGGATGCCCCTTGCCTCCCCCTGAATCTCAAGTGCTCCTGATAACAGCAGAAGTGATGTAACTTGACTGTCGAGGGTAGCTCTTAAAAGACAGCACACCTTTCTCATGGTTCCCTGGGGATGTACATTCTTGGAACCCAGCCACCACGCTCTGAAGAAACCCAGATTGCAAGGAGCCAGCATCAAGCCCCAGACCTGTGGGGAAGCCTTGAAGATGACGCTACGCCCAGCCACCACCTGACTGTAGCCACGCGAGACACCAGGAGTCGTTAAGCCAAGTCAATTCCCAGAACCGTGAGAGAGAATAATAACATGATTGTTGTTGTTTTAAGCTACTAGGTTTTGGGTCAGCAACAGGTAACTGGAATAGTTATATCTATATTTTATATTAAGTTTTATTGTCTCAGGATTCTGGTCAGAAATTCAATGATAGTTTTGTTTGATTTGAAGAATAGCTCATTTTATTTTATTTTTTCTGATTTTAATTTTTTTTTAATTTTTGTAGTTTTTAAAGGTTACACTCCATTTAGAGTTATTACAAAATATTGGCTATATTCCCCGTGTTGTAAAATACATCCTAATAGCCTGTCTTACACCCAGTAGTTTCTACCTCCCAGTCCCTCACCCCTACATTGTCCTTCCCCACCAACTGATAACTACTAGTTTGTTCTCCATATCTGTGAGTCTGCTTTTTTTTTGTCCTATTCATTGTTTGTTGTATTTTTTAGATTTCACATATAAGTGATATCATACAGTATTTGCCTTTCTCTGTCTGACTTACTTCACTACCTATGATAATCTCTAAGTCCATCCATGTTGCTGTAAATGGCAAAATATCATTCTTTTTTATGGCTGAGCAGTATTCCATTCCATGAAATATATATATATACCACATTTTCTTTGTCCATTCATCTATTGATGGACACAGTTTGCTTTTACACTTTGGCAACTATAAATAATGCTGCTACACACATTGAAGTGCATGTGTCTTTTTGAATTAGTGTTTTGGCCATTTTCAGATATATACCAGCAGTGGAATTGCTGGGTCATGTGGTAACAATACTCACTCTTGCCACTTTTATTCAATATAGTTTTGGAAATCCTAGCCACAGCAATCAGAGAAGAAAAATAAACGAAAGGAATCCAAATTGGAAAACAAAAAGTAAAACTGTCACTGTTCGCAGATGACATGATCCTATTCATTATAGTATATAAAGAATAAAAACAAAATGTAGTGTATCATGATTATATAAATGTAACTTAATGCAGAATTGAGAAAAGGGATAGAACCCATAACAAAGAAAATGCATGCCTATGTCACTAAGTCTCTGAAACCCACAGGGGAATGTCCCAAACACCAGGGTCCACCATAAGCTCTATTAATCAGCTGTCATAATCAGCTGTCACCCTTCTTATCTGAAGACATCCTCTTCTTCTAGTGTTCCTTTCCATTTCAGTTGAGAAATTTTCTCTTCATGAGGCATGCATAAACAGGAAATATTCTGATTATGATGCAATTTTAAATGATTTTTTTTTGCCCTCCTCCTTTCTTGATAATGTGGTATGATTCTTTGTGTCCGATGTTATTTTTGATCCATTGGTTCATCTTTAACTCATTTGTGTGCAATCTATTTCTTGAGTTTAATCTCTTTACTGAGAAAATTTTGGAATGTTCTCCCTCTTCATCGGGATTTTGATTTTTCACCAGGAGACGTGCATGTGTACGCCTTTCTTAGTCTGCCCCTTCGGGCAATGATGGGTCCTTTCAGTTTGAAGAAACTGTGTCTTGTTGTCACATGGAGAAATTTTCTTTTATTATCTCTTTGATTGGTTTCTTCCATTTTTTTGTCCTTCCCTCTGCTTCTGGACATGTTTTTAAACACCTCCTAGATCTATCTTCCATGCCTCTCACATTTCTTCTCATGTCATTTGAACATTTGTCTTTAATTCTGCATGTTGGATTAGTTCTTGTTTATAGAGAGATCACTAATTGGTTTTTTAGGCTAACCCATTTTATCCTTTAGTCCATTCGTTTGATTTGTTTCAATTTTGTAAAAAAAAAAAAAAACTTATAGTTTCTGTCTTGATTTTTAATTGTTCATTCTTCAGCAGCCATCTAGTCTTTCTTTATTGATATACTGTCTCTCAAATCTCTCTGAATTCCCCTGGTGTTTCTCAAGTGAGTTAGCCTCCCGAGGGACAATTGGCAACACCTGGAGATATTTTTGCTTGTCACAGTTATGAGATTTGCTACTGATCTGATGGGTATATGTCAGGGATGTTGCTACATTCCCTACAATTCAAAGGAACACCCACTGGAAGAATTACATGGCCCCAAATGTCAATAGTACAAAGTTGGGAAACTCAGGGATATACCTGTTAGAAATTTAAAATTCCCTTTGTTCCATATATCACTTGTAATTCCTTTGGAGTGAGTGGATATATTTTCTGCCTTCTGTTTATGTTGTATGTGTGATCTTAGTTCTTAGTTCACATTTACACAAAAAGTACAGTGTTAACTCATGGATTTTCTCTCTGCTTGGGTTGTCTCTTTTCCCAAGAGCTCAAATAAGAGAGCCAACTATTGTTTTCTGTTAGACAGTCGGGTCATGTCAACAGATCACTACCTGGTCGAACGCTCAATTATGGAACAATCCGACTAGAGATCCCTTAAATTATCAAATTAAAGAGACTTTTACTCTGGGGGTAAAGTAATGTACTGTATCCCACTACCAGATCAAAGTTTTGTTTTTGTTTTTTTCCTCTCTCTCTCTCTCTCGATCTCTCTTTGTTAGCATTTTCTCAGTGTGTGACGTATAAAGGTCTGGAGTTATTTCAGAACCTTCCCTACTGTCTCACAGGGTCCACATTCACTCTAGAATACCTCCCCAGAAAGGTGTTAGGTTCTAGCCTGGAGGCAAACGCTGCTGCCGTCAGTCATGTTATCTGCTTCTATGGCAAAGGAGGAGGGAGACGGAATAGGACTGTTCAGATTCTGCTATGACTAAAGCAGTTATTTAATTCATTAATTTCCCTGATGGTTCCCAGGACCCTCTCGCAGTCTTTGTATTGTCTCTGATCTTAGGGTTTCTCTTGGGCTCCATTAGGATTGATTGCTTTCACTTCTGGAATCTTGGCTTCGATTCTTCTGTTCTGTTTTCTCCATTAATCTCCATCCCACCTGTTTTTTAGCTTCCAGGGTTTGTTTAAACTTTCTGGTCCACTGGTAGCTCTATTTCCTGTTTTCCAAGACAATTGTGTTTGGGTTCCTTATTTAAAATATTGGTCCCAATGATTTTAATGAAACTATGAGTAGGAGGAACATGCAAAGTGGAAGTTTCCCCGAATCAATTACAGACCTTGGCTTTAATAGATATTCACCATTTTTTATTTCCAAATGCCCTGTACATGATCATGTTCCCTAAAATCATACACTTAGACATTAATTCTTATGTGAGTGATTTATTGAGGAAATGCTGATAGGGGAATTAGTAAGGGAGTGGGGCAGGCAGGGAAGGAGGTTGCCAAATATGATAAACAAATAATACTCTCCCCCCCCCCCCAAGAAAATGTAGCCCATTCTAATCCCTGGAACCCATGAATATGTTATCTCACATGGCAAAAGGAATCTTGCAGCTCAATTAAGTGAAGGGTCTTGAGACAGAGAGATTCCCTGGACAATCCAAGTGGACCTTTGAAAGTGAAACAAGAGGCAGGAGTCAGAGACTGAGGGGGATTGGAAGATGCTCCTTGACTGGCCTTGAAGATGAAGGAAGGGCCTGCAAACCAAGAAATGGAGACAGCTTCTAGAATCTAGAGAAGACAGGGACACAATCCTCCCATAGAACCTCCAGAAGGTTGACAACACTAAAACACTTTACTAGCCTGAAGGAACCAATTCTGGACTCTTGATTTTCTCTTTGTGTGGCTTTATGCCACTGAGTTTATGGTACTTTGTTACAGCAGCAATGGGGGTGAACACATCAAGCATGGGTGAGACTGGGGGAAACCCATCAGGGAGCATCTTTGGCCCAGCCCCACAGTGGCACCCTGCAGAGCTAGGACTGCCTTGGAGTTGCCCACCGGAAGGGGTCTGCAGCTTGCAGGTGCGTACTTGCCCCGCTGATTGTTAGTTACAGGTAATCCCCAGGTACTTCCGGCTCTCTGCCTGAGGTGAGGAAAACAGAAAACCATAAAAAGGGCTCTTGGCTAAGCACTGACATCGTTCATCAGACCTCTCTTCACCTCACCTTCCTTTTAGAAACCCCGCCATTCTGTCTTCAGGATTTCAGAGAGGTAAGTACTCTCTAAATGCCCATTTTCCAAGCCTCGGTCTCCAGCAATCAATTGATTTCCTATGGCACTGATTTCTAGTTTTCTATCTAGAAAAGTCTTATTTTTTTTACTAAGATATCATCAGTTTCTATTTCTTGCAACATAAGATTTGAACAACATAGCAGGAAAGACCCTTCAGGAAAATGTAAGGAATTTGGCATTGGTCATCTGACTGAGATGGAGTAGAAGGCAGCAAACGTCTCCTTAATAGTTTAAGACAGGAATCGAACGGCTCAACAGGAAGTGAGGAAGTGATGGCACCTGAGTAAAGGTGTTATCCAAGATCATCAGTAATCAAGTGACCATCGGAGGCAAAGATCTAGGGTATTGTGAGTCTGGTACTAAGGAACAACATAAATGATATAAGGAAATCAAAGACTGAGAGGTGAGTAAGTAATTCTGGATCTGGAAAGCTTACAGGAAAAAAAAATCTAAATACTAAATGATAAGCTCACAGAATAATTCCAATCACACACATTCAATTAACACTCTTACACTTCCCAGACATAAATAGAGTAAGGACAGAACCAAACAAAAATGGTAACTGGTTATACATGGCATTTGGTTGCTTAAGTGGAGCAGAGGAGAGACAGGAGGGATTTCTGGTGTCAGGGACCCAGGCAGTCATGTCTCCGCTGGACTCTTGAAGGAGAGAAGCGACCAGAATTGGTAAGCTATTCTAAGAAGGAAATATTCAGGAAGGG
The DNA here is from genome assembly GCF_048773025.1 of Camelus bactrianus. Lineage (NCBI taxonomy): Eukaryota > Metazoa > Chordata > Mammalia > Artiodactyla > Camelidae > Camelus > Camelus bactrianus. The sequence goes on from NC_133558.1 coordinate 36,585,430, forward strand.
GTATGGGGACAGGTGATGAGAAGTGGAGTCTTTCTACTCCATGGTATTTCCAAGATCAACCACCCTTGAGGGACATAACATGGAAGATTCTTTCCTAATGTATCTTAGTCACCACTGTATGTAACTTTGGAGAAGTCTCCAGTTATAAGGATTTTTTAAATGAAACTTTTCATCATATATCTCCCATCAGAGACTAAATAATGAACCATGGTTGTCAAAAAAATTATCATGTGTTCATTAGAGGAACATATAAATATCAATGGCCAATAGTATACAGATACTCATAAAACAAAATATATCTGCCGATAAGAGACAATAGTTAAGTTTCAGGATCCTTCCATCATATAATTAAACTCTAAACTACCCCCTTTTTTGAAGAATTTTAAATTTTTAAGAAAAGATTTAAAAGAATTGTGACTAAGTCATTATTCTCTTGACACAAAATAAGAGGAAAAAGTTTCATTATTCTTGGGAAATACCTTGACCTTCAGCTTCTTAGAGTGACAATTTGGAATTTGGGAACTTCCAGCAGAAACTCACCAGTTGTTCTTTATTGCCATGAGGACTAATGGGAAATAAAGTATATGATATAGAAATACACACACACACACACACACACCCCAACTGCAAAATTAAAGTAAAAGAAATTGTGAAAATAATTCCAACTATAAGTAAATGCTGTTTGTTTAAAGAATAATAATTACCTTTGTGATTTGATAACCATGTTGAAAATTAACACGTACAACACAAAACAATTTTGGTTTCTTTCACTTTTATCATAATGTAATGTAAGATGTGATTCTAAGAGTAGACCTTGAGTTTAATTCCCTTGGAGAAATAATAAACGTGAGAGATATTGGACATTTATATTCCTTCTAGAAATAGCTATATAAAGCAAGCCCTCCATTTTCTCAGAACTAACATTTTTGAGAAACTAGAACAGAGTGATACTCTCAGGGCTTCTGTTCTGTCAGCCAAGCATGTTCCACCACTGAAAAAGAGAAGAGCGACCTTGGAACAAAACTCAACCCCATGTTTGTAGAGCTCTATCAGTAAGCTAAGTCCTCAATGATGCTGCGTAACAATCAACCACAAACATCGAAACAGCATGCAGGAATAAGTATAGATTTACTCACAAGACTTCAGGTCACCTGTGGGTTAGCTGGTCTAAGCTGGGCAGGACTTAGCAGCTCTGTTGATCTTGACTGGACTCCTTCATGTTCCCATAGGTCTTGAACTTCAAGAGTTTCTTATCCTTCTCCCAGAACAGCAAGCTAACCTAAATATATCTTCATGGTATTGGTAGAGGTGCAGTCGAGAACACCCAATCATGCAAGTACTTTCCAAGGATTTCTCCATATCATTCCCACCAATCTTCCATTGGGCAAAGTAAGTTAAGGGGTCAAGTTCTAAGGCGAGGAGTGTAGAGAGACACTTCATCTTTTAGTGAGAGGAAATTCAAAGGCCAATGACAAGGGGTGTGGGTACAGGGGAGGATGGGTCTGTTGATACAGTCTGCCATGACTCCCACTGTCACACACAGGAATCTGCTCCAATTTCTCCCATGACTTTCTTCTCTCATCTTGATCGCCATGGGACCCAAGAGCATGCACATTTGTTATTGGTGATTTTCTTGCTTTTGAACATATATAATATCATTTATCACTTAAGCCACTCACAATGAATTTAGACAGAATCAAACCCCTTTTGACCCATAAAGACACCACTGAGAAAACACCTCTTCCAAAAAGCCAACTTGGGGATGTGATTTAGGAGAAAGTAGTAACTAAGGTTCATTCTTTGGAGAAAGGCCAACGCTTGGGCATCCCCTTTAATGAGGGACCAGGCAGACACCAAAGCACAACAGCATGAATGTGATACAGGAAGCAAAGGCTGACAACTTGGGGAGAAGATCTTCTCTCACCTGGGCTCCTTCCTGCCTCCCAGCCAGTCTCTAAATTGCAGCTGGATAATCTCGATATGTAATCTTTTCTAGGTAATACGTCTCCTCATTTGTTTTAAAATTCTTTGTTATGAGCCATAAATATTTGATCTGACAGAAAGTAAACAGTGAAGATGAACAAACATCAATAGTTTTAGCCATTACTTTTAGTTTGGAGAAATTTAAATATTTATCCCCAATTATCTAAATAATAAACTCCCCCCTCAAAGTGTTTAGATTCCAATTTCACAGTTTTCATTATCAGCTTATGACTTTCCCCCAATCCTAACAATCATCATGAATAAAAACACATATCAGGTTTTTCTAATTTCTTACCCTTTCATGCATTGTTTTATGTAACGTCCATCAAAGCACAAGTTTTGTCTCCTGAAGTAATCTTTATTTCTCAAGGATCAGGATGGTTCATTTGAAGGAAATAAAGAATCAGCCTCATTTTCTTTTCACTGGCCTGTTTAAGAGACACTTGGACTCTCAGGGGCACAGAAGGAAAGTTTTAAGAACATGTTCAGGATGTAAGAGGCAGACTGATCTTAAGAAAACCATCACATCCTGATCAACAAAGAAATTCCAGAAACTTGATCAGATTCCTGATTCAGAGACCATCTTACAGATGTGATGCTGTTTAAAACAGCTTTTATATTATTGTCCATGGTTAAACTCTCTCTCTCCAAGGCCAGTTTGTGTGCAATGAACTCTGGGAGCTAATCTGTCTGCACCTACGACGTCTTGCTTCCAACAGTCAAACATCCTGGTAATTTTTAATGGCATTTCCTCAGGATTCTTGGCCACAAGAATTATGGCTACCACTTACTAATTTCTCTCTTTGTGCCAGAAACTATGCCACATTACTTGAAAATTCTCCTACCGATATTCGTAAGAAGAGCCAGATCATTATTTTTATTATTCCCAATTAAAAATGAAGAGACAGACTCCAGGACACTGTGCAGCATGTCAAGGACCCAGGATTTTATTCTCACCTTACCTAACCCTTAGTCGATTTCTCACAGACAAGAATGGAGATGGAGGCTTGTTAGAGAATCATCACAGCAGGAGTGACGGACAATCACAAGGTCTGGAACTAAGGCACTGGCGTTGCTGGTGGATTACAGTCTCCTCCCTTTTTTTTTTTAAACCTTGTGTCAACGTACCGTAAGACCCTTCTCAACAAATAATCTTCCAGGGAACCATTTACCAATGTATGGGCATTGAGAGATTATTTGTATTGTGAGTTCTGTTGGTTATAGAAGTTAGCCATTGTTGGAACCATTATAAGCAACAGCGCAAAGAAGGTCTGGTGGGAGATGCATCTGGGCAAGAAAGAACAACAGAAAGAATTTTACACGCATGTCAAATTCTCCTATATTGGGAAAGGTGTGTTCTGTCACCAGATTAGTTAGAATAGATTATTCTAAAATGTAACTCTGTGAACACTGGGCTTGTGTCTTTTCAAATTATATTTTCCTTCCGGATATAAGCCCAGGAGCTGGAAATGTGAGCTCTCTTGACTGTGGTGGTGGTTTCATGGGTGTAGACACCTATCAAAATCCATCAAATTGTACACCTGAAATATGTGTAGTTTACTGTACAGAGGTTACGCCACAATAAAATTGTTTAAAAAGTTTTAAAAATAATAAAAGCACATTTTTAAAAAATGTAACTCTGATAATGTCACCCTCCTTCCCTAAAATTATTCAATTACTCCTTATCTCCTAGAGAATAAAATTCTGACAAGGTCATCTGACCTTTCATCCAGCAAAGCTAACTGAAGTACAATGTATATATACATTTTTTTAAAATATGAATAAATTCAGCCATTTCTACTAAAAAATTACATTAAAGATAGCCCCATCCTCAATTACATTCATTTTCTTATCCCTTTGGGAATAACAATCTTTTTTGAATTTTGAATTTGTGTTTTATCATTCCCTTGCTAATCTTTAATGGACTTCCCCATATATAAGCCTACACATATATCATTCAATTTTGTTTTATTTGCAGATTTATAAAATTTACATCATGCCATATATAATGTTTTACAAGATACTTTATTTTTTCAATGTTATGTGTGTGAGATTTATCTATAGAGTTGTGCCTATTCATTTTCCCTGCTGTACAATACGATTTATTTGTCCATTTTCTGCAGATAAACATCTGTGTCGTGTCCAGGTTTTTAGTAATAACATACATATATTTATTTGTACGTTTATAATTTCTGCTGAGGTAAACAGTTTTGTTATAAACGTGCTTGTAGAGTTTCCTAGTTCAGATCTCCAGAAGTTTCCTTGGTGAATATTTAAGAAGGGAATCATTAGATGGTAAAGTATGTGAATATTCTTTACACGATTGAGCTGGATTGTTTTCAAAATTGTTTTACCAATTTATACTCCTGTTAGCAGCGTAATGATCCACATTTGCTCCCATGGTCAATATTAAAATACTTTTTGATAAAAACAATTTGCCAATCTGGTGTGAAATGTGATCTCACTGCGGTCTTTATTTGCCTTGTTATAAACGTTAGTGAGGGTAAACACTGTTTCACATAGTACTTGACCGTAACTTTTTCCTTTTTGGGGAAATGCCTGTTCAAACTTATACTTACTTTTCTATTAGATTGTTCCTATACCTTTTCTCAGCCATCGTTTTAATTTTTTTCTCTCTTATCTTTAGAGTGTGTTTCAGGTAAATTGGATAAGTGGGAACTCAGAACCTTCAACCAGGGCAACTACTTTTCCTAGACTAGCAAGAATTACACATTTCAATTTACACAGCTTTCCGGACAAGATTTTTCCTAATTTCAATTTCTTTTTCATGGATAATATTAGAGTTAACCAGTATACTTATTTCAAAACAGATTAAGCATTTGTCTTTCTAATTTGACTGGTGTGCTCCGCATCTTTCTGAGGAGACACTTAAAAGGCAAAGTAAGAAAACAGACGTCTTCAAACTGTTCATTCTAGTTAAACACACAACGGACTCAGCTAAGCTCTTCTAAACCAACTCCCACCACATCATCCAGGACACAGCCCTCCCTAAGAGAACAGAGAAAGAAACCTTGAATAATAAAACAAATAAAATACAGAGCATATTTAAAAGACTTCTTCAGACTCTGGAGACAAAATTTGAAGCACTAATTTTTTTTTTTTAAGCTAATAAAATTGAAAACAGAGCAACCAGCAAAGAGTAAAGAAAGATATCAGAAAATAATCCATACATTCTATTTTTAGAATTAATATCAACACAAGATACATGATTATGTCTAACAATAAATAACACATCTTAACCCAATAATAATGTTGTCCACCTACAGAATAATTACACTCATATTACATCTAGAACAAATTTGGACTAATAGTCACATTGTTTCCTTGCGATATAAATTATTTTGGATTAATATATACAGTTCTCTAAAACAAACTTTCTTACTAAGTAGATCCTAATGCAGAAAAGGCTTCAATTTTCCAAACAGAAAACAGCTATAATTCTAGCTCAAAATAAAGCTGTGTAAGTGAAAGACATTTTAATAATATACAAAGGAGCTCACAGCCAAGATGTTCAAGGCAGGACTGAACCTCGCCAAAGGTGAGGGAGAGCGATGATCAGAAACTCAACAGCACTTCTGTGGAAGGTTTTTCAAAGACTTTTCTTGAAGAACCATTTTAACGTTCAGTAATGTTTTTAATGCCTCCTTTATGTCTCCCCTTTCATACGATCATTAAGGCTCTTCTTTCCCCCTCATTACATATATTGAATGGATAGAAAATAATGTGTTACTTTCTAATTTGTTTTTTATTAAGAACTCATATGCAGAAAGCATTTCTATCAATGACATTTTATATAAATGTTCCCAGATATCTGGCTTCATCTATTATTTGGTCTCACTGCCATATTTACTTTCCCAAAGCTGCTTGGACTATTTTCCAGGTACAGCAATAAAGGATGACAAAGTTACACAAGTATGGTTAGTAAATGAATATACTTCAATTTTATTTTCTGCACGACATAGAGGGAAGTTCCCTTGGCCCTTTCTCAGCAAACAGAGAGAACGTGATTTATAAAGCAGACAGGAGCAGAGCTGTGGCTGTCTCCACATCGGTACCTGTTTCCCACAGGTAGACCTTGGGCATGAAGAAGCGATGGGTCATAATGCAGGGCAAGGGGTCTCATTTACAGCATCTCCTTCCCGCTGCGGTGACTTCATTGACCACATGGCTTTAAACACCATCGCCTGCTGGGATGACTTATGCATTTCTGTCTCTGGCCAGGACCTCTCCTGTCATCTCAGGACTCATATTTCTAACCACTTTCTGGACATTTCACTCAGAAGTTAACTTGCCCCAAATCCAGCTCTCAAGTCCTTGGCGTGGAATCCCTCCTACGCTGGAGCTCAGTATATGGTCCCTCCCTTCCTTGCACGTACTCGGGCCACCTTCATGGGCGCCCTCTTAACTCTTGCCTCACATCCCATTAGCAAATCCTAGGAGCTCTGTCTCCGGATTACTTCCAGATTCTAATTACTCCTCCCGGCTTCTACAGCTACCACACCAGTCCCAGTCTCCATCCTTTCTGGGACCGGATGATTTCAGTACCCCCTCAACTGTCCTCTCTGCTTCTGCTTTTCTTGTCCTACCCAGCACTCTCCTTACAAGTCCTGGCTTCTTCTGCTCAAAACCTCCCCAAGGGCTTTGCATCTCAGGGTAAAAATGCAAAGTCCTTACTGTGGCCTTGACAAGTCTCCACGATCCAGCTACCAGCCTGAACTCAAGTCCTTCCTGTCGCCCCACACACTGTCCCTCGGAGATGCCAGCCTCACTTCTGCAGCTGTCTGGACCGCTCTTCCCACAGGCACCTGCAGAAATCACTCCTTCCGTCTCTGGGTCCAGTTCCATATCTCCCCGTGGGAACGAGGCAGCACTTCCTACCTTTACAGGAGGCTTTTTTCCCCCTCTTCAATTGCGTGGTACTAAATCATCCCGGAGCCCCAGTGGAATAGCTCAGTGGTAGAGCGTTTGCTTAGCATGCATGAGGCCCTGGGTTCAATCCCCAGCACTGCCATTTAAGAAAGGAAAAAAAAGTTTTCTTTAAGGAAAAAAAAATGTTATTTTTTTTTGAAAAGGAAAAATAAGTTTAAAAAGAATTAGAAGACCGGGTTCAAGATGGTGATGGGGAAAATCCTGACCTCACCTCCTCCGGCGGGGCACGCTGAATCTACAGCTGTATAGGAACAATTTCCTCCGAAAAAGACCTAGAAACTGGTAGGGCGACCTCTTCACGGCCAGCAAACGAGAGGGAAACCCCAGGGAAGGGAGTAGGAAAGGCTGCCACTGCGTGTCCGTGAGCCCGCCCCAGGCGCGGGGACCCGCGGAGGGAGGGGGGCTCAGGCCTGGCCGCAGCGGAGCAAAGTGTTCTTACCCCTGTCGTCGGGCCCCGGAGGGAGAAGCCCCGGGGCAGCTGGCTTTGAAGACCAAGGGGCTCCTACACGGAGACCTACGGCCTGTGGCGCGCTGAGAGCCGCCTCCTCCAGGCAGCTGCAAGGCTTGCAGCCCAGGTCCCGCAAAGGCAGCCTTAGAAAACCGCCCAGACTTGATGCGAGAGAGACTGTTTGCTCATCTTAAAGCACTGGTCTAGGGCAGGGCCTGCTGGGAACCTCCATCTTCCTGCCCTCCTCTGCCTGGCTCCGCCTGCAGAGTTCCTCTCTCTCTTTTTTCCTTTCTTCTTAAAATAAAAAAAATCCTTTTTCCCCTCTTTTCTTTGTCTTTCTTTTTTATTCTTTTTCTTCTTTTTACTGTTTTTTTTTCCCCCATTGGGGGCCACCTTCCCACGCTCCCCCCACCCACCATCCCCACCCAGCTGCTGGATACCATCTCCACACCCTCCAGAGCACCAGTATCTCCTATGCCTGGTAACCCAGTCTTTGCGTCTGGTGACCAGGTGTCTGTGGCTGCCACCCAGGGGATGCCCCTTGGCCGCCTGGCTTGGTGCCCAGGGGTTCTTGGGTTCCTGGGTCCCAGGGGACTGTGACAATCGAGAGTTCGTTCTTGGCCAGCTGCCACCCCAGACCACCGCCCAGACAGCAGCCTGAATCACAGCTCCAACCCCTCTGAGCAAAAGCCCCATTTGCTTGTCCAGCAGCATAGGCTGAGGGGCGGCTCCCAGTTCAGCACTTTGGGGGCCCCGGAGGTGCGCCCTGCGGATGGAGACCGTGGCCCTGTCTCTGCGCTCCCTTTCTGCCTCGCTCCGGCTCATCCAGGAAGGAGCTCGTCTGCTGTCCTGGCTTCTGTGGTTGCTGCAGGGTCACCTCTACATCACCTGGCTCTGGTGGCCAGTAGTCTTAGACTTGTGGGTCCCATAGGACAGGAATCCACCTAGAAATATTCCCAAACAGCTACCACTCCCAGGGACAGCAAGAGGCCACTGACACAGGAGCTGTCTTTCCGCGAAGGAAACCTGTTAGCTTATCACTGTAGCTGCAGCCTGAGGGGCAGGCTCCCAGTGAAACACACCTCTGAGGGCTGACGGAAAACCCTTCCTGAGACTTGGAGGGTGGGTACCAGTTTCGCCTCTGCCACGCTTCAGAGAGCTGGCATTGCTCGGGAGAGAGCCCTTATCCGTGCCTGGTGCCCTTGTTCCTGCATCTGGTGCCCTGAGCTTAGCAGCTGCTGCCAGGAAACAGCTCTACATCACCCGGCTCGGGTGCCCCGGGGGCCCTGAGTTCCTGGGTCCCACGGGACTGTGACAGTCAGTGAGAGTTTGTGGCCAGCTGCCACGCCAGGGCAGCAGCCTGAAACGCACCTCCAGCCTTTCTGGGAAAGCCCTACTTTCTAGTCCTGGAGTTTACCCTGAGGGGTGGGATTCAGTTGAACACATATCCAGAGGCTACGGGAGCGCCTTCGTGGGACGTGGGCTGGGGATGCCAGCATTGCTCTCCATCTGCCCGGCTGCAGCTTACGCAGCTCGCCCAGAAAGGAGCTCAAATGTCCAACTGGAGCCCTGACTTTTGCCACTGTCGCCAGGGGACACCTCCAGATTGCCTGACCCTGGTGGCCAGTAAGGCTTATTCTCGTGGTCCTGCAGGACCGTGGGACCTGGGTCTGAGGGTTGGTTGCCAATTGACCTGAATTGTGGTGTCGAGGGAGATCCTCCCCTTGGGGACACTGGCTGGTCTTGGCACACCTTCGACTCCAGGGAGCGAGGAAAGTCAAATCTGCTGTTTGGACAATCCCAAAAGTTTGAGGGACAGCCAACAGCCAGGGCAGGGCTGAACGGTGGGGCTCACCTTCTACACCAGGTCAGTCCCACAAGATCAGGAAAGGGGACTGTTCCACCAAGTGCATCGAAAGCAACACAGAAAATCAAGCAAAATGAAGAAACAGAGGACTAGGTTCCAAGCAAAAGAGCCAAATAAAACCTCAGGAAAAAAGCTTAAGGAAAAGCAGATTCAATTGCCCAAAAAGTGAAAGATACCATGGGGACATTCATTTTAAAATGAGGACTATCGTCCCTTTTCTGTCTCAGTGTAACAGTATTCCTTATATGTTCGTTGTTTGCTGCCCATTCAAGTAATAGATGAAGCTAGTCATTGCCAAATCATTTACGGAGCGCCAACTCTGAGACTATCTTTAATAATCATTTCAAGGCGTTAATAAGTGAATGAATATGGTTAATTTCTTCCTCTTACATGTAGGAGTTGAAGATTCTTCCAAACAACTATCATAATTGGCTTCATGGGAGGCTTGTCTTCTAAGCACGAGTCTGCAGTGGCTTCTTAGAGGAAACAACACACCTGGGTTGGTACATTTGGTGTTTTTGAAGCAAGCAGCAGATGAGAAGGGCTTTGACAGGAAGCAGAATTGAGGGAAGGCCTTCCCCGGGAACGGAAAAATTATCGAGCCCCCAGGAGCCGTGTTAATGCACTGGGGGTACAAAAAGTACCTAAGTTTATTTTGACTTAATAATGACCCTAGTTGGTTAGTGTGAGATGAGATTCGTTGGACCCGTGATGTTCAATAGCCAAGATTTTCCAAATACTCTTCCTTTTTATCATAACATCTTTGGAGAAGTGCTTGTTCTCTCAAAATCTTTGCTTCCTTTCCCAAGAAGAACACCTTGGAACAGCTTCGTGGTGTCCATGTGTGTTGTTGCCTACAATCTCGGGGACCATCATCTTAAAGACAAGTCGTTTTCAAATCACCAGTCTTAATAACCTTAAGAAGGGAAGGACATTATAGGCCAAGATAAAACTACTTTTTGTTTATTAATTTTAAACAGGCAGTTTTAAAAACCATTCTAGAAGCTATTTTATGAGAAGGCATGCCAGAAATTGAATAGACAGCAACAGTGTGTCCTTACATTCAGAAGGAGGTAGCGATGTAGTTTCCCCAAAGGATGCGCTCTGTTCACTATTTACTTGTACATCTCAAAGGAGAAAGAAATAAATCGTTATAATATGCTCATATATTCTTGTCACAGAAGTGCTTTGACTTAGCAACCTTACTTTTTGCAGTTGGTTGAAATGATCAATTTTCATCTGTTTTCCATATGTGCTGGAAAGTAAGTGTATATTCTTCAATGTCCTCTACGTGCTCATTAAGGAGTGCTTGCTAAGTGGGCATGTCTGCTCTGGCCTCAGTGATCTTTTCTTTTCCCCCCTTTTCTTTTTTATTGCAGGGGAGGGGAGATAATTAGGTTTATTTATTCATTTAAATGGAGGTATTGGGGATTGAACTCAGGACCTCACGTCTGCTAAGCACACACTCAACCACGCCTAAGCTACACCCTCCTCCTCCTTTTTTATTTTTCTTTTCTTAATTGTCCATTAGTCAGAGGTTTGCTAAAGCCTCTCACTGAAAAGAAGTGCTTTTAATTTCTCCTTGTAATTCTATCAAATTTGACTTTATACAGTTCGAAAACATAGAATACCATGTCTTACTCATATGCTTAGAAATGACAATACTGATTAAAATTTTATTTACATGTTTTTAGCTTCATTTCCCTAGTAATGGCTTAATGTGATCAACCCAGTTTTGCTGGGGTGGGTATTGCCTGAGATATATTTGTCTTCATTTTACTTTCAACCTTCCTGTGTTTTTAAGTCTTAGGTCTGCTGCTCCTGAATAGGATGTAGCTCGTTGCTGAAGTTATTTTAAATCCAATCTGGTAATAGTGATCTTCTCAGTCCCTTTACAATAATATTATACAACTATGTTGGCTTTAGTTCTATCGTATTATTATATGCAATACTTCCCTTTTGCTACATTCCTTTTTTATCCTTTTCTCCTTTTTTTATCCTGTTGAACTGATTGCATTGCACCACATTGCGATTATTCCCTCTCCTGGTTTAGAACAGAGGTCAGCAAACTACAGTCTGTGGCCCAAATCCCACCCACAACCTGTTTTTTAAATAAAGTTTTATTGGAACAGACATCGTAGTGTACATGCGATTGACGTCTGCCTACAGCAGCAGAGGTCCGGAGTTGCAACTGAGACAAAAAAACCTAACATATTTACTATCACATTTTTACAGAACAAGTTGCCAACCCTGGTTCAAAACATACATAACATTTTGTCTTCTAGTTTAATCATCATCATCAAGAGAAGTACAAAACCTGTATTTCCACCCATCCACCTTCCGTACATCCTATACTTGTACTGTGTTTTACTATAGTTACCCCCATTTAATGCTATTTAACTCTCCTGCTGTTTTAAACCACAATTATTAGACATGTTTATTTTCATCTCCCCCCATGTTTGCCATGTATTTGCTCATCATATTTGTACGCATTTCCTTTTGGGGGTAATGCTTGTTCTTCCTGAGGTAAAACCTTTAGCAGCGGTTTTGCCATTGATGGTAAATTCTCTCTCGTTTTTATTGGCCTGAGAATGTTTTTATTTTGCCCTAATGTTTAAAATAGTCTTGCTGGATACAGAATTCCAAATGGCAGCTGTCAGAGACAGTGATTACCGGTTCATTGTCTTCCAAGTTGGAGAGGCCAGCTTCGATCAAGAGGTCAGCTGTTTGCCCCCAGATTATCCCCAATTCTCTGGAATATTGATTAAATGGAAGTTAGAACTCCCTTTCCTTTAAGTCCTTTCAGAATTTCCATCACTTTATCTGTCTCAATGCTTCCTTCTGGGTAAGTCCTTCAGATCTGCCTTTCAGTTCACTATATTTCTCATGAGACATATCTAAGCCACTGGTTAACACACCCCATAAAATGTAAATTAAGTATTATAATTTCCCTTCCCAGAAATTCTGTTGGTTCATTTAAAATGCTTTGTGTTCAAGTTTTTACTCTGTCTTCTTTAAAACAATACATATTTCTAAGTATGTGTGTATGTGTTTTATTTGAATAAATATACGTTTTTGTAAGTGTAGGTATATAGGTGGGTTTTAATGATGAAAATATAAAGGCACATGATCTGGCATCTTACTGGCCTTGTAGAAAATTATTGGCCAGGGAGAAAATTATTTTCCTAGTCTGGGCTTTTTCTATAAGTACCTTCAGGAAAATAACCACAGTCTAGTTTTGTTTGTTTGCTTTCTTAAGTTGGTTCTATTGTATTTCATCACGTAGTAGAAGCCACAATGGTCTGGGGAAGAAAAACACTGGCCACCCCCACCCTGAGCCATCAGCTTAGGTCCTGTTTGCAGACTGCCCAGTCTGGAGGCTGTTTTTGCAGTGGGCCCTCTCCCATCTTCCTATGCACGAGCCACAGAATTTGAGGCTAAAATGTATCTACCCATCCTCTCCCCACTGCCTGGAGGCCAGCTGCTTCTGCAAAGCTGAAGCTTGAAGCTTTTTAAGCGAAAGCTAAGATGCAAAGGTTAAGGTGCACGTTTTTAAATTTCTGAAATTTCTTTGTAGCTTTTAAAGGCTGCATCTCGTGCCAGTTCTTCTGTGTCTACAACACCCGTCTTTTCAAACAGCCTTTAACAAATGTCACAACAGACGTTGAAGCAATTTTTGCAGAAACTGCTTTTTTTAATTGCTAACTTTGGATGTAGTGTCACTTTTCTGCCTAAATAAGAATAAATACTAGAATTGATTGCTACTTTTCCTGCTTTTTCCTAGGTTATGATCTTAACCAAACTTGATAAAATATAAATGTACAGACGTATATACCTAGCAATATACATGTATGCTTTATCAGCAAAGGCTTCTTCATTTCTAATTTTAAGAAGGTCCAGGCCAAGAAAAAAAAAAAACCCACAGTAAAGCAGGTAATCTGAGAGGGAGATTGGATGCTCCATGGAGCAGTTGACTGAATGGTTACGAGACAGTGACTTGTGTTCAGGAATGAGGATTTCTCCTGCCTTGAATTGAGCTGCAGTATAAGCTAATTATTCATTGTAAATGTCTCGCGAGCTGAAATCCGCCAGACTGCCTAGTAGCCAGCAGACTCTGGCTCAGACTCAGTGATGGTGATTACAGGGATGATAAAATGACAGTTCTCTACTTGAGAAAAAAAAATAACAGTTTGGGATTTTCTTTCTTGCATTTCCTCATTTCTTTATTTCAATGTAGATGATTTATTTTTGCCTCCATTTTAAGCAACGTGAGCATTTGTCATTTACGTCCTTCTATTTTCAAAAAGGATTAGGACCATTTTACAAAGCAAAGTACGTGTAAAGCAGAAAAATTCAAAACACGCAAACAAAAATGTCAATACACAAGTAGCTGAAAAGAGCGGAGTCATTTGGATCCTGTTAAAATAGGCCAGGTTATTCTGATTTCAGGTAACAGTTTGAGATTATCGAAGGAATACTAAGAAGTGACTATGATAGTTATTTGAGAATAATGTAGCTGAGCATATGTGCATGTGTGTATGCAGAGATACATCATCTGAGAAAATACTGATGCAGAATATCTTCCTTCTTAAATGAAAGAGAACAAGTAATTTCCATTCCCAATTATTTTTTTGCTCTTTAAAAACTGCCCTTTCTTTGAACAGATGAAGAAAATCTGTAATTCATAGGCAGTTGCTTTGTTCATTTAATAGCGAGTTATTTATCCACAGCACAGAAACTAGTTTTGGCAATTACAGACATGTAATCCACACACATTTGACATCTGCCATTCTTGCAGTCTCAGTTTATGATGATGTACTTACATTTTGTATCCCGCTTACAAAAAAAAGAGCCAAACCAAAAAGCATAGTAGAAACTAACATCACAAGTTTAATATAGAAATATATTTAAACAGCACATTTAGAGAATAATATAATAGACTTTCGTTTCTTATTCTTATAACGGTATACCATCAGTTCAAAAATATATTACTTAATGTACTCCATTATAGTTACTATCAAATTCACTTTAAGATAAACTGTATTTTCAAACAGCATTGCAATATTCCTGGATTACAAGCGAACCCATAACATTTTGAAGCTATTTCTGAGACAAGTTTTATTTGCAAAGTCCAAAAGGGTGATTAATAAACGGTACTTTATGATTACTTCAGATGAACTGTAATAAGGCTAACTGTGAAGCCAACAGAAATAGCAAGTTATCCACAAAATGTCATTCTTCCCAAAGTCAGTGGGTTAAAGAAAAACCTTAAAAGGCAGAGAGAGTGACAGAGAAAATAAATTAATTTCAGAGGCTAGAACACACAGGCACATACACACAACAGAACCTTCCCATTTGGAATTATTTGTGCTTGGAGGAAGGGTTACAGAATCCCCTTCCAAAATAGGGTTTTCAATGAGCTCATTCTCAAAGATATGAAAAATGGATTTCAGCTGTTCTTTTCGAAATGGCAATTCTGTCAAAGCCATTCTGGGATTTGGGGTAATTTCCTCCAGTTTAGTTTCAGTGCTTTTACCCTAAATAAAACCCCCAGCATCATATCAATCAGCAAGCTCGGTTACAAAAGAGAGCTACGGAAAACGGCTCCGGCTGCCTCCTTGCTCGGCTGTGTTTTATGCACGCAGCGTCTCATCGGGGGGAGGGGAGGTGGAACATGTGTAAATATTTCTTTACTTTGGACTGTTTTGAAGTCTGGAAAAAAAAAAATCCGCAGCAGCAGTGTTCTAGACAATAGGCAGACATGACTGATTTGAGGTAAGAAGGTTGTACTACGCTTTTTGAGCGTGAACTTGGAAAGTGATGGCCCCAGGCTCAAGTCTGTCTCGGCGGGATTCCTGAAGCTTTGAGCTCTTTGCAGAATCTACACTCCTCAAGCCAAGAAGGAACGTGCAGCCACACCGATTCTGTTACAGCGAACAGTTAGAACAATTGCGTGCAATCGTTCAGCAACGGTGGTCTGCCTCCCGTGTATCTGTTCGCATCCAGTTCAACATTTCCCTTTATCTAATGAAGCAGAAACTCACAAAGAAAAAACTGTGTTCATCCAAGCATTTTTGTTTGGGTTTTTTTTTTTTTTTTTTTTTTTTGGTTTTATTTCTAAATCAATACTCTATCATAGTTTTCATTGGCAGAGCATAACCAAATGCGTTCCATTTCCTTCAACAATACTTAACAGTTAAAGGAGTTCTGTCTAATTTCAGAAAATTATATAAAAGTCATATTTTAAAATGTTGAAATGGAATTGGCCTCAGCCTAGCCCATTGAAAGTTAGACTGGGCCATCTACTGCATGAAGCAGTGACCTATCAAATAGATTTTTCTTGAAAAGGCATCCACAAAGGAGAATATAGACCTTTAAATAAATAAAAAATAATACATGATATTGTACATAGGTTAGAGAAATGAAATGAACCAGACTAATTTCATGAAAGTCCCCTTTTATCTGAAAAGATACTTTTTATTGTAGTCATAAACCTTAATACAGATCTTTGTCTCATTAGCATTATCCTCTCAGGTTAGTGGCAGCCACACGAACGCACTACCATATTTCTGTATTTTTTCAAAATGACATTGGAGCTGTCATCAAAGTACAGCACAGAGATGGCGTTTAATTTGGTCGGAGCACAGCAAGGCTTTGGTACGTGGTCAGGAAACATCAGGTGAACCTGGGGGCAGAAAGAACATTTTGTTTTGTTAAGAAATCAGGTAGACATTCTGTCTGCAGTTTTCAAGCAGATTCTTGTTTTATCACTCACGGTCCAGCACCCCCTTAAGCTGCATACATCCCTTCTCTTATTTATGGTGGGATGGGGTGTATTCTTAAGCATTAACTCCTAGAGTTGACCCACCAGTTCTAATGACGTGTTGGGGCTTTGAAAAATATTCTGCCAAGGAAGGAAAATTCTCTCTATGGAATATTTAGTGGGAATTTTCCTGGGGGAGAGACCATGGCAACTGGTAGTGGGTTCCTTTCGGTTAAAATGACCGCTTCTGTTTACTTCATGAGAAATCCTGAAGTTACACATGCAATCAATGAAGCCACACGATTGGGCTGTAGGAAGATTTGGATCTAAGAATTATTTGTTAAAAGGATACTTAGACAATAAATCATAAAAAGTACGCCAACTCTTCACTTCCCTTGGTAAAGGAAGCATAAAAAGCACAGCAAAAGAGACGCTGGTAAAACCCAGTGCTTGTTTCAAAGCCACGATTTCAACTCTTCTCCCTGTAATTTTTTTAACCAAATTGGCCAGAGTTTAGCATCCTTTGACTTTCTCTCTCCCCTAGACAAGTGCCAAAAAGCTGGCTAAGCTAAATCAGATGCAGGGAGCCTAGATATTTCACAAAGTGAAGATTCATCTTCCCCCAAAGCCTAAAAAAGTACAAGGAAAGTGAAATGCTTAAGTAAAGGGTTTGTTCTCGGGCAGTTCGGTCGTCAGTAACAGAGCAAGGCGCCAGGACGGGGTCCCCCCTTCCCCTCCCCGCTACCCTGGCAGGCCCTCGGAGGAGTTTATGGGAAGTCCCACTGCGGAGTCCCAGGGGACCTACAAAGAGAAAATACAGCTCTGAGAGTCTTGGCTGCACCTCATCCCGGAGGCTGAGATGATATAGGAGCCCTGCCTGTGGACAGAAACAGCAGGAAAAATGAGGTGAACGGACATGGGCTTGAAATTTCCTAAGACCTCGCGAAACTGGAAGTTGGATGGTTTCTCTGAATTTCAGAGGCAAGAGCACCCCTCGTCAGCTTTCTCCCGTCTCCCCCACATCCGTGATGGATAACCCCCCGCTTCCACCGCCTCGGCCCCCTCTCCAAGCCACAGCTCCAAAAAAAAAAAAAAAAAAAAAAAAAAGAAGGGCATTCATGTGTTGTTTCTCAAAGATGTTAGTCACAAATATGCGTTCTCTTAACAACAAACACGCCTGTCTTCTTGTTTCATGGCCCTCACAGAACAGGCGTAGAGAGTGTACAATGCCAGGAAAAAAAAAAAAAAACAACAAACCAGCCAACCTTCCCATGTACGTCTCAAGGTCCGCCGTGACTTACACCCTGCCTCCCAGGACAGTGATGCAGCCGCCGTCCCGTCCAAGTCTGCGTCAGAGTTTTAAAAAATGTTTGTTTTCAGACACTGCCTTGTAGACTACAGTCCTAAAAGCTGGCAATAGGCAGTTATATATTTATAAGAAAAAAAGAAAAAAAAAAAAAAGAAGAAGAGAATATTTGACAAAGAGCTTTTTCAATAATTAAGCATTGCATAGCCTGAGGAACTTGGATGTGTTAGATACGGATCTAAGAAGCCCAAAAAAGCTCTCGGAGTCACTGAAATGACAGATTTCTCTACGGGCTACAAGGGGCTGTTCCTCTGTGACCCAACAGGGCACATCACTCTCCGTGACTGGCTCTCAGGGGATGTGAACTCTCATGCAGACAAACAGAAGGCTGGGCTCCATGCACCTTCTTTTTACTGGAGGAAGTCTGAATGCACCGTACCCTTCCCTGCACCACACACCTGCTCCCCGCCCTCCCCGGAAATGATATCCTGTATCAAGAATTGTTTATCCTTACAGCTAGCAACGATGAAGGCATATCCGAACTTAAAACTTCCCCTCTTCCCGGAACTGACTCTATACTTTGTACATGGCTACCTCGGTCAAAAGAAAACAGGTTCATAGTCATACAGAGCAACCTTATGGCTACCAGGGGGAAAGAGGGTGGAAAGGGAGACATGGGGAGTTTGAGATTCACAGATACTAACTACTATATATAAAATAAACAAGTTTCTACTGTACAGCCCAGGCAACTCTTCAATATTGTGTAGTAACCTATAATGAAAAAGAATATGAAAACAAATCTATGTATGTATGTGCGTGCCTGTGACATGATGCAGTGCACCACAACATTGTAAACTGACTATACTCAATTAAAAAGTTCCAGCAAAAAAAAAAAAAATCAATAAAAAGAATATTTACACATGACTACCTTTCAAAATACTCATTTGTTTTCTCCCTCTGTTTCGTGTTTACTCCCGAGTTACCTCCCAAGTTTCCGACAATGCCTACACACGAGTGGTCACAGGCGTGCATCTTTGGGGTCTAGCTTCCCTGCAGAAACTCTGAGGGCAGCAAGATGCCGGCAAAACATCATGTCAAGGATGGAGGCTGCCAATGTACACACACCATTCCCCATTCAGAAGGAAACTGGGGTGCTCTTTCCGTCAACTTTAAAGTTTAAATTAATTGTGGGGAAAAAGTAACCTTCTGAAGAAGTCATCTGCTCACAGACTCGAATAGTTACTCTTTTTGTTGGTCATAAACATGACTCCCCCCACAAAGATAGACTTTTTTCTAGTACCTACGGCTTTCCGACTGCTGTCCACCGAACAGCTCCACTCCCTTCATTGTCTTGAATCTAAAGAGAGATTCAAGGGAAACTGTCCTCTGTAATTTCTCCCAAGAGGTCATGACGTAAGTAAGATACTCATAGTCGGTATTAATTAATGTGTCCCCTTCCTTCTGTCCTAATTATGTAGAGTTAAAATGTTCGTGTTAACCCAAACTTTAACTTGGAATTGTATCACCTGGCCTGTTTAGTCTCTATGCTGGGTAGAGACTAAATTCTGCACATTTCACATCATCTCTTTCTTCGATGAGCCTCCCCCTTAGTCTTCCAGAGGCTGTCCCCCGTCAACGTCAACAAGTTGCACACCTGGGCAGGTACATCAGACTCTCAAGAGATTTCAAGAGTTCATGAGATACAGTCCAGCCATTTAGAGACCAGGAAATCCCCATCTTGCTGTCTTTTTCAGAAAAATAAGCCTAAATTATTAGAGATTAAATCACTGCTGTATTCCTGAGTGTGGAAGGGAAAAAAATAATAAAGATTAATTTTTCCCTTAAAGACTATTTTTAAAAAGGCATCAAGAAATAGACATCAGCCTTCTGCTTATGTTCTACATGGAAGAATTTCCGTAATACCAACGTATGTAACAGAACATTCTTGAATAATTAGAGTAAAAGCCCTCAGAGGCAATTCAGCAGAGCTCTTGTTCCGTGTTTTTGCCGTGATTACTAAGGTACTGCTGGGCCAGAAACAGCCCTTGTGCATCGTGAAGACCTCAGTGCAGAACGACCGCTTTATGTGGTTACTCCCAACTTTCCAGCTGAATCCTTCCCCATTCTGGAATCAGGGTTACCCGCCTGAATTTCCCGACTACATCCACAATTGCTACTTTGGCCCTAAAAAAGTGCCAAGGGAGCATGGGAAGATTTAATGCATTTTTAACTATAAATGGGTGTTTGCCTTTAAAATAACTTCATATGAAGCTTGCATCATAAGCCACTTTCAATCCTACAAAAATACAGCATACCAGAGTCTGGACGATGGCGTGGTTGGTGGCGTTCATGTGAGCATTGAGAGGAAAAGAGCATTCTCCATCACAGTAAAAGGTCGCGTATCCTTCAGGCGCTATAATCCAGTCCTAAAATACACCCACCCAAAAGAAGAAATAATATCACCAAAGTGAAAAGGCAGAAAAGCAGTTCTTACAGAAAACTCTAAGGCATTTCAGCTGGATTGGTTTCTCATTTTGGTCCAACAATTATTCTAATAGGACAGCCTCCCCCAGTCCCTTAATTTATTGTTCAGTTAAAGTTTACAACAAAAGTATAAATATTTTGAAGAGAAACTGTCCTCTGTAATTTCTCCTAGAGGTCACGATGTAAGATATGCATTGCCTGTATTAACCCATGTATTCATGAATGAAAACATAATCGTGAAATAGCATTCTAAATATCATTTAAACAGGAAATGATGAACTCTGGAGAGTTCAAGTGAACCAGAAAGGAAAATAAGAATGAACTTAATTGCGATAATTTCCATTACTTCTTAAGAATGCGTTCCTGCTTTCAGAAGCTTGACAACCTCCTAAAGCTTCAGTATGTGTCCCTCGTTCTGTTTTTCCTTCCATGCGTGCGTTAACTTTATAGTCTCTTTAGAAGGAATGAATTAGAGCAAATTCCTGAGTACTGTACATGAAAAATTTGGGGAAGCTAAAAAGTTGGTGCATGCAGCGGTTGCCCTGATATTTTTTTTCCCAGGGATGCAAAACTTGGCACAAACATAAAATTATTGAACAGTTTGTGTTGAAGGTTTATCACAAATTTGAAAATGCTTACATTTTAATATTACTTCTCAATACAACAGGTCATATTCTGAGGATCCATTGTAATGGAGCAATCCAAACAATTCAATGCAAACTATTGCTACGTAGAGCCATTAAACACTTATTTTGGTTAAATCCTCCTCCTCACCCTGTTTGTGAAGCATATGTAAAAGACAGCAATCAGATTTTTAGGTACAAGAAACAAATTTTTATTCTGTAGATCTACCTTATGACCAGAGGAGGCAAATGGAATCACTCACGTTAATCTGAAAACCTGGCATTAAGACTAAAATTTGGGATATTTACACAACAGCACTTTTTTTCACTTTCTGAAGATCACAGGGTTGTATTTATTCTACAGCATAATTACTTTTTACCGTAAGCCCTAATAATTATGTTTCAGTGGTGAGAGGATAATGAAGAAATAAAAATGACGTGGATAATCCACACACTGAATAGTCATATCAAAAATAATTGGTTACTGTATCGGAAAAATTACTGACAAAGATTATGTGTCACTCAGGATTCATAATAAAGCAGAAAAGCAGGGACCAATCTGGCAATTCTTACCTGCCATCCCAGATCCCGGAAACTCACATAGAGTTCATGCTTCTTACAGGCTTGTTTCTGTTCACTTGTGTTATAATCTGAAGATGAAAATCAGATTTTAAAGGAAATGTCAGCTTAGCAGGTATCCTAGTATTTCTTTTGTGACATCCCTGACAAAAGAAAAAGGAGGCTGTGTTTGATGTTGTAAAACCTGAGTTCAAATCCCAAAGCGAAAGCCACTCGCTTAACCAGGTGAACTTCAGCAAGTCACGTGTCCTGAGTTTCTTCTTCGGTAAAATGCAGACAAGACCATTTACCTTGCAAGGTTCTAATGAGGATGGGGCTGGATCCTCTCTGTTGCGACGGTGCTGCAGCCTGCTGCCTGCCCCTCAATAAACCCTCATTCAGTAATTCACTCAAACTACAGTGGCTTTTCATATATCCATGTATATTAAATATTCACACAATAGGTTTTAAATTCTCCCATGAGGCAAATACCCAGAAAGGACCAACTGGGATGTTATGGGGTTGATTTTATTTTAATAAATATCTTAAACTCTGGATGCCCAGAGTAGGGAGTCTGATTGCCCCCCTCCCAGACCCCTACAAATTTGTTCCACCTGTAGATGACTGATAGCCTTTCCCTGGCCAAGCAAACAAACCAAAAATTGGAATCAAATCATACTCCTTCTCTCACTTCCACATTCAATCTGTCAGGAAATCCTTACCCATTTTATCTTCATTAAATACCTCCAAAACTCACCGACCCTCAGCACCTCCATGACTGGTTCTGGTCCAAGTCATCATCATCCCGCAACTGAATCACGGCCGCAGCCTCACCGCTATCTTCCCGCTCTGCCCTGGCCCCTCTGCATCAAAGCAGCCGAGGGGACCTTGACCGAGTCGACTGAATCCTGTCCCTCTCTGGCCAAACGTCCCACTGAGGTTCCCAGTATCGCTAAGGCTCACCAGGCTCCCTGTGCTTTGGCCCCATCACCCCTCTGACCTGTTTCCTCTCCGTCTCTCCACTATGTCGGTGCCAACTCCTTGCTGTTTGGCACCCAGGTCATCTCTCCCACCTCAGGGTCTTCACTGTCAACCCCTACCTACCGTCCCCCACCAACTCTACTTCACTAACACCTATAGCTTCTTCCACTTTTCTCTCAAGCGTCATCTTGACAGCGACGCCTCACTGACTGCCCCGTTTCAGATCGCAGTGCCCACTCTGATACTCCTGATCGCCCTCCCCTCGCTTGGTTTTTTGTTTTTTTTTTTTTCCATTTTGCTTATCATCCTTCAATAGGCATTGTCGTTGACTCCTTTATCATGTACATTGTTTCTTGCCTGTTTCCTCGCTCTAGAACGTCAGCTCCGCAAGAGTCAAAATCTTTCTGGATCCCTGTTGGTTCCCCACAAGAGTGAAAATCTGGCTGGGTTCCTGTTGGTTCTCTGGTCTATCCCAAGTGGCAGGGACAGTGCCTGGCACATAGCAGGTACCCAATAAATATCTGAGCAATCGAGGAATGAATTCCTCAGAGAGTTCCAGAAATGATTTGAAGCAAAGGAAGTACACAGTTTTCATTACTTATTTTGGAATACAATCTGAAAAACCCATAACCTTTTATTGTTGTTTTGAAGAATTAAGAATAGAGAATCCCAAAGTTGCATCTGGAATAAAGTAAGAAACTGAAGGAAGACAGAGCATTACAGAAAATCTATATTGTTGTCTTTGGGGTTTATGCATAATTTAAACAAATAATATTCTAAAAGCTAACCCACTTTGACTATTTCCAACACAAAATATGTAAGAGGAAAAAATGTAGGGAAATTGAAGCCGCTAAAGAACTTATTTTCAAAGAAGACAGCTAAGGTTTTCATCCAGGAATGAATGTGACTTTCCCTCTGCCAAATCAATGTAGCAGTTTGCTGTGAAAATTAAGGTCTGTCTTCCAGGTGCCACCTCCCAGTTTAATGAAGGTGCCACCTTCCAGTTTAATCGTCCTCAGCCTCTAATGAATATTTAGGCACCTTAGCCGTCCAAGGGGCCTGTCTTAGCGGCCTTTCACAGTGACTTCAACTAATTATTTATTTAATGTCAGCCTAGAAAACAAGAAAATGATTCAGTTCTGAACCCAGAGACTCTTTCCTCAATCAGAGTTATTTCTATCTGCAGTCGCCTTCATTAAGACACATTAAATATGTACACAGTGACAGAAAATGGAGGGCAGAGAATTTGAAACTTAGCACTCTTATTCTTTGGGTAAACGTCTCTCTTAATCGAAATAGCAAAAAGAGTTAACTTTATCCAGGCAATGAACAAGCGTACTGTGACAGTAAGTACAATAACATGAAATGGGTAAGTTTGTATCGTTTTTAGGGAAAAGGAATAACTAATTCTGGTATTTGTTTGATTGCATAAACTTCTTGGTATTTAGGTTTTTGAAAAAGTCAGCTATGCATTAGACTAAGTTTAATTTGCTGGCGCAAACGTTTTCTCTAAAAGGACACACAGTATATACTTCAGACTAAAGTCCTCTGTCAATGACTCATTTGCGGTTGTATCATGAAAGCAGCTGTAGGCAATATGTAAATGGGTGGAGGGGGCTATATTCCAATAAAACTTTGCTAATGGGTGCTAAAATTTGAATTTCCAATGATTTCTGCATGAAACAAAATATTATTACATTTTGAGTCTTTTTTCAAACATTTGAAAATGTAAAAATCATTTTTAATAACTGGGCCATCCCAAAACAGGTGATGGCTCAAGTCTTACTGCATCAGGCAGTGATGGGGATATTTATTCATCCTTGTCTTATTTGAAAACATTGAATGAGAATAAAGACCTTGGAGCCAATAACACACACAAGTGTATGTGAAAAGCCATAAACTATGTATGTGGTTATTTGAATTCTATGTTTATAAAAAAAGACAGAAAGTAAAGCTTAAAAGTCAAAATATATCTGTTCCATCTATGCAGTTTTTCGTGCAGGCTAAGTGATGTATATAATGTAACATCACATAAAAGGTGACGAGCAATGAAATTTATAACAGAATCTGGTTCCAAGAGTCTGATTTCATAGAGCGTTAGGACCATATGCTTATTCTGTCAGAAATAAAAATTAATGGTACTGAGCTAAGTAAATGTTGTACCCAAACCAGCGAGGTCTGCACCCGTGGGAGGAGGGTTGAAGAAATTAGACTCGTATCCTTAAAAAATATTGATTGGTCATCCTTCAAATATTAAAATGAGATGGGCATGGTCGTAGCATCAACGAACCTGCCTACAAATGAAATGTCACGCCGCAAACTGCTAAATGGTCTGGTGCCACAGCCAACACTGGAAAAATATTCCTCAACCACAAAGCAGGTATCACACGCACCATAATTCCCTTTTTTGCCTCGTAATGGTAATAATATCTGAAACCAGTCCCCAGATATTGAAAATATCGCCCATTTGTTTATGGTCAATTTCTGGAAACCATACAAATTTATGGGTTGTTTTTTTTTTTTACTAGCTATTTAATGATTTGTTTTCTTCTAGTTTTATTGAGATAGGCTTGACAGACACCCTGTGTAAGTTGAAGGTGTGCAGCGTCATGCTCTGACTTACATACATCATGAAATGATGTTCACAGTAAGTTTAATGAACATCCATCGTCTCATCCAGACACAAAATTAAAGAAAGGGAAAAAAATGTTTTCCTGTGATAAGAACTCTTAGGATTTACTCTCTTAACTTTTATAACGTACAGCAGTGTTAATTATATTTATCACTTTGTACATTACATTTCTAGTATTTACTTATAACTGGAATTGGTACTTTTTGATTGCCTTTATCCAATTCCTCCTTCCCCCGCCCCTCAACAGTGCAAATTTAATCTCTGTCTTTGTTGGATTTTTTTAAAAAATTATTTTGTCTTAGGAAAAAAGAAGGGTGAAAACCAAAATGAAATACATGGGGAAAAAAATATCCTGAGACTACATAGGGCTTCAATAGTCTGTCCACTAGTCCCTAAAGAAACAGCCAAATAAATAAATACATCTAGCTTATTAGCTATGAAGGTACAAAAGAAAATCAAGTCCAAAAAACTCCCTTTACCACTGTGGGTTTCCTTTTCTTTAAAATCGAGTGTTAATTTCCTTAAGGAGTTAAATATAGATAAATCTATAAAAGAAAAGAAAAAATCCAAAATAGAATTTAACATTTAAGCACATTAATAGCTTAAACAAGCCAAATATGATGAGATACCATGTTTCAAAACAAAGGAGGAAGGGTTAACACTCTCTTGCTTGATTCCCAGAGGGAGATACAGGAAGTTAACTTCTACAGCATCAAGACGTTAATTAATTTGCAGGAAGTGAAAATGACAAATGACTGAAGGTACAAGAGGTAAAAATCGTAGGAAAGGTGTGATGGTAGAGTACTCAGTCGTAAATTTTGATATGACCTTGGGGGGTAAACAAATTTACCATAAACCCCAGACAAATAACGATCCCGCCAAAAATGAGGGATTTCAAATGCTATTGCTACCTTAGCTTAATCCCCATTTCCCACAGCCAGTGAATTCCTCGCCTGAATTTACCTACAACCCGGTAGGAATTACTGTTATTTATCTGTGTAGGGAAAACTGTGTTTTGTCCGTGTATGAATGTGTGGCACAAAACAGACACTGCAAAATGACAACTGTCGGTGTGTTTGCTTAACTCTGCCTAGCAAAGCGTCTACCTGAGTGATGCAAGTAACATTCTCACCTTAGAGCTCATTGACGCAAAAACCCGCCCACAGACCTGAGTCTTCAAACGCCTGCCAGCTGCGCCTAGGTTTCCCAGATGCCTTCCTACCCACCGTTTTCGCTGCTGACCTCGCCCTCTTTCCGTGCTGTCTGCTCGGTTAACAGGGTCCCCACTCAGCTAGTGGTCCACGCCAGGAAATTTATTATGTTTCTTGATTTTCTTTCTTCCTGCCTCCTACCCTATGTTACATCCATCCATAGCGCCCTCGGACGGACCCACCTCTAGCCTGGCTGGCCTATCAGAAGCCCTCCACATTCTTGGTGCCCTCATACTCCCTCAACGTCCTCTTTGGTAACTTGGTCCTTGGATAACACTTCATCCCTGCTCTCCTCCTGGCTCTCTGACAGTAAGTCTTTTGCCTCTTTTATGAAATTTACTTGAAGTGCCGACGTTCCCACTGGAGGCTCCATCCTCGACATCTCCCTCCTGCGCTGGTTTCCATGGCAGCATCAAGTCCTGTGCTGCATCTCAGCGCTGGGCTCGTGGCTGCGTCTTCTCCCTGCACCTTCCCCTTATTCTTGATGCTCCCACCTCCAGAGTCCCGCTGGCCCCATGCCACGTATTGTGGTTTCCACCTCCCGTCTCTCCAATCTTATAATCTTCATTGCTTGGGGTGTTGGGTTAGACTCCTAATCATACTCTGGCCTCCAGTTTCCTCCCTTGGCATCCTGTCCTTCATTCTGATGCCAAATTTAACTTTTTAAAATGCGTATCTGATTAGGACACTCCTTTCCCCAACTGCCTGCGCAGAAGCACCACAGCCCCTGACCATCACTCACAGACTCCTTATGACTTGGTCCCTGCATGGTTTTCCAGCTGACATCACACTCCTCTCACACAAGAATACTTGCACCCCCAGCCATTCGAGACCGGTACCTGGCTCCGTAACCAAGCTCGTAAGTCTGAAATGGCTTCACTCACCCCTCCATTTCCGGAAAACGTCTATTCTTTCATAAGTCCCTCATGAGGTCTTGTGGGGCATCCCTGGGCACCGCTCAGGCGCTCTGGGCTTACTCGTCTCACACCACCTTGTACCTACTCTAACAGAATTGATCTCCCGATAATTACTAGTGTGCATGCCTTTCCCATTGTCTTTGGGAGCACCTTTTAAGAAGCAAGATTCTTATGTTACCCACATTTTATCAGCGTAGAGTTAATGTTGTGCCTGCCACTCACTGGATGTTGATTCAATATGGAATACCTATTTCACAATAAACCACGCCCAGATATGTTCTCTCCGCAAACTTTCTCCAGAAAGACACTTGACAATAAGTGACCAAGGGCAGGGGTACTTACTAGAGAGACAGAGGGAGAGAGAATTTCTAGTTTTCTCTGATGTAAAAGTCTGAACTCTTTCTGTACCAGTTCTGAAAAACCAAACCGCATGAAGTCATTTGAACAAGAGCAATGAAAACGTCTAACACTGAATGAGCATGTAACCACCGTTGTCGGTTTTTACACGTACTAGATCACTGAATCCTCACAACACGTGTCATTTTACCCTATGAGGCCAGTATTATTAACATTCCCACTTTACAGATGAAGAAACAGAGGCAGAGAGAGATGACATATCTTGTCCAAGATGATACAACCAGTAAGTAGTGGCCCCAAGGTTAGATGACAGAATGATGGTTGACAGAGAGGGAAATGCACAGATGGACAGACAAGAAGATCACTAGAGCTGGATGTCGCATGCACCAAAATAAGTGTTGTTTTAGAAGGGAGTTCCAAAATTTCACACATTCAAGACACAGACACCAGCTTTTAGCGTTCCTTACTGTAGAAATCACGTGCATTAACACCATTCTCACATGCGCAGCCTTATAGGATTTTCACGGCAGCATTGATTTTCTAAAGCCCCAATTTTTTTTGAATGATTTTGCCCTTGTTTTTATATACATATGTGTGTGTGTGTGTGTGTGTATGTATTCATTTTTTTAATCAAACTATAGTCAGTTTACAATGTTGTGTCAATTTCTGGTGTATAGCATCATGTTTCAGTCATACGTGTACATCCTTTACATACACTTTTTTATTATGGGTTATTACAAGATATTGAATATAGTTCCCTGTGCTCTACAGTAGAAACTTGTTGTTCATCTATTTTATATATAGTACTGAGCATCTGGAAACCTTGAACTCCTAATTTAACCCTTCCTACCCCCTTCCCCCTGGTAACCGTAAGTTTGTTTTCTATGTCTGTGAGTCTGTTTCTGTTTTGTAAATAAGTTCATTTGTCTCCTTTGTTTTTTTTTTTTCTTTTTAGATTCCACATACAAGTGATATCATATGAGATTTCTCTCTCTGGCTTACTTCACTTAGTATGACAGTCTCCAGGTCCATCCATGTTGCTGCAAATGGTATTATTTTATTCCTTCTTATCGCAGAGTAGTATTCCACTGTATAAATAAACCACATCTTCTTTATCCGGTCATCTTTAAGACAACCAAAATGTCTTTTAAAGAGTGACGTGATTAATTCTGATACAAGCACTACTGAATACATTGTAGCAGTTAAAAAACATAGTCACCAATTTGAAAGATGGAAAAAATATATTGTTTATGAATACATAAGACCAACTATGACATTAAGAGTGAACTATGGACTTTGGGTGATTGTGATCAACCAATGTAGTTTCACTTTTGGTAATAAAATGCACCATCCTGGTGGGGGACAATGATAATGGGGGAGGCTGTGCAGGTGAGGAGGCAGGGGGTACATGGGAAATCTCTGTACCTTCCTCTCAATGTTCTTGTGAACCTCAAACTGCTCTTAGAAAAGTCTTTAAAAGGACATAAAGATATACCATTCATGTAATTAATACATAAACACATACATAACAAATGTAAAATGCATAACAAAAATATATTCTCGAAAAGAGATGTAAATTGGGAGGAAAAGATTCGGAAGTGCGTGCACCATGCTGATACCAGGGTATCGGCAGAACCCACCTCAAAAGAGTTAGGTGATGAGAGGAGAACTGTAGCTCTTTTTATGACTTGATTATTTTTGAAATAATGAAAACGTATATTAATTATAGACTCTAACACATTGTAAGCAAATAATTGCAATTAATTATTCTTTCTGGTTTTGATTAATAAGTTTGTCTGAGAGGCCTGACTTGACTTTGTGTCCAGTAGGCAAGAGACAGTGCCTGTCAGAATTGAGAGTAAGTGTGGGATGCTTTTGTTTTAATGCCTCTTTGAAACACTTGTCCTAAGACACCACCATGGTTTCAGGCCGGGCACCCATGACTGGATTCACCTTCCAAGATCCCTAGGATCAAGCTTGCAATAAGGAACTTTCCAAGCAGGCCTGCAGTGAACCAGAACTTTCCATCTGCCCTGTTAGTTCTCCAAATCTTTAAGGCTCTATTATTTTCAGCACGGATACAGTCCTTAGAACAGAATCTTGCTCTCGGTAGGTTCTTTAAACTCTAATCAACTGAGTGCCTTTCCATCTTAACTGGTGGCTAACTTAAAACTTAGCTACTGCCAACATTCTCTTTTCCCCCAAACCCAAATTCAGATAAACGTCAACTGTGTTGCCTCATAGTGAAAATAGGCACTGTCTCCCTCAAAGTGTCTGCTCTACCTGCTTGCCAAAACCCTGAAGAGGAACAAAGAGGGAGGGTTTCTACAGAAAATCTGGGAGCAGGGGTTCTGTGCACACGCCCCTGAAAAAGGAAGTTAGTTTTTCCCACACAGCCAACACGTTAACTTGTTCAACGCGCGTTTGTGAAGTTCCTGTTTTGTGCTAGACACTGTTCTAGGCTCTCCCGTAGGAGCATGGGAGGATAAATGGGCATTGGGGAGTGGGAAGGCAAGACTCTTTGAAAGAAGAAGGAAATGAAGTAAAGGCAGCAAGAATAACCTGGGCTTTAACTCTCCTGCACTGATGGGGACTTTCAACGTTTGACGATATGCGTTGAAAAAAAGAAATGGGACCAAGCAAACATCTAATACTCCGTCCTGGGCCTTCCTCAGTCATGGAGTCTCCACACAGTATTTTATTGCAAAAGCCTAGGAGTGTTACAGCATTTACTATTTATATTTGGATAATTTTTAAATTTCACTGGCATTTCAAGTCTCCAATGTCTCAAATTTTATATTTATATTAGCATTCCCTTTCCTTAAACCCCTGCTTTTTTTGAGCCAAATCCTATGAGACTTTTTCCCGTCTGCTTGATTACTACTTATTGAAAGGTTAAGTCTTCTACACGCAAAGCAGCTACTTTCTTTCTTCTTATTATCAAAATATGAACACGCTCCAAAACCATCTGCCACATATTTCACAGAAATGGGTGCCAATGACACACTTTTTAAAAAGACAATATTGGTCTATATTAGAATAATTTTGTACTCTGAACAGTGTCAGGAAACTGGTGAAAAGTTATGTGATTTCTACTCCATGTGTTTTATGCATCTCTGGTTATGGAAGCACATTTGTTTTTGCGGTCAGGAAGAGAAGATAAACAGAGGTCACCAGCAGGGAAAAGGACTTTGATGATTTCAGTCGCTGGAACGTCTCTGCCAGAGTCATTACGAGATCGAAGAATACGGATGCGACTTAACCTTTCCCCTTTGTAATTTCCTCAAAAATTATTTACTGTTCTATTCAAGATTTAACAAATCTTTTTCTTAATGCAGTCTGCTGCATTAAATTAAAAACATTTCAACCTATTTCAGAACCATTCTACATGAAAAGAAAAATATACAACCTTGACAGGGTAGTATTTACAAGGAAGAAAAGGTCTTAGAGAGTTATATTTCTCCATCTTTCATACTAAGCAATTACAATTTTTGCCAAACTAAATATCTTGTGAAGATCTTTATAAAATAGCCTTGTAATATTAGGCACTAATGTCACGTTTACTTTCAAGTGACAAAGACAGTTAGACTTATTTGATGGAAAATTATTTTACAACACTGCTTTAGGGGTAGCAGGTAATTCAGTAGAACGCGATTCCATATCGACTCTCCCCTCCAATTCTGCTGCTCAGTACACAAAACAGACCTCTTTCTAACACGATGCTCCTGCGCCCACACTCTAGGGAGGTTCCAACGAATTCCATTTAGTGTTTTCTGTTGAGAGTCTCAGGTTTAAAAAAAATGATTGTTTTTGTTTCATTTGTAATCATTCATCTCTTATCTAACACTCATGTAAATTTGAGTAATAACAAAAGGACAAGATGACTTGTCGGTTTCAAGTAATTTGGGAAATAATGAAGATTTCAAGAATAATGGCACTCACTGAATGTGTCTTTTTGGAAGAACAGAGCGTTCTTATTTGCTGAAATACCACGTGTCGAGTCATTTCTGGTTTTTTCACCGGCTCAGTCACTGCGTCTCGCAAGTGCTCTGGTGTGATGGCCAACGACAAAGAGGAACACACATTTTACAAGTGAACAAACATGCTGTACTAAGTTGGAATGTTTCCAGGGCGAGGTTTCCCCTTCACACTGGCTTATTTTTCATAGACACAGATAGTTTCTTGGAAGAAAATAGCCATCATTTGCATCTAAGAGCAGCCTATGAAGATGTACTTGCGCCGGGGCTAAACAAGGTGATCACTGATGTTAATGGTAATGATTAAATCCTTTCAGATTTTGGCAGTTTGATGAGTTCAGATCCAACTGTACTTTTATCTCCCTTTGGATCATTGAATAGATTAAATTACAAGCACAGTGGAACCGATTATGCATTAGTAATAATTTCGTTAGGTTCCATATATACATCTGTGTGTACACATACTCAGAGCAGACGATTTAAATAATAGCACCCAAATAATTTACAGAAACGACCATACAATCTATCCTGCTTCTATTGTCAGAAAAAAAAATTTAAGCTGCATGCTTTACACATATTGCTTTAAGTACCAAAAAATAAAATTTTTATTTTGAATTTACCTGGTTACCCAGCCATCGCTGAGAGGCCCTGGGGAGGTCAGCTACAAGTTGCGTCATTCGGTTTGGGTTAGCCTTTGCTGAGTGAGCTAGTTCATAGTTTTATTACTGCCAGCTTGATTTTAATTTGAACAGCGTCTTTCAACATATGGGGGTGAGCCCTACTGATTTGAAAATGAACAACAGAGTGACTCACAGATGAAACGTTCTGGATATGCTAGGAAGATCGCTGGATGATTTAATAGACCAAATGAAGGTATCTCCAGAGGGTAAATTTATTGTGGCTTCTTGATTTGCAACACACGACCCCATAACTCTCTGTGCATAACTAACGCTCTGCTTTTATCTTACCTCCAACACTGGACACTCTGGAGGAGTCCTGATGAGAGCTGGATTTATTGCGGTTTTGATTTTTCCGTTTGTTGGCTGCTCTCACTGATCGAAGAAGCACCTCACTTGCCTTGAAGAAGGCCACCATGAACGGCTGTTTTGACTGAGGTCCATGTCTCCCCACCAGACCGGCTGACTTTACATTGATGCTGTGGCCTGGGACAAAGGGAACAAACCAAGAGTTCATGAAAAAGCTTCGTACCTGATGAGAATGAACTCTGGGGCTACTTTGGAAAAGGGAAACATTTTGCAACACTGTTGGGATGTTTTGTGTGCAGGCCAAAGATCCTTAAACACATTGAAAGTTCACCGTTACAATTACGCGTGCTTGGCTTTCCATCTTAGATCACTTTTTCTTTGGTCACAGAATACCCTCCAGCCTTCACTGACTGATCCTTCTCAGACCTGGAAGTCAGCAAGGTTCAAGGGAAAGGCTTGACCACCATCACCTGGAAATGTCCAAGTTCAGTAGCAATTTCCAAAATCTTAGCTGTGGGCTCTTCTCATTAAACGCCCTGTAATTTCCCTCCACGTGATAAAAGCCAAATGGCCAGCTCTCCTTTCTCTAATTCTTTGCAGGTTTTCCCGTGGTGATCAGTGCTGAGAGCCGCCCCCCTCCCCCCTGGCCTGTGCCCAGCGAACTGTACAAAGCTGTAATCCACGTCCAGCTCTTCATGGATCCTTCCAGAAGCCCCTGCTGGAGGTGTGCTTTGAGCTCCAGGTCTCCCTCCATGTAATGGATCTTGAAGCAAACATGAAAATTTCAGAATCCCTCCCTCTCTGAGCTTTGACACACCTGAATGATGTTTACCTGAAAGGATTTCAGAAGATGCAAACCAAGCCCGGAGATGCTCGGAAAGGAGAAAAACTCCATGTAAGCTTGCCTTTGTCTCTAAACCAGCCTGCATCTCAGACCCTTCTGAGCCGGCTGGTGTGGCTGTTCATCAGGAAAGGAGTACAGCGAGGCCCAGGCAGGAGTGAGGCAAGGTCAGGTGTTCTAGAGACTAGACGTCGATGTCGACAGAGCACTTCTCCCGGTGGGGAGGCAATAATACTGCTTATCATTAAACTAATGTTAAAGCTGTTTGGAGTACTTGCGATGTGTGCTAGACATCTTTCTAAGTGTTTTCCATGCATTCTTTTTTTTTTAATTTTATTTTTTATTGAAGTGTAATTGATTTACAGTGTTAGTTTCAGGTGTACAGCAAAGCAATTCAGTTATACATACACATACATATATACATATTTTTTCAGATTCTTTTCCATTTTAGCTCATTACAAGAAACTGAATATAGTTCCCTGTGCTATATGCAGTAGCTCCCTATTATCTGTTTTATATATCATTTAATGTCATTCCACAAATACTCTAGGAGTTAGTTATTCTTTGCTCCTTTGTACATTTCACTCTCGGTTATGCTCTTTTCATTTAAAATAATTATCACGGAAACATTTTATTTATATATATAAAGAGAAGCATTGGCTGATTTGAGCTTAATGAAAATCACCCAAAGAAAATGAACTATTTAACCTTAAATTGTAAATTTAGTCGAGAATCACTCAAAAGGCATGCCAAAAAAAAAAAAAAAATCTCTTCCATATACAGAAGTTACCAACCTTTTCAGAGTAAGATATATAATGTGGTTTGAAATACGTGCATGACGGGCCCTGCCTTGCCCCCTGAGAAATGTGCAGGTTTTCTTAAAATATTTATTCAGTGAAGATCGCAGGGCAACCTCAGTCCATTCTAAGTCCTGACCCACCTTGGAAGAAGGAAACGGGAAACAAGTCCGTGAAATGGCATCTGTGGCATTTTAGCAAATAAACTCTTGCTCTTAACCAAATTTATTTTGGCAGTGTAGACTCTTCTGTGTATACTGGTATTGTGCACAGACCTTCCACCGTCATTAAACGAGACCGTGCCATGTGAGGCTGTGCAGCTGTTGGGAGGGACAGGGAGGTCCCTGAAAGGTGGAGGCACTGGTTGAGAACAGGACGCATGCGCACCGGCCGCACAGCATCCGTCCACGGCCGTTCTCAGCAACTGTTCCGCGACTAATTGGGAAAACTTGCTCGGTTCCTACAAATATGAAAACGGCCACCCGCTTCACACATGCCTACCTACTCTCAGTCCTACCGGAGAAAGAACCGACAAATAATCAGAGCAGTAAACCTTAGACAAATAAGCGTATGGGTTTCTCTTTTAAATGCAAACTCACGGTGGCGCCACGCCAGGGTCTATATTTCTTAGAAAAACTCTATCACGGGCATAAATGAAAGAGGCAGTTTGATTTGCGGTCAGGGTAGTTTCCATTCTACTTCCACTGTAACAAATGTATTAATTCAGCTCAGACTTCCTCCTTCTGGCAGCCCTTTTGCTGTAAAAAGAGAAATTAGAAGTCCCAGCCAAATACCATACCTTGAACTGACCCACTTCAATACATAAACACTTTTACAACATGTTTATTCAGGTGTAGCACTTGAAATTGGTTTAAGATGTTTCCACTGACAGGGAGTGCAGCAAAAGAAAAAAAAAAAGAACTAAGAAATTTGACTATTAAGGAATAGAATAACTAGCAATCTGTTCTTCAGATTTTTTATTTATTTATTTATTTATTTATTTTTTCTGCCTCGGAGTACAATATCAAATGTATTTGTCGAGCTTTTATTTTGATGTTTTAATGAAGTGTTAATTTAACAGGAACTCAATTTTTACTCGCATCCATTGATGACTGCAGAAATCATTTAGAATATATGATCTCTCTAATGCTGAAGTAGGTTGTCCCAAGACGGGCAGGAGTGGAATATGGTTAAAGTCGGTTTTCCATTCGTTACAACACACACTGACCCTTTTATAGTTCCATAAGCAATTCACGCAGAGTGCCAAGTTTCCCTTGGTTTGCAAGAGGGGTTTCTTTTGTTATTATTCTAAAGACTTTGAATATTTTAATTTTTATCTGTGGAGAAATAATACTGCTCCCAAGATTTATGTTCTGGAAACTCTAAGGATGTGTGTATGTTACAAATATGGGCTTCTCGGACTTTACAAAGGTGGATATTGTGTGTGAAGCAAAGGACCCTTCAAACCAATGTGAACTCCCTTTAAAATAACTTTTGATATTATTAAGTTTCCTCTTGGTTTCCTTTTGACTTCAGCAATGAGGTGACTATTAAGATTCCACAAGTTAATGCTCGCTCAGTGGCTCTTGGTCTTGAGTTAGACCGTGGAAGCATTAACTATTCAACTGACTCCTTCAGACACATTAGACCTACGTCGATTATGCCGACGGAGCCCTTTGAATGGCTGAACGGTTGTTTTCCTTAGAAGGACTAATAGAAACCAAGACTATATTGTATGTATTAAAAATAGTGAAACTTTTATAAAATCTCTTTAACAATGTTGAATTTTACGATTAAGTTACAGTATGTTTTAGATACTGCAAATGCATCCATAAAGAAACCTACCTAAAACACTGATTTAGGAAAACTGCACGTAGGTGTGTGTTCTCATGGTTTTATTTTTCAAAGCTGATCCTTATTTTTGATTTCTCATTAAAAAAGTATAGGAAATAAAAAGAGCCTTAAAAGAAAAGGGTGATAAAGGACCCCAGCTTGAGTCCTCACCTTAGGATTCAGACAGGTCTAGGCATAGCTAGAACATGGGTAAGTTTAATTCACCAGGGATACGTCTGGATAAGGATGGACCAGCCTGAAGGGGAAGAATTCATCGTAAGGAAATGATGAACCCCTAAAGCACAGATGCAGAACCACGTCCCAGTGAGTATAAGGAAGCAGGGGATTTTGAGTCTGTAACTGAGTTCCTTCTGGCCCAGTACCAAGGTGGGCATGATTAACTCCTCACGAACAAAGGCGATTCCAAAAAAATCTGACAGAACTGTTTTTACCTAAAGTTCCTGTAAAATCCTGGGAGGACAAGGCAGCCCTATTTTGGAGCTTGATTAAAAAGGTGACACAAGTGCTGGGAGGAGATTCTTCCTCCATCAGAAGAGTGGTTTCCAAGGAGTTTGCTACGTGGGTACCGAGGGCAGGTCCAAGATGGTCTCCTGCACCAGCATCAGATCCGCCTCCGAGAGAGTCGTAGTTCAGAGGTGAGCAGAGCAGCAAGCTGATGCCACAAGGACTTTTAAGGTGGACCCAAAACTGTCCCAAAGTGAGAGGCGGTGACAGTGATGGGATGACGTGATCCTAGAACAAGAGGACACTTCCCTGTGTCACGTCCATGTCCTGATGTTGGACCCTCAGAGGAGGGAAGGGAAGTGATCTGCTAAGTGGGTGGGGTGGTAACAAGAGAGTGAGAAGAATCTGATGGTGGAGAGTTCAAGTTTAAAGACACTGGGGGATCTCCCACACAAATGGGAGAGGAGAAGAGACAGGAAAGGTTCTTTGCAGGATATACCGGCATCCCAGTGATTTCACTGATGGCAGCTAGAACCAAAGAAACACGGTGCCCAATTCTCCCACGTCTGAGTATCACAGAATCCTTGGATCATAAAATGAAAGGGGTGGGGGGAGGATAAATTAGGAGATTGGGATTGACAGATACACATTCCTGTATATAAAATAGATAAACAACAAAGACCTTCTGTGTAGCACAGGGAATTATATTCAATATCTTGTAATAACATAATGGAAAAGAATCTGAAAAATATATATGTATATGTATATCTATATGTATATGTAGAACTGAATCACTTTGTTATACACCTAAAACTAACACTGTAAATCAACTACACTTTGATTAAAAAAAATAAATTTTTTAAAAATGAAAGGGGTATTGAGGCCAAATGTGGGAGCCCAGAGTCTGGTACAGACAGAGATTTTGTCTTTTGCATTTAAGAAGAAAATACCCACTGAACCTCTCTGTGTGAACATTTTGTAGAACTGGTCCCACCTTGGCCATCTTGTTCTCATCTCAAAATTATCCTACAGGTACTGAGGGAAGAGAAGCAATCAGAGTAGCAAATGGATGGTTGTATTATCTCTCAGTTTTATTGATTACAGAATGAATGAAGATGGAGTCAGGATGGTATCTTCAAGGAAATAATTATTCTCTTCACACAGGAATCAAGAGGAAACTACATGAGGCTGCAGCTCTAACCTAACACATTTCGGCACAATTGAAGATGGAGGTTCAAAATTTCCAGATGTGCTCCCCTACCCTTACTTTGTTTGAGCACTGGAGCTGGGGTATTGGATTCACATCTGCCTAAGGACACAACTATTTCAAGTCTAGAGTCACAGAGCAGGTAGGCAGGCAAACCAAAGATCCATCCCAAACTCACAAGTTTTGTATTTCAGACCATTCCTTTTGGAAAACGTGATTTTCAAAATGTTTATTTCTTTAAAAACAGGGTTATTAAAGGAGGCTCTGACATAAAACAGCCCTTCACAGACATGTTGATGTTATAAGGATAAGTGGTTCCAAATATGAGCATTTAGTTTCCCTCCAGATACACAGTTTGAAAAAAACATTCATTTGAGGATTTATCAGAGTCTAAACGTTGATATCACTCTACGATGTTAGCATAAATTCCAGTTTGTTTCTTCCCCTATAAACCTACAGTAATTGCCTGCTTAACCCAAAACACCTGTGATAAAACTTACACACACATTACCTTTTCTTCTTCTGGAAAGTCTCCTGCAGCATCCTTTATGGACTAGTTCACAGAAAACAAGTCAGCACACTGTTTCTCATTCACATATCCTTCTGATCTTCGCTAATTTTCTATCTGTAATTAAATTTGATGCTGGTGCTCTTAAATTATAGTTTCCCTGACTCTCAATTAGACTGGAATTTTATACCCTTTTTAGAAACAGATGATTTAAAATGTGTAGAATTCTCTCCTGGGTGTACAGACGAAATCATTTTCATATCAGATTTTAAGGAATGTGGGGGAGATAGAATTTTTCTCTACTTAAACTCCATAGACATTTTAACTCAGTGTAACCCGAAATTAAGCATATTGTCATCTAGCTATGAATTTCAAGGCTGCCATACTTTGATGAAAACTTTGCAGAGTTTCTAGTTTTACAGTAAAAGCAGAGACCTATTGCCGGACATTTGAAGTGTCACAAATAGAATTTTACAGTCATGCTCAGGATTTTCTTGTTTTTAAGATGGTTTACTTTGCCTTATAGTCTCAAAAAGAAAGAAAGAGAGAAAGAAAGAAAGGAAGAAAGAAAGAGAGAAAGAAAGGAAAGAAAGAAAGAGAGAAAGGAAGGAAGGAAAGAAAGAAAGAAAGAAAGAAAGAAAGAAAGAAAGAAAGAAAGAAAGAAAGAAAGAAAGAAAGAGAGAAAGAAAGAAAGAAAGAAAGAAAGAAAGAAAGAAAGAAAGAAAGAAAGAAAGACAGGAAAGAGAAAGAGAGAAAGAAAGAGAGAAAGAAAGAGAGAAAGAAAGAGAGAAAGAAAGAGAGAAAGAAAGAAAGAAATTAAAGAAAGAAAGAAAAGAAAGAAAGAAAAGAAAGAAAGAAAAGAAAGAAAGAAAGAAAGAAAGAAAGAAAGAAAGAAAGAAAGAAAGAAAGAAAGAAAGAAAGAAAGAAAGAAAGAAAACAAGGAAAAGCTGGGATTTTAAACTTTCATGGTGATATTGGAAACTCCTAGTAATATGGTATTGGTTTTTAAAAAAAGATATTTTTGAACTTCAGAGTGCAAGGTAGATTCTTTGGCGATTTTTCACGGTAATTCTGGGGTTCTGTTTAATATGCCAGGCTCTTCATGCAATTTCTATTGCTAGATCTTTTCATTCACTTCTTTATACTGATACTTAAAAGAGTAAATTAAGACGGGGGAGGGTATAGCTCAGTGGTAGAATGCATGGTCAGCATGCCCCAGGGCCTGGGTTCAATCCCCATTACCGCCATTAAATAAACAAACCTAATTACAACCCCCCGCCCCTGCCAAAATAAAATAATTAAATAATAAATTTAAAAAAATTTTTAAATAGTAAATTAAGAGGTAGGGGCACAGCTCAGTGGTAGAATGTGTGCTTAGCAAGTACAAGGTCTTGGGTTCAGTCCCCAGTACCTCTATTAAAATAAATAAATAAACCTAATTACCTCCCCCACTTCCAAAAAAAAAACCAAAAAAACAAAAACGAGTAAATTAAAAATAACCACTTTGTTTTATATTAAATATTAAATTTTTACAATTTTATATTCTTAAAAAGTATCCAAAGCAAAAGGAGGGTCACATGTGATAATACGAGGGAATAAGGAAGTATTCTGTGAAAAGACACCTCTGGAGGCGTGACTTCCCCGGAGGGCAACTGGGGACCCCGTCCTGACGAGCCGCCGACACCAACCGTGGGGTCGAGCGCTGTTTGCCGATGAGAAATGCGGTCCCAGTTCCTGGTTACACTGCGGCGAAAGAAACCCGTTTTCCTCTATGATCTGGGGGCGTGGAGGGGACAGATTTTTTTTCAAGAGTTTGAATTCTTTCTAACAAGGGACTGTAAGGCCCTGCACTTGGAGAGAGCCGCGGGAGTCAGACAAGAAACTGGGATATTTGGGCAGAAGCATAGACGTGATGGCTCTAGGTGGGACCAGGACTGGGGTGGGGGCGGCGAGGGGGGTGGATTGCAAACAGTTGAGAACTGCAGCTCCAGAGGCTCCTGGAAGGAGGGCCTGGAGAAGGAAAGGCCGAGAACCATAAAGGAGCAGGGCCAGGGGTTTGTGCCTGGTGGTGGACGCTTTCCAGAACCCTCAAATGTTTTATTGCACGGAGGGTGGGACTGAGGTGATGGAAAAGGATTAGCCTCCTTCCATGGGACATCGTCTGAAACGCGGAGGCTCCCTGTCTCAGGCAGGACGGACCCGGCAAACGCTTTTCACTGGGGCCCTACCCTCAGCTGGTGGAAATACGAATCTCAAACTGAGCATCGTAGTTTACCTTAGCATAAGCACTTACTTTTTACTAGCTGTTCTCTTTATATTTATGCCTCTCCCCTGAGGCCCGCCGAACTTTTCAGACATCATCTGTCACATGGCCCGAAAACACTGGTTAGCAGTGGATCTTACAGGCCTCATTTATTTTAAGAAAGCAGAAACATTCTTTTCACAAAACCATGGGAAGGGTGAATTATTTTTAGTCTTTTTTCCAGTTATTATATGGGTTTTTTTTAAATTAAAAAAAATGTACACACACACACACACATATTTCTTTCCTTGAAATCATAAGAGAGTTAAATAAAACTATAATGAAACAGTTTCAGAAGAAATCAACCAAAAAGTCTTTAAAAATGATTTCTCTGTGTTCAGATATCAATGAAGCAAAGCTTTCAGGCATTAAATTCATCTGGGTTTGTGTCACAGCAGGGAAGTTAATTTCATACCCTCTAGTTTGAACTTTCATCGTTCAGAAAAACATAGTTCATTGAACGTCTGACCTTTCCTTCCAGTCTGATATGGGAACCTGTGAAATGACCATTAAGCTACTTCAAGAATCTTTAGACTAGTCCGGGACTACCAAAATGGAAGAGAAATAAATCCTACTGAGGCTTGATAACGAGAAAGAGTGAACGCTATTTTCCAAAGTACACAGTGAAGAACTGATACTGACATACTTAATGCCAAAAAAATAGAGTTAAGACATTTGGGACTTAATCCTTTCCTCTATGTATGAAAGTTGGGTCACAAAACATTCTGCTGAGTAAAAAGCAGCAGAACTTTTCTTCACCAGTTTCTTCTGTCTCTGGCTTTGGCAAAATGTGAACTGATCTGCACCACGTAAGAGACCGGGCACATAAGGCACCTCCAGGAGTCCACTGTGGCCTCCAAAGCAAAAGGATCTTTCTGAGCTGTCCACATGCAAAATATTAGTTGGGTTCCCAGAGGGCTTACCCTTTGGTCTGCCTGGGTCAGAAGCACATCTGATCTCACAGCATAAGTAAACCTTTCGTGTTTCTATTAGTTGTATTAACCCAGAGAGAAATCTCATGTGAAGGCCTCCACACATAAACATAGCTGGTACCCCAAAGTAATAACAAGCAAGTCTTTCTAAAGGATCGGGGAAGTTGGGAATGGAGCAGGTAAGCCCAATTCCCACTTTCTGAAGGTAAAAATGAAGCACCAGTCCAGCAGTCCCACTCCTGGGCATATATCTAGAGGGAACGCTAATTCAGAAATGTACCCCACTGTTTGTAGCAGCAAACAATAGGCAGTACATGGAAAAAACTGACATGTCCATCGATAGATGACTGGATAAAGAAGATGTGGTATATATACAATGGAATACTACTCAGCCATAAAAAAGAATAAAATAATGCCATTTGCAGCAACATGGATGGATCTGGACATTGTCATTCTAAGTGAAGTCAGCCAGAAAAAAGAAAGAAAAATACCATATGATATTACTTACATGTGGAATCTAAAAAAATGACACAGATGAACTTATTTACAAAATAGAAACAGACTCACAGACATAGAAAACAAACTTATGGTTACCAGTGGGGGAAAAGGAGTGGGAAGGGATAAATTGGGAGTTTGAGATTTGCAGATCCTAACTATTGTATATAAAATAGATATACAACAAGTTTTTACTGTACAGCACAGGGAACTATATTCAATCTCTTATAGTAACCTGTAATAAAAAAGAATATGAAAAGGAATATATGTATGCGTATGTATGACTGAAACATGATGCTGTACACCAGAAATTGACATAACATTGTAAACCGACTCTACTTCAATAAAAAGAAAATGAAAAAGAAACACCAGCTACCATCTATTGAAGTTCTCAGTATTTTGGCAATTGTTTACAACATCATCTTATTTACTCCTCACAAAAAAAGCAATGGTTGCATTTTGGAAATGAATGCAGTAGGGCTCAGAAAAGGGTCCTGTCTTTAACTCTGCCCTGTCGACCTTAAAGCTGTCCACTCTTCCTATTAGGATAGAGTTCCCCTTTGTCAGGGACTGTTGAGGGCTGATGCTTCGCTCTTGGGTCTCTGCCCTGCATCTTGAGAAGACTGGAGGAAATCCATCCATCTCACGGGTCTGCTGGTGACCCCCAGATCTGTCAAGAAGACTGTGATCCCTGCTGGTTTTGTCAAGTTTAAGGTCAGACTCTCCTCAGTAAGTGGGAAGATAGCTCAACCCTCCTTCTGACCAGGAAAACGCAGGTGGTTCCCCAGTTTCTATTCCACTCAAGTTGAAACTTGACCAGTTTGACTGCAGAGAAATGAGTGTGCATTGTTAAGGAGCTGGGATACGTCATTTCCCTATCAAAGTATTTTTCCCTCTAATTTCAAGTTTTGATCACCCCTTGTAATACAATAGCTGCTAAATGGCACTCCCACAGGTGCCAGGACAGTTTTAAGGCTGGTCATGAAGGGTCAAAGGGTGGCCCAGTTCCCGGGAATCCCAGTCCCTTCCCCAAAGTAGTTGGAATCATCCTCCCACTTGTTAGCATATGAAGTCACGCAGCCCATAAAAACTAGCAACACAGCTCCTCATGGCCGCTCTCCCTTCTCAGTGTGACAGCCCACACTCTGTCTCTGGAGTGTGTGTCTAGTTTTACTTTAAACTGAGCACCCAACCCCCACACCTGGTGGCCTTTCTCTTGCTTTCTGCAACAGCCTGCACTCTGTCTATAGAGTATGTATCTCTCTGAATAAATCTACCTTTACTCAACAGGGGCTCGCTCTTGAATTCTTTCCCGTGCGAAGCCAAGGACCCACACTTGGCAGAGCACGTCCCAGGGGCTCAGCAGAGACCTGGGACACGGCCATCCTCTCGCCCCACATTTTTGTGCTGTATCATCTTGGCCAGAGGCTCTCTCTTGCCTACTTATGATACAAAACCAGCACTGTCTTTATTTTGTAATAGATCTTTAAGAAATGAAGCAATGGGTTTATCTGAAGACGTCAGCAAAAGGTTAAATTCAGAGTGGAGAGAAAAAGAGGAAAGACAGAGTTAAGTCTGATGAGAAGAAAAACGGAGACTCATATTCTTCATGGCCTTAACACAGTATTACCATGAAAATATTTACCCCT
Organism: Camelus bactrianus; assembly: GCF_048773025.1. NCBI lineage: Eukaryota > Metazoa > Chordata > Mammalia > Artiodactyla > Camelidae > Camelus > Camelus bactrianus. The sequence continues at coordinate 36,628,502 of NC_133558.1, forward strand.
GAGATCATTAGTCCAAGCAGAGTGAGAGTCTAGAATAGGGAACATAACAAACAACAAAAACTGGAATATGTTTCTGACGTTGGCATTTGTTTGGCAAGGTTGGCGCTCCATGCTTACTGTTTTGAATTAGGGAAAATCCAAAACAGAAATACAGATGCAGCCAAATACTTCCATATCCCTTTCCATTACGGGGAATCTAAAAAAAAAAAAAAGGTAAAATACATCTTTCAGCAGATAATGAAGCAAGACTAACTCCTGTTTGTCTCTGCTTACTTTAAATCATTGATTTCAAAACTCTTTTTCACGGACGTTTTTGAGTTGTGAGGCTAAAATTTGGATAAGCAAATGATGTTTACCCTGTGGCTCTCATTCAAATATAAACATACCATAAATTAAAGCAAAGGAAATTGCCTTGAAAACCTAGTTTTAAAACATTGTATAGACAGTGGACACAGTAAAACAGCAAATTCAAGATTTTCAATTTATTACTGAATGTATTCTCTAGGCATATCTATTTTCAAAGGAAAAATATTTTCTACCAATCACTATAGAAGTCTAAATTAATTCGGTGATATAGGCCCATTTCCGGGTACCAACCAGAAAAAAATAAAATACAGATAACAAACATAGATACCATCATCATGATTCTTCATTTTCAACTATAGAACTAAAGGATCTGTAATTATATTCAAACCATTGTGTTCAAAATATGAGGTTTTTAGAAAAGCAGTCATGGCTCCCCCAATTAAACTCTGCTCACAGGGAAAAAACAAAAAAAGTGAAGCTAAGCATACTGAGAAATTAAAAACGTGTTTCATTGCCAAAGATTTTTCTTCTCCATTTGGGGGGAGGGGGAATTACCCTAATGTGTTGCTCCCCTAAAACACACTTCAAGGAGTCAAAACTTTTTAAGGCTAGAACAATACCAGGTCACCCTCAGCCTTGATGCTGGAAAGGGACAGTGAGATGAAGGAAAGGACTGATTTCTTCCTCATTTTTTGCAAAATAACGCCTTTTGGAAACTGTGTGCTTGCCTAGCCTCTGGTGAGTTAGCTGTGCCCTGATGTAAGCTACAAACTTGGGCACCAACTGACACTGATGTAAACTACAAACTTGAGCACCAACTGATACTTACAAAGGATGGTGGGAGAGTTGGATGTGAGGATCCCACAGTGGGGAGTGGGGATTACAGAGCGTAAGATGGAGAAGTTGGGGAAACAGGGAAGGAGAACCTGGCAAAATACCTAGTGAGCGACCTAGGGCACTAAGGTTGGGGAACGTCCATTATCAGATTCAAAATAAAGAAATTAAATTTGGCTAAATTTAATTAAACGTTGAAGTCAATCACTGGCAGAGGAAAAGTGACTTTTTCTTCTTTTCAGTCTGTAAATTTATCGAATTAACTATCATTATGCAAGGAGCTAAAAGAAATATTGAAGTAGCTAGATTTAAAAAACAAGAAACATGGTAAAAATGCTATTCCTTTTAGTGGGTCAGATCACAATTAAATTCCAGACAGAAAATATAAAAACCCAAAGGTAATTGCCAACAGATCCAACGTAAGATCGATCTTGTTCCATCATAATCATTAATAGCATTGTTTTGTTTGGAAATTATAAAAATACATTTATTTTTGTCAGTTTGGAATTTACACAAAACTCGTATAATTTGTGAAGGTCACAGTATGTAAGATCTAGCTCTGGAAACAAATCATTTTTAGATTCATAGGTAAGACTCTTAAGCTTCTAAGGCTAAGTTTCCTCATGTACGAAATAAGGAAATAGTGAAGATAAAGTAGACATTCCATTTAAAGAGCTTACCAAATGTCAGGCATTTAGTAGGCGCCCAGGAAATGTTAGTTTCCATTAGTTATTAATATCATTTTGATTGACCATCGCAGCAAATGCAGGGTTATTTTAAATGAACTAAAGATGCACCAGGGAAATAAAACCTGAATTAATCATGAAGAACTGAAAAATACAAAATATTAGCATGCAAGGGGAAAAAAAAAAGTACCACTAATCAGGGTGTGAAAAAGGAGATCTTTGTACAGACAGAAAATAAGTTTTGCTAAGTTGAGTGAGTTTGAAAATACATAAAGTATGGTTTACAAAAATCTTACATGACTAAAAAGAGAATTAATAAGAACTTAGATGGAACAAAGTAGAAATTTAACAGTGCTCTGATATTCATGTTGAGTTATTCTAACCATGAACGGTATATTGATGTTTTTGCTCATTTTTATGCAGTGGGAAAATGGCAAAAAATCTAAAGCACACAGGAAAGATTAATGTTCTCTGATGTGCTTTAAGACATTACACAAGCTAGAAAACCCATAGGTCACAGCTTACATGGGTTTGGAAAATTAACAAACACAGTTCTTAAACCCCAAAGGAAATCTATGTCATATTTATTTTTAGTAAAAATCTAGTCATTTTTACCATAAAGATACAGGAATTCTGCTCAATGGAAACCCTCCCGAGTCATTCACATGAAATGACCAATGTCGTCGTTTTGTTTAGCTCTCTTTTAAATATCTCCCCATGGCTTGACTCATTTAAAAAAAAAAAAAAAGGTTTTTAGAAACAAATACATTGCCATAGTTTGATTTATGTTTTAATGTTTTTAAAATTCTATAGAATTAGGATAAAAACAGAAGCCACTTTAAGATGTTCTGGAAAAATTTAGATTTAAGTTTTATGTTTTGCTACGATACTGAAAAACATCGTGGCACTTAAAGAAAATATAACCCTACTAAATGCTGTCATAAGAGCTCTCTAGACACGTTAATAATTATAGATTTCCAACTAATAATTACAGATTTTCAATTATAGATGTTCAACTGCGGACTCATCGGATCCCGCAAGCTGATTACATGGGAATTTGCGCCTGGGTATCACCGCTCTCCGTGCACACATGCGCACACATACACTTACCCCAAAAGAAAGTTCATGGGACGTCTTAACGTTTCCTGCTTCCCTTTATCGGTTTTTTGAATTTTAACGTTTCCTGCTTCCCTTTATCGGTTTTTTGAATTTTAACGTTTCCTGCTTCCCTTTATCGGTTTCTTGAATTCTGGTTTAAATGTAACTATCTAATACCAGATTCCCAAAGACGATGCGTGCCTATCAACTGTACCCTCTGAATGTAATATTTGCATACCTATAGTGCTTACAGTGTAAACAATTATCTGAGCAACCCCCTCGTGCAGTATAATAACCCCTAAACAAAAGGTCAACGAAACAGTGGATTCTTCTAGTCCCCTGCAGCTCATTCCCACACAGTACAATCAATTCCATAGCCATTAACTCTCATGTCTTTGGTACTTTTTCTAATGCCTTCAGTCCGCCCTTTTACACATTGATTTAATTTCTGGTCTATGGGGAAAATGCTTAATTTTACTTATTCACTGTATTTATTGATGTATTTGAAGAGAATTATTCTTAACTGTCCTCCCAACTTATTTTTAAATATTCATCCGAAAGTCAAGCACAGATGCTCTAATTATCCTTGACATTAAACAGTCCATAAAGAACTACCCCATTTATACTAATATTTACCTAAAACAAATCATAGGAGTATATGTTCCTTTTTCCCTATCAGAACGTGTAGCAAGATATGTGATTCTTGCCATTTCTTGGCTGTCAAGACTCATGTATTTATTTATTTGAAACCAATTGTCATCACCGTAAATTCAGCAAAAGGGAGCCATATGGTTTCATGAACAAAAGTGACTTAATTGCTTTATAAGATGTTCAGATAAGGGAAGAGAATATTATCAAATCTCAAAATGTTTAAGAGATCCTCTGATAAGTGGACATAATTCAACTTTTTGAACTTAGATAAATAATAATGAGAAACTGTAGTCAAAACAGCAGGACAAAAAGAAAAATATCACCCTTGATCTCTGAATTTCTTCTGCTACTTACTAGCACTGTGTCAGCTGATACTGAGATTAACCAGCCGCATAGATCATCTGACCCTTGACACAGATAAATAGTCCTCTGACAACACAGGGGCTTAATTTGGAAATTTTTCCCCTGAGGTAAAAAAACACTGCATTGGGGAATCTAAGGCTAACACAACAAGCTTATTTTACCAGATACTTCCATTTAAAAACAGCAGATTCCAGGACCTCCTAAACTGAAGCAGCTTTTTCATTAAGCATGCTCACATTTAATCAAAGAGTATCAAGTAGTAATTTGCACGTATGTTTAATATATAATGACAGGAGGACTTTAGATACTAATGTATTTAAATACTAATGTATTTTTCTAATTAGGAGTATAGATGTTGTAATTCAAAAGACATCATAGAGTTTTGGAAAAACCTCATTTTTTAATACAGTATATTTAGGAGATGTCACATGATATTGCATTGTATCAGTATGCTAAATTATTCCACACATAACAAGGAACAACTGGAGTGAGCAACACCTCATAGTTGTAGAAAAAAAAATAATCCCATTTTTTCTTATTAATGTGGGTGTGGCAGTTGTCAATTTCCAGGAACGAACCCCCGAAAATACCAAAAGTTGAAGAGGAGAGAACATGGCAAAACCTTGGGTAGTAAACGTTTTAAAATACCCACTTTCAATTTAATTGTACTGACAACTAAAATCAAGACCTTTTTTAAAAAAAAATATAGTTATAAAGAGGATTAAATCGTCGGTGCTTTTGGAAAAACGGAATAGAGAAGACTTTAATGTACCAACAAGTAGAAAACAAAAAGCTGTAACTTTGCCCCTTTACAATGTCTAGGAAATATACTGCTAACCAGCATGGGTTCCAGTCTGAGAAGGAGGCAACAGTTATAATTACAAGGGTTTGTTTCCTTGACCTTTGAAGAGGTCTTCTATGATGTTCTTCCAGCCAATTCCTAAGGTAACTTCAGTTTTATGGTTTTTTTTTTTTTTCTGGGAAATGTCATTTTATGTAGTGGGGATTTTATGCAATTTTCTCAAAACATTAGCACAACATACACTAGGAGCTGTTGGGCTCCACTCTTTAACAAAGACTATCAATGTTTTTTTAGCCATGTGGTCCATGAGCATTAAAATACTGCTTGTAAACGTAAGAAGCCAAGTTGATGTGTAAAGCTTCCTGATAGGTCCACTGAGCCAAATTTGCACTGAGGCATCTTTGGGTTGAAAATCTTTTTTGATGGTAATGTGGGCCAGTTGTTAATCAGTTACCCCTCCTGAGCGACAAGAAGCTTGTTTCCCTTAAACTCATTGATGCAACTAGTTATCCCCAAAATAATCATGTTATGTTTTTCCAAGTAGTCAGACCTTGAGAAGACTACCATACTAGGTACTAATAATTTGATATGAATCCCTAGCCAATATAAGCAATCAATTGATCATGACAGATATCTCTGAATGTTCTTTTTTGTTGGCTTCATACCCTAGATCAGTGTGTATTTGAAAATTTCCTACCAGTAATCATTTTATTAACCAATGTTATTACACATGCACCTAATAACATAGCTGTCTATCTGTTAGGCTTCCAACTCAAAGTTTAGGAACATGTATCAATAATCTTACCTTTCTCCAGTGGACTGTCATTTGTGAATTTATCTAAAACCCCTGAAAATAAACTGTAAAACTTTCAGCAGTAAAAGAATTGATCCTGAATTAGAGAAGTGCCACATGGAGTAAGTCTCCGAGCATTTTCTCGTCCAGTTCAGCCCAAGGACTATTACTCCTGCCTTCCGTGGTCCAGGCATGATTGTCTAGGACGGTCTCACACTGTCCTCATGAGGCAATTACCATTACACTCATTTTATTAATGCTGTGGCTAAAACATAAAATATTTTATCAGCGCCGAGATTTGACTCTAGCTTTCCTAATGATTTCTTCTTAGAATTTCTATGTCCAGAATGGACCTATCTATTCTATTTATCGATCCTCTTTATTTAAATTAAGTATCAAAACTTTGTACTCTAAATTTTCATAGCAATAGCTAATTTCTTTATTTTACATTTAAGCATTAATTATAATGAATTTATATTTAAATTTTTTATTGAAGTATAGTTGATTTACAATGTTGTTATAATGGATTTAATTTGATAATTTAATACATCTGACATCTTTTTTTTTTTCCCTCCTTGATTTGGCTACAAAACTTAGTGAAACTTTGAAATCTCTGACTTTAAATCTGAATTCTTACCTTGATACATTTGGAAATTATGCCACAACTTTGTTCAAAGAAAAACGGATTTTAGAGTTTTATTAAAAAAAGAAGCTTATAATGTTTCTTGGACACTAAACAATATTCTGACAAAACAGCATTTTGATGACTTGAATACAAATGAATCAGAAACATACGGATCGAGTTTTCCTTGATGTGTAAGTGGGTTTGAACAGAAAGGAAAAAGTCATTGGCAAAATTTATTCGGAGTATTGCCAAAGCTAAAATGTCTGAAAACACAGGGTTTTTAAAGACATCTTAATGATCCCATAATACTATCTTTGTTTTCCATCTCTCAATTATTCTATAAGCCCAAATTTGAAAAAAAAAAAAAAGAATTAATTTACTTGGAAGGTTTACATAAAGCATCAAACAATGGAAAATTATAGTGTTTGGGGGAGAAAATCCAAGTCTTAAAAGCTAGATTAAATTGCTATCTGTGTAATAAACCGTGTCCATATATATATACACATACACACACACACACACACACACACACATATATATATAAAGGATAGTAATTATGATAGATTTTTTTTACAATTTTAATAAAGATCTAATAAGCCAGATAATTCATGTATCTTTTTAATTTAGGGAACTGAAAATCTTAAATTACTAAGTCTCCTCATTTGCTATTAAAAACAGTACTTATTTTATCCTAGAGGATTATTAACCACCATGAGAGAACGCTGAAACTGATCTTGCAAAATTGGATGCAACAACTTGTGTGGAATTTCTAGATTTGGCCATGAAGAAGCAGCAATGTTTCTTTTCTGTTTGCTTGCTCATGTGTTGGCTTTGTTTAGCTAAAACAGACTTAATGGATCTCAGAGAATTGTCTATTCTGCATGAAAAAAAAAAAAAAACTCAGTAGAACATCCTTAAACTCTCCTGCCAAATCCATGGCAGTTCATTTATCAAATTTCTAAAAAGAATATTTCACAAACTGACAAACATTCCATAGGTCCTCTGGGAAATCATCATGCTACTTTTGATTTCAACAGTCTTTTGATTTCCAAAGTATATTCAGGCTTCTCTCCTACTTTTTCTGTGTGTAAGCAGGATAAACAAAATTTAATAATACATATCCCTGACTTTCTCCTCACCTTGTGATGGAAATGATTTCAACTACTGTCCTGTGGTTTGTGGTACAAAATTCTCCTCCTGTGTTACACCAAACTGGTGTGGTTAATAATCACTCCACATGTACAGCTTGGATGTCTTCTGAACAGTTACATGTTCAACGCAGGTGGTCTCTAAGAGCCATGTAAATCACAAACTCGTTCAATGATCATTTAAAACATGTTTTTAATACCTACAACGGCACTGCACCGAGTACCAAGTGTGTGACTGTGAAACGGAAATCCACATCCATGAGCTCATAAAACTCATATTCATTCAAATATGGAATCGTGAAGGTGTAACTCTGATTGATTAAAGCAGCAAGTCCAGCCCTTTAATGACCTGTGATCAAGCTACAAGAACATACACGTGAGTTAGATGTCACTCTTCTTCGCCATTCCTTGAAATCTTACCCAACTGACCAGCCTAAAAGTCACCTGGACCACGGTTCTTTTGCCTCCATTTGGACTTAACCATCTGTCTTATCTTTTCCTATAGTGTCTTGATTGCATCACTATTTTTAGCAATGAGGGCACTTTGTTCTTTCGAAAGTAGGTACCTATGTCTGTCTCCCAGGTTATAGCCTCCTTAACACTTTGTCTTGCCTGTATAGGCACTCAAACATTTTATGTTGAACAAATGAATAAATGAATAATCGTCAACCAATGAATTTGAAAGCAGACTTTCCTGAGTATCATTATTTCATGACTTCCAATTATTTTTGCTAAGAAGTAAATGTATTCAGAATTCATTACTGCAGATAACAGATGGTCTGTCTACTCTGTCAGTAGCAATATTGCAGTACCACGTTGGGAGCATCAGTGGTAGTGATGGTGGAACAGTCATAAGGTGGAGCCTCGGGTTATCCACATTTATAGAGACATGTCACATGCATACGTTGCATGAGGTTGCAGTTAATAAAAATAAGGTACCCAGAGGGTCGCTTGCGTTCCCAAGCCCATATAAGCTCGAACTCTGGTTAAAATCTGTTTTAAAGTATTGCTTAAATGCAAAAGGCCAGCTTACCCAGCATATTGAACCATTTTCATATTTTCATATCAGACAATATTAAAGAAACAAAAAAGAGCAACAGAAGACTGATCTCAATCCTGAAGTTTAAATAATTTGGAAACCTCTGGGAAAAGTGAAAAGTTATTGTATGTTCAGAAAAAAACTCATGAATAATTCAAGTCATTTAAAGTAAAATTACTCTAAATATAAGAGAAATACATCAAAGGACAAGGATAAACAAAATATAAAGTAGTTCTCAGAGGGAAAAGGGTAAATGGAAAGCCAGCTAGAACTAAATTATATCGATAGTAAAGGAAAGAGAGCCAATACAAGACAGGGAGTGAAAAAACAAGAGAAATTTCAGAATGTTCAAGCGGGGTGGTTGCGTGGGGATTCAAAGGAAACAGGCTGGCCATTTTTCACAATCTCCTGACTTGTGTAGTTAGACGTTGCAGCATATCCCCAAGGAGAAGACTGGGAGAAGCACATTGCACTAATTTAACTTTTCTCGTTTGGGCCACATACCAGAGAAGGGACAATGGGCTCACCCCCGCCATGTACACATCCCACTCGCATTTCTGACCATAAATGTACAGACAGTAGCTGAACATTGTAAGAATGCTTGGGGGGCGCTTGTTTAAACATGTGCTTTGTCAAGTCTACATTTATAACACGTGAACTCTGAAAACCCTTAGCAATAATCTCAAAGCCATAATTGCAAATTAACCGCCAATTCAAAATATTTGAATTGCTTATACAAAATTAAAAAATCAGCATTGTCAGTAAAATCTATGAAAAAAATCTCAGTTTTTTGGGATGGGGAGGATGTCTGAAACTTGTCTGTAACACTCTCACTAAGAACTTTCTTTTTCTAGATCAAGACCTGAGGCACATGAAACCTTCACTAGACTAACTCCAGAATATACAGAATATATTTAATTTGTGTGTGTGTCAGCCTCATTCCATCATCACAATCCTCGGAGTAACAACATCGGTGATGGTTTAATTCTTAGGCTGGGAATCTGGTTGTAGTTTGGTAAAACAATGCCACTGTGAAGTCCTATTGGTCACAGTAATGAACGCCCTTGAGAGACACATCCTAAGAAATCTACCCACTTATTAGAGACTTGCTGCATAATCGTTCAGTTTTCTATTTAACAACTAGATTGAGGACTCACTGTATGCCAGCCACCATTCTAAAAGCTAAAACACAGTAGCAGTAAGATGCACCCATGTCTGCTCTCCTGAACGTATGATCTAGCAAGGGAGGGAGACAATAACAAGTAGTAATTTAGTTACAGCTGTGGTGAGCCATTGAAAAAGTGCAGTTGTAAGAGGGAGACCCAACTTTTATTTCACTCTGTAGGTTAGCAAGCACGGCTCTGCTGGGATACAGTAAGGAGGGGCGAGGGAGACAAACTCTAGGGTCAATGTTTCTGTTGCGGAATCCTGCGAAAAACTAAAGGTAGTAAACTTTTTAAAAGGCACATTCTCTAATTAATCATCCCTTTAAAACCTACCTTCCCTGAGCCTGGATCCTAACATTTTTAGGTGACGGGCCAAAGCATAAGGTGGGCCCACTTGGTATACATCTGAATATTTTAAGCACTAATCAAGCTAACACATCATTAAATAAATTATGTTCTAGCCTCCCGTCATGACAAATACAATTTTCAATGCCCTGAAGTCCAGATTTGAATGTAAAATTTTGAAACTCCAAGTGATCTAAGGTAGAAAAGACCTTGGCCTCCTTGACCTCCTGATTGAACGGGCCAAGACCCTTCTCACCACAGTCTGTGTTTTAATTAACTAATTAATTTATTTATTTTTATTTTTATTGAAGTATAGACAATTTACAATACTGTATTAATTTTTGGTGTACAGCATAGTGATTCAGTTATATATATGTTCCTTTTCACATTCTTTTTTATTATAGGCCATTACAAGGTACTGACTATAGTTCCCTGTACTATACAGTAGGACCTTGTTGTTTATTTATTTTATATATAGTAGTTAGTATCTACAGATCCCAAACTCCCAAATTATCCTTCCTCACTCCCTTCCCCTACCCTGGTAACCATAAATTTGTTTTCTATGTCTGTGAGTCTTTCTGTTTTGTAAATAAGTTCATTTGTGACTTTTTTTTAGGTTCCACATATAAGCAATATCATGGTATTTTTCTTTCTCTTTCTGGCTTACTTCACTTAGTATGATGATCTCCAGGTCCATCCATGTTGCTGCAAATGGCAGTATTTCATTCTTTTTTATGGCTGAGTAGTATTCCACATACATATCTATATATATATATATACACATATATACACGCACACACACACATATATATATAATTCACAACTTCTTTATCCATTCACCATAGTCTTTGTAAATTCTCTTCCACTTGTCAGAAATACCTGCCTTCCTACTTCTTCCCCCAATCACATCTTCCCAATCTTTAAGACTGTAGCTCAAATTCACTCACTGTTCCCTACCCTGAGGTCCGTTGGATGTTCATTCAATAACCCAATGTGATGACGACCGTGTGCCTCACTCAGCTGAAGGCCTCATGAAGCCACTTCTGTATTTGCTTCCCATTTCATCTCCAGCATGCAGCCCAGCACACAGCACATGGTAAGAACAACTTCTGGAGCTTCTTAAAAATGGGAAGATTTCCTACAGACCCCTCCCAGAAGTGATTTCTGGAGCTGTTGCCTTTGACCAAATATTGCAATGTGTTAACACCTCACTCACTATCATTTTCTGCAGTTTTTCAGGACCCCTTAGTTCCATCCCCAACCTCCCTTCCCCCCTGTGTTATGGAAGCTCCTTTGTCTCTTTCCCCAGCATCTTTCTTGATACGCATCTCTTTGATATATTTTAGTCATCTTTTGAGATATAACTTGAATATGGTCACCTTCCTTCTGCTTTACTGTACAGGTTTCTCCGTGTTTTTACAAAGTATACAGTTGTGTAACCACCATCACAACCAAGACATGGGTTGCTAGCGTTTTGTACATTACTTTCTTGAAGGATTGTCATATTACAATAGTGCTTCTAGTTTATACACAGGCCTTCACCCAAGGCTAAAAACCCCAAGAGCAGGCACAGTACCTATTTCTTCTTTCCCCTCCACCCCCACTGTAGAGCCTGACGATAAATGTGTGTTGGGTCATGTATTCATAAAACTGATCAGCATACTGTCCTAGCCTATGGAATGCACCACCACACACATTGTGAGTATAATACACACATTGGTTAAATCCCACAAAAAGCTGTACCTCTTAAAATGTCAAACCCAGCCCCCACCACACAAAAAACATACATGAAATTCAGTGCTTACCATCTCCTGTTTCTGCACAGAGCTGTAAGCCCAAATTGTTCTGTGGATTAATCACCCAGTGATTGCTGGTCACCGTGATATCAAAGACAAGCCAACCCACATCTAAAGCTTGGGCCTTTCTCGTATCTAACAAGAATAGATCTGCGTCCCTAAGGAGAAAGAGAACAACAAGAAGACGTTACAGATTTGAAGGAAGACCGTCATCTCCTCTACTTAAGTGAAAACACTACAAAAGCCCTTACAGTAACACAAGTCAGTTACAGAACGAGGGAACAAATGACTCAAGGGGTGAGTAACAAGACACAGAACCTTTCATTGCCAAATCCCAACCCAAACCTGGTGTCGATTAGTCATATCTGAGGGTCATTTCCATCCTCCTGCTCTTCCCTGTCAGGTTTCCTTGACAAACTGACTTCGTGATCTTGATTTGGACCCTGGTCATCAGTGTTTCCCCAAATCGCCATCTGTAAGTCACCCTCACAGGTAAGTTCACGGGCAAGGCTTAAACTGAACAGAGACGGAAGGGCAAGTAGCCGCCCGGGTCCAGACCGATGGGGGTTCTCCAAGCACAGGCGGGACGGGATGCGAGCATCTGTTTTGAAGGTAGTTTTCCTTTTGTTTCAGCTTCTATTATGTATATTTTTTTCACTTTTATCTCATTTTCCACTTTTTATTAAAGCATTGTAATGGATATCAAAGACCAAGAGAGGGTCATCAAATATACCATTGGATTAAGGGAGGAATCCTGTGCATCGAGTGACGGGTCCGCATAGACTTTCTTTAACATCCTCTGCGTGCAAAAGTCCCCTGCAGACGACAGTAGCTGGGAATATAAGCTTGTATGTTTTAGGATCACCTCCACAATGTCCCTGTTATTATCAGGTATCATCTTAACTTTAGCGTGACATTTACAAATGTATTCGTTGTAATGATAATGAATTATTTTATTCTTTATTTCCTCACTACAGGCAGCCTCTGAGCTAAAGGCTATAATATTGCTGACATTTAATTTTTACAACAGATCTTTTATCTTGATGAAATTGAGACTCTGATAGGTTAATGGTAAAAAAAAAAAAAAGAGAGAGAGAGAGAGAGAGAAAAAAAGGCACCCCAGAAAAGTAGAAGAGAAATACACTATTATGCACTTTGTGACATCTTATACTGTACTGAATCTGTTTGAGAGCATATAATTCATACGAGGAAGATCAGAGCTATGTCATAGTAAGCTATGGGAAATACTTGTCTACTGTATTTTCCATCTCTCTGCATCTTAGAAGTCACTTCAGAGGTGGCTTACAAAATATAATAAACTAATTTTGAATTAAATTAAATCACGCACCTTTATTATTTCCTTAGAAAAAATAATCTATGATCATTGAAAACTGATTTTTAACAGAAGTAAAGAATCCAGTCAATATTTTAGAAGCTATGCCTTCATTTCTTTACTTAAACTTGATTTATATCATTCTTTCATCAACCTAGAGAAGTTAAAATGAATGTATTATGATCAGTTGAATTGTCCAGCTACCCTACCCCCAAAATATGCAAATTTCATTCTTTGTCACAATTCTAATTATAGTGTTTACCAAAGAAGGCTTAGAGATACTTCTTCACGTTCAATATAGGACTCAGTCTGAGATACCATGGATATAGGACAAGCATATACAACCATGCAATAAAAAGATTAATTAGTTCCCACTTAAATTTTAAGGATCGATTATATTCACATGTGATGGAATATAAATCAAATTCTCCCTGTCCCTCCTAACTTGGAAAACCTACCAAATAAACAGCACCTAAGAAAATGTGGATTATCCTTAAAATTTCGAAATATTTAAAAAATTTCTTTGAGACTGTAATCTTAGAATTAACCTAGTCACATTATTGGCTTCTTAAACAGAAGAAGGACTCACTTTGCAGTCTGGAAGCTACTCAGGTGCTACCCTGCTTTCCAAGCCCACTTTCATTAGAAATATGGTAAAAGATGCTCTAACTAACTCTGCTAAGCGTATGTATAATGCCATCCCTTGGCAGGATATAAAAACACATTTGAAAAACAAAAAAAGTACAAAGAAGTAAATTCTGAGAGCAATTTCAAGTAGTTAATAAATATCTTTAGGTAGTAATTTCAATGTATTTTCTCTTATTTTTAAATTGTGCTACTTTTCCAGAAAAAAATATATCCCAAACTGTTCACATTCAAATATCAAAACTTTTAAGCATGTCTCTGAGGAAAACGGTTTCATTTTTAATGGATATATTTTGAAAAAGCATCAGCCAGCAGATCCAAGCAAACCCGAAATACCTGAATTTCAGTGATGCAAATCGCAATTCATCAGAAGGTAAACCTAAGCAAATAGTATGGATGAAAAATCCATGTATTTCTAGTTCACCTCTGATCAGTTATAAATGTTCAGTTGCCGTCCTAAGCTTCATGGTTTCCTGTTCTTGAGCAAAGCTATTTCATTTTTGACTGTTCATTTCTCCTCTTTCCTTTTGTATAAAGGCATACAAATTGAAAAGGAAAAAAGTAAATCTATCTCTGTTTGTAGAGGACATGAAAACCCTAAAGATTTCACAAAAAGTTGTTGAAACTAATAAATAAATTCAGTAAAATTGCAGGATACAAAGTCTCTATGCAAAACTCTGTTGTGTTTTTACAGACTAGTAACAGATAATCAGAAAGAGAAATTAAGAAAACAATTCCACTTACAATTACATCAACAAGGATAAAATACCTAGAAATAAATTAAACAAAGTTGGTAAAAGACCTGGATTCTGAAAACTATAAGACATTACTGAAAGATACTGAAGAAGACACAGGGGAAAAAATGGAAAGACACTCTATACCCATGGGTTGAAAGAATTAATATTGTTAAAATGTCCGTACTACCCAAAGCAATCTACAGAGTCAATACAATCCCTATCAAAATTCCAAAGACAGGAGGGAGGATGTAGCTCAGAGGTAGAGTGTGTGCTGAGCATGCACGAGGTTCTGGGTTCAATCCCTGTGCCTCTGTTAAAAAAGTAAATTAAAAAAAAAAAAACCCTAATTATGCCTTAAAAATTAAAATTAAAAAGAAAATTCTAATGACTTTTTCCCCAGAAAGAGCACACACAATCACAAAATTTGTATGAAACTACAAAAGACCCCAAATAACCAAAGCAATCTTGAGAAAGAACAAAGCTGGAGGCATCGCACTTCCTGATTTTAAACTATATTACAAAGCTATAGTAATCAGAACAATTTGATATTAGCATAAAAAATAGAGACATAGATCAATGGAACAGTATAGAGAGCCCAGGAATAAGCCCATGTATTTGGCTTAATTACTTTACAACAAAAAAGCCAAGAATACACACTGGGGAAAGGACAGTCTCTTCAATAAATGGTGTTGAGGAAACTGAAGAGCCACATGCAAAAGGATGAAACTGGACCACAATCTTACACCATACACAAAAATTAACTTAAAACGAATCAAAAACTTGAATGTAAGACCTGAAACCATAAAACTCCCAGAAGAAAACATAGACAGTAAGCTCCCTGGCACTGATCTTGGTGATGATTTTTTTGGTTCTGACACCAAAAACAAAGGTTACAAAAGCAAAAAGTGAACAAGTGGGACTCTATCAAATGAAAAGGCTTTTGTACAGCAAAGGAGACCACCGACAAAATGAAAAGACAATGGGAGAAATATGGAATGGGAGAAAGTATTTGCAAAGGGGTTAATATCCAAATTATATAAAGAACTCATACAACTCAATAGCAAAAAAACCCAAAAATCATTTAAAAATGGGCAGAAAATCTGAATGGGTTTTTCCAAAGAAGACATACATATGGCCAACAAGTACATAGAAAGATGCTGATCATCACTAATCATCGGGGAAATACAAATCAAAACCACAATGAGACAGCAGTTCACACCTGTTAAAAGTGGCTATTTTTGAAGCTTAAGGACAATGAGGAGATCTGCCGGATCGCCCCACAGCTGGATCTGCAGCACCTTCAGATCCCACAGGATCTCCGTATTTATTTCCTTTGAACCCGGGCCAGCCATGTGGGCACATCTAAAAGGAAGGATGTGGTAGCTAGGAAATCACTGCCTCACTGAAGTCACAGGCTTATCGACAGGTTCCAGTGTGTCCTCGCGGGTTACAAATGATCTGTATAGTTTCTGCCTTTTCCGCGTTTCCCCAACTCACATCCATCTCTCCTTCCTGTCTGCCCCGAGGCCCTTAGGACCAACATCAGATTCAGAGCAACAGCCTCACGTAGACTGTCTAACTACTTCCCACAATTTTACAAGATTAGATAACTACAGTAAATCGCACAGCATCATTTCTCAGAGGGAATAGACAGCTGCCTTGTGTTTGGCTGACATGCTGGACCACGGACACCATGGAAGGGCAGAACTTTGTTCTCACTGGAATAGTCACGATGGATATGAATTTTCCTTCTCTGCGCATGAGGTTTCTACCAAAATCACTATCCATGAACTTATAGAATGCCTTGTTCACTGCCATGGAGTTCCACACAGCACTGCTTCTGATCAAGAACTCCTTCAGCAGCCAACGATGTGCAGAATGGACTCATGCTCATGGAATCCACTGGTCTTACCACGTTTTCCAACACCTTACAGCAGCTGGCCTCGTAGAACAGCGGAATGGCACCAACTGGTGCCATTCTTGTGCAAATAACACATGTCCTTCAGGAAGCTTTATATGACCTAAATCTGCCACCAATATAGGACTGTTTCTCTCTAACCATATCTCGCATCGGTCTGGACATCTAGGGCTGGAAGAGCAGTGGCTCTTCATATTCACCCTACCTGATCCCACTAGCCAAACCTTTTGCTGCTGGGCCCCTGGATGCTGGGCAGTGTTGATCCAGACTTTTAGTCCCCAGTAACGGCTGCCACCCACCCCCGCCCCTGCCATGGCCACAGCAATGGCTCCATTAAATCAGAAGACAAGACCTCCATGTGGTCACTTTGGGCTCCTCCCGCCTGTGAATTAACTAAAATCAAAACAGGGCTACCACGCTATGTGGGATGACTGATCCTAAAAGCCATGGTACTTGCCAAAATCAAAGAGCATGTGGATTCCATAACAGGAGAAGGAAGTGATAAATATCAGCGACAACTGTGTGACCCGTTTGAGAAATGAGGATTGTGATTGCGATGAGTATTACCTCCTGGTCTTGATATTAAAACTGCTGTACACGTATTAACCAGCTCTTCTGTTCTCCCCTTCTCCATCTGCCTACCATCGATTTTAAGTAGTTTTGATATTAACTAACCTCAAAGTTCAGTATTACAGTGACAGGTTATCAAAGGGGGAACATGACTCAACCAGGAAAGGAATGAACAGCATCCAAAGATGGACTAAAAAGGCAGAAGAATTATATCACTATTATATTTTTGGGAAAAGTAAGAATGGTTATAAAAGGTGTGTATTGGTGCCAAGTTGACAAGGGTGGACTGTCGTGGCTTCATACTTTGTCAAATTAGCTAAACTGGGACAAAAATACCCCAGAATTCTTGCCCCTGTTTCATTGTGTGTTAAGGTTCTCAATAAGAAAAATGTGTGTGAGAGCAGAAGTTGACACAGGGGCCGAGTTTATGCTGGGAAGACGGGTGAAGGAGAGTCCGGCTCTCCTGCTGCTCATGTACATGGTGTCTGATCTGCTGGTTCACTTTGTTGTGGGGACTGTTCTTCCAGCTTCCACAGAAACTTAACTTCATTGGCGTCTCCAAATCCTGGCCCAAATCCCTCCTGCCAGATCATCTCCCCAGCAAGGGGTGGTGGAGCTCACGGTGAAGTTCACCAGCTCCCTCTTCTCAGGTCACCCACATCCTTGAATTTGGAATTTCTGAGAGATGGGCCTGGATTCCACTTTGTCCCTGGGCTTCTAGCATATCCTTGAAGGTCCCACTTCTCCTGTTTCACAAGCATTTTCTTTTCCAGCTTCCCCTGCTACAAACTTCAGACCCATCACCCAATGCAGAAGCAACAACCTTACCTGAAAGGTCCCACAATTGCAGGAAGTCAAATCACTGTAATAAATTCCTTGTCCCTTATCACTCACGATGGCTCTATTTCTCTTATCAAATAGTCACTGCCATACTCTCTGGTATGTGTTGAATTTTGTGCTCCAAAAAGACATGTTGAAGTCCTAATCCCCAGCGACTATGGATGTGACCTTATTTGGAAATAGGGTCTTTGCAGTTGTAATCAAGTTAAGATGAGGACATTAGAGTGGGCCTTCAACCAAGATGACTGGTGCCCTTATAAGAAGAGAAGAGGCACAGAGATAAAGACACACAGAAGGAAGACGGCAGAAGACAGAGGCAGAGATGGGAGTTATGCCGACACCAGCCAAGGAACATCTGGGGCTACCAGAACCTGGAAGAGGCAAAAAAGAATCCTCCCCCTGGTGTGTCTGGAGGGAGTACGACCCTAACAACACTTTGATTTTGGACTCCTAGCCTCCAGAACTGTGAGAGGATAAATGTCTGTTGTATTGAGCCATCCAAGTTTTTGGTCGTTTGTTACAGCAGCTGCAGGAAACTAATACACCCCCTCTCATTTTCACACATTAAATATTTCACATATTAAATAGCAGGTGGTCAGCAATGTCAGATGCTGAGAAAAATAGAAAGAACAAAAATTGTGTCTGTAAGATTTGGAAGCACGGGGAATGTCAGTGGACAATCAGTAGAGTGGATTATGGGAGTCAAATTCCAGTGGATGGAGGGGTGAATAAAAAAGACAAAAAAGTAATGGGATTTAGAGCAAAGTTTTAAATCATGAGTTTGACTAAGATATGGAGAAGAGAAACAGCGTGGGATTTGGGGCAAAGAGAGTCACACAGAGGGATTTTTAGTTAATGCAAGAAACATGAAATATTTATAGGACACATTTAAATTCATAACATCTTCTCTTATTTCAACACCAGAAGAAATGCATGTAGACAGACGACACTGACAAGCTTCCAAAATAAGCTTATGCTTGGTGACTTCTCCGTAACACTGTTGTTGGAGTTCACATGTAAAACTGCTTTACAAATGAAATCACTCCTTAGCAGGGGGAAATCGGGTAAAGTAATACACGTGGGATGAGCCGCTGGATGGGACCCTCATTCATTGTTTGTCAAAATCTGTTTTTTCATAGGCTTGTGGCAAATAAATTCTCTTGCTTGTTTCTAAACATGATTAACAAACATTTCTCACTGGTATCTTATTACTTGAGCAGAAAGTGTAGGACTTACAGCTCCTCTGAAGAGCCTCATTATAAGTCCACCTTCATAAAGCAAAAAAGTCACAATTATAGGCAGAGTTGGTATCCACTTAATTTCAACAATTACTTGCTATACTTAGGTTTTGCTTAGTATTAGGAAAAAAAAATAATTAAGCCCTTTAAGTCACCTTTCTGAGCTTTTATTCTTCTTTAAATGAAGATCAAAATCCTATCTACTTCATAAAAAGATATGCAAATAAAAATGTTATGCAAATTACCAAAATTGTTATTTTCTTACCAAAACATATTTATGGCATGTAAGTATGCATATAAAAAAGTTGTATGTCTTATGCTTGTATGCTTGATGACATAATTAGGGTCAGAAATGACTTACACAATTAGTACTCTGAAAGTTCTTTAATAACCTGTACTGATTTTCGATAGAAGAAGCCATTCATTTTCTTTGAATTTAGTGACATGTATTGGTAAGTATAATCCACAATGATCCTTTGTCCCTAAATTCAACTGGAGGAAAAAAATTATGGTGAAAACGTATTAAAAGGCAATAAAGTTATGTATATAATCAACCATGAGATAATGAAAGAGAAATATTCTTTAGATTGTTTTAGTTGCAAACGGAAGTATGTGTGCATGTGTGTATACAGATGCATTTTATATATACAAATACATGTATACGGAGAGAGAGAGGGAAAGAGAAAGAAGAAATAGTTCACCAGGAGCATAAACATTCTGCTGTCTAACCAAGAAGCTCTAAATCTGGCCAAGAAAAACTTTGGGAAATTGCCTAGAAGATACACAGATAAATTTTAGAGGAAAAGTGAAAATTCTCCTCTATCTCCACGAGGCATGAACTTTGTAGAGCATGGTGACATCTGCACCTTTCCCCAGATGTCTACGGTGATAACTGTTTCACCTCCTTCCATCTCCTTTTTGTCTCTGAATAGCTTATCACACCCGGTAAAAATGTCACGATGGCCACCCAAGAAGAAAGCACACGTCTTTCTCTGGGTATCGGACATAAATCCCACCACACCATTGGAGGACCCTGATATTCCAGGAGCTCTAAGAGTACAGGACACGTTAACAAGGACGGCAAATTAATCAAGGATATTCTTTGGGGGTTATAATGTCATGTTTTCTCTCCTGAGCAAGTTCAGCTCAAAAGTTAGAATTTGACTCTGTTAGCTGACTGATATTTTTTCAGATGGTAATTTTTTTTGTCCCCAAACCAATGTGAGATCACAAGCTTCTGTAAATCTCACGGAACACCAATTTTCAGAATATCTGAGTCAATGCCGTATCTACATTTAAAAGGCACAGATGCTAATAGGTAAACGAGATGATATTAGATGGAATTGAATGACAAGCATGGCAAAAAAAAAAGGGGGGGGGGAACAAGTTGAATTCCTACGATGAAAATTCAATCCCTTTTTCTCTCTGCAGAATTTTTTTAATGGCCAAGATATTGTTAATGTTAGCAGGTTTCCTAGCATTATGTCATCCCATATTTTTTTCACTGCAGAGAGATCTAAACAAATGCTACTGAATACACACACACATGCGCGAGAGATTCCTTCACTCAGCGAGAAACAAAGAAGTGCATCTGTTACGTGTGTAGCCCAACCACGTTCAGTGCCCTCTAATGAATGAGTGATCTACGCAGTTCAAATTCCTAAGGACTCTCATGACCCCAACTATGAAATCGTCAAAGAAAAATTGCCTTTATGGCATAAATTATTCCCACTTTTAGGTTTATAACTTAAATCTTTAACTAGAGCAGGATTTCCCAACCTCAGTATTATGGACAATGTGGACCAGATCATTCTTTATTGGGGTGAGGCTTGTCTCGTCCATGGCAGAAGGTTTAGCAGCATCCTCCATTAGATGCTGATAGACCCCCATCCTTCCACCCTCACCAACAATGACAACCAAAAATGCCCCCAGACATTGCTAAATGCCTCCTGAGAGCCGAATCCCCTCAGCTGGGAACCACTGAAGTAGGGCTTGATCCCCTCATACTGCAGAAATGCACATCATGCTGGTGTGCTGTCCTGTATCCTCAGAGAAGACAGCACCGACCATCCTCAGAGCCCAGGAAATCTTCCTGGGTGGAAACTGTCCATGTACGTTCTGAAGTATGTCCACAGAAGAATCACAAACCTCAGAGAAGCAGGAGCGGCGGGGAGAGATGATGTACTGTGAACTAGGATGATGACAGCTCAACTAAATACATCCAAGCAGGGAAGGTGGCGACTGACAGCCCGCAGGCTGGCTGAAAATGTGTTCACAACGGAGCATAGAAATGTATGTTCAGAGCAGAAAGTTCGGCAGCGGTTGAATTATACCCAGCATATTTTCTTTAGGGAGTATATAAATATATATATATGTGAAAAAATTAATTCAAGTAAATCACTTAGCACAGTGCCAGACACATGGTGAGTGCCCATTAAATGGATAAGTGCTGGCTGCTGGTAGTAAACGTACTACTGGCGCTGGTACTTCCATTCGTATTACTTAATTCTTTAGGCATTTAAATATGTGAATGCTTAGGAATAGTTCTTCTAGGATACCTCTCTCTCTCTCTCTCTCTCTCTCTCCCTCTCTCTCTCTCTCTCCCCTAACACAGTGTTCCTACTCATCTTCAAAGGCTCAACTCAAGGGTGAACTCCTCCCAGTGGCTTTTCCTGAAGTTCCTCCCCCTACCACGTGAAGAACTAATTTCTCCTCCCCTGGTGTTTCCACACCACATACTGCACTCTCACATCACCCTGCTCGGCACATTGTATTATAGTTATCGAAGCCTGCGTGTGGCAAGCCCACCACAGCCCCAGCCTCAGGCTGTGGGCTCTGGGGATCTTATTTACTCGCCTCACGTCCCCTGCGCCGGCCACATGTAAGGGGCTCAGTAAAAGCATACCCCACTCAGCTGCCTTATCTGGAAAATTCAATCACATGGAGACCTCATTTCCCAATAATGCCAGATATATGAGGTGTGACTAAAGAGTGATGCCTTCTCTATAGAATTTGGGGCTGTCAGCCTCACATGAAAAGATTAAATAAGTGAAATGATGCGAAGCACGTTAAGCTTTGCCCAAGAAAAATAAAGATTTGGATAAATATCAGAACACGCTTTTAAATTGCACACATTTAAATTAAATATGAGCAGGGATAAATGGGGGAGGTGGGGGAGGGGAGGAACGAAATATATAATTTTAAGAGTTTTAAGTCCTGCGAAGATAAGTAAGTGTGAAAAGAGATGAGATAATGGGTCTGCCTCTTTCTTATTTAATTACACAACACTGTCAAAGAATTTATAGACTAGATGGCTAATAGATCAGACAATGTCTTGACTATAAAACGTATCTATAAAATGTCAGTCTAAATTATTGTCCCCACCCTGACACTCCCAGATGATATCTTAGGAAAAGCGAGCTTTAAATATGTGAAATGTATATGTACACACACATAGATGTTTGCATTGTCAAACGCGCTGTCTTAAAGAGTATGGTCTGCCCTGACTTTTCAATTGTTTCTCAGAAGAACCCAAAACACTAAGTACATAGATAAAATCCACAAGTTTGAAGACAGAAGTTTTAAGAAGTGAACTTACGCTTGAAAATGGCCAGAGAAACTAGTTCATTTTCCTATCTCCATTTTAGTTCTGGATTTGAGAAACACACGAGACCACAAGTAATCAATACTGAACCAGGAATAATAATAACTGGATATTAAAATCAGTGTTTCAGATTGAAATTCTTTCCATTTTAACTGTGATTGCATGATAAATAAGTGAAGTATTTTTAATCCATTCCTTTCCCATTTTCAGAGAATTAAAGTCAAAGTTCCCAATTGGCAGGAAACATTTCTGTAAAACAAGGGAAAGAAAATATCTCCTTTTTCTGTGGGGAAAAAAATGTCTTTCGCAGCTTGGGAAAAAAATGTCTTTCGCAGCTTAAGAAAAAATTAGAGCAACTCATTTTTAAATCCTAGGGTTCAGTTTAGTTTAGTTTTGATCTTTGCCCCTCTCTACCTGGAAATGTTGGGGTCACTGTTTTGTAAAGAAATGTGTAACAAAATTATTTCATTATCTTCTCTCTCTCTTTATTGACTATACTTCTGCTTGTTTCTGATTATAAAATGAATTTTTGCTATAAAAATTTAGAAAGTACAGAAAGGAAGAAGAATTAAAATTTAAAATTACCTGCAAGCTTGCAACGAACACTTGATGCTTCCTTCCAACCTGCTTTCCACATGAATTTATAACTAATATAATTATGTGTATTAAGTATAAATGAAATTTGTTTCTCACTTTTGCAATGAACATTATAGTCGGAGCACTTTCCAGTTGTTACTAAATATTTTTTAAACACAATTTCTACTTCCTCTATTAAGTATAGCATTTCCATTTTCCAGAAAACAACTGTATTTTAGGGAAGAATTTGACTATCTAAAATTTGCGTTCCCAGGGTCAAGTTCATAGCTTCAGGGCTTGTAAGTTGGATGGCGTTCATTTCATTATTAGACTTAAAATGTACTGATCCCTTTTATACGAATCAAAGATCAGGTAAATTTTTATTAAGTAAAGTCACCTAGAATCATTTTGCTAACTTTTTCTTTACAGAAACAGTAGCAAACAGTAGCTATTATTATTGTAATAAACATCTCCTTTTGGTAACGCTTTGTATGCAACCCTCTAAACCCTAGTAAAATAGACGCTCCGATTAAGCTGTAAGAGTATATATTGACGGATGTATTTATTAAACAGCATCCCTGGTCTTTGCACTGTGATAAGCACTAGTCCTTCCCACATCACCTGAAATATTCCTTATTGTTCTGAAACACTTGTTTTTGCTTTAATTATTTTTTTATAAAGTTATAAACCGAGACACCAAGAGGTACATCAATTTCCCCATGTGGGAATTCCAAAGACCATGCCCCTACTGCCATACATTACTATTTTCTATAGTGACTTTGAAATTCAAAATAGAAACCTGAAATACTCTAAGAGGCATATGACCTGTTTCTCTATCTTCTCTTCTTGCTTTGGAAGAGAAAATGGAGTCTAAAAAGGAGGTCCCAGATGTACAGATTAATGACAGGGCATCAGATTGTACTTTCTTACACTACAGATTAATGAACCACTGGCAGTGAATGAATGACTTTTTCAAAGATAAAGAAGGCATTTTGCTAGAAATTCTCCCACTTAATCAAGGGTATCAAAATTGAAATGTATATACAAATGACTGGATAAAGAAGTTGTGGTATATTTATACAATGGAATACTACTGGGCCATAAAAAAGAATAAAATAATGCAATTTGCAGCAACATGGATGGACCTGGGGATTGTCATTCTAAGTGAAGTAAGCCAGAAAGAGAAAGAAAAGTATCATAGGATATCACTCATATGTGGAATCTAAAAAAAAAAGAAAAAGAAAAAAGAGGACACTAATGAGCTAATCTACAAAAGAAACAGATTAGCAGACATTGTAAACAATCTCATGGATACTGGAGAAAGGGGGTGGGAAAGGATAAGTTTGGGAGTTTGAGATTTGCAAATTGTTAACCACTATATAATAAAATAGATAAAAAACAGATTTCTTTTGTATAGCACAGGGAGCTATATTCAATATCTTTAATTAAAAAAATGAAAATAAATATATGTATATACACGCATAATGGGGACATGATGCTGTACACCAGAAATTGATACATTGTAACTGCCTATACTTCAATAAACAAAAAACATTTCAAAATGTATTATTAATAAAAAATCAGCATGGGTTCATTCAGAAATAAATCTACAAATTATTATCAATAGAATCTTCTCTTAGTATGCACATGTGAGTTTGTATGTTTCAGAGATTGAAACCAATAATTGGGGAAAAACTTCCATAACCATTAGGGAAAACAACACAAAAGCAATGGGTACAGCATCACCCCACAAGAGGAAAACCGTAATTCAGCAACAGTATGCAAAGCAAGAGAATACCAATCAAAGATACACGCGTACTAGATTTTAGAAATCATTTTTCAAAGACTTAGGTATAATACTAGTGAAATTCTGGATCTTAGACTAGATTTAAACGCATGTTAAAATAAAGAAAGACGTGGCCAATTACACCCAAGAGTACCGAAAGAGTGTGCAAAACCAGTCGTAGAAACACTGAGAATAATTTGTTTAAAAGCAGCTATAATTAGTTTCAAGACAAACAAAGTTTCAAGACAGACAAATGCTCTATTTTTAAAGAGAGATGAAATTTCCCTAAACTATAAGGTCTGATTAAGCATTTTTAGTGCCATTTTAAGCTTTAATAATTTTGGGGGCATAAACGCTACAAACTCACAAAAACCATCATTCAAAAAATTGAACTATATAAATTAATTGTACACTTCTTTAGCTTCGTGAATTCATTTTGTGTATGTGGAAAGACAGAAGTTTTAAGAGATGGTAACACAATACTAAAAAATATTTCAAAATGTATTATAATAAAAAATCAGCATGGGTTCACTCAGAAATAAATCTACAAATTATTATCAATAGAATCTTAGTCCTATTTTCATCATTGCTATTATGTCTTAAATCATACAGTTCACATACGTAGAAGATAAGAGTGAAAGGAAAAAAGGAATAGCTTGTTCATTGGATGACATTCAAAACCATCCTGAGCGGGAAAATCAATGGACCTAAATAAAAGTTAGGACCTTTCACTGAGATCAATGTATACGTCTGTATTTAGATTCAAACAATTAATAAATATATTCCAGAGGACAGAGGCCCAGCGTACCAATAGTTCTCGTTAAAAAAAAAAAATACTTGGTGTGTTAAATAACCAAGAACAAATTCAACATTCATAAAAAGATACTGCTAATGGCCTAAAATAAAGATAATTCAAGCATTTCAGTATGTGTTCATGGAAGTAGCATCTCATTCATGGGTAATAATAATTTCAAAACTGTAAATCATACCAAGTGAATTCATAGTGCTGAGGCTAAAAATTACTTAAGGCACTATTCCTCCTCTAAAGAGCTCACAGTCTAAGAGTGGAAAAAGACACAGAAAAGAGGATTATAAATAAAATATCTGTTAGCTATGGCCATGTAAGTAAACAATATTGGGAGCATTATTTTCAGTTCTAGTTATTTAATTTTTAAAACCACACCACCATCATCATTCAGTATTTTAAAAAACAAGGCAGTAAGCCAGGCCCTGTCTCTGTGAGGAAGGAAAAAAATATGAGTATCCTCATTTTATAAGTGGAACCACAGGACTGAGACTTAAAAACAACAAATAAAAAATTCACCCACAGACAAATAGCTAGTTAAGTGTTAGAGCTGAGAAAAGAACAGAGACCGTTCTGCCTTGGAATGACTGCTTTTAAAATAACAGTGTACAGAGATCAATATTTACTGAGGGGTGTCCTCCTGAGCCAGTGTTTCATAGGATATTAAGGATTACAAACCCAAAGGAAAAGATTCCGCAGTCGAATAATTTTGAGGAAGACTAGGTAAGGCAAAGTTGACGGGTGTCCTTCCTATAAAGCCTTTGCAAGACTTTGCTATTCGGGTACCCACTGTGAATGTCCTAAAACACAGTCTAACAAGTAGACTTTTCAAATGCACTTGCCCCCAAACCCTGTTTATTCTTTTCCTTCTTTGAGTATTGGGAGAGGGGGTCTGGTGTTCCATGGAAGACCCACTGGGAAATCCCACACTCCAGAAGACCAAGAAAAATCCAAACATCAGAAACTGGAAATATTCAACAAGGAGAGAAAGGGCCTTAGAGAGGACATAAAAGCTGTCTTTAATTATTTGTCCCATCAAAGAAGAACAGTGTATTTCACCGAGAGAAAGATCTAGACTTAATGAATGAAAACTACTGGAATAAACTTCACCTCAACATAACACTTCAATATGAATTTTTTTTAAATGTAAGGTCTGTTCAACAAAAGTGCTAATCACTTGTCAAAGGTGTGACCCAAGCAATTTCTGCCTTTTGGGTGAAAACGCCATAAGGTCCCTTCCTAATTCTTGTATTTGGTGGCTCATTTGCTGAGGCTTTCAAACATTTGGTCTTTCGCATTATCTGTCCATTTCTGCACCATTTTGAATGGACAGAGACATACAGGTTAACTGTCAGAATCGACTGCAAATACAATGTCTTCCGTCAAAATACACGTAACCCTATGGACGATTTACACTTACAGGGAAAAATACAGCCCCTCTTCTCTAACTTGCAAAACACCAAGTGCTTTACATCATCTTAATGATTAACTTCATGTGTGCAGAATAAAATGGAAGCTTGGTTTTTTTTTTTTTCATTTACAAAATGAGGCAGTGGGCCTGGAAAGCTTTTGGTGGGGACGGCAGGGCATGAAACGATTGAGCACACAGACTGGTGTCAGGAGTAGGGAAAAGCTGAGGAGAAATGTACCAGGCACGTTTCAGATCAGTTACTTTTCTGTGTATCTATACCTGACCTTCACTGCCACTAAGCTCAAAGAAAGCACGATTTGACAGATCAGGAGGGTTTTCTATGGATTTGACCACAATGTAACATTTGTTTGCTAAGATAATAAATCAGATATAAAGTTGATACCTATTTGCGTATTCCTTGATGATCTGGTAGATGCTAATCTTAATCGTTTCATTTTCAAATCGGTTGTGGCTCCGGTCCTTGTATATCCGGAATTCTGCTGCCGTGACTGCTTCTCCATGAGGAATTTGAGTAAGATCAAACCGGAATTCTTTGTAATGCCTTCGCTGGTGAGAAAAATCCTTGTCTCTTTCAACTGAAAGAAAGAAAGAAAGAAAGAAAGAAAGAAAGAAAGAAAGAAAGAAAGAAAGAAAGAAAGGAAGAAAGAGAAAATGTTAGTCCTTTATAAAATATGGAAATTAATGGTAAATTCTGTAGCTTTGAAAATGAAAACAAACAAGCAGGATGTTATAAAACTGGGAAAACACTAAAACCGCAGCCTCAGACGTGTTTCCAGTTGAAGGAAATTCCACAAACCAACAGCCTCGAGTTCAAAAGCAATAGAACCTCTGTGGTTTTCTACAAATTCCTGGCTCCTCAATGGAAAGGTTATCCAAAAATGTTTTTAAAAGGGAAGGTTGTAAAGTTATTACTAGTATGTATCAAGTACCAGAACAGAGGAGGGTTCATACAGGAATTAGGACTCTGTGACAGAAATACTCTGGAGTTCCAGGTGAAGTCAGCGGTGAGATTTAGCACAGCCAAGGGAGGAAAGAAGGAAGGAACTGCAGGCTCAGTGGGACTGTGTTTATGAAATTGTAGAGGTCAAGTAAATAAAACAAAGTCATTTTCATGAGAAAGATGATTTTGAAAATGTCTTCCCCAGAAGAGGTTTTGTTTCCTCCTTTTTGCAAACAAAATGCTCTTCTTTAAAAAAAACAAAAAGAAAAAAAAAAGTTCTTATAGACTATTGAGTACAACTTTGCATCTGGGGTACGGCATCCAACCTCCCAATGACCTCTGTCTGTTCTCACACAGGATTGAGAGGGGAACGTATTTCTCCCTTCAGTAACCTTTCTACCAAATGAGGTCAGAGAATTTCTCTTCTTGGGAATATTGAGGAATGTGGGAGAATTCAGGACAGTAAGTGTCAGGCATCGCATTACATCATCTGGCTTTGTAAGAGAGTGTATTGTTTGATATAGTCTATGCTGGGTACCAAAAGCTTTCTGGAGGAGCTACCTATTGAAAGGGCTCATTTTTAGTCATGAATGCCTCACCATTTTATAAAAGGGAAGAACAAATCTGACTCCATATTAGATCTGTTCCTTTGGTTCTAACCCTGGGCTCCTGTGCTGAGTCATGCTGGTTCTGCACCTTTTATAAAAGAATGTTGCCTAGAGCCTGAAACAGACAGAAGACCCCATTCTCAAGGGTCTGACCTTTAAAGGTATAACACTTTTCCATTCATATAGAAATAAAAAGTTGCAGAATAGAATATAACATTTGTTTTGTTGGAGGTTTAGAGGGACACCATGACCTGACCTGCGTGGACAGCCGCAAGAACAAAGGATTTCGACACCAAGAAGTTTTGCAACAACCAACCACACCCCCTCCCCTTTTCAGTATAAAAGGAGCCTGAATTCTGACTTGGGGAAGATGGTTCTCCAGGACATTCGTCCCCCATCTTAGTCTGCCAGCTTTCTGAATGAAGTCATCATTCCTTGCCCCAACACCTCGTTTCCTGATGTATCGGCCTGTCGTGCAGCGAGCAGAACTAGTCTGGACTTGGTAACAATTTGATGGAGTTAAGTTTCTCAGCATTGGTAGGTTTCTCAAAATCTCATATATGTCAGATAATATGAGAGAGGTTACAAAAAAATCCACTGCAAAGGACTGTGTTCCCCATGTCTCACGATTATAACTTAAATTAATGTTTTGTAAATGTATCCAGTGATGTTCCATCGCTAAACTTTTGTTACAAGAAGATTTTTAAAATATGTTATATGAAAGATTTATAATGTCCAAAAGTTGGATTAAGATACAAAAATATCTTTAGGAGGTTTATTGAAGTTATACTAACATTGCTAGAAATACATGAAACTTGGGATCCAAAATTAGAGGAGAGCCAAGATTAAGGGAGAGAGAAGACAGTTATCATCCAGGAGTGATTCTGGGGAACTGAGGCTGCTAGACCCTAAGCTCCAGCGCCAGATGGGGTTCCATGTCTGAGAGGATGCTCACGACAAAGGGGCCTACAATTCCTTGCCTTCATCCTTCAAAATAATTGGTTTCTTTTCCCGGCAGGAGTAGGAGGTGTTTAGGAGAGTAAGAAGCTGCAGAAAAGAAATGTAAGCCACCCCAGGAGACATTTTCATCCCACGGACTTGGCAAGAATGGTGTTCTTGGGCTGGCTGGCTTACACCAACACCACCTCACAAGACTCACGAAGTTTTGTTTTATTTAAATATCATTATCTCGGTCCTAATCCATTCCCGGGGAGATGATTAATTAACTTTTCCCTAAGTAAGGAAGATGACTCCATTTTTAGGATCCTATTTTGGTCCATAATTTAAACCTGTTTTCTGTCTAAACTTCGGCTGGCGGTAGTGCAGACGGCTAACGCTGGGTCTCCATCTCCGTTGGTCCATTCTCCCAACTGAGCCATGTGAGAGGGAGGTGTAAGGGTCAGAAAATATCTACAAACTGGATACCCAGTAACTAGAGTGTACGTATGAATATTGAAGCTAGCTGCAGCTCTTGTTTACAGAGAACTTCCTTTAATTCACTGAAAACATGTTCTTTTCTGAACCCAATTTAAAGGAAGTAGATGACATTATGAAACAGTATTTAAATAGCACTGTTCTAAGCATTTTATTAATCTTAACATATTACACTTCATAACAACCTAGGAGGTCTGCTTTGTTATCACCCTCGTTTTGAAGATGAGGAAACTGACGAAGTGTAGAAAAGAGACACCTTGCCAAAGAATTTGAACCCAGGCATTGGATGCCAACCAAGCGATGGTTCTCAAACTCCAGGATACACTGCTGCTTCTGCTCAGAGACTGTTACTTTGTCCTAATTTAATAAGAATTTATGCTTTCATAAAGATCTGAAATCTTGCATTCATAAGTCCCAAACCCAAAAAGCTCTGAAAACTGAAAAATTTGGCTTCAAGTTCATTTGGCAGAAGGAGTGGAAATTAACTCATTTGAGGTGATTTTCAAGTCCCTGTTTATCCCACTTTATAAGCATGGCTTTGCTGCAAAATGTCCGTGTGTTTCACTAAGTGGCGTGGTCCCCAGCTCTGCTTGAGGGGTTCCGTACTCTATACCACAACACTAGCCAGTCATTCAAAAAGACATTTTCTCGATTCAGAAAGTCAATATCCAAAGTTCTAAGTGATAACACTCATTTTTCAATTTTTCACGAACGATCAATTTTATATCAATTTTATATTTGAAATTTAGACAAGAATAACTGTAGTCTTGGAAATAAGGGCTTCGGCATGAGTTTGTCAGGACCCAGCCCACGGCATGCACCTGGGTAGCGCAGACGAGTACTGAATTCGTGTATTATGTAAAGTCATCTACTGTTCTGGAATCCCCTGTGAGATGTTAGTGTAATAAAGTGGGAAGCTAGAATTTCAGCTGTTATTATAAAATTTCAGTTTTCTAATCCAGGCTATTTAACCTAACCCCTTAAGGGGGCAAATTTTCAAAGGGTTTCATAAAATTTTATATTAAATATACCACACAGAATAAAGCTGCAGTGCAGATTTGTGTCCAGTGATTCAGAGTCCCGGATCCCACTGCTTTGAATTATAATTGCACTGGTAAATTCCATGGGACATGTTGGAGTGAGTAATGGAATAAAACTGGTATTTATATAGCCTTGCACTCCTAATGATACTCAAAACTATTCACACGGTAATCTCAGTTACCTCAAAGAGCACTGCTAGGGAGGTGTCAAATATTAATATCCCTGACTTAAGAATAAGAAATTGGGTGATGACAGCCAGGCGGTAACAGATGTCTGTCTTCTAAAGCTCATTATAAATCTTTGCTTAATTTCCCTACCACCTACATAATGACATCCTACTTAGAGACTAGTTCATTGTTCGTGCAGTTAACCCTGGAACAATGTGAGGGCCAGGGGAACTGACCGCCTGGCACAGTCGAAAATCTGCATATAATTTTGATTCTCCAAAAACGTAGCTACTCATAGCCTACTGTTGATCGGAAGCCTTACCAATAACGTAAACACATTGATTAAACACATCTTTTGTATATTACATGTCTATCTACATATACCTTATGCATTCATCACATATCTAACTTAAAAAAAAATTTTTTTTTGGTATTTCCAGGGGACGCGGTTCATCTCTGAGTTTTTTTTTTTCCAAATTGTTGCAAATTTCCAAAAATTTTTTTCCAACATATTATTTATTGAAAAAAAAAAAAAAGTCCACAAATAAGTAGACCCATGCAGCTGCACCCGTGTTGTTCGAGGGTCAACTGGATATCAAACGAGGTTTATCAGCACCGCACAGCAACGTAGAGAAATGGCTGCAAGGGCCAGGGCGGGTGAGTGCTTAACACCGTACAGCGCCTGATCCGAAGAGGCTGAATGAAAGACTGTGAATGGGGCAAGAGCTGGATCTGTCTTTGCCCTCAGCAGCATCCTGAGGGCAGGATAACATACTTAACTCTCATCCTCGGGGCACAGGTTTTATTTAATCCTCACAACTTAACTTACATACGAGAGTTTCTGGAATGTGCCCAAGAGCCCACACACAGCCTATCTTTGGGAGCGAACAGACTTCCACCCACGGTGGGGGTTTCCATGCCTCAAGCCCTCAACAACACAGCCCCATGCATGCGTTTGTCTTTCCTGGATGTAGTTTTGTTCCTTTGTTTGAACTAATTATCCCTCAGGGGAGTTGACCTTTCAATGTTCACGTTCTCCTCCCTGACACTCCTGCCCATAGAGGGTGCCAGTCATTCTGGATTCTGTTCATTTTTCTAGAACTCACTTCCTCTGATCTTTATTGTCGCAAATGTCATATTATATTCACTTGCTTATACTGACTCAACTACCCACCTAAGGAAATGTTTATGAATCAGCAAGTGACTGTCTTCACCACCTGAATTAGCATCATACAATATCGGTGTTAGTACGCAAGGTCTTCCTTCGCCTACAACCGTATCTTAAAATAAGTGTAACTCACCAGACAAACCCCGCCATACGCCAACCTTTGCCCATCAGACCCACTACCCCAAGCAACACTCCCAAGACAGATTAAAGAGAACACACGCACACACACTGTATATTCCTTAAATGTAAGCTTTTTATAGGAGCTAGCTTTGCCTTGTTCCTACTGTGATGATTTTGGTAAATATATTAAATATATTGTGTTTCTCTACTTATCACAGTGCTCTGTAACCCCTTGCAATTGTCAATTGCTTGGGAAGCTGAAAAGAAAAGCAAATAAACAAGTAGAAAAAAATCTTTAAAAGGTATACTATTAGTGGGGGTTATTCATAATGTATTAAATACTTGAATCTTCTAATTCATTCTCACCTTTAAATGTAACATCAACAAAATACCACGGGTTTCTAAATTTCTTTATGATCATTTCTAATAATATCTGTTACCAGATTAAAATCTGCACAAGACTGCATTAAAAAACCATGTTTATATTCCTATTTGGTGATAGAAAAGATCTCTTAATTACCAGACAAAACAGATAAAGCAAAACAAAACAAAACAAGCAGAAGGGTTAGCTCACTCCAGCCAGACCCAGACACATCACAGGGGATGAAAAGACATGAACGTTAAAAACAGGTCGAGAGCAAGATGGTAACACCTCTCTCTAGTGGGGACCATTTCTTTGTCCCACACCATAGACCCCGTTTCTCTCTTGTGAAGTGGAAAAGAGAGTTCTGTAGCTAGATTGAAAACACACATCCGGTAGCAACGGATTCACGTTTGAAGATTGTATTTAAAAAGACAACACAACGACCTGCCCAGGCTACTGTTTCGGTGCCTAAACAAGACCCACAGGCTGTGTTTTTTACAAGCAGCCAAACAAATGTGTCACAGATGCCATGTGTCACGGATGCTCTTCTCCCACGGCGCCACTGATGCCACATGCTTGTTCTGAAGATCACTGCATGTAAACCAGTGACCATCACGATAAATTAAACCCGCCCAACATAGGGCTGACTGAGGTATTTGAGCTGATGGTTGCCCACAGTGCTCTCTGCAAAAATTAAGAGTTGCTCTACTGTCTAGACATACACACCAACCCGCAGCAAATAAACCATCAGAAAATTCAGCAAAATCACCCAGCTTACCACTCAAAACAGGATCGTAATGATGGTGGGGAGGGCACACCCTTCTGCTTCCAGGAAGCAGGTTTTTGTGTATTCTACACATTTCTGTCTACGAACCACCTAGAACAATGGAGATTCATCTATGCTGACAGAACCAGAGAATGAATTTATTTTTACGGTTTGGTTTTAAAAAGCAGCACCATCAAAGCCTACAAAAGGTAAAATATGAATCAAAAGATTAACATTCCATGAGTAATGGGCTGAGAGTGAGGAGAAACAGGATTGCTTTTCTATAAGCACCAAACGACACTCTAAATGCTCTAAATTGCCCAAGTTCTGCAAAGATTAGTGCTTCTTGTGTTTAAAGACAAGACGCCCCTGAAGACTTTTACTGTTGAGATGTAATTTAACAGAAGTTAGTGACTGACTGCACTCTCTTTTTTTCCCCCCAAACAGGCACCTCTCAGAGTGACTTTATCATTAAAAGAAATTGGATAGAAACATCCTGACTAGATATTTGCCTGTCTACAATGTTGGAAGACGAGAACTAATTAACAGAGGATTGCAGTTTTATCTTCTTAGTGATTTATCTGCAGTTTTAAGGACACCCATCCATGGGCAATCAGTCTTAATCTCCCACACAAGGGCTGTAACTTGGACGATACAAATAGATACAGTAGCTGTAAGGCGAAGATAGCATTCTCCCAGGAGCCTGGCCAGCTGTTGAAAGAATACAGATCATTGTTCGCTGCTGAGTGCAAAAAATCATTAGGAGATTACTCATAGAATTATTACTTATCTCTGTAACATTTTAAAGTGAAAGAAAAAAAAAAAAGCAAAGATATCATGTGACTACCAAGATACATCTTTGCAAGGCATCCTTTGCTGACTAGTCCACTGAGAAACAAACTCGGTCCTAGGAAGGCCTATTCATTGGTCAGTGAATGCACATGTATACGTTTCTTTGAAAGGCTAACCATCCCAGAGAGTGTGGTAAACTCCAGATTCCAGAAACTCTAAGAGCCTCTTAATATGACAGCCATGTGTGACTTGAAAAAGGGGAAACTGTCCCCCTGAATGGTTTGTTTCAAAGGACAAACTCAGTTGACTTTCAAATGTTCCACAGTTGAAATACTCTTAACCTGTACTCATAAATGCTTCATGAATACAGTTTTACAAGGAAGCAAAAAAAAAAAAAAAAATCTCGAAAAGGAAAGGTGAGATGGTTAAATAATTTCAGTGTTTGTAATATGAGCGCTAAACACATTGATTTCCTGAATCAATTTAAAATACAATGCTTACAGTTTTGTTGTTTACAAAATGTAGTGGATGAACTAATATTGGTATGTTATTTTGTTCTAAAAAAATATAAGCAATTTAGGGACCCAAAGAATTAAATATTGTATACAGAGAGCTTTGGAACTGGGAGGAACACGGACTCCTCCTCAGATTGGATGGATGGTCTCAGCAGCCAGCCCTCAGGGGTTACTGGAATCCTACAGTTCTACAGAGCAAGGGTTGGTATGAAAACTGATATACTGAGTAATAATTAAACAACGACAGCAATACATTAAGTCACTATTGATTTCATAAAGTTAATATAGTTCAAATTGTTGTTGTTTCTCCCTCTGCCCCACCCACTCCTGGCTGTCAGAGAGCTGCTTTTTCTCTTTCTCACCTTCCATATAAGCTCATCCTCCTTATCCTAAAAATAGCTACTGGGCTACCCCTACACTCACCCAAGCCCCAAATATTCATCAGATAACCGCTCTGAGCCAAACCCTAATAGTGAAGGAGATTAAAGAAGCAATGAGACAGGAGCTCAGGATGAGAAAGACAGAGATGGAAAAGTATCGTGGTGGCACCATTCCACTGGGGCTTGGGGGGGCACGCGTGTAATGTAAGACAGAATAAGAGAGGCAGTAGGCTTCCACGGGAGGGTCATATTGGACTCGGTCCTGAAGACTTATCACCAAGTGGAGAAAGGAGTTGACATAGATGAAAAGAGATGGGAAAGCTTAGGGCTCAGGCAGCACATGGTAAAGCCTTCTCTGTCCTTGCAAACGGCAGGGTCGGTGGCGTCATGATCAGTACTGGAAATACGAGGACAGCAAGGGTTTCCTGGGACGCGAACAACATTTTCCTGGATTCCCATCCCATCAATGCCCTCTATATTCTAACAGCTACAGGGAGAAACTTTTTTTTTTTTTTAAATCAGTATCACCCAACACAAGGAACCCATAGTCAACACTCAAAAAGTTTTGAAAGCTGAATGAATGAATGATCCCTCAGTGGCTGTCTCCCTTTCCTAACTTGATGATTTCAAGTACCCTTTTCCTCCAGCTGAGATGCTTCCCCGAGGCTCAGAGGTCTAAGTCCCCCTTCTGCTTAAAACCTCCAGTTCTGAAGAATCCCAGACTACTTTGAAAATTCTTCCCCAAACTGGTTTCTCCTGCTGGGGCTCCCACTGCACTTTTTTCTCCACTTCTCTCTTGAACATGGAGATGTCATTATCGGACCACAGTTAAGAGTTGGATTTAACATGAAACTTCATTCAATCTTAGTTCCCTAAGCCAGTAAAAGAATGTGACATTAGAAAAGTTACTCAACATCCTTATGCCTTTATTTCTCTTTCTTTAAGATGAGGTAGATCATAAAAGGCTTACTCCACAGTGCGCTGTAAAGGTTAAATAATATTTGAGGGAGAGAACCACAGCGCGTCTGGAACAGAGCACGTTCTCAAAAGTAGCTGTTCTATTAACTACTTTCCATTTGCATTACAATTATTATGTCACCTTATGTTTACCTCATGAGTAAGATACTTCAGAAGAATATCTATGCTTTTGTTTTGTTTCTTATCTTTGTATTTCTACATATATCACAACCACGACTTTTTATACAGTAAGTGGTCAAGAAAAGTTTAATTGTGCAAAATTGCTACCTGGCCTAAAATGCAGCCGTTCTGATTATCAAATGTCAATTTCTTTATCTGAAATGTAGGTAAATAAAGGTGATTACTATGATTGTCTTTTTTTTAAATTCTGTTATGGTGGAGTTAAAAACTTCAGGCTAGGTTTTTACAACAGTGGGTAGTTAGAAAATAACTGTATTTACTCGATACCTTGTTTACATATTTCGCACCTATAAGGTAGATAACACAGTGGCATATATTCTGACGTTCATATATTGCTCCTGAACCCAATCAAATTAGCTGATTCTGACACACTTCCTCTTTAAAGAAGTCTGAAAGTCACTTGGTCATTTTTATCCCTGAAAACAACACTGCATCCTGAGGTATAGAAAATATTTTGTTATTGTCTTTATTTTAGATATTTTTATACTGGAAATCATTAACTGGAATTTAAAACAAATACTCATCTTTTGTGGATTGAATATGAATATGAAACTTCAAAAGTTAGTTTAAATTAATACAGAGGATGGTACCTGACTAATTCATTGTATATAATAAAAAATGATTACTTAATGATGAGTGAATATACTCAGTATGTAAATACTGGATTTTGGTTCCACTGTATACAAATATTTGAGAAAAGTTTGTGTTTACTTATAAGAAGTCAGTGTAAAAACACAACTGTCTGATAACCACTTCTTGGTAAATATTTATTTCATGGTTTCTTTAGTGGAAAAATCTGTGGGGAAGCAGAATGCCTGGCAACTAGAGGTCAACCATCCCAATCTCACCAGATTTCACTGAATGACCTCGTGAATTCTGCCCCATCAGTAAAATAAAACCCTCCATTTTTTTTTTTAAATTGAAGTACAGTCCGTTACAATATGTCAATTTCTGGTGTACAGCACAGTGTCCCGGTCATGCATAGACATGCATATATTCATTTTCATATGCTTTTTCATTAAAGGGTATTACAAGATATTGAATATAGTTCCAAGTGCTATACAGAAGAAATTTGGTTTTTATCTATTTTTATGTATGGTAGTTAATATTTGCAAATCTCAAACTCCCAAATTTATCCCTTCCCACCCCCTTTCCCCTGGTAACCATAAGATTGTTTACTATGTCTGTGAGTCTGTTTCTGTTTTGTAGATGAGTTCATTAGTGTCCTCTTTTTTTCTTTTTTCTTTTTCCTTTTTTTTTTTTCAGATTCTACATATGAGTGATATCATATGGTATTTTTCTTTCTCTTTCTGGTTTGCTTCACTTAGAATGACAAAAATCGTCCATTTTTATCACCTGAAGGTGGAAGAGGTTGTAGTAAGTGACAGACCGGCAAAGAACCTTCCTTTCTATCTTGAATACAATGAAATGATAGTTTATCTGCAGCGAATAGTTGTGGTTATCTGACAAAAACAGGTCAAAGGTTTTGTGAGTTTTCTTCTGAAATTGCTCAGTGCCTTCTCTAATGACTGATAATTGAAAACAGAGACCAGGGTTCCCAAATGTGGTGGGTGACAGATGAGCCGCAGATTAATGCTGATGCTTGGTTCGGAGACACTAAGAGGTCAGGAGTCACGGGAATTAGCTATTGTGCTACTGTGAAAAGACAGACATCAAGTCTATTATCCCCTTAATAGCTCTTCCCCAAGCCTGAAATCCATTCTCACTTGCTTCGGTCATAATTTAGAGCCACCTCGCCCGTTACTCATATCAAAGTGAAACCACTCACCCTCAGTTTATCAATATTGGGGTTTTCATGTTTTTATTTATATACTAAGAAACGATTTTTTTCATATCTCATTTTTAGTGTATTCTGTGCTCATTCTGGAGAATTTCAGAAACATCTTGTCTAGAAAAAAAAATTATACTTAATGGAAAGAAAAGAAAACTAGAAAACTTGAGATTATACTAAATGTGTTCAGAATTTCCCTATGGGGGGAAAAAAACCAAGAGCGTTTAAGACAGTTTGCATAATATAAAGGATCTAAGAATTTCTGTAGCTGAACAAACAAATAAATGTCTTTCTCAAATTAACTGCTTTAAATTTTAAACGGGTCTGATACCTTTTTATAGAGTTCACTCAAGTTCAATCTGTGGTTAAATCCATCATTTTGAAACAAAAGCAAACTCTACGTTTTTTTTTCCCTGCCAAATGGGTTGCATCAGTGAAGTTTGGTACAAGAAAGGAGACCACAGAGAAATGTGATTGTACTTAACACCACATCAAGTTATTAGAGACACTATTACACGGTTTTACAGGGATTTAAGATGAGGAGTAAAAAGATGTATATGGATGTCTTACCTCTATGCTCTAAGACTAGTATCAGGGGACCTCATTTATCTGTTCTGCGAGGACCGCAAGTGGCCACTGGTGGCCCACATTTGTTTCCTAAGATGTGCGGACTGTTGACTGCCTCTGGCAGGAGATTTTAAGATTGACAGCAGCCACACCTTTGGTTGGCTTATTACTGTACCCTCAACTTCTACCTCCATCTCCGGCACACAGTAGGTGGTCAACATGCCTGAGAAATGAGTGATCATAAGAATTTCGGAATATATGCCTGATTCTGGTTCTGGTTCTTTTTTTTTTTTTTTTTTTTTCCTCAAGAGGGAGAGTAAATGCAGACCCCGTTAATCCAACTCAGCCAAACCACCCCCCACCCATTTTTTCTTTTTTTTTTTAATTGAAATATAGTTGATTTACCATTCAATCATTTATTCATTTTTTTTCTGCCTCCTTATATTTCTCTCTCCCCACACATTTAAACTTTAGAAATGTTGATTCTGTTTCTAAGCATTTCAATTTCTAATCATTTCTCTGATCACATCTACACATTTCCTACCACCTGAATGAGACTGTGAGCCACTTCAGAGTTACATAACTCAAGAACAAGGAACTGAGAGTCTGTATCCAAAATTCTCATCTGGCATTGGTTGAGGGTTACTCCTGATTTATGCTTTTATTTTTAATTTTCTTTTTTTGGGGGGGAGAGGCAATCAGTTTTATTTATTTATTTTTACTTTTTTCAAATGGAGGTACTGGGGATAGAACCCAGGACCTCGTGCATGCTAGGCGCGCACTCTACCACTGAGCTACACCCTCCCCCTCAACCACTTCTTCTTCAATGAGTCCTGCCCAGTACTTCAAAATAGTACTATTTCAAATGACATATTCCTTTTTCCCTATCTTCTTTAAACAAATTCAAATAAACAATGATAACTTAGAATCCCAATGTCTAATTTTGTTTCCACTAGCTATATTGATATTTAAAGACATATTCCAGGCTGATAAAACTTCTGATTCTTAAATGGATATATTCCTCTTGGGGAATGAGAAATCGGTAAAACAAAAGTTAAATAACATTGCTCTATTTTATGGTGATTAATAGAACTGTACTTAAAACAATTTGCAGAATGAGTTGTATGTTATAGAAGACAGTATTGATGCATTTTAATATAATTATCTATTCTCACTAATTTTTCTCCATTTGCATAAAACCACGAATTTCATTCGTCCACACTATGTTTATGTAATCTGATCAAATCTTCGATAATGTGTTCATAATTATTTAAGTCTTCTTCCCGAAACACTGAAAATAGTTGCTCCTTTAAAAAATATGTTTTGTTTTTGTTAGTTTCTTTTTTTATTTGAAAAAAAATTATCACGACTACTTTCATTCGGCAAGTTTCTCTAACACCGTCCTCGAAAGTGAAAGCTCTTGTCATCAGTGTGTGTGTTTACAGCTAGAAACTGGAGCACATAATACATGCCTTGCTTAACATTTCTTTATAGCACGTTATTAAAATTGTGAGTTTGATGAATCAATACATTGTATTAAAAATGTCTTCTATAATTGGAGACCGACTTGAGAACATGTGCTAGATTTAATAAAGATGTAACAGGTGCCAGAAACAAAGAGATCACATGACCTCCCCACATTTGTGGAGTGAGACCACATCGTAATTAGCGTCAAGGGATCCTTCGTGGTCTCAGGTCACAGAGTTTTCATAGGAACAGTCTCATATTTTGCTTGATCTGGTTTCACACTCCTGGGTTTTGCCTTTGTATTGGGATTTTAGGGCAACCACAAAACTCAGAGCAAAATTCAGCTAAGAATCATCGAGCAGTATCTGGTTTTGGGTTCAAACTATCCAAATCCTCCAAGTTCCTCAAGATGCACACCTGGAAAGCACAATATGTCTTCTGAGATCCAGGTCAGACGAGCTCATTTTAGATTCAAATTTAATAACTCCCTGAGCCTCCCATCCAGTTTTATATTAATTATCAGATGGCCTGTTTTCTGATGCTTTCATTGCTCAAAGTTTGACTTGTTCTCAATGTTATTTAATAATCCATCCAACTAACCCATATGGACTGTTGCATAAAGAACCAAATTCAGCAACCGGAAAAGCTGAATAGCATCCTTATGTGAACCACGTAGTCCCCACCATGGCCGGGAACTGGTGGTACCTAGTCCCCAGAAGTCAGTGCGAAGAAAAACAGCTGTGAGTGTGGGGTTCAAGAAAGAATGTTTGGGCGTTAGATGTTTAATAAGCAGGTGGAATTAAGACGCTGCGTCTGCGCTACCGAGCACTCTTGCTCACAGGAGCTGGTGTTTGGAAGGTTTCTGGACAGGGGAAAACTGAAGCATCACTGGCAAGTGCGGATGGTGGTCGTATTCCAGAAACAGAGGAACTAGACAAGCCCATGCATTAGTACATAAGACTCTTTTTTTTTTTTTTTTAATGTTTTGGGGATTGTTTTTACTATTCTTTTTAATTTTTTATTGAAGTGTAGTTGATTTACAACGTTAGTTTCAGGTATACTAACGTTATAGATAGACATACATATATACTTTTTTTCTTTTCAGATTCTCTTTCATTATACGTTCTTGCAAAGACTTGAAATATCGTTCCCTGTGTTGTACAGCAGGTCCTTGTTGTTTATCTATTTTATGTATAGTAGTGTGTCTTTGTTAATCCGCAACCCCTAATTTATCCCTCCCCGCCTTTCCCCTCTGGTAACCGTAGTTTGTTTTCTACGTCCGTGAGTCTGTTTTTGGTTCATAAATAGAATTTGTATCATTTTTTTGTTTTTAGATTCCCATGCATCAGTGTATAAGATTCTTAAGCTTCTTATTCAAATGCTGAGTGCCAGGTCTCTTTCCACTCTCGGTCCCCAGGATGTTGACAGTCGGGCCTGTGCCTTCCAGACAAGAGAATGAAAGGGCGTCCTCTCGTTGAAATCTGACCGTTCCCAGAAGAAAGACCAAGTCCCCACAAAATGGCAAGGCGAACATATCTGAGACAGAAAATAATACCAAGTCCCACCCATATGCTAAGAGCTTCTAATCAGCTTTTTAATCTCTTGCAATTAAACGAAAGCTGACAAGCAAAGATCACTAGATAGCTGAGAAAAGTCTCTCCCTCTAAATAGAGATGAGTAGATTTTTTTTAAAAGGAACTTGTAGGTATTTCAAAAAAACCTACTAAAAAACTACCATAATCTCCTTTGAGAGCTTTGAGACGCTTTTGTACCCATGAAATAAGATGTTATAAAAGACGAATATTCAACGCTAAAACATCTCTTGGAAATAAAGCTGAAAATCAATCTCAGTTTGAAAGATTACAATGAAAAAAAATTTCAAAAAGGAGAGCAGTTAGTTAAAGGAGTGGAAGATAGAGGAAGACTGAAAAAAAAAAAAGTAGGGGGGAGGATTAATCCAGAATTAGCCCTAATAATAGTGATGAAGAGAGATCAGGAAACAAAGAAGAAATCATTAAAGGTATAATTCAGTTCACTGACCCAATTACAAAAGTTTCAAGATCGAAAATGTCTGCCTTGTGGACAAAGAGAAGTTTCTCCAAATTTCCAGCCATGAAATACAAATCGTATACACAGGGACCAGGAATCAAAGTGGATTTAGACTTCTCGAAAGCAGCACTGTAAGCTAGAAGCCAAGGGGACACTGTCTTCAAAATCATGACGAGAAAGTATTTCCACCTTAGAATTCCGTATTCAACAAATGTGAGGGTATAATAAAGATACTCTCAGACAAGGAAGGTATCAAAAATCTGGTTTCAAAAAAACACATTTCCTAGGAGTTTGCTGAAGAATTTGTGCCACCGAAACAAATCAGCCAGACAGAAGATGAAGGCATAGGCTACAGGGAAGAGAAGATTTAACACAAGAGAAACAGGGAACTCCCAGGATGGTTGTGAAGGGAGATCCCAGGATGGCAGTTACCCTCTGGGAACGGAGGTCAACGGTCCGTTTTGGAGCCATGTGACTTGACAGAGAGATACCATAAGGATCATATCTCAGAGGTCTCATTTCCTGTCGGCACCATCCTTTGACCCTAGCCAAGTCTGGGTGACCTTGAACCAGACTTGTCCCTAGATGCAGCTTTCCTGACAGGTACTGAGGGAGTCCCTGCTTTCTCCTCCAAGCCCTGCTGCCTTGGATCGGAGAATACTCACTTCTTCCCACAGAGATTTGTTTGTTTTTCTTTTCTGCCAGTCTCCTCAGAGCTGGGTGCTGATGTTGAGTCCAGAAGCCGAGATTACGGGGCGGCCGGTACCCCCATCCTCACCGCGTTTCAGCTTGACTGGGTCATGCCTGGCCTTGCCACCCTGCAGCTCCCCAGATTTCCAGGACACCACCTCCCCGCAAGGACATTTAAAAACTGCCAAGCAAACTGAATTCCATTCAGAAGCTGTGTTCAGAATGTTCTGGAATGAAATTCCAGAAGCACCTACCTAAACACTTTGACTTAAATATCAAGCTTTGTGCTTTCTATTCATTGTAGTAATTGGTTTAATATTTACTTATTCGTGAATTATAGCTGATAAAACATAAAACATGTAATTGAGGAAGAGACAAATAACTTACTCAAGTTCATGTGTATCAAGATCCTTAGAGCAGGGATTCAAATCCGAGTCTGACCACATCAGTGCCCCTTATGAAACGTTCCAAGAGGCTACAGAATTTCTTTTTGAACTTTTCTATTTATGCTATGCCTCAGTGTTTAAACTCATTCCAAAATTCTACCGTTTCTCGCTTTTCCTTTGGATGTGTTTCCTTTATAAAGAGGCCATAGAGCGATTTGGAATACCTAACTCTAGGGAGCACTTGCAGTAACCCTCACGGTGCTGATCCCAGCACAGAAGGTTCAGACTCTGGGAAATGCCAGTGTGAGTCCCACAGTCACACTTAAGTGCCCCGAGAACGGCTCTTGTGTGGAAACAGAAAACACACTTGGAGTTCTGTTTCATTTTCTCACCCCTCGATGTGTGTTTATGAGGGCAAGCAAGGCATAACCCTGAGAGCCTCGGGACACCACCAAGCAGTTTTA
Source organism: Camelus bactrianus (assembly GCF_048773025.1). Classification (NCBI taxonomy): domain Eukaryota; kingdom Metazoa; phylum Chordata; class Mammalia; order Artiodactyla; family Camelidae; genus Camelus; species Camelus bactrianus. The sequence continues at coordinate 36,672,506 of NC_133558.1, forward strand.
TTCTATGTTGCTCCAAACTCACAGTAAAAACAAAAGCAATCTCAAAGCTAAGCCCTGCTTCAGATACGTCCAGTTATAATGAGCTTTCTTCTTCTTCACTTTTGAAGGAAACCAGCTAAAGCCAAAAATAGCCATGTAAATAATCATTAGACAGAAGGGAGCTGGCAGTGGTGATGGAGATGGTTAAGGAACTCACTTGAAAGAGAAACTGAATGCATCTGAGGAGAGTAAGGGGTTAATAAATCTCATTAATATTCATTACCTGATACAGTCAAGCAAGGGATGCCAAAGAACACGTCCACTCAACGGCAACCTCAGAGGAATAAAGCAAATTCTGTGTCATTAACTGTCTGAAGGGTGGAGTAGAAGTTGGAAGCTGGAGGGGAGGGGTCTCCATTCTTCTTTCTCAAATCACACGGGACACTTTGTAGTCAATCATGGAATCCTAATGAGTTTATGAAGCTTAAGTAGATATTTAAAAGCCTTGGACTGTTCAGAATCAGTCGTGATGATAGCTTTTATAAAAATTATAATAACTAACATTTAGGAGACATTATGCTAAATGCACATAATCTGATTTAATACAGTATGTACTTAGGGAGAGAAGAGAGAGAAACTCAGCTCGCATTTATTGGATGCTTATCATTCAGCCACCATTTTCAGCAGAGAAGGAGGAAGAGGAGGTAGAAATAGAAAGTTATCTTCCTGGGTAGACTGTCTCCAAAATAAAAATTATGGAAAGTGACATGAAATCAGTGTTAATTAAACTTAGAGCATTTTTTTCCATCTGTGATCAATGTCTTGCTTGTCGAAATCTGCAATTTTCTGTTCTCTCCGAGCCCCTTTAAGTTAGATTTCATGAACAGGCACTGTCTCTCCTTTCTCCCAGAATCCTGCTTTTCCTTCACTTCTACTTACATTCTGAGAAAAGAATTCAATACAAGTAAATACTAGGAATGTTATCTGCATTAGATTGATAAGCCAAGTGACACCCTCATGTGGTTAACATTACTGGCCTCCTGTCTCTGACACAGAAGGCTGTTCCTGTCTTTTTCCGGATTCTGAATTGTCTCAAAGGAAAACTTGCACTCAGCTGGTTCACGTAATTTTTTTTTTTCCGGCTCTATATCCATTCATTTAGCTTATGGCTATAAAAATTCAATCAGCTATCATTTTATTGAAACTTTGCACTTGGTAGATACTGAACTAGGTGTCACAGAGAATACACTCCTCTCCTAAAAGTCAAACATACCATTTTACATACTCCCATTTAAATAGACAACACACATGAGATTTCAGAAACAGATTCTAGAATGTTCAGAATATACCAAACAAATGGTACAAAATTCTGGGTGCAGTTTATTTGAGAGGAGGTTCTTGTGAATAACAGTCTCTATGCAATCTTTCGACATCATCTAATTTACTGGGAAACGTTCACATTTTACCTAATATACTGTCTACAAAATATAATTGTATGAGAATCAAGGCCCTGTCCCAAATTCCCTCCACTCAATTCCCCAGCAGGAAAAGACAAGAAAACCTGACATTCGTCAAAAGCACGTGCATAACCTGGATTATAACCTTCTTAATGGAGCAGGGATCGGCTCTCTGACTTGAAATGCACATGTACGAGAAAGCTTTGCCTTGGGTAAGCAGTGCTCTTTTGCCCTTTTGCACTGCATACTACCCTGAAAATAAACTCAAAATGCAAATCTAATCTCATTTATATTTACTGAGCACGTATTTCGTACTAGGTGTCCGGCTTGAAATTGGGAAGGAAGGAAGCAAGATTATATTATAAACACTACTTTTGTGTTTAAGACCACACTACATTGTTCAGGGCTCAGGGGTACGCAGTTCTGTTTTTCCATCTCCCTCTGTCTGAGGCTTGGATTCTGTCCAGTCTTCAGTAACCCACTTTTCCTTTCCAGAATGCCAACTCCAGCGTTCATTGTGTTCAAGAGGAAAGGCAACAGATAGTAGGGCAGATTTGCAACACTTGAAAACCACTTCAGTGGCAAGGGACTAAGAAAGGAATTTTCTGTCAGAAACTATTTGGAGGAAAGTGCTACAAACAGTTTTCAATTTAAATTTAAACCCAAAGTGAGAGATGAATTTAAACTTAAACAGCCCTCCTTTAGAACTAAAGCACAGACACAGAATCTACACCACAGCTGGTATGTTTTCAATACATTCTGATTTAACACAAAGAAAGTACAGATTTTGTTCTTTCTGTATTAAATACACAATGGAATAATAACACCATCTTATCATTTATTTAAGTGAGGGCTGCATGGTGCAATTTTCCCAACAAAAATAAAACAAATTAACCCACTTGTGAACTTGATTTAGATACCTAGAAAGGCTCAGAAAAATAACAGAAAACAAATCACTATCGTAATTACAAGGGCTGTTTATTGAGCATTTAATGTAGATTCCGCAATGAATTAAGGGCCAGAGATGCATTTTTATTAAATACTGTATAAAAATCTATAACCAAAATTCAAAATAACGTTAAAAGCGATTGTTAATTACACTGTTGCAGCAAACCTGTCAATGTTCGGAAGTAGTAAACATTAACCAAGTCCTAGAACATGTACATACATGGAACTTTTTGCAAAGACTACAGAGCCTATTTCAAAAGCAAAATCAAACAAAAACCTCCTCCATCACCCTAACAGGGTTTAGGTCTAGAAGTCAGAGGTTCCAGAGTCCAGCATGAAAATCTTGGTGATTTATCTTGGTGAACCCAGTTATAGATCCACCAGTGGTAAGAATGAGATTTCTGTCTCCTGATGCTCTAGGTGCTCAGCTGACAAGCTCTAGGCTCTCAAGACCTTTAAAGCTCCTCCCACCACACAAGTAGGTAGGTATCACCGGAAGCCCTCCCAGATCACCCACTCGGCCCTCCCACCCTTCCGCCTGGGGCCAGCTAACATCTTCCAGCGGACTCGCCTGGCTGCACTTCTGTAATTTCTTGTTCTGGGGCAATGAAATATCAGTGTTTGGACGTTCATAGCTCTATCTTAAATACTATAAATAACTACCTCACAGAACAATTTAAAAACACGTCTTATATTGAACTTGAGGGCTATAAAAATTCAAATCAGAAGAAATATTGGGAAGACTAGAATAAATAAATTATAAGCAAAGTCCTTTAAATTTGGAAAGCATACTGTTATCAAATGTGCTTTCCTGGTATTGAAAGTATGGGGGGAACTACTGAAAATTATATAACTAAGAAAAGTTTTTAAATAATCTTTTATACCTTATAAAATATAACTAATTGAGACAGATGATAGATCGATAGTTATTTTGAACTAAATCACTCAGTCTTTTTAAGCTGTCACATTAGCTAGTGCTTTTAAAAATTCGGGAGGTGTTCTCCAGATCCAGACCTCCAGGTTATTTATATCATTTAAAAAAAATATTTCCCTGTCCTATTATTACCCCATAGAAACATCTACAGAATCACATATGCTTATGGTGCCTTTGCTGCCATACTTCCGTAGAAATTGATAAATAAATTACAAATAACTTTGTGTTCCCTATCTCTTTTCCTTCTAATTGCATTTTGTAATTTCACACAACTCAGGAAAAGGTTTAACAAATAGGTGTGTAGAAATAACAGAGAGAACAAATCTTAGCGTGCTGTCACACGGAACTATTTTGGGGCAAATATGCATGAGCAGACGAAGTGTTGGGAACCTCTCTCTAGGAGATATTAATAGCATGGTATTTATGGGAACGATGTGTGGCTAATTTTCCCAGCGTACTCTGTTCACTACAGGTCCTTTAATAGCTATGATATCATTTGGTTTTTTAGCTTATTTCCAAAAATCAGACTGCTTTATATGTTTTATAAAATGAAAAATATGGAAAATACGACATGATGGAGAGAATATTGTTTTCATCCTTGACCGCTGATACCTGTTCAATGTTTGTTCTGTTCTTGCTCCTAGATGACTTTTAGGGCATTTTGAGTTTCACATAGTCTGTCAAGAGGAGCCTCCACTTTTTTTTTTTATTTCTTGTGGCAGTGTGTTCCTAAAGCTTTGTAATCAATTGAAATGTTGGCAGAAGCCAAGAAAAGGACAGTGGTATTGCATAATGGTTGCTGATATTCCAACAAACTAAGAATATAGTAAAATGACAACCTACTAAAAGCTACTATGGGCCACTCACACCCAAACACCCTTCCCTCCTTCCTTCCGTCCCTCCCCTCTCCACTCCCCCTTTCCATCTCTCTCTTTCATACATATATGTGTATGAAACAATCATCAAAACGTAAAAGGAAAGGAAATCTCTTTTGTAGAAGAATAATTTCAAAATTCCACCTGTTGATCATTTCATTTAAAAAATTCTACTCTAGACACATTAGTCTCACTCTTATCAACACATATGTTTTAATCAGTAGCGAAGGGGGATTTAGACTATTCATTCACTCTGAGATAAAGTGACAGCGTTTACATATACACATACATTTATATACCTATACGTATATATAGATACACAGAGTGAGTTAACTTAGTTCTTCCAGGGTCTTTAAGATATTGTATGTGTCTGTTTTGTATTGTGTCTATTTTATATCTATATTATATCTATTTTTACCTAGAAGCATTATAATTTTAACTTTTTTAATCGCATGACCCGACTCTAATTTATCCATTAATGTGTGTGCTGTGTGAGGTAGGATTTGAAGTTCATTTTTGCTACGTGGTTATCCAGTTGCTTCAGTGCCATTTGTTGAGAATATTATCTTTTCCCACTGAGTTTCCCTTCCTCCTTGGCACCTTTGTCAAAAATCCTTTTGAGTGCAATCCTGTGGGTTTATTTCAGCATCTCTATGCTGTTCCATTGCTCTCTTTGTCAGTTCTTAAAGCACTTGTCCTTGAATTGTCTTGCTCTTTGTAACTTTATACTGAATCCCAAATTAGACAATACAAGTCTTCCATCTTCGTTCTTTTTCCAGCATCCTTTTGGCTATGCTAGGTCTTTTCCGTTTCCATATACATTTCAAAAGCAGTTTCTCAATTTAGAATTTTTTTTAAAGACTGTTGGTATTTCAACTGTCCTAACATTGAACATATAACTCAAGTTGGGGTCATCTTGAAAATACTGAGATTTCCCTGAAGTCAGGCTATTCCTTCATTTGTTTAAATCTCCTTAATTTATTCCAGCTATTGTTTTATACTTTTTAGTACAGAGGTCTCATATATATCTTGTTAAATTTATTTTTGATACTATAGTTAATACTGTTTTAAACTTTTATTTGCCAATTGCTTGATGCCAGGATATAAAAATACAATTATTATTTTATACTGATCTAGTTATCATGTGACTTTACTAAATCCACTAATTTTTCTGTTAGTGATTGTATAAAAATTTTTAAATGATTTTGCACATGCTAATGTTGTCTGCAAATAAAGAATGTTTGGCTTCTTTTTTTTTTTTTTTTTTAATCTTTGTGTCTTTATTTCTCCTGACTTGTTTTACTGGCTATGAACTCCAACACAATGCTGAATACACAGAGTGAGCAGATATTCATACCTAATTTCTTAGAGGGAAACAGACTGGCTGATTCACGGATTGCTTGGTATAAGTATAAAAATTTTTGTTCAAGTTTTCTTTCAATATTTAAGCATTTAAGCATTTTACAAACCATGTAAATGGATGCATTTCTGAAGTCAAGAAATACAGCCAACTAAAGCCAAAGTATACATCTCTATAAAGGCATTTGGAGCAAAATCTTCAAAAAAAATTGCATATGGCCGTAACCATTTGATCATGCTTGATGGAATGTTTTTCTCCCGAATGCTGAGTTACATTTTTTTTTTCTGCATTACTCTGATCTGTAATGCAGGTCCTGGATCTCACACTGGTTAGGCTGCCTTTAAAGAATGAGATGGTTCTTCAATAAGCATAATCACTGGGAACAGTGAAAGTCAAATTGGCTGTAAATCTGTTTAGGTAAAAGGGTTCGATAAAAGGGTTAAATAAGTCAAGTTGCTACTAAAGATAAGTTGAGTACCACGTGAACTTGTTACATAATATTTGTTCTTCAGGTTTCATTTCAACATTAATAACTGAAAAACAGAAATGAATAATAGACCAGTTTCTAGTTTGGTGAAATTTTTTTTTTATTCTAATAATAACTGAAGTTAGGTACTAGTTTTGAGGCAAGACTTTATATAATTATTTTATTTAATAAAGTGGAGGAATTAGGATTCACATTGTACACTGGTGTCATCTGATACTCAGAAAAAAAAATAACTAACCTGAAAGAGGAGAAATCATTGATTTGGCGTTGTATCATATCAAATGCAAACTCTGATACATAATATTTACTTAATAAATGAATGTTGAGTAAATTAACAGGGCTCTCCAGTGCTGCCTGAGCCAAGATGCACATGCAGGTTCTCCTGACTCTTACTAGCCTGCTCTGAATAATGTCTGAAATATCTAGCAAAAACATTTGAATTCTCTGACTATTTTTTAAATTTAGACTATGGCACTTTTGTTTAAGTGGGGAAAAAAAAGAAGAAATTAAAAAAAAAGAAGGAACTGCCCTTGAATTTTAACTAGGTGTCAGTTACCAGGTTTTTTACGAGGCGTCAAACTTGACCATAAGTATCCTTGTTCACGTCTCTACCAGTACATACACGGAGGGAGAAGGGCAGAGGAAGACAGCTTCCAGAATCAGTGTTTATGCTACAGGATAAGTTACTTTTAGTTTAATGAAGTTCTCACCCACCCTTTGGATAAAGCATCTTCTTAATTTATCCGCACACAGCAGGGGCCAAGGAGTTGATTGCTCTGTCTTCCCCATTAAGCCACTTCCCCCACTAAGCTTTTGCATTCAGAAGTTTTGCGGGCAGAGTTTGGAGATGGTCCACTGATAGTTTATCAATTCTTTCAACTGGGCTGCTGTCATCATGTCTCATTGATCTAATTTTGATTTGGATAATTGACTAAAAATAGTGTCAGGTTTTCTTTCCTGTGACATCCATCTAAAGAGGGTGAGCTTTTTAAAATGAAAAAGAAAAACTCTCAGCTGAGGGAAGATAAAGTATCATAAAGTTATACAATTTTATAGCTATGATAGATCATCCATATTATGTATTTTTTAATATTACGTATTTAAACTAGAAACAATTCGCATTTTGTAATGGACCTTTTCCTTGAGAGTGATTTAGTGAGTTCTAGAAATTAGAGATTACATTGTTTCCCAAACTTTAAACTCCAAAATAGCTCACAGCAGATTATTATAATTCAATGGGCATTCAATAAATGGAATACTGATCCTTTTTATTGACAATTTTATAAATTACATAATCTATTGAAATTCTGTTTTCTTGCCTTTCTATTTTTAAAAAATCTAGTAAATGTACAATCTAAGTCTTGCTAGAAGTACTTTTGAAATTCTATAGACAATACTTCCAATTTCATACCAAATTTGGTATGAAACTTATTACCTAAGAAAAAAAGTAATAATGCTATTTAACACCTACCAAAATATTTTCTAAAAGTCTTAAAGGTTTAGCTAAAAATGTACATTTTGAAATATTGTTTTTGACATGCTAAATTCATTTTAAGCTCATTTCAAAAGCAAAAAAGTGACACTTTGTATATATCATGTAACTTCAGTTTAATTCACCATGTACATGACTGTCAGCTGTATTTATTATTTCCTACACACGTGAAAAACCATAAACAAATGCTATTCTGCAAGTTATTTGAAACATACTAAAATTTGAAAACCCCTAGAGGACATTCACCAAATTTTATGGCTAATATCTTTACACAGCACATGCACATAATGAGAAACAGGGCTGTCATATTTACTTCAATGCACACTTATAATGAGATTTATATTTTTGCCAAGAAATTTGAGTTTCACAACAAATCAGATATGCTGAGACAATGAAAAATAAACACGGAACTTTATGAATTATTCCAAGATAGGATTTTACCGTACAAATGACTCGACATCTGTAAGTAACTAAATCACTCTAGAGCAAATTCACCTGGAATCCTAAAATCCTAATCTGTGGAGCAACTCTTGAAGTCAAATCACAGTCTGGATATTTTGATGTAAAGATACAATCAGAAGGTGGAGGGATTTCCATGAAGGTATGAGTATGCAACACTTCATTTACTGCGAAGGTGAGTGTCTCCTACCGGCTTTAAGATGTTTTTTACTTAACAATGGAGAATTACGGATGATAAGAATAGTGTACAGCTCCTTTAAAAGGACTTACATTGACAATATACTTACTTGGGTCAAAATATGAGGATGATCAAATCACAAAACCACAGAAAGAAGCCTTTCAGAGAAAGACAGTGAAGTGACAACTGGTTTCCTCTCATGCAGGGAGAGAGGCTACCATGCTTCTGTCCCTCTATAATTTGGAGGGTATATTATAAACCTTGTTGGCTCAGTTTATTAAATTCTCCACTGTCAGCTTTAGGAAATGTATATTGCACTATTAGGTAGCTATTTTCCTTCTCATTCCCACACTTTATAGAACCATAAAGTACTGGGGAGGAAAGGGACCAAAGCGAATTCCCTCTCCTCCTCGACCCCACCCCCACCCTCAGTGTTCTAAGGCACAGAAAATCGAGTTTGGGAATTTACAGAGCTGCGACACTTGGTGAAAAGAGTGACACAAGAGTCCCTCCCAGGGGAGAATCGTCTCAGCCCCCACATCGCCGTTGTAGGACCACAGACTGAACCTCCAGAGACGCCAACCGGTCATTCCTCAGCACAAAACAGTACCGAAGAGCGTTTACAAGCACCTCCCTGAAAATACTAGTCATTCAATGAAAGTTCCACACAGAGAGGGAATCCCAAGCTGAATAAAGGCATTGTCTTGAAATTACTGAAGTACTGACTTGCTGCCCTGAACTGGAGCTGAGGTACGACCAAAATGTGATCCATCGATAGTAAAATAAAGTGGAAAAGAAAATGTAAGTGCTGATTGGCTGATTTTTCTGTTGTTCATATTTTACTTATTATTATTATTATTATTGTTAGCGAGGACACGTGGTAGCTGTCTGGGACGGTCCTCATTACGTTGTGAGAGAGAAACGCCACCCAAAGTAGCTCAGAACAGAAGGCAACCGGAAGCACCCCCACTGAGTTATTTGCATCCTCACCTGGGAGAGTCTAAGTCCCTCGTTTCTTCACTTCGATAGTGGGCCATTCTTCTTGAGCATCCTTGTCTTCACTTAAACGTGGACTCTTACCCACATGCTTATTACCACCCTCTTTCTCTTGTCATGTGCAAATGGCCCGGTTTAACTTAACACTGATCTGCATGCCTCTGTTTCCCTGAATATCTGCCCTTTCATTTCAATGTAGTTTTTGAATGAAATGGCTTCTGACATCCTGTCTCTTAAATTCAGATATTTTCATTTCTGGTGAGTTCAAGCAACTTTTTTTATTGTTTCATCTACCAAAATAAGTCTTTACATTTTTAAATGTATAATATTTTAAACTAAACTGTTTTCCTCTTAGTCTTTCTTTGTATTACATTTACGCATCCGTTGATATTTTATAATGAAGTGCAGGTAGATTGGTTTTGGATGATTTCATCTCAGAAAAGTAAATATTTAGAGTTAAAAGGTAGTTTCAAGGTGGAATCCCTGCTCTACGACGGGGAGAGGAAGTAATCCCTGAGGTCTTACTCTGGACCAGACCTGCCCACAGTGCTGGGTACCCATAACCCTATTATCTCATAGACTGAGAATTATGGTTCCTATTTTACAGATGTGAAATCTGAGGTTCCAAGAGATTTACTTGCCTAAGTTTGCACAGCTAGAGAGCCCTGGAGCTGGGATTCAAAGTCGATGCCTCCTGCAACACCCCCAAGCCCGTCCAGTTGTCTTGACCAAATCCAGGACTAACAAGCGAGGTTTCTTATCCAGGACTAACAAGCGATCATTCTCAGCCCAGGCAGACCCCTCAGTCTCCTTTCACGCTAAATATTCTGCAATTTTCTATCTTGAAAGAAAACTCTTAGATAATGTATCCTACATACCCTCATCGTTTCCAAAACCTCAACATAAAATCAGTATTATAAAGTAATGTATCGATACAGCAGAAATAGTCAGAAGCTCACATCAGCAGAAAGGCAACAGCCTAAAATGTAGGCAGATACACTTGCACTGAAGTCAGCCATATTATTTATCAGAATCAAAAATGCTGCCTCTTAAAATCTCAGACGAGAACAAAAAAGTACAGACCAAAAACATTAGTGGAGAAATCAGTGTGTGTAAAAATGTAAGAATAGCTCATATTTTAATGATAAACACAGGTTTAGAATCCAGGTTTTGGTTTGTCACCTGTAGGGAATGTCCAGTAGGAAATCAGAGATTTGTGTAAAAAGCGGAAAAGTCTCTTTCGTGTGGAAAGTTTATTATCACGGGGAGTTTAGCACCCCCGTTATTGAGTGGTATAGCTCAATATTGTGAAAAATAAAACTGCACTCCAGAATTTTGAAACGGATACCGAGGATTCATCACATCACTGCTACGGTTTTTCCACAGGGATCACTCCTGCTCTCAGAGAAGAGCACTTTTCATTTCATTCCAGTTAATTTTCCTTACAAAGATAAATGATTCTAACATGTGCAGCTAGACTCTGAAGCCATTACTTTTAAAACAATTTTTTTTTTGAAGACTCCTATTTACTTTCATAGTCAAAACTGTTGGTGTAGCCTGAGTTACATTTAGACTTCCCTGAGTGAGGCCGAAAGCTTCTGCTTCCAACCAGAATGTTCTTTGTGTATATTTCTGTAACACTGCTCGTAAAATGGTCTGTTTGTTGTTGTTTCCTGGAAGACCACCCTAATGTATGAATAAATATCCTGCAAAACTCCGGCTGACTCCTGGTTTCTGGTTGACCAATTGCTGTCACTTTGGTGTAATCACTCAAAGGCCAAAAGAATGCACATTTGTAAACAGAGAAAACACTGCAATCCAGGCACCACATTTGACTTCTGTCTTTTGTCATTTAGTAATAATGCACAAAATCTAGCTGATTGGTCCACTGCTCATAATTCAATATATTCATCCGATTCATAAATTCAGTTTATAGACACATACTTTTACATACATGTATGCAAGTGTAGCTACCGAGCAATGTCTGGGATCGCAACAAGGAGTAAGACCTTGTTTATCTCATCCCCTGCTGTAACCCCAGGGTTGAAAACAGTGCCTGGCATGCAGTTGGAGCTTAATAAATATTTGCTTGTTGACTGAGGAGCTGGGACTTTGCACTGTGGTCTGTGGGCGGCCACAGAGGGCTTCATTGCAGGGGGATAATGTCACTTTCTAGTTTTCAACTTCATTTTCTGTGAGACCTCTAGTGTCTGTTGGCCCTAAAATGTGATGGTTCTGGGTATGAGCCAGGCCTCGAGTGGGAGAAGAAAATGCTGCAGTTGTCATTTTTCTCTTCTTTCCAGTCATAGAATTCCGTGGGGTTAAACCAGCCCTTAAAGTTCCCCTAGGCTGAGCATGAATCTCTAAATCTTAACTTAATCGAGTGCTACTGACAACTCTGTCGAAGCACACGTCGATGCAAAAGCAATGCAGACATTTGAGGATGGTGACTAGCCTGACTGCATTTTCCCTCTCTCCATGCTAAATGAGAAATCATTTATTCCTTCAGTAAATTTGGATTGTAAGCCTACTGTGTGCCACACCTAGTTTTGAGGACTGGGGGTAGAGCAATGGGCAAAACGGACAAATCCCAGTCCTTGTGGAGTTCATAGCCTACTGGTAAAAACTGTAATAACAGCGACTAAGAATTGATGAATAGAGAAATAATATCAGATAGTGATGAATGCAATTTACATGTGTACATATATACATACATGTGTACATACATACATGTGTACATGTGTACATTCATGTAGGATAAGAGAATAGAGAGTAATAGGGGTGCTATTTTAGTAAGGCGGTCAAGGAGGGGCTCCCCGAGGAAATGGCTATTTAGCATAGTGAGGGTAAGCCTCATATATACACCGCAGGAGAACATTTAGGCACTGTGGATGGAGGTGCAAAGGCCTTGGGGCATGATGGTGTCTGGCTCACTTAAGGACAAGCAGACTAGAGCCAAGAGAACTGCAGGAAGAGTCAGGGGGATATGGAGGAAAGCTAGCCAGAAACTGGGTTATTTACAGCCTTGTTGGACAGAATAAGAATTTTGAATTTCAGTCTGTGGAATGGAAAGTTTTCAGATTTCCTTCAAGTGTTCCTGAACTAATTAAGTGATTTAGAACAAGCTCACAACCTGCAGTGATCTCCTCCGAACTTGCTGAACTTTTTCTGCATGTCTCTTAAATCATGGGTACGGGAAGATTATGAAAACAGCCCTAGGTTTTTCTGATCAACAATTACAGTAGGACTGTTTCCACCCAACTCTTGATAACCTCCTCTACTAACAAAGTCAAAATAGCACGTCATTCTCTGGTGGGCCTATCCAATGTTTCTCCTTGAACAAAGAAGAACATTTTTGCAGCACACATGGTAATTCTCAAGCACTATCAGTGCTGTATTTTTCGTCTTGTTTTTGATTGAGAGCAAAGCTTTAAGTGTATCCCTAATGCATCTCCTTTGCTTGGATGACCTGGACTCAAATTGTTTAGCTGGTACTTACTGATTGGACAACCCTGACCCATTACTTCACTTTTCTACATTTCATGTCATTTGTCTGTCAAACAGGGATTAATAATAATATTTCTATCATAATGATGTTGAGGATTAAATGAGATAATAGATATAAATTGCTTAGAACATGCCTGGCGAATGATAAGTAGCAGATAAAAGTTCACTATTTTCACCCGACATGACACCACACATAAATAGAGATAGATTTCTATACAATCACAGATAATATATGGGTTATACATTGTATACACGCATATCTAACATTCTCCCTTGTAAATCCCTAGCCAGGGATGCTGGGTCCTGGTCACACATGCACACTCCAACGTTTCCACACTACGTGAGCCCACAGAGCTCTGCTATTCCAAATTCTATCCAGCGTAAACCTTACCCAACATTAGGTGTGCATTTTCCACCATCCCCCTCTGTCTACTTACAGCAAGCATGCTCTTTGCCACCAAAGCACTCACAGTCATGGTTACTGGACAGCAGTACTGCCGTATGTCCTAAGCTATGTGTTTGTTGCCATAAATTCTTTCATCAAATATTTATTTAGCATCTACTAAATGTATGTATCTGGAGGCTGTGTGGGATGTGGATTCATAGAATCATTTCCAATCCCATCTTCTTAACTGATTGGTAGTGTGACTTCGGGCACATTACTTAGCCTCTCCAGACCTCAGTTTCCTCATTGCAAGTGGAGAATAGACAACAGAGTTCACATTACAGAGTGTGGAGTGGTTCAAGTGACAACCCGTATTTGCATGATCCATCAATTTGTAGACGGCAAAGCAGGGCCACGGTACCCGGTGGTGATGACCAAAATTGCTCTGGTCTTCCTAACAGACGGTACACTTCTAAAAGGTGATGTTATGTCCCATCCTTCCTTATGTCCCTCTGAGCATGGGGCATAGTGGCCTGAACTGTTAGTGTTGTGTTCTGTTTGCATCTTTTGCTATTTTAATAGAATAAAGCAAAAGGAAAGTCATTTATCATTTTCTTCTCTTAATTTTCCTTTCCTCATTCCAAGCAGCTAGGCAGACCTCGGTGCTACCTTTTCCTTCAGAAGATGACTGTGTTTTAAGACAGAAAACAGAGGTTGCCTGTAGGCCCCCTCCCTGCCTGGCTTTTTTTTTAAGCCTCTAACTTAATGCCGTTGATGGCATTATGCTGGGTGTGTCAGAGCTGGAAAGAGGGGTGTTCAATGCTTTTGAGGGGAGATGGGTGAGAGCAGCAAGATGGAACAGAAAGATTCCCCAAGACTCTGATCGAGCCTGGAGCCAGGTCCATCTTGAAGACAGTGGGTGGTAACCTCTGAACAGGGTATGGAACGTGGGCTTCCAAGCCCAGGCAATGCTACTGGAATATACCTGGAGGGAGAGATTGGCCATCCAGCCACTGGATTTCATAGGAATCTGTGGGCTCGGAAAACAGAGGGTACTTCTGCTTTTCTTAATAAGACTTTGTATCATAATTTAAAACATGTGCATGCATAATGTTGATAAAAAATAAAAACCCAGAAGGACTAAGAATTACAAAAAGTACTTGTTCATTTTAAACACTAGACACGGCTATCATGTTATTACTCCGATCAGACGTCACACCAAGCATCTGATAAGAAGCAATCTCCTTGTTCCGTCTAGTAAATCACAGGAAAAAATGCCTTTAAAAGTATGAAAAAGCTTTCTTTTGTTTAAGTTTGGCCTTTGTCAGATGTTAAGAAGTGTATTTCAGTGCCAAGATACCCTGAGTCTGAGTCTATAAAAATTTTGAAGATTCTAGTAATTTTCCAGTAAATTCAGATAAAAAATGACATTGACTCAAATTTTCATGTCTCCCATTATTCACAAAAATTTTAAGATACACTTGTCTTATATACCAAGCATTTTTAACCAAAAAAATTTAGAACATTCTTCTGTTTCTAGATCTACCCTCACTGTATTAAAATTGGTCCAATTCAGAAAGCATGTTATATAAAATCATGATTTGCAAATAATAGGTGCTCATCAAAAAAGAAAAGACAAGAAAGAAAGATATGCAGAAAACTCTGGAACTTACATAAATTACAGAGAGTAAAGAGATTTTGGTGTAGGTATTTTAGTAAAATATTTCTGATGATAAATATACATATATTTGGGAAAACAGTAACAAAATACATAAAGAACAAAATTAGAAAAATCACTATAACTTTAATTCCCAGAGATTAAGCTAATTAAGAGTTTGAAATTTATATGGAACCACAAAAGACCTAGAATTGCCGAAGCATTACTGAAGAAAAAGAAAGAGGCTGGAGGAATAACTCTCCTAGACTTGAGACAATACTATAGAGCTACAGTCATCAAGACAGCATGGTACTGGTACAAAAACAGACATATAGACCAATGGAACAGAACAGAGAGCCCAGAAATGAACCCACAAACTTTTGGTCAACTAATCTTCAACTAAGGAGGCAAGAATATACATTGGAATAAAGACAGTCTCTTCAGCAAATGGTGTTGGGAAAACCGGACAGCAGCATGTAAAACAATGAAGCTAGAACACCCCTTACACCATACACAAAAATAAGCTCAAAATGGATCAAAGACTGAAACATAAGACAAGATACAATAAACCTTCTAGAAGAAAATACAGGCAAAACATTATCTGACATACATCTCAGAAATGCTCTCCTAGGGCAGTCTACCCAAGCAATAGAAATAAAAGCAAGAATAAACAAATGGGACCTGATGAAACTTACAAGCTTCTGCACAGCAAAGGAAACCGTAAGTAAAACAAAAAGACAACCTACGGAATGGGAGAGAATTTTTGCAAATGAAACCGACAAAAGCTTGATCTCCAGAATACATAAGCAGCTTACATGACTTAATAAGAAAAAAACAAAGAAGCCAATCCAAAAATGGGCAGAAGACCTAAACGAGCAATTCTCCAAGGAAGAAATACATTTTTTCCCTCAGATATTTTCTGATACATTTTCAAAACCTATGCACAAGTCATTATATATTCCTTAACAGTAGCTTGATCTGTATCTGTATTATATTCTCTGATTTTTTTCTGTTAGAAGCTTAGTGCTAATGTTAATTTATATAAGCTCATTTTACAGTGATTATGTACCATTTATATTTTATATTTATTCCAATTTTTTTTAATCCATTTGGTTGTTGACCTATTTCTGGTCCCCTTTTTTTAGGTGGAGAAATTGCTCATTTGTGATGTAGTTAAATCCAGCTATCTTTTCCCCAAGTTTCTTTCCACTTTCCATTAATAGTAGAGCTTCTTCTCACAATGAGTGCTTCAAAATAAACGTTAAAATGTACAGCACAGTAACTACAGCTGACCAGACTGAGAGCGTGGATCTTAAAAGTTCTTATCACGAGAAAAAAAAGTTTGTAACTGCATGGTGATGGATGTTAATCAAAGATATGATGGTAATCATTTCATGATAAATACATGTATCAAATCATGTTGTAGTAATACAATGTAATATATCAACATTTTTAAAAATATATTAAATTAAATTAATTAACCAAAAAAACATTAATTCCAATTTGACTTGTAAGAATTATGATGTGTGGTAGTGTTTCTTTCTTAGCTCTCCTGCTTCTTGGATATACCCTTTGTTATATACAAATACGATACTGCTTCTACTGTTCTAGCATTATAACACGTTATAATAGGTTTTTACAGTGCATGGTAAGATATGGTAAGAAGATTCCTAAACTCCCTGTTCAACTAGGTCTTAGCTTACTTTTCATTTCAAGATGAATTTTTAGTATGTTTTGTGACGGTCCAAAAAAGATCCAGTTAAGGGTTTTCATTGGAATAATAAAATAAACCTATATCCACGTAAAAAGATAATATTTCACATCTCTTTTCTTGTTCAGGAAATAGTTTGACTCTGAATTGATTTATACTTTTTTGCTGATGTCAAGTTTGAGTCCTAAAGGCCGTACACGTTCTTGTTAAGGGTTCCAATTAAACTTTTTATATCGTGTTGGTTTCTTTTACCTCTGCTTGTCTTTGGGATGTAATTTCTTCATTATAGATTCTAACTGGTTGTTGTTTCTATTCAGGAAATCTGTGTATTTTTAGCTTTAGTTTTATTTCTGCTCATTTAGCCAAACCAATTTATTCTAGTACCTTTTCACTTGATTCCCAAAGTAAGCAATCATGTTAATGGTGTGTAGTTAGACTTGTTGGCATTTTCCAGAACGCCTAGACTTAGGTTAACTATTGCTGGTTATAAAGGGCACAGTCATTTGTTTTTACTGTTGTGGTTTTGTTGCTTAGTTTGTCCTTTTTATTTCTTTAATAGATGGGCCTCAGGTGTTAAAATGTTTGTTGTCGATTTGTGATAGGTTTTACCATGTGAGTAAAACATCTCTCTATTCCAAGTTCTCTCTCTCTCGCCCTCTCTTGCTCTTTCTAATAGGATTGGGAACTGAATTTTATTGTACACCATTAATGTTTTATTAAGATCATTGGTGTACCAAGAGGAGGCGGTTACAGCAATCCAAGCTGGGTCTAGGAAGAAAGGGATTCATTAAAGACAATAATAAAACCAACTATAAGTCATTCTGCACCTTATTACTGACATTCCACAGCAATTCTCAACAGTGTCAGCGATAAAATACTCCTCCCAGGAAAAAAATGCTGTGCTGATCACAGTTCAAAAAACTGCTATTATTACTGTTCTATTTTCCTAATATATATGTAAGCTTCAAATTAGCACATTCTTGTTATTTATCCTTTAAGAAACATTGTATTCTGTGGACGTTAATGTGAAAAACTGCCTGTTATAGCCTGGTCCCCAGTGCACATAGGTGAGTAACAAGCCAGGTTCAGTTATATTTTTTTCTTTACAATCATGGTGCTGTCATTATTTATACCAACCACATCTACCGCTTAAATGCAGGAATACATAGTGTCACATGACTTGGAGACACAAATAGGAACCAGAGCAGGCTCCAGCAATTCTGAACCATTACGAACTTCAGAAGTTTTTACCAAATATAACAGAATTTTATTATAAATTTTTGAAATATAAAGATATCTTAGTAGAAAATGTTCAAATATGAACACTTTTGAAAGCTGCTAGAAAATCCAAAGAAACTCAGACAGTCTTGCAATTTTTCAGAAAGGTGAAATGGGGTTTTTATGAATCTCAAATTTATCCTTATGTTTAAGACTTTCCTTAACTATTTGTTGTTGTATGGGAAAAGAACCTCTCAAAATTAAAATTTACACAAATTATTCTGTCATCAAGTAGGTGTAAAGACAGATTGACGAAAGTGGCTACACTGCTACTGAAAATAATTGCAACGTAGTTGTAAGTTATAAATTATGAAAATGATACAGAAAGATTGCTTTTAACAAAATCATTGACAAATTTGCGGAAGCCTTCAAAACAGAAACTCTAATGTTACTTCTTATATATTTGACCAATATATTGATAATTGGTTGATATTTGTCTTCTATTTTAAAAAAACGTACTAATGTAGTTTAAAAATACTAATCTAGTACCCCTTTACTTATTACACTGTAATTATCATTTTTATTATTGTATTGACATATTTACCTACATATTATGTATATATATCAGCCAATAAAAAATTATTCATTGTATTTTCTTTGTGGTCTTAATTTACTGGATTCATTTCATGATTATCATTGAAAATAATTTGTCAGACAGAAGAGCCAGGTGTTATGTAGTCTGAGGGTCAATATTCTGGTAGCCATTAATTAAGATTATGTAATTCATTGCATTGACAGATTCCCTGATACTAAATCATCCATTCATGTTTAGAATCAAACTCATTTGGTAAAGATACATGACTATTTGAAATTAATTTCAATTTGCAAGTATTTTATTTATTTATTTTATTTTATAAACTTTTATTTATTGAGTTCTAGTCATTTTACAATGTTGTGTCAAATTCCAGTGTAGAGCACAATTTTTGCAAGTATTTTAATTAAGACTTTGCCACAGGATTCCTGATTTTGATTTGTAAGTAATTTTAATTGAGATTTCTGCCATGCAAAAAAGATCTCTTTCTTTTTCAGATTTTTCTATCCAAGTTTGCTAATTTATCAAAAATTACTAAGTAGTCTTTTTTTTTTTTTTTTTTAGCATTCTGGACCAGTTTGTGTAGCATTTTTTACCTTTCTGTTTCTTAAATTTTTCACTCCCCTGCCTAAAATGAAAAGCTCCAAATCTTTGAAAAAACAATGATTTGATCAAGTTTTCAATAACTAACCAGTGCTGTTTACCTATTCATATTTCTCATTGTTAGCTAACACATTAAGATGTTCAATTTATTAGCATAGAGTTATTGTAGTACTCTCTAAAGTTGTCAGTCTTTATTTGTAATTATATATCATTTCTCTTTCTATTTATTTGTTTTCTATCTATTCTTTACTATTTGCCAGAAGCTGGTTGATTACTTGGTCTTCTAAATTAACAGCTTTTAAATTAATTAATTCACAGTTTGTTTTCCAATTCAGTGATTTTTTTTTCTCTGTTGTCCTTTCAGGATTTAATGGGGCATGTTGAACAAAATGCTTAATCTACATTCACTTCTAGTTTTTATTAATCTACATTCATTTCTAGTTTTTCCTTTTAGTATGAAAACGCTAAAGGTATCAATTTATCATAGAGTATAGCTTTGGCAACCATCCTTACATTTTGATAAATTTTCCTGCATGGCATTTCCTAAATTCTATTCCTTCAACATTTAATTTCTTTCTTGATTTAGTCGAGAAATTTATTTTTAAATAGACCGAGTTATTACATATATTATGAATATTCATTTGTAATTATGGCATATAAAATATCTGCCTCTTTGTGATTTACTTTCACAAATAAAACCTGCAATTAGTTCTTTGGCTTTTGACAAATGCAGAGTTTTGTGCCCATCACCACAATCAAGATTCACAGGAGTTCCTTCACCATCCTGCAGTCAGACTCCTACCTGTCTTTAATCTGTGACAAATACTCATCTGTTCCCCAACTCTATAGATTTGTCTTTCCTAGAACTTCACATGAATACATAAACTTATACAATATGTACCCTTTTGGGTCTGGTATTTTTCACTTAAAAATGTATTTTTTTAAGTTTATCTATGTTTTAGCATGTATCAATAATTCTTTCTTTTTTTCTGGTTGAGAATTCCATTGAATGGATATACCACTATCTGTTTAACCATTCAGCCACTGGAGGACATTTAAGTTCTTCACACTCCGGGGCAATTGCGAAGAGAGCCTCTGTAAACATGTACAGGTGAACTTAAGATTTCATTTCTTTATGGTAAATACCTAGATATCTGAGTCACAAGGGCTAGTGTATGTGTAATATTGTAAGAAACTGTTAAAATTTTTTTCCAGATGGCTGTATCACTTTTGCATTCCCACTAGCAATTTATGACAGGTCCATGTCCTTGCCAACACTGGTACTGTGAGGTTTTGTTGTTTTCGGTTTTTTTTTTTTTAATTTCTCCATTTTAGTTACTTTTATGATGTGTAGTGCTAGCTTATTGTGCTTTTAATTAGCTTTTCCCTAGTAACTGATGATGTTGACCATGGTTTTATGTACCTATTGGTTATCCATAACCTTTACAATATTTTAAAGTGTATATATCATCCAATTAGTGATTTGTTTAAACAGTCCATGGAATCTCAGAAAAAGTATATACTCTACACAATTTGGCGTATGTCAGTGTATCTCAAACTACAGCCCTTGAGCTATGTCAATTAATTTAACTTTATTAATTGTATTATTCCAGCACATCATTGTTTTATATTTGTGTGCATGTGTGTCCTATTATGCAGCTTTGTGTGATGATTCCATACTACAGTTTTGTTTCTACCAGTTTTTACTTACACTTCTAACAATTCTTGTTTTCACCATTTTGATTTATTACTTCCCATATAAAGATGAGGAAGTGCTGGAACTCTGTTGAGCTTTATATAGTTCATGATCACAGCGACTTGTTCTGTTCCCTGTCATTCATTTTCCCTTGGATCCTAGACTTGCTCATATTAAAGTCTGACTCCTGATTTTTTCTGTTCGTGTATCTCTGATACACCTTATTCCTTGCTTTGGAATATACCTAATTATTTGATTGTCACTTTAGTTGAGTGATTTTTGCAGTTAGCACACCATCGTACTAATATCCAAATATCTAACTGTTGCCAAATGTCTTTTTTACAATTATACTATGATACAGTATTGAATTTTCAGGGCCAAGAGAGATTGATAAGATGATGAACAAGTGTAATGCAAAACCATGATTTAGAGACTCGATTTAGCCAAAATAAAAATGCAGGCATACCCTGGCACGCTTCCTTAACCTCTGATGTAGCTATCAACCTGGAAGGTGCTAAAGAGATCCAGGTGATGAAAAAGTGGGTTGTGAATATTCCACATCACTGTGCTCATTTACACAACTGCTGATGGCAAGAAGTGATTCCAAAACATTTTGGAATTCTGTGGAAAAGATTGAGACTCAAAAATCAAACTTAATACTAAACTAGAAAGGATGCAATTTGTGGGTAAATGCTGGTAGTTGCTAATCAGAGAAAAAAATAAGGGTGCATATAATTAGTGCCCCCACCCTCCCATCCCCAAAAGCCACCTTTAAGCAGTGTAGTCAGTGAGGTACTTATTACCCGCCTGCCACCCTGTTCTTAGGTTATATATAAATGCGTGTTTTATACTTAAATTAAAGGAGATTATTTGGCATAAGGTTATTTAGGCCAAATTTATTTGTTCAGCTGATTTTAATTCACAAACTGTGGTTCCTTGAAGACTATGAATCCCTCATTCTTCTCGATTTCTGTTCCAGGAATCAGCTACATTGCACCTTTGAGCCGTTATTTCTCGAGTGGGATGTGGATGGAATATTTTCCAAACTCTTAAATAACTGGAAGTGTTTTTCCCATGACCGTTAGACCCAAACGACAAGTGAGGTGGAAAGTGAGAAATGAAAGCATAAAAACTTGAAAAATTAAAAGTGAGTAATTATTAAATTATTAAATAATTTAAATTATTAAATAAGTAATTAAAAGTGAATAATTATTAAATATACATACATAGGAGGAGTTTCCAAACATAAGTAACAATGAGATACGGCAAATAGAAAAATGAACAAAAATAGCAAAATAGAACTCCCCAAAAAGAAAATAAAAATGACCCACAGATATTAAAAAAATCAATCTCAGAAGAAATACAAATTCAAGAAAAAATGTTTAAGATTATCAAGAATGTAAATATATTAGATTTAATTTAGCTTTTAGTCTGATAAAATAGTTACTAGTGCAACTAGTAACTGAAACAAGTTTATTGAAAACAACTTAGTAATACTTTACAGGAAATTTAAAAGACATTCATATCTTTTTTCTGATAACTCCTTTTTTAAGAGCAGATTCTAAGAAAATGATCAGAAATTGTCCAAAATGTTTACGAACACTTGTATTTAAAGATATCCATTGCAACAGAATGTATAATAGTAAAAGCTGGAAAAATTACATGCCCAACTATAAAAGAATATTTATGCAAATGATGAATTCTTCAGCTGAAATATCGTTGTCACTAAAAATCTGCTCATAAAGAGCACACATGTACTAAAAAAATCAAGAATAAACGAAGAGTGCAACATTGGGTAAACAATGCTCAACTCTATGAAAAAGGTATGTTTGAAAAGTATAAAAGGAAATATATAAAAATACCAACAATACTGATTCTAGATAATAGAATGGAAACTTTTTTTTTCCTGCTTCGTTTTAATTTGGGGAATAAAGTGACCACAGTTTCAACAAATTAGATTATCGTAATGCTCGTTTGCCATATTTCCAAAATGGCTTTTATAGAACAGGATTTCCGCATGGAAGAGCGTTTCTCAGAGTGAGTTCCCTGGAGCGCCAGGTACCCGTGTGCTCTGTCAGGGGACTTTCAGGGTGCGATGTGCATGGGAAACCAACCCACATCCGCCCTGCAGAGATTCACAATGCTCATTAGCAGAATGAAGATACTGAGAGGTCTCATTGTCTTCTCTTAAAATAGGAAATATCAAAACCTGTTCAGTTACTGTTGCTCAGCACAGCGCAAATGTATTTGACTGTAACATTTCAGATACACCCCTTAAAAGGACATAGAAACGCTTTCAGCGAAATCCCCTTACAAATACTAAGAATTTGGATGAAAACGAGTAAATGATTGAAAGTACCCAGGAGGTTTAAATGAGCATGATTCAGGAAGGGCTTGAGTTATTATATGCCAATGAAGTTAGCTGAATTAAAATTAAATCTGATTTGTGTTTACTATTCCGAAACAGTAATTTTACCGTCTGACCTTCTAAGTGGATCTCTATCTAAATAATTAGAAATCAGATGCTGGGATTGTTCACACTTCGTCCTACATTACAGCCCGGCTCGGGGTAGCCCGGGCGGGCGTGGGTAGGGAAAGGGAAGAAGAGGGAGGGAGAAAGAAAACAAAATGTTTCAAAGGAAGCAGGTGACGTCCTAAAGGCTCGTCTTTGCTTTGCGGCTACGTTGACCTGCTTTGCAAAGCAGAGATTAGTCCTGGGGCACGTCGCTGAACGCTGATCTATTAGCAATCAGACTTGCTTTTTACGATTCCTTTTTTGATTTCTTTGCTGGGTATTGAGAGCCGCAGGCAGCTGAGACTGAGGGCAGCTGAGAGTCCTCCAGTCCTTCAGCACTTGACTTTGAAAACTACTGCTGTCCCAGAAATATCTTCTCTTGGGGGAAAAAAAAAGAATTATCCCAAGGCCTTAGCTCTTAATTTATAAGATACTCAAGGAGCAGAAATAAGAGATTTAGCTTTTGTGCTACATTAAGGGGCGGTGAGTGAGCTATGTGGGCGGCATTCAGTTTACACGTGCAAGAGATTAGGGCCGTTCTGCTACAAAGCACGAGATGTGCCTGAAACGCGAAGAGTGCAGGCTCATACGGAACACAGAGGACACCTGGGCCATAGGCAGCAGGATGGAGCAGAGGGTACCCGCCAGAGTTCCCATCCACAGCAGCAGGGATTTCCTAACTGGTAGGTTTAGATGGTCCTGCAGCCCAAACGCCCAGGCTAGGAATTCTCTCGCGAGATTCACTGGCCAATGCAGGGCTGGGCCAGAAAAGCTGTGACCAGGGGCGCATCCTCAGCTGCAGGGGACCCTGGACTGCTGGTGGCCAGCAGTTGAGTCTTCCCAGCAGCCAAATGAACTCACGGTTGGTTTATTCCAACCTCCCACCATTGCTTTTGAGGCCGATTGCTGTGTGCAACTTTTGATATCCTACCGTTTTTCTGTTATGCCAAACGGTACTCCTGTTCATGCCAAGCCTGTCTTTTAAAGGTAGGAATGAGGTGGGGAGGGTGCAGCTCAGTGGTAGAGCACGAGCTTAGCATGCACGAAGTCCTGGGTTCAACCCTCAGTACCTCCGTTTAAAAAAGAAAGAAAATGTATTTTTTAAAAAGAAAAAAAATTTTTTTTTAATAGAGCTGAGAATCAGCACAGCTCCCGTCATCACCGGCCAGCTGGTTGTAAGGCACAAAGGCCTTGGTGTCTGCAAAGTGCTTCCTGCCCCCCTGCCCTGTGAGTCTTGTATTTGCCTCCTTCAAAAGGCCACAGCGTCCTAATTCAGAAGAAGGCCTGAAGGAGCACAACTCCAGGCATAAGACTCTTGGTAAAGTCATTACTAGAGACTTTCTTTCCCCTAAAATATAAAGCATTACTAGTGAAGTGAAAAGGTTTCAAATCCAATATGGGAAATGTTGGAAAGATAGATAGAACAGTACAGAGTTTAAATAACGCCCCGACCGCAGCCTTCCCCAAAGTGTTTACAAAGGCAACACAGCACGGCAGGGAGCAGCTTGGACTCTGAATCCAATTCCTCCTCTTACAAGATGTAAGACTTTGGACAAATGACTTAACACCTCTGGGGCTCGCTTGCCTCATCTGTAAAACAGGGTGACTGTGAGAATGCAATGCTAGCGCTTGAAATGCTATCAGCACACTGTGGCACTTAATAAGTACCGAAGACAGGCTAGCTGTGGGAGACAGCGAATTCCAGTGGAGAGAAATCATTACAGGTCTGAAGTTCTTCTTTATTAACTGAAATCTCTGATGATCTGGTGTTTTGTTGATACGAATTAATAGGTAAACCCCAGTTCCGGTGATGGTGTACCAGTAGACTTAGATCTGCATTTTGCTGCAAATATTCATTTCACAATCAACAGCAGATTGCTTGTAACAAGTAAAACAGTTGGAAAATATCGGTCAAATTTTCTCAATAATGAACGTGAGGTCATTATGTAACGTCCAGGATCCCGAGTTGATTCAAAGCAGCATATCAAAGAGGTCTGTATTTATCAATTCTTGGAATTCTCCATTACTCTCCACTCTACAAAATGTGTCTTCAGTGACTCTTACATCCTGAATCCACACCACGTCCAGTGTGCTCAGGAACAAAGTAGACACTGAGCACAAACTTGTGAGCACACAATTGAAGAAGTAAGGGGGTGAGGGGTCAGGGAGTCAAGGTTTAGACAGCTCCAACAACTTAATTTTGAAAAACTGTATGACCTTTACCCCTGTTTCCTACATAGAGCACAAATAAATAATGGATGTTTAAGCCACACTGACGCTCTGGAACGTGCAGTAAGCACCCAGTGTAAAACATGAACCTTCTTTTTGGATATTTCATTTCAAATCACTGGAGCCTCCATCCTAGTGAAGTCCTACACAGAGGGTCTCAGACAAAGCCCCAAGGCTCTGCTGAAGCTTGGTTCTATCTCGGCCCGATGCTTTTTGGACTAAAAGGCTTCCTTAGGTTCTGTTTGCTGGTAAGAGGCTTTTTTTTTTTTTTTTTTTTTTTTAAGGGATTGAGATTTGTTACAAATATTTTCTGTATACAAAGGAGGTTAATTCCTCCTGGTCATTTCAATAACAAAGGAACCCATTCTTTTAGATAATGTTTGTTAGTGCTTTTAATGTTACTTAGTGCTGGAATTTTGCCGTGATTTCTTTCAAGCATGTGACACTGAGCAAAAAAAAATCCTGGCACAAGAATCAGGGGCTCTGGGCCAGGGCCTGGCTGCTCCTGCCCTGTGATCTGAGCATCGTCGGATGACGGAGTGAATGACCCCTCCGAGCTCCAGTGCCCACAGATGCGTATTGTGGGTCAGATGTACTTCCCTGAGTGCTAGACACTGCAGCAATGTCGATGAAGCAACACGATGCACAAAAAGTGTAAACCGTGAGTATTGTTGTTGTCAAAAGTTCCAGGGCGGACTATATTTTTCAAAAGTAGGCTCCCTAGCTAAAGAGTAGTGGCAAAGAGCAAAAAATCTATAGTGAGACAGGTTGTGGTTCCAATACTGATTCTGCCCTTTACCAGTTGGGTGTCCTTTGTAAGTTACTTACCCTCTGATAGGTCTCAATTTTTACATCAATAAAATGGGAATAGAAAAATACTTGCTCATAAAACTGAGGCACGGATTAACTGAAATCATGCTTGTAAATCACTCAGTCCAGTTCCCAGCACAGAAATTATACCACTGTTGTCATTGTTACTTTAACATACAGCTATACTATTATTTCATATTATATGACAATGTCATAGTCTTTAAAAGGATCACATACATATAAGAAATAGTCATCTGTTTGCTTAATTCTGATCAATTCTTCCTCAAAGTAAGTAACTGTAGACTGATAACTGTTTTTAACATGGTAGTACGGAAGCAAAAAAAATCTTAATTGCTGATTTGAATATGTCAAAATATGTAGTTGGAATCCGTATTTTATTTTAAGGTCTTTACGCATCACAGTGAAAACTTTAGCAAAGAACATCTTAATGCCTCCTCTTTCAGGATGTTATCAAATAATGAAAGACTGATGAATCCGTATTTTCCCCCTCAACATATTAGGAAGTATCTAAAGTCAATGTGATGACTTTACAATATGGGTGCTGTAAACAGAAGTAGTCCACAGTTCATCTAGGGTCTTTGTGTGACTTTTTGGATAAAATCCATAAATTCTCATCCTGCTTTAAAAATACAATAACAAGAAGCAATTCAAGAAAATTTTTTAAAAGATCTATCATCTGAAGAAAACAAACAGTCTAGGAAAGTCAAAATACTTAAGGTAGAACTGTATGAAATAGAAATAAAATGATTATAATGATACAAATAGTAGTAAGAACAGCTACAAATTAGAAAATCATAAATTCAAACATGATCTGTATAACAGACAACGCTGAAAGCTCCAGGATTGAATGATTATTTGAACAGAGTGGCTTTCCCATTTAGAGTTCAGGAGTTTATTCACCAAGATTTTTCATCACAAATCAACTTTTTTTTCTGGCATTAAAACTAGGAAAACAAGTTGGCTGATGAAAAAAAAGGAAAAGCATGAAAACTCAAGATTGTTCCCCATCTTTCAAAGGGTCTTTTAGAGAGTGCCCGTGTCTTCACAACCAAATGTTTTCTAGTTCTATATTATTACTTTGCCCGCCACCAGTTCCCTTCTCCATAACCAGCAAGGAAATGGAACAGGTAATATCTGGAACGAAGGGAAAACGGTGGGTTCGTTCTAGGCTTCTGACCGAAAGGAATTGAAAAGCACCTTTCAGCAGCAGAAAGCGCTGCCTTCAGGTGCTCAGAGGGAAACCCCAGAGGCGCCCAAAGGCTCTGATGGGGACCGACCTTTCTCAGGACACCCTGAGGAGGGATCTCAGCCCAGCTGTCCAACTTGAAGACTCGGAAGTCTTCAGAGTCACTGAAATTCAAGTTACTTTTCTTTTGGGTAGAGCAAAAGTCAAATGCATTGCGTTCCACGGTTTCAGCTAGGCATTTCTTTGACAGAGGCTGGTGGGCGGGGTAGCAATCTCCTCCAACATTAGGACAGCAGAGATTCGACTCTAGTAGAAGAAGGTGTAGTAGCAGCGGGGACCACTGACTGAGTCCTTTGCTTATGGAGACTTAGAGACCTATGATCTTGCCTCACTGAGTCCTCATTACAATTCTGTGTTATGATCTCCACTTTACAGAGGAAGAAACAGTTCCAATGCAGTGAAATCGTCTGTTCAAGGATGCGTAGCTGTTAAAGCTAGTCTGGTATTCAGTCCAGTCTGACTCTGAAACCCTGACACTTAAACCCTACTGAAACAGTTGGAGAACCATGTAATCCCCTCTCACTCTAAGCAAAGGAAATATCTACAAAACATTAACCACAAAGCCTATCGAAGCCCCCTTTAGCTGTCCTCTGAGCTCCCATTCCAGGTGCTGCATCCTCCCTTGTCTTTCCAGAAAACCCCGCCCACAACATCAGAAATGCTATAACGCCAGTTAAACTCCCCTCCGATGATTCAGTTTGTGCACGCTGTCTCTTTCCACTGGGGATAAGACAGGACGAACAGGGCGTGGTCCCTGCTCCTACGCATGTCACCAGATCTGCACTCAGAAGGGGCCCCGCACGCACTTCGTCTAATACTTTGCTGCCATCTTGAAAATCTCGGTAACTTTTAAACAAGTGGCCCCACCTTTTGATTTTGCTGCCCCTGCAAATGGGATACAGATGTTGGCTACCAGTGCAACTCCAGCACCAATCACGGCCATTGAGAGAGGTCTCACTTGGGTCCAAATACTGTCCTTAAAACTGTATGCCATCCACTCATTTAATCCTCTCAACACCTAAGGAGGGAGGTGCTATTATCATCATCAGCCCTTTTTAGGCAAAGAACCAGAGGCACAGCGTGAGTAAGTCACCTGCCCGAAGTCACGCTGCTAGAATAAGTGTAGAATGTGGGATTCCAATCCAGGCTTGCTGGCTTCTTCTATGCTACTCTGCTTCTGGGATGGAAGCGGCGACGAAAGCAATTAGGTTGAATTTATAATTAAACCTCAAAGCCGTTTGAGCAGTAATTTTCCAGGGACTTAAGGTTCTGAAAATACACCGGGTCTCCTGACATTGGAAGGCTGATCGCAAAATTACAAGAGGGACAGGACATCTGTGCACAACAGATACTATTGAATTTCTCATATCAGAACAGCATAGCTGAAGGGGTTTGTAAATGTTAATAAATCTTTGGATGTTGACGGGTCTTATAGGTCTGCATAAAATCTAAATGAGATTTGCATCTGACCTACTTAAACTATTTTCTTTATTCCAAACAACTTCAGGAAAGCCATTAAACCACCAGGACGATAAAAGCTGATACTTACTTCCAGAAAAAAGTTAAATAAACACAATAGCTAAGTGATAATTTAATTAGATAAATTTATGTCTAAAATACAGGGTTGTATTTTTCTTCCCCAATGCAAGCACTGACCCTCCGTGCTTTATGAAAAGTAAAATGAAACAACACGTCATTGACAAGGGTCTTCATCGTCTTAGAAATTATAAACTAGCATGTACCTCAGTTGAATTTCTTTACTGATCAAACAATTTAACATTACACAAGGTCTGAGTTTTTACGTTCTATGTGACATCTGTGTAACTCGCTGCTTTCTGAGTGTAGGATGTGTACTCGGGTTATAGAGGTTTATTGTTTTCCTTTTTTCTCAAAACCACTAAAAATCCTTCTAACTAACCTACAAGTGATTTTTCTTTCTCATTTTCAACGTCGTACACTTTAATAGATTTTGTTTCTACCTTGTTAGATAATAATTTTATTACAACCGCTGAGACAAGGCTCTCACAAATTTAGAGCTGCTGCGTGGTTACGTAGATTCTTGTTAACATCCCCTAAAAAGACAGGTGACTACTCCCCGCTCCGATTTTCATCTTAACTGTCGTAACTTTAAGATCCACGACCGGGTCTGAAACATCCCCATCAGACATCCACATCACAACAGATCCCTTTCTCCCCGCCAAAAATAAATGAGCCAGTTGTCAGGGCTGACTGGTGCATTTTAAAGGCTATCTTAGCCAAGGGTATTATTTCAAGAGATGAGCAAATGGGGAAACCCCACGGTCCTGCCAATAAAATATGAACTTGAGGTGCAAAGAAGCACTCATAAATATTCCCTGGAACAAGGGGTTCGTTGTTTCACTCCAGCCCTTCTAGTGGCTGCTCTGATCTCAGCCTCTCTCTGTGTCAGGGAAGCCTCTCCCTTTAACCTGTGGTTTTTTCAAGCTGAGCCACTACGCTATTTATGACTATAAATTTGAGTCGCCCCGTCTGTGCGCTCCTGGTACACACACACTGAGCGCCCCCCTCCTTTTTCCCCACTTTGGTATTTCAGTGTGGAAGGATGAAAGGGCTTCCCCTGGAGCTGATGCGGTTGGGGATGTGGAATTAGCTGCCGTGCCGGTATGAGGTAGACTGAGAGCTCCCAACACAGCCTCCACCTGCGTGGCCCAGAGACAGCCTCGAATGACTCACCTCATTCATTTTCTTCTTTTCAAGGGCTTGGAAACAAAACAAAACAAAACAGAAAAGACTTCCTATCTTTCTCCACCTCACCCTCCTTGCTCTCTGCCTCCAACTGTGAGTCTTGACCTCTCCTACACTCTCACCATCTCCTCTCCACTAAAAACAGAGCTAATAATTTCTTCACAGGCGTGACAGGAGGACTCAATCAAAATTATAGACGCAAAAGGGTTTTAGAAGCCAAAAACGAATTGCATGTTTGATTATTGTTCTTTTTGTTCAATGTGCCTTTTTCCCTCTTTTTTTTTTTTTTTTTTTTACTTTCCCTTCAATTTCCCCTTTTAAATTTTAATTATGTTATAAAATAGGAAAGGCAAAACCCATGAAATTCAATCAATGGGATGGTCAGGGAGAGGTGAGGAGGCAAGGAAGGATGGGGTGGTCGGGAAACGAACAGCCCTGGAGGCTGGGATGCCCTGGGGAGCTTTTCTCCTGATGGGTGGAGGCTGCAGTTGGCACTTTATAAGCCTTTCCTTCTCAACCAGAGAGGAAACAGGAGACTGTACCTAAATGATTAAGCTGTAACGAATTGATTTTCAGCTAATCGAAGCCTCAGGCTATGAAGAAAGTGGGACCAAAGGCAGACCCCAGGAAGGGTGGGGGCAGTGAGGAGAGGGGTGCCAAGAAAGCCTGGAGCCGGGGAGGCCCTAGAACGGCAGAGAAAGGCCACAGAGTGGGAGGGGAGTGGGGGGAAGGAGAGAGGGAGGTGATATTGACAAAAAGGAAGAATGAAAGGGAAGGAACCGGAAGTGCAGAGTGAGCAGCCCCCAGCCCTCGTTCTTTGTCACACTTTCTTATTTCCAGCTGTTACTTTGATTAAACTTCTAAAACTAGCAATTTGGGAGTGACCATTAAAATGTGCAAAAAAAAAAAAAAAAAAAACTTCTCATTGAACGGTGATTATAACCTTCTCTGCTGCCAAGCCCGTCAATCTGGAGTCACACAGCTTTAGGGGACAGCAAGCATCCCCCGGGCACGCGCGGATGCCAAGGTTGGATGGAGGAGAGAGAGCAGGGCTCCACCCTCAGCAACTCCTTTTCTCTTCAAAAGTGAGGCATGTCAGGGGAGAGAGTATAGCTCAGTGGTAGAGCACGTGCTTAGCTTGCTTGAGGTCCTGGGTTCAACCTCCAGTACCTCCGTCAAAAAAGTGATCAAAATGATAAATAAACCTCATTACCTCCCCCAAAATAATAATTAAAAATCATAATTAAAAAAGGAAATTTAAAAAGTTCAATGTATTAAAGAGTGGCTGTTTTACTCAATATTAGCATTTGTTATTCCAGGCATAATCCCTGAATATGTAACTGTAATCTTTAGATCATCTTTCTTTCCATCCCATCTCATCACCCCCCTTCCTTGAAAAAAGGAAAAAAATCTTGCCGTGTGTTTATAGGTGTGTTTATGTTACCCAAGTGTTAATAACCCTGTTGGAGAGACTACATAGATAGGCATCTTTCGGCAGATCTGTGTAGAAATTCCTCTCCACTGGGCACTTGAGTCAGCCAAAAACAACAGTAAATATCAATGATGTCTTTCAAATCTGTCAACTGAGGGCAGAAGCATTTTTTTCTTCCAGTACCAGGAGAATTTAATGATTTGGGGAAGTGAGGGGAGAAGGGTTTAACTGAAAAGTTTGAAAGCCCTTTTTTTTTCCTATTTCATATCTTAACATGCTAAATATGTTGTTATAAAATATGAAAAAAATTTAACCACATTTTTATACTTTTATGCATGAGAATTAGTATATACTCTTGAACTATATCTCAGTATTTGACACCAAGCCAACTGATCAAAACCCAATAATAAACCCAAAGTTCTTCTTTATCAGAGAAATACATGTAGACAAAGGACAATATAAAAGTGAATTTCCTGTGTTTACTGATTTTTGTAATTTCCTCTGAAACATCTACAGCATTATGTCATTTTAATTATACTATCACCAAGTAATCAAATAAGATTGGCTTCTAACTAAAAGATCTTAGAAATGCATTACATGTTTATCTTAACGTAAACTAGAGATACACTAGATACACTAAACATTGCAAGCAAAGTACCTAACTGATACGTAAACTAACCCTTAACATTTTTGAAAAAGAGATAGTTAAAAGAATTACCGGAAAAATATTTTTGTTACTAACAAAATAATGTGGTACTGACTAAGCAAAATTCCACTGACATTCAATAGTTTCAGGGACAAAGCAGAGAAGTCAGCCTGTAAAAGCTGGAGGCCATGAGACTGATAAAAGTTGGCCTAAGAATAATGAATAAAACAGAGTGGGAAGTTTCTCTTCACACAATTAAGAGTTAATATTTGTTTGTTCAATGTGAACAAATCACTAAAATTATTTAAAAGGGAAAATAATGTTTTTGGCTTCATATTTAGTTGTTTACATTGGCCTTGAAGCAATTTCTTCACATTTTACTTTTTTTCTTTCAGTAAATTCTAATCTATTTTTCGCTTATGAACATAAAACTAGTCTCATCTGAAGTTTTTAAAAAGAGATATTTTGTTAAATATGAGTCAAAGTTCGAATAAAATTTAATTGTTCTTGGTGAGTAAAACTTGTGATGGAAAAAAATGTCTTCCAGAATGACAGGATAACTGTAGAAAACCCATTATTTGAGTTCCAAAATGACAAGGGCAGGCATTAATAACAAAGATGCTACTAGGCCCTCTTTAATATAATTCAACTTATTATGGGAAATGTCAACAAATTCTTTTCATAGATTTAAATATCCAGGTGACTTCCTCCATACAAGTCCCTTGACTATTGC
Source organism: Camelus bactrianus (assembly GCF_048773025.1). Lineage (NCBI taxonomy): Eukaryota > Metazoa > Chordata > Mammalia > Artiodactyla > Camelidae > Camelus > Camelus bactrianus. The sequence continues at coordinate 36,705,396 of NC_133558.1, forward strand.
TAATTTGATCATTGGCCCTTGGTCTCCACTATATATATATCTTTACTAAAAATACAAAACAAAACCCACTGGAGTCTTATAAAACATGAGAAAAATTGCAAATAATATTTGTTACTGAATGTTACAATAAGAAACACCAAAATTCTTAGCACAGTTAATAACGCTATTACACTTTTACCTTTTCTAAGCATGCTTTGACCTTCTTTATTATGAAGAAATACAGAAGTTAAAATTTTTACTAAGTAGTGATTGACTGTAAGCTTTAGATGTATGAGAAGGCATGGTCTAAAGACAATAAAATAAAATTGTGGTTCAATTCTCTTCAGAGACTACTAGGTAAAAATCACTTCGTATCAGAATCAATTTGTCACTAATTTCATGTAAGACATTTTGTTCAGCATTATTAAATAAAGAAAAGGCAATGCAGTTTATTACTGAAGATGATTTACTCAGCAATTCAAGCATGATAGGAATAAATAAATATTTTTCTGAAGCTTATGTCCAGTATTGCTTCTCTGGAGTCAAATCAATCATTGTTATTTCACGGTATACTTAATAAACCACTTTGTTATTATAATCCAAACAATGTAGCCAAAATTTTATTGTTTTAAAAATAAAAGCATTCTTTCATGATAAAAATGGTCCTAGAAATCACTGAATAAAACTGTTTATTATTGTGTTTGGCTTTCTTATTCTAGGTAAGTTTGTAAAACATAATGGCACACAGGTTCAAAAATCATACTTAATTCCTGTCTGAAAAAAAACACACTTCTCTTGTGAATGATCAAAGCATTCAAATATAATAAAATACATCATTAGAACAGACTCATGACTGAGCTATTGTTTTATAAAGTGCAGAACATAACGCATTCTTTCCTGTCAGATTTCAGATGACCTGAACTGATTTTTTTCTCAGTGATTTATTGTGTGAATCTGTAAATCATGCTAGGTTGCAATTTTTCTATGAAAAGATTAGGACAAATTTAAATTACTGAATCATCTTGAAAAACTGCTCCACAGGAAAACATACCATGTTTGCATGCGGCTCATACTAGGAAAAAGTAATCAAACTAATTTAGAATTAAGACATATTTTAATGGCCTGAATGGTCCAAACTGAACCTGTTAATTATATGTAGAAGGAAAGGGCCCCAAGGACACCTGATTAGGGCAACCAATGAAGACTTACTAAAACCCATAATGAGAGCTTTGTCTCCAGCAACGTGAAACACATGATTTATTAGGGACCTTCTCCTTCCTGCTACGATTCCGAAGAGCAAATGAGCAGGGCATATTAAGCCACATATATTATAAAAGCATCACGTGTTATTAAGATTTGTTGCTATCTGGATTTTCAAAGAGTATTTTTTGAGATAGTAGATGAGGAAGTTTTTAATTAAGTGTGTAATAAAACATGTCCTATTTTAAGCCCAAGCAGACTGCATTTTTAAAACGAAGTTTTAAAAGCTCTTACGCCAAAAGTTGATTACATTTGCTGATTAAGTTTTGTCTTCAAAAATAAACACGTACTTTTTTTTTTTTGGATGTTTGAAGATAGTAAATTTTCACCTTGGGTCTTTACCAAAACATTTGAAGAAAATTACAGCCCTTGTAAAATCATTTTAAAGGTAATGACTCTTTAATATCATTGGAAGATGAAATACTGTGCTCTAATTCATTATTTGAAACTGTCAATAACAATGTTTTTGGTATTGTCAGTAACAGCACTGAGTAAAACATAATTTTAAAAATTATTCTCTAACACTGCTCTTAAAGAATTTTTCATTTGAAATTTTATATCTTAAATGGAAAGGAAAGTTTTGTATAGGTAAAGACCATCATAACATGTTTTACATTTCTCTTGCTTTTAAAAAGAAATCAAATAAGTAGGTTAGATTTTAATCCTTATAGTTAAAAAATGTTCAGTGGCAACTTCTTTTCCAAAATCTTTGTCGACAGAATTTCAGACTCTATCCTTGAAAGTCTTTGATAGTAATCTTTTACAATATTATTTGATCTTAAATTAATTTCACATCAATATTTTCACAGGAGTTGCCTCCCCTAAATGAAAGTTCTTAAGTGGCATATAAATTACACTTGTATGTTTTTTAAATTACTAACCAAAAAAAAAAAAAAAAGGTTCAGAATGTCACTTTTACTTTTCCATCTATAAGTACTTGCATTATTAGCAGTAGTATTATTATTAATTTTGCCCATAGCATAGCAATCCTCATAAATTCTCTTTTTTTTAAGACTGTTGCCTGTTTATTCATACATTTAAGCAAGGATGAAATTTTAACAAGATGTGAAAAGACCTAAATCTACCCAAACCATGTGTTTAATTTTAGCTTTTTATATTGAAAAAACAAAATATATATATGTACACATGACTTTGTTGCCTAAGGCAAAATCTTACATTGCCTCAATGAAAGGAAGGAAACAGAAGCCAGAGAGAAGAGTTATAGAAAATGACTCTAAATAAACATGACCACCTACCAGGCAGCTACTTTACCATTAGGAAAACTTTACTTTGTTATAACACAGATTAACAAAGAAACGAACAACATACCTAAATTGACAAAGCTCATGACCATGTCAGCATCATTCAGAAAGTTGGTATCATGGAGGCTGGCTAGAGGAGGACTCTGGGTGGTCAGGGGAGTCGTTCGAGACAACTGTATACGGCGAGGGTACCCATTGGGAGAGGCTGGGGGTCCCTTCCTGGCTCCTCTGGTCTCTCCTGCCAAGGATGCCCTCCCCGAGGACTCCGGCTCCTCGGAAGTGTCCTCACTGGCCATGGCGTTGTACAGGTCCAGCATAAAGAGAGGTGCGGAGGAAGCTTGCTTTCCAGGTGAAAAAGGTCTGGGTCTGTGAGGCAGACCCAAGATAGAGAGAATTTCCCTCTGGATCTCCCGTCTTTCGTGGTTCCGTAGTCTTCTATAAATAAAACTGGAGTGAACATGATTGTCTCCCAAACCTCCTTTTGCACAACCCACTAGAACCCAGCAGCTCCAGAGGAAACCCACAATACCCCTAAGTAAAAATACAGTCAGATGCATTTTTGTCCAAAAGCAAAAGCTGGTATTTTTAGTCCTTCTTCTCCTCTTAAAAAAAAAAAAAAAAAAAAAAAAAAAATCTAAGTTCCTAGGAGGTATACGTTCCCAGTAGCTGAAAACAAATTTACCTATTCTTCATGACAGTGTCATTTCTGAACACAACATCCTCACGGTTTTTCCTGCCCTATTTTAAATATTTTTGGAATATGTCAAGAGTTGTTATTTCTAAGAAAGCTGAAACTCGGATTTCCAATTATCCACAGTTGTTAAGAGTTTTTGCTGCATTGATGTAGCGGGAGACGGCTAATATGATTTGATCAGATGACCTATGCATTCCTATATGAATGTATGCCAATCAGGCCTTTGGTATTTGAATTAACGGAGGTTGATCTTCTGATAAACTGTAGTTCCCAAAGTCATCTTCACTGTCTCTTGACTTCTTCTCAGCCCTTGTGCTCTTCCCAAGACAAATCCTGATTTCTGAGTCACAGATCTACGCTGATCTGCACCTTGGTGTTGGAACATATATTTGTCCGGCAGCTTGGTGATAACTTTAACATCTTTTGTGTCGTCTTAGTGTAAAGCAAGACTCAAGGTTGTGCTAGTCAAGTCAGTGTGTTTCCCTGAATTTACTTGAAAACCTTCCTGTGGGCTCCTTCACTCCCTTTCTCCTCCTGACTGTTAATTCCACCTCCAGCAGGCACAAATACACCAGCCCTCTTCAAGGGAGATCTAAAGAGTAATGTAAGCACAACCGTGCTGGGAAAGAAGAGGCTTCTCATTGTAATTTGAAACTGGTAAAGCAAAAAGAACTTAACCCTTTCGCTACCAGAAAAGCCTCCATTTTCGCAGTTTGATAGCCAAGCATCTAACACAGCACAGTGATGCCTGGAGCGTGTTAAGTCCTAGGAGTGGGGAAAAGCCACTTTTCAAGCAGCAGACTGAAAATTTTGTCACCAATTTTATAGTGGACCCTTTCAGATCTTTCTTTTCATAGTACACATTGAACACACTTCTATATTAAGTCTCAGGTTGCGGCTGAATTCACATGACTCCGTTCTATATTTGAGGTTATTTCTAGTTTTTATAAGTTATTAAACGTTACTTCTTAAGAAATAAGAGGACAAGGCATAAACTGAGGTTAATTTGTTATTCCTTAATGACAGCCAGATCTTTTCAGAATAAAATACAGTAGAGAATTCATCACCGGTAAATATATTCTCACTCCCAAAGCAGTAATTATAATAATTAAATAATAGTGATTAGATAGCCCAGCTTTAATAATCTTTAAATATCAGTATTTTATGCAGAAAAATACATTCGTATTTCTCCTGTTAACTCAGTGCATTGGAAATACAAATAGCCTAAGATATGGTGTCATGATTCTTAACTTTTAAGTCATTTCGGTTGAAATGTAAACAGACTTACAAATTAGCTATTTCCCATCAGTTAGTTGTACTCAGTACTTTGATTCGGTTTAACCTATGCAAATAAACACCAGTCAAATGTTCTTCACGACTGCATGAAGATTGAAATTTGCGTTTTTAAAATTTGATGGGTACAAGGGGGAACGTGCACACCTTTCTAAAATACCATACTTAATCCAGGGAAATGAACAAAGTACGTGTTTATCCTTAATGTTTAATGCCTTTAAAATTTGGAAGTCTACAATGTTTTTGTGCAGCTATAATTTTCCTTACAAGCTCTCCCTGAACTTGAGGGCTCACAGTACTTTCATTGTCTGGGATAGTTTTCTGATACCAGTGTAGATTTATCGAGCAAATTCTAGAACTATTATGAAATTTTAATGTTTTTCCTTTACTCTACTTAGAGGCACCTGGTTTCTGGTTTAATTTCTTTTTAAATATTTCCTCCGAGTGTCTAAAGCAAAGCCGTATTTCTCGTAAGTTGGCAATTTATTGGTGAAGGCAAGATACTGAAAGGGCTTGTGAAATCTTACCGTGTGCATCATTTTCCTTCTGCAAACTTACACAAACTGCATTCAAACTTGGTGCTGCTCTTCAGCCTTTGCCCTCCTGGAAATCCTTCAGCTAATAGCCAAGCAGGATGCCACAGTAGCAGGCACAAACACTGACATCCACGGGAACACCTCTATAACACAGTTATCGCATGAGTAACAGCAGTGCAGTTTGAAATTTAGTGAAAGAATACCATTTCAGTCAGAAATGGTTTAAATCACTAAAATTCTTGCCATTGTTTATTTCATAGCCAAACCAAACTCAGAATCTTTTGGTCACTGGTGCAGAGTCCAATCAATTACTTTGAGATAAAAAGCTACATAATCCCAGATGAAGTATATTACGGTGTTCCCCTATATTTTAGAAGAAATCATCAAGGTTATGAATTTGTCTCATGTCTCCAGAGTTACAAGTAAAAAAATTGGCGACCCTAGAAACAATTCTTATCTTCCACACGTGCTGGTTTTCTTCCCCCCAAGATACAAGTGAAAAATAAAAATGAGTGTAGGTATCACAAGTCCCCAAAACTCATTTTCCCGAAGTATGATTTATAATATTAATCAGTGTAATTGTAATTTAATTGCTTAGCCAGGCATAGTGCTACCTCTGTCCTGGAAGTCAATTGCTAGCAATCTTGGTGAGCACTTTTAGTATCCACCCTCCCCCCAACCTTTCCTTCTAACGCAGACAAGATTTGGCAAACATTCATTTTTCAAAAGGATCAACATGTGCAATGAGAGAAAGAAAATAAAGAAGAAGAAGAAAAAAAAAAACCTGCCAGGAATAGAAGGGAAATGCTAACCACCAAACGAAAAGTCAGATTTATTTTTAATTAAAAGTAAAGGGATTTTAACACATCATCGGGATTCCTGGGTCAATTTGTATCTAAGTAGGTGAGAGCAATTTAGAAGAAATTTTTTGCAACTGCAAAGTATTAATGTTCCAAATGTGAGAGCATGTATTTAAAAGTCATATGAGTCACTAAACAGACTGAATAAATCTATTTAGTACGAAAGAAGGTGGGACAGGAGAAACATCCAGGGCTTTTACAAGAATTGTTCATAAAGATAAGCACATTCCACGAAGAGGGGCCTTCGTGGAAACCCACCTCTCACAGTGTAGTATTTGCCTGGGGTACGTACTAACACGCTGATATAAGTGGCCTTCTGGCAAGAAACAGAGGCAGTTGAATGCATGGAAGAGGTAATTCCCCACTGTCATTCCTCTTGTTCATTTCTCCCTTTCCCTCACAAAAATCTGACGCACTTAGTCTGTGGATATGTAAACTGATGTGTCCCATAGACGGATCCCATCTTCCCCAGCCTCTCAAAAAGAAACTTGCTCAAAAGAAAGCTGAAGCATTTGTAAATCTCTCTGTTTCCCGCCTGGTTTTGTTGGTGGTGGTGTTGTTATGTTGGTTTCTCCTTGAAAGGGAGAGTCCTCGTTGAAAGACAAACGTTTGCCGTGAAAGACAGATACCCAATGTCGATGGTATCTGCACTCCCAAGTTTGAAAACGATCCAGAGTCATTTGAATATGATCATAAAATTCTTAAGCAGAAACGGTCTTAGATTGTGTTGGAGGGAGCAGGAGAACTGTTGGACGGGGTGAGAGCACTTAGGCGGTTGAAGAGGCTGAAAGCAGGGGGGGAACCCAGGGGAGACACCCCCTTCTAGAAGCTTCTTGGTGAATGCATGTACAAGTGCAGAACAGAGTAGCGTCTGTGACATGAAACTGCTTTCAGCCCACTCTTTTCTTGGAGCCCAAACACAGCACATATGTAAGCAGGGAACATGGCGTCCATAGGAGGGGTCCACAGCAAGGCAGTGATGCCTACACCCCCACCCTCCGACTTAGACGTGGCGGGGGTAACCTGAAAGGGACTGTGGTTGTGGAAGTAGCTGCATGTTCTATCTGGTTAACAGTTGTTAAAGAAGCCTTAGAAATGAATAATAAAAGAGAGTGACTGAAAACATTTGAAATGTTTGGTATTATTTTTAATGAGTGGTGACATCACTGACTATTTTTAAGTGAACAGAGAATTTGTCAGTACATTTCATATTATTACACGTTCCTAAGATTGTTTTATATTGTTTCATGAGAGTAGGGGTTCTAATAGCTATTTAAAGGAGAATAAAACAACACTGGAACATTAAAAAGTAAGCACTATTAATGAAATACCCATGTAAGGATTGAATCTGACAAACAGACTCCAAATAACTGACCTCAAGACACTTCCTAAGTCAAATTATTAGGGCAGATGCTTTAGGCATCAGCCAAGTTGACAGAATATTTAAAATAGGTAGGTTGGCCATTAAGCAGTTATGTAATTAACCATGAAAGAATAACTTCATTTGTAGAGCACTTCATAATTTTAAAAACTCATTCACAACAATTCAGCATTTGGAATTATTTATTCATTCAACAAGCATTGACCGAATGCCTACTGTGGGACTACCATGTGCCATAAGCTTTATATCCCACCCCCCCACAAAAAAACCCAACTGAGATTCTTGTCCTCACAGAGTTTACAATCATATATTATAGCTTCAATGATCAAGAGATAATTCTACATTTTTCTTGAGAGTTGAGTTAGAACGCAAGCAGGATAAAAGTAGGGGCTGAGGTTATTTTGTTCATCAGCATAAACAGCACAAGTTAGCAGCTCAATTAATATCTGGTGAACAATCAGTTTTTAAATAAAGGTGAACAAAATTCCAGGGGTTTTATAAGGGCAGTATTCTCTGGAAACAGTATAAGGACTCATTAGACACAGTAGTTGACAAATCACTGTATCTTTTAATACATAGGCTTACCTATACTACGAAACGTTCCCCTCGTGGGGAAACTGGCTTATTCCGTGCCTCATCTCACAGCTGGGAATCAACGTGCAAACTTCTGCCAGTACCAGATAATCACGATGACTCAGAAGGAAAAGCATCATATAGTGAATCACATTAGCACTTGCAAAATACCTTGGTCTGTCCCCACAGGGAACACTGATAAGGTGACTGCCTCTTGAATGCAAGTGGCCCTCGGCCCAAAAGAGCAACTTCTGTTCGTATCCATTAATACCTCATAACGTTGAGTTGAAATGGCTTCTCTGGTTAGTTTAGTTTTGTGTTTTGCCGCTGTTTTTATGACCCGTATCACAATGCAAGAAGCCCTGAAAGTGACCCCTTTTTGTTTAATAAACATTAGCAATGAACACCACACCTGCTGAGGCTCACACAGGTATACACAGAGTTGAGACACACAGTCGGCATTTGATAAAGCAAGTCGGAGAGTTTCAAAGCCTTTCAACCCATGTTTTTCATACTTCACACTTCAGCAAATGGAAGACTCTACAAGCATCTTACCAACATACTGGCCAAGTCAAAACGTGTAGGAGTCTCTCAGATCAATGAACGACACAACTGCCAATTTATCCCCATAATTCCCAGGAACAGCGCGTTAGTCCTCAGTGGAAAATACAATCTATAAATGTCACTAGTTGTGATACATTCAGAATGAGACCGTTCAAAGGAAATTTTTAAATGACTTTACCTAATGCAAAACTGCCTTCAGAGCATACTTACTATTATCTGCAATGCTTTAATTTAAGATAAAAAAGTAAAGCCCTACTCTTCCATATTATCTTTCTTTTTTCCCAGGAAACCGACACAATTGCATAGAATCCTCATCAAAAACTTTACGGTAAAGCTTTAGGATAAATTTAAAGCCTAACAAATGAGCCCTAATTATAACACAAACACTGTCCAGCAGCGACAGAAAGAACTTGTGTATATATCACTCGATACCCTTTAATGTTCTGCCACACGAGAGGAAACCAACTCTGTTTTCTAAGTCAATATACGCTGAGGAAAGGTAACTAATAAGGAGGCCAGTGGACAATATTTACTAATATTCAAGTTGGAAACATACAATGCTATCCGTCTAACACAAAGTCTCTCAAACCAGGCTACACATTACAGCCACAAATGGGGAGCTGGGAGAACCTTTAAGAATTATTAATGGTGTTGCTAAGAGAGTAGCTCTTACTCCTATGTATTTTGTATTGATCATTTTGTGATATACACAAATATTGAATCTTGTTGTGTATTTGAAGCTAATGTAATGTATGTCAATTACGCCTCAATTGAAAAAAGCAAAACAAAAAAATGTACTAATGTCTGGGCCGCACAGAAGACCAATTAAATCACAACTCTGGAGGAGGGCCCAGGTATCAGTACATTTTAATACTGATTAGTAAGTGGTGACAGTTGAGAACCCCTAACAAACAGTCTTGGCAACATCCAAACCACTACCCGCATAATACGTGTATGTTTCAGTATCACGAGCGCGTCTCCGAACTAGGACAAGATCTTTGATTTTTAACTTGACTGCTGCTCAGATTCCCTGGAATGTAATCCAATTTAAACAGCACATGATGCTTGCATTCAGAGAACCTTTTGCACCCATCTTTACACTAAATACAGCTCACTCAGCAATAGATAAATAAAACACACAGTCCCTGCTCTTTCCAAATTTAGAGGTGAGTTGTTTCTAGAACAATTTCCTAAGATATTTGTATTTGAATGCTGAGCTGAAAGGGGGCAACTTCTTAGACACAGAAAGAATAAGAATGTATTCCGCAAAAGGGCATCTGTTTATCGCACCAGCCTCTTTGCTCGTTTCCAGTTCCTTCTTGGACTATAAGGTAAGGTGAATCGCAAAGGCTGCTCCACTATGTAAGTGTTTATAATTCAATTAAAAAAAATTGTCATCTCAACCCACATAACTGGCGCCCTGCGTGCCTAGCCTGGGTATGCTCAGTTCTGAAAACGCCCTGTGGTCCTGGCTGTCGGGGTTGGGGGGGGGGGGGTCCGCGAGTGAATGCACGTGAGCTCCTCGGAGGGGCACGTGCATTTTGAGGCTCCCTCTGGGATCGGGTCTTTTTCTAGCTTCACTTCCCGGGTACTTTCTATATTTAAAAGCTATTGCTTTTCTTAACCCTTGCATTCCCTTGATATCTTTTGTTCTTCCATTTTCCAAAAAATTCTTTATCTCTCCGCCTCCCTTTTTAAAGGCCTTATCCCTCTGGCCTCCTTATCTAGAACTCTCTTTCAAGTGGGCGGCTGTTTTCTTTATCTCTCACCTTTCACCGCCTCGCTCTTCCTGCAGGGTAAGCCTGCCCTCTCCTTCCTAATCTCCAGTTCTTTCTTCCTTGGAGAACAGTTGTGTTTTCCATAGCTGCGTGCTCATTAGCAGGGCAGTGATAAAATCAGATCATACTGTAACAATACTCCCCCCAGCTAATAAATCCGTTTTACTTTTAAGCTGCTTCAGGAGAAATGGATGCAAATATCGTAACCTGTCAATCCAACTCTTGATCTGTGTGTTCAGATGCAGAAATACTTTTGAAACACTGATAACTTTTTAAAAATATGTCTCGCCAATATGTTAAAAATAGCAATAATAATAACTGAGTTTTAATGTGATACGCAGCCTTATAGTGAAAATACAAAAAAATAACATACATAGCTATTGAAATACCCTGATACTAGTCCACACCTAGCAAAATGGTTAATTATCTTTGAGCCCAACGTATTAATTTCTTTCTCTCAATATTTTTTCACCTTCATCCAATTATTTTTAAGTTTTTTTTAAACTGAAGTATAGTTGATTTACAATGTTGCGTTAGTTAATATTTTTATATTCTGACAGGAGACATTTATTTTAAGAGGAGGCCTTTATTATATATGCCATATAATTTAATACTGTCTTCTAAGATGTCTTTTCAGACTTTTCCTAGAAAATTCTCTAGATGCAATGCTTATCAATTGTATGTTATCTTCCAACTCTTTTAAGAAAATAAAATGAAGCCAAATCGTCTACAATTTCTAATGTAACCCAGGAATTCCTCACATGTCAATAAACCACTCACTCACATGTATTTTCAAACTTATTCTTCTTAAATCAGTGAAGGACTCATTCGATGAGGACCGATCAGATAATGTCCCTTAAAGAGAGCGGTTTAAATGCCAACCTTCAGGACTGCTTAAGATTTTCCAGCGCTTTCTACGTGGCAAAAGTTGTGTCCACAGAACTCTGGAGCAGTTCAGCGGCTCTGAGGTTTGCACTTCTAAATCTACAGATGTTAACGGATGCTCGGGTCTGTAGGAATTCGCTGGCACGCAGTGTTAGACGGTCCACATCCACTGGCATCAGAGCCACTTAGATGGATAAAAGCAGTGACTGCAGTGCATGAGTTTAAAGCTCATCGCCCTGTCATCTCCGTGCTGTTTTCTTGGCAAGTCTCCAAACGCTGTCTGGATGCCTGACTCTTCCACTCGGCACCCCCTTCCACTTTATCGCTTAACACGTGCTCAGAGAACGTCAGTCAGGAAGCCAGATTTATATCTTGGTTTGGGCCACTTAGCTGTCTGAATGACCTTGGAAATGTCATTTTGGAACCTTACAACTAGAGACACTTTTTTGAATCTAAGTTGTTTCATCTGTGAAATGGGGCAAAAAAAAAAACAAGACTTCACCACGGGGAGGAGGGTGGTTAAAGCCATTAAAATGAGAGAAGACATGAGTACAAGTTGATGTGGATGTATTTCGTGTCTCATCGTGGGCACGTGACCCAGTGCAACTGGATTCCTGTAAGTTTTTCCATTGGTCAGTGCACACTGATAGACTGAGACGATGTTTGTATTCCTCTTTTATCAGCTGATGGAGAGAAAAACATTTCAGAATTGCTATGGAAAGATCATTCCCCGAAATAAGGTTGTTATGTCTGCAAATAGACAAAGATCAACAAAGCCAGGGATTTTACGCTGTTATCTTTATGCACCATCTCCCAACATCTTGAAGGACATAAAACCTCTTTCTCCTTGGTGACACCCCCTCCTGGTTTTATCAGCTCATCTCAGTTCTCCATCCTATGGGATCCCAGTGCAGGACCAAAAAAAAAAAAAAAAAATTTGCTGGACTAACAGCTCCTGTACTGCACAAGATGGAAAATGTAAAATGCACACTCAGTGGAGGTTTTCGGTTCATGTTCATGGAAACCTGGTGAGTGAACGAGGGGAAGAGAGAGCTTGCTTCTCCTGGACTCAGTGAGCAACACTGGACGGAGGATGGGGGAAAGGGACTGTCCAATGCATATGGGCACGTGTGCAAGGGAAGCAGAGATACTTACACAATGTAGAGCCCTGCATTTTGGATCCAAAGACTTGAGTCAAGTAGAGATTTTGGTACTGCCTGCTTTGTTCCACATGAGGAAGGTCACTTAACACCTCTGCCTCGGTTACATCCTCTTTTTAAAAAAAAAAAAAATGGTGCTACATTTATTACTCAGAACACTGTCATTGAGTGGTGGACTGGACAATTCTCATACTTTTAGCCGAGAGACTACTCAAAGCATTTAGCATCCTGGGCACCTTTAGAATAAACAAAGATAGGTTAATGGTGGCAGTGATGGAGCAGAGTTATAATATGCAGTGTTTTCCAAACAAATTTTATCATTTATTTAAGGAGCCAATTGCTGTTTTGCAAAATACATCCGAGGACTGATCTGCAATCAGCACTTTTGGGGAAAGAATTCATCCGTGTCTTGTTATCATTGGGGAAGCAAGATAAAACCATGATTGAGACCCTGTGCTCAGAAACCAGACTGAATTTGAATCCTGGCTCCACTCTTTTGTGTCACCAGGCTTTGCCTCAGTTTCCTGCTCTGCAAAATGGGGTTAAAAAACAGTTCCTCCCACACAGGGTTTTATGAGGATTAAATGAATTAATAAGTGTATAAAGACTTAGCACAAGGTCTGGCACAGACTATGTAATACGTGGCAGGTAATAATGGACTTCACGACTTAGTGACTGGTTCCTGGAAGACAGGATTTTCTTCCAATGTCTCACAAGACCCCTCCATGCCTGGCATAGTGTTCAGCACAGAGGTGCTTAATAGAATGAATATCCACTCATCTGTTTCAAAAATGTTTACTAAGCATATACCTGTAGCTAAACCACAGCAACTATTAAATCAGTGAGTGCTTGCATATCTTACTACCTGCGAATATAGCATCAAAGGCTAAGAAAGGTAGGCTGTGACTGCGACTGGTCCACAAAACTGTGATGCCATTAATAACACAGCTCAACAGAATCTACCCTGCAACTGACCACACAAAAGGTCCAAACGCCCAACTCCTATAGGAGGTTTCCGCGCACCAGCGTGAACCTTAACATCATTAGCCACGGGCAGTTATCACAAAGGAATCTAGGACTATGTGCTTTTAACAGTAGTTTTCTTGAACTGAAAAGACACAGCTTCACTTTTTCAAATTGTACAAATACTTTGAGAAATACTCCATGGGAAAAAAAAAATAAAGATCATAAAAATGGGTCCAAGGTACTAAAATCAGTTCATGGCTTTTCACGCTTTCTCTTCCTCTCACTGACCAACTGGAGACAATCTGATTGTCATTCGCATTCATTCTGTCAATAGGGAAGCAGGGCAGCAGAAGAAAGATGATATTAAAATGAATCAAACCTGCTCTGTCCCAGAAATTTTTCTTAGGTTAGGGGGTAAAGGAGCTTTAAAGGAATAAATAGAGTCATTTAAAAAGACTTTGTGCCTTAACACAGACAACCGAAAATAAAAGGTGTGCTCATTTTGATAAAATCAGTTATAAAAACTAACTTTGGTTCACCAGCTAAAAAGAGCTACCATCCGAATACAACAAGGCTGTCTTTAGGAGCCATTCTAAAACGAGAAGTACTATGAATGGTTCATTACTTGGTCTTTGGTCTTTATTTGCCAAATATAGCCAATTATAATTTTTATATATAGTAGGTGGACAGAGATAAAATCCCCGTGTCCAAAAATGGAGCCGTAATAAATGGAAGAGTTTACTTTTTCCCACATGCGTGGGAATGAAAATGAAAGTCTTCTGGTGCCCAGACCAAACTCAAAACAAAATTCCTAAACGTCTGTTTTAGGATTTTGATGCCAAGCTTTAGCTAAGGAAGGAACAATCCACAGCACTGTTGAGACGCTCTGAAAAAGGGGGTTTTATACAAACGCTGACAGGCTCTGACCACCAGTTGTGACACAAGGCACCCGGGTAATTGCAGACTCCTTAAGACGTAACTAATTTCAGACTAAGTAGGAGAGCCAATATTTTGTATTTTAATTAAGAAACCAGGACTTTGTTTATAATAATTGACTGTTAGGTCAATTCTTGCCAGAATACACTTATAAAAGAGGATTTTTGCCTCCTGCAAGCTTTCATTTAAGATTTTGGAGCAGATTTAGGGTTTGGGATTGAAATCTTTTTAAATTATTTATGTTAGTTGCTTTCATTGCAATATTCATAGCTTAAGAATACATTGGTGTAGATTTTCAACCTACTTACTCATCGATGGTCATAAATATTATTTGCTTCTTGAAGAAAACTTTCAGCCAGAGTGATGAAAATATATTGTCTGTGATGAACACAAAGCCAAACTGTTTCCCTCACTAATTACTTAGAGCTGAAAGTAAATCAAAAGCTTGCAGAGTGTTATAAAATGAATCCATCAATATTCAGGACAGAATGGAACACCAAAGAGATCACCTAATAACAAATAAAATATCTTAGAAGTGAAACACTCACACGCTGATTTTGAAAATGTCTTTTTTTTTTTTGGCTCTTCAGATTAAAGCATTCTATACAATAAATCCTCTAAAGTGCCTGTTGTCAAAAAAAATTTTTTTTTCTTCTCAGTCATAATTATCTTTTGGCACAAGTGATAATAGTAACATTGCTTAATATTTGTTTTAAAAGTAAATTAGAGGCAGGATACATCTGAAAATTATACATCTAGAAGATGAGGTTCCAAAGGATACCAAATGGAACACTGCCACCTCTTGGTTATAGAAACTGTGAAGTTGCCGAAGTTCACTGGAGGCTTTTTTAAAGAAAATGTTTAGACATACTCTCAGCTTTTAGCACTCGTAATCCTATCTCAGTTGCTGTGAAAATATCCATCTTTAGATTTTTGTTTCTCAGTTGTAGTCCTTTTAGTATTTTGGTTTCCATTTTGCAAGCTGGTCCCCAAACTCTCGAACTTTAGAACCTGGAAACAATTCTTCCTGTTTATTTTGTAAAGAATGGGAAGTAATGACCCAGTAATGAGAAACACAAAGGGACTTTTATATCCTCGGGCTCTGTTGTGAATATTTCTATTACTTCTCTTTATACTAAACCACACCACTCGCCCTACAGAACAGGATTTTGCAGTGACACACTCAGAATCCCTAATTGCATTTCTTTCAGCTAGAAGGATTTATGCCTTCCCACCCATAAGTGTTTTATGTATACAGTTTTAAATTATAAGGCAAAAGAAATGATACAGTAGGTGCCTAGGTGCATGTAGGGACTAATTGGTGGGTGAGATGGGATGGAGGGCTATAAATACAGACAGATTTCATTTAGGGCAGCATCTGAAATTATGATGTTTTTCTCTGAATGGGACAAAACAAGGAAAATAAAGAATGGAAGAGTAGACAGACTTAATAAATAAATAAAGGAACTGGTTGAACAGCATATTCTACTATTTTTTCAGTCCAGTTCTTACAATCTGGCCCTCTGGCTATAAAAATAGAAAAACAGTAAGTAACATATAATCAAAATAATAAGAAAAAAATACATGTGTAAGAATTTAAAGGAACGAAAGAGAAATTCCTAGGAGCCAGCAAAAAAGAAGAAATGTAAAACAAAACTTTGTAAAGTGACTCAGTAGGTGTTCGGGGCTTATTAGACTCAAGTAAAACCTCAGCCGTAGGGGCTACAGATTAAATGTCCATTTGGGATAAGAACATGACCTTGGACATACGTGAGGTTTGATGTGGAACCTGAGCTCACTATAAAAAGCTAAGAAAATGAAAAACTGACTCGTGAGTGATAGAGGAAAGGGATAAAATCACTGGGAAAGTAATGAGGATCTTTGACTTAGCTTGAGGACCTAAGTGGAAAAAAAATTCTCCTTTAAAAATTAAAACAAAAGATTTCATGGTACTAGGCTGTCTTCCAAGATGATGGTAGAATCCCCAAGGCTAGAAATTAAAAAAAAAAAAAAAAAAAAAAACTAGTCCTAAAACCAATTGAACAAACATGAGTACCGAGCATCACTTCAACATCTGAGGGTACACAGTATTCCAGCAAGGGGGGAAATTCTCACTGAAGAGAAGTTCACAATCACAAATTACAAACCGCACAAGGAAACAATCTAACAGTAGCAGGTGCCATCAAATAAGACAGCAAGAGGTGTCACCCTTGCCAACCCGGAGGCAGAGAAACCATCTGAAACAGACTGTTTTAAAGTGTGCTTAAAATGGTGACAGAGACAATAGAAGACATAGAAACCACAATTTTTTTTTTAAAGCAGGACATTGAAAAAAGAACAGGATGATTTTAAAAAATAGAAAATTTTTAAATGATTTTCAAAATTTTAAAATTCAATAAATGATTTGAACAACCAACTAGACATACCTGAAAGAAAAATTAATGAACTAGAAGACTGATCTGGGACGTTTACCCAAAGGCACTACCAAAAAAAATTTTTAAAATGAAGTGAAAAGACATATGAAGAGGAAGTGTTGGAAATCTCTGCAAAACATTGTGGCAGGTTTCTCTTCAACAAACTCAGGGTGTTTGTCTCAATGTAATGTTTATAAACAGATTTCAGGAACAATTATTCAGTTGATCACCAATGTGGTACTCTCATATATTGCTTGAAATAATCACAGAAAAAAAAATGTATGTGCACGTTGCCAAATAGTAAGACTGGCTTTTAAATTATTGCTCATTTTGTTTGTTTTATGAGGGGTGGTAATTAGGTTTATTCATTTATTTATATTTGGAAGAGGTACTTGGGGTTGAACCTGGGACCTCATGCATGCTAAGCATATGCTCTACCACTTGAACTATACCCTCCCCCCTTAAATGATTGAAGTTAAGAATTTTCACATGTTCTACACTGTGGAAATTTGAATTCTTGGAGATAATTCTAGCTTTGGCATTAGGTCCTCATGAGGAGGCAGCCTCTAAAATAGTTCCTGTGTATTCACACCCTAGTGTCAGCATCTCCCTTTGAGTGTGAGCTGAACTTACTGACTTGCTCCTAATGAGTAAAAGAAGTCATGGGGGCTCACCTCCACTCTCAGGTTATAACAAGACTTGCCCCGTCTCAGAGGCTCTCCTCTCTTTCTCACTCTCTGGCTCTCTCTCCTGAATCCCCAGCTGTCCTGCTATGAAGCCATCATTCAGCCTAGGGGAAGGTCCATGAGGTAAGGAACTGAGGCTTCTAGTATCTCCATCAGTAAGCCTACAGGCAGATCTCACCCCTCATCCACCGCCATCAACCCATCAGATGGGACCACAGCCACCACCACCAGCTTAACCGTAGTCCCGCGTCTGGAGCATCGGTGTCTATTTATGCTGGGGTCAGATTCCTGACCCAGAGAAAGTGTGAAATAATAGATGTTTGTTTTTTTTAAGCTTCTGAGTTTGGAGGGTTGTCTGTTATGTAATAATGGATAGTTTTTTGCAAGAGCCTTTTAATTTAGGAAAAGTGTTGGTACCAGCATCTCAAAACTCATAAGAGAAATAGTATCACCTGATGGACCAGTTTCTAAAGACTCAGCGTCAGTCATCAATCAGCTTTACAGAGATCAGCTCATCAAAGAACTTATTCCCAAAAATCTGTTTTCTGATTTTTAAAAATGGCCAAGAAACGAGCTATTTAGAAAAGATCATCTCATGGGCGTGTTATCCAGATACTTCGTGAGAAAACTTGATCTAAGGATAAGGTGTAAAATAAGCTATGTTGGCTTAGACCTTCTATAATACTGATGTTGAGAATATTATCCATCTCTAAATATATCCCTTGTAACACATCATATGACAACTGTATTCTAAAATTTGGTACCGGGGGAAAATGCTTCTATAAATTCCATTCATTCATTCAACAAACATTTTATTTATTGCCTTACCATAAGTTAGGCATCTAGGTTGGTGCTGGCAGTACATTCATTAGAAAAAAAGTGTCCCTGCTCTCATGGAGGTAAACGTCTAAGGAAGAAGCAAACGTGAAACAACTGATCACAAGTACAGAGTGATAATGTGGAAGCTTAACCAACGCTTTCAAATGACAGATTATTAGACATCAGACATAAAACTGGCCAAAGGAGGTTTATGAAAATCACTTTAAAAATCCCGTAAGTCCTTCACCTCAAGAGTAGCCAGAGGTCAAAAGTAGAGAAAACTGTTGCGTTGAGAGTCTCTCCTCCGTTTCAGGGGAAGGAGTTGGGGAGGGTGTCTGCTTCTAACATCAAACTGAATTACAAGGATTTCAGTGCGCTCCCCAGAGAACACAATGTGCACATCTTAGAGGTGGGAGTTGCAGTGGGTCGTGTTTTACTCCCACCTTGAAAATGTTAAAGGCATAAGCCACTGGTTAATGGCTCCAATGGTGAGCAAAGGAAGGATGGTGGCAGAGCTGAGGTGGGCTCCTATTCCACGAATACAACAAGGCCAGAGATACTGGAAGGTTTTCTACAGACCATGCTATAATTTGGGGATTTTATCCTAAAGGTTATGAGGAGCCTCTGAAAAAATGTTTATATAAGGGTATTATAATTAAACAAGTTTAAGTCATAGTTCCAAGCCATATACTCAGGTAGGCAAAAATTTAGGATCATTTTTCTATAATTCACTTTAATCTCAATTTTTAATTTACATTACCATACTGTAGTCGATTCTTTGAAAACATTTTTATTTCTAATTTAAATGCCTTCTACTTAAAATTTTCCTTCCTTCCACTCCCCTTTCTCTTTGGAAGGTATTTAATTTTATTTAATGATAAGCAGGCATCTGGTCTCTGGCCATTGGTATCTGTCCATTTTATCATCTACTGAAACGGTGAGTCAAGTACCGCAGGCTCCTGCGTTTCTAACTGCATCAAGTGGATGAATGATCTTACCATTTACCAAGACAAAAAAAAAAAAAAATAGAGGAATAAGAGCAGGTCTGAGGAGGGATCAGAATGAAAAATGCTGTCTTTGCCAAGCTGGAGAGACAATCAAGGGGTTAACTCAAGCAGGCAGATGGGCTGCTGAAGTCTGGCGCTCGGAAGAAAGAGCTGAGCTGGAGATCGTGATTTGGGATTTGTCAATGCCATGCCTGGGAAAAGAAGATGCTCCATAAACACTGGTCTAAAAAGTGACAGTTAAAACCACGGGAATGTGCAAATATAGAATGATAAGCTACAACGGCTAAAAACAGAAGGCTAGGAAACACTAGTATACATGAAACAGGTTAAGGAAGCATCGTTCTTTAAAGAGCCAGATATGTGGGAAAAGAAAAAGAGAAGGTGGTGTCACAGAGCCCAGATAACAGGGCGTGCAAAAGGGTGGAGTAGTTACAATTCTCAAATAGTTTAGTGAAGTCAAGTAAGATAAGGAATAGAAATAATCCATCGTTTCAAGCCACAGACTGATCATCAAAGACCTTTATCTACAATTTTTTGGTGGGGTAGCTTTGGTGGAAACCAGATTTCAAAGTGTATTGAAAACAAAATCATGGAAAAAAATAAATGAAAACAACTATTTTATGAAAAATCTGAAAAGTAAAAGGAAGGGGAGAGAGAAGTTTGCTACTAAAGAATAAAAGGAAGTTGGATAGTTGGTTGCATTTAGATTTGCAGAACATGCTTTCGTCACTCAGTCTCAGATCTCTGGGGATGATCTTTTCTTCATTCTCTACATCACCTATATCAAAATCAAAAGTGGTCACTTGCTAAATGCTGAGAATTCTTTCTGGGAAGCAGATTCCACATTTACTTATTTCATTTTCCTACCCACCCTCCTCTGAAGCATACAGCCTCCTCAGCCTTCCTTCATCACCTTACACAGTTGTACATTATCTTACTGAAGTGTTGCTTTGGTCACATCGCATACCTTCACAATCTTTCTCTCCCCAGTGCTTTCCTATCACCTAGCAAATAAAGTAAACTCTACTTGTATGTTTACAGAGAAAAAGCACTCAAAGTTGTTGCTCAGTTCATACAATTAAACATTTTTTACAAGACAGTATCACTTTTCATGCCATTTCCTCTGCCCAGAGATAACATCCTCTCCACTTTCTCCACTTATCCAAATTCCACTCACCATCTAAGGCTCAGCCCAGACATCATCTCAACAAGGATATTTGCTTTGATCTCCTCGAGTGAAAGAGATCCCACTCTCCCGGGAAGTCTGGCAGTCTTAAAGCTTGACAGCTCCTATCACATTTTTGACACACCGTGTATGCTAAAGTTATTGGTGTATTTAACTCTCCTATTAGATAGTACGCAGCTTGAAGACAGAGATCATGGCTTGTGTATTTCTCAGTCCTCACAGAGCCTTATGGAGTAGATGTTCAATAACACGAGTAAATATGTGAATCCATTTGTCAGCAATGTGAAAGCAAAAAGAGTGAAGAAAGGCAAGACGCAGAAGAGTGAAATAATAATTTTACTCTCTATTTAGTAACTGTGACACTCAAATTCCTCCATTATTTTTGCTATGATTTTGGAATTTCAAAGATCATCCTATGTACAAAGACTTCTTAATGAAGGCTGTGAAAAACAAGTTTAAAAAAGCAATTAATATACACAAGAATAATGATGTTAATAGAAAAGTCTCTAACATCCATTAAAAACACCATGGAACGGTGCAGAGGGAAGGGATTCTATGCCTTCTGGCAAGTGCTGGGTTTTTATCCAGAGGGAGTGTAGTAGTGAGTGAGATTAAGGATGATGGCCTCTTCCTTAGAGCACAGAGAACTATACTCAGTATCTTTTAATAACCTTTAAGGAAAAATAATATGAAAATGAATATATATATATTCATGTATATATATATATATGTATATGCATGACTGGGACACCGTGCTGTACATCAGAAATTGATACATTGTAACTGACTACTTCAATAAAATTTAATTAATTAATTAATTAAAATAAAATTAAATTAAAAGATGGCTCTATGGAAAGTTTTTGAACTGACACATAATTCCAATTTGATTCAGAAGATAACTCAGAGTGTATTTTATGTCCAAGACATTTTGTGTTAACATAGTATGTAATAGAGAGATGGTAAGATGAAGGACCTCCTCCAGAATCTTGTAGTCTAATAAGAGATACAGAAAGTTTTTAACAGCAGGAGGCCCCACACCAAACTTAACATGTCCATGGAAGTCACCAGGGATCACAGTCATGGCTCCACTGTGGCCCCCAACTGGCTGTCATCTGAGACCAACAGAGACCAGAATCAGACATGCCCCATTGGACAGCTCCCGTGTCTTCAGCTGTGGCTTCTCACCCTGTGGAGCTGGGGCCCCCCAGGTCTGACGGCTACAGTGCAGAGGGGGAGCCGGGCTCTTCCGCCATCCCGCCAGCATTCATGTCATGTCCACCCCTCCCATCCTGGACTAATGCCCTCTAACTCGGATTTCTGGTCGGTCAGAGCTGGACAGTAGAAAGAGAATGCAGTGCAGTGACCCACATAAATAACTTTACATTTTCTACTAGCTACACTTCTAAAAGGTACAATGAAACTAGTGGAATTCATTTTAATAATATATTCATTTAACCCAATATATCCAACATATTAGCATTTCATCATGTTATCAAAAAATTAGTAATGAGGTAAGGTATTTTGCTTTTTTTGTATTGTCTTTGAAATACAGGGTTGAATTTTATGCTTACAGTACATTTCAACACAGAATAACCACATTTCAGCCCCAGGTACACAGTCGCCCCCTTACTGCAGAGTCCAGCTGGAGGCATCTGATATCCATAGGGAGACTGAGGTAGGAAAAGATACTCAGCACAACGCAGTTGTGACGTCTGCCTTGCCCACCCTAGACTACACCAGTTACAGATTCCAGAGGGGCATGCAGTCCTCTGAGTCCTGACAGTGGGAATTATCATAGACACTTATCTTTAGGACCAGGACATCCTAAACAAGGCTGGGTATAAACTGCAATGCTGAGCATTCCTCTTATCCCTGATTTGAAAAGGAATGTGTCTGACACTTCCCCACTAAGCATCATGTTTGCTCTATATTGTCAGTATACACTGCCTCCTATTCTTAATTTGCTAAAGTCTTTTTATTTTAATCAGCAATGGATTTTGAATTTTATCAAATGATGTATGTACTCCTATTAAGAAAAGCATCTTGATTTTTTACCCCCTTCCTTCATCTATTAATGTGGCAAACTCATTAATAGACTTTCTAATGTCAAGCCAACCTTGAACTTTCAGAATAGAAGAATTTCAGTTTATATATTTTGGGACATCATCTGAATTCAGTTTGGCAATATTTTGCTTAGGATTCTTTTGCATGCATGTTTAGGAGTAGATTGGCCTGTAATTCACTTTTCTTTTATTGTCTTTATTTAATATTGATATCAAGATTATTTTAATATTATAAAATGTGAGGGGGTAGCAAGCCCTGGTTTTCTATTGTCTGGAAATTTCCATATGACTGAAATGATCCATTCACTTAAAAGTCTGTAGAATTCACTTATAAAATTGCCTAGATCTGAAGTTTTCTTTGTGGAAAGATTAACTAATGATTTGATTTTTTTCAATATTATAAACTCAGATTTTTTAATTTAAAAAAAGTCATAAGAAGAGACAGACTCAAATAAATGTTCTACTAGAGATACAGACGTAACTGCCATGGAAACACCAAGATCAAGGTTGCTAAGCAGAAATGGGAAAGAAGAGGTTGCAGCCCTGACTCTGGTTTGAAGGAGAGGGTGGACGTGATGGGCGTGAGCTAAGTCTAGTGGGTTTCCCAGGTGGGGAAGGAGAGGCGTGGAGACCTTACACAGCGGATCACAGGAGCAAAGTCCAACTGACATAATCTATTCACGGGGAGCAAGTGGTCCAGCCCGGGTGTGCTGTGTAGGAAAATATAGAACAATACGAAAAGCAGGCTGGAAATTTGAATTCAGGGCTTAAGTGTTTAGATCTGATCTTGCTAATTACCCGTAGGATGTCAAAATCATAGACCTGCTCTCTGATCTTTGTTCTTTGACAGATTGGAGTTGCCTAATGGCATTGTGAATCAGCGTGTACTACATTTTTCTAGACTATTTTTCTCAGATTTTTCTAAGTAGCAATTCCCTTCTTCTCTTGTGTTCTGAGAAGGCATCCTCTAGCCAGTAGTTATAGCACATTTTGAGTGGCCTTTGCCTCTTAAATTTTATCTGAAAGGAGAGAGTCAACCCCATGATTTATCCCTTATTTCCTCAAATAAAATAATTATTTTATCCGGGAAAGTAACAATTTTATCTGGGAAATTAACAATAAAATGGAAAAGTGTAAAATTTTAGACGTTGCTTTAAAACTGATTGAACATGTATCTAAATTGTCGTTTTTTTAATCGTATACTGACTTCATGTTATTTCTCTCCTAGCCAGTTTAATGTTAGAAATTGTCATGAAATATTGTGAGACATAAAGTAAGAATTCCTGGCAGATTCCTGGCCCCAGGAATTTAGCAGCTTGAAAACTGCCGGGGAAGGGGAGATAACCACAGTTTACTGACTACTGGTCTGTCTAAAGCACTAAGCTAAATGTTTTGCATCTATAACCTTATTCCCTCCCCACAATAACTCTATGAGATACAGGATCATTTCCTTGGATTAATGATGTAGCTTAAGTTCTGAAATGTACACACATTCAGCAAATAATTTTAAATTTTAAAATTGATTTAAAAATCAATAAATGGCATATCTGTTTCCAAAAAATATTTGTTGGCTAAAACAAAATTTAATAACTTAGACAAGGTCATACTCCTACTACTTAGCAGACATGGAATTGAACCCAGGTCTCTGATCCAAGGACAGCAATCCTAGACATGTTTAATGGATGGCATCATGGTTCATAAAACACAGTACTGACTGAAATAAAAAGGTGATTGTTACTTCGTATAATCTAGATTTCTTAGGTATATAAACTACTTAACTCAGCACTGGGCACATAAAAAACAATCAGTTGATACTGGTCATTATTACCAAGATCATTAATAATATTGATTAATAAGATAAGCCTAGCCAACCTACTAAGCAGTAAAATCTCTATTTTAAAAAATCGAAGTACTGTGTTGGAATTCACCAGATGACTATGACTTTGCTCTGCTTTGGAATCAAAGAACTCTGGGGAAAAGGATCTCTGTGAAATGGACAGGGACATTCTGTGTCTGCTGCAGAGACACAGACAGAGTAAGAGCCAAGGCATTCTTTGGAAAAGTTCAGAATATTTGTTTTTCTTTTCCCCAGGCTCAGATTTCCAGAGACCCCAAACATAAGCAAAAGAAGAAGAAAAAGAAGAAGAAGAAAAAAAAAAAAGAGTTGAAAGGTAAGGTACAGATAAACGTGACTCATTTGTTCAGAGAGAGAGGTTGAATTCCAAAGAGATAACAGGACAGCAGCAGTCCTGAGGACCAGGATGGGCGGAGAAGGGGCCCAGGCTGGGTGTGGGTTTTGAAGAGCCAGGGAAGCAAGTGTCCATGCTATCAGAAACGCCCAGTCGAGACTTTGATGGCACAGAGAGCTTATAAACCAAGAAATGACTCAGAATTGATCAGGAAGCCCAGGACAGTACAGGATGACACAGTCACATTTTCCACTTGGAAAATGGGTACAGGGGTACTCAACATTTGGCCCAAAGATATCAAGATGGAAGTTTTAAAAGTACACAAACCAAAATAAATGGTACTTAAGACAAAAATCCTTGTGTCTTATGAGATGATTTTAAAAAAAGAGAGAGAAAATAAGGCATAAAAACAAAGCTGTATCTTGGCACTGCTCTCTAAGCGACTGTCACCAGCAGAAGTAAGCAAATGAGAGGCAGAAAATAAATAGAATTAATGAGGAGAGATGATGCCAGGACCTCTGACTTCAATGCCTAATTCAAAAGGAATGGTGATAAATACCAGCAACGAAAACTTTTTACCCAGAAGAAAATTATTACTGTTAAAAGCATTTAGTAGTGAGCAACTATTAAGTAAACAAAATAGCTACAGAAAACTAATTTTTAAAAGCATTCTATTAAGGAACCCAAGGAAGAGATCTCCTATTTAATCTCTCTCCAGCTGAAATTTGAAGTAGAATGTTTCCCACAGATTTAGAAATAATCCACTCAAAAAGAACTTAATCGTCTTACAAATGTAAGGGACCTATTCATTTTTTTCCTTCTACTTACAAAACACCCAGGCATTGGGTTCAATTAGTCTCCAGGGACTAATGGATGTCAATGACCCTGGACACAACCCAAGCCTGCAAGGTCCTGGCCAATATAAGGGAAGCCATTACATTTATTCATTTATTTATTTTTAATTGAAGTGTAGTCAGTTTACAATGTTGTGTCAGTTTCTGGTGTACAGCATAATGGTTCAGTAGTACATATATATACATACATTCCTTTTCATATTCTTTTTCATTATAGGTTACTGCAAGATATTGAATTTAGTCCCCTGTGCTGTACAGTAGAAAATTGTTATTTATCTGTTTTACATATAGTAGTTAGTATCTGCAAATCCCAAACTCCCAATTGTTTTCTGTCTGAAACAAATTTCTATTTCTGAAAATGGGGACATTTAAACTTTTCTCTAGACACTCTGTTTCTGTTCTGTTTTGTTTTTGTTTTTGTTTTTGTTTTTTTGCTTTTGGTGGGGAGGGGGTGAATTTGGAAGGGAACACTTTCGGGGGGGGGGCTGTACACGTACGTGTTAACTTCATGAAACCAATACCATACTTATCATTGTTGGAGCTCAAATGTATCATCAAGAATGTTTCCTAGTTTCAAAGCAACCTAAATATCCATTGACAGATGACTGGATAAAGAAGTTGTAGTATATTTATACAATGGAATAGTACTCAGCCAGAAAAAAAGAATAAAATAATGCCATTTGCAGCAACATGAATGGACCTAGAGATCATCATTCTAAGTTAAGTAAGCCAGAAAGAGAAAGAAAAATACCATAAATCACTCATATGTGGAATCTAAAAAAAGGAAAAAAGAGGACACGAATGCACTTACCTACAAAACAGAAACAGACTCGAAGCATAGTAAATAATCTTATGATTACCAGGGTAAAAGGAGTGGGAAGGGATAAATTTGGGAGTTTCAGATTTGCAGATGTCAGCCACTATATATAAAAATAGATTAAGAAAACAAATTTCTTCTGTATAGCACAGGGAACTATGTTCAGTATCTTGTCATAACCTTAAATGAAAAAGAATATGAAAACGAATATATGTATGTATATGCATGTCTGTAACATTGTGCTATACACCAAAATTGACACATTGTAACTGACTATACTTGAATAAAAAATTTAAAAAAATTTTTTAAAGAATGTCTCCTAGTTTCAGATAGCCAGGAGGCTATAAAGAGAGATACGATATTATTTCCTGTTTCCTTCCTTAAGGTCTTGTCTCTGCCTCCTCTAGGAAATCAAAAGTCATTTTTTCCTTATTAATTACACTTTAAAATAATGACACTTACTAGTTACACTTCAAAAGTATTTCCTTCATTTGAATTGTCACTAAAATGCACAGAAGAAATCCTCCCCAGACTGAAGGGGAAGGATGGAATTTGTAACCAGTACAATCAAGGAATGTTACCTAGCCATCACCAGTGTTGACATGAATAGGAGGGAAATACATGGTAGAACGGAAATGCTACATCGGGCTGTGGGGTGAAGAGGGTGAACTTGTGATAACTTCAGACACAGTGATGTGTGAGCTGAGTCCTCAAGGAAGACTTTATTCTTTGTTACAGAATGGCCTTTCTTTCCCTGAAAAGGTCACTGTTTTCAACCCTGTGCTTGAGCCAGAATTGGGACCTGGAGGAGAATCAGGAAATCTACTGAGCCACGAGATAAATGAATTGTCACCCCAGATTCTGCAGGCTAGTTTTGCTGCCTATCAAAACCGATCCATAAGAATTTGAGAAGGTAAAGAGGTATGGGAAAGAAGTTTGTGGCACTGACACAAACGTTTAAGACAAGAAAATTCACTTCACGCCCCCAAGACCTTTGAGGAGCTGAATGGTAGGGTGTGTTTTGAAGCATCTTAGAGGGAAAGTGGGATGGGGCAAAAATGTGGATGGTTTTGCTTTTCACGCAGAAACATTTAGTCGGGCAGGAGTGGGGAGTGGAGATTTTTTAGGAGAGACTTTGCATAATCAACTACCAATGTGGAGAGGCTGAAATGAGGGGACACTGAGAGGAGGGAGTCTCGGTGGAGGCAATAATCCAGGGGAAAAGTTAGAACTTGAACCAGGAGAGTGGATGGTTTTTAACTAAATTGCAGAGACAGATGCAAACAACTTTTGAAATGAACAGTTGTTTTTTTTAACCTCCGTTTTGGTTGGTGTAGATTTGTGACCAATTTTCCTACTTGTGAAATCGAAACAGCTTAGCCCACAGGATTTACCAAATTTTCATACCAACCATAAATCCACTCGAGGAGTTCCCATCTTGTTATGATAAGTAAGACTTTTAACCTTTGAAAAAACAAGCATGCAAGCATATGTTGGGAGTTTTTTAAAAGTCAAAACTTCAAATTGGCAAACTAATGATTGAAGAATGTGTTAGTCAAAGGTTGCCTTGAAAAGTGGTTTGGGAGGAAGTGAACATGTTAGAATTTTTATTCAACTATGGGATTTAATTAAAACACCCTATTAGATGTCCCAGTCATAAATAGTGACCAACAGAATCATTCCTCACTTGTACAGTGTATTTCTTTAAAATGTAGAACCCACCCAATCTATGAGGACTTCAAATATTTGATAAACGTAATTATACATAAAGGAAAGAGGCTTATAAATACTACCAGAATACAGGCATCTCTCATGTTTTCAACTAAGCATTTAAAATTTAGTACCAAACATCCTGGAAGCATTAATTTTTCTTAGCTATTGGAAAAAATTCTCCATCAGCCACTTAATCTGAAATTCTTGAAAATTCCATCATCAGCCATTTTAAATCCTCGATAGTCAAAACTGCTTCAAACTGACGTTCTGATATAGCCAAGTGGATTTTTCAACCAGAGCCTCAAGCAGCATGTAAGTCATCACCTTCCCCAGCCAACCAGTAGTTTAAACCAGCTTCTCTGAAGTGCCTATGAACGGTATCATCATTTTTCCAAACCACAGCAATCCACATGCATTGTCAAAATATAAAGCAATAGAGAAAAATACACTGACCTAAGGCTTGCTAAAAACACATTTTCAAATATGCTCTACACAGCATGCATATTATTTTGTTAACGGTACAAAAGTTTACATACTAGTCTGTGACCTACGTTATTACTTAGATTGTGAATTTTTGACGTTCAAATATTTGGATTTATACCTTCATTTTTGGTGACACTCTTCTATTTTGCTGAATAAATTATCAATTTGTCCTAACTTGCTACCTCAGAAACAAAGCTGCAGTAAAAATCTTTGCTCATACACTGTAACAGGCTTGTCTGAATAGTCCCTTAATTATTACCAAAAATGGAATTGCTGGAAAAAGAAGCATGATTGTACTTTTGTTTTTATCATTTCTAGTATAAATTACCAAATTCCCCACTTAGAGATTTGGCTGATTTATATTTCCACCAACAATGAATGAAAGTTCCTCTTTACAAAACTGTGGGTCTTTGACCAATGGCATCTTTACTCCTCTTGCTTTTACTTATGTTGATGTTAATTACTGCAAATAATATATTCTCTCCCTGAAT
The DNA here is from genome assembly GCF_048773025.1 of Camelus bactrianus. Taxonomy (NCBI): domain Eukaryota; kingdom Metazoa; phylum Chordata; class Mammalia; order Artiodactyla; family Camelidae; genus Camelus; species Camelus bactrianus. Next base: position 36,734,245 of record NC_133558.1, read on the forward strand.
CACTGTATCCTTTCTTACGACCGCCATTATGGTACCCGACTGCCTCACCTCTCACTGGGATGATTGCGTAACATCCTAACTGCCCCCCAACCTCCAACAATCTACCCGAACCATTTTACACACACTCTCTCTCTCTCTTTTCTTTTTAGTATCAGAAATCTAAACATGTTATCCTCACATTTAAACTTCTCAGTGTCTCCTTTTGCTTAGCAAATTAAGTACAAACTCCAATGTACGACACCATTCATAAGAAATGAATTTAAGATAGCCTAAGATTGTTGACACACATAGGCACTTGGCAGGAAAAAGAAAATCAGTTTCTTACTAGCAAAGGATAACCTCAACCCAGATCTCATTCACCTTGTGCCCCAGCCCTTACGCCTCCAAACACAGATACATGAAGAAAGCATGGGAGAGAATCAGCACACAGGTTTTAAAAAAAAAAAGCAGATTTGAACTCACAACACCTTAGATATCGAAGTCTTGAATACAAAATACTGACATTTTTAAATGTTTAATGAAATAAAAAGAATGAATGAAAAAGATGAAGAAATTTAAACTCTACCAAAAACGAACCAAGTAAATCTGGAAATAACTAAATAGATTTTCTAGAAATATAAATACATACAATTATTAAAATTAAACTCAGCATGTGGAAATATATATTTGCAACTTATATTACTTACAAAAATTATCTATCCAAAATATATGAATAGCTCCTCAAATCAGTAAAAGAAAGGCCAATAACTCAGTAAGATACTTCAACACACATTTTGCAAAAGGGGACAACCAAATGATGGGTAACAACATGAAACTCATCAAGGGAATGAAAACCACAACTTGAACGAGATTCCACAACCAGAATTACTAGTGTTGGCCACAGGAACTCTCATACGTTGATCATGAAAGCAGAGTTGATACAACCCTTTTTGAAAAAGAGTTTGACATTATCTACTAACGTTGAAGAGGATCATAATCTACAAATTCCCCTACTAGGTGACCCAAAAGAAATGCCTACGCACATACACTGAGAGACAGAATAGAAATGTTGACAGCAGCATCATTTGCAATAGCTTTAAACTTGAAATAACTCAAATGTCCATCGGTGGAAGAATGTGGTTTATTCATATGATTTCATGCTATACTGAAAATTAACATATTGTAACTATGTGCAACAGTGTAGGTGAATCTCACCAAAATGATGTTCAGTGAGAGAAGCCAGAAACAAACAAACAAAAATATATGGCATAATTCCATTTGTATAAAGTCAAAAAAAAAAAAAAAAAGCAGAGTTAACCCATGAAGTTAGAATTCTAAATAATGGTTCCCTTTGGGGAGGAGGAAGAGGGTAGAGGCTGAACAGAAGTAGATTTGCAATGAAGCTGGACATGGCCAGGTGCTTACATGGGCCCCTTTCAAGGTCCTAAAGAAGCCTGCTCAATGTTCTCCCGTGATCATAAGTTTTGTAAAATTTTCAAAAGAAATGTAATTAACTGCAATTGGTTAAGATTGATGGCTCATTCCTGTCCAGATTCCCCTCTGTCATACCCCCCCCTTTTATTGGATGCCTTAAGAGAGATAATAGGCATTCAAGGGATCTACCCAAAAGGAAGTCAAGTTGGCGCTCCATTTAGTCTGACACTTATGTCAAACTCGAGTGTCTAGTGTCAAAGTCGAGCGTCTAATATCTAGAATATTTCTTTGGCTCACAATTACTTTTGTGGATGGCTAAGTTATTGCTACCATTCCAGTGTAAGACTGGCTTCTAGGAATAGGTACCACCACTATGTTGACTCATCAGCGTTGTAAGTAACTGTGTAGAGCCGCGGTCAGATGGCAATGTAAGTAGATCCTACAGCACTAGGCTCTGGAAACAGTAGGGTAATGGGGAAGACACAAGGTATAGTGAACAGAGCCAGAAACTACTCCATGGAAGCTCCTCCAGTCATGATCTATAAGATCACAGGCAGAGAATTTATTTCTCTGTCATGTCAAGTCAAAACAGAAGTTGTCTCTTGACAGAAATATACTAGAGAAAGCAACATACACAATTATAAATGCATCCTAAATACATTTTTCCATTTGTATTGGGAATTAAGAGAAATCAAATTTATTTAAATTCTCAGAATTTGGGAACCTGAATAAACCCTACGCAGAATTAAAAACAAAAACAAAACAAAGGAAACCCACTGTTAGAAATGTTGTGGTCAAAATAAAGAGAACTTAAAAGTGACTGGAAGGAAATGAAAGATGACTTACAAAGAACAAAAAATAAACTCTCAGCTAAAGTATCTGACAGCCACACAGGAAATAATAAATAGTGGGATCCTTTCAGACTGGGGGAGAAAGGTCTCAGTATCCCAGTGCATCACTGCATTTCCAACAAAACCATTTTTCATGAACAATGTGAAAAAGACTTTTGCATACAGAAATGGAGTGTTATGGAAGAAAGTTCTTAGGAGTGATTCAAAAGGAAAGTAAATGATTCCAGAAGGAAGACCTGAGATTCAGGGAGGAATGAGCAAAGAAGCTGGTAAAAGTGTGAATATACCCAAATAAGCCTTGACCATGAGGATAAAAAAAGAAAGAACTAATACTAGAGAATAATTGCCTGAGAAAAGATGTTGATCCATAGAAATACCAGATATCATTCATACGTGGAACCTAAAAAAAAAAAAAGACACAAATGAACTTATCTACAAAACAGAAAAAGACTCACAGACATAGAAAACAAGCTTAGGGTTACTGGGGGGAAAGGGGGTGGGAAGGGATAAATTAGGAGTTTGGGATTTGCAGATACTAACTACTGTATATAAACTAGATAAACAACAAGTCTCTACTGTACAGCACAGGGAACTATATTTAATACCTTATAGTAACCTGTAATGAAAAAGAGTATGAAAAGGAATCTGTGTATGTTCATGTATGACTGAAATATGATGCTGTACACCAGAAATTGACACAACATTGTAAACCGACTATACTTCAATAAAAAAAAATTTTAAGATGTTGATTCACTTTAGAATTTATTATTTTAGGCTGCATGTTGTAATTTCTAGAGTACTAATAAAAAGAACAGAGAGCAAATAAATCATCTCTTAACCAGAAAGAGAAAACGGTAAAAGAGGGCCAAAAAGCAAATTTAATATAAGAGACAGCAAGAAAGAAGAAGAAAAATAGGAGAGAAGAGGAGAGAGAGAGAGAAGGAAGGAAAGAAGGAAATGAAAGAAGGGAGGCGGGTGAGAAGGCTGAGTTGCTCCGGAACAGGGTGGTTACCAGTCACAGAGGCGATGTGCTGGGATTCAGAGACCAATACAGACTGAAAATTAGAGACAAAAACTATTTCAGCTGGCAGATCCCAAGGGTTGGCTTCACAGTGAGACAAAAGCCACCCATGGTGAAGATGTCACGATGAAAACAGGTCACGCAAAGGATGCTGACTGTCAAAACTTACCTGAGCTTCCTCTGCTACCAAATCTCCTAGCTACTGACGGTGCCCTCTAGGACTGACCTCAGAGTCATCCTGGAGTCACATTTTTCAGAGCATCCCTGGAAGATTCTCATGGTCCCCTCATGGTCACCCACTGATGGATGGCACTTGCTATCCAACCTATCCAACGAAATCTCAGCTCATAAACTGAAGCTATCAACCACATGCATAACCCTACAGACGTCAGTGTCCACTGATCCCAAGTCTTGCATTGCATGGGATTCTATGTTAAAATCGGAAGATTATTTTGAAAAATGGGAGGCAATATCTTGAAATTGTTTAAAGGAAGACGTATTTTTATAAGGGTCCAAATTAGAGAAATAAATGAAGCTGGAAAAGAATTATTCTCTTCTCTTGTCTTCTATATTAATGAGAGAGAGACAAATGATGAACATTTTTTATCATAATTTGGGGTCAAGTTCTGAGGTTTTGTAATTCTATAAAAAAAGGATAGAATATATTAGCAAAATATATCAGAGGCAAATGATCAAATCTCATTATATATAAAGGGTTTTATAAATTGATAAAGATATAAATATACCCCACAGAAAATATATAAATGATATGAGTAACTAATTTCATAACAGAAGTATAGACGGGCACTAGACATGGCAAAGCCCTGTTTTCCATAGTCACTGAAGAAATACAGACTAAAATGAGAAATCACTCTTAAGGATCACATTTGATTAACAGAAGTATACAGAATTATCCAGATCCTGTTTCTGATGCTCACAGTTTATCATATTAAGGTGGTTTTATTTTTTAGTGTTTATGGGATTAAAATAAAGAATATAATTGCATTATGATTTGTTTAACATTTTTAGTTTATTAAATATCTTTGAAACTAGGCTCATATCCAGTTGCTAACACAACAACTGAAACTCAGCATTTCCAAAATTAAATTCTTCTTTCTACCAAAGCTTCTCCACCTAGCACTTTGCCCATCTCAGTGATAGACATGCTGTCCTCCCATCCCAGTTCTCAGGTCCAAAACCCTGGCAGCATGCTTTGTTTTACTCCCACATCCAATATGAAAAGCAATTCTGCTGGATCTGCCTTCAAAGTCTATTCTCGGGGTGACAATTTCTCATCATTTCCACTGCTAGTTGGGTGGTCCCAGCCACCGTCACTTCCCGTTAGCCTCTCCTCACCTGGTCTCTCTGTTGCCACTCTTGCACCTCTATGACCTGGTACCCACAGAGCAGCCAGAGTGGGACTCCAAATGTAAGTCACATGAAATCACTCCTCTGCTCAAACCCTTCCCTGGCTCCCCATCTCGCTCAAATTAGAAGGCAAAGTCCTTATAACTACTTCTGCATTCATCAGATAGGTTCCTGTTTGAAAGAGAAATCTTGATGGCTTAACACAGTGTCCCAACTAATGCAGGGAGGGTGTGTCTCCTTGAGGTCTCTCTTCCCAGGGGTCTCTCAGGAGCCTAGTCTCCTTCCATCACGTGACTCTGCTGCTCCCGAAGCCCCTCTTGGAGCGCTCTGCTGAACCCTCCATCCAGCTGGCCAACAGTGCGGCACACGGAGAGAGACGGGGACAGAGTCAGATCGAGGAGGGGGCAGTGAGCTAGCTGAGATGCGACTGTCGGCTTTAGGGGTCACCATTAGAAGAGGCATACAAAACTTCTGTCCACATTCGGTTGGCAAGAATTCATTGTATGTCCCCTCCCAGACTTCAGGGAAGAATAATCTAGGGTAATAACCTGATGGTAAGTTTTCTGCTAATTTCTCTAAAACGTGCCATATTCTTGAATGTCCACAATAACTCCAGCAATGGTTTCTTTTGAAAAACATTTAGAGAAGTTAAAATGATTTTAAAATGTGTACATAGAAATGTAGCAGAAGGTCCTTTTTTCCTTTGGTAGAGTAATTAGAGTTCCCTTTTGGAAAATAAAAAAGCGAGTCAATACGTCGGCAATTCCAATGAGTGTCTTTAAACGTTGGCTCTGCTGATTTCAAAAGACGCCGATGGTGCTGTATTTTGCCTCTATGCTCTCAAGAGACAGCAGCCTCATGTAAGACCTGTCTACCTTGAAGACCACCTAATGTTTTACAGCTACAGTTTCTAAAGAAAAACATGACAAAAACACGGCCTGAGGCAGTACCATTACACGAACAAACGTTCCTAAGTCACAACGAAAATCCCACACTTGACCAAATTTGCGCACTTTCTATATTTAGCAGGAACAGTAGCCATTTAATACTATGGGAAAAACGTGTGCATGTTTATACACACATCTTTCCTTTAAATCGTATCTTAAGGAATTCTTAAAAAATAATGCCCTCCAAAGAGCGAGCTCTGATGAGGTTTAAGTCAGAGTGACAGAAAAATCTGCTAATCTCCTATCAGGCCAAATTAAATCACAGTGTTACTAGAGAATTTGATGATTTTGGAGGAAAATTTAATTATGATATAAATCAAATGTTAAAATAATCCTCTAAGGAAACTTACTTCATTTGGGAGAAAAATAAAGTTTCACCAGTAACCATAGTGAGTTGATATTATTACAGTTGTTTTTATAAGTTGTTACCATGACTTTTTTGACTTTGGGGCTAGATTTTACTTCAAATACAACAGATGGCAATGATTATACTTCTGTAACTTTTTTTTCTTGAATAACTAAACAGAGCACAATAAAATAAACAGTCCTATACACTAGAGAGTTTTGTTTTGTTTCACATTTTATTAAAACTAAAACTGAATAAAGTCACTCAAACCAAATATCAGATGAGACCTCCATGTATCCCCAACTTTACCTGCAAATTTAAAAATATTAAAATTTTCTATTTGGGACTTCTCTCATGGCTTTCATAGGACTAAAATAAAGTAGAACAAAAATATTGTAAGCAGGAAAGTTCACAACACAGACAGCTCAAATCAGAAGCAAATGTTAAAACCGTAGGAGAAAGTCCATTTGCATCTGTCTCACAGGCTACAAAATTTGCGAAACCAGACTTTGATAGAATTAAAATCTGAAAAAAAAATCTTACAATGAAATTTTTATTCCAAAGATTTCCAAATTGATTTCTCAGTATTATATGATATCTATCAATAACCCTGAATCTTCCTTTTCATGACCTCTCTGAAAAAAGAAGATCTGGGTCATTTTCAAAACTCAAACTAAAGCATACAAATAAAGCCAAATGATGATTACTGTTCACAGAGCCTATTTTAAGTAAATTAATTCTCTAAGGATTATTTAATAAAAATGGTGTAGTTGATGGTAAACGTACTCTAACGAATGGGGCACTTAATTCGATGTTAGGGACCAGATTCCCATCGCCAGATGTTTAAAATGTTGATGTGTGTCCTTGGGTAAATCTTGGTTAAAAAAAAAAAAATCTTGGGTAAAAACTTTCATTCTTTATTTTTCCTATTCTGATAAATAAGACAATAAAGCCTCTGACAAGACAGAATTTGTCAATCATGCTCAAATGTTGACACACAATTAAATAGGGACCTGGTATCATAATAGTATCAGTGTTAAAACTATTAGTCATTGTGATTTCATTGGCATAGATAAAAGCCTTTCTTAAGCAGTGTGTGGAAGGGTTTCTAAAGTGCCAAATTGCCTCTCTAATGATCTCATCGTGATTTCATTCTTCGGTTAACAGCTTGAACATTTGATGGAATAAAGTGTTCTGACTGAGCAATACCCAAAGTATTTGCCTATAAAATTTTTCTCTTTTAAAAACAAATCCTGCAACAATTCAGCAAAATTACTGAAGAAGACGAGCAAAATGAATCTTAGTCGTGCTTCAAGATCTAATCGTTCTAGTAATAACCATTGATCCTACAAATCAAAGAACTAATTACTCAGAATCGCAGACTTTAGGCCACTGATCTTAGAACAAACAGACTGAAGTTTCATATTCATGACATGTTTCCTATGAAAATAATTCTTGATGATTATTTTTAAAATTCAGAAAAAAACAAAGAGTAAAACAAAGAAAATAATAAGCATGCACGTAACATTCCAAAACAAACTGTTACATTTTCACTATATATCCTTTCAGGATTTTTTTTTTCTATGCAAGCCCGGGAAGTCCTCCGTTTACATATGATTGCTTTCCTGGAAATACATTAAAACTTAGAGGCCTAAAAAATCAAAATTTTAAGTATTATCTGTAAATAAATCAGATTATATTCACAGGTAATTAAATTCATACATGCACACGTGCGTACAACACACAGGTTACAAAGCCTCCTTGTTTCAGTTTGGATGGGCCCAGGGAGATGAGACGTCACAGGCACGTAGAGGCCTCCAAGAAGACCCACGCCTTTGTCTCCAGAGCTGGTCTCTTCTCTCCCTCGGTCCTATTTGCAGGATCAGAAGCAGAAGCATCCTGCCTGGATGGGTGGTTGGGAGGGGACTGGTCTTCCCTTGCACACACCCTGACCTGATGGAGCTCAGCCAGCCCTGCTCCCTGAGACCACCAACGTGAGGGTCCCAACGTAGCTGCCTGTACACAAGAAACCCCATACCACCTGCCACTCAGCGCACCCCCATTCTGCCCTGAATGCCCCCTGCAGGACGTAAGTCCAGTAGCAGGAAAGCTTGGGTCATCTCTTCAGATGGTCATGGGACCTGAGAGCCCTGGGCTTCCTGGAGCTCCCTCAGCCAGTGGGACGGGAGCACCAAAGAGTAGGACAGCCCGGCAGGCTGGGTCAGGGCTTTGTCTGCAAGGCATGGGGCCAGCAGGACCACAGACTGGCCAAAACACACTTCTAAGACCGTGGCAACCTGTCCTTCCCTGGCGCTCTAGTACAGAAGACTTCAAAGGCGTTCTGCAAAAATCAACTCTGTATAAAATTGTGCATGTACAGTAACCAAAGAAAGGGGTAAGCTGTAGAAATGCCATGTAATAGGTTTGTGTATTGATATAGTCATACATGCACACCTGTATACATCTGTAGATACCTGCATATGTTTAATTGTAACATTGCACTATGTGAATTTATTTTTTAATACTGGTTTCTCCATGTTGCTCATTGTATTGTTTTAAGTTATTCTCACTTATACGAAGAATTTTATCTTCGTGTCATCATGGCATCCCGGGGGAATTTTATTCCTAGGGGTAATAATTAATATCACACTTTTAAAAATCATGGAGGGGGAGGAGGGTGTAGCTCAGTGGTAGAGTGCGTGCTTAGCGTGCACGAGGTCCTGGGTTCAATCCCCAGCACCTACATTAAAATTAAAAAAAAATAAATAAACCTAATTACCTCTCCCCAAAACAAAACAATTAAAAAAGCATGGAGAGCTACTGGAGGTTGATGACAGTGCCCTCTTGAATATTCCTCATGTGACTTCCTAGGACTTGGTGGGGAGGAATGGTTTCAAAACTACTTCCAGAAGGCTTGCCTAGGAACACGTGGATGGGATTTGGAGTTAGGAAATCCCAGATCTTTCTAGCTCTTAATGGACATGAGATCTTGAAAATGACAGATTCCCTTTCCTCCATTTTCTTAAGATTCGCTTGGGGATTAAATCAACCTTTAATCCACCCCTTCCTCAATACTTTTAAAATGCAGGTGATCAAGGTGCTTTAATCCTTGCCAAGCAAATAAACAAGACGTGCTGTTAGGAGGCACAGCTACAGACGTCACTGGCCAGGGAGAAGATGAGGCTTGAATGGGGCAGAGGATAAACAGAGACAAGTCCATAAATGATCTCCGGGGGAAATTAGGCAGAGAGATGGTGGGGGCAACACTGACGTGGAGGGAGAAAAGGGGAGGGGTGGTCGTGTGTCAGAGGTCTCAGAGGAGTCAAGAACGAGGAGAACACGGAAAATCATCTATTGTCTTTTTAGTTCAGTAAAGAGAGCGGACACCTGATGGCAATGGATGTGACAATCTGACACTTCTCTTTTCAGAATCTTGGGGTGACATCTGTTAGCCAGGTGACATCTTTACTTTCCTCCAGGTGACGTCTCTAGTTTTCTTCTGAAGATCAGAAGAGGATCTGGGATCATCACTTAATTAATTAGTCATTTCCTCCTTTATTCAAAGATTCTGCAACAGAATGCATAGAAGTTGCCCCAATCTGATTGAAGCTCTATTCTTACGCATCAGTCACACCCAGAGCTCGGAGTACATAAAAGGACAGGGGTGAACTCCGCAAAGGCACGGGACTTAGTCATCTGCGCAGCTCCAGGAACTACTGCTGGGCCATTTTTGAGTGTTCAACACATGCTTAGAGCTCAGTGTCATCAGAGACCCTTCACGTCATTGTGTTCAGAAAGGCTCACGGAAGGGTTTGTGCTTTTCGGTAGGGGGCTTCTTTATTTTGCTTTTATTTTAGGCGGGGTGGACATTTAACTTGCTTATATATGAAGGAAAATGAAACAACAAAGAGAAACATACAGAAAAAAAGGGGGAGATTACCGACAGACTAAAGATGACCAAAGAGGTGACAGAGGATGAGGGGACCCAGACAGGGGTAAGAATTCTTTCCACTGAAGCGGGCTGTGATGGAGATTAGGATGTGTGCAGACGCAGACAGAGGTCTCCGTGCCTGTGAGTGGGGAAAGTGGAGGAGTGGGAACGGGTGGATTTTGAGAGTTGCAGCCCATGAAGCAGTCAGGTTGTCTGCTGAGCGTGAGGAGTGAAGCAGGCAGAGTCTGACCCCGGAAGGGCTGCCGCGATGCTCAGAGCAGCTGTTGGGGGCGACAGGCTGATTGACATAAATAAGTAAAAGGAATTCCTACATTAGGAAGTCAGAGAGATGAACCAACTTAGATTCTTAATACCCTAGGTGTAAATGTGGTCACATGATGTAATTTAACTGCAACTGGAACGAGAAACCACGTTTATTTTAAATAGATGAAGACTTCCAAACTGTCCAAGAAAGAAAAAAATGAAAATCATAAATTCGTAAAACCTGTGGGCATACGAATCAAAAAAAAAAAAAAGGAAATAAATACAGGAGAACTTCAACTGCACCAGGAATCCAATAATATCAGGTAACTATGTCACCATTCCTGCCTTTCAGATCGCAAGTTGCGTTCTTCTATAAAGCTTACCATGTGGGTAATACACGTTCATGTCATAAAAGAAATACTGAAACCAAAAATGTACCAAAGGAAAAAATAACTCAATCACCTGAAATTCAACCATGAAGAGATATTCACCACTTAAATTTTGCGCTCTCTGCTGTCAGATTTTTCTTATGCCCACACATGCATAAATGTGTGCCCACAGTCACAAATACATAGGTACCACATATATTTTCTTTCACTTAACATACCAGGAATATCTTTTCATGGTAAATACCCACATAATCCTTGTTAATAGCCATTTACCATCACAATGTAATAACAAAATCTATTTAGCAAAACCTCTTTGGGATATTTTAATTGTTTATTGTTGTTACAGTGTGTTCCTATTACAAAGAATCCTTCAAGGAAGGATTTTTTTCTACATAACATCTTGGTGTATCTGTGCAATTATTTCCCACAGGAAAATTTTCCAAGATGAAATTTCTGAGTCAAAGATTTCACCCATTAAACCCTTTGAAACACGTGTCCTCCAGAAAAGTTATGACAATTTTTGCCCTAAGGGCAAGTTTTTCATTTCCCTATGTCTATTTAATCCTTGCCAAGCAAATAAACAAGATAAGCTGTTATTTAATTTACATTTCTTTAAATACAAGTGAGACTGTAATGTTTCAAAACTTTAATAGTCATGTGTCTTTCTTCCCTTTCTAAACTGCTAATTAATGTCTTTTGTCAACATATGGTAAATATTTCTAATAGTGATAATACTCAGTGCCAACGTCACCTGTTATTGGTAAACTTACAAGCTCATTCATTCTTGCCTCAGCTGTGAGGCAAGAATATTACTGAACCCATTTCTTAAATTTTCAACTTTTTAAAACTTTCATCTCATAGATGTTCCTTTAATTCTTTTTTATTTTTGCTGGTTATTTTATAAGTCTTTTTTTCTTTCTGGTTTTCTATTTTATCTTTTATTACTTCGTATATTTCTTAATTTAAATGACCAGGCTCTTGACGATCTACATTGTAGCTGTTGCTGCTGTCCTTGTAAGTGTCAGCAGTTTTACATCTGGTGACATTTGAATGTGAGCTTCTCTTGATCAGTAAAGAGCTAGAATTCAGAGACGAGGGAAGGAAATGGACATTTTGTAATAAACCACAAGACACAGTGTGTCATCGCTTTTTGTTAGGAATTTTCTAAATTTGTGTAACCTATTAGAGAAGGTGTCACTGTCCTACCTAAGTTTCAACTGGTGAAGCACCCTCAGCGGATCTGTGAACGTAGGTGACCATGGATGCTGGTACCCTAGCGGTGCTACTGACCCCCAGTGAGGTGCGGTGTCCCTGCCACGCTTCTCAAGACGCTGCCTCCCCTCCACTCACAGATTCTATGAAGTTTGCAGGCACTCTTCCTCAGGGCAAAAGCAATGCTTGCATGTCAACCCAGAGTAATTTCACTAGCAAGCTTCTTATGTCTGTGAACATGCCATATGAATTCAGCATCTGTGTCTCCAAATTTTCTCCCTTTGAATTAGTTGGCGAACCATCAAACGAACGGTTGGAAAACCACCTGTTTTGGGGTCTCATATAGTAAGAGATAAGATTGAAAGATGCTTTGAGAAACAAATCTTAACCAATTCATCTTAAACCTGGCGTGACGATCATATTAACAGTGTGACTTCCCCGTGCAGACAAAATATTTGAGACAGTCTCAAATGAGCACCCATTAAGTGCAGGGGAAGGTGAGTGAGGAAGCAAAGAATTAAGTCAGCTTGAGCATCAGATATAGAAGAGAACTCTGAGTGTGGGGATGGACACGTGGAGATGGCTGGACGCAAAGATCTCAGAAGCCCAGAATTTTTGAGCAAAATGTGTTATCTAAACAACCAAGAATCCAAAGAGTCCAGATGAAATTAAAGAGAAAAAGAGAAAACTTGATTGATGGAGACTTAAAAGTTCCTCTGGGACCCTAAACTTTCACTAGCAAGAGGCAGGTTTTAAAGGTATCCAGCCACCTTTAAAACCAGCCCTTTCAGACACGGCCAGGGAGAATGCAGATCAGGAAAATCAATTCAGAGGGCAAAGGAAAGAGACACAAAAATAACTAGAGAAGAGATGCCTTCATGGAGACCAGAACAGGAGAGCAAGCCAAGAGCCTTCCTCACCGCCCCACATGGCAGTGTCTACGGAGCGAGCTCGCTGCCCGGGACCCCAGCTGCTGTGGACCAGTGACTTCTAGGGTGGGGTGTCTTCCTGCCTTTTTCCCCATGAGAGGTTTACAAAGTTTATCCCGTCCTGATCGCTATTATTTATCCAGCCCGGGACAGGGCGAGGTGAGGAGAGGGAGGGAGGACTAGATATTTTAGCGTACAGATTAAAGTTTCAAGAGCAGGTCTGTGTAGGCTTGATGGAAAGGACCACAGAGCCCTGCGGTCCTGGACTTCGGGCAGATGCAGTGACTGCCTGGGATTTCATGCTGTCTCTCTGGAGGACAGAGTGAGGGATGGTGGAATTGACGGATGCTGCTTCTCAGCCTAACCCCCAAATGTCTCTTGAAGCCACTCTCCTTTCTCTCTATGGCTGGGACAGAAGGAGTCTGAGGCAGAGCGGCAATGCTGGAAAGAGGCACCGTCCCTGAGTGACTGCCGGGAAGGGAGCCGCTCAGCCAGCTCCAGGCAGCAGTGAGAAAGAAACCAGAAGACCTAACAGAGTGGCTAATGTCCTTTACTCTGAATAAGACAACGCAGATTGTTCAGTTGCTCCCAAACCAAATCAGACCGTATAACTGAGCCAATGAAGCACCATCTACCACACAGATGGTCAACTTTTAGAAGAATGTTTCTGGGAGCAAAAGTGAGTGAGACAAAAGTGGTAATGGACTTACAACCTCCTCCCAGAGGATCAGTGACCTGTTTAAGGCCAATGATTTATCAGCCCCTGAGAAGGAGAAGGCGAGGAAGGTGGCGGGTAGTCATGTAACACAGGAGAGTGACCGTCCCGGACTGAACATGGAATTTGAGCTCATGCTTTCAGACGTGCACTTTTTTCTGAAAGTTAGCTCACACCTTGAGAGGAAAGGCAGGTCCTTGGATGACCTATGAACACTGGCTGGGACAGGCTTATGACATGTAGGGGCGACCTCCTGATCCGAGATCGATGAGCTGGGGCAGATGTTAGAGAAACAAGGCAATCAACGTAGATGCTGCTAAATTCTGGAAACTTACGGATTTAACAAGATGCGTGACAGGTGACCTGGGTCGAATTGGCACCATAACCTGACCCCACAATGGTGAGAGTGGACATTTTCAGAGACATAAAAATAAAGAAGAGTTGTGGAAATTCGGTAAATCTCCGCTCTGGAGGATTGCTTGTGGTTTACAAGCAACAAATTCATCAATTTGGGCTCATGGCAGCTTGTAGGCCTTATGATAAGTCCTCTACCGGCCAATTATACGAATGTGGCAAGAGCTGAAATTTGCGCACTGTAACTTAGATATAAAAAAAAAATGCACCTTTAAAATCCAAAGATGATGTCGTCTGTCTCCAGTTGCCATTTCTACTCAGTAGATAAAGAAATCTTTCTAATACTTTCAAGGCACCTTGGTCCTTTCAGATTCATCAGACTCTCTGAGGTATTAGTAACTCAGATTTGTTCAGTATTACAAACTCATTGAGTTTCTGATTATTCTCTTCCTCCTTCTTCCTGTTTCCCTCGTGAGGGAACCTATAATCTTGGGGGTTCAGCAACCTGCCCCTGCAATCAGACTTAACTCAATTGGTCATGGAGAATCCTCGGCCCACATCGTCTGCTGGGATGTGCTTGGTCCCACCTGGTCCATTTGGTCTCTGTGCGAGCATCAGCTGCTGAAGTCAGCTGCCCTTCCACTGCATCAGGGCAAATTCTCTGCCGCCCCCTCATATAATCTGGTCCTTTTAAGCACTTGCGCGTCAGCCGGCAGGGCACAGGGAGCTTCTGGGTGGCCGGGACACCAAACTCAGATTGAGAGGCTGTGAGGCTACCATCTCAGTCTGATTTCCCCAGAAATTTGCCTCAATTGGTTCTAATTTACTGCCTTGCCTCATTCTCAAACCAAACTGAGGAGAGAGTTCGGAATGTCCCAAGGTCTGTCCAGAGATGAACGGCAAACTTGCTTTGCCCAGATTTTCCTGTGTCTTGTCTCTGTGCTCCCCGCTGGGGGTGGGGGGAAGCACAGACCCTCAGTTCTCCCCCTTGACTTAATCTTCACTCTCCTTCCCCTCCTCTCCAGCTTGACCACCACACCGGGGATGGGATTTCCATTTTCCATACCTGTAAGATATTAATTTCCCTAGTGATGCTTTCTTCTTCGATGAGGATGAGCCTTGGTGTCAGAACAGCTTGCGGGGCTACGGAAGAAATAAGGTGATGGACGAGGACGGCTCACTCTCCCTGGAGGAAGGGGCATCTCTGGGGTTCTGAACTGAATTTGGGGAACAATCCAAACACTGGGAGTCTCTTCACAGGGAAAATCAGTCCCTACTTTCCCATGCTTATCTAGGTAGAATGAACAGATTGTAAAGTCCCACCCTGAGAGCTAACTCTGAGCAACTCACAAGCAGACTCAGTAAAAGAGGTCAGACGCAGAGTTTACAGCCTTAAGACAAATTAAAGTGGGACATATGCAAGCAACACGTGCCTACATTTTCACAGAAGTGCTCTTCTTATACATGAGATGTAAGGGTAATAAATCCTTTATAAGGAAAAGAACCCACTATACATCTATTTATAACTACCCATTTATAACTTTGGAGGATTTAATAAAATTTATATAAATATATGGTGTGGGTCAGTCATTCTCAATGTATCTAGAAGTCTTTTTGAAAATCTAGGTTAAATCCCCTCTTTAACTATTTTTATAGATAAACACTTGAATTGGGTAAATATAGCTAACAATCAGGGTCAAAATTCCAGTAACCAGTGGTAGCAAAACCAGGTAATTAGTCCCCCTTAGCCATGTCTTAACCGAAAGTCCTCTCCAAGCATTTGAGCCTTCTTGATTTTTCTGGAAGAAACCTGTCTCAGGGCCTTTGCACATGCTGTTCCTGTTGCCTGAAATGTCCCCACGCCACAAATCACAGAGCTCCCACTCTCCCTTCACCCACATTTCTGCTCAAAGGTTAGCCCATCAGATAAGAATTTTTGGCCTACGCTTTAGAAAATAAAGCCTCACATACCCTCTTGCCTCCTTTCTTTTTCTCAAAGAACCTACTGTTACCTAACATAATAAATATGTATGTATCTGTGTAATATTTTACCTCTAGAACATAAGCTCCTCTGTGAAGGCAGAAACATGATCTGTGTTGTTCTGCTCCATTTCAAGCACATGAGAAATGTTATCAAATATGTGAACTAGACTACAGCATCCTGCAAATGCTACCTATTACTTATATGTGTGGTCAAAGAATTGGAGAGCACTAAACTGCATGGGAAGAGTGATAACGTGGTGAGATTATAGGTGGGTTTTTTTATGTGTTTAAACTAGAGTTTAGAATCTGTACACTGAAAACTGTAAGACCTTGATGAAAGAAATTGAAGAAGACATGAATAAATGGAAAGCCATTCCATGCACATAGACTGGAAGAATTAATATTGTTAACATGTCCATACTACCCAAAGCAATCTATAAATTTAATGCAATCTCTATCAAAGTTCTAATGGCATTTTTCACAGAAATAGAACAAATTATCTTAAAATGTGTATGGAACCATGAAAGACTCCCAAATAGCCACAGCAGTCTCGAGAAAGAAGAACAAAGCTGAAGGTATTGGGGGTCCCTAAGTTCAAACTATATTACAAAGCTGCAGTCATCCAAACAATATGGTGCTGCCATAAAGACTGACACAGAGGTCAATGGAACCAGATAGAGTGCCCAGAAATAAAGTTTAAAATTGTTAATAATGATAGTTTTATATGTATATCATAACTTTCTCAATCTTCAAAAGTATTTTTGGGAGGATCAAATAAGCTAATAAATATGGAGCTGTTCTGACAATGATAAAGATTTTGGTTAATGGAGGAGACTACATAAATGTAATGTTATTTAGGTTAAGGACATATGGTAAAAGTGAATTATTAAGATAATTAACAGCTCACAAATGATGCAGAATACAAGCAGATTTGGGGGGGCCTGAATAATCCATATTATGTATCTGCACTTCCTGGATTATCCAGCCTTTCATTTTTTAGGATGTAACCTGCATCAACATCTCCTGCTACTTTCTCCTGTTTCTCAATATGTCAAGTAGACTTTTAACTATTTCCTGGATTATATATTCTCCAAACTACTTCCATAAAAATATGTCTCATATACAAAGGAAAACCATGTATATACTCTACTAAATAGTATGACCTCTGAATGAGTTTGACTAAATAGTATGAACCATACTGGAGAACACAGGAAATATTTTTAGATCTCATATTTTAAGAGGAAACAAAAACCCTACTTGTATAACTAATGACAAAGTAGGGGCTCAAAATATTAACAATGATCTTGACCTCTGGTGCGTGGAAAGAAAGAACAGACTGAAATATCAGCTATGACAGCATATCAGAGTGACAGAGCACCTTGCTCTGCCTCCCACGTGACTCCCCAGGGTGAGAAGCAACCCCTAGAACTCAAATCACTTTTCTAAAATTTTCTGCAACTTCACATTACCTTAACACTTCTTATTTTACATGTAGGTAAATATTTTTCCTTCTCTAGTTTTCCTATCTTTTGAACACACTGGCCTCTTCCCAGAATACTTCAGTAACAGCTGTAAAATGCATTACTGTATCACTTTATGGCTTTGAATTCAAGCCCGTACAGCCAAGGAACCCAAAAGTAGACGATTATTTCTTAGAAATACAGCCTTACTCATACAAAAAGTTATGATGAGTAGCACAATCCTGTAAGCAAATAATGTATGCCAATGATCTTAAAAAAAAAAGAAGTGAATATTCTGTCCTAGCATTATTTTTACAACAAGTACCTGGTATCCTAGTCAGGGACTGTTGGACCAATCAACAGGGTGTTTAATAGGCTTAGTGAAGTGTCAATTACGTGATAAAATGCACCTGGTGGAAAAGCATCTCCAGACTCTCCTTCCTCCTGGGCAGACCAACGACCCTTGAGCTCATGTCTTTGGACCTAATATTATTTACTGAATGATCAATTTACCTTTTGCTTGTTTTTTTCCTCTTTACAAAATTAACATGTGCTTATTGTGGAAAATGCAAATAATATAAAAGTACTGCGTATCAACTACAGCACAAAAAGATGAGTATCCTCACTTCTAAAATAGGGATTGATTATAATAAAAAGCCATTAGGTACCTACTCCAACATTTAAAGCACTTTTGACAATGTCTAGATTTTAGTACTTGTTTAATAAATTGTAATAAATATTGTCAATATTATTATTGATATTAATATAATATATACTATATCGATAAATAATATATCGATTAATAATATATTAACATATAATTAATTGTTTATTAAAATATATTATTAATATTATTAGTATGTTAACATATTATTAATATCCTCACATCTGGAGTACATAGGATAGTTCCTGAACAAAACAGGCACTTAAGAAATGTTCATTGAATTAACTTTTGAGTTTAAAAAATGGGCCAGTCGTGAGCCACTTGGATATTTATTAATAATGAAAAGTCCCCAGAGTATCAAGGTGGCTCCCAGCTTGGTCCAGAATTCTGACCATTTAGGAGTCGAATTTTAGGAGTTCAGTTTTTAGTTTTGTACACTTGTGTTCTAAAATGGTTTGAGTGATTCTCAAGGCATCCCAGAAACTCAGATCAAGCTTGAATATTGTCTGTTTGCCCAGAATGCAACTGAGAATGAGTAAGATCTAGTAAAAGATACACTCAGTGTGCTGTTGCTGCTCTGTGACCTCATAGCCAGGTGTGGCTCGGAGCAACTTCACCCCCGATGAATCTGTTTCCTTGCGTGTAAAATAACTGAGGCAACACGAGAGATTCAAAGTGCTGGGAACACAGTGGATGCTCCAGAAAGGTTTGTTTCCTCTTTTAATTGCGTGGTAGAAATTAACAATGCTCACTGCTAAACAGGTGGGGCTCAGGCAGAGCCAGAAAAGGTCTGTTACAGTCCCACTCTGCCAAGCTTCTCAACTGTGAGTCAGGGGAAGGTGTGTAATCCAATCCAGTCACCAGAACACCTGATCAAACCAAGTCTCGAGCCTGCAGCGCCAGGACATCAAAGCTCACACTGCTGTTGGCAAAACGCGCCCACCCCGTCCTCAGCCTGGGCTGCCTGGGAGCACCTTCATATCAGACCCCCACTGACTGGGTCAAGTGCTGTTTGTTTACTAGAGATCTTCACTCTATTTAAACCAAACTCATCTTCACCACCATCCCTTCCCAGCATGCTTCCACACCTGCATTCCTCAAGGAAGACCCGGCTCTTCCCAGAGATGGTTCCTGCCACAGCTTCCTTGGGTGGTGACTTCTCTTCCACAACCTAGTCCTTCCCTGCTCCACGTTCCTGTTCAAAGTCTCTGCTCCTATGAATTTACAGCTGCTTTCCTGGTCACGTGACCAGGATAGCCCCATATTCCCCTGGGCCTTTTGACAGCAAACTCCTAATGGTCCTTCCTTCCCACCTGCCGAGTGGAGAGTTCGGCACCTGTAAGCATTCGTGCTCCTAAATCTCTCGTCTTGGGCTTATTCCCATGTCACTCTGTTTTCTTGTCCTGCACGCTGGCGTATAATCCCAGGTCCCCAGATACAGCCCACCCACCCAGACTCCCAAGTCCGTATACTTTGATCCCCAGACTCTATATAGCTGTTTCCATGTAAACAATCTACAGGCAGCTCTCGTGCAAAGGCTGAGAAATGAATTTATTTCAGTGACTGGCATCACCACCACTCAGTTGCCCAAGTCTAGTCAGTAAATGCCATCCTGATGTGGCCCCCTTTTCCTTTGCTTTCCAAATCTGAGCAGCCTCTGAGTTCTGAGAACTGCCTTTAACTCTACCCACTTCACTGAACCCCCTGACGCTGCCTTTGCCCCTGCTCAAATCTGTCATATGCATTGCCAGAATATCCTCCCAGCCAGCTTCCTTTTTCCGTCTTAGCTCCTTCAGATCTACTCCTGACAGGGCTAAGGGGATTCAGAAACCCACATCGGTTGCTACTATTTTCCTACCTAAAATCTTGAATGGCTCTTCCAAGTTTTAAAGAAAATTCCAACCTCCTTCACATGCACTGAAAGGCCTTTGCTGGTTGGTCCTCTTTCTACTTCACTAGACTCGGGAATCTACTTACATCTTCCAGACCTCTCCTACCTCCAGACCCTTCACCAGGCTTATGTGCATTTCTCTCCACCCCTTCTCCTTCCACCCCAGTCTGGCTAATCCCTGAAAGATGTTTCAGTACTCTGTCTGAATCAGATTGTACCCTTTCAGGAAGCTTTTCCCCCAGGCTGTCTACTCCCTCATCCACACCACTTCCCCACCCTGGGTCAGATGCCCCTCACAGTAGTCCCCGGGAATCTGTGCTTAACTCTAGTCCTGCAGGACCTGATTGTACTGATTTGTCTGTTGGGTTGTCTGTGTTCTGTCCCTCTTTCAACCTAAACTGTCAGTTCCTTGAAGTCCGGGTTTGGCTTGACTCATGTAATCCTAGAGGAATGCCTAACATTTGATACATAATGCCTAACATTTGATGATGAAGGAAGAAGAGAAGAAAAAAGGAAGGAGCCTGGCTTTCTGGAGCAGCTGGGGTCCGGAGATACTCCCCAGAGGTTCTGGCGAACACCAGCACAGGCTCTGATCAAAACCATCACAGGAGATCAGGAACACTGCAAAATACTTAGGATATGAGCCAAAGAAGTCTGTTAGGATAGCTAATCAGAGGTACTTCATTTGGCAAACAATGCTATGGCTTTTGTCATGCTCACAGTATGATAAAAGCTACACCAAGTTTCTTGCATATATTAATTAATTCAGCTTTACAAATGTACCAGGCAGCTGTACTGTTATGATACCTCTTTTGCAGAGGAGGAATTTGGGGCAAGGAGAGATCACATGACCTGCTCAGGGTCGCACTGGTGGGGGGCAGGGGTGGTGAGAACCCAGGGGGTCTGACTCTGCAGCTCATGTGCCCGTGTGTCTCTTTTAATTATATTCGTCCATGTGGAATTACTGTCCACTACTGATTTTTGGTTTTAGTTCTTATTTGTTTTATAACATAAGCCAACACGCACACGCACACGCACACATGCGTGCGCACACACAGACACACACACAAAATGAAGAACCGGCTTAGAACTGCAAAGGTGGGGAAGGCATTTTTCATACTTAGAGCAACCAGGAGTTAAAGTAAGGAGTGTCTAAGCACCGTGGATGAAATATTCAACAGGGAAGCTGGGGCTGACCTCTTCTTTTCCTACCAGGTAACATACTAAGCAGATGTTATCAGTTAGAACCCTCGAAGGGCTGTCCTCCGATACTCACCCTTCATGTCTCCCTGCCTAGGAGCCAAGGCATAAGACATCAGGATGCTTAGAAAGCCATCAAGTATGGACAGACAGGCTTTCCAAGCAGTGAGTTCAACTTCTAAGAGTTTACATCAATTCCTCTCTAGTTCAAGTCTCTTTCTGTATTGCTACAAATGATTCAGAGGAACTATTACAAAGAAATGGCACTGGACCAGTTTTTTGACCCCTGAATAAAAGAAAGCTCATCCAATTTTTTTCCCAGACTTAACATTTAATGAATGATTAAATGGAAGATGCTCTATTTTTATAGCAGATTTGTAAAATCTGTATTGCATTCATAGTCGCCTTTCAATGGTCTTTCTATAGTTAATGGAAGATATTGGAGTCCTCAAATGTTAATGTGCCATAACTTCGTAGGCAAAACTCTAAAGATTCTGGAGATTATAAAGCACTTCCTATAACTTCTCAGGGTCACTTTACATAGGCTAGAGGCTCAGTCAGTATAAACTCTACCCAGCTGCCTGACCAAGAGCAATTTTAATAGTAACGTCCATGGCATAGGGCATGGACATTAGCATTGGAAAGCTGAAAATAAGCCTTTAAAAGTAAATGCAGGATACAAAACAAGATGGCAGAGTAGAAGGACGCTTGTAGCTCACCCTCTCCCACAAATACACCAAAACTCACATCTACGGACCCACTCAGCCAACCAGAGCACCTGCCGAACTCCAACAGAACATTGCCCTCTTCGAAAGACAGAGACACCAAAAATCTGGTAGGAGAAAAGGAAAAAAGAAAGAAGAAAAAGCAAAACACTGCAGGACCGGTCCCCCCGGGAGGGAGTGGCAAAGGAGGACTGGCGCTCATTTGCTGGGTCTCCCCCCTCCAACGGAGAGGCCAGTGGGATAGAGGGGGAGCCTCCGGGGCTCCGATCTGCCCCGAGCACCCCTTGACTGACAGAACTGAGTTAAATGGGCACAAAGGGTCCCCGTGACACCCAGCCTGAGACGCGAGCCGGCAGCTGGGCCAGGTCGACGGAGCAGGGCAGAGGACAGGGGCGGCTGCACTGAGGCGGCCCCAGGGGACTGCAGGGGGCTGTGAACCGGGGCTGGGAGGGGATATGGAGCAGAACAACCTCGGTCCCCCATAAATTGCAAAAAAAGTGAATCAACATGGCTGGTGTGCCCTGGGGGGAGAGGTGCCGTAGCCTTCGTCTCCTCAGACCTGCACCGCCATTACTGGTGCTTCTCGAGAGAAGAGAGGTGGGGCTTAGCAGAAGCCTCCATCTCCTCCTGTGTGCAGCGCCTGGGCAGGGGTGGGGCCAAGACCTGAATCCGCACCCGGGGGCTCCACAACCTCCTAGGCAGGATTGAGGCTTGTTTACAGCTGGAGGCAGAGAGGATCTTTCTGCCCTGGCACCTCAGAGAACTCACGCTGCCAAGCCAAACAAGGAGCTGAGATTTGGCATGGAGCAGGGGCGGGGCCATTCCATGGTCTTCCCTGAGCACGTCTAAGGAGCACTGATCTGAGGCAAAGCTGGCAGCTGCATAGAGCAGCGGAGCAGCCAGAAGAGAGTGGGCAGCCACCCACCTTCCTGGCAGGAACGCAGCACCTGACTAAGGTGCTGGGAGGGGGCGCGATCCGCCCACCTGCCTCGCTCAAGCAGCATCAGGAGGGGGAATGACCCGCCCGCCCACCCACTGGATAAGAGCTCAGCACCTGACCCAGTGTTGGGAGGGGGCACAATCTGCTAGCCAACAGCCACTGGGAGCAGCACAGAGGAGGGCACCAACAGAGGGCCTCTGAAAATAGCAAGCTGAGTTTTGGAAACAGGGCGAAGACACAAAGACCTCTCAATAAAATCATCAAGAGCACAGCGTCTCCAGGAGAACTAGATAACTGATACTCCTTAAGCCACAGTGCCAGAGAGATATGAGCAAGATGAAGAAGCAGAGGAACCACTCCCAATTAAAAGATCAAGAGAAATCCCCTGAAAGCATGATCAAGGAAATAGACATTGATGGCCTACTAGATCAAGATTTCAAAAAAGGACTGATCAAAGTACTGAAGGAACTAAAAGAAATAGTATTTAGAGATATAAAATATGTCAAAAATGAAATAGAAGCTATAAAGGAGAACCAAGTAGAATTAGTAACTCAAATTTGCTGAGATGAGAGCTGACCTAAAGGCTGTACAAAGCAGACTAGGTAATGCAGAGGAACGAATAAGTGACCTAGAAGATGGGACAACAGAAAGCACCCAAACAGAACAGCTGAGAGAAAAACAAATAAAAAAACAATGAAAACAATATAAGGGACCTATGGGATAATATAAAGCATGCCAATTTACACATAATAGGGGTTCCAGAAGGGGAAGAAAGAACAAAGGGGATTGAAAAGGATTTTGAAGAAATCATGACTGAAAACTTCCCAAACCTAAAGAAGGAATCAGATATCCAAGTACAGGAAGCTCAGAGGGTCCCAAACAGGAAGAACCCAAACAGACTCACACCAAGACATATCATAATCAAGATGGCCAGAGTCAAGGATAAAGAAATGATCCTAAAGGCAGCAAGAGAAAAACAAAGAGTGAGTTACAAGGGAACCCCCATAAGGCCCTCAGCTGATTTCTCTACACAAACACTACAGGCCAGAAGGGAGTGGCAAGATATATTCAAAGCCCTGAATGAAAAAAAGATGCAGCCTAGGATACTCTATCCAGCAGGGCTATCCTTTGGAATAGAAGGAGAGATAAAGAACTTCACAGACAAGCAAAAACTAGAAGAGTTTAGCAACACTAAACCCATGCTAAAAGAAATACTGACAGGTCTACTCTAAATAGAAAAGAAGCAGGATGCTACGAAAATGACAAACTCATAACTGGAAAGGGATAACTCCCATGAATTACAAATAGAATAAACACAACATGTAAAAGAAGACATCTAAATCACTAAGAGTGGGAGAGGGAAGCAAGGAAAGCCACTGTGGAAAACAGTATGGAAATTCCTCAAAAGACTAGGAATAGACTTACCATAGGACCCAGGAATCCTGCTCCTGGGCATATACCCAGAAGGAAGCCCACTTCAAAATGACACCTGCACCCCAATGTTCATAGCAGCACTATTTACAATAGCCAAGACATGGAAACAGCCTAAATGTCCATCAACAGGTGACCGAGTAAAGAAGATGTGGTATATTTATAGGATGGAATACTATTCAGCCATAAAAACCGACAACGCCGTCTGCAGCAACATGGATGTTCCTGGAGAATGTCATTCTAAGTGAAGTAAGCCAGAAAGAGAAAGAAAAATACCATGTGAGATCGCTCATATGAGGAATCTTAAAAAAAAAACAAAAAATAAATACAAAACAGAAACAGACTCATAGACATAGAATACAAACTTGTGGTTGCCAAGGGGGCGGGGGGTGGGAAGGGACAGACTGGGAGTTTTTAAAATGCAGAATAGATAAACAAGATTATACTGTATAGCACAGGGAAATATATACTAGATCTTGTGGTAGCTCATAGCAGAAAAAAAATGTGACAATGAATATATATATGTTCATGTATAACTGAAAAATAGTGCTCTACACTAGAATTTGACATAACATTGTAAAATGACTATCACTCAATAAAAAAAAATGTAAAAAAAAAAAACGATAGAAAACCATCTGGAAAAAAAAAAAAGTAAATGCAGAGTTAAATCAGCATTAAATACACCAAGAGATGAAAAACAAAACTGATGTTCACTTCAAAATGCCTGTCACACGGGAAGGATTCTGTGAGTTTTTGTCTGCCTTCTTTTCAGAAACTGTTTTTCTTTTTTCCAAATTGCTCTGGGGTTTCCAACAGTTCGGACTTCTCTCTCCCTGCATGCACTCTTGCAAGGGCCCTCTGGAGACCCATAAAAACATTTTCTTGTATCCCAGATAGCCCTATTCTTTTGTTTTTCTTGTCTTTTTTTTTTTTTAGAGGCAGTACCACTTAATAGCTGATGGTGAGCAGTCCCTCCGCCAAGTGGACTGGTTCTGGTGTTTAACAGAGAGGACAATTCTCTAAGGAACCCTGCTTAAAGAGAAACGCAACAGCTACCTGTGTGCAGTGCAGGAGTAAATTCTGTCTTAGCTGAAGTCTGAAGCGTGCTTATTAATGAGCATCCAAGAAATACTCCGTTTAGAAGCTATAGACATACACACACACACTTTAATCCATGACATTAATTAGGTTTGTCAGTACTTTTTTTACACATGGAGGGATTGAGAAATAAATTCTAAACTGTGAGTTAGCACGGGGCCAGGTCTTAAAAGAACCAATGTTCCCAAACAGCGTCAAATCCTGAGTCCAGGCCTGGGGAACCGCAGGTCCAGGCACTGACTCTCTGCTTAACATGGAAACAGGACGCGGCTGATGTACGCGATTCCTGTCCCGGGCACATCACATCACATCACCCAGGAGACCTTCTCCTGAACCTGCTTTCTTTAATCATCTACCTTCCATCATCCGTAGATGGCAGTATAAGGAAGTGCCCATTACGGACTGAATTGTGTCCCCCCCCAGATTCATGCGTCGAAGTCCTAACCCCCAGAACCGCAGAACGTGACTGGATTTGGAAGTAACTGAGATAAAATGAGGTCCCTTCCAGTACGACTGGTAACCTTGTATGAAGAGGAGATGAGGACACAGACTTCAGACAGCACAGAGAGACGGTAGACACCTGTCACAAGCCAAAGAGTGAGGCCTTGGAAGACACCAACCCTGCCAACGCCTTGATCTCAGACATCCAGCTTCCAGAACTGGGAGAAAACACATTTCTGTTGTGTGAGCCCCCCAGTCCGTGGAAGTTTGTCACGGCACCTGGAGCAGACTGATCCTGACATAGGCCTGCTCCACTGGATTCCCAGCCCACAGCACCACGTGACAGCCTCATCGCCTTTTCCTTAATTCACCTGCCCAGCTAGTCATTTGTAGAAGGCAACGTAGTTAGGCTGGTCTGGAGCCCAAAGGATACACGTGGCTTCAGAAAACAGGAACTACCTGAATAAGAGGAACCAGCAAAATAGTTTTGAGAACCAAAAGCTAAGCTCTCTCTCCAGTAGTTATGAATTTCACATCGCCCTGGTTAAAAACCACGTGAGGAGAAAAAAGAAGGCAAAGAATTCATCTTATATCCAGTGAGAATATTGTCAACAGTAATAGTGGCAACACTGTCCTTTTCATCTGTGTTTTCTGTTTCTTACAGACTACTTGTTTTTTAGTCTGAATGGGCACCTTGTGTGGGATAGTCTCTGGTCCTCATCGAGCCTTCTAACACCTCGAGAGTATACTGCCATCCGGCCGGTAACAGCCGCCAAGACGATCATGCTAATAACTCTGTATTTGAAATGGAAGCCTCAACTCTTAAATCAC
Organism: Camelus bactrianus; assembly: GCF_048773025.1. Classification (NCBI taxonomy): domain Eukaryota; kingdom Metazoa; phylum Chordata; class Mammalia; order Artiodactyla; family Camelidae; genus Camelus; species Camelus bactrianus. The sequence goes on from NC_133558.1 coordinate 36,760,649, forward strand.
TACGAAAATATCTTCGGAGTTGTATGGGATTGGAAAAGCTGTTTTAGCACTATCAAGTCAAAGCCACCGCACCGACTCGTATACAGTTGCTTGGTATAACCTGTTCCCAAGATCATGAAAAGAAAGTGTTTAAGTCCACTTAGTGCTTTGTAAGTCAGGGTGAAAAGTGGTTCAGTGACTCATGAGAGACCCCTACTGACCTTTCCAGGTATTATGCGAGACCCTTCACTGAGATGAGGCTTCTCTGTGTTCTCCGGGGCTTGTGGTGAGCATTTGTGTTAAGTCAAGAGTCCTTGAGATCAGTGGTTATGTCTATTTGCCTTTGCCACTACAGAGCCCAATAACCTTAGCAGTCCAGTAATACCCATTTCGTAATATTGAATTGGATTGGCTAGAAGTGAACTGCTTACAAGTAGGAGACTTGGTGCGATGGAAGGGAAGTTAGAGAAAGGATGTGGGCACCTCTCACAATTCAAAGAATAGGACTAGAGTTGGGTCTTAGATACAACTGGAACCTGGCATCTGAGTGCAGTCAGGGCTCTTTGTCCAGCTCTTTGCTTGGTTCCTCTCTGTTCCTCTCTTTCATTTCTTCCCTCTCTGCTCCTTTCTCTGGTCCATACAAGGAATACAGAGAGATTAGCAGAAACAACATATTAAAAGTTGCATTTTTTCACTATGTTTGGAAAGCCTGCTTTGATTGGTCCCTGGTGCAGATTCTCTAGTGGAGTTTCAGCAGAGGAAGCTGCAAGTCTTAGAAGAAGACAAAGAGCAGACATTCCCATTGGCGTCTTTTCCGTAGAAGACGTAGAATGAATGAACAAACAAACGAGTTGTCAGCCCCAGAATATTAAAATAGCCCAAGAATACAAGGACCAACACTGATTCTCTACGTCAGAGAGCTGTGAAGGGTTCATGTAGCCAATTAATCTAGCAAATGATGTATTATCAATGTAGTGGGGAAAGCTGCTAGTAATAGAAAGTTCCAGAAATACTAAATAAGCTAAAAATCCCATTCAAAAACAATTATTTGATGGTGAGGCTGAATTGTATAAAATTCTTAAGGTGTAAATATTCTTTTCTTTCAAAAAAATAGCTAACAGATTTATTTAAAACGTGGACTGGATAGACTACAACATTGGAATATCGGAAAACAGGGCCAAAATCCCCCTTTTTTGTTGGACATCTGATAAGTTTACTTCAGTTTTAGAAGCCTTGTCACTGCAAAGACAAGAGATTCTCCTGTGGCGGTATTTATAGATTTAAGTACATCGTGTGACAGGCAGTTATGACTCGTACAGGACACCCAAACGCTTCTTGTAATTTACCATACAGTTCCTTTTTGCAACGTGGCTCTAATCTGGTACTGGAAAATGGATTAGGCTTTTGTACTTTTTGTAGGTTGTATGACAATCATCAATGAGAATAGAATAAAATAAATACACGTAAAATAGGGGGGAAAATGTGTTTCCCCCCCCCAAGCATAATTAGTCAGATTGGGTGTGGATTTAATGTTTTGCAGGAAGTTTTCTGAAGAACTAAAATAGTATATCAGCAGCATCCTATCGCCTGCCACATAGGTTCTCAGTAAATGTATGTTGAAGACATGACTCTCCCCTGCTTACTTTCTCAATTCTCTAGCTGCAGACTCTGCAGTTTTCTGACAGTTTCCCAAGTGGAAAAAGAAGAGGATGACTAGTGAAGTGTAAAAAGTGGAAAACGAGAGAATTTATATGACTCCGGAAGTCAGGGAATTCTATGTTAAAATTCTAAACGGTTACGGGCTGGATATTTGGTCTGTAACTGAGATCAAATTAGCTGTTCCAGGAAGCACTGGCTTCAGAGAATTGATATCTCGTAGGCCTGGATGATTCTACAGCTACTGAGTGATTCCCTAATGTTCCTGTCCATCCTCTAGAACCAGCAAATGCTCAAGCCACAGAATTGTGTCGGCAGAGACCAAATCACCAGAAAATTTCAGAAAATAGCTCAGTTCTTTAAAATCTTTGATAGTCTGATGATCTCCAAGAATCTCTAGAAAATATCTAAGGTGATGAAATGACCACTGAGAAATGTCCAGCGACCAACAATGCTAACGCAGCCTCATCTGAATGAAATGTAGGGGAGGTGTCTGCAAGGCGGATAAAGAAAAGAACCATCACTTGATCTGCGGTCACCATTGCTCCTGTGCACCCCTAGGCTGAGCATGATAAGGTGAAAATGTGCCTCACTCCATCCCTCCTCCACTTTCTCCTGGAGTTCTTGCTTAAAACTTTCATTTCTCCTCCTCGTCTTCCATACAGTGGTCCCTTTAACCAAATAATCTCTCGTTGATCCAAGAAAAACCCTGCATTATGATGTGCACTTTCCTTGTTTTTACTGAATAATAGGATTGAGGTATTACAAATCCGACTAGTTTATCCTGTATAGCAGAAGTGTTATTAATAAGGGGCATGATTTGTTTATGTAGAGATAGATTTCACTCCATTTCCTTTCTCTATTTCATCTGGAAACCGGGGATTAAATAACCTTCCTCTGACTAAAAGTACATGGTTCTACTGACACAATTCAAAGCAGGAATTAGGTTTAAAGATCCTATATAATCAATTTTAGTTCTCAGTTTCCAAATCCCATGAACCATCTAAATAAACTTTAGATGACTTCCTTAAATGTTCTCTTTCAGAGTATTTACTTACACTGCCCAAGAGCTAATGTGCTGTGTTATTCTTGATTAATGCCCAATTAAATGTTCCAAATTATAAATCTGGCATGTTTACCCAGGAGTTATTTTTCCTTATAAAATAAGGTATATATTATTTATTTTATTCAACATTTTTCTTGGATTTTATCTTTGAATTATATTATCAAATGGCACATTACTGCTGAACATGCTACTGAGCTGTTAAATTTCCATTATGCAAAGATGAAGTCACTATTAATGCTCACCTTCAACTCTCAGCTTTTGACAGACATACGGGCTACACATTTGTACTTTGCATTCTCTCAGTGTGCTACTGATTTATCCTTCTTCAGAGGGGATTTTAAACTGTTTTCATCATACCCACTCAATACCCACAAGGTTGGACGGATCTATTTAATAGGCTCAGGATAGTGTCTTTACTTGCTTTGTTCTGCTATGTAAACATAAGAATTCAGGGCATGTTGATTTATTTGATAACATATTTTAAGTGCCTTAATAATTTAAGCTGCTGATTTTTTCACTTCATTTAGAACTAACCTCAGATGAATTAAGCCTGCTGTCAAATATCCATATTGTGTACTAGGACTCAGAAAAGGTCTTAGGTAAGAAAACTACCACTATCTCTTACCATGATAACAAAAAAAAAAAAAAAAGGCAAAGGATATTCTCAGCTGACTTAATTAAATCTTGTGAATGCAGGTTTAATTAATATCCTAGGATACCAACCATGCCCTTGGGTGATTTAGTATTGGCTTCCGATTTCATCTAAATATTATAATTTATTATAATTAAATTTAAGCTCGCTAGTTTACAAAGCCCACTAATTTATAAAGTCACAAGTTTAATTACTAAATTAGGAACTTTAACGTATATAAGTTCATACAAAAGTGTCTTCTAAAATTCTTACTCTTTTCTTCAACTCTCTACCTTCTTTAAAAAAATCCTTTATTAGTGTTAAAAAAACACTTTTATCATTTTAATAAATAGATGTTGTAGAACTGGTTTCTGAGACAGTTTCTGTAGTTAAGTTTAGTCTTTTCAGTTTTCCATCTGCATGTTTTAAATAATATAAAGAATCTTACCATGGGGGACTAGGAAAAGGAGGGTGTGGGGAAAGTCTATTTATTTGGCTAGGGCAGAAAATAAAGAAAGGTAAATGGAACAAATTGTCTCACTCCCTAATATTTCATTTTTGGACAGAAGAGAAGAAATGCCCCCAATGTTTGTGTTGTTCCTCAGATTGCGTGTGGCTGACACAACCTGGACTGACTTTTCTAGTAACCTGAGAATCCACAGATGTCACAGGGAAATCATTATATATTTGACAGGATGAGGGTTGGAGGCTTGGGCCAATTTTATTCACATGTCTAACCACAGGTCTCTCCATATAGAAGCTCACCTTCCCCCATGAACACAGAATACACCTACATGTGGAGCGGTTCCCACTGGAAACGGACGGCAGACAGGCAGAAAGACTCTTAGACAACCAAGGCAGTAAGAAGGATCCACACAGAATCTGTTAGGAAGGAAAGAGAAGCAATCAGGCGGGGACCTGTGCCCCTGGGAGGGGACTCAGAAGAGCAGGGCGGTCGTGTGAGCAGAGACCAGGGAGTAAGCAGCCCAAGCCCAGCTCTGGGGTCCAGCTCTAGGAAGACGAGCCCCCTGGGCTGGTTGGAGGGCTGGCTGGAGGGCCGTGGGAAGCCTGGATTCCACCTGTGAGAGAGCACAGCCTTGCTTACTCCCAAAACAGGAAGGAGAGAGTGGAATGAAACAGCGTGGGCCACTGGCTGGTAGCCCACGACTGCCCTGGCAGGTGCCCCAGCCTGAGCCTAGCAACTGCTCCAGCCCCACCAGACTCACAGTGCAGCTTCACACGGGGGTGTGGACTGCAGTGGCCAAGGAGCGAGCACGGCTGTGAGGCACAAAGGTGACTCAGACCTGGAACAGCACCTGAGCAGGGCGGGGGCGGCTGTTACTGCTGCTAAAAGAGACAGCACATCAGAAGCAGGCTGGGTGGCTGACTGCAGCCAGGGCTGACGCGACCCACGCCCAGACCCTCGCCGAGTGCCTGCACCAGCCCCTCCGGCCCCAGGACTGCTCCTCTCTGGGGAGAGGGCGCTGCTGGCTGGGAGCGGGGAGAGCACACGCTTAAAGGAAATGGAGCGGCTCCGATCCGACCCTCAGGGCTTCAGCTCCAGCCACTTGGGAACTGACTCCTCCCCTGATACAGCAACGACGGCCACTGAGCAGAGGCGAAGCCCCAGCTCACAGCTGGCTCTGGCCACTTACAGCCCCACCTTCTACCTTCCACACACAGCCCCAGCTCCTAACCAGGTGACAGCCGCCAGCCCACCCTGCAGAAAGATGTGACTTTGTTCATCAGATCCAGCTCTCCCACCAAAGACAACGGGCGCAGGCAGACTGTGGAGGCGTGCTGCCACATAAAGACACCCCTCATCTCTGTAAGACCACAAGAGGTAACTGTTTCACCTAATGTCAGAGAGAGGAAGTCAAGCAAAATGAGAAGACAGAGGAATTCATTTCAACTGAAAGAGTAACAGAAAACCTCTAAACAAAATTAATGAAAAAGAAATAGTTTACCAGACAAAACTCAGTGAGAATTTTAACAGGAACTAGAAACTATAACAAAAAAAAGAATTAGTCAAAATTGAAGAATATGCTAACTGAAATGAAAAACACACTGGAAGGAAATAAAAGCAGACTAGGTGAAACAGAAAAGTGCAGGCGTGATCTGGAAGGTAGGATAATGGAAATCACCAAATCAGAACAGCAAAAGAAAACAACAATTAAAAATGAGAACAGTTTAAGGGCCCTCTGGGTCCAATATCAGTCATACCAACATTCACATTATAGGGGTCTCAGAAGGAGAAGAGAGAGAAGAAGGAGCTAAAAATGAAATTATGGTGGAAAACTTTCCAAACCTGAAGATGAAAACAGATAACATAGGAATAGGAAGCTCAGAGGGTCCCAAACAAGATGAATCCAAACAGATTCACACTGTGACATATCATAATTAAAATGGCCAAAAGTTAAAGCTGAAGAGAGAATTCTAAAGGCAGCAAGGGAAAAATAAAGAGTCAGATACAAGGGAACCCCCATAAGGTTACAAGCCAATTTTTCTGCAGCAACTTTGCAGGCCAGAAGGGCGTGGTACGATATATCCAAAGTGCTGAAAGGGAAAAACTGACGAACTAGGGTACTCCACCCCGGCAAGATTATCATTTAGAGTCGAAGGAGAGAGAAAGAATTTCCCAGACAAGCAAAAACTAAAAGAGATCATCAATACTAAACCCACCCTAAAAAGTGTTAACAGGTCTTCTTTAAATGGAAAAGAAAAGGCTGTGACAAGAGGTAAGAGTCTAAAGGAAAGGAAAGTTCCCACTGGTAAAGGCAAATACATAGTGAAGTCTGGGATCACCACTAAACAAGCTCGCTGGCGAGAGTACGCAGAAGCAGGCACATTCCGACATTGCTGGTGGTGATTCGTCTCTACTCTTCTTGCAAATTTCCTGTAAGTCAGAAAGGCTTTTTAAATAAAAACTGAAAACAACATAACCACCCCACAAGCTCTAAGAAGTACAAGCTGAGCTAAATTGATGTATAAAATGGAAATAATTATGTGCGTTGTGAAGCTCAGAAACAGATAGTGAAAGGGATGTGAAACTACACTGAAAAAAATCATAACGTGTCATATAAATATAAGGTAATTTTGCAGGAATTTTGAGGCTGGAGCTTAAAAACGAATAATTGTCAAGCATTATCGATTGTCCTTCAGGTCTACAAAGCCAACTTGGAAAGTGCAGTAAATCTTGAATACATCACCCTTTGAAGCCAGTTATTTCGCTATTGTCTTTTGGCAACAAGTCCAACCTTCTGCATGCACCTCTGTGATGCTGGAGCTGAAACGCTGCAAAGCACCTTTCCAAGAGTCCTGTGCCAGCTGGCTGTCGTTCAGGACTAACCGGAACCTACCCATCACCTCTGCCCCAGCAGTCTGCACCCACCAGGTCACAGCCACGTCCAGGGTCTGACATCCAGCAAGTCTGACCCCTTCTTCAGAATCCCAGCACGGTTTGCAGAGCTTCCCTCCCGTTGCCAAAGCCCCAGCCCCCCACCACCACCCGGAGTCCTGCCATCACACTCCTAGGTTCCGTAACTCCCCTCTACCCTGCTGTCGCTCTTCCTTAAGAACTTCTCACAGTCATTAAAATTAGACACCTCAATATCCTCTTTTCACTCTTTAAGCCTTTCTACACATGTGCAACCAATTTCTAAGCCACCCAGTTTGAAATACCCGGTGGATTTTCCATAGCTGAGAGAGACTGCCTTCGAAGGAATTTCTGGGTTGGGGAAGGGCTTTGTTTATAGTTCATTGATATTATTTTTTGTTTGTTTTCTTCTTTTTTTTACTGAAGTATAGTCAGTTTACAATGATGTGTCAATTACAGTTCATTTATTAATGTAATATTTCTAAGGCGAATACTGGGTCTCTGGGACAGGCAGTAAATATATAATGATGAAAAAGACAGAGTTCCTGCCGTTAAGTGTTCACAATCAATGGGTGAGGCAAATATTTAAGCCAGTAACCACCCCAAGTAGATAAGCTCTCTAACCCAGGACTGCTGGAGGGGAGACCTGAGAGCGTTCCAGATCACACAGACATCTTAAGGAGAGGAGGACATCCTGGCAGAGGAAAGGACATCTGAAAGAACATCAGAGATTCAAGGGATGTTAAATAAATCCTGTATCCGTGGATAGGAGAGCAACACACATTGAAGCCAAACAGCCAAACATGGACGGTCCTGAGTGACACACCAGTTAATTTCAAATTCACCCGAAAGCGACGGAGAACCCCTGAAGGGTTTTTAAAAGATAATCCCTTTTTAATGCTACTTGTGCAATATATACATGTATGTATAAAAAGACATCCCTCAGCCCCTAAACCCACCTTCCAGAAATGTTTCTTACATCTCCTTCCAGAAAGAGGTTGAATAAAGTATGAATCCAGAGTCAACACTAATACAGATCTTATTACATGTCAGACGCTGTTTGAAGTAAGGCATCTTTAGTGACCCATTTAGTCCTTATAACAGCCTTACTCAGCAGTTACTGCTATCATTTCCATTTTACAAAGAGGAAATTGAGGCACAGAAAGAAAACCAACCTGCCCAGGGTGCAAGAACTAGTAAGTGGTAGAGACAGGCTTTGAACCCAGCAAACACGGGTCCACATCTATGCTGCTAAACCACTATGCTACGTTGTCTCTGATATTTATGCGAGTTTGCAGGTACACCTGCAAAAAACAGGAAATAAATATCCTAACACAAGTGACTCATTCATGCTCTGCATTTCACTCTGCACCTTGTTCTTTCAATTAATGATACACCTTGAAGGTAGTGCCTTGTCAACACATTTTGGTTCACTTTATTCTTAAGGACGGCACAGTAATCCATTATGTTAACATTCCAAACAATACTTGAAACACATCTTTGCTGATTCACATTAACATTCATTACAGGTTTGGGTCTTAGGAAAAACGCTGCAACAAAAATCATGGCCGAGGAATTGCTCCCAGGGAATATTTATTATTAAAAATATCGCACCACTGCCTGTCACAAATAGAGATGCTCAACAGCCCGCTCATCAGGGCACCTATCCTCCCAATGGTTCTTTTTTTATGGCTGATCAATTTTTTTTTAATATATATGTTTTTATTGAAGTGTAGTCAGTTACGGTGTTGTGTCAATTTCTGGTGTACAGCACAGCGCTTCAGTTATACATGAACACACATATACTCATTTTCATATTCTTTTTCACCATAGGTTACTACAAGATATTGAATACAGTTCCCTGTGCTCTACAGTAGCGCAACTTGTTTATCTATTTTATATATAGTAGTATCTACAAATCTCGAACTCCCAATTTATCCAATGGTGAGTTTTCATCACATTTTGTTTTAATTTTTTTTGCCCATCTGATAAGTAAAAAGCGATCCCCACAGGATTTGAGAAATAGCCTGATGGGATGAAATGTGTGTTTTGGAAAGATCAGGTGGAGGCAGGAGGCAGTATGGGGGTTAGCTTGGTCATGCCAAGACTCAAGGCAGAACAGACAGGTAAGAGACAATTACAACAGACTATGTAAGAAATAAGCAAGACTTACCCAGAGCAGTGCCCTGACTGTATTAGGAGGAATAAACAAGAGAGAGGTGGCATCAGAAAGGCCACCTGTGGAAGTAGACCCTTGTTCACAGTATTTAATGTGGGCGATTTAAGATGGGCGAGAGGGAGGACAGGTTCAATATATCCCCCTAGCTTTCTGAGTTAGGAAGTTCAAGGATTTTAAAGATAACCATCCTACGAATCCCAGAAGAAGGCAAGGTTCTGGGGGTATGGGAGAGGCAATGGGATAAAAAAAGTCCTTTACAAATCTAAGATTCTATTGTTTATTTCTAGAAACTACTTCCATCTGTGGCCGAGGCTATTTCAGAATCTTCATATATCTTTTTTTCCTTTTTTTTAAATTAAGTTATAGTCAGTTTACAGTGTTGTCTCAATTTCCAGTATCGAGCACAATTTTCCAGTTATACGTGAACATACATATATTCATTGTCACGTTCTTTTTCGCTGTGAGCTACCACAAGATCTTGTATATATTTCCCTGTGCTATACAGTATAATCTTGTTTATCTATTCTACATACATCTTTAACGTCACTTAATGAATCACTGAATTTTGCAGCGATGTGGAGGCCCTTAAATCACATCACCTAGCACGTGCAGGAAGCCGGAGCATTCTGTTAGTATCCTGCCATCTAGTGAGTAACAGTCATCTGTGCAGCTTGGCCCATAAACGGCTACTTCAGAGAACCCTGAATTTTCTGCCTTCTCATCATGGATCTTTTCAGTTTCCATATCATAGAAAAGTAACCTGAATTGTGTCCCATTTGGGGCAAAAATCTAATCTCATAAGGATTAAATTCTTAAACACCGAGGAAAGAATGAAGGCATAGAACCTATGAGCTTAATCCCAAAATTCGATCCCGGGCTCATCTTGAAAATGCGTTGTCAAGTCACGGGGAAAGTAGCTGGGAGTTTCCTTTACACCATTAATTTAAAATGACAACAAAAACACAAAAGCAAAACATTTACTCATTAGCAACTTTCTTCTCTGTAATAAGTTTTTTTTTTAATTTATTTAGTTTTCCTTTTTTTTTTTTTTTTTTTAATGGAAGTACTGGGGATAGAACTTAGGACCTTGTGCGTGCTAAGCATGTGCTCCACCACTGAGCTATACCCACCTTCTCCTTTTTAAACTTTTTTTTAGTTTGTGTTTTTGTATGTGTGGTTTTGGGGGGTTTTGTTTTTTATTTTAAATTTTTGGGGGCAGGGAAGTGATTAGGTTTATTGATTTATCTAATGGGGGCATGGGGGATTGAACCCAGGACCTCATGCATGATAAGCACACACTCTACCACTGAGCTATATCAACCCCCCCATAATATGTAACATTAAGTGAACAATTTTCATCCATTCATGGAGCTATGCTTAATACTATCAAAACGTATCATCTAAAAAATTACCCTACCTGACACATGAGGGAATGCATTTGAATGTTGTATAAGTATATTATGAAAAATTTGTTTTCTCTGTATTTCTATGAAATCCTGTGCCGATTTCTCCAGAGTTGATTGCTTGTTTTGTGCAACAAATGTACTTTTGTGTGGTTAATGCTTATCGATTATCACACCTTATATATATATATACACTTTAAAATTAGTTTTTGCAAGCCTAATTCCCCAAAGGGCCTATAAATTTCTTGATTAAAGAGACAATGTCATAGACAGGTTTACATCCCCTCTAATTCTCATGATGTATATAGTAGCTATGAGTTTCCAATAAATGTTAATGAATGAGTGATTTGAAATGATTGAAAAGGATGATGGCAAATGTTTGAAGTTTCACTAATTTTTATTCAAATTATATTAATATGCAATTTAAAATAAGCACTCAGCTTCCTTAATTAAGCCTAGAAGAGACAGAGAGAACATACTTCCCAGGTCCCCGTGGGGCACTAAAATATAGATGTCTGCTCATTAGAGTTATGAGAGGTAGGTAGACAAAAACCCTCCTTTGAAATTTGTCCTCAGGTGATGGCAATGTCCCCAGGCTTGTTAACTTCTTTCCTTCAGCAGATCTCTGTGGTCCATCTGTTGAACGTGAATGCTGAGAAGCTTCCAAAGTGAGCATGCCTTATGTGTATGTATCTTCACACAGGTCAGCAGAATATATGAACTTGAGCTATATCAGATGGTCAGCTGAAATCGTTCCCAAGAGAGTGTTTCATTGCCCTGTGGATAATGATTATGGCTGAAACCTCAAAATTATAAAATCTGTCCTAAGAATTTAATTGACACTAGTAACGTACAGTGGTTGCAAAACCCCTTGATCCATCTACATGTCTAACCTCTAATTTTACTCTATCCAAATGAATTCTAAGGACTTCAGATAAGGGTCTCATCTTCTTTTTGTGTTTGTTTTTTTAATTGAAGTACTGTCAGTTACAATGTGTCCAGCACAATGTCTCAGTCATGCATATATATACACATATATTTCTTCTCATTTTCTTAAAGCGCTCATACCAACTTCTATTGCTTTGGGCAGCTGTTCCCATTTTTCTTTTCATTTTAGCATCTCTGCTTTTAAAAAAACAAGGCTGAGCACTTTGGGGGTCTTTACTTGTTTGTGTATTTCACAGAGCCCTTTCCCTGTTTATCTTGTTACTACTGAGGCCACAGAAAGAGAAGGAAAGTACCATTTCTCTTAGGAAACTTAGTCTATTTTAAAATTGATGACTGACCCCTATGATATCCCTTTTCCAAACCTACTGTCTCTTGGACAGCTGTGTGTCTCAGCAAAACTTAGGGATGGCCAAAGTCATCTTCCTGGTCAGGCAGAGTCCCATCAGCATATCTTGACTGGTGGGCTCAGGAAAGGAAATGAAGCACATTCCACTTTTCCCCTTCTGGGACCTTCTCTCATTCTCCTTCTCTTTCCCAGTGGCTTTTCCTCAAGAAACACCCATGTTCTGCTCCATCAGGCAGTGATGTTATAGGGCACACTCTGTCACTGAAGCTGGGGTGGGTGGGGATGGAGCTACAGTCATCCAGCTCTGGCTACGGACAGTAACTTAAATTTAGAACGGATTATTAGAAAATGCCATTTGGCCCCAGATCCCAGCCATAGTTGGGATCTTAATTCAATTTTATCTGTAATAAGCTGATGTACTGACAGGCATTTGCTGGACACTTGGGTTCCCCTAGATGGCACGTGCTTCTCCAGGAGCCAGTCTTTTTTGGGTGACCTGGAACCAGCTGTTTCTGCTGCATTCAGGAAGGTAAGTAGAGTCAAATGAGGGATGGAATCTGTCTGGTTCTTTTCATGAAGCCACTGTCATCTGGAAACCAACATCCTGAGTAGTTCCAACCTCTGTTCTGTTCGTTTCCCTGGATCCATCCATTTATTCATATTCCAGTAAAACACAGGTTTAGCTTCTGTACATTATATGATAAGTTAACCCCTGGTGGGGGCTGGTGCACTTTTAGTTTTCACCCTCTTAGAAGTTGTCCTGTGTGTTTTCACATGTTAATTTACTTTCAAATAAATTTTAGTATCAATTATCTCTAACTAAAAATAACTTCTTTTATTTGCATTGGTATTGTATTATGGAGATTTATTAAGGGAACATAAATTAAGAGAGTGTTAATACCTTTAGTTCAAGTGGAAATAGTTCATTTTTTATGGAAATGTTTCCATGTGCTGTGGCAATGATGCTGTATTTTAAAAATATTTTTGTGTTTCTTCTGGCTGTTTTCCCCCATTAAAATATCAACATGTTGTGGGGAGGGTATAGCTCAGTGGTAGAGCACATGCTTAGCATGCACAAGGTCCTGGGCTCAATCCGCAGTACCTCCATCAAAAAAAAATTTAAACATATAAGTAAATAAATCTAATTATCTCTCTCCTCCAAAAAAAAAAAACTTTAAAAAAGAAGTTCTAATAAATAAAATTTTTTAAAAATTAAAAACCAACATATCTTTATTAAAAAAAGAGAGAGTGTTAATCATACTACACTATTGAATATTCTTCTCCAGAACACGGTATGTCTTTATCTCTGTTTTCATTTGGGTCTCTTGTATTCCCTTCATTAGATTTTGACAGTTACTTTTATATTGGTAGTGCGCAATCCCTACTCACTTTATCCGTAGGTAAATTATTTTCGTTTTTATGAAATGTTGTATTCTAATATATCTTCTGTCCAGTTATTACCTGTATGAAGAATCCTAAATTTTTTTCTTATTTGTTTTCTAAGTAACTCACTCAATTCTGTAATCATTTTTACTATTTTCTCGGTTCAGAAGACATGTTCTCATGTCTTCCAGGGATGCATCTGCAAAGGCTGAAGATCTGCACCCTTGCCATTTATTTTGTGCTCCTTTCTAGCTAAATGAGCAGATCCTTCAGGAACAGCCCTAACGATGGTGCTAACGGCAGCTCCCTCGCCTTCATCACAGCTGAAGGGGATAACGCCGGCCATTCATTTGAAACATACATGTCACTGCTGTATTTAAAGTGGCTGCCTTTCTCCCTTTCTCCCCACCTTCCTTTCTTTCTTCTTCCTTTTCTCGCTAGAAAACAAAACATCTTAACAAAACTGAGGATAACAAAGACAATGTTCCAGTCCAAACTGAAAAATAAGTTGTCAGATGTGAAAAACAAAGACAATACACCATGACACTTCTCCCCTGAAACGGGCCCAAACTCTAATGGATGCTCAAGGAAAACCCTGCAGCTCCAAGTAGGGAACCTTAAGGAGCTTTACCAGTGAACATACAATCCCAGAAGAGAAGTTTTCTCAGGAAAATTTTGAGCTGGAGGGAAATAAGCAGGAGTTGACAGATGTAGGCGTGACGGCTAACCCCAACATTCAGCAAGGACCTTCATCCAATAAGGAAACTCCAGAATAGACGGAGGCTCTGCAGATACTCTGAAGACACCAAGTTATTGTTTACCGGAAAGTCCAGGGCACCTGGCTCAATACTGCTGCTGAAGAAAGGGCTTTTGACAGGGAGGATCCACAAGCTACCTTCCTGAAACATCACTGAATGCACTGTTTCAAAGCTTAATCAAGGTCAAGTTAATGCAGAAATGTCTGGTCATAAAATTCCTCTGCAGAAAGATGGCCGAGCTCTGTCACCCCAAGCTGGCGCGTCATGTATCCATTCCTGATGATCGATCCAATGATGTTCTCTTCTAAACTTAACAAAGGGAAATGCCTAAAACAGACGTGTGCCTCTGGATAATCACCTGCCTGGTTCTAGCACAGCGGCTGAGTTTTCTAGAAACACATCTGTCTCTGATCTGAGTTCCACAGCCAATCATTACTGAGACATGACCAGGATGACTTCTTTTTATTTTGTCCCTTTCCCTGTGAGCTGCAGATCTGAACACCCTTTGATCAGAGTTGTGTCAAGAAGTTGCTGAAAATTTCAGACCTGCCTCTTTCTGGAGCTGAGACACCAACTGAGGGGTAAAGAGAAAGCTGTCTCCCATCTGGACACTAGAGATGCTTCTTTGATGCACAGAAGCTAAGACATTTCTCTGCTCATGCTGTGAGTGGCCAAAAGCCTCGTTCCCCTATGGATAATGGAGCAGAGAGACCAACAGCCTTGATTCACCCGGGACTGCCCTCACTTTAGCACTAAAAGTCCCACGTGCCAGGAAACTCCCAAACAAACCATAGCAATTAGCAATTCTCTTTTTTCCCTCCTGAATCTAAAGGATGTATGCCCTGGTATTATGAGAATAGCCCTGATCTGGAGAATGACGTGTGTTGTTTAGACAGATTTGTACATCTCATCTGGGCCCTAACATATCTCCCTGTCTTGGAACGAAATTTACTCTGGAATTAATTTTTTTTTCTGATTACTATGTTTGCCCTTTTTAACACAGTTTATTTTTCACTACCCTGGCCTTGGACATTCTTAAAGCAAATCATTCAACTCTGATCATACGTTTTTAACTAAATGCAGACCACCATTTAAATAACTGTCTACAGCTCTTGCATTGGGCAAAACAAAATACTTGTGCTTTATTTCAGTTAATGAAGCTCAGGATAGTGACAAATGATATAATAAGAATTTAAATTAATTCTTCACGAAACCACATCTGTCCTGAAACCCTCCCCAGGGAAAGGTGTTCTATTTTTATTTCTTAATAGAGGTCCCTCTGGTCTCTAATTCCCATGTTTGGTTAAGCTCCATGGAATTTTTCTTTCCTTCCTGGATTTTCTTTTGTTGCCCTACGTGAATAATTGTTTTTTTAAGAGACAAAAGATGTGGGGGAAGGGGGGGTTAGAAAAAATAATATAAATGAATATACTTGCTGAGAGAAAAAGGGGAAAAGTATATTAAAGATATATTCTATGGGGAGGGAAAATATTCATATAAAATCTAACTGAGATCCAGTGGAAGCAAAAAGTTTAGATCTTCACGTCGATTAATTAACTTCGTATTCTTTAAATCCATTGGTTACAGTGGACTCTGGGTTAATGTGATCCTTTAAACACTAGGTTGCCAAAAATTGAAGCAATGCCAATTCTAAGTGTTTTCCAATTAAAATTACAAGTAAAACAGAACAAAGCGAAAAGCAGACTTGGAGACTTGCAGAAACTTCTCGGCAAATGACTGAGACGGAAACTCGGTTTAGTTCCCCGTTTAATCGTGACTGCGAGGCGGGGTTCAGAAAGTAGTCTTTACCCCTGAGCTTCTCTAGTCAGAGGAGAAGATTCATTTGTATGCTCGAACATCTTTTTCCGGTTTTTAAAACAACATTATCTTAAATTTTATGGAAAAAAGTTCATTTTTTTAAAGAAGAGAATTTAAATCACCCACAATCGCTAATATCAGATTTTCTGTTTCATATTTTTGCAACACACTTTATGTCGTACTTGGAAATGCATACTTAAAGGGGAAAAAACAGAATTAGATTCACACTGGGCCTGATTTTCTGTGATGGGGGCAGTGGTGAGGATTGAGGAGGTAGTCTTACTGGAAAAATAATCTGGAGTAATTCCGAGGGAAATTGCACTCCAGGAATGAGGAGCGACCACTGCCAGGCGAGCTACACGGTCTACTCTGCCATCTATTCCAAAATTCTTCACAAAGCCACATCTGCCCTGAAACCCTCTGCAGAGAAGGGTGTTCTATCTTTTTTCTAAATAGAGGTCCTTCTGGTCTCTAATTCCCATGCTTGGTTAGGCTCCATGGAATTTTTCTTTCCTGCCTGGCTTCTCTTTTGTTGCCCTATGTGAATAATTCTTTTTCTTAAAGGAGAGAAAACGTGGGGGGGGGGAGTGTAAAAAAAAGAAAAAATGATAATAATATATATACTTGCTGAGAGAAAAAGGAAAAATGTATATTAAAGATATATTCTACAGGGAGGAAAATATTCTTATAAAAAACGAACTCATTTTGCTAAACAAAAAATGAACTGAACATACCTTAACAATTGCCTTGTGAAAATGAGTATTTATTATTACATTCGTGTCAAATCGTAAGATTATTACTTAAGTGGAAAGCATTGGCATGGTTGATTTCCTTCTGTAGCCTTAAGAAAGGCTTCCCTATAATTCAGTTAAGAAAGTTGATCTGAAGAAATCCAGGCTCAAAATATGCCAGTCTGAGAATGAGTTCTCTGAAACTTAGAATAATAGCCAACACATATAAATTGCGGAACTAATTACTATATTGGACATACCGTTTGTCAGACATTACTTTAAAAATAGAAAGCAATTAGAATGGACAGCCTACAGAAATTCTTGATCTGAGTAATTATTTTGAATAAAACCGTACAAATTATGGCTAAGCATATGCGATTAGTAGCTTCTCAGTCTTAGCTAGATGGTTTTGAATCTATCATTGAATATATTGGTCTTTATTTTGTTTTCTGATGACATTTTTATGGATTAACTTTCTCCTGATTTAAATTACGTGATAACTTTAATTATTTTCTGCCCTAGAAGAGGAAGAACAAATTCCACGCTAATCAAGGCACAGCCAGCTCTTTTATGAAGTAGATACACGAGCTATACCATTTGGTCTTTAGCTGTGAAACTGATTGATGAACTAAAGGCTCAGAGAAAGCTTTGCTGGAACAGAGAGACTCTTCCAGCAGAGGTAGGGAAGAATGAGGGCTGAGAGAGAAATAAAATAGATACCTTTATTCCTTATTTTTCTTATAAATTAGGGTATTGGTAGAGGAAAAGCACATGAGAAAATAAATTAAAATCCATAGCTCACAGAGAAAAAAAATGTGACAGTGATTATATGTATGTTCATGTATAACTGAAAAATAGTGCTCTACACTGGAATTTGACACAACATTGTAAAATGATTGTAACTCAATAAAAAATGTTAAAAAATAATAATAAATTAAATTAAAATCCAAAAGCTATTCCTTTAGCACTCTCAGTTGCTCATTTTTTTTTACCAGGATATTATGTTTCTCTGGATTTAATCTTCCAAAAGAAAAAAAATCTTTAATGCATGCCATTGTTTTTATTGTAACCAATTTTTAAAATTTTGTTTATTAGTTTTGGATACAGTAAAACTTGACTGCAATGCTGCGGCAAAGAGGAAGAATAATTTTCATGTGATGAGTGCTTTTTATTTCCTAATTTATGCTGTGATGGAAAATGTTTTTTGCAATCACAAGAAAGACTCACTTTGTCTTATTATGTTGTGTAGACATAATTTTCCATGCCCTGAACCAAACTCTGAGTTAGAATGTGAAGTTTTTCATGGGGCAGCAGTAGAGTGAGAATAAGAGGGTAGGAAGAAAGCCAGCTTGGAGTTGAAGGACACCTGTGATTGACCCAAGTTCTTTCACCTGGGAACCTGGTTTCCAACTGACTCGAGGTGGGAAACTTAGCAGCCCAGAGGCTCACACCCCTCGTCTCTAAACGGAAACAATGATACCTGCCCAGCGGGGTGGCTGTCAGGGCTAAGTACTTAACACACCTGGCACTTATAAAGCATTCCACAAATATTAGAATACGCCTCATTCCTTTCCCCTCCGAAGTATATTTTACCAATAAGGACATTTTCAGTGAAGCATTGATGCCAGTAAGACAAAAAAATAAGGTATAGAGAACTGCAAGATTTCTTCCTAGATAATTTATTTTAAAATAAGAAGCAAATGGATACCATATCCAAACCAGTCAGTACTTTTTTTCCCACCTGAGAAAACATATCTCGTAACACTTTACTTCATTAACCAACTTAACAGCAGATACCTCCCTAATTCCCCTGGGCGCTGTGATTATTAAAATCCTTGGCAGCTTGATGTGCTGGAGATGAGAACAGATTCACTTGATTATAACCAGTGAGGCATGCTTTATTAGAACACTACCTTGCCTCTAATTACTTGGGTGTAGCGTGTCAAAAGTAACAAATGAAAGACTTAACTTTTTATAACTTTTTCCTCCCACTTTATCCATTCTATCCTTCAATATCCTCAAAAGTGCTTTGTGTACTCCAGAGAAACCTGGACTTCGAAATCTTCGCATTTCAATGTAAAAATGTCCATAATATTTTAACTTTGCCAAAGTTTGAGCCAAATAAGAATCTTTTGTTAGCTTTCCATCAGAGGGAAAATTCTACCCAACGATTTTTCATGTGTTTATAAAGATGTTCTGTTAGCAACACTTGACTCTTCCCCACCAATTGTGGAAACACAAAGAAACCCACGCCAACTGGAGGGCCCAGCCAACAGCCTCAGCGCTCCTTCTTTTAGCAACTTCAGATAATAAACAACTTCTTTGGGCCTGATTTGTAGAATGAATTGATTTCTAAGTGCCTTTTTTCCCATCTGTTTCATGTATTTTTATTTACTTCGTTGCATTTACTGCTGTCTATAAATTATGTATGTTTTGTTTTTTAATTTTTGGAGTATTCTTTTTTTAATTGAAGCATAGTTGATTTACAGTGTTTCAGGTATACAGCAGTGATCCAATTATACATACATATATATATTCTTTTTCAGAGTCTTTTCCATTATAGGTTATTACAAGATATTGAACATAGTTCCCCGTGCTGTACAGTAGGTCTGTGTTGTTCATACAGTAGTGTGTATATGTTGCTCCCAAATTCCTGATTTATTCCTTTCCCCTCGTTTCTCCTTTGGTAACCAGAAGTTTGTTTTCTATGTCTGTGAGTCTATTTTTGTTTTATAAATAAGTTATTTGTATCCATTTTTTTTAGATTCCACATATAAGTGACATCACATGGTATCTTTCTGTCGGATTTACTCCAAGTTCCTCTTTAGCTCTAAAAGTCTGTGTAACCATGAGTAGCTCAGGCACTTACTAGCCATCGTCAGGGGTTTGCCTATGAAAGGCTACACAATAAACACAAAATAAAATCTTGTTAAAAATCAAGGAACTTAAAATCCAAGTTTTCCTCCAACCTCAGTTCTTTACTAGTAATAAGTGGGTTCATTTGCTCAAGACACAAGGTAATTGAATTCTCATCTGGGTTTTTAATGTAGTATAGGCATTGTGCAAAGGGACTGGGGTTGCAAAGAGAAACAGGAATGATCGTGGTCTCTATCCTGTCAGAGCTTGGCGTCTACAGTGGGTGTCTAGCCCCTTCAGGCTGCCATAACAGAACACCACAGACAGGGTGGCTTTGTAAACCACAGAAATTCCTCACAGTTGTGGAGGCTTGAAGTCCAAGATCAGGGTGCCAGCACGGCTGGGTTCTGGCGAGGCCCTCTTCATTGCTGCAGACAGCTCTGCGGGGTCTCTTTTATAAGAGCATCAGTTTCATTCTAGAGGGCTCCTTTTTCATGACCTAATCTCCTCCCAAAGGCCCACCTCCAGATCCCATCACATTAGGAGTTAGGATTTCAGCTTGTGAATTTGGGGAGATACAAACACTCAGTCCATAGCAGAGAAAGACAGGCAACTAACTAAAGACAGGACAAGGGCTTTAAAGAGGCAAGTCTTTGAGGGTTTCCTGGTTTCTGCCTTGGACAACTGAATGAATAGTAATTACTGTCAGTCTTTAGAGAGAGGACACAGTAATTCAGGGGAAAAGAAGAAAAATGATTATTTCGGTTTGGATTATTCAGTTTGGGATACTCAGCTGCGGGGTTTTCTTTAACTGAAGTACAGCCGATGTACAGTGTCGTGCTAATTTCTGGTGTACAGCATAGTGATTCAGTTATACATGTATATTCTTTTTCATATACTTTTTCATTACAGGTTATTACCAGCTATTGAATACAGTTCCCTGTGCTCTACAGTAGGACCTTGTTGTTTATCTATTCTGTATACAGTCCTTTGTATCCTGCAGCAACATGGATGGATCTAAAGATTATCATACTAAGTGACGTAAGTCAGATAGAGAAAAACAAACATCACATGATACCACTTACGTGGATTCAGTTGAGTTTTAAAGGCCTTTCCCACAAAGAGCTTTCAATTATACAATACTTTTTTAAATCCTAATGTTGGTGCTTCAATTGGAATAGTCTGATCTAGAATTAAGGAAAGTGGAATCTCCTATGAGTATAATTTTGAGATCCCAATAAACCTTCAACCATGTAAGAAAGATGGTGACCAGGTTCTACCCCTGGCCAAGGAAGAAAAGTCCCAGTGGTCAAGCTTTTCCTAGGACACTGCTAAAACATGGGATGTAGAATGTAATGACAACGAGAAAGATAACTTGGGCACTGGGGCACATGCTTTATTCTTATAAAAGAAAGAAAGTTGAACAGGATTTCCTGTGACTGGAAAGAACCTAGTCATAGAACTTTTAAGCTCAGGGTCCTGTGGACTTGTCTCCGTTTCGTCTTTAGTCTTACGAGTTGAAAAGAACCACCTGCATCAAAGACTGTGCTGTGGATTTTTCTAATGCTCAGCAATACTGGGAGAACAAATTAAAGACCTTTTTTTGATTAGGTTGGAAATAAGGGCTCTCAAAAGGACAGTAAAAATAGATCTTGCTGAGAGAAAAGGACCTCTAAGCTCAGAAAAGGGCATTTGATTATCCCCTAAAATCCAAGTTGAGTTAACACAGGAAAAGTTACAGGTAACTGTATGCCATTGATCTTAAGTTCAAATTCTTTCACAATAAAATGATAAATGATTTCTGAAGTCCGTATTTTAATCAGTCACCTTAAAGTTTCCATCCTTCTGGTGGTATTCCCAATGTTAGGCCTTGGTAGTCGCTGTTTATTTTGTCAAAATGTTAATGATATTGTGTATTTTGAGTAAACATATTGAGTTTAATTGCCACAAAATGCCCTCAGAAAGGTTGCGTTATGATTTAGCACTGAATAAAAAATTAGCATATAAAGGCATGAAGACAGCAGTGCAACATAATAAAAACATGTGTTTAATAATCAACAAAAAAATGTTTTCAATAATTACAAAATAAAAATTCCCCCAAAACAAAAAATAAACAGAAAGACAACAACAAAAATTTAAAAGAAAAAACAAATAAAGTGAAATAAAAATTCTAAAGAATGAGGAAGCTTGACATTGTTGAATTGGCAGTGTTTTTCCCTTCTTAATGGCACATAAAAGAGTGACACCAGCTAAAATCAAAGCCATCTTGGGCTCAGTGCACTGTGGGAAGAGAGGGATCCCAGAGCAGTCCACTGTCTCTTCAAGTGTCTCTAAGCGTCTGCTTAGTGTTATTTCAGCTCAGTTGATTATCTTATTTTGAAAACTAGATTCTGGATCTCAAAGAATATTTTTTAAGGTAAGATTCTCTAAGTCAAAGTTTCTCAGAGAGAAGCACGTACATTTCAGGAGTTCGGCTTCCTGGGTTGGGGGGCAGACCACCTACACACACCCTGAATGCTGAGTGTCTGTTTGTGTAGGGAACGCCACTGGGCTCCATGGTGGACACAAGAATAAGCATTTGTGGTTTGGATGTCCATTTCCCTAAATGTAATGATGTTGCACACCCACGCATGTGCATATTGATCGTTCTTGTATCATCTGCAGAGAAATAGCCATTCAAATCCTTTGACAGTTTTCAACTGGGTTGTTTCCTTGTTACTGAGTTGCAGGAATTCTTTATATGTTCTGGACAGAAGTCCCTTATTAAATCTATATTTTGAAAATATTTTCTTCCAGTGTCTGGGTTGTCTTTTCACTTTGTAGATGGTGTTGTTTGAAGCAAAGACTCTTCATGCTTTTTAAGTTTAATAGTGTTGATATTATACAAACGACATACGGCTGTAATTAACCCTTTAAAGCTATTTGTCAAAGAAAATTTAAGTGATTTTATTGCTTTATTTGAATTTTTTAAGTAATAAAGAAAACTGTCCAAAGTCTGTCTTGTTCATTGTATCCCCAGCACTTACCACAACGCTTACTATAGACACCCAAAGAATAGTTGAAATAATACAGGAAATTCAGGGTACTGCACAAAAACACAAAAACAAGAAAAGAAAAACACAAAATTTGACCAGTTTTATAAATACTCTAAAAGTATATCTTTTTGTTCAGTTTTGTAGCTGTCTTCTTAGAAAATTACTGTAATTGGAATTGCTACGTTTAAATTTGCTATGTTTCTGTGCCCATGTTACACTGTAATACATCATGAATCACTGCCCTCCCAGAAGGTACACTGCTCTACACGTCATCACTAGTGCACGAGACCCCCACCTCCCAGACGTGCACTTTGTCAACTCCGCCATCTTGGTCGAGCTGATATGTAAAAAATACTCTTGCATTGCTGTTTTCATTTCTTTGATTACAAAATAAAAAGAGAATTTTCTGTTTGTTCACCTTTAATAGCTCTTTATGAATTGGTTTTTTGTTTCCTTCTCCAACTTTTTATTTTTATTTTGTGGGGGTTGGTAATTAGGTTTATTTATTTATTTAATGGGGAGATATACTGGGGATTGAACCCAGGACCTCGTGTGTGTAAAGCATGCACTCTACCACTGAGCTATATACCCCTCCCCCACCAACTTTTCATGAATTTGTAAGTTCTTTATGTTACATGTTACATAGTACCTTTTTCTATCAAGTATTGCCGTTTTTTCCATTTTTCTCTTGTTTTTAATGCCATCCACTATGCTATTTATCATCTCTCTATATACATATATATGTATATAATTACATATATACTAACAAAACCTATAAAAGTTTTCATTCTGTTTTCTGGCTTTGGTGTCATAACAAAAGTCACTAACAACCCAAGAACACATAATCATTTATCTGTATTTTTCCTAGTCTCATTTTTTTCATTTAACTTTCAATACATCAAGAAAGCGTTTTAATCTAAGCTGTGAGGTATAAATTTAAATTTGTTTTTCCAATCCCAGTTATTCTAATATCATTTAATAAATTGACCAATAGCCTTAAAATGCTATATTTTAATACCAAAAAATTATTCTGACTGTCTCTAGATTACTGGGGGGAGTCTTATGTCATTTATCTTTCTATTTTGATGTTTTTAAAATTATCATATCTCTATAATATTTTTGTATTATAATACCTTTTGTATTCATATTTTATTGATAGGTTCAAGTCTTTAAGTGGAGCATTCCAGTTTCTGAAACATTCTTTCACGTTTATTTTTTCTTATAAATATGAAAACGTTTAAACAGGTTTTTCTCTCCTGATCTCTTGGAATTTGTTCTGGGATTCTCTGAATACTGTTTTAAAAACTTTCTACTACCTAGTTATTTTGTATGATTTTATTTCAGAATAATTTCAATAACTATGAGACTTTCTTGGGAAGAAAACAGTAAAAAATGAAAAAATAAGTATATTGAGAAAATTCAGAGTGTCCAAAATCTCACCAGCAAAAAGACCCATGGAACTTTCTAGGGTGGCTGGGATAAACTAAAAAATAATAATAATAATACTGCATTTTAACCACCAGAGGCCAGTGCACTCTAAATAATGAACCTCAGTGATCTTTTAAGATGAAGCCCAGTTTCATTAATCTTGAAGGTCAAAGTTATGTTAAGAATAACATTAGACTATAGGTTTTCTTCAAGCTCTATAATAATTACAAAACCTAATTCTGATATTAGCAGTATAACATTTATTTAGAATATGTATAGAGATACAGTCCTCAGTGAATTATCCATATTAAGCCCTCAGTCTGTATAGCCACACTGAGGAAGACTTCCATGGAAGGGAAAGTTGCTATGTATGAAGGAGAACCCAGAAAGACAGGAACTTGTCCACCAGCTGTTTCTTCAGTACTTGCACAAGATTCAGATATATATAGATTTTATATATTTTTATGTACACATATATATATATATACACAGATATATATATAATTTTTCATGATACACTATTACAAGGCACTGTATATAATTTCCTGTGCTATAAAGTAGGACCTTCTTGTTTATCTATTTTATACACAGTAATGTGTATCTGCTAATCCAAAACTCCCAGTTTATCCCTTCCCATCCCCTTTTCCCTTTGGTAACCATAAATGTTTTCTATGTCTATGTCAGAACTGTACGTAGTTCTGTATGTTTCTGTTCTGTAAATAAGGTCATTTGTCTCATTTTTTTAGATTCCACATATAAGTGATATCATGTGATGTCTTTCTCTGTGAGTGGAATCCCCCCGTCACTCTGCCTTCATCCTTTTCTGCATCCCAACACGTCACCCCCACTTCCCAGCCCCCAACCTGGAGCTGTCTCCACCCACTTTCCATGCCTCTCAGGTGCTTCCCCAAAGGAACCTTCCTCTCCTTCATCCCCTCCCTCCCTCTCTCTTGTTCTGTGCGTCCAGATCCCAGACCACACCTACCTCCCTCCCCAGAGCTGTCACACCTGCCATCCTCTGCCTGGAAATTCCACACAGCACTCCCCACGCACCTGATGCCCATCTGACCCCGTTCCACATCTCCTGTACCTCCATGTACCTCCCACTCACGCTTCTGGTCCCCAGCAAATGTCTGCTTCCAGGAGCAGCCCAGCTACCACCTGGGGCCAGAGCCTGCTTCTCAGAAAGTCAGATCCTTTAACTCCTAGAGCAGCTTGAGCTGTCCCCTCAGAGCATCCATCTCTGATTGATCAGGTGCTTGTGCGATCGTGTGATCATGTGATCCGGTGATCCGTGCCTCCTCCCTCTGTACCTGTAAGCTCCATAAGGAGGGGACAGAAATCTATCAATCTCTTCACCCAACGTTGTCAGTGCTTTGCCTTGGATACCCACTATATACCTGTCAGAGGGACGAAGGGAGATGGGCTGACCACGGCAGATGCCAGACTGGTCCTCTGAGTTGATTAAGCTGCTGTCTGGGATCTTTTGGACTGAGCAGTGTAACTTCCTGTCTCTGGGAACCTGGTGAGGAGCATTCCCAGGTAACGCTGAGCGGGGATGCTTTCCAGGACCAAATCCCCACCCCAGGAGCTATGGCATGGGGTGACTGCTTCTGCAGTAATAAGAATACTCTTCTTCCATCAGCAGATAATACCCCACCTCATGAGAAAGAAGAAATCCTTAGACTAATATCCTCTCAAAATCATAAGGTTCTCAATCACTATTCGTTATCTAACAGGAGATTAAAGAATCCCACTGTGATAATAACATTTTCAGATTGTCAGAAGCCACAGCTACAACTCTCAATTCTGCCAATACTTCCAGACTGACCTTCCACTGGAAATCATCACCTTGCCCATACGCACAGATGCACATTTCTCTGTGTATGAGGTGGGGGTATCTGAGGAAAATCATAGCAGCAGGAACTGGCATTAAATCCTCTTTTGAAATCTTGAAGGATATAAGTAAATTAACAGAATAAAATTCAGTTTTATATATTAAAATGTTAACAGTAACAGAGCATAAACATGCCCCAGAAAAGAAATGAGTAACATCAAAAATATATTTTAGATGAAACACTACAACCACATACCTAGAATAAACGCTAATAACATAAGGACTCCATTGCGCTAATTCTGTTTTGGAACGTGCACGTGACGCGGTGCCTGAGCTGACCAAAACCCTGCAGCTCCAAACACAAACACACTTCCCTAACCAGGGATTAACAGAAAGTGGTTTCTGGAACTGAGTCACTCAGCAGGTCCTTGTTTACTCACAACTGAGACAATATTGGAAAATGTGCGTCTCCCATGGAAGGGAAGACCATTTATTAGCCATAAGGTCGCAAGTTAGGTAATTCCAGATGTGTCATGCAAAATCCAGTAGGCAGGTCTCCTTTTAATACATATCTTTTAAAGCCCTATTTTCTCTCCCTTTTCTCCTCTCGACTTCACCAGAATTGTTTTCAAATTGCTAAACCGACGTCATGGTCTCCTTCATTCCTCAGTCAGTCAACAAACATCATTAAATGCCTGGCACGTCCTGCTTGCTGTAAAAGCACCGAAGATACAGATAAATAAAGTCACATTTCCTAATCTCCTGGAGCTTATGCTCCAGAAGCAGAAGATAAAGAAAGAGCAAATAATTGCACAGACCTGCATCCCTAAAATGTTATATTAGAGGGGCCTCTCTAAGCTGGAAGTGATCTTAAAGAAGAAGAATCCAGGCTTGAAACAGCCTAAGGGCACCTGCTCCAGGCAGAGAGAACAGAAAGGCATGAGGCTGCAGGAGTGTGGAGTGTTGTTTGGGAACAAGCCAAAAGCCAGTGTGGCTGGAGCATCCTGAGTGAGGAGAAGGATAATAAGAGATACAGTTGTTACCGAGTCCAAACTCGTTCTGCTCGCTGCGGGTCAGGCCAATTAGGGAGATGAAGTGCTGAGGCAAGGAATAATGACTTTATTGAGAAAGCCAGCAGACCAAGAAGATGGGGGACGAATGTCCTAGAGAACCATCTTCCCCAAGTCAGAATTCAGGCTGCTTTTATACTAAGAAGGGGAGGGGCTGTCGTCGGCTGTTGCAAACATCTTAGTGTCAGAATCTTTTGTTCTTGCAGCTGTCCGTATGGGTCAGGTCGTGGTGTCCCTGTAAACCTCCAACAAGACAATTGTTATTTTCTATTCTGCAAATGTTTATCTTTGTATGAATGGGAAAGTGTTATACCCTTAAAGGTCAGAGCCTTGAGAATGGGCTCTCCTGTCTGTTTCAGGCTCTAGGCAACATTCTTTTACAAAAGGTGCAGAACCAGCATGACTGAGCCCAGGAAACAGAGCACAGGGTAAGAGACAAAGGAACAGATCTAATATGGAGTCAGATTTGTTCCTCCCTATTACACGGTTAGGAAGGAGTGGGGACCCAGATCTTGTAATGATTTGCAGGCAGCAATAAGGAGATTCATCTGTATTCTAAGTGACGTGAGAAGCCACTCGAAGTTTTTAAGCAAAGGAGTGGAACCAAGATGTGATTTATGTTTTTAAAATATTATCCCAATACAATGTGGTGAGTAAGTTAGAGGGGTACACTGCACATGCAAAGGATAATTAGGAAGCCACTGCAGTGAATCCGGAACGGGAGGTGATGAGCATCTTCCCTAGGATGGTAACCATGGAAACAAAGAGAAAGGGATTGATGTGAGGTGTCACTTGGGAAGTCAGCTGGGAGGACCTGTTGATGGAGCCAAAGTGGAGGCTGAGGAAGAGAGGACTGAGGGACGACACCTACGTTTTGGGCTGGGTTCCCAGTGGGAATGCAAGATAATGCTGTTTACAAAGAATGGCTGTGGGTGAGGGACAGTTTGGAGCAGAAGGAGAAAGGGAGAAGGAATCAAGTGTTCCTCGTTAAGCATGCTAAATGTGGAACGCCTAATAAAGTGATAGTTTACAAGCAAGGAGCCCAAAGACAATTTTTAGGGAACTTGCCCGGGGTTGTATTCAGCTGGTACAGGTTCTAGTACTGGAAGCTCAGCACATCTCATTCCCAAGTGGATGCAGATTTGGAGGGGACCTCAGAAATGATCTTATCCATCCGGTATCCACAGCACAGAATTAGCCTGCTTATTTGCCTGAGACAGTCAGTCTTCTCTGTACCATTCTGAGTATTTGTTGAACAGTATTACAGACAGTAAAAGCCAAAATAATGAAAGCATGATCAAATGGAGTTCTTTCTTAAACTTTCTGAAAGCTAAGGGTCACTTAGCACTCTGTGCTCACGATCAACTTTGCCCAGTGGAATTGGGTTGCAAGAATTTGAGTATCTTCCTGGAGGAGTTCGCTAACGAGGTCTAAATATAACTCCGATTGGATCCCGGAACTGAAAAAGGACATTAATGGAAAAGCTTTGAAACCCAGAGAGCCTGTAGGGTAGTTAATAGCACTGTGCAGATACTGATTTCTTAGTCCTGACGAACATCCCAAGATTGTGGAGAGTGTCCATGTTACAGGGAGGAGAGTGAAGGACGTGCTGGAACTCCCGGCCCTATCTTTGCAACTTTTGTGTAAATCTGAGACTATTCCAAAATGAAAGATGATATAAAAACAAACACAAAAGGATTCTGATGTATCTCATGGAATCCAAGTGGTTGAAATGCCTCACAAAGAGCTGGAACCATAAGAGAAGAATTAAATAGTGATGATCACATACAAGGTGATGCTTCGCCAGCAGCTGAAGAAACACAGATCGACATGAGATATTATGTGTTTCCTAGGAAATCAGCCAGTATAATGATAACCAATATTGAGCAGATTTGGGGACAATGATCCTGGACACACTGTGAGGATATTCATTGGATCAGGATTTTATATTGCTAACAGGAAACTGATTCCGACTGGGAAAGGACAGAACAGTTTGGCTCAGGTATCTGGAAAGTTCAAAGACAGGTCAAGTGAGGGTGGGCCCGGTGAATAAAAATCCCTGTTCTTTCTTCCCCTCCTCTCTGCTTTCTGTGGTGTCCACTTTACCCAAAGCTGCCTCCCATGCACCACAAGATGGACGGCAATTCCCACGGCTGTATTTGTCCTCCTTTTCCTCAAGGAGCCAAGAGAATGATTTTCCCAGCAGTCCTGAAAAAGTAAATAGTTCTAACCTCAGTGACCTGAGTTAAGTCATGGGTCCATCCCTGAGCCGTTCACTCCGGCCACAGCTGGAGCCAGTGTCTCTAACACCCCCTGGATGAGAATATCAGAGGGAAGGTCAAAGGAAACGGGTAACACTATTTCCAGGAAGGAAGGGTATTGATTAACTTCATTTTTATGGCAGCCTTTTTCATATAAGGAATTTCAAATAAATCCAGCCTTTTAATTTGTTTCAAGTCATCAAAGTTGTACCAAAAAAGGAACCATGCGTAAGAGATGCTCTGGTAATGTTACGCATAAAAATTCTGAAATAATCTAAATTCCCAGCCACAGTATGTTTGTCACAGAAGTTAGAATGCACTGCTTAGTGGACTGTCATGCTGCCATTACATCTGATGTTTTCAAAGAATATTTACTGACAGCGAAGAAAAGTACTGGTAAGTTCAGTAACAAATTTATTGATGGCCTACAACGTGCCAGGACCTGGGATATATCAGTGAACAAAACAAAGAGCCTGATCCCCTGGAATTAATAAAAAAAAAAAAAGAATATTACAGAAAGAATATATGTCAATATCTTGTAGTGAGCTATAAGGAAAAAGCATATGAAAACAAATATATGTATGTATATGTATGACTGAAGCATTATGCTGTACGCTAGAAAATGACAACTGATGCAACATTGTAAACTGACTTTACTTCAATTGGAAAAAAAAAGAATATGTGTCAATTTTTTAAACACCCCATTCTAAAATGCATGCACACACAAATACGTGCAAAAGAACCAACATCTTTATATGTCTGCAGACACAAATATCTGTTAAGTCGTACATCAATACGTTAACAGTAGTTTTTTTCTGGCCCGTGGTTTAAATGGGGTATTTATTATTTCTTCATTGTTTTTTCACTCTATTTTCAAAACTGTCTATCATAAACATATGTTTCCTTTTAAAACTAAAAAATAAGAAATAAATCAGCTGTTTTTTTAAAAGAGTGGAGGAAAACAAATTTCAAAATGGCAATAAACACACATCTATGAATAATTACCATAAATGTCAATGGACTAAATGCTCCAATCAAAAGACACAGAATGGCAGACTGGATAATATTACCAGAGCCTACAATATGCTGCCTTCAAGAGATCCACTTTAGGGTGAAAGACACATCTAGATTGAAAGCGAGAGGATGGAAAAAGATATTTCATGTAAATGGAGATGACAAGAAAGTGAGAGTAGCAACACTCATATCAGACAAAACAGACTCTAAAATAGAGGCCATTTAAAAAAAAAGATAAAGAAGGACACTATATAAAGATCAAAGGAGCAATACAAGAAGAGGATATTACACTCATTACATATATGCACCCAATATAGGAGCACTTAAACATATAAAAGAGTGGATATTGGTTTCTGTGGATTGCTTGGTTTTTGCAGAACACCTGTTAAATGTTTAATTCCCTTCTCTCCACTCTCACCTAGCTGGGGGTGGGGGGTGAGGGAGGAGGAGGACGTTCATCTTAGGTTTCTACACTGGGCTCTAACGCCATCTAATTTGCCCAAATCACTCTTGGCATCCAATCCCATTCATTTCTGTAAATGTTGTGATGACTTGATACTTCCCAAGACAGAACTGTCAGTTTCAGATTTGTATAAACCCAAGGTTGGAGGCAAAGAAAGAACATTAACTAGCTTATCATCTAAAATGTGATTGCAGAGAGGATTACTCTTCCACGTTTCAGAATTCCCACGGCATGACTTCTGCCACGTGTTAAAAATAACTCTAATACTGTCCAAGACATTCTGTATTAACCCTGGTGTGTGAATTCCAAAGCCATTCCCAGAGCAGAGATGTTTTGAAAGCAATTTTCCCATGAGAAAACGAAGCATCTGACTTCTGGTGATATGAAAAAAAAAAAAAAATGTCTGCTCAAATCGCCAGCTTCTCTGTTTCAGCTTCTCACTACCATAGCATCAGAGGTAACAAACTTCTTGGTAGGTACGGGCTAAAGGTAAGTGTTCTCAGGAAGCTGGAGGAGGAGAACCACACTTTCGAGCCTGGCCTGAAAACCTCCAGTGACGTACTTTGCACACTCCCCCCACCTCTTTTGTAGATGGTGGCACTTCCCAGCGGAAGAAAGCTGGACCCCTAAGTTAGTGATGGAAGGAAGGCAGCGAAAAAGCTGCCTCACCCTCGTGAGATTGGGATGCGTTAAGTTACTGAGTTTGGGGGGTTGCTGGCGTTAATTGTCCAGACGAATATATTCCCATCGCAGTTATTTGAAGCATAGTGCTAAATGAATTCATCAGCTCTGGGAAAAGTCTATTTATGGATAAAGAAGAGTCGAATTCCAAATGCAAACTACAAACCTTGCTTAGCCGTTCAAAAGCTGTGTCACATTTTGACACTGCTGACAGTTATATTTTATTCCTTTGCAAAGGTTTCTTGGGTTGCTGAATATTGTAAGAGGATTTACTAGTTAGGAGGGAATTTTGAGGATGCAGAAACATAGTACAGCTAAATTAACTGCCCAGCTCAGAGCCATAGAGAAGCCGGTGGCAAATCTGGAAGAGACGCCAATTCTCACTTCTCCATTTCTCTCCTGTTTTATGTATCACTATAAAGATCTTCCTCTTGCAAAATAAACCTCAACAGTTTTAAAATAATTTTGTGTTCTGTTTTTTTTTGAAACTTCTGTGTACATCACTTTCACGTTTGAGAGCAACTTTACACACTCAAAATGCCTTGTATATTTGCTACTTCTGTGATTTTCTAAATAAAAATACCAAATAATAATTCCTTTCAATGTAGTCTTGTAGAAAACTCTTGAGTATCATTTCCTAATCCCAGAGTCACAAAATCTTTAAATTCAGTGAAGGGATTGCCAGTTGTTCTTACTCTTTTTATAGCAAAAGGGTCCTAATTTAATATTAGGATCAAATGTGAGTTTCCAAATGATCATAGCAACAAGAAACAAACTGGATTTAGCCGGCCTACTCTTGTGGATGTCCTTTTCCACGAGGGTTTCAGGTTAGAATCCTCAAAGCTCACTCACACTCAGAAGCTTTTTAATTGTCATCTGAATGTAATTTTCCTAAAGTTCAACAAACTGCAAATTGTTTGGCTGCAGAATAAATGACTTCAGCTATTTCAGTATTGAATCAACATATGTTTAAATCACTTTATAGATTCTGCTGAGGCAAGCCCAGCAATGAAAATACCTTTAATGTTAAAGAAGTAAATGTTTCTGGGTTTAAATTTACTATTTCAAGGGCTAAACTAATTTGCCATGTCAAATATTAGTAGTTTAATAAATCCATTGAAGGATTTTTATCAGTTAGGACTCACCTCCCTCGTTTCCTGTCTCCCAGGGACCACTGTCTTTGGTTCCCTGATGTCCAGTATCTTGAAAACTTTTGTTTCATACATTTGGTCTTTATTTTTCTTGTTGTTGCTTTGGGGGTTGGAGGGGCAAGGGGTAAACATGGTTCCTATTACTCCCCCTAGGCTGGAAGCAAAGTGGCTGGACTGATTTTAACAAGGAAGGATTCATGAAATGCTCCTGGAAGAAGGAAAGCCTTATGCTGAGGTCATTGTTGGCGGTGTTGATGGTGACACTCCAGCACTGTGGAATGGCATGGAAAATAAAGAGTGAAATTGAATGGATTTACTTTTCATGCAGGCACAGGGAAATTGATTTGATCTGCTCCAGAAATATTGTGGAAGTCGACCATCTTACTTATCAGGCACCTCAGGGTAGTTGTTGCTGCAGAAACAAAGAAAACCCTCAAAGCTCACTCACTGCTCCGTGAGAGGACCAGGCTGACAGAGCGCCCCCTATCTGTGATGGCAGAGGTACAGCTGAAGGTGCTGAAACTGCAAAATGTTTTATAGCTTCTGCTCGGATATGGCAAACGAGGCATTCAACCATATTTTACAAACTGAAATTAATCCCCTGTCTAGTCTCATCTGGATAGAGGTCCCTGTAAGGAAGGCCCCTCACTAAATAGTTTCAACAATAGTAAAACCTAGCATGCTTAATAAAAATTAAACTAGTGGTTCTTAACCTCTTTTGAATTCTTATGGCATCTTCTCAGAAAAAAAATATAAATATGTAACAAACATGAATTTTTTCATTTACTCTCCTAGGCCTTGTGAAATCTCTGTAGTGTCCCCAGGGACCAGAGGCCACAGACTGTAGGTTAAGAGTCCTTGATTCTCTGGCTTTGATGTTCTAAAGCTTTGGGGCCAGGAGAAATCTTAGTCAGGTTACTATCAATTTTACAGAATTGAAAGGTCATATTTTGAGAAAACCAGAATAAACTCTTAATTTCATTGACTCTAAACTCTAATCTGTTTGTAAACATATAAAAATATATGAAACATATACAAAATATATAAAAAATATTCCATAGGGTAAATATAAATGACTGTATTAAATATTTGTAATCTATGAAAATTTAAAAATCTCTAAATCTACATGATTTAGACTCCATTTTCAGCTATATTGGTTGAGCCATCTTAACAAAACTATTCTTTAGACTGAAGCCAGTCTGCTAAACTTCAGCTGAACTTTTAACTCAGTCATTTGATCGGGCCTGAGAGAATAACAAAACACCTGTCGGTCAAGCAGTGTTACCTCTGTTCCTTTCAAGAAGTTTTGCCAGATTTGTCAGACTGTAAGCTTACACACGCTCCATTAAAAGTCAGACGGGACTGCAATAACACTGAAGCAAGAAATCAACGAAGTATTGTTTCATTTCTGTTTTGAAGAATGGAAAAGAAAATCAACCAGCACCAAGAAAGCCCAAAGAGTAAGTGATTTCTGTGTAGGGCACAACTTTATCCACCTCCTTATGCATGTGAGATCTGAATTTTTGTTATTTCTACTGATAATCATTATAAAGTCCATGAAAATGGGTGAGAAAAATACTTTCATTTAAGAACATTATTTTCATGTTTGTAATATTTAGCCAGGTTCAGATCATCTGAAAATTATAGTTTCATATTAAAATAATAAAAATAACCAGAAATTAACACATTGTAAATCAACTATACTTTAAAAAAAGATTAAATAATATAAATATGCCACATATATTTTAAAAGGGTTTTTTTTTTCAAAACAAGGCCAGAATCAAATAAATACGATATAATAAGATGACTGAAAGAACTCTATAGTAATCAGTCCCAAGATTCAAAACAGAAAATTTCTAGAAGCAGTTGTTACAGAGCCCAAACTCATTCTGCTAGCCACATGAGGGGCCAATGAATCGGGAGAAGAGGTGCTGAGGCAAGGAATAAGGACTTTATTCGGAAAGCTGTCAGACTGAGAAGACGGCAGTCTAATGTCCTGGAGAACCATCTTTTCAAAGTAAGAATTTAGGCTTCTTTTACATTAAAAAGGTGAGAATGTGTGTGCGGTTAGTTGTAGCAAACCTCTTGATGTGGGAATCCTTTGTTCTTGCAGCTGTCCACGTGGGCCAGGTCATGGTGTTCCTGTAAACCTCCAACAAGACAACTTTATATTCTGCAACTTTTTATCTTTATATGAATAGGAATGTGTTGTACCCTTAAAAGTCAGAGCCTTGAGAATGGGCTCTCCTGTCTATTTCAGGCTCTAGGCAACATTCTTTTACAAAAGGTGCAGAACCAGCATGGCTGAGCCCAGGAAACAGAGCACAGGGTTAGAGACAAAGGAACAGATCTAATATGGAGTCAGATTTGTTCTTCCCTATCACATGTTGATTTACAAAGAAACTCTTTTCAAAGTGTAGGCGGAGAGTAGGAGAGGCACAGGAACACTGCAGTATTTAGAGTTTTCTCAGAGGAAGAGGTGCAAGGACACAGAACCAAGGACCAGAGTCTTGTAGGGAAATCTGCCTAGGGAAGAGAAAAGACTTTGGGTGGAAGTCACCATCTCCCCACAACGACCCCCCAGGGAAGAAGGGATCAAGGCTGACCTCCCTGCCTGCCTCCCTCTGATAAGCTGGGGCTCCCATTGGGTAAACCCAGCTCGAAGAAGCCAGAAGTCAAGGAAACCATTTGAAGCTGGGAGCAGATCTCAAGGAGGAAATAGGAGGGATCTGGCCCAAGATACATAAGTACAGAATTGGATGGTTTTGAGAAAATTACATAATATGACCGTATGAGTGGATTACACTCCAGCTCAATCTTTTAATTGCAAAGTAGCATTAAATCCTGCTTCATCATTACTTCCCTCTACTCCTCCCATGGGGGTGGGTGAGAAGGGGGAACAGGCTTCCCCAGGCTTCCCTGGTCTACAAACTCCTTAAGGAGATGCCATATCTTATAAATCTCTCTGTCCTAAGCAACAGCACGTATTTAACACACAATAAATATTTATTAAATTAAGTGAATGAATAAGTGGACAAATCACATCTAAGTAGGAAGGGAGTGATGTAAATAAATCCCAAAAGTAGAAGTGGAAATCTATATAACACAGCTTGTTGGTCCCAAACAGAACTCCTCCGGTGGTTTCTCGTAAACGTATGTGAAACTGAGATATTTTAAATTCTGTGACACTCTGACCTACGGTGCAAAATTATTCCTTTAGGTAATTCCATACAATTCTCTGTATATCTAAACATACAATGGGCCCTGTGTGTTCAATTTATTTTATGGTGAGATGGTTCTCAAATATATCATTACACACTCCTCCAGTTTCTTTGGGTGTTATACGGGAATATATTCATCTCTAACTGAAAACAGGATGATTTGCTGGACTGGAACTGGTGCTCACTTAGGCCACACTGGAGAAATAAATCTCAACACTTTCAGGGGAGCCGGAGGAGCCTTGCTCTTTTGGCCTCCACTTGGCTCACACAGGGAGCGATCATCTTTAAATAGCGTAAGTCAAAGTCCCTTAGAGACCTGAAACGTGTAGCCAAGTCCACTTCCAAGTCCGTTCTCACTTGGCTGGAAACAGGGCTCCCTGTGTAACTCACTCTCAGAAAACCTGTCTCCTCGGGCTAATTAGGAAGTCGTTTCCCTCTGTCCAGCCCTTTTTCTCTTTTCTCCCCCTATACCTGGAGACATCTAGAGGACTTCCCCAAGTGACATAGACAAGTACGTGGAGAAGGAAGGAGGCCACAAGTAAATGGGCCACTTCTTGGTAGACTTCCTTATAGAACCCAAGGAGCCTTTGTTCAAAGTTTATGCATTTGACCTTGAGTGTTGGTATGACAAAAATATCACATATCTAATAGTTGGTGGAGGAAGAAATTGAAGAAAGAAGAGAACAAAGGAAGGAAGGGAAAGAAGGATGCAGGTAGAGAGAGGAACAAAGGAAATGAGGGAGAAAGAAAGGGATTTTTTTCCTTACTTATCCATACATAATTCTTGGGTCAAAGTCTTCACATCAAAGTAACAAAGAAAAATAGAGAAAATATGTAGGAGAGACAAGATGTGCCACCCCTAATCTTCCTTAGACACGATCTCAAGGTCATAGTTTGATGGATTTTAAACTTTAAACTAGAGACAAAAAGGACTACAAAGAAAAAGAGGCTTTTCTAATGCAGGAATAGTGTACTGACTTGGGTGAACTTTAAAGACTCTAAATTAAGAATCTAATAATAATTCTAAATTAAGACAAAGCAATTTTGGTAAAAAGATGTGACCTCCATATGAAGAAAGACTACGGGCTTTGTAGTCACTGTGTAGACTTCAGTTGTGGCTGTGACTACAAATGTGTCTTTCAACAAAGAAAAACAGGATTCTGATCAGTGACACCGTTAAGTGTTCATAAGATGAACTAAAAACAAACACTGAGAAGACACTTTCCTTGAAACTGAGAGGATTTCTTCTGTGATTACTCAGAAAGAAGATATTACGTGATGCAGAGAAAAAAAATAAACAATAAATAGAAGATATTGGTATACATGACCCATAAGAATCTTTCCAGCTCCTCCAGAGTGTTCCAAGGACCCCGAGGTCTAGTGGGTTCCTTCTTTAAACCAAAACATTCATCTTTGGGAGGCTGCTTTCCACAATCAGCCAGTGTACAGCTAACAGTCCTGCAAAGCCATTCAGTGCAGTTCATTATCAACGGGTACATTCTGACAACGAGTTTATCTTAGTGGTCACAATCTGAAATTATCCTGTCTAAAGCTAGACATTCATTGGATGGTTGAGGTTTTAATGGTGGGAATTGAATGACATAATTTTTAACTTGATTTTTTTTAATGTTTTCAAACATACACATGCCTTAGGATTTGTCAGATGCTCAGATGGGTAGAACCTAGTGGGAAAGTGGGGGAAACACAAGACGAGAACGTCAAAGTTAGAAAGAACTAACCACACGGGCCCGCCTGAGCCATGGTTAGAAATCATATTTTAGTCTCTGAGCAACTTGAAGCAATTAAAAAATTTAAAGCAGAGGATTAGATGGCCTGGTCTATTATTTCTATTTTGTTTGAAGACCCTATTGGCTCATGTGCTGGACTGGAGTAAATTTTCTAAGGACAGTGGCAGGAATTTCATCTGATACACTTGCTGAACTAACTAAAATTGCGTTATGTCTGATTGTCAGTACTTGCTGGGTGTGTGGTAGTCATCACCTCCCCGTACTCATATCCTGTGCAATTCTCTTCATTTGAGCGTAGACCGAGGTTGTGCCTTGTTTCTAACTAACAAAATTTGCCAGATGTGATGGAAACTCACTTCCATGATGGCGTTGGGTGACATGACAACTTCCATCTTGCCAGCAGGCTGTGTATCTTTTCTGCCTTGCATACTCTGATAGAATAAGATGCCATGTGGGAGAGGTCCAGGTGACAAGGTATCGCCAACAGCCTGAAACCTTCAACCCAACTTCCCTTAGTTCTGTCAGTTTCTCTACTTGGAATTAGCTCCTTCCTCAGTCAAGCCTTTGGATGAGACCACAGCCCTCACTGACATCATAACTGCAGCCTTATGAGAGACCCTGAAGCAGAGGAGCCAGTGAGGCCACGCCGAGATTCCTGACCTGCAGAAACTGTAAAATAACACGTATATGTTGTTTTAGGGCATGATATTTGTAGCAATTGATCATATGACAATAGATAAACAGAATTACAAGGAGGGGTCACTCAATTCATACTAATTTGTTCTGCTCTGAGAATGTCTTTTCCATACAGAGATGGGTGTCCAGGAATCCTATTTGGGCTAAGAGACCAGGCACACTGACCACACCATTAACCCACGGACAGTCTCCTGACCTGAGCTGGGCCATTCAGAATCTGTCTCCCGAGAACTGAACAGTTGGACAAGAGAGATAATGGAGAGAGGATGGTACATCACCAGTGCCACTCTAGAGAAAAGGCTGGAATAGGATACTCACTGTTGAGGGTACAAGTCAATAGACCATGATTCTCACAATGACAATGGCAAAGTGGGTATATTTCAAAGACTCTCCTACAAACTAGACACAAAACCAGAATTTATCTACACATCACTTTAAATCATAATGCAGGTGTGAAAAAACAATTTCAGAAATGTTTCATCTCATAACCATAGCCCTTCATTTTATATAGAGAAGAATTGAGTTAAATTTGTGGACAATTTTTTTTTTTTTGTCAACAAGCTTTATTGTGGACAATGGAACTTGAGAATACAGGATGTCATCCCTACTCATGGGACTGTGGTTAAAGGCAGCAATCAGTGATACAGCGTTTAAGCTGGAAGCAGAGGAAGATTAAATTACTTGTGATTTTGAGAGAATAATATGAAAAATGCACAGACATCTTTCAGGAAATGGAAACTATGTGAAGGGTAACATGTGATGAAAATCCATTTTTCTATTTGTAAAATAAATAGATTAGACCGAATGTATTCCTAACTTCCCTTGAAGTTGTAACTGTTTAGGACCCAACAGAGAACACATTATAAAGAAAAGAAAAAAAAAGAATCGAGTGAGTATCTTTACAGCTGCCACTCCCTCCTCCTCCAGAAGAGAGCAGCACTAAGGAACAGGGTGGAAGATACAACACAGTTAAGGCTTCTCATTAAATGTCATAAATAAACCAAGTTAAAAGAAAGACGCTTGAATCCAAGAAAAAGGCAGGTAAGATATCTAGAAAGCTATTTGTGGAATTAATGCAAAGGTATAAGCTTGAATTATTATTTATAATGATTTAATAATTAATCCTGTATCATCCATCAAACACAATTACTAATACACAAAAATCACCAACAATCTAACGGGGCCGTAAGTTCGCATCAGTTTCCTTTCCAAAAGAAGCACTATTCTTAGTTCACAGTGAGGCAGAAAATGATGCTCAAAACATCAGTGTTAATTCGAGGCACTGGGAGAGGCAGCAGCCACTCTGACTCTAGAAACTGTAATCTGATTAGCATGGCATTCCTGGCTGGGTGGTGAGAGCATGGAAATTTGAATAGCTACTTTCCTCGTCTTAAATGTGTATGCATAATCGCAAGAGACGGAGAAACTGACTTGTCAAGCTGAAATAAGATGCACGTTTGTTTTTCTGTGCGGTCTTTCTTTTCTTGAAGTCGGATTCAAACTATTTACAAAGTCTACCAAAAATATAGACAGGAACAATGGTGGAACTCTGAATTATTTCAACCTCCTCTTTTTTCACCCCTCGGGCTGTACACACACATAACCACTAAGAGCTAAATTGTGCCCTTAGCTGTGGAAAGGATGCCTTACAGAAAGTCTCATGTGTGGATTTATGGTGGAATTTGGCCCAATATCCTGTCTTAGGCTGATCCAGTTTTGTTTGTTCATCACATTTTCCTGGTTCAATAGCTGTTACCTTAATTGTCATTTGTCTGTGTGTCCGTTAGCATATTCTGAAAAAGGCTAGAATTAGGCAAAACATTTCAAAAATAGGAGATATTGGGAATTTATTTAGTTCAGGGACATTTTTCTTATCATCTATGCACATGTGTGTACTTTAGTCATCAGTCTTTCAAGTGTATACAAATACATTTTGCCTGTAGGTAAAGGTTGTAGGAGACCCACTTATTTAAGGGGTCCCTTGTTAAAATAACTCAAGAAGAGAAACATAATTCAAGAACAAAATTATTCAAGTGTAATATAATTCAAGTGTCAAAACGATGAGGCAGAATTCTGAACTTTCATGACTCCCACTTGAGAAAAAAATTAACATTTTTATCAATGAAATAATTGTGTTTTGGAATAGTGTAAACGGCTGGGTCTGTAGATACAATATATGTAGCTTGGTTTATATAAAACACTCACAGAACCTGAAATAAAATATCGAAATCATTTGTATAGCAGTGAAAATTACAGTGTAGTAAATATAAAGATAAATTGGACAACAGTTTAAGAGACAAAGAATTAGGCTGGGTCTGGCGAAAAAAAAAAAAAAAAATCAGCTCAGCGATCAATTCCAAATAAGAGGAACCACCTAAACACTTTGTTGAGAATGAGTCATGGACCACAGCTGGGTTCCATAGGACAAATTAATTGCAATTTTTTTTACTATGTACACGAATGGAAAGAAGTGTGTTTTGGGGTGGAAGGAGAGAGTCGAAATGTGCAGCATCCCTGTTCTAAGCAACGTTGCCCACAGGTAATCAGCTCTGTGATTTTCCCCAAGTCTTTTTTCAGCTTCACTATTTATAAAACAACAGGGTTGGGCGACAGTGTATCTAAGATTGTTTTCAGTTTTATTATTTTAAACCTGTGCAAAGTATACGCATGCAGCTTTGGGAATAAACACTTAAGATTACAGGTAACGTGAAAACTTTGTAAACATATAACCCAACTTGATATTTCTCTTAGAAAAATTGAGTGAGAAGACATAATTCAGGATGATCCAAAAAAACCTGACCGAGAGGCCGGTTATGAGTTTTGCTTGCTGGGTAACGTTACAACCATACTCCATATTTGGATTTATGAAAACAACATGCCCAAGTGTTTCAAGAAGAAATCACTGTTTACTGTTTCCACACCAGAGGCTAGAATCATTCTATAAAGTGGCCTCGTGACATTAACAACATGGAACAGCACCGTTTAGGGGTCTGTCTAGGCATCTACCTGTCCCCCAGCTACCAAGGATCACACGCCTGTAACAATGGAAGACACTGTTAACAACAGATACAAATCCATCAGTATTTCGTTAATTTCTAACCTTAAGAAGGAGAAAAAAGATGTCGTCAAGATACGAAAGGCAAGAAAGGCTGTAGTAATTATGGCAGGACAGCTTAACATGGAGTGTCTTAAATCAAACCTGAATCCTTGGTGTCTTCTGCTCTGTGTTGACCCAAACCTGAAACTGTGACTCCAACTCAAGTCCCAGCCTATTAAAACCTTACTGGTAAAATGCAGGTGGCGTTCCCTTCTACTTTGATCTGTTTTTCTGGCTCTTGACAGTTGAAAGGAGCAGAGTACATGGAAATAACCACCTCCTTCTACCTAGAAACTGTTTTATCCAAGAACGGTTCTAATATTGAGAAAGAAAACTGAAAATATTGAATGAGAAAAATCAGTGCTGAGGACACAGACTAATTTGTGAAACAGCTGTAATTCTGCTTCAGCAAATGACTGCTTGTCTTTAAGCGTGGATGGGAGTTGGGATCAGGTAGTCAGAGAGAATAATTTAGACACACCGTTGCCAAGGTGACTTTTCCTAATTTCGGGAAGCGCTTCACAAGTGCTGACGCATAGGAGGGGAACAACCTTCCCTTCTCTTCATTCTTTGTTGTGAGAAGACCAGCAAAATCACGCGATTGAAGGTGAACTGAAAACCAACCGAAAAGAGCAGAGAAAGACGCAGCAGAGGACTAGGCTTCCTCACATAGAGCACTGGTGTATGATGGCAAGAGATCCAGCGAGCAGGGTCATAAAACTTGATTATTTTCCTCTTAAGTCTTTTTTTGTTTTGTTTTGTCTTTTGAACAATCTCTTTCTTCATTTATTTTTATTATTTTTTTGGGGGGGTGGTAATTTATTTATCTCATTTATTTTCAGAGGATGTCCCCGGGATCGAACCCAGGACCTCGTGCGTGCTAAGCGTGCGCTCTGCCACTCAAGCTCTACCCTCCCTCCTACCCCTTAAGTCTTAAGTAGGTTGCTTCTCACATAGAGTCCTTGAGCCCATTAAGAGCTAGACAAGGCCTATCCTCTGGAGTTACTCTG
Organism: Camelus bactrianus; assembly: GCF_048773025.1. Taxonomy (NCBI): domain Eukaryota; kingdom Metazoa; phylum Chordata; class Mammalia; order Artiodactyla; family Camelidae; genus Camelus; species Camelus bactrianus. The sequence goes on from NC_133558.1 coordinate 36,802,491, forward strand.
ACTCTAAAATGCAGAAGTTTCCCTCTCAAGGAGGAGAACAAGTTAAGCCATAATATCTGTAGATTTCTGAGCAAGGAAGAAAATTGTACACAGCTATTTATGTCTTACTAAATTCTTCTTTGTGCACAGTCTTCAAAAAGTCACTCTGGCAAAGATGGCTGGTTTTTATCAAAATCGATTCCTCTCTCTCTCCCGGCAAGAAGGTCGCAGCCGGGTGCATCACTGGACTGGAAAGGCACCTCCCAGCCACCCTTGCACCTGGTGGGGCCACAGGCATCAGTTCTCTGAACGCAACTGGACAGAAGTGGGGGGACCCACTTTCTGGCCTGAGTCCTGCTTTATTTAACCTTGGAAGTTCATGGTCTCTTCCCCCCTCCCGTGAGCTGGAGGGCACTCCCCTGTGACCCAGCGTGAACCGTGCTGATGAGGACAGAGCCCAGGAGGAGTAATGCCCTGAATGGCTGTGTGGGGAGGAGACCCCCCGCCCCCGCAACAACCCAGATTGTTTCTCTGAGGTCTACGTGAGAGAGAAATAAGTTAAATTTCTTTCAGCTGTGGGATTTGAAAGGCTTTGTGGCAGCAACTGAAGTTTTGCATTTAAAGATTTTCCGCAAGTATTTTTATATGTATTGTGCAGTGTCATATATATGATAAAACTGACTATGGAAGCGAACAAAACTGTGTGTGCCCGAACCGCAAATATAAAGGCCCCTCCACGTGCCCTGCCTCTTGTTTGAGGAAAAGTTAAGTCTCCCAGGCCTCCCTGAGCCATGAAAGAGCAGATTCGAGCAACTAATGATTAGGCCGGTGCAGCCACAGACTCCGTGTTCGGTGCACATCCCTGAGTCGCTTTAATGACACTGTTAACTGCCCGCAGACGGAAAAAGCTAACTGCAACATGACCAGACTGCAGCCATGGCATAAGCTGCTCCAGCCTGAGCAGGGCTGAATCTGTGGCTTGAATTCTAAGAGCTGGACTTAAGAGAATGGGGTTAACACTATTGCTCAAAATAATCTACATCTTGGTGGGCATTAAAATAATTGTAGCTTGTTCTACCTGTATATGTAAGCAGGTAACTAAAACTGTCAGCAAAGAGATGCTTCAGCCTCATGTCGATATCTTCTCTAAGACCTCGATGTCCTTTCTCAGCATCAAGCAGTTACAGAAGACCGACTTCATCCCTAATCCCATACAAATGGGGTATCTGACGGGGGGGGGGGCAGTCATCTGTAAGGAGCCCTTTGCAGGAAACCATCCTCAGCAGGAAATCTCCTTTGCCTTGTCACTTTAGCAAAGCTACACTGTAACTAACTTTTCAATCAGGTGCCCCATGCTCTAACATCTCTGACCCTAGCACACCTTTCAAATCTTCTGGTCCCAGGTTCAGATGAAGAGGTTCAACCCCTAGACCTGACCAGTCTGCACACAAGCGGTCTCTCAGGAAGGGAACTGGGCTGCCCTCAGTGGGTAACTCTGGGAAACAGACTCGCCTGAGAGCCACGAGCAGCAACGTCTTGGCCACTTGTGTCACTAAGTCCAAGCCTGCACTGCTTACCACGAGACACGCCAATAAATCAAGAGACACGTCACTGGGCCAAGGAATAGCAACTTTATTTGCAATGAAATTATATCTGTTCCCACAAGCGCTTTAGGCAGAGCACCATTTTAGGTGTCTCTGGATTCTTCCATTGAGAAGGATAAAACTGGGAGGCCCTTTGATCTGCAAATAATGTTCAGTCTGAAGATTTTTGCAACCAAATTCCACACAGGACAATGAGCATCTCCAAACTTCAGGACCAGACACTGACTGGATGAGGCCGCCTGCGCCGCCATGGAGATGCAGCCGTGCTTCTCAGCCTCTGTCTGGGGCTTTCACCCCAACACAAGACCCTTTACCAAGCTCTCTGCTGAGAACCTCGACCCCAAACATCCCCTCCGGCGATGCAAATCAAAGTAAGTTTCCCCTTAAGCAGCTATGTTCGCTGTTGGTTCATGAGACATTTAACAACGACAAATCCTTTACCAGCAAACATATCGTGACACAGATCAGTGGTACAGAAAGACACGTCATTCATGCGGAGCAAGGTGCAGTTTAGGAGTTGAAACGGGACGGAGATGACAGTTAAAAAAGTGATGTTGGATTATAACTATCTTTTAAAAAAGAAACAAACCTTTAGCATCAGCAGTTTACTAAGCTTGTGCCTTTTACAAGGACAGCAAACTTAGGAAAACATCAAGGGTCAAACACTCACCCAGGAAAGCTTGGTACAAGAGGAATGGAAAGCTCGTGGTTCCGAGTAGACAAGCCGGTGTTAGAAACACGTTCAGAAGCGAATCGCCCTAATGACAGAGCTCTAGCATCTTAGGCGTCTTCAGACGTAGAAAGGAGTCATAATTCCCAGGGGTCTCCCTTCTCCACTGTGAAAAAAAAAAGAGAGAAAGGAACTGCCACACAAGCTGGGACGAGTTTTCTTTTCCAGGGAAGAAACCGTCACCCTGAACATCTCATTGCCCTTGCGGGGCCCTACTACTCGTGGAGGAAGGAAATGCAACTAGAAACAAAGGCAAAATCTCTCCTGCTGTAGCTGCTCGTGATTCCACTTGATGGGAGCAATTCTCTCTGTTGCCATCCTTTCCCCTCAAGTAGGAACTATCACAAGCAGTGAGCGGGGTTAGAAATTCAACCAGGGACACAGGGGGCTTGATCTGAGCATCTCACGCTTCTGGCTCCTCGGAGTTTATTGGCCTCTTGTGTAAGAGGCAGACATAGACTGAGGAGGTTTGGTGGTCTCTAACACGAGATCCAGAAGTGTTTTTAAGAGGGGGAAAAAAACATTAATTTTTTTTTTTTTTAAAGAGGAGAAAAAAAATATACGGGATGATTTTGTCATGAGCCAAGCTTGCAAGACATCTTCAAACACACTAATGGCTGCTCAAAACCCTTGTGTGTTGTGGTTGTACATTTTGAGTTAAAATGGAAGTTTAGAATTCACCTGCAGTGGACTGACGTGGTCTTGGTCCCGCCCTTCCACGCCAGATGCTCGCTGGTGGAGAACAGCTGTGTGGACAAGGGCACGATGCTGTGACGTTATCAACAGATTTCTTATTCCAGTGCCTCCTTTCTTTTGAGGAAACAGGAGACCCTTTTCTCTATCAATGACTTAATGAAGCTTTTTGTCTCAAAGAACCATCTCCCCTCCCAGACAAACACAAAAGAAAAGAGGGAGAGAGGGGGCAGGGAGGAAGTGATGGGGTGCCCCAGGGGGAAGACACCAGGTTGGGGTGGCCCGGCTGTAGGGCCACTCCTCCTTGTCTCGCAGGCAGCTCCTGGCAGCCTTAAAAACCTGAAGTTCTTGGTTATTCTGGAGGCAATGCTTTGGAAGGCTCTGGTGATGCTGAGACTCACTTAAATTGAACCAGGCTGAGACAGCACCCAGGTGGGTTGCACAGCCCTGTCTTCTACTGCGCGAGGTCCTCTTGGCTCCCCAGGCACAGATGTGGGGATGCGGGACTTCTGCTGTGGCCGCTGTCTGCTTGCAGCCCCTCGGAGCTCCCCAGTCCCCTAGCTGCGCTCCGGGGGCTGGGGCCTTAATATAACACATGGAGTGCAGTCAGCACAGGTAGCCTCGGAAGACTCTCTTTCTCTTTCGTTCTCTGATTCTTTCTTTCCTTCTGTTTTTTGGTTTCTTTCCTTCTTTCTTTCTCTTTGTCTTTCCTTCCCTCCCTCTCTCCATCCCTCCCTCCTTCCTCACTATCTCAGCACCCACCATGTGAGCCTGGAGAATCTCCAAATGGTCTTTGCTCTCAGGTTCGCTCAGGTTCCTTCTGGCAAAACTGAAACACAGACTTCTGGGTTTTAAACTTGAAGCTGAATTTGCTGAAGAAGCTTCTGACGGCACCCTGGCTGTTGTCAGTGGGAGAGGGTGGGGTCAGGCCACAGGGCAAATCCTGCTGGTCACCCACCTGCCCCAGCTGCCAAGCATGGACAGAGATTCCTTTAGAAAGAGCCATGTGGACTTTGGTTCTGCCTGGACCTCCATCCCTATGGCTGATGCCACGGGACAGTCTGAGGCAGGCAGTGCCTCATGTGGCTCAGTTGCTGTCTACAGGCCACAGCCTAGAGTCCTGGCTAGGCTGGCTGACTTGGATTCCCGGTGCAGACGGGCTGGCCCAGGGCGCCGAGGGGGAGCAGAAGGCACGGAGGCCTCAGACCCTGGCACACAGGCTGCCTCTGCCGATCCGGCTGGCGGTCTGGCCAAGCTGGCCCTCTCCCAGCACCGTCCAGCTACGGGACTTCCTGTTCCTGGAACATGGAAGGCACGTGCCCACCTCAGGGCCCTGCACTAGCCCCCCTTCTGCCTGGAACATAATTCACCAAAGACCCACACGGATCTCTCCTTCACATCTTCCCTCTAATGTCACCTTAGTGAGCCTCCCCGATCTCCCTATATGGTCTCAGAACACCTCTTACCCATCTCATCCATCACCCTCATTCACTGCTTTTTATGTTTTAGAAAGCTTTGTACATGGAAATTTTCAAACATAAAATTAGAAAGAACAGTATATACGGTCTCCTTCGTGTATCTATTATCCAACACCAATAGTTACCAACACTTCTTTTTTTTTAACATTTTTTATTGATTTATAATCATTTTACAATGTTGTGTCAAATTCCAGTGTTCAGCACAATTTTTCAGTCATTCATCGACATATACACACTCATTATCACATTTTTTTCTCTGTGAGTTATCATAACATTTTGTGTATATTTCCTCATGCTATACACAGTGTAATCTTGTTTATCTATTCTACAATTTTGAAATCCCAGTCTATCCCTTCCCACCCTCCACCCCCCGGTAACCACAAGTCTGTATTCTCTGTCTGTGAGTCTATTTCTGTCCTGTATTTACGCTTTGTTTTTGTTTGTTTGTTTTTGTTTTTGTTTTTTAGATTCCACATATGAGCGATCTCATATGGTATTTTTCTTTCTCTTTCTGGCTTACTTCACTTAGAATGACATTCTCCAGGAGCATCCATGTTGCTGCAAATGGCATTATGTTGTCGGTTTTTATGGCTAAGTAGTATTCCACTGTATAAATATACCACCTCTTCTTTATCCAGTCACCTGTTGATGGACATTTAGGCTGTTTCCATGTTTTGGCTATCGTAAATAGTGCTGCTATGAACATTGGGGTGCAGGTGTCATCCTGAAGTAGATTTCCTTCTGGATACAAGCCCAGGAGTGGGATTCCTGGGTCATATGGTAAGTCTATTCCTAGTCTTTTGAGGAATCTCCACACTGTTTTCCATAGTGGCTGCACCAAACTGCATTCCCACCAGCAGTGTAGGAGGGTTCCCCTTTCTCCACAGCCTCTCCAGCATTTGTCATTTGTAGATTTTTGAATGACGGCCATTCTGACTGGTGTGAGGTGATACCTCGTTGTAGTTTTGATTTGAATTTCTCTGATAATTAGTGATACTGAGCATTTTTTCATGTGCTTTTTGATCATTTGTATGTCTTCCTTGGAGAATTGCTTGTTTAGGTCTTCTGCCCATTTTTGGATTGGGTTGTTTATTTTTTTCTTATTGAGTCGTATGAGCTGCTTATATATTCTGGAGATCAAGCCTTTGTCGGTTTCACTTGCAAAAATTTTCTCCCATTCCGTAGGTTTTCTTCTTGTTTTACTTCTGGTTTCCTTTGCTGTGCAGAAGCAGTTACCAACACTTCTAATCCTTCATTTTATCCATAAATACTTGTCTGCGTTTTAAAGTAAGTACTTTAAAAAAAAATCACAGACACCATGCCATCACCAAATTCAACAAATCAACAGTATCACATACTACACCAGCCCATATTCAAATGCCCCAGTTGTCTCAAAGATAGTTTGTTTCAGACATGTTTGAATAAAGGTCCAAACAAGGTTTGAAAAAGTAACCAATTACTACCTTTTTACCATTTATTCTAGCCTTCAAGCTTCACTAACAGTATCTTTTCATTTTGCTTCAAAAACCTGAGTGATTGAATGTATTTCAGAGGAATTGTGAATACATATTCTGCAAAAGCCAAGGTAAAAATGAGTTCCAAATATGACCTTCCTTCAGTATCATGATTATCCAGACTATTTACTGGAAAGCAGAGCAACAGATCATGTGCCAAGAGTCTCAATTCTTGAAAGTCCAAGGAAAAAAATATTTGTAATCCCCAGAGTGGATAGCTTCAGAGTTCACACAAATGCGCTACACTGTCAAACATATGTCAATAAAAAAACTAGTCAAATACGCTCTAATCCTCTTACTAAGAAAGAACAACATAATAATGAATTCACAACTGGGAAACATGATTATTTCAAGAGATTAGCATGCATCCATTAAAAGACATGTACTAAATTCTTACTGTTCACATCCAAGGTCCACAGTATGTGCTACAGCTATTCAAAGGCTATTAAAACAAAAACATTTATTGATATTGCCTTAGACTGCAATGTCCACATAGATTTATGCGATATTGTTTAAAGGGTATTTTGATATGGACACAGAGTGGGGCAGCAGAGATGAGAAGAAAGAAAATATATTGCCCCGAGAATAAAGAGATCAAAGGTTTGGCATACTCTCTCTTTTTAACCAGATGCTTGATATTAGCAAAGTCAAGAATTACTTGCCTCAGCATTCTTAGCTAAAATGAGTTAAAAATACTCGCCCTATTTAGTTTAGGGTGTGAGTTATCTTTGAAAAGCAAGACTTCTCTAAAGACACCACTAACATTTTCCTCCCAAACATACCGTCTTTCTGACAAGCTGTTTTCCGCCAATACAAGTGTTTCATAACTTATTCTTTTTCTTTTCTTTGCAGAAACTATAGATATCCACATTTAATTTTGAATTTTAAAAAAAAGCTCGTAAGATTGAGTTTTCAATACGTGGTGAGCTTGGTGGCTGTAAACATTGAGGGAACCGTGGCCTTCCACATTGGACTAAGGTCATTCTTTCCAGTCACGGTCACATCCAAGTGGATTTCACCACTCTCTCCACACATTGATTGAAATTCATTGTGGTGCTCGCAGCAAGTTTAGAGACACCCACTGTCCTCATTTCAAAGTTCAGCCAACTCCTCTGCTCTTTATTGAAATCTACAAACAGGATCGTACTGTACTTGACTTTTGAAAATACTTCCAGATAAATGTTTCTCTCTCCCCTTTTTCTTTTACAGTCAATTTTCTCTCTTCTCTTTCTCTCCTTTCCTCCCTTTCCTCTATTTTTCTCAAAATAGCAAACAGCTGGCTCTTCTACAGCACTCGGGGAAGAATCCTGAAGGACCTCATGGAAGATGATTGTATCTGATGATTCTAGTGTCCTTTTCCAATTCAAGCTCTCTCTCAAGTTTTAATCATGCGCCATCATGTAGGAGAATGACTTTTGTAAGCTGAGCACCTGCTATGTAATGTGGTACCGTATTTGCTTTCATTCAGCTTGAATCCATCTCTTCTTAGAGTATGCTGAGCTCTGCAGGAAGTAGGCACAGAGACTGTCAGAATGCAGCTGGGCTCTGATTTGGGGAACCTGAACCGGGGGCTGGGCTGGAGCAGAATCCACAGTGAAGGAAAGGAAGGGCATTTGAAAAGCGAGCTTCCCAGGCTGGCTGATTCGGTGCAGGGCTGTCACCTGCTTATACAACAAATCCAGAGATCACTTCAGAAGAAACTCTGAGAAGTTTCCTTCCCTTGGTTCCAAAAGTCAGACACAAAAAGTCAATTGAGTCTCTCTGCTAGTTTCTTCTTCCTGACTTCACAAACATGATCGTCTAGGAGTTCCTCGGGTTTGGTATCAAGATTTTCCATTTGGGTAAATACAGGTAAATCTGTGGTGATCCTTGTAGAATCTCTTGGATTCTTCTTTATTAGCTCATGTAGCATTTTTTGTAGATTTGTTAGAATTTCAAAGAGCCAGATGCAGTTTTACATAAATGTTCAGTATGTTTTTTTTTTTTAATTTTCACTTCTGCTACTGTTTGTTTCCTGTCCCCAGAGGGCGCCATGTCCAGAGCTCTTCCAGAAGAGCCTCCCATTCTGGCCTGTCCTCACGTAGACTACCCCATTCTCATGGCTTACAGGTATTTGTTTAAACCTACCTAAAGATGGTGCATTAGGTATGTCAACACGTGACATACGCGTCCTCTAGATGGCTGGTATCATCTGGCATAACTTAAGGTATCTTCTTGGTCCCATGACATAATGATCAAGTGGCAGCTCTTTCAAAGTGCAACTTCTTGGCTTTCTAACAGTTGTCTTGCTAGAGACAGCTGCCCACAATCAGCACCTAAACCTTCCTGCCCTTTTCTCCCAGGGAATTGAACCAAGAACCAGAAAAACAAAACATGATCCACGGACCCAGTAACCGTGTGTCCAACCTGATAGCTAAATTCATGTTGATAATGATGGGAGACATACTGATTTGCAGAGATTTTGACCTAATAGTTTCCTTTGAGCTTTTAGTTGTTCAGTAATGGAAATACTGCCCCTGTCCAAGCATAAGGAACACGGGCTGCAGTCTCCTACCTTCCTATGGAAAGACGAGGCAGCCCCTCCCCCATCCCGCCCCCTCTCTCTCTCCCAACCCCGTCCCCGTCCCCTTCTCTCTGCTGGGCTTACAGCTCAGACTTCCTCCCTAGGGAAGATGTGTCCTTTTTTTAAGCTGATAGAGGAAGGTTGGAGGTTCATGCTAACAGCCACTGTGGCCGGGCCATGTTTTCTCAAATGTGTTTTTGCAGAGATTCACCTTCTTCTGTGGACCAGTAGGTAAGGGCGACCGTCAAGCTCAGGTGTAAGTGGTGACCAGCACTGGCTCTGATGTCAGGGAGGCCAGGCCAACACACGCCGCCCCTGGGCTTCTGCTGCGTCTGGTTTATCATGTGAGGTGTCACCAGGGAGACGCGGCTTGGGGTTCCTGAAAATACCTTGAACCACAGGTGTTTCCCAGCTCCATTTTCTCTTTTCGTCCCTAGGCAAGATTTTCCTCCTCTTGGGTAGGATGATAGCCAGAGTGTTGTGGTTGGCCGTTACTTTGAATTCAGGCAAATGTTTCATTATCATGGAGCAAATGTGCCAAGATGCCCACCCCTGCTCTGGAAGGCGGGACTAAGAGCACAGGGACCTGATGTTAGGTCTGGGCCCCCTGCCGGGACCCCAGGCACATCCTTACCCTGTGTTGTACCAGCCGGTTTCCATATCTGTTGTGAAAACCAAAGTGGGTCATGGACAGAACCGCCAAGTAGAACCTGGCACTCTGAGTGCTTGGTCAGCGGGGCTGCTGCAAAGATGTTTAAAGGCATCTGAGGGGCTCTAAGACGCACTGCCACGCCAGGGCATTTCCTTCGTTAACTCCAGTGGTGACTCGGAGTTTGCTGTCAGACCCATGTTCCGACCCCAGGAGGGCCGGAGGGCGGTGGAGAAGGGAAAGGAGTGTTGGTTACTTGCCTCAGGAAGGCTGTGGGCCCCTGCAGAAGGTGGCCAGGCAGTCCCCTCCAGGGGTTTCCAGAGAGCTGCCTTCCTGATGCTCAGGTCTCCTTGGCCTTCCCATCCCCCCCCCTTCCTGAATTCCTTCCCCACTGAGCCCTGCCCATCCCCAGACTTCTGCCTGCACAGATCTGGCCTGCACATTGCCCAGGTCACCTCAGGCTTTCAACAGGGCACATGGCCTCCTTCCCAGCTGTGATGTGTGAGTGGGGTTATGGGAAGTGCTTGCTCTGTTCAGGACCCTTTCTTTTGCAATATGTGTGATCATGCTTCTGGAGGACCTGACATTCCCCAGAGTCAGTTATTAAAAGAGTTTAAAATCTCAAACCCTGCAGATCTTAAGTGGCTGTTGAGCTGTGATATCCACCAGCAGCACAGGACCTTTCTTTCTCACGGTGCTGGGCACAGTCTGAGCTGGAGGTCAGAGAAGCTGCCTCCCCCAGGAGCTTCCCAGTCCCCGAGCTGGTGCATCTATTTTCTGGCCACAAAGGGAACACGCCTTGGCCCAATGGTTCTCACCATCCCCTCCCGGCCTGGTGGGCTCTTGTGCAACGTGAAGGAAGCATTTCATGGCGAGGTTTGGAGTGAGAGGAGGTTGCGAGCCCAGGCCTGGCATCTGCTCAGTCTCTACCCTGGGTCACAGCCGACTCTGCTGCATTTGAAAGGGTGGGGGGGGGGGGCACCTGTTCCTCCGAGGCCTCTAGCTGAATGGGCAGTCCCCATACCATACTGGGGTGAGCATTCCCTTGAGAGAAAGAGAGAAAGAGAGAGAGAGAGAGAGAGAGAGAGAGGGAGGGAGAGAGAGGGAGAGAGGGAGAGAGGGAGAGAGGGAGAGAGAGAGAGAGAGAGGGAGAGAGAGAGGGAGAGAGAGAGGGAGAGAGTGTCTGCGCGCGCGCGCTCGCTCGCAAGTGTGTAAAGCAGACGGCCTACGGCCAGCACATTAGGGTGGAGTTCACGTTCGTCACCCACCTAGAGCAGTGCCAAGTGCATCCAGCAGAAGTTCCAGACACCCGGGATCATGCTGCCCACCAACAAGGAGAAGCCTGACCTGCAGGCCAGGCTCGTGCGGTCCACCAGGTATGGAGCGGCACTGTTCCCGTCAGCTGTTGACTGGGGCGGATGGGTCTAGGATGTGGTCGCAGCCCCATGAGAGCGACGATGGCTCAGGTGACATGGCTCCTCAGGGTGGCTTGGTTCCCGCCCAGGTTTGGGAGTTCCTGAGGCGTAAGTGGTCGCCTGAGAAGCACTTTGGTCTGGAAGGCTGCGAGGGGCTGACTCCTGCCTTCAAGACCGACATCGACAAGTCAGATGAGAACGGAGTGGTCACGTGATCGTGGGGCTGCCGCACAGGTACCTGGCCGCTGCACACCTGGCTGCCCTTCGTGCCCGGGGGCGGGGCAGTGGGAAAGCTAGGGGCCTGGCTGCCTGGTACGCAGGCGCCTCCCTGCCCCCCGGCTGACCAGCACCACAGCATCCCCTCACGCTGCAGTCGCTGTCACACCCAAGACCATAAGTGGTTTCAGACAAGCATTTTGGGTTTCAGACTGGGCATCTTTCTTCCCGAGACTATGCCCACTGCTCTCGGGAGAGCAGTCGGAAATACTCAAAACTCACATGTAGAAGTCCATCTATCCAGATTCTTTCCTAATAACCTAATTTTTTCTGCAAACATGGATTCCCTCAGCAGACAAGTGCCAATTCAGCAACTCTCGCGTGATTAGCTTCTTACTTTCTCACAAGTGGGTCCGCAAATCTCTGGAGAGTGTCCCTTCTCTCGTGACACTAAGTCCACCGCTTTGGGGAGCATAATTCAAATTATTGCAAATCGAATCTCTTCTTAAGGTGAGTGAAGAAATCCATCCATCAGCAGATTCTTTCCTACTGCACTCCGGAGACTAATTTTTTCTGTGAATATGGATTCCCTTTTCAAGTAAGCAGTCACACATCCACTCTCGCGTGACTATCCCCTTAGTCTCGCAGTGAAGTCCGCAAATCTCGCGAGATTTGCCCTTCATTTCGCGAGACAAAGCCCACTGTGTCTGGGTCACGGCTGAGGGAGATTAACGTAGATGGAAGGCTGTTCGGTGATGCGGAGTAGAGACCTGGGCTTGAGGGAGGCAATGGAGGCTGGGAATGGAGCGTTCCCCGAAGGCTGCCAGTGTTTCTCCGGTTTCTCTCTCTCTTCATCTCACCCCCGTCATGACCTCGTGTGCCCGGCAGGCGGAGGCTGAGTCCCACATCAGCTCTGGTCTCAGCTCCTCTCGGGCTGCAGACTGAGGTGCTGCCTTGTCCCTCAGCAGGGAAAGGCGGGGAGACAGCATTGCCTGCTGCCCGGGGTGCAGCATTGCCTGTTCACCCCGGTGTGTCCCGGGGGCGGCTGGGCGTGCTTGCAAACGTCATCAGGAAGGAGCTGGAACAGATTTTCTGCCAGTTCGACTCAAAGCTCGAGGCAGCTGATGAGGTGAGACACCTGATTTCTTTTAGAAACTGAGAGCATAGCCCCAGCGCACACCAGCCCCTGGCGCCACTTGTTTGTTGGGAAAGACTTCCCAGGGCCTGGAGTCTTCCATAACATTCAGAAAAGTGGCCAGTGGCGACCTCTTGGAGAAAAGGAAGGCCAGAGGCCTGGCAGCCCCCCACGGTCCTCCCCGCTGGGGATGGGCACGTGTCTCTCTGATTGAGGGACCTCCCTGTGCCCTCAGTGGGAACCATTCTGGGAAAAGCCTTCCCATCCTTCTAGGAATGGGGGTTCTGGGAATAGGAATCACACAGGACAGGGCTGTTGTAAAGAGTAAGCATCTCCCTGCCCGGGATAAAGACTCACTGTGCTCTCAGGGTTTGGAGACGTGAAGTACCACCTGGGCATGAATCACCAGCGAATCAACCATGTGACCTACTGGAACGTCACCCTGTCGCTGGTGGTGAACCCTTCCCACCTCGAGGCCTCCGATCCCGTGGGGACGGGCAAGACCAAAGCTGAGCAGTTTTATTGTGGGGACTCTGAGGGGACTGGCCAGGGGCAGCCCTGACACCAAAAGACCCAGGACAGACTCAGGGCCCCAGGCACATCTCAGACCTCACGTTTCTGGAATTTAACGAAATATTCTGAACGGACTTTGCAAGAGCAGCAGTAGTGAGACAGTCCTGCTTACAGATGTGCTTTCTCACAAGCTGTGACCACCAGAGCTAGTGGTTTGTTAGCTAGTGCATTGTTACTACACCAGTGGAGAAGCCAGTCTTGCAAAGTAGCAGGATGGACAAAGAGGCATTGTCACTGAACAGGAAGAGAGTCTAGAGGAAGAGGGGTGAGCCTGAAGGAGGAATTACAAAACTGACAGATATGAGGGAGACATGGTTGAGTCAGTATCAGGGCGGCACCGTTTAGAGATGGAGAGCAGCTGGAGATCTGGGTGGCCCTGGGACCAGCATTTTCCAGGTGTGTGATGGTGAATGCTTAATGCGTTTAGCCAGCCTGCTTGTGCGTGGAAATCCTCCGTGGGCCGTTAATTGTTGTCATCGGTCATTGTTGAATCTCAAGATAGACATCTATCTGTAACAAACTGTATAGTTCTCACTAACGATAACCTCAAAGCCGAGCAATCAGAAAAAACAGGTTTTTTTGCAGTGTCTGCATGTGCATTCGTGGGAGGCGTCACCACCCTGCTCCCAAGCATCTGTCCTTCCTAGAACAGCCATATGTGAGGAGCTAGTGGAACATACACAGTGTGATGAAAAGCTGCAAGTTAACTGGTAAAGAACTTCAGAAGGGGGATGTATAGGTGTGAATTAGAAGGTGGAATAATCTCTCATCCATAGAGCAGGGAGCTGTCATATGTAATGGAAAAAATAGCAGGATTTGGGTAGATAGAAAGGGAAGAACATTCTCGAGATGAAAGATGGGGCAAAGATGGATGTGGGCTGGGGAGGTGCTCGGGGCAGAGCAGGGAGGAGGTGGGTGGGGTACAGCCTGGCCCAGGGATGCCCTGGAGGGAGCTCAGACTTTTTAGAGGCAGAACCAACTATTCATTTACCAGGTTCTGTCACTGAAGACACTGCAAGTCTGTTACTTCTGTGCTTGCAGAGTTAGAAGGTAACAGGATCTGGGTGGAGGTGGCATTTGGGACAGGAAGTGGTTCCTCCACTACAGAGAGACTGTGGCCCTTGGGGAGGATGTCAGGACAGGAGAGTTACTTCCATGGGCTTGGAGACCTGGACGGTGCCACAGAAACTCCAAGTAGGCAGAAAGGGTCCTCCCCTGCAGACCCCGGGACCACCGATGACACAGTGGCAGGGGAGGGATGAGGAGGAGTCCAGCATCTGTGACCAGTGCCTCCAGCATTTCCACTGTCCTTGGCTTGGACACTTGCTTGGGCATTTAGGGCAGAGTAGGGAAATGAGATTTCAGAGAACTTTGTGTGACATCCGTATTCACAACTTACAGACAAAAAGCCCCTCGATCATCACTTGCTCAGAATGCTGGATACATCCTAGAAAGGAATAAAATAACTAGAGAAAAGCCAGGAGGATGTCTTACGTTTCAAATAATCACACCAACCAGTCCTGTGAGGCCAGGAGAGGCTGGTTAGCCCATTGTGGTCGCCAGGGAACAGCCCTGTCCACAGTGTGCCCTTGGCAGTGCAGAGAGCCCCATCCTTCAAGGCCCTCAGCCCCACCCCTCTACCTGAGCTGCTCCAACCCTTGCCTGTGCTCAGCAGGAGGTCCAGACCCCACCAGTCCTTCACACCTCCTCTCCTAGAGACCTTCCCAAAACCCCTGGGCAATTACCTGAGTTCTGTTAAATCCCGAATTCAGGGAGTGGGCATCCTTGTTACATAACCTTCAGCGTTTCAGAAAAACTATGTAATTTCTATAAAGGTGGCCAAGGTTGTTCCATTACGTTGTGCAAGGCTAAGCCTGACCCCATTTGGCCCAGGGCTGACGTGGCCGTGGGGGCATTTGTGTGCGAAAGCAGGGCCACAGGGCGGGCAGCCTACCAGGGTCCAGACGGGCCACTGGGCCACTGCCAGACATGTGTGATTTCAGCAGCCAGCACCACACTGAGGGGACACAAGGGACAGCGTGAAGCCTGGCAAGGGGCACAGTGCAGCTTCACAGCGAGGGGATACTAGCCCCAAAGATAGTACAAAGAAGGCTCTGCAGAGAAGAGACACATCCTGGTGGTCAGGAAGACATGGCCTGGCAAAGCTGCCCTCCTCTGAGGTCCCTGTGCAAATGCAACACTCGTGTCCACCATCCACCTGTCCTCGAGAGCATCCCTGCATCCACCAAGGCAGGACGCATGGGGTTCTATTAGGAAAGAATCTAGATTTTGTCCCTGAAAAGCTGAGAACACACAGCAAGAGGGCATCAAGAAGTCGGGGTGGCAGGGACGTGGGGCCCCAGCCAGTGGGTGATGTACCGAGGGCCATGGGAACAGAGCGTCTCACGGTGTAGGAGGTGTTTATAAATGTGGAAGGAGGAAGGCTTAGGAAAAGGATTGGGATTGGAGGTGTGGTAGTTACACAGTATGTACCCAGAGACTTAAAAACATCTGTGTACATGAGCTAGTTCTGTGCTGAACGGGCCTAGAAGGGCAGATATGCTGGTAGCAATGAGCCCACAGATAAGTCTTCAGTATCGTCCTCTCCTGAAGGAGCCGGGCTCCTTAGGGAAACGTCTGACTCTGGGGCTGGGCAGGAGCCGTGCAGCATGAAATCTTCTTATGCCAGAAAGCAGGGAGGCCCCCGTGAATCACGGGGCCTGTCCAGACGGCACGGGGCTCCCACGCCGTATCTGGGACAATGTGAGCATCAACGTAACTTCTAGTCACTTACAACCTGTTGAATAAAACTTGAGTGCATATTAATACAAAGAAAGAAAAGGCAGGAAGACAAGACTCTTGCAGAACGCCAGTGCATAAGGGAGTGACACCTGGTGGTACCCGTGAGGTGCTCCTGAGGCTGCCCGGCTGGGGCGTGCTGAGGAACAAGGTGTAAAGGTTCTCCTCGTTCTCGTTACCAGGGAGAAATGGTCAGTTTAAAGGGAGAAACAGAGACAGCTGCCTGTCCAGGTGATCCAGGTTAACGTCCTCCAGTCCACGCGGAGCAGGCCAGCCCTGGTGTCTCCTGGTGTGGAGGGCGCTCTTCCTGGGTCTGGTCACAAAGGACCATGGAAGGCCTGGGTCTGTCCGGGGCGTGGAGATGGGAGAATTGAGGCGCTGCCCCAGGTGGGAGGGGCTGAAGAGCCGTGGCCCTGACCGCACACCCCACGTGGGGTCTGGGCTGGACAGGGTCCCGCCCAGCGTTGCTTCCCTGACGAGAGGGTCGTCAGGGTGGATTCAGGGCGGTGGGCATTGGCTGTGCGGCGGGAGCTGGAGCGGCGGTGGGGGTGCAGGCCTGGAGCGGGCTCACTGGGCTACTCACAAGTTGGGGGGGCCTGGAGGGCTTTGTGTGTTCCTGCCGTTTTCTTCCTCAGTTTGAAATTATCTCAGAATATTTCATTTTTTGAAAAGCAGACTGTGACTTAATCTCCAGCATGCCATGTGGACCTGGTGATCAGGACTGTTGGATTTGGGGTCTCCTTTGTGTATCTGCAGGTGGTGCCCAGCCTTCCGCACTGGGTGCGGCATTTGCCAGCCAGGGCGTCATCTACGAGACCTTCCCCCTGAGCGACCTGCCATCCTGCAAGACTCGCATCCACGCCGTCGTCAACAACCAGGTAACCCGGGCTCTGGGCGGGCTCCGGGGTCTTGCAGCAGAGGGGCCACAGCGCCAAGTAGACTGTCCTGAGGCTTCTCTGCTCACATCTGTCATACTTAGCATGACACATTGTTATTTAGATGCTTGTTTGTCGATTAATAGCTTGGACAACACAGGAAACTTTTCTCTTAAGTGGAGAGATTTTAAATACACTATTTAAGATCATGTTATTTTAGAAATGTTCACAAGGATATAGATAGCTCTTCTTTTTTAAGACACCAGGATTCTACATACACAGTTTTATATCCATTTCTTACTTACCATAGCATTATTTCATGTCATATAGTTTTAAAATATTGAGGGGGGGCAGGTAATTAGGTATTTATTCATTTATATGGAGGTACTGGGGATTGAACCCAGGACCTCATGCATGCTAACCACAAGCTCTACCTCTGACCTATATTCTTCCCCCCCTTAAAATATTTCAGTGGAAATATCCATTATAGGTTATTTCATAAAATAAGATACTGCTGTATTGTTAGACTTTTAAGATTCTCATTTTTCACTGTTTTAAATAATGTGTGATGAACATTCTTGTATTTCTGCTCAACTCAAACATTTTACTGTTACATGTGTTATTTCCTGTGCCGCGTATCCAAAGGTGCATCTCAGCAACTCTGAATTTTCATGTAGCGGATACTCGAGTGCCTTTAAGTACAAGCACCGCGTTAGGCAGAGAAAGGGTGTGTTCCCTGCCATCACAGAGCTTGCAGTTCAGTGCGACGGGCCAGGCCTACCAGGTATTGGGTTAGGAAGCAGGTGTTTCTCTGAGGATTTAACCTTTAAGTGGAAACTCAAGGTCAAACAGGGAAGAGCTGGGGAGCAGAGGAGCAAGTCAGGGAAGGGGTCCTCTGTCCAAGGGAGGGGGCGAGGCCATCACACCTGAAATTTGTTTTTTGCAAGAGAAAGCAGCCATCGACCAGCTTCTGCAAGGGCCCCAAGGAAAGAGGATCTTATATCCGATGCGTTGAGAGGCCATGGGAGGAACGAAGCAAGGAAGTGACCAGAGACTGCTTGTTTGTAACAATGGTTTGTTGCTACATGCAGAGGAGCTAAATGAAGACAAAGAAATAGTTGCAGCTGTCCTAGCAAAGAATAGAAAGGAAGAAGGGAAATTTTAAATGTGAAAGTAAACATGGTGGTCAGTACGTAGGAAATGCCAAAGAGCTCAAAATGTACAAGGCCTGACACAAAAAGGGGCGAAGAACACTGAGTATAAATAGAACACACAACATGATAACAGCTGCTGTTCATGGAGGGCCTGCTCTATTCCAGACACTGAATTAGGCCCCGCACATACATTCACTTAATGTTACCATGCAGTCGGTGCTGTCATTCCCTGTTTACACGAGAGAATGGAGCAGAGAGAGTGAAAAACTTGCTTGAAAGTCGGTATTTGATCTGGTTTCTTTCATAGAACAGTACTAGGAAGAATTTTGGAAAAATGTCAAGGAAAGAGGAAAGTCTAAAAAACAAACAAGGATGGGGAATATAAGTCAGTGTTAGAGTGCATGCTTAGCATGCGCGAGGTCCTGGGTTCAACCCCCAGTCTCTCCACTTAAAAAAAAAAATTCAAACGAAAAAATACGCCATCACTGAACTGTGTTTTTAAACAGATTACCAAGAACAGAGCATGCTTCCTACTTTTGGGTAGGCGCTGAAGTGCTAATAGGAATGGTCTTCAATCCGGAAAAAGTGCAGCAAGAATCATTCAGAGACATTGGAAGCCTAAGACACAGGGGTGTTGTTTGTTTTGTTTGTTTGTTTTTTTCAGAAAAAAATGTTTCCATGGGAGGACCTACTTGGTAATCTCTTACAAATCCTGGCAAGTAGAAGTGCCAAAGACTTTAAAATTTTGGTTTAAAGGAATAAAAAGGGCAGGTTCTAGTCCCTGGGAAAAGACCTGTATAGATTCCCAGCTTAGAGGAGGGACGTGTCCCTGTTGTGGAGTGCCACCCAGGCCCTTGGTTAACTCCTTTACTACACCTTTCTCCTTTATTACGTATTTCTAGGCATGTGGCCCAGAAATATGATATGGACAGTGGTGTAGCCACGTGGCTTCTTACCTAATTCAGCAAGCCCACTCGGAAAGCTCTGCTTCGTGGGTTGGTGGAAGCCACACGTGGTTCTCCCTGCCGCCCTGACAGGTTCAGTGCTTTATCAGTGACAGGTGGAGGCACAGACAGAGTGGTGTTTGTAGCTGGCCCAGAGCTTAGGAGAAGAGCTCCTTGAACTCAGAATCAGGATTCAAAGTTTTGAAGGCTGAGGCACAAACAGCAAGGATTAAGCCGAGAGACAAATATTAAATCAAACATTAAATTTGTATTAGCTTTTTAATTGTTATAATTTACATAAGGTACCATTCTTTTTTTTTAATTGAAGTGTAGTCAGTTACAAGGTGTCAATTTCTGGCATACACCATTACGTCCCAGTCATGCATATATATACGTAGATTCATTTTCATATTTTTTCATTAAAGGTTATAGCACTGGATTCACCCATTTTGATGTGTCATTCTCTTAGTTTTGACAAATTCGGGCAATCTGTGACTGTCATCAGGATATGAATTGAATCACTCCAGGAAGCACTCCTGTTGTAGCCCAGCCCCAGGCAAGCGCTCTGATTTTGCACTTTCCAGAACGGCTTTATTCGACATTGACCTTTTGAGTCTAGCTGCCTTCCTTCAGTGTAACCCACCCGACATTCGTCCGTGGGCTTGTGTGTGTGTTCCTTGTGATTGCTGTGTAGTGTTCGGTGGTGTGGTTGTGCCATAGTTTGCTTATCCATTCATCTGTTGAAGGGAATTTGGATTGTTTCCAGCTTTTGGCAATTATGATTAAAGCTACTGTAAACACTCACATACTGATTTGGGTGTGGACATCAGTTTTTCTTACTCTTTGTAAATACCTAGGAGTGGAATTACTGGGGTATATAATCAGTGTGAAATATATCTCACGTGGCGTACTCTGTGTTTCCCTGAAGGAAATTGTGGGCTGTGGGTTTTTCGCTTTCTTGATACTGCCTTTTGAAGCACAAAAGTCGGGGGTTTATTTTGGTTTCGTTTTTACTTCTGTGTTTTCCTCCAAGAGTTTATGGTTTTAGTTCTTCCATGGATGATCCATTTTGAGTTAACTTTTGTGTGTGATGCAGGGAAGGGGCCCAGCTTCATTCTGTTGCACCTGGATACCAATTGTCCCTGCATCTGTTATGGAAAAGACAGATCTTTTTCCCCCCAAATTGACTTGGCCTCATTTAGTTTCTTGAATGTGTAGATTTGTATCTTTTGACAAATTGGGGGAATGTTCAGGCACCATTTCTTTTTTTTTTTCTTTTTTTCATTTTTCTTTTTAACCACGTTCACTCCTTTTTCCTGTCTCCTCACCCCCCACGCCTGGCAGCCATCAGTCTGTTTTCAGTGTCTATGACTTTGGGGTTTGTTTTGTTTTATTTTCAATTCCACATGTAAATGAAATCATACAGTATTTTCTCTGTCTGACTTATTTCACTAAGCCTAATGCTCTCAAGTTCCAACCATGTTGTCACAAATGAGAGAATTTCCTTATTTTTTTATGGATGGATAATATTCCATTGTAAATATATATATATATATATATATATATATATATATATATATATATATATATATATATGTATGTGTATATATATACCACATTTTCTTTATCCATTCATCAATTGTGGACACTTAGGTTAACCTGTTTCCATGTCTTGACCACTGTGAATAATGCCGCAGTGAACATAGGAGTGCAGACATCCTTTTGAGATAGTGATTTTGTTTTCCTTCCAATAAATACCCAGAAGTAGAAATCCTGGACTATATGATATTTTTATCTTTAATTTTTTGAGGAACCTCCACACTGTCTTCCCTAGGGGCTGCACCAGTTTGCATTCCCACCAACAGTGCAGTTCCCTTGTCTCCACATCCTCCTCAACACTTGTTGTCTCCTGTCTTTTTGATCATAGGCGTCCTAACAGGTGTGAGGTCACAGCTCACTGTGGCTTTGATTTGCATTTCCCTGACAATTAGTGATGTTGAGGACCTTTCCATGTACCTGCTGGCTATCTGTGTCTTCTTTAGAAAAATGTATGTTCAGATTCTCTGCTCATTTTTCAATTTTTTTCTATTGAGTTGTATGAGGTATTTACATATTTTACATATTAGTGCTTTATCAGATACATGATTTGCAGATGTTTTCTCCCATCCGGTAGGTTGCCTTTTCATTTTGTTGATGGTATCCTTTGCTGTGCAGAAGTTTTTTAGTTTGTTGTAATCTTAGTATCTGCAAATCTCGAACTCCCAATTCATCCCTTCCCATACCCCTTCTCCACTGGTAACCATAGGTTTGTTTTCTATGTCTGTGAGTCTGTTTCTGTTTTGTAAGTTCATTTGTGTCTTTTCTCTAAGATTCCACATATAAGTGGTATCATATGAATACCATACTGTTTTGATTATGATACAGCTTTGTAATATAGTTTGAAATCAGGAGGTGGGATGCCTCCAGCTTTGTTTTTCTTTCTCGAGGGTGCTTTGGCTGTTGGAGGTCTTGGGTGGCTCCATACAAATTTTAGGACTATTTGTTCTATTTCTGTGAAAAATGCCATGGGAATTCTGGTCAGGATTGCATCGAATCTGTTGATTGCCTTGAGTAGTATTGACATTTTAACAGTATTAATTTTGCCAATCCATGAACACAGAATACCTTTCCATTTATTTGTGTCATCTTCAGTTTTTTTAATCAAAATATTATAATTTTCAGTGTACGTATCCTTCACCTCTTTGGTTAAAATTTATTCTTACAGACATTATTTGTTCAGCCATAACTTCTCTTTCCTTTTAGGACTCTGTAACAGAAATGTTAGATATTTTATTACAGCCCCACATTTCCTGAAACTTTGTTCATACTTGTTTAATTTGGGGGGGGTGGTAATTAGGTTTGTTTATTTATTTATTTAAAGGAGCTGCTGGGGATTGAACCCAGGACCTCCTGCATACTGAGCACTGAGCATGCACTCTACTTCTGAGCCATTCCCTCCCCCCATTCATGTTTTTTAGATTCGGTGATTTCTATTCTATCTTTAAGTTCGCTGAGTCTTTTCTTTCTTCTCTCCACTCTTCTGTAGAGCACTTCCAGTCAGGGTTTGTTTGTTTGTTTTTTCTATGTTTTTTTATTTTTCAGTTCAAAAATTTCCATTTGGTTCTTCTAATATCTTCTATATTATTCTGAGTTCTCATTTTTTCATGTGTTTCAGGCATGTTCATAACTTTTATTGAAATACTTTATGATTCTACTTTGAGTCGTTCTCAGATAATTCTAAAATCTGTCATCTCAGTGTCAACTTCTAAATGATTGCTTTTTTTCTCATTCAGGCTGAGATTTTTCTGGTTGTTGGTACAAGTGATTTTTGAATGAACCTGGACATTTTGGGCATGAGACTCAGAATCTTCTGTTACAACAGGTGTCCTATGGACATCTCAGGTGAGGGTGGGAGTCCAGGTTCCCCACCCTAGGTCTGTTGATACGAGTTGATACTGGGGGGGTGGGGGTAGGGTGAGACAAGGGTGCTTTCTTACCACTCCCTGCATGACCTCCACTGACACCAGGGATGGGGTGGGTACCTAATTACCATCAGCCTAGGCTCCCCCTGGGCCCTGCTGGGATGGGTGGGGTGGACCACAGTGTGTCCTGTGGGGTTGGCTGTAGCCAAATGATTATCACATACAAGTCTGGACTGCTCAGCAGCCTGTCCCTGGTCCTCTTGTCAGAGAGAGCCACTCTCCTTGGAACTGCTCCCGGTCTGTGCCTGTTGGCATTTCTGTGTTGCCCACTCCTCCAGAGCTAACTCTGGGATATATGAGGAAGAAGAGAGCCCCAGGAACTATCACGGTCATTCCTCGGGGCCTGAGTTCCCTGGCTGATCTGCCTCCTTCCCTCTGCCTTCCGAGTTTATGTTTGTTTTGTGTATATAAGGCCCTGGGGTTTTAATTGTACTGAGCAGGAGAAATAGGGAAAAGTTCGTCTACTCCATCTTCCAGAAGTGGTAGTCCCTACGAGAACTTTTTCTTAAGTGTAAATTCCTTTTCTTTAGTAAATATAAGACTAACCAGCTTATCTGATTCTTCCAGAGGGGGCTCTGTTAGTTTCTGTCTTGCATGGAATTTGTTCATTTCACCGAAGTTGTGCAGTTTGTGGGCGTGATGTTTACAGTGTTCTCTTACTAGGGTCCGCTGTGGTAGCCCTTTTCTGACTCTTGATGCTGGTAATTTGTGTCTTTTTTATTCTCCATTAAATAGATGTTTTGTTGTTTTCAAAGGAGCAGATGTGGTTTCATTGCGTTTTCCCTACTGTTTTCCTGTTTTCTATTTTGTTGATTTTTGCTCTTTGTTATTCCTTTCCTTCTACTTGCTTTGGGTTTAATTTTGTCTTCTCTTTGTAATTTCTTAGATCATTGATTTGAAACTTTCCTTTTGGCAACATAAACATTTAATAATGTTTCGATTTAAGAATCTCATTACGCAAATACAGTACAGGTAAGCCTTTGGTTTGTCAAACTTCTTGTGATAGAAAGTCAAGCATTTTGATTGACTGTGAGATCGTGTCCAGAGTGTCTTAGGGTGGCATGATGTCTGGAAAATTACCCTACAAGGAATGACTCAGGAAGATATGTAGCCTAGGAGATAGAAGACTCCTAGAAGCATGAGAGCTGTTTTCAAATAAATGAATGAGTCACCTAGCAAGGAATGTGACGGGCGGAGTCTGCAGCCATGGGTAGCAATTACCAAGAAGCAGATTTCAGTTGGGTAAAAAGAACTTGCAACAATCAGACCTGTTCCATCCGGGGACCAGCTGCGGGAGTGAAGCAGACAAGACTTCCAACAGGATAAACTAAGGCAGTGTGGTATCAGCCTAAGGACAAACATATACATCAATGGAACATTTATGACCAATCAATTTTTGACAAATTTGCCAGTTACTCAACAGGGAAACGACAGCATCTTGAATCTTGCTGACCGCTGCACAACACTTACTCAGAATAGATCATAGACCTGCCTGAACATAAAAGCTAGAAAATATGAAAACTTACAGGCCTGCATTGTCCAGTATAGTAGCCACTAGACACATGTGGCTCTTCAAATATAGATAAATTCAAATTAAATTAAAAATTCAGTTCCTCAGCTTCCCTAGCTACATTTCAAATGCCAATATCCATGTGTGGCTACTGGCTACAGATATAGAAGTTTTCCATCACTGCAGAATTTCTGTTGGATGATGCTATCCCAGTAGAAAAGAAAGGAAAAAAAATCTATAAGATCTTAGGGTAGGCAAAGATTTTTCAGATAAAACACAAAGCACACAGACTATGTTAAAAAAAAATAGAAAAATTGTACTTCATCAAATTTTTAAAGTTTTACTCTTTGAAAGACTATATTAAGAAAATTGAATGCAAGCCACAGACTTGAAGAAAATATTTGCAATATATAACAAAGGACTTGTATTCAGAAAATACAGTTGTTTATAAAGTTAAGAGTATGCTTACAGTCTAATCCAGTAGCTCTACTCCTGCTACCCAAGAGAAATGGAAACATCTCTATACAGACTTGTAAATGAGTGTTCACTGCGGTGGTGTTCAGTGTTGTTCTGCACTGGAAATAACCCAGCTTCCTCTAAACAGGTGAATGAATTATCAAAATGATACAGAGTCATACAAAGGAATACTATTCACCAACAAAAAAAAGGAATAAACTATTGGTAGACACAACATCCTGAATGAATCTCAGAAACATTATACAGAATGAAAGAAGCCAGGAACAAAAGACTAGATAGTGTATGACTCCATTTATATGGCACCCTGGAAGAGAAGATTCTAATCTGTAGTGATTAGCAAATTAGGGGTTACTACAGCTGGATGAGGGGTCAATTATCTGGAGAAAGGCACAAGAAAATGTTATGAGGCCATGAAATTATTCCATAGCTTAATTGTGGTGATGGTTTCACAGTCACATACATTTGTCAAAACCTATCAAAATATATACTTAAAAATGGATGATGCATTTTATTGTGTGTAAATTATACCTCAGTTAAATTTTTTTAAGTTAGCCTATTTACTGAATATATACAGTAAACAAAGTCAAGCTTTAGCTTATATTTTGGACTTTAGGAAGAAAAGGAGAGAAAGAGAAAGACGAGATAGGAAACTAGAATACAGGGGGAAGGGTACATAGCTCAGTAGTAGAGGGCGTGCTTAGCATGCATGAGGTCCTGGATTCAATCCCCAGTACCTCCATTAAATAATAAGTAAATAAATAAACCTAATTACCCCCCCAAAAAAATAAAGTAAAAACAATTAAAAATAGAATACAGATCAATTTCAGGCAGTTTTGAAATTGTGAAATGAGGAGAGAGGGAAATAGTCATTTTGATTTGTTTATTTTTATTTGAAGGATCTTTTGTGTATCAGAAATACAACCATTACAATTATGTTTGCCTTCAGAATTTTCTTCCCACTGAGGAACGTTCTGTACAGATTTCATTTCATAAGCATTTATACAGATTTTCATATAAATACATATATTTGGGAAAAGATGTTTCTTTGCCAGTTTCCAATGCAGAAATTAGATAATAACAGGCATAAAAAGTTATGTGGTTGAATACTTCTCTTTAATTTCCATGCCAAAAGACCAGAATCTCTTAATATTCAACAAGCTCTTATAATTTCATCAGCGGTTAGTCTTGTGGAATGCTGTGTTTGGCACCAGAAAACCACATCATTCCACTGACAATTAGATAATGTGGTCATGTCCTTAGAAAGCACCAATATTAAATGAAACATCAGAAAAATGAAACTGTGAATTATGACTTTCCTTAGCACCATAAGTATTTTTTTCCTGTTATCTACTCCCCTACTTTTTACCCAAACTGACAAATTTTCTACCTCGTGTTCAACGTTTTCAAGGCATTTAATTAGCCTGAAATGTTTAAACTTTTTCAAAGCCCTATTTTCCTACTTACTGGAAGACAGTATGGGATCTGGGGATTTTAACCAAGACATCACATAGTGCTTTTTGTTTTTCACAAATTTTTAAATGGAAAAAATATGTTTTGAGTACATGATTTCTTATCTAGATATGGCAAGTTTCAGTCAAAGAATAAAAACCAGTTTCCCCAGAATCACTGAAGAAAGTGAGAATTTTTACTGATTTCCAAGGAGTTATTTAATGAATGAATTTCATGAGGATGAAATAGGAAAATTAGTTGCAGTTATCAGCCACAATGAGGTTTGAGTCCACGCAATGTTCATCAAGTCAGATGGATTTATTCAGGAGAAAAATGTTATCACCTCCTCCAGGAAGCAAAGGAACTGAGCAGCATTGCCCGTTGGCACTGCAAGCAATGAGCACAGAAGCCACAGCCTGGATTGCATGCAGCCTGTCTAGTTAGTGTTAAAAAAGAGCCGTTCCCTTGTTGGCTGCGGTAATGGAGGTACCGCTAATGGTGATGATGGCATTAAAGCAGCAAGGGCCAAAAAGAGGAATTCTGCTTTACACGTTTACAGTTACTCAATGGTAGGATATTCCTATGAAGAAGCTTCTTTAATTCTGTTACACAGAGGACTAGAGGAGGAGTTAGGATCAAAATTTGAGATGAGATCTGCCAATTGTCTGTATGGGTCAAACTTGTCCTGATAACCTTGGGATTAGTCACAAATGACGCAATGGTAGCTAGCCTGGGACATCCAGTGGTAACCATAGTAACGGCTCACCTCCACCAGGTATCCACCATAGGTTGGGCACTTGTTCTGTACTTTTAAATTAATTTTCGCATCTTAACACAGTCCCGCATTGGTATTATTGCCATTCTCTTGCCAAAGATGATTCATCTGTGTTCCAGGTCCCCTTTTAAGAATATTACTCTACTCACCAACATCCTAGGTTTGTAGGCACCACCATTACCCTCCCTTATATGATCTTCATACTAACAAATATGATTCAAAAATAATTTCAAATCAAGCCTTGGTAAGAGGTACATATTTTCAAACACTGCATGAAGCTGGCCCTTAAGTTCAGACTCATTGTGGGGGAGGTTGGTAGAAGAGGCCTGGGTGTTGACAAAGAACAATTACAAAATTGCAAAACAGGGTTAAAAACAAAAAGGCTATCATGACGGAATGCATAGGACATTAGGGGAACACTTGGGAGAGATCCCCAAATTGAGCTGGGATAGTCACTGTGAAGGAATCCTGCAAAGGATGGGAAAACAGCAAGCAAGGTCTTCAGCTGAGCTAGATAAATTGTAAGGCCGTGAAACAGTCCGCTAGATGAACACAGCCATGGAATGATGAGATGGCCTCCGGTCACCAACTAAACATTGCATTGCAACGTGGGCGATAGAGAGAGAGAAAGAGCACGTTTTAGTCACAATCAGATTGAAAACATGAGCTTTGGAGCCTGACAGATGTGGGCTTGAATCTTGGATTCATCCTGTCTAATCATATGAAGCTCAGTGTTTTCATTTTTCAAATGAAAATAATATTACCTCCGCCCAAGGAATCTGTAAATACCAAAGGGGGCACGTTTTCAAAGACATGAAATCAGTAATTCGATTACTGCTATTACTAACGTCTCTCTTCTGACTTCCTAATGTAACTGTCCTCCTTGACAGAACTCATGAATTCTACGCTCCCTACGCTCCCAGTTCCGAGGACTCTGGAACCTGTCTGGGGCCACTGACACTTCCTGGAGACAGAACAGCATTTATCTTCCACTCTCTGAGTGTTCCTGAGACAGCAGTCATCTCTTCCGTGAGCTAACGCTTCTAAAATTTTCACGAGTTTGCCTTAAAATGAACAATAGAATCATAGTATAATGCAGCATAAAACCAGTAAGAGCCACCTATCTTTTTCCCCCCTTTTCCTACATGGATACCATTTATTCCTATGAAGGCTTCAAAAGATCTTCCCCACTTCCCATTTCTTGAGATGATCATGTGACTTTTGACTTTTCTTTTGTTGATCGATTTGCATGTATGTTGAACCATCCTTGTGTCCCTGGGATGAATACAACTTGATTGTGCTGTATGATCTTTTTTGTATGTTGTTGGATTCAGTTTGCTAATATTTTGTTGAGAATTTTCTGCCTTTATGTTCATCAAAGTTAATGGCCTGTAATTTTCTTTTTTGGTAGTGTCTTTGTCTGGTTTTGGTATCAGGGTGATGGTGGCCTCATAGAATGAGTCTAGGAGTATTCCCTCCTCTTAAATCTTTTGGAAGAGTTTGAGAAGGGTCGGTATGAGTTTGCATGTTTGGTAGGATTCCCCAGTGAAGCCATCTGGTCCTTTGCAGGGAGGTTTGTTTGTTTGTTTTTTTCTGTTTTGTTTTGTTTTTTACTGATTCTATTTCACTTCTAATGGTTGGTCTATTCCAATCATCTGTTTCTTCTTGATTCAGTTTTGGTGAACCCCATTTCTTGATAAGGTGAGAAGGAGTACTTGTCAGTAAAACGAAAGCCGGACTAGCTGGCAACACTTATAAAAAGGAAAAGTAAATTTTCTTAAGTGGAGTTAAATATTTTATTATCCAAGGGACCCCTGTACAGGTAGATTAGAAATAAAGACTGTTTCTGAAATCTTAAAAGAAAATAAATTCTGAAAATATCTGTTGACTTTTAACATTCTTTCCTTTTATCCTCAACAAACACCTTTCTTAACCACAGACTTCCTGTTTCTTCTGCATTATTTATTTGCATACATAAAAAGCTAATTTGCAATAACATTTTGTATCTAAAAATGATGTTAACTCCCACGATTTGTGAGAAAAGCAGTCCTTTAACAGTGTACTCCACTCCTTACCCTTCTCTAGTCTCCCCGTTTTTTTGTTTGTTTATTTTTTTTAAACTGAGATTCTATTTCCCTGGGCCCATAATTGTAGAAATAAAACACAGGGAAATATCAACTACACTTCATCTCTTCACTTATGTGACAGAGGCTCTTCCTTTGAATACAGGTGAGGCCACCACTGTGATGAACGCCTTCCTCCGTGGCAGTGCGACTCCAGCTCCATCACCCCTAGTCTGTGTCCTCACTGGTTCCTTTCTGACCTGTGCCTGCAGTAGATTTTCCCAGTCCCCCATGCCTCGCCCACGTTGCCTCGAGGATGTGCTCTCCTCCTCACCAAACAAGCTGCCCTCTGCCCTTTTGCCTGTCAGTTGTGAAAGGACCAAACAGCCCTTTTTCCAAAGCACTGAGCAATCCTCAAAGGCTCAGCTGTCCAGTGAATTCTTTCTAGTACCAAAGTTTGAGTCTTGTGAAAAGGAAATACATTTCCAACAGTATTTCTGAAATGACTTCAAATACTCCTGACTTTCTTAGTGTTTTATCATTTTATTCCCTTGTCATTTATAAGAAATTCTTAAATACATTTCTTTCCAGGATCTCTGGATCTGGAAATACTTATTTTCTTATATTGCAGAGAAAGAAGTTTCTTATATTGCAGGGGTGGGATAACCACTGTTCAATAAATGAAGCAAGGAGGCCATTAGACCAAGTAGCTTCAGTGCCTTAAAGGCACCCCTCTCCCAAGCAAACCAACACCTAAGCCTGAAACTCCTCAAAGTTAAGGAATTGACACCTAAGGATAGCCAATCACAAACAGCCACAAGGCTTTCCCAGGGAGGTGGCTTCAGCGAAAGCCAATCAAATCATTTCCTTGCTTTGCTCCCACCTCTTCTCGGTAAAAGTTTGTCCAGGTTCCATACGTGGAGTCCTACTAGCCACTTACAGTTTGTTGCTGTTGTGTTAAGATTAACCTCTGCTCAAGAAAATGCTTAACATTTTTACTGTGTCTCAGTTTACCTTTTAATGCCACAAATGACTGACTTGTGAGTTAAACATGGTTGCCTAAGCTCCTCCCCTTTCTAATAATTTTTTTTCTCTTTTTTGGGGGGGTGGAGGGGTAATTAGGTTTATTTATTTTTAACGGAGGTACTGGGGATTGAGCCTGGTGTGTGCTAAGCATGTGCTCTACCACTGAGCCATACCCTCCCCCCTTAATAATTCTTAAGGAAAGTTCAGAACTTAAATTTGTTGAGGCTTCTTTTGTGCCTGAGTGTGTGGTCTATCCTAGAGAACGTTCCATGAGCCCTTGAAAAGAATGTATATTCTGTTTTGGGGGGATGTAATGTCCTAAAAATACCATTTCAGTCCAACTGTTTGTGTCATTTAGTATTTCTGTTGCCTTATTAATTTTCTGTCTGGAAGACCTGTCCAGTGATGTTAGCGAGGTGTTAAAGTCTCCCTCTGTTAGTGTTCCCATCAATTTCTTCCTTTGTGTCTGTTAGTATTTGGTTTCTATATTTAGGTGCTCCTATATTGGGTGCACGTATGTTAACAGGTGTAAACGCCTCATCTTGTATTGCTGCTTTGATCGTTATGTAGTGTCCTTCTTTATCTCTCTTTATGGCCTTTGTTTTAAAGTCTATTTTGTCTGATACGAGTATTACGACGCTTGCTTTCCTGTCATTTACATTTGCATGAAATAGATCTTTTTCCATCCTCTATCAATCTGTGTAAAGTGGGTCTCTTGTAGGAAGCATCTTGTAGACTCTTGTTTTATTATCCAGTCTGCCATTCTGTGTCTTTTGATTGGAGGATTTAGTCTATTGAAATTTACGGTAATTATTGATAGATGCGTGTTTATTGCCATTTTGAACTTTGTTTTCTGGTTGATTTGGTATTTCTCCTTTGATCCTTTCTTTTCCTTTTTGTTTTACTTTGTGGTTTGATAATTTTCTTTTGTATTAGCTTGGTTTCTTTTTGGTTTTGTGACTCTTTTGTATGCTTTTGATTTGTGGTTACCCTGTTTTTCAAGTATGTTAAACCATTACTATATCTGTTTGCTTTAGACTGGTAGTCATGTAGGCTCAAACACATCCTGAAAAGAACGAAAAAAAAAAAAAGGAAGAAGAAAAAAAATCAGTATTTCCTTGGTCCCCTCTCCCAACTTTTATGGTTTTAATGTCCTTTTTTACATCTTCATGTTTATTCTCTTGCATTTCATTGTAGTTTTAACATTTCCAAGTGCAGTTTTCTCCTTTCTATAGCTTCCTGCTTTTTTCCTATTTAGAGTAGACCTTTTAATATTTCTTTTAGGGTGGGTTTAGTGTTGCTGATTTATTTTAGTGTTTGCTTGTATGTGAAATTCTTTCTCTCTCCTTCTATTCTGAAGGATAGTCTTGCCAGTTAGAGTATCCTAGATTGCAGCTTTTTCTCGTTTAGGACTTTGAGTATATCTTGCCACTCCATTCCAGCCAGCAATGTTTGTGTAGAGAAATCAGCTGAAAGCCTTATGGGGGTTTCCTAGTAACTAACTCTTTGTTTTTCTCTTGCTGCCTTTAGAATCCTTTCTTTATATTCAACTTTGGCCATCTTAATTATAATATGTCTTGGTGTAGGTCTGTTTGGATTCTTCTTGTTTGAGACCCTCTGTGCCTCCTGTACTGGGATATGTTTTCTTCTTTAGCTTTGGAAAGTTTTCAGTCATGATTTCTTCATATACCTTTTCTATCCCCTTTTGTTTTTCTTCTCCTTCTGGGATCCCTATTGTGCGTAGGTTGGCACGCTTTATATTATTCCATAGGTCCCTTATACTGCTTTCATTGATTTTTACTTGCTTTCTTGCTTTTCTGTCTCCTCTTCTGCTTGGGTGACTTCTTATGCTGTCTTCTAAGTCACTTATTCGTTCCTCTGCATTATCTAGGCTGCTTTTGACTGCCTTTAGTTTGGCTCTTGTATCAGCCATTTAGTCGCTGTTTTTAATTGGCTCCTCTTTATAGTTTCTATTCCTTTTTTAAAAAATATTCATAGTCTCTCTTATCTCCTTCAGTGCTTTTATCACCCCCTTTTGGAAGTCATGATCTAGTACACTGTCTAGGTCTGCCTCATTTTTCATTCTTTCAGGGGACTTCTCTTGTTCTTTTAATTGACAGTGGTTCCTCTGCTTCTTTATTTTACTTATATTTCTCTGACTCTATGGATTTAGGAGTATCAATTATTTACTGTGGTCTTGAAGGGCTGTTTTTTATTTTAAGTGGGAGCATTCCTCTGTAGACTGAGTGTCTAATAATTTCGTCACGAGGGCTGTTTTTATATGGATGGTTGACACATCTTTCTTCCATGTACATTGGCTGCCATCCCTTTGATTGGGGGTGTGATTGGTGTTGTGGTGATCAGATCCTGCCCTGATTGTTGTTGAGCATGGCCTCCTTTATTGTTCTGTGGTTGTCAGAGCCCTGACAGGGGCCGGTCTGCTCCCTGTTGTTGGAATAGAGGCTGGTGGCCCTGTGTCTGAGCTGCACTGTGTGGTAGGCCGGGTTAGAGTGCTTCAGCTGGGAAGGAGAGTTGCTAAGTTTACCTCCACAGGAGACGTCCACTGGGCAGTGCCCTCTGTGGTGCTCTCTGTCACTTGTTACATAGGCTTACAAAGTACTCTTTGTTGACACTGCCCTTGTCCCTGCCTTAGTCATGGGAATGTCAGTGACCTGCTCTGGTGTCCCCCAGGTTCTGCACCTGCAGAGCGACCAGTGCAGGTCCGCTGATGTCCGGCATTAGGACCCACCACAGGGAGCATGCTGTCACACACAGGGATGCACGGCACACCACAGGGTCAGTGCAGACTCCAGCCCTGCTGTGCACGGGCAGGTACACAGGCCTGTTGTGAATGCCGTGCCTGCCCCTGCCGTGGGCCAGAGCTCCGCCTGTGGCTTGTTCATCTTAGTGGTGCGGGTGCACAAAGGTGCCAACGGAGCAAATCCGCTCCCTCTGCCTGGGGCTGTGAACAGATCTCAGTCCTGCTGGGGAGGTTGTGGGCCACCTGGATGTGGATTCAGGTTTCAGCCTCACCTCCTCCCGGGATCGGGCACCAGCTGCTGCACTGGCTGTGGCCGAGCCCTGCCCCTCTTCCCGTGAGAGCACACCAACAACGGAGCCAAGCAGACCAAGCAGCAATGGCACGGCTGCATCATGCCCCTCCCCGCCACGCGCCTCAGCAGTGGCACTTTTTTACAGGGCCCCAGGCTGTTCTGTTCCGCACGCCCCCCAGCCAGAGCTCACAGCGCCCTCCAGTCCCCTGAGGCTCCTCTGTGCAGTGAGCCCAGCACTATCCCTAGGTTCGTCACCTATCCCCAGCAGCCAGCCCCGGCTTGTCCCTGCCAGCTCACGTCTAGGGCTGGGGAGCCCAGGGGCCCTCTGCCGATTTCTCCTAGTTATGTCCGCCAAGTGGCCGCTGTTTTCCCCTCTAAGCCCTGGAAGCGCCACTTCTGTCCCCGCTGACCTCCCGGCTGGAGAGGGGCATCCCAGCCTGCGGGCACTTTTCCTTCTTTGCCACTCCCTCCCCACAGAACAGGTCCCACACCAATTTCATTTTTCTTTTTTTCTTTTTTTTTTCCTCCTACTGCGTTTTGTAAGGAATCTTCTTGTATTTCGAAGTAGAAGATGTTCTGCCAAAGCTCAGTAGGTGTTCTGTGCGAATGGATGGATCTGTAGATGTAACTCTCGGTGTACTCGTGGGAGGGGGTGAGCTGTGCATCCTTCTGTTCTGCCATCTTGGCACTCCCCCTCTGCGTAGCTTTTAAGATAAAGTTTTGTTAAAACAAATTCTTCGCAGCTCAGTTAACTAAAAGCTCAGTTTACATCTGATCTTTTCAAACAACAGACTCTTGAGTTTCCCTATTTCCCCTTATGCCCCATGGCCCTCAAAGATAAGCTCTTAATATTTTAGACACAGAGCTGCTGATTTGTTGTGTTGACAGTTTACACAGTGTACTGTACTATGTACAAGGACGTGTGGTGTAGCTGTTCACTGTAATCTCTAGCTTTCTGCTTCCCCCAGCACAGCCAGATCCTAACTGAGGAATAGCAGGCGTGAGCTTGAACCTCTCCCTTGACAATACAGTCATCAATCTGAACATTCATTAGATAAACTAAATCATACCAAGATAAAGAAGTTAGACAAGACATCAAAATATAAACAACTCCATTCACTGTGGCTTAGGTGTTGCATTTATAAAAACTTTGTGATTTTTTTGTCTTCTTTGGAATGAGTAAGTTTTAAGGAAATAAATCTAACCCTACTTACAAAACTGAGAAAATGTTCGGGCTAAATATACATAGTGGTAGTTGATATGATTAATGGAATGAGACCAAGCTACTGTAGGTGGTTCATGGGTACAGCCGTGTATAGGTGTACTTTGCTGCCCTCTACTGGGCACCAAAGGACGGTCCTCAGTTCCATCTCAATGGAAAATCTCTCCATGATGGAAATTAGATAATTATCTGGTAAAGTTCAAAGAACCAGGAATAAAATACAGTTGATATAACTACAGCTAGTAAAATAAAATACAGACCAAATACCCCAAGACTGTAAACCCCAAGGGTTTGCTGATTTTTTTCCCCCTAAATTGTTCCCACTTGACATTCTAGACCAAGATGAGGAAAATCTGGGCAAGAGAGCCTTTACTGAAATGTTACCCTGAAGGCTGAGAGTTCCACTCTGAATGGCAGTGATCCAGATTAGCTTTATCAGGATTAGCTACACTAATATAACATGTTTTGAATGAGTTTTTAAATATTTCATCTCAAAATTTGCTAAGCCCACATTTTCTGTGTGGCTCTGGTAAATTCCAGGTTATTCTGGAATTACTCCATGGATTAATTTTTTTGTTTTACCTCATTTAATTTTCATAATCCGAATCCTTATTCTTAGGTACATAGTATTTATATCCCCCCATATGATAAAGGAAGAAATTTAAGTTCAATGAGGTAAATAGATTTTCTGAAGACTCATCCTATGAAAAGTGGGACTCGAACCTATGCTGCCTCACTACAGACGCCATGTCCTTGTAACTACACCAGAAGTCCTTGCATGGAACGTGCTGATACACCACTCCGGTGCAAAATATACTTGCAGGAGAAAATCATTCACCTGCTCATTCTTAAAAAAAAAAATCGGTGTATTATGAGTTAATCTCAAATTCGTCCAAGGCAAAAATACATTAAGACATAACATACCATGATAAATTACTGAAACATTTCATCTTGAGATGCCAACTTTAAAAGCAGATACTGAAAGTAAATACGGTTTGTATTCCCTAGGTTTTGTCCTAAGAATTCTCCAGGATTTTCTAATCCCCCAGCCTTTGCTCATTTTCATTCCCTCAGCATGACTTGGTGATCTGCTAATGCTTCCTCACCTTTCAGTTTATAATTGTTTTAGGGAGGCTTTCCCGACCCTCCTCTGCTTAACTTGGGCTTGGACTGCCACACAAAACACTGTAGACAGAGAGGCTTTAACAGCAGAAGTGTATTTGCTCTCAGTTCCTGAGGCAGGAAGTACTGAGATCAGGGTGGGCTGCCTTCCTGGCTCTCGGGCGGGCAGTTGCCTTATCATTGCATGCTCACATGGCCCTCCCTCCCACAGGTGCAAGTGAAGAGAGAGGGAGATTTCCCTCTTCCTCCTTTTATAAGGCCACCAGTCCTATTGGATTAGTACCCTATTCTCATGCCCTCATTTAACCTGAATCGCCGCCTAAAAGCCCCATCTCCAAACACAGTCACATGGGAGCTAGGGCTTCAACATAAGAATTTGGGAGGGACACAGTTCAGTCCAGAGCATCATCCCATACGTTTCTCTAGCACTTTTTCCTTCCTTAGAACAAATGTATTGGAATCACCTGTTCACCTACCTGTGCCTCATCAGACAGGAGTGCCCTCGGGCCAGACCAGGTAACTGTCACCACTGTTCCCTGGCTCAGTCCCTGCCAGAGCTGGTGGGGTGAATACAGAGCAGAACGAAGCTTCTGTTCTGCTCCCTCAGCAGGTCTCACAGGTTGTAAAAGTAATCAGCAGTAATTCAGCTGTTGGATGAACTTGAAAAATGGGGTTTCCAGTTGCATATCGAGCTTACAGTTTAATGTAATTCCATATTTATTTTGGTTGCATGGTAACAAGAAAAGGTTGATGTAAGTAGTTGCAATTGAAATTGTAGTATCTAACATTTACTGAGCACTTCTAATGCCCAAGTCACTTTTCTAAGTGTATGTTTACATCCTTTATTTCTTACAACCCTATGAAGTATGTACTGTTGTGTTGAATACATGAGGAAATTAAGGTACAGGGAAATTTAGGAATTTGTCCAAAGTCACGTGGTAAATACCTGTGATCGAAATAACACCTCAACTGGTTCTGGAGCCATTCTGCTTAACCATCATGCTCCATCACCTCCCAAATGGTAACAGTTTTTCAGATGTGTAAGAATTTGCCTTGCAATCTCAGAGTACTCTTCAGTTACAGAGAAATGTTTCATCTGAGATACACGCAATGACAATCCGACGGCAAAAAGTAATGCACTGTGAGCTTCCTGTGTGTTAAGAGTATACGATCAAATGTATTTCAATGTGTTAAAAAAAAAAATGCTGTCATTCCAGGGGGAGTAGGATCATCAGGCTGTGAAGCAGGTGCCTGGGCTTTGCTGGAGACAGAACATCAAAACAAGTTTTCAGTTGAGTCAGCTGCCGAACGTCGTGGCTGAAGCTCCTTCCACGGTCCTCACCAGTGTCGTGAAAGGACACGTCAGTTAAGCTAAGCTCGGATCACCAGCCATCCCTGGGCCAGGAAGCAGGTCCTGCACCTGCCCAGGTGAGTAGCACACCCAGTGAATTTCTAAGTTCTTACCGGTGATTTCAAAATAGGGTAAATAACTTACCATATCCATGGAATAAATGGCCGTGTGATATGAATAACATACTCAACCATCAGTTAACATCAAGTATAAAGAAGAAAAGACACAGAATTCAGGCCTGTACAAAACTTTATTGTACTTTGAATAACAAGCATGTCACGAAGTTTCAGGCAGGATAAGGATAAAAGATTCCAAATTATGTTCCTTACAGAAGCATTAAGTACAGTACATAAAGACTGTTTGTAATATTTTAAAGTCTGCTAGAAATATCAAGACACACTAGGATCTGTGTTGTTACCTTTCCTGTCAACTAGAGTGTTTATTCCCATTAACTTTGCTACAATAAAAGTTAACATATATGAACATACACATGTAATAAGTGAAATGGAAAATGAAGGCATACAACAAACATTCCAATTGCCAAGCAAGTATGAACAAAGGAATCTTTTCAGTTTTCTAAACTTAGGATTTTGTTTGAACATATTGACCAGGTACAATGAAACTTTTTTCCAGAATGTTTTCAAGGTTACATACTTTGACCCATCCCAATGTAATCAATGTTTTCTTAGCATAATCACTCATGGAATGCTTTGAGAATTTGTCAGTGTGATCAGAAGCACGTTAATCTCTCTCAGTGGAGATATTCAGAACACTGAACCACCAGCAGTGCCTCGCGGCTGCCTGGGAAGCACCGACACTGGGGTAAGAACTGAAATGGTCTGTCCCGAGCTGAGCATCAGCCCTGATCCCCCCTCCCGCACTGGGGCTGCTGTAGAAGCATGAGCTACTAGATAAGAAACATGAAATTCACACAGACAAGAAATTGAACTCAGACCCTCCGCTGCACGGAGGCTGAATGTGAAATTCTTCACAGTGACTGAAATTGACTGGCTGACAGGCAATGGTGGTTTTTTTTTTTTTTAATTCGACTTTGATTAAAATGAATGGACTTACAAGAGACCCTTGAGATTTAGTTAATGCTGCTAATCCAAAGGCTCTGAATAACTGGGGAGCCTTTAAAATCAGTACACGTGACCTTTCTTCCTTAAGGAAAAAGCAATAGTGAAAACACCGAGGTACTTCAGTTTCTTTTCAAAGGATTACTGTTGTTATCTTCCTGAGATGCAAAGACCACAAAAGAAGAGCACCACGCCTGGGCTGCTGAGCGAGGCATCCGACACTAATAGTTTGGTCCTTTTCTAAAGGGATCTCTTCCCACGATGACGCTAAAACACAGCGAGGGGTCGCAGATGCCCGGGGGCCCCGGCTGCCCTTGGGTTCCGGGTTTCCCGTGATCTCCATCTTTCCCGGGGAGACCCGGGTCTCCCCGAGGACCTTCTTTGCTTATTCCCGGAGGGCCCTCTGGACCTAGGATGGGGCGTTAGCAATACACGAACAGAGGAGTTTGTTTTGGTTGCAGACGCAACTGAATCTGTAAAACATTTAAACTGGGAAAAAGAATCTCTTGAAGGTTTTACATGTTTGCACTAATGTGAAAAGAGGAGGTGTCCTCTTGCTAATTCTGTGTGCCTTCCAGTTTGAAAAGAACCATCCCAAAGTTTCCTAACACTAGGCCAAACTGTGTTACTGTAGAAATCACGTTGCTGGTTAAGACACCAGCTGACATTCTAATATTTCAGCTTGTACGCTGTCCAAACTGTTTCTTCCTTGTAGATTCTCTTTTGCCAATGTTATTGTAAACCGCCGAGTGCTGTATCAGTAAGCTGGAACTCTAATAAAGGCACGTTTGTGCCATCTCTGCGGTAAAGACGACTATCTCCATTCTACCTGGTTTTTAGTTTCCTCATCTAAATGCACTGTCATGACCACAGTGTAATTATCACCAATACACAGAGGTGTTCTAACACTGATTTGTGAACCATAGTCTAGTTGGTTCAATCAGCATGCTCAAAGAAAGGAAAGTTAACTTAGGATATTGGCCTTTTAAAATTGATGACCCCAAAATAACAAAAACAAAATATCTAGGTTTGGGGACGGAACAGAGTGTTCTGGGGCACTTTCTACCACTAACACTTCCTGCGACTGCTGCTAATAGCGTGTATGCAGTGCGTAACTACAGTGGCAGGTATTGTTCAGAGTATTTTACACAAACAGTATCAAATCATTTGATCGACCCAAAAGCCTCAAGCAGTGATAACATCTAAAATAATAATACTACTACTACTACACATTTACTGAGAACATAACTAACTGTCGTGCACTTTTCTGAAAGCACTACACGTATTAACTCATTTGATCTTCTTCCGACAGTTTCATGGTGCAGATGACACGACATCACTATTTCCCAAATAAGGAAGCTGTCGCACGGCATAGTTAAATAACACCGCCAGCGGAGGCTGAGCTGAGAGTCAACGTCAGCGCGATGCTGCCGCCCTGAGAGTCAGGAAGACCTCACACGATCTACACTAGGTAACGTGAGCGCCTAGAACCATGAGAACGAGTCTAGGAGTCTAAATGATAAGCCAGAGAGAACCCTGAGCGACTGACGAACATAAGAAAAAAAATTCTACTACTTAGAGCTCAACGTGTTGAACCTGAATCACTTGAAACAAAAGTCTTAGTTTCAAATTTTTGGACGTAAATGTATGATGGTTTTCTTAAGCAAGACGTGCAGCCACACTGCTGAGCGTACGCGAGTTCTCACCTGGGGGACCAGGAGGGCCTTGTGCCCCAGGGCGCCCAGGCCCTGGGTTCCCCTTTTCTCCGCTTCGTCCTGGGGGGCCTGCAAAGGGCCAGAGACGGGAGTAAGCTTGCTTTGCCTGCAAGATCCCTTCCTCCTAGATCGGGTCTTTCAAAGCTGACAATACATACATTGAAAGAAAAAGAAGTCTTTTAAAAATAGCTTGCCACTAATTTATTATTGCTAACGGGAAAGAGAATCTTTGAAACAAAACATTCTAAAATGACCTGTGGTCTAGAAAAATTTGATGGAGATTAAACAGTAAGAAAGGAAAATGGTTTTGAATCATTAGCCCTTTCTGTTAATTGTAGTCCTTTTGTTATGTTGATGGAACATCTGCGTTGTTCATACAATCTTAAATTAAAAGGAACAAGTTACGCACCAGCATTTCACATAGACATTGAGGGGCACAGAGGAGGAAGTGATGGGCTACTGGGAAGTTTGGTTGCAAAACATAATTTTTCTTATAATAGAACAAAATGTTAAGTAAGGAAACAGAAGTTACCAAAGTCAAAATAAAGGAAATGGGGGCTGTGATGTTCCATTTAAAGACCTTATTAGACTCAAGCAAAATTTCTGCATGCATTGTCCACATTTTCTGATGGACAGCTTCACGTGCTTTGTAACCTAGACTTTTCTCTCTTAACTTTAGAACAGTCTTTCAAGAAATAGAAGAATTGTTCTATAACTCAGTTCACCAGCTATTTAAAGACCTAAGGATACAAAAAATGTTTTTTCTTCGAGAAAACAAAGATGAACTCTTGTCTGTTAAATCAGTTTAGGGTGTGAATCCAAAACATACCCTTTCCTGTTGTTCACTGGCCTGTGCACATAAGTACCTTTTAATCCTCTGGCACCTGGGCGTCCAGGAGCACCCATAAATCCAGGAACACCATCTCTTCCTGGCAAACCAGGGAAGCCTCGGGGACCTTCTGGGCCCACGGGACCCGGCGGCCCAGGAATACCAGGGGAGCCGTGCTGGGACTGGCAATGGTCACAACTTGGAATCCTTCCACTCTGCAGTAAGACTGGTAGCTGGGCTTAGAAACAGAGAAACCCCATCTCTTTTGTTTAAATGGTGAATGGGCATTAACAGTCTCAATTTTTTTTTTTTAATTTACAGATGTCTACCCCTTGGACAGTAATTTCACTCCTAGAAATTTACCTGTGGAAATGTTCATTGCTCTGTGCAGTGATTTTATTGTGGCAATTGCATCAAACAACGGGAAAAAAAGTTAAGTGCCCCCGTAAAAAGAAATTTGTAAATTAAATTATAGCCATCATATTTATAAGTAAAATGACCAGAATGATGGCAGAAAAGAAAATTTAACGGATGGTGAAATAATTATAAATTGCTTTATGAAAAAGATTAACAAGGGGTACATATACTGCTTTTATCTTTATAAAAATATTTATCTAGATAAAAACCAGGTTTATAGCTGTCCTGTATTTTCTTCTTTATCTTCTATCTTTTATAATTTCTACAAAGAATTTGTATTACTTTTGAAATCTGAAAAGTTATTAAAATCTCTGTGTTTGAGACTTACCTCTTAATACATCAGTGCAAACTTGTCGGATAAACTGTTCTGAAAATTCTCTCCCCTGCATCAAATTATTAGGGGTTATAACATGCATGCACCAAATGAAAAGCAATGAAAATATGAAAACCGAAAGCAGCAGGATACATACGGGCTTCCCATCCAGCCCTGGAGGCCCCATGGGCCCTGCTTCCCCCGGCTGCCCCTGGGGACCCACAGGCCCCATCAGACCGTCCACCCCAGACTCTCCTTTGGGTCCAGTGGCACCTCTGGCACCCGGCTCTCCCTTTTCACCGCTCTAGAAACAAAAGAAACCTTCAGTAGTTCTATTCAAATATTTTGGGAGGTATAATTGCACCACAAGAATCCTCAAGGGTATGAATAAGAATATATACACGTGTGTATATGTTAGTTACACAGGAACCAGCTGGGAAATACTGTTACTGATCAGGAGGGAAATTTTATGCTGTATTAAACCATCACTTGTCCAGCCAGCCAGCCCTACAAGTTAACCACCACTTACTACGTGTACTGACTAGGTAGTACGCATAGTGCCAAAGACGCGACGACCGTGACACGGTCCTGCTCCCAGGGGGTTTAAAGTCTAGAGAGAGATGTGTGGAAACACCGTGTTCTTCACTGAAAAATGTGCAGAAAAACCTTAGCTCCTAATTTAGAAATCAGTATTATTGGCAAGTATGTAATATTTCATACCTAATTCAGTGAATCTAAAATATAATGTTATTTATAAATATATTATGGAATATGTAAAATATATAATACAGAATATAAAATAATACCTTTTATATAATAAACTATATAATGTATATTTATAATTTATAAAATATATATAAAATTATACATTTATATAAACTTCATATATAAATATACATGATAAATATATATGAATAGTATATATAATATAAATATTCTGAAAAGTCACTAGGAACTATTGAAGAATACAAAAGACACTTTCTATCTGCGATGTCCATAGCTAGATGTATATACAGTTTTGAAAGTCAAGCCATGAGGACTGAGCGGAAGCAGCAGAATACATGAAGAAACATACCTCTCCTTTTGCACCATGATGGCCTGGAATTCCCTTTGAAAATTAATGGGGAAAAACAAAAACAAAAATAAATGTGCAGGCTACAGGGCCAGTACTGGGGTGTGCACCTTTTACCACAGATTTAATCATACTTTAATCTTACATTTGGAAAACAGTAATAGGAGTGGTGACAGTTAGTTACACATACAAGAGACCTATTTGTGCCTTTTTAAAAGGAGACTCATGGCTAGGACACATGCTAACTGGATCATTTAAAAAGGTTCATCTACATAATTGTCATTCTTATATATGAATATTTTCATATGCTGCAGGTCAAATATGTAGATTAGAATGGCACTCTATCTGAATTCTTTTAAAATTCTATTGACTTTAAAATGTATTACTATCTTAATGAAAATTAAGATTCCAATCAGAGAATATGCCAATATCTTATAATAACTATAAATGGAGTCTAACCTTTAAAAGTTGCAAATCACTATATTGTAACCCTATAACATATCATCTTATAATCTTATAAGTCTTATAAAAAGCACATCAGCTATATACCGCAATAGAAGAAGCTCCAGTTAGGGAAGATAAGGTGTATTTATTCTTTTATTCTGTGATTAAGATGAGTATTGTATTTTTCCCAAGTTTATATTCTTAAAAGTTAAATTTTGTTTGAGTACTATTGATAAAAGCTGGGTTAAAGTAAAGGTAACATTCAAAGTGATTAACAGGGAAGGCAGACCAATCTGGCCTGTGCGGAATCAGCCGCTGCTGGTAATTCAGAGATAAGACGAGCAGTGTGATGGCAGTGCGGTATTTCCCTCCCGGTGACGGGAACACTGGGGAGCCCACGCACGACCCGCAGCATCACAATCATGGGTGCGGCTCGATGGCCCTGTTAAATTACTTCCACTCATCTTTCACATAGTCATTCCAATGACATATAGTATAGGTGATAAGAACTTTCAGGACAGGCATTCCAATTTTCTGTCTTTTAAATTCATTGTGTAGTCAGGCTCTAAAATCACCTAATACTAGTTCAGGAAAAAGAGTATAGCTTTCACATACACAGGCAGGATTTCATTTATTCAACTTTAAAAATGGGTGTTCTGCAATTCAGTTTGAACTTTAGTGTACAACGTTTCAATACGAAAAAATACGAATATCCAAATTAGACAAAAGGGGAGAAAAATTAGGTAAAATCAGTGTATGGCACAGAGAAAGGCAGATTCTCAAAAAGCATAAAAACAGGCTCCTATCACTGAGTAAAACGCTCTCTGTAAGGCCATTCTTTAAATATTGAGGATTCCAAAGAATTGCAGGGGTGTTTCCTACCAGTCGTAATCCTACAGCTGGGTCCAGGGTAAGAGGGAAGATAAGCCCTCAGGACTAGAACAAAATTAGAGCTGAAACTGAAAACAGCTGTCACCCGAGAATCCACTAAGATGATTTCACGAGGGAAACATCCACTTGGACTCCCTTCACGACACGAAGGCCAAAAAATTGCACGCGTGCAGCCCTTGGTCAGGTGTCAGGTAACGAGGACTCTGTTTGCTTGGAGAGCTTGGGACCTGAGAATCAGCAGCCGCTCCGCCCTCCCCTCCGCCCTGGTTCTCCCTATAGACTCCGCGCCAGTGGTGGGAGACGGAGCCCCCGACAAACCCGGGACAGAAGCTTTCTAGGGAACCCAAGTCCTGCCCTGGGGGTGAGAAGCGAGAACCCTGAAGAGAGTGTCTTCAATAAACCAGCGAGCGAGCTCAGTTGTGAGCTCGAATTCCAAAGGAAATACCCTTCTCTCAGAGAGTTACTGTGCGTAATGAAAATACAACACACATGATTAAAGCAAGCCGTGGTCACCACCACCAGTGAGCGAACTCACTCTTCTGCCCTAGAATGCACGTTACGCCTCCCCTTGCCCCCACCCTCCTTTATTGGTAAGTAACCCTCTCTCAGCATTGTTCAGTTATGTGATTCATTATTTCATTTTCCACCAGTAAAATAAAATGACATACCTGTTGCCCCGGAATCCCTTGTCGTCCATTTTCTCCCTTTTGACCCTTTAAAATTTAAGAAACATTAGTAATTAGTTTGCACATATATGATGCAATTACATATACAGCACAAACTGCCCTACCCTGTAGTCTAGGAGGAATGTCATAAAAGCAGCGACACAGGCATGTAAAACGATGTAAGAGGTGGAGAAGAAAAAAGGAAGTGAGGGGAAAGGCAACACAGTCTTACACTTAAAATGGACAGAGACAGGGAACCACCGCCGGCTCTGAGGAGCACGGAAGTAATTTCCGACAGGTAGGGACATTCTGCTGAGTCCACGTTCACAGCATGAAAAGCACTTTGAAAGCTAGTAGCTATCATCATTCTATTAATCTCAATGACATTATCTGTGTTCAGTGCTAACGATAAACATGTGAGGACAAGAAGCCCTCTTTAAACAAATTTTTTAAATTAAAAATATTCTGTAAAAAAAAACATTTTGAAGGAAGATCTTTATCTTTAAATCAGGACAAGTAAGCGAGAAAAAATCCACAAAGCTATAAACACATTCTGTCCGTTGAATCAGCACTTTGGGACGTCCACCCTGGGTAAGACACTGGGCGAGTACTACTATCGCTTTGTCCCTCTGTTGAAAAGGGTAATCAGCGGTTTCCAGGAAAACATGTGCCTGGATACAGAATCATTGAAAGGGCCAGAGACTAAAATTTTAAATCACCACTGCTCGGCGGTTTGTGCATTTATTTACTTACACAAATGAAATTCCCCATATCTATCAGGAGGGCCCTATTTGCTAGCAGGACACTGAAACTGTCCCTAATGTCGCCTTCAAGTTGCTCATTGTGTGGTGCAAAAGCTAAGCAACCAAACCAGGAACAATGACACTGCTGTCTGCTAAGGACGCAGAGTGTAACTATCCATCTGGGACGGGTGCTCCTGGGACATAGGATGGGGCACCTGACAAAGAGGGTCAGAAAAATGACTGCCTCTTGAGTGCAGCCCCCAGTGGAAGCGGTAGTCAACTGGAGAGGACAGGACAGTGAGCCAGGAAGAGGCGACGCAGGACAAAGGCAAGTGATTCCTTCTGGCCAAAGCAGCAGGGCAGGCGTGGATGACGGCGGGCAGAGGGGCGGAGAGAAGACTGCAGAGGAGGACTCAGTCAGACCAGGAGACACTTTATGGACGGACTGTATCCTGAAAGGTGTGGGGCACCACTGAAGGATTCCTGAGCAGATGGGCAGCAGTATTGATGCTGGTGGACGTGTGGGGGGAAAGGACACACTGGACTCAAGCAGACCACTTAGATTTGTAATTAATGGTTGGGAAAGTCTTTTACTTCTAAAACTTAAAAGATTG
The DNA here is from genome assembly GCF_048773025.1 of Camelus bactrianus. Classification (NCBI taxonomy): domain Eukaryota; kingdom Metazoa; phylum Chordata; class Mammalia; order Artiodactyla; family Camelidae; genus Camelus; species Camelus bactrianus. The sequence goes on from NC_133558.1 coordinate 36,847,163, forward strand.
GAAGATCAGATACAGTTCATTCCAGATCAGTGTGTCATTGATTGAGCCAGTGCCATCCGGCTTCTGGGTCAGGGTTCAGTTAATGAAAAAACCCTTCAAGGGCTGCTTAATCCGAGGCAGACCCGTCCTTATCCCTCAAGGCAGCAGCGTGTTTCTCCTCTCTGCCTTTGTTGCTAAAGCACCCAAAACCAAATGTCCTTCTGCACCACCTAGATTTCCTCAGCCTGAGGCTATTTTCTGGTCATTCTCCTTCCATTTATTAGTTTGAATATGTTTTCTATTTGGTGTTAATGGTTTCTTACCAAATTTATTTGTGCCATCAGCCATTTCAAATCATTTGTGGAAGCACAGCATAAAACATATAACTAAATAGATACTAGAAGTAGGTAATAAAACCCGTACACTTATTTGGTTGAATCGCTTGGTTCCCAAGTTTTCTACAACGACGAAGTGGTAAAGGATCTTAAAGCTAGATTTGATGTGTTCTGAGTTTAGTAGCAGAGGCAGAAAGTTGGGATCTAACAGTTACTGATGGTGAAACAGGAAGGAGCTGGGAAAGCAAGGTAAGAATGAAAAAGGACAAAGCCCCGATTTTATTTTGCCAAGCAGAAGCAGAAGCAGAAGCAGAAGCAGAAGGAAACGAAACGAAACGAAACGAAAAGGCAGCGACATACCTGAATGCCTCTCTCACCGTGATTCCCTTTGTCCCCCTGCAGGAAGGTGATTTCATGCGCGTCATAATCTAGTATGTTCTGTATCCTCTCAAATAAATATGTTTTTCTTCAGCAAAGAAAAATACGTGATCTCATGCAAATTCCGCAAGTGCCTTATAGACGAACGCTGACTCCAACACAGCATTTGAGAAGCGAGTAAAACCACATGTATGTCAACATGTCCTAAATGAATACTTTCTCATGCTCTTTCTTACACACAGAAGAAAATTTACTACAATTTCTGTTTTACAAGGAGAGGAAAGCTTTTCTCTATTGATCGCAATCTGAAGTGAAACAAACAAGAGAGGACTTATTTTTGACAAATGTCGTTTTCATGAAATCAAACTGAAAATCCTCTACTATTAAGCTAATAGTGGCCACAAATTAATAGGAAACAATGAAATAAAAAATAATGTACACATGATATTTTAGAAAACATGTGCTTCAAAAATTAACTTTTGGGGGAAATTCATATTCTATGATAAGGTTTCCTGGAATTTCTCAGCTAGAAGAGACATTTGAAACCAACTAGTTCAATGTCCCTGTTCTTATAGGTAATGAACCCACAGATCATGAAAGGTAAGCACTTGCCCAAAGTTTAACTTGGACAGTGTCTCCAAATTTCCTTTCAACCATGCTGTCCAAACAGAGAGAGTAGAGTTGTGTGTTTACAGCAAACAAAATACAGATTTTAATGGCAAGTTTTTGAACAAGGAAATTCTCTTAAATCCAAACATATATCCACAGTAGATTGACTTAATATTCACTAAAGAGCTAACACTTGATTCTGCTGTGAGGGTCACCCCTGCATCAGCTTATCAGGGCAGAAGGATCACACGGGTACAGCAGTGCGGGGGCCAGGCAGTTACTACACAAGGGACAGAAAAAGGAAACAAAAACGGAAACAGCAAGGGATACAGAGATGAAGACATCAGGGTTTGTATCCTTTCCAGAATCAATGCCAGCATTCTTCCTTCTAACCTGAAATGTATACATTTGCAGTGGCACAGGCGTCTCTGACAGATGGGCAGTCAGTGGCTGCATAAAACCTTCAGACCAACAATAATAATATGTATGCACACACAGCTCAGGGTTCCTTTACTTAACCTGAGAGAGAGAGAACCCAAAGTGATGCTGTTTTATCTCACCAAACTGTTCTACGTGAGTAGACAGGATGTCTATTTTAAACTCCTTAAATTAATTTTAAGTGAATTGTTATGTGAGAGAATTGTTTCAGAGAGGAACGTCCCAGTCAAACATTCTGGGTGTGATTTTTATCCTTTACCCTGCAGAGGACAGAACTCTGCTCTCTGTTTGGACGGCAGAAGCTTTTGCTCCAGTCTCGGTAGGAGTGATACTCATATTTCGGTAAGAGTGCCTCACGCTGAGTAGTTTCCCGAAAAAATTCTTGACCCACCTGGATTGCCTAGAAAACAACCCGAATTTAGAGGGCATTACTTCATTGTACGTTTCTATTTTCTGATCTGCCTCTTCCAAGGCCCCGTGCGGGGACGTGAAACTTGCCACAGCGCTTGGCATGGGGTCAAACACACTATACACCCACCAAATACGTAGGTCAGCTTATCACTGAGTGTATAACTGGTCCTTCAGTGCTGTTTCACAAAAGGAGAACTTACATGGTAATAGCTGATTAACACTGAGTTAATATCCTGAATATCATACCTTTTTCCCCTGAATTCCAGGCAAACCCAGGTACCCTGGTTCTCCCGGGGGGCCCGCTGCTCCTGGCTCTCCCTGGGTAACACAGAAAGTGCATGACAGTCACAGACCTGCTGCTTGTGAAACACACCACTGCTTTCATCTCTACATACATGGCAGATTTAAAATTGATAGTTAAAAAAATGTGTTGACATTTATACTCATTACTACAGAAATAGTAAAGAATGACAAGTTCACTGCAGCCCCAATAAAACTTCTTAAATTTTTTTCTGTCTTTGCTAGTTACGATATTCTATGCTAATTATTATACCATATATTTTAATATTTTATAGCTATTTGGTATTTTATTATATTTATAACTTCAACAATAAATAAAACAGTGAAAGTAACAAACACGGGTATCTCTCTTTGTATTTACTAACACTCTCTTCCTCCTTGAGGCTGCTTTTTCTCATAATCCTCCTTTAAAAACCTTTATTGTTACAAAACTAGTAAGTACATAGAAGTAATAAAATTATTGAAAATCTCATTACGCACACTTTTTACTTTGTTGTACATTTTTCTCTCTACCGCTCACACGTACAAAACTCAGTTACTGAAATGTGCTATGTATGCATAATTTTATAATACATCTTTTACTTCAACATATATTAATATTGGGAGGTCTTCATATGCCATTCTGTTTTTTAAAACAACTTTTAATTGCAGAATCACATTCAACTGTGTTTATTTACCATATTTTATTTAATAAAATTCCTACTGTTAAACGTTCATTTTTATTTTTATAAATAATATTGGGGTGAACATCCTTATAGGTAAATATGCACATTTATGGTTTTTACATATGTGTATATGTGGAATATGTATGTGACACATATATGTGGAATATTCTTTTCTTGGAAGTAAATTCTTGAGCTGTTTTCAGGATAAGGAATACTCCATGACTTCTCTTAATTTTTCTACTCCCTATCATCTCATAGGGATTATTTCTCTTCTTTTAAAAGTCTTAAACAAGGAAATTTTCTGAAGGCACAGAAAGAGGATGTATCAACAATATTTACGTTAAAAGTGTAGGAGATGGGACGTACCCCTAACCGGCGCCATGGTGTTCGTTTTACCATTAGTTCCAAACTCTGTTACATTAACTGAAAAATAACCTCTTATGTGGAAACTAAGTTCTATTCTTTCTGCTCACTGTGTCCACTACTCCCGAGCTGCTGACTGTTAGTCTAGATTTTTGAAGGCTGGAAGAGAACTGAAAGTCCCATTGAAATAAACAGCAACCATTTGGTCTGGAGGAAGCTGGTAATAATAGTAAGTGGTGTGAGAGCCCCATAGTGGAAATCAACTCCCATCAATCAGCAAACAAAGGAGCAGCAGAGCACCAGTGGTGGGGACAGCCCTCTGGCGTTCAGCCGCGCAAGAGAGCAACGTTCTCTGGACCAGAGAGGCTATTCATACTAGTATGTAACTGTTTCCAATTCTAGAAAAAACAAACCAAAGCATATTTCATGCCTTTCTTACCCAAACTGTGATCAAATATCCAAAAATCTGAAATGAAATTGGCCCACGTTCACCATTTGCTTTCACGTACCTTAATTTTATGATAGGGGTAATCCTTCATTTCATGTATCTTTTCTTAAGAGATATAAAGGTTAATCTCATCCAACAATGAGGGGAACTCTTAATTCTTTAAAGATATTTCCAAAAGCATCAAATCACAATTACCTTGAGCCCAGAAGCCCCAGGCATGCCTTGAAGTCCAGGTTCACCTTTATTTCCCTGTCAATGCATCAAAACCATTTGACTTTTTAAAAATTAAGTCACACTACATCTGATACAGACACTAAAGGGAATATATTTAAAATAAGTTTACACTTCCCACCTCCCAGTTGTTTGAAACATAGAATCTGTATGTTAAGACTCCTATTAAGAAAAACCCTTTTAAGCAAGGAAGTGAGTTCACACATATATAAAGCTTTCTAAAAGCATGTTTTAAAGCTGGTAGCTGCAAGTAAAGAAAGAGATTCAGATCTTTAAGGACCAGCACTGATCAGCTAGGTCTCTGTGCTGCACAGGCCGGAGTCACGGATTTTAACAGCATCCTCCAGGTACCCTGAAGGCTGGGAACCTTCATCTTTCTTTCTGTCACTAATTTCTAGTATGCAGCTGCAGGAAAGAAAATTAACTTCAAATGCACAGTGGCTTTTTTGGGGTGGGGGTGGTGGGGGGAAGAAGCATGAGTCGGAAAATGTTTAGTTTGTGCTCTTTTTCAAGATTCCAGGCAGGCCTTGCTAACAGAAACTTGGAGAGCAAAATGCAGTGGACAGAACAAAGAACGTTAAGACAGGAATGGAGGACTAGTTCTAAAAAGAGAGAACCCGCCCCTTGGCTCATCAGGAGAGACAGTCAGAGGTGGTTCCGGTTTTCAAATACACTTTGACCTCTGAAATCACAACTTCGTCACGGCCTGGCAAAACCCATAACTAAAGCAGCTGGTGTGACACCTGGAAGGGAAGGGCTCACCGATCAGTAAAGGGAATCACCTTCATTTTCAGCTCATGTTGAGAAACATGTGAGCATAACATTTGGACTTAATTAAAGCATTTAGCACATGCCAGCTAACACAACACCACAGAACAACGGTTCCTTAAAATTTCTAATTTTACAAGTGGTAAGTTAAGCTGAAACTCACAGAGGTGCCGGGACTTGCTGAAAGTTACACAGCTTGATTATGTTACTCTACCTTGACGTCATTTAGATGTTTTACAAAACTGGAATTTAGTATGGTAAAGTTGACTTAGAAATGGTTCAATGGCTATTTAAAAAAGAAGTATTATAATCTAAATTGGAAGTTTTCTAAAGATCTATCACAGAGTTTCAGCCTTATCCCTGCTCTGTTTCATACAGGGTCTCTTATTTGTTTTTTGGTCCCACTCTAGAACTTACATCACAGGCACATCCACACAGTGTATTCTAAGGCTGCTTTTGCATTATAACAGCCGAGTTGAGTAGCTGCAACAGAAACTATATGGCCCTCAAAGATAAAACATTTCCTATCTGGCTCTTTGCAGAAAAAGTTCGTAACCCCTGAGCTGATAAGCTGCATGAAAAGAAGCAGAAATGTTTTACTGAAAAAATTACATTTAATGTTTCACTGAAAAGAGGGTGGAAAGGGATGAAGTGGGAGTTCGAGATTCGCAGATGTGAACTACTACATATAAAAACAGATAAACAAGGTTCTACTGTACAGCACAGGGAACTCTATTCAGTATCTTGTAGTAACCTGTAATGAGAAAGAATATGAAAAGGAATCTATGTATGTACACACATGACTGGGACATGAAGCTGGACACCAGAAATTGATGCATTGTAACTGACTATACTTCAATTAAAAAAAATTTTTTTTAATTTTAAAAGATTACATTTAAGAGGTATACTTTTAACATCTTGAGTCTATTTTTTAACAAAACAACTGCACAAATACAGGGTGAGGGGGATAAAATGTTACAGTATATTCATGTGAAAACAAACACACTGCAGTGCTAGAAGCAATCTCCTGCCTCCCTGGCCAAATCAACAGATCCCCCATGTGGTGGATGCCACAGGTACATTGTTCTAAAATCTCCTATGGGAAGGCCAGCAGATTCAACTGACCTTCAGCTCAGTGTGAGCCAAGGAAGTGAAGTGGCTAATGAAAAAGAAGCTGATGAACCCTTTGGCTTCATTCTTAAGAATCAGAGCATCCAGAACATCATGGGAGAGTCCCCTGAACCCCAGTTATTTAAAGAGTGTAAAACTACTCTATTTTTTTCTTACAATAGGACATTGAGAAATGATGGAGAACGTCAGCTTAGCAAGCGCACTCACACTGGTGGGACCCGCCGGTACCCACCCCTGGTGAGGGGGCAGCTACTTCTCCCTGATCGCTGGGCTCCCGGGACTTCTGATTCTCTCTCTTCTCTGAGTATTTCAGAAATTAAAAGTAGAACAGATTTGGCCGTCTACTCATCTTGAGTGTCAAGATCTGTTTCCCTGGTCTTGTTAAGGGTTGAATGCTTCCAAAACAGCAACTCCATCACTTCCTTTTGGAAGGTTATCCTAGAATCTACTCATTCAATAGTTGAGCATAGTTTAAGTCAAGCCAGAAGGTACTTGATCTGATCCTCTTATAAATCAAGAAAAAAGTTTTCTTCGCACATGATTCTGTACACCTAGAAAATGGTCAAGCCATGGTATTCAGAGTTTCAGTTCCACCTGAAGAATAACCTAATCTGACAGCTAAATGTATTTGTCAAGCTTGCCTTACTTTTTTTTTCTTCTAAAAGTAAAGATAATATATGCCATCTCATCCCCAGTTTTTTGGGAGGGAATGCAAAACTCACTCCAAGGCATTTTACAAATAAAAATTCTGGACAGATTCCACTAAATAAAATACCAAGCAGAGGACTTGGAGGTTGGCAAGCTTATCCTCAATCATCACTACTAATGCTCTAGAGGGTGGGCCTGGCACCAAGCTCCGCGGAGCTCTCTGCATCCCTCAGTGCACTGGAGATGCCAGCAAGGAAGGAGGGGCGGAGTCGTGAGGGACTGTGGACTCTTTCCAGCTTAAACCAGGCATGCGTTACATTATTACACATTACAGTGTGTGTTATATGCTTAGTTTTTGCCTAAGACTTCATTCCTAAAAGTGATGGTTCACAGAATTAAAACATTTCAAAATCAAGTCAGTGTAGTTGAAACTTTGAGTGAAGTACATAAATGGTCCTTCTGCACAAAGCTCCTGATCGTAATTTCCTTTGCTTTACCTTGGATCCTTGTGTTCCAGGCTGACCCGGGGCACCATCGCTTCCCATCAGGCCCTGTGTTTTTCAGTGGGAATTTCAAGAGAGGTTTAGAGAAGAATATTAAAACATATGAAATCAATTTTCAAGCTACACATTGTCATAATAATTAATCCACTAAAACACAACGCAATATATGGGAAACGTCCCTACGCACATCCAAATAAAGGGTAACAAAGAATCAGACTATGCAAGACAGCGTGACGGCCAGCAAGGCCCTCATGACTTGGCTGCTCACATCACCTACGAAAAGCAAAAATTACTGGAGAGTTAGTAAAAGACAAATGTAAAGAAAAGTTTATTTTTTATACCCTCTTACTTTCTTCCTTTTGTCACGATGGCTAAGAATTAGGTTTCTTCATTTATCTTGGTCAATTTTACTCACATTTTTTATTTTCTTAAATAATATCTTGAAAGAGTAAAAAATCAATTAAATTCTCTGAATATAATCATCTCTCTTCAATTTACAAATGGCCCTATTTTTAACTAACCACATGATTCAAAATAAGACAAGGAACTGATTTAACTTAGATTCCATTTTAAAGACTCTTACATATATTTAAAATAACATTTCCTTTCTCTTAAACATAATAAAGGAAATGGGACGAGCAAAAATATTCAATATATTAATTGAAAATACCATGTCATCACTACTCTGATTTGCTGTCAATTTAGGACATTACTGCAACCATAAAATGTTAAAATATATTAGTTCACAGTGTATAAAATACTGGAACTATTACATAGAGATATTCTGGAAGTTCAGTTAAGTTCTATTCATTACCTTCATTTCCTGGAGGCTAACGTACATATTTGTAAATCATCAATTTTAAGCAAGTATTTTAATGAACAAATAACTTGATTGTGATGGCAGAGAAAGAGTATTCCATTTAAAAAGGAAGAATCTTCTTTAAACCTCCCCAAAAATTGAATTCATACGTGATGGGCAATATTTTTCCTATTTACTCTTACATGAACAATTCACCAAAGCTTTCCCCAAGCATTAGGTAAAATATCTGCTTTTTTAACTCACATAAATAAATGAAAAGTTCTATATGTTTTTACTTAAATTTCTTTTTCTTTCACATGATAGTATTTTCATAATTTCTATTGTCACACTCGTATGTCCCTTCCACTCCCAAAACTTCCAAAAGTATTTGTTAACTAATTTAGGATCTTCCTATACTATCTGTTCTGAATATATTCTCCCTCATTAGTGTTTTTAAATTTGCAAATTTTCTGAAAAATTAAAAGGGATATTTATTGAGTTTTACACTTGTTCATGGCACTTGGGGTTCAACTTTTTGAGAATCTGAAGATATCCAGACTCCTCTTGAAAAATGGACATAATCTTTTTCATACAAATGGATGGAACTTGTGGACCCCCAAAATCTCATTGCTGAATGCCCCCTCATTTTGTGAACTTCAGAATAAGAACTCCTGATACATAGAAACAATATTTAAAACACAATAATAATGACATTAACATACAGGTATCCCCGGAGCTCCTTTTTTCCCTACTGGTCCTGGAGACCCAGTTTCTCCCTAAAAAATCAAATAAAGGTCAAGTTTAAAATCATAAATTATCAATTCATTTTAAGGAATTTCCTACGAAAGCACTGTGGAATGAAAACTCAATACCAGTGAGCCTAATTTGCCTGTCTTCCCTTCCTTGACTGTAAGAGACAGAAGCAATGCAAGGTAGAAAAATCAGGAACTGGACATCTTAACAACCCAGGCCCAGGGTCCGTGCAAGTACTAAGTCAGATATTTCCTGTAGGAAATCAAGAGCGACACTGTCATTCTTTCGAAGGAAGACCTAGCAGTTCACAGAGTTGATGAGGTGAGACAACAGAGGAAAACAAAAATCAAGTGAGAACTCTTCTTATTTATTATAATTTAAGAGCTCTGATATTAAACACAAATTAAGAAAAATTAGGGCACAGAATAATAGCATTTGGACGTCAACTTCTGGGGCTGTGGCTGACTTCATGCTCCAAGCGAGTTTCTGAATCCAGAACAAAAACCCTAGAAACAGCATCTTTGAGAGAGTGCCGGTCTTATAAGTCAGCAACATCTTCAAGGATCTCTTATTTTAATAAAATATACTCAGCGTTAGGGCTGTGATTGTGAGAATTTGGAACTGTGCAGAAACCTTGCCAAAGGTAGAGATGCAAGAAGCAAGAGGGCTGGAGGTGTCTGAGGGCACGTGCTCAGCATTTAGGAAACTGAAACTTGGGCCAGCCATGGGAAGAGGGCGGAAGTCTTTAATACATCCAATGACTCAGGACTCTCACAGGGGGCGGAAGTGGTACCCACGGCTCCCAGCAGGAGGTGCTCATGCCCCAGTTAGGCTGACAGGACTCCCACCAATTAAGATAAAGCAATGAGCTCATTATCAACAATAAAGACAGGGGAGGCAGAAACTGTAAGACTGAGAGTCAACAGGAATCACGAACCACAGATAGCGTGGTTGGAAATGGAATTGAGAACTACATATGAAATCTTTACAAATGAAAGAATGGGCTCACGAAAGACTATTAGGACTGAAAATTGGAACAAGTGACTATCAAGAATAAAAAGTTATGAAAACTTGAACTTCAAGAAGTAAAAAATATAATTGTTTCGATTTTTTTAAAAAAACTCAATTGATGGTTTAAACAGTAAATTAGACACAGTCAAGGAAAGAATATATAGACTGGAAAATATATCCATAAAATTTAACCAGAATTTAAGACTCAAGGATATGAAAGATAAGCTATTTAGAGATGCAGTGGACAAAATGAAGAGGAATAAAATATGTCTGTCTAGAATTCCAGAAAGAGGGGACAGCAGGGAATGAAGAGAGGTAACATGGAGATAACAGCCATGTCTTCCAGAGTTAAGGGAAATAATTCCACAGAGCCAGCAAGCAAACCGAATTCCCACCAGGATGAATAAGAAAACGCCCATATCTAGATACATCATGGTGCATTTTAAGAACACTAAAAACAAAATACCTTAAAAGTATCCCAAAGGAAGGGACAGACTGCTAACAAAAGAAGAGTGATTCGAACGAGAGCAGATTTTTCATCATTAACCATGGAAGCTGGGAGATGACAGAAGAAAATTCTCAGTGTATTAAGAGGAAATAACCATCGACCTTGAGTTACACACCCTACAAAATTATCTTTCAAAAATAAAGAGTAAAGTAAAGATATTTGTAATTCAACAAAAACAAAGTTTATTACCAAGATATCCATACCGAAAGAATTTCTAAAGATACAGTTCAGGAAAGATACAGTTCAGCTATCCCAAAAGGATGGTCTAGAAGCACAAGACAGAAAAGTAACCAGTAAAATAGAAAGCATATACATAAACCCAAATTAATATTATCTGTATAAAAACAAAACAAAATCTACGTGTAAGGGCAAAATAATAGCTTCTGAAATTATTTCATATTTGAACCTTTAACTGTTGTCATAAATGTGGTAAAAATGGATTCTATCTGCAGAGGCACCACCACTTTGCCCTTTTAATAAGCAGATCCCAGGCCAACATCTTTCAATTTTCATTAATACTCACTTTTTGTCCCATTAATCCTTGGTTTCCAGGAAATCCTGGAATGCCCTAAGAAGAAAGAAAGACTTTTAATAAAAGCACATTTTAGACTGCATCATTAAGTATAAGTATAAGTCACAACTGGATTTTTAACTTGCAAATAATGCAAATCATCAAACATATCATCTGTTTACAGCATAAAACTGCACTTATAACAATCAAATTTTGAAAAAGACAAAATTTACGAGATTCAGTATGGTATGAACACTTACTGATGTTTAAAGTTTTAAGTACAGGCTTTAAAAACAGAGAAGCTATGACGATATTAACCTTGTTTCTTCTTTCAGACCAACACAAATGACAATATAAGACAGGTACTTCATTCGAACACATTCCTATATTACTTACAATGATTGATGCAAAAAAGACTGTCATAGGAGTTCAGATTCAGTATGGCAGTTCCAAAGGCCCTCACAGTCTCACAAGCATAATTAAAAACTAAAGAAAGCAAATAATTTCCTCCAAATTGAACCTTGAGGCACCCAGGAAACTATGTAAGATATGGTAATCTTTCTCCAAATGATTTCCGTGCTGATAAAATTGTGGCGACTATGCAGGCCAGTTTGTGGAGAGAAAAGAAGAAAGGAAGAAAGAAAGAAAAAGAAAGAAAGAAAAGGCAGGGAGGGAGGAAGGAAGGAAGGAAAGAGAAAGAAAAAGAAAGGGAGGGAGAGAGTTCGTTCACATGGCTCAACCCAAATGCGCAAGTTCTCTAGCAAAATTCAGGAAAAAAGACTGCTAATTGTCTAAATGTGAGAATAAAGTGAGTCCTTTTATTAATGGGAAAGCAGTTCTATTCACTGCATTTACCAAAATGACCATTTATCACCCAAACAGTGATGGTACTAATCAATTTTTATTTCTTATTCATTTTTTTCTTAGCTTCCTTCTTGATGACACTTCTGAATCCAATCCTTGCGTCAGCTGAAATGATGAACACGTGTGTATACATGTGTATGTACACACTGACTCTCGCAGAAACGGGAATTTGAAAGACAGGAAAATTGGGGGCCCATCAGTATTTCTGTGAAAGCCTTCCGCATCATCAGGGTATTCAAGAATAACGGCGCTCCTGAGAAAATTGGTACAGACGCCACCATCAAAGAGATGAAGTGTCTTCTACAACAGGGAAGACCTGCCATTATTTTCATTTTCTCAGCTCAACTCTTAATACAATACTGGTCCACGTGTTGGCCACAGTTATGGTGCAAGATAGAGCACAGAGTTCTAGGTTTAAGATAGAAACTTGAGTCATAAATTGGAATTCAATTTGATTCTGTTCGGCTCAATTCAGTTCGCCACGGCACTGCACCTTCTGCAGAGAACAAAAGTCGTCCGAGAGCGGTGACTAGCAACAAGGGGCGAGCATCCTGGTTGAAAACACAAGCCTTTGTGAACATCCCCACTAGAGAGTAACATGAAACAATATAAACTTTTCAAGTAACATTATAAACCATGAGCACAGTGTGTACCCTACCAGCACGCTAAACACGAAGCAAAAGTAAATAACTGAATCATGCATACGAGGAAATAGAGTGATGTGAATTGCAGCCTTCTAAGGCAGAAAATGAAAACTCTCAATGCAATCAATGAAAGCCAATATTGGTCAAAATAAAGGCGTTCATTTCAATAGACCATGATTTGGCATGAAACCACCTATAACCATCTCCTGTTCAAATACACGCTCACACAAACTCGCCATAATGATTAAGTTTTGAATTTAAAGAAAACCTGTCTGTAAAATCTTATCAGGTGCAAGGTGGCCACACATGTTTCTGCACTGAATTTGATTGCAGCTGTGTTGATGTTGTGTCCCTTGGCCCCAAGGATCCTAAAGAGACCATGCAATTGCCCCGATACTGTCAGACCTGAAGCTGAATTTCACACTGTGCAGAGAGCAACTGGTTACTCTTGTTTCTGAAGCCAGTCCCAGTGTCAGTCAGGCTACACTCTCACTCTGGGAAAAACAAAATTATGCCCAGACGTCCCTGAGCAGTGCCCTGGCCTCCATCCCCCAAGGAGGCCTTAAGACCCCCCACCTCCCAGTTCTGCTCCCTGGATTTGACTGAACACCTTTTACCTGAATAATTCTACTTCTGAGCAGGGTCCACATCACGATAGAGCCAAAAATCTTACAATATTTCAACATATCAGATATTGAGGGTATTTAGGGGAGATTTCAGATTAGGAAAAAATAGATTCCTTTTCCTATTGCCTGTCTTCGTAAGTTACTAAAGCATTAATACATGTCGCAGATACGAAAAGACGTCATCGTATCTTCTAGGTCCCGGTATTACCAAGAATTATTAAATACTTTATAAATACCAAGCAAAAACACATAAAACTACATACTGTGAAAAAACAATGTAAAACTGATTTATAAAAGCAATTCTTGGCAAAACTGATAAATACCAAGAGCATGCATGGAATAAAAGGCTATTGGGAAAGAGCCTCCCCAGAAAAGCCGAAGTCGCTCAGAGCTGTATTAGTTAATAAAATTCCCCGTGACAATATTTTCCTGGGCTCCTCATACATTTATTGAAATTGACTAAACTTTGCCAATTTTTCATTAGTAGAAATACTATTCAAAATCATTTGAAAGTCACCAGTTTCTTGATCCAAAAGTATTTAGTAACAATTACTTCATAGGGTAAATGTTTTTCCAAGCAAACTATTTCATATTTCATTGTCAGCCTGTGTGGTTTTGGGTTCAGGCAACTGTGAACGTGTATAAGTAAAGACAGAAACAAGCATTTTATCTGGTAGGAATAAAGGCGCATATTTCCTCCAGTTCTGTGATTTCAGTTTGGGTCTGAAGAAGAGCAGAAAGTCAAGTGGAAAATCCTGTGTAACGTTGTGGCGAAAGAATGCTGACATGAAAAAAATGTTCTAGAAGCTTCTTTGTAACCATTAAACCATTGCTGTGTAACAAAAAAGTCACTAAAAATAGAAATGCATAATTTAGAAGAAAGGGTTTGGCCCCTATTTCCCAGAGGCCACTTTATAATGAAGGAAATGTATCCATAATACGTTACTTGGAAAAGACAGGTATCACTTTATACTTTTCCACATGCAATGGATGCATTTATTTTACTCCTGAAATTAGAGCATCTTGGATCAAATCAGCTTTTAATTAATGCAATAATTTCAATGTACTAAAAACTAATTAATTGCATTTTTAAATCAAAATTTTCAACCTTTCTCTATAGTTATAGATTTAATATTACAGTTATCAAAATATTAGAAGTATATTATGTTTTCTTCTATTACATCAGGAATTGATTTGTTCATTCCTAAAGATGCAATCAATAAAAACACATATATTGAAAATAGCATTCTTATTAGCTACAAAGATTACAATGATTATTATTTTTTATAGAAAGCAGTTTAGTTTAGTTTATTTTTATTGAAGTCTAGTCAGTTATGACGTGTCAATTTCTGGTGTACATCATTATGTCCCAGTCATGCATATACATACATATATTCATTTTCATATTCTTTTTCATTAAAGGTTATTATAAGGTATTGAATATAGTTCCCTGTGCTATACAGAAGAAATTTGGTTTCTTAAATGTATTTTTATTTATAGTGGCTAACATTTGCAAATCTCAAACTCCCAAGTGATTATTAATAAAGAGCATAGTAGAAGCAGTTAAAAGTTTAGACACCAGAGCCAGCCAGCCACTATCTAGTGCTGATGGACGGCAGGCCACTTACTTAATTTGGAATCTCAGTGTCCCGATTTTATACATGGGGGAGGATAACAGAAGTTAGCTCATGGGGTTGGTACATTATATCATTAGCTCTCTCAAGGGCTTAGCTCAGCACTGGGACTAAAATGAACAAATTTTTATGACTTTTCACAGCTCCTTCCTGACCTTTGAAAGTTCCAAAATAGATGAAATCAGTTATCTCCATGTCTCAAAATTTGTCCTCCTCCTCCTTATCCATTTTGAGGAGTTTTCTCTCATTTTTTTTTCTTTTCTTTTTCTTTTTTCTTCTTCTTTTTTTTTTTTTTTTTTTTTTTTTCCTTTCCACCTTGCCTTTGTCTACCCTCATTCCCCAGTTTAATGTTGTATACAAGGTGACTCTGGCAATCTAAGGCTTCCCACTAGGGGGCGCACAGAGTTTGCATTGCCCCTCATTCATTACCTTTGCCTTTTCATGTTTGGCTGACTTTGATTATAGAAAAATACTACAGCGGGGTTCCAGATCAAAATGGAAGATTAGAAAGATCCTGAGCTCACCTCCTCCCACACGCACACCAAAACCACAACTGCACACAGAACACGTATCCCTGAGGACAACCTGAAGACTAGCAGCACAGACTTTCCACAACCAACGCACATAAAGAAAAGACCGCACATCAGCGTGGGTAGAAACTAGAAGAAGAACAAAGAAAGCCAAAAATTACTAGAAGGAAGGTAATAATAAAGATCAGAGCAGAAATAAATGAAACAGAGACTGAAAAAACAATAGCAAAGATCAATGAAACTAAGAGCTGGTTCTTTGAAAAGATAAAGTTGATTAAACCTTTAGCCAGACTTATCAAGAAAAAAAGAGAAAGAACCCCCAAAAAATAGAAATTAAAAAAGTTATAACTGATACCACAGAAATACAAAGGAACATAAGAGATTACTGCAAACACTTACATGCTAGAAAAAAAATTGGACAACCTAGAAAAAATGGATAAAAACATACAATCTTCAAGACTGAAGCAGAAAGAAATAGAAAATATGAAGTGACCAATCACTAGCAACGATGTTGAAGCAGTCATCAACAAAAACCCCAACAAACAAAAGTTCAGGACAAGAAGTCTTCACAGGTAAATTCTACCAAACTGCTTAAAGAACAGTTAATACCTACCCTTCTGAAACTATTTCCCCCAAAACTGAAGAGGAAGTAACACTTCCGAACTCATTTTAGGAGGACAACATTATCCTGATACCAAAACCAGATAAAGACACTTAGAAAAAGAAAATTAAAAAGAAAAGAAATTGAAGATGACACAAATAAATGGAAAGATAGATCAATGATGATCAGTATGTATCATTCTTAATAGAAAGAATCAATATTGTTCAAATGTCCGTGCTACCCAAAGAATCTACAGATTCAAGGCAATCTCTCATAAAATACCTATGGCATTCTTCACAGAACTGGACCAAATAGTCCTAAAACTTGTATGGAATCACAAAAGAGCCCAAATAGCCAATGTAATCTTAAGAAAGAAGAACAGAGCTGGAGGCGTCATGCTCTGATTTCAAACTATACTAGAAAGCTACGATAAACAAAGCAGTGTGGTACTAGCATACAGACCCACAGAGCAATGGAACAGAACAGAGAGCCAAGAAATAAACCCACACAGTCCAGGTCAATTAATTTACAACAAGGGAAGGAGCCAAGAATATAGTGGGGGGAAAAAACAGCCTCTTCAATAACTGATGTTGGGATCAATGGACAGCTTCATGCAAAATAATCAAACTGGACCACTTTCTTACATCATAAACTCAAATGGATTAAAGACTTAAATGTAAGACCTGAAGCCATAAAACTCCTAGAAGAAAACAAAGGAAGTAAGCTCCCTGACATCGGTATTGGCAATACTTTCTTGGATCTGTCTCCTCAAGCAAGGATATCAAAAGCAAAAATAAACAAGTGAGATTATATCAAACTAAAAAGCTCTTGGCACAGAAGGAAGCCATCAAAAAGTGAAAAGGTGACCTACTGAATGGGAGATGTTTGCAAATGATATATCTGATAACGGGTTAATATCCAAAATATACAAAGAACTCTGACAACTCAACATCAAAAATCCAAATAATCCAATTTAATAATGGGAATAGGATCTGAATAAACATTCTACCAACAAAGACATGCAGATGGCCAACAGACGCATGAAAAGATGCTCAACATTGTTAATCATCAGGAAAATGCAAACCAAAACCACGGTATCACTTCACACCAGTCTGGCTATTACCAAAAAGACAAAAAAATAAAAATTTGCTGAGGATGTGGAGAAAAGGGAACCCTTGTACACTGTCGGTGGGAATGTAAATTGGTACAGCCACTATGGAAAACAGTATAGAGGTTCCTCAAAAAATTAAAAATAGAGTTACCATAGGATCCAGCAATCCCACTTCCGGATATTTATTCAAAGAAAACAAAAACACTAATTTGAAAAGATATATGCACCCCTATGTTCACTGCAGCATTCTGTGCAATGGCCAAGATGTGGAAGCATCCTAAGTGCCCAACAATAGATGAATGAATAAGGACAGTATGATGTATGTGTTCAGTGGAATACTACTCAGCTACAAAAAAGAATGGAATCTTGCCATTGGCAACAACATGGATGGACCTGGAGAGTATTATGCTAAAATGAAGTAGGTCAGACAGAGAAAGATAAATATCATGTGATCTCACTTACATGCAGAGTCTTAAAAACAAAGCAAGAGAACAAATTAACAAAACCAAAGAATACTCATAGGTTTAGAGAACAAGGTGGTGGTCACCAGAGAGGAGGGTGGGGTGCGAGGCAAAAGCAGGCGAAGGGAATTAAGAGGCCCAAACTCTGAGTTATAAAATAAATAAGCCACTTGTACAGAAGAGGGAATACAGTCAGTAACACTATGATAACTTGCTATGGGCAGATGGTTCCCAGACTTACAGTGGTTATCAATTCACACTGCACATAAATGTCTAATCACTATACTGAACACCTGAAAGTAATGTAATATTGTACATTACTAACATCATATTATACGTTACTAATGTAATATTATATTACAAATGTAATACTGTATTAGATGTTAACTACACTTCAATATAAAAAAGGGGAAAAAATGCAGTCATGACTCTTGCTTTTTAAACAATTTAAGTATATTTCATTGCTATTTTTTTCAGAAAGAAATATGGCTAAAAGCTTCTAATATATTTGCAGTTGAATTCCACAATGTTTTTCAATTTTTTTAAATTCCACATTAAGTGGCAGATCATCATGAATGATGTACAAAAGATCATTCTGGGGTAAGATAACTCTAAACAGAAATAACTCACAATCGTAGCGGCCAGAGCCAAAAGAAACCAATATACAATTACTTGCAATAACCCTTTTTTTAAAATTTTTTTATTGAGTCATAGTCATTTTACAATGTTGTGTCAAATTCCAGTGTTGCAATGACCCTTAAGGAAATTACTAGGTTTACTCCTCCCTTTTTAATACAGTTTTACGACTCTCCTTCATCTTTAAGGGGAAAAAAGTAATCTAAGTGACATTGGATGAATTTATTCTCCCTAGCCTCAGATGGCACTGGAACCAAAGCACCCAAAGATAAATAATTTCAATAGAAAATGCCTTGATAAATATTTTTGATCGACTCATGTGTATATACAACAAATTGCTACCAGTTTGACATCATGAGTTACAGAATGAGACCAGGAATATCTTAAGAAAAAAAGAGCTGTCTGGGGGGGTCCATGTCAAGTTGCTTTATCTTCCTTACATTTCTCTTTTGCACCTAAAGTCATTTCTACACTTTTTAAAAGCCAAGAAGATATTCTAAATGATTTTGCTGTTGTAAAAGTATTTTTTTCTGAACAAGAAAAAAAAAAGGTAAAGGTTTAGCAAATTTTAAAATAATACACCAGAGGATGCAGGGAAGAAAACTGAGACCCAGAGACAGAGTCTGCATTGCCATGTCATGGGAAAGTCACATAACTGTCTTGAACCCCAAAATCCAGAGAAATAAACTGCCCCTCTCTATCAGTGAGCCAACGGAGATCTTGCACGTGAAACACTTTAATGAGTGAAAGGAACAGACGCATTCAGACGTGTGCAACACTGAGAACCAATTCAAACTTGAAAAGTTCCAAACGAATACCAGAGTTGTTCTAAGATGAGCTCTGAGCCTCTGAAAACCGAAAAAGTGCAGACTATACTTTTGGGTACATGGAATGTCACTGTGTAACTCCAAACAAATTGTGGTGAATTTCTCGTTAAGGAGAAAACTGAAAATGGATTTTTCAAAGACTTTTCTAGCTGACTCAGCTGCTAAGTCGATGTGATACGCCCCTTTCCAGAGAAGTCTGAAAATTGTATTAATATTTTTTTGCACTTTCCTGTAAGACAGAAGCCACCAAACAAAGGTATTTTAAGACACCAAATCAAAGGTGAAGTTAGTTTGATGAAGACAACAAACAGATGAATTTTTAACCTTAGTTAATTCATATGGTAAAAAGGAAATAACGGATTATTTGGAAATTGTATCTAATTTGCTGTCTTCTGTGTGTCTTATTTCTTGCCTCTTAAGAGCAGTTAAATAAATAAGAATGTATATTAAATAATATGAATAATGGATAAAAATAATAAATGTAACTCTATAATAAAATATAATTAAAATGTACAAATAATAATAGTTAACCCATGAAGTTTAATAGTTCAAAAAATTCTCAGAAAAAAAATTCTTTTTTCCCTCACGTTGAAGTCATCCAAGAAACTACTGTTTATACATCAGTCTTTCAACATAAAAAAGTTTGTTTAATGGTTGTGGCTACTGTTTGCTTAAAAATGAGAAATCCTAACACGGGAGAAGTACGCTGCAAACTGGAACATCACTGCTGAAAGGCTCTTAACCTGACTCACACCGTGACCCCAGAGAGTGACAGGTGTGCCTGGCTCTCACGCCTTGGGAAGTTATTTCCGCAGACAATTTTCCACACATTGCTAAGGAGACACTGCCAGACAAAAGGCAGCAGTGTTTCTTAGGGAAGGATAACACTGTGTTTAAGGAGCAATTTCTTTGACAAAACGCCTAGGAAGTTGGCATTTGACAAGATGAGCCCCACCAGGGAGCACGTCCCCATTTTTCCTACCATAACGGAAATCAACTTTTCCAAACCCAACATGGTAATGCACCAGACCTAACGATCATTTTCCCCTTAAATACTGTACCCATCTTCAAAGTAAACTTCCAGGAAAATGAACAGCCTCACACTTTCATGCAAAATTGGAGATAAAACAAATGTAAAGGGCCAAATTTCTATCTTTGTGAGGTGTTTCTCTACCTTCATGTAAACACGTTTTAGTCTTGGTCAGTTGCATATAGATAGAATTGAGATTTCGCCAAAAGTTCATAAAGTATTTTAAATATGCCAAGAGAAGTGAACCTATTTGGCAATACAATTTCATATTATCATTTATGAATAGTAAAGGGTATTCAGCCAGAGAAAAACATTAAAGCACACACAACCCAAAAGGATGATATGATGTCACACTTCCATTTTCCCTAACCAACGTCACAAAAAATCACTCGTTCTCCTTGAGTAGGGAGCTTTTGTCTCTACGACCTTTGTGTCCTCTTTTTTGATCTTCCTGGATCACAGTCTCTTTGTTGGGGTTTTTTTTGGGGGGGGGGAGGTTAATTAAGTCTATTTATATTATTATTTTTAATTTTATTTATTTTTTTAATGGAGGCACTGGGGACTGAACCCAGGACCAGAGCTAAGCATGTGCTCTATCACTGAGCTACACCCTCCCCGCTGGATCAGTCTCTGTATCATTAGTTATCAAATTTACATCAGAATCCCACACGGAAGCCATTGAAAACACAGTTCCTGGGCTTCCGCTGCTGATTCTGATGTGTAAGGATGAGCCCAGGAAACTGAATTTTAATAAGCAATCTCTGGTGTTTCTCGCTACGGTTCTCTGGATCATAGTGTAGTAACACTGCTCTCTATCTCTCTCTCTCTCTCTATATATATATATATAATATATATATATTTTTATAAAGACTCTCTTGAGTCTTTAAATATATAGTCATCAAGAAGTGTCTGACTTCTGGTTTCCTACCAATTGAATTTTCAAATAATCCATTTTATGCCTCTCTGGTTAAACACGACCATAGATCATTTGCCCACCAATCTTTAAACCTTCATCAAAATTCATAATATTCTGCCCTTCATGATTAACTTCACTTGTCTTCACTTGTCTCTACCGGCTTTTCAGAGCCGTAATCCACCAGAGGGTGTCGATGTATATACCTCTGCGCGGTATGCTCACTGAGTGGATTGCCTGTTTCCCTACCTGGGGAATAAATATTCCATCCAAAAACACCTGGGGCAATGCTGCACACTCTGTGATTGCTTAGCAAACATTAGCGCCTGACTACACGTCTCAGTAAGACTCTGCAACAACTCTAAAGCTCCCTAGTGTGGTTTCAATTCACTTTTAAGATCTATTGCTCAGAAGCTCTTCATACTTCACCCAAATCCATCCATTAAGTGCCTTCTTTTCTGTAGACAGCAGAAAGGAAAAAAGTTCTATGACCACAAAGAAATTATTCATAGCTTTTAGAACAGAGAAACCATATGCGACTCCTTTGCCCTGATTTAACTTTAATCAAATTACTCTCTCTACTTTGTACGCCAGAAATATTTTCACTGAAAAAGCCTGGTACCTATGTTCTAATTAAATTACTCAAAGAAATTTACATTCTAGTATTTTGTGTTGATAATTTCCATCGGATTAAACTCATTGTGAACCATCGGAGTAGTACATGGCTCCTGGAACGTATTCATAAACACTGGCCTATTCATGATTAATAAAACCTTTTGTTAAAGTACACCTTGCTTTGTTTTCTCCAACCCTCAAAGTGTGTATCTTTGCCAAAAGCATTTCAAAGCCACAATCTTTTAAACCACCAAAATGAAAACCAAGCAACACCCCTATGACTTAACTGTGTCTAAACAACAGAGCACTTCAGTTCATATTCAAAGTTACAGAAATCATTGTACAAACCATGTAAATATCTAGAACTATTGGCCATCAATTACCTAACTATTCGATGCTGACCTGGATCTCAACAATAAAAATGCATTTTTATATAAAGCAAAATTTTCAAGTGCTCCTTCTCAGAAATTCCCCATCTGTGTTTTCACAGCCCTTAAACACACCCAGAACATAAATATGATTTGTATCATTCGTGACAGTGTTAACTCACAGAGACATTAAACCTCTGTGTAGTGCTCAATGTGGCACACTCTCAAGCATTTTGAAAAGATTTTTTAAACATAAAAAACAAGAAAGAGATCTTTCAAATGAAATGACCTAGTTACCAAAGTATGCATTCATCAGATCCTATAAAAATATAGTTTCCACACTCGTGAAAGCAGGTTGAATGTAAAACGTCCTCACTTCGTCTGCTAAAAATAGCCATTTTAATGGATCATGAACCGAGAATTAAAATAAATATGCCTTATCTTGATCAACACTGTTTTCTTCATTCTGCATTTTCATGCTTTGTTAATGGAGAACGTAGTTGGACTAATTCAAGAATATCGTATAAGTACCTTGTACCGAAGGTTTTTAATGGAAGTACACAAAATCACCCCTGCCCCCGGAATGACTACCAAACAAAACTGTAAAGTCGAAAACCATGAAATCCAGACTCAATACCGTATACAGATGGTGGTACAGATGGTGGTGTAACTTTCCTCTCGCCCACTCTCTTCAAAACAGAGTTGGACGCCACCCATCCCCACGCCGGTGGGAACCCTGAGCCCCGGGGGGCAACAATGCCTTTCTGTTTACTTGGAGGAGATGTTACTCGTCTGAGAATTAATTGTGCATCATTTCATACGTTCAGCTGAATTTATTCCTCTTGTCATTTCTGGGTTCGACACAGATAAAGAAATGAATAAAGAAGAAGGAAAACGATTTAAGTAAGTGTACTTTAATGCTTATTAGTGGTCTTACAATGATCACATTTGAAAAGATTTCACCAAAAAAACAACAGTAACAACAATCAGCACAGGCACAGAGCTTCTAAATTTCAAGTCTACAGTGTTGCTTTATGAAGTCGTTTGATGACGGTCTGGTGTTACAATAGCAGTGAAATCACTTACAGTAGAAAGTACGCAGATCCACAGTCCAACCTCGTAGGACTTTATTAACTAATTTATACAGATGATCGGCCAACATTGGCTTTGTAAAGTTAAAAGAAAAAGATTAAAAAAATTTTTCCAGTCATTACAAAATGCCAAATGCCGTATTTTGGGAGACCAAAAACGTTGTAGCTGTTGCTTAAAAATTGAGCCACTCCCGCAGACCCATTGGACATTTACATGATTTAATTTAGATAAAACCTACTTCAAAGGGCATTCTGACTGTCAGTCTCAGTCAGGTTTGGAGACATAACCCTGGAACTAGCAAGTTGTCATTACAATAATAAATGCAACTGACTGTTCAAAATGTTCTGAATTGGTAAGCGTGGGTTGCTTTCCCACGAAGCAGTGCCACGTGCAATTCTTAACAGCAGGTATCAGGTTAAGGTTGCTTCACTCAACATGCACCAAGGGTGCGCCACTCCTGGTTCCTGAAAGAGGAATGGGGAAAAAAAGTTACAAGTATGTACCCACTTTAAAAAGCTTGCCACACAATTGCAAATCAAATAAGCCAAATCAAATAAGAACCCCGTCCCAACTTGTGTGATTTTTTTCCTCTTACTTTTCTTCTCAATCTAAATAAAAAATGTAGTCAAGTGGGTAAATAAAGACACCTCCACATTATTAAAAGTGGATTATTCTGTGTGGGAAACCACCATGTCAGCTCAACATTAACCTCCCCCAAGGACTGACTGCATGTCTTTGGCCTCCGTGCATAAAAGGACATGTCACTTAATCACACAGCAGAGAAGGTGGTAAAATAAAAGAACTACTTGACTCTTACGTAACTGGCGTGGCCCCCCTCAGCGGTTAACATACGCCATAAAGACCAGGGTAACATGCAGTTCAGCAAGAATTTGAAAAAGAGGAAAAGAAACAAAAGTGTCTATGAGCCAATATCTTCAGATACAGCACAGTGATCCCCACAGCTTCAACCTTGGAAACATGGTACAGCAAACATGTCCAGAATATGACTGAAGACATCTTTAGCTAAGAAAGATGTGCTCACCTCCGTAGGTCCAGAAAACATGGCATCCTTCCTCTCATCGTCGTGGAGTTCCAGGGATCTCGGCTCAAAGAGTGGGACCAAAGTCTTGTCTACAAGTCTTCACTGTGAGCCATCGCCCCCCGTGCACCGGGGGGCAGGCTGGGGAGCAGAGAGCTAGCGAGGGGTGGCTTGGGTTCTGCCTGAAGGGAAATGCCACACTAAACACAAGACATCATCGGGCCACTGCCCTGTCTCCCCATCCACCTACCTGCCTGAGGGAAACTGACTGAATTGGTGAGAAGGTAGGAAACCGCATTTCCAACACCTGAGGATTCCTTGAAGCCACCTGATTGTTCCCCGTTCCCTGGCACAAAATTGCAAATGCAGTCTGACCAGCTTAACGTATTTGAAAAAGAAACATTGCCAAACACTCAAAAGCCAGGCCTTAATTTTTTTTTTATAATGTATTACCAAAACAAGAACAGGTTCACAGGAGAAAAAAAATATAGACAAGCAAAAATGGAACATAGCAGATGTCAAAAAGCAACCTGGGGGAAAAAAATTAAGCAAAGTGATGGGAACATGATTAAACCACATATTTGCCATATAAATCCTTTCTTATGCACACATATTCAAAGAGTATTATATGTTTACACTACAGTTTATATTCATAATCCATTAAGTATCAGACATTTGGGTTGTTCCAATTTTTTTGACATGAGGAACAGTACAGAGAAGACATATGGGCTGGCAATTAACTAAATAGAATAATGTAAAAATGTAGAAAAACACGAAGTGGACAAAGAGAAGTTTTTGAAAAACACAAGAGAGTTTAACAAAATTGACGAATCTGAAAATATGAGTGATTACGGAGCCTTCCTTTTAAGCAAATTGTCATTTAAACCTGTTGATCGACTTGCTTTGAGCCCAAATGTTTTGATCTAAGGAGGATGTGATACATACCAGGATGTACTCATGTGGCTTTACAGAGCTTCACTACTTAAGTGACTGTCCAAGGTCAGACTAGATGAGGAGCCCAGGGGACCAGTCTCCTACGGCTGGGGTAAAAATTGACCATGAACTTGGTAGCTTAAAGCAACAGAACGCTCTTCAATCTCAGTTCTGGGGGCTGGAAGTCTGAAGTCTAGACGGGACTGCACTCCCCACCGAGGCTCTAGGGGAGGGAGAATCCATCTCTGGCCTTTTCCGACTTCTGCCAGCATCCCTTGACTTGTGGTCGCATCACTCCCACCTCACTGCCTCCTCTGAGAAACTTCAGTTCTGCTCTTACATCCCTTCAACTGATAAGATCACCCTCCCCTTGGACAAAATTCAGAATAATCTCCCCATCACATGATCCTTGATTTAACCACATCTGCAAAGACCCTTTCTCCACATGCAATAACATTTACAAGTTCCAGTTACTAGGATCTGATATCCTAGCGGGGGGAGCAGTTTCCAACCTACTGTACCGAATATCTACAGAAAGAAATTTTGTAATTAAATGCCTCTGCTCTTGTCCCATTTGAAAATTTCGTGGATATTTCTACAACTTTCTCAATCTGAACATCTCGCTTCCCTGTTTAAAACCTTTGAGTGGTGGCAACTACTCTCAGATTTAAGTCCAAACAGCACAGACACGCAGGCCCTTCCTGATTTGGTGTCTCCTTACCCCGACAAGCTAATCCAGTATTTCTATCCCATCGCCTCCAGAATTCCTAAGCAATCTGAACTAGTAACAGCCTCTCCCAAAGTGTCATGATTCCTTTTACTTCCATGTTGCAGAACACGTTACACGTTCCTGCCTTGGCGGGCCCAGCCACCAGACAACTCTAATTTATCCTCCAGAATTTGGCCAAGAGGGCATCTTGTTTCAGAATATACCCCTAAGCACTGTTTTTTTATTATTAAAGTCTAGTCAGTTTACAATGAAGTGTCCGTTTCTGGTGCACAGCATTACACTTCAGTCGTACAAGAACATGCATGTATTTGTTTTCATATTCTTTTTCATCGTAAGTTGCTATATGATATTGAATATATCCCTAGACTCTAAATGGGTAAATTTTATACAGAAGCATGTGAATTAGATCTTAATAGATAGTGATTTTAAAAAAGGCTGAATCCCCTTCAGTAATGTCCCCAAAACCCATTCAGTGTCACACACGTCCCCTACAACTTGGCAAGGCTCCCCATCCTCACCTCACCCCATGCCTGCCTCTGTTAACGTGTATACGATGTACTCATCTATCGGCGCATTTGACTTATTGAGGGCAGGACCATGACAAATTAATCTGCATTTTCTCCTCAGTTAGCATGCTGCCTGGCACGAAGCAGACGGTTGATGCTGGCTGAATGAATGACTAAAAGATGATCATCTTTAAACACAGCGAGACGTGGTTGAAACCAGTCATAATAAATCCAGCAAGTGTTAGAACTGAGTTTATCACCTGGGTTGAGGTTAACTGCATATAATTTGCCACTTAGAAAATTACTAAATTACCAAAAGAGACTAAATTACTAGGACTGGCCAGAACCAGCCTTTAAATTTAAATTTCAAACTACAGGCATGTGAATATAATTGTACTTTAAAGCAGGAGAGTCATTTGCCAATGAAATACATTCTGTTTCCTCAGTCTGAATTCCAAGAGTTAGTGTTCATATTTATCAGTCTGCTTACAGGGATAAACTAGCATCCAGCTACTATAAGCTGTGTTTAATTAGCTTTAAAGCATTTTTCTGAGAGCTTCTGTCTTTCCAACTTCAGCTCCATTAATGTTCTTGGCTGCCACATTACAGAACAAATAAAGTGAACCCATCCTTTTTACTGGGGCCAAATCACTTATCACAAACACTTAAAACCAGCATCCAAACGCAATGGAAGAGCCTTCATTTCTTTACGCCACCATGTATAAAAACCTCCTTTTTTTTCCTGCTTTTTCACTAATGGTAAAGCTCTATCTTCGTGGGACAGATTTCTAGCAACCACGCTGTCATTAACTATCAGAAGAACAGAATAACATAACGCTATATGTTCTTCATTGGAAGAGAAAACAGATCAGAGAAATTCCACCCAGATAACACGGGCACATTTTAGATGCTTAAATCGCTTTCTTAGCCAAGTGCATCTCCTGGCACAGGAAACCTGCATTCCTCTCTACCACCCAGAGGGAAGGACGGAGCAGTGAGAGGGATGGAGTAAGGAGCCCTTTCTTGGCTTCTCTGGTCCGATCCTCCTGGTTTCCCAATCTGGCTGCTTTCGGAGGAGAGATTACATCTAAATACTTCCACTATCCCTTATTCCTTGTCTCAGCGCCTCGCTTGTCTTTTTCTAGAACTCTGTCCTTTTGATTTCACTTGTTTATCTCTTTACTGCCTGTTTCTCCTACGAGGCTGTAAGTCCCCGAGTTTCTCTCCTCACTAAACCCACTGCCTTACACCTGCTAGGAATGCAGTGAACGTGGCGAGGAAGGGAGACAAGATAGCAAAGATTAAAATCTGAAGGGCTATGCTGCCCGGGATGGAAACAGACGCCAGGGCAATAGCTCTAAGTTGGGGTCAGGCTTGAATGAATTCAGAGGGAGCAGGGAAGACACAGGGCAGGAGCAACTGTCAGTCAGGGAGCAGGCTGCCTCGGGGGGGGGGGGACACCCCCGGGGGACCCCTCGTTTCCCACGACGCTTTTCTCTGCTGGGTCTATTACCAGAATTACAATAGTATTATTTTCAAAGCAAATATAGGCTGTTCACGTTGCATGATGGTTTACAAAGACAGGCTGGTCAGTCTGACCCTTTGGAACATTGCTTCTGTGGGCAAAAGGAGTCACAGATTCCAAATCACTGACTCACACACACAAAAACAATCAGCTCCAACTCCAGCCCAGCTCTCGTGTCCACTGTCCCCCACCTCCCTCTCTCTCTCCTTCCTTCTCTCTTCTCTTCCCTTTCGATATTGTCTCTCCCTCCTTTGTCTCCACTCCTCAATCCATCTTCCTGTGAGCACGTGTGCACATGTGCACGCACACAGTCTTTACACTCTGAAACAAGAACAAAGACAAAAATCACCCAGTCCCATCCCCAGTTACCAAGTCTGAGAATTCTCCCTTCAGAGTAGAAATTGCGGGTCGGGGGCCCTGAGCTCACACCACCCTCGCTGAGTCGTCCCCACTCGCCGGGACACCCCCACTGACGCCTGGTGCCCAGATGCCGCTTTGTCCAAACAGCCCACGAATCGGCATCCTCGTGCTTGGCTCACCTCCTTCCACCCACTCTGCACAGCAGTAGCTTATAATGGCCTCGAAAGCACTTCTTTCCACCAAGTTACTCTTTTTTGCTCACAGGACTTCCATGGCGAGTGAATACCGCTGGCTTCCCAAATGCACCGTCAAGGGTCTCCACGCTGTGACCCTAACCACGCCCCCAACTCTGCTCCCACCGCCCATCGCTGGGGACCCTTCACTGCAGCCTGAGACCCAGCTGCCATCGCTTCATTTCCTGGGCACAGCTCTCACCACCTCCCTGTGTGTCTTCACTCCTACGACCTCTCCCTCTTCCCTTCCCTTCACTCCAAGAAAGTCATGCTCTCACGACCAGTCCAGCCCCAGATCCTTCGTAAAAATTCCTCAGACACATCACGGCACGAGATTGCCCTCCTCCCCTCCTTCAACACTGGGGATAACCTCGTGCGTCGAGGCAGTGTTGTCACAAATGTTTTCACGTGTTTTCTTTGTAAGCCTCACAACAACCCTCCGGAGCAGACGTGATGATTCTGTCCACTTGTTCAGATGCAGAGAAACGTTTTCAGAGATGTGGAGTGATTTTTCCAAGCTCACACAGCTGGGATGTAACAGAGGCTGTCTTCAAACCCTGGCCTCCTGGCTCCGTGTTAAACCCATATTTGGCATCTACTGTGAACCGCCTCAGGTTGGTAATTATCCGCATCATTTTTTCTGTCTTTTGAACTAGATGATGGAGTTGCAGGCAGTAGTGAGGTAGAGAACTTGCCCAAGTGCATCATAACACACAAGATGGGAATTCAGTGAATATTTGATGAGGTGATTCTAAAAACACTTCTATCCGTCCACCCTCTGAGGAAGCCCTGGTGGTTCCTCTCCTCCTCTGTGTCCAGTATCTCCCGTCTGAGCACCCACCTGAACACTGTGTGATAAATTGCAATATGGTATCTTGGCTATGATTAATTTCTTAACCCATTTCCCCTAAATAAATTGCAAATTCCCTGAAGACAGGTGCCTTGGACAAATAAAAGGAGACCTGCTGGTATTGAGATGTTAGCCTATGTTGGCCATGAGTTATAAGAATAAACAGTGGGGAAATCTTTTATTTCCAAACCTCATCTGAAGTTAAGTCATCCAGCAAACTCACTAAAAATGCTTATTTCCAGGATTCAGATTCAGCACCTTCTTAATGAGATTGAACCCATGATCCCAGAGGAAACACAATGAACAACAAGAGGCAAAGTGACACCGATTAAAGACTCAAGCAAGACCACGTGGCTTGTGTGGGCGGGGGCGCACGCTCTGTGATTCACACTGCACCTCAGTTTCCCCGGCACAAACCTCTTCCTAACTGGTAAAAGAGGGTTGACTATTTTAATACTCTACAGCATTCCATAAAAAATGTCTACAACATCCAAATCCAGACGTCCCTGAAGTCCCAGAATAGGGCATCTGGAGGGGCATTTAAATAGGCAAGGATTTCATGACTGGAGAAGAACTTTGTCCTTTAGAACAGAATCGAGAAGGTACTCACAGGCTCTCCCCGTGATCCATCCTGCCCCGGGGCACCCGGAGGTCCAGCTTCTCCCTTTTCACAATAAAAAGAAGAGAGAATTCCATTTTCAGGTACGCATACTAAAATAATAATCTATAACATTACACAGGAAAGCACATTAGATACAAACAAAATAAAAATAACTTCTGATGAATTGATATTAATTTTTCTTGACAACTTATTCTGAAATTCATAAAGTGACTCTATAAATACCAAATCTATACATAACAGCAGATAACTGAGTTGTTTTAAAATAACTGTGGTACTTGCATACTCGTTCTTATGAGGACAGGATTATTATCCTCAAAGTAAAATGTGACTCACATCACATTGATATCAGCCCTTTTCATTTCTATTTTTACTTTAAAACTGGTCACCCTGTTGGACATAATGTGACCTTGCCTCCCACAGACTGCATTTTAAAATCACAACAAAAACTTGCATTAAGAATGGAGTTATCATCATCGTCATCAACAGATGACTGGATAAAGATGTGGTATACATATTCAGTGGAATACTACTCAGCCATAAAAAAGAATAAAATCATGCCATTTGCAGCAACATGGATGGACCTGGAGATTGTCATTCTAAGTGAAGTAAGCCAGAAAGAGAAAGAAAAATGCCATATGACATCATTTATATGAGGAAGCTAAAAAATAATTACAGTAAGGACACAAATAGACTAATTATCATTTTGATTTCTTGAATATGTGCGAGCACACTGACTGTCCTTTATGACTGAATTACCACCTTCTGTCGATTCTTATTTTGTGGTTGGCTTTATTCCTTTGATAACTATGTAAGTTTAAAAAGCTAAAGCTCTAATCTGTTCTTAGAAACAATAATTAGTACATTTATGTAAACTAAAAAAAAAAGTGCAGTGTACTGTATATATGTATTTACACACCATATAATGTGTATGTGCAGTCAAACTATAATTAAAAAAAGGAAAAAATCCTTTAAAAAAAAGAATGGAGTTATTTATAGATTATTACTTGAAATTATTTGGCACTTTAGTATCTATTTAAAGTAAACATCTAAAATGTATGTTTTAGGGAGCTGTTAACATTGTTACAGTTTTCAGTTATCTATCTTTAAATGACTGTGCTCAAATTATTTATGCACTTTACTTTATACCCACTGTCTGGCCAGCTGAATATTTTTTTCCCAAATGCATCAATTGCTAGTGTGTACAGAAGTATCTGACCTTATACCTTAAAATGGTAAATAATAGCCGAATTTAATCCTAAGAAGTAGAATATCCACTGATCAAAACAGCTATTAAACTGCCTGGACTAAAATAAAGGGCAGCTGGGGAAAGCCTCTTGAAACACACAACCCCTCAAACATCGAGACTTTGATCAGTCATCCAGAGCCACGATGTTCAGCAAATTATTTACATCTTAACAAGCAAAGTTCTCTGGAAACAATGATGCCACATGTGCCTCATATCAGGGAGAACATATCCTCTGTGAGAGCAAGAGAGACAGTAAAATGAAAACATTTTTCTCGTAAGAACCTCAAACACCTGAGTAGAAATAAGTTTAAGGGGGAAAGAGTCTCAGAGTCCACATCCCGAAAGACAAGCCAATGCTTTTGCCATAGTTTCATATTCTAATGAAATCCCCAAATTATGCAAAATGAACCACAGCGGGAAGACCCAGTAAAACGTGGCGACCACAACCACCAGTTAGAAAAAAATTCAACCATATCACATCGTATAAACACTGCTTCTCCCACTTCTATGAATTCTGGCATTTCGTTAGCACAGTGAAAATACCGACTGCAGCCAAAGAGTTCATCTGTCCTGACTTTGTTTACAAACACTAGCTGATCGCTGAGGATAGAAGGAGGAAAGAATAATGCATTCCTGTAAATTAACCAAACTAGGTGGAGGGGAGATCCCATAGATCCAACGGTTCTACAGAAAAACTTATGAAAATAGCAAAGAGAAATAAAGATGTGTGTTTGCGTCACAAAAGCTGCAAGTTAAAAAAAAAAAAGCCAGAACAGTTAGAGAAAAGGGCTGTCAGGTCCCAACATTAGAGGGAAATTGTATGGTAACGGTCCTGAACCCAACACTCACAGCAACCATCAGGAGGAACCATCCCCGTCGGTGGTTCTCAAGGACGGTCCCCCATCCAGCCGGATCAGCCTCACCTCCCTTGGGAACTTCTCCAAAATGCAAAATTTCAAACCTTCCTACAGACCTTCTGAGTCAGAAGCTCTGGGTGGTGGGGGTCCAGCAGCCTCTCTGAACAGCTGATTCTAATGATTTGAGAACCACAGCATTGCTGTAAGTCCCACCTCCAGGGACTCTCAGCTGTGACTTGTTAAGCAAATCTGTAATTTAGATCTTCTACACGTATATCAAAGGGGGTAGGACGGTTGTCAAATGGTAGAAACAACTAATTTGGGATTACAAGATGACTTTGGCTGGTAAAAATCTCCCCTTTTACTTCTCTATTAACCCAGTCTTAATCTGTTATTCTAATTAGGAGGTTTTTTAAAAAGTAACCATCAGCCACATATATCAATAATGAAGTTCCACAGTTATTTGAGAATTTAATTTCTTCTTATTCTTTCTACTTCTTGCCAGGAGAAATCATCAGAATGAGAACGAATTATCTAAATAAAACAGCATCTTTTTTTTTTTTTTTTTTTTTTGATCACGTACAGCAGTAATTCTCAAACTCTGGCTGCCTAAGGATCACCACCTGGAGGGTTTGATTAAACTGCAGATTGTGGACCGCACCCCAGAGTGTGTAATTTACCAGGTCTGGGGTGAATCCCACGACTTTGCATTTCTAACAAGTTCCCAGATACTGCTGGTCTTGAAACCGCACTTTGAGAACTACTGCTTTAGCCCAGATCTCACGAAGAGATTCCACACCCTCTCTGCCCTCCCCGCCCGTCTCCACCTGAGCTTGGAGGCTTTGTATGGCTTTACACCTGGCACTGAGGTGTTTTTTTTTTTAATTACAAAAGATAGTCTCTTTTCATATCAAATTTAAAGGTAAGAAACTTGCCATACAGAGACTATGAGAAGGTAATGTGGAGTCATACATTTTACTGATACTGTTTACACCATAGCCAAAAGGGCACAGGGCTTGGAGTCAATAAAGCTGAAATGGAATCCAAGTACCACTGTTTGAATTAGCCGTATATCCGTGGACGTGTTACATAATCTTTCTGAACCTGCATTATTTCTTTGTAATCGAAGCACAGTCAGTTACAATGTGTCCGTTTCTGGTGTACAGCACGGTGTCCCAGTCATGCGTATACAAGCATGTATTTGTTTTCATATTTTTTCATTAAAGGTTATTATAAGATACTGAACATAGTTCCCTGCGCTCTACAGAAGAAATCTGTTTTTTTAATGTATTTTTATATATAGTGCCTAACATTTGCAAATCTCAAACTCCCAAATTTATCCCTTCCCACTCCTCTCCCCTCCGGTAACTATAAGATTGTTTACTATGTCTGAGAGTCTGTTTCTTTTGTAGATGAGTTCACTTTTGTCCTCTTTTTTTTCTCTCCCTTTTTTTTAAAGATTCCACATATGAGTGGTATCACATGGTATTTTTCTTTCTCTTTCTGGCTGACTTCACTGAGAATGACAATCTCCAGGTGCATCCATGTCGCTGCAAACGCTGGCACTGGGTTTTATTTACAATGGCCAGAGGGTTCAGCAGGTGTGTCATTTATGCAGGCATTGTTTTCCTGGTTTGCACATTCTTTAAGGGCAATAAACATCCTGCATGAATTTCTTTTCACCTAGAATACTTAAAATAGTGCTGAACAGAAGACTGTATGTTCCCTTCTTTAAAACCATTGGAGCGTATCAAGGAAGGAGGAATAGACTGTTTATTCTTAGATGCTCAGTTTTGAGAGGATAAAGGAGGTGGGAAAAACATCTGTGGACAGGTCTGTAACATTTTGTTGGAAGATTACGCAGGGCGATTTTCACAAGATGGCGGCCAGTAATCTTCACCTAGGAAAGTTCTCCTCCTTGTTCTTGTAATAATGTTTCATTGAGGGATGAAAGGATGACTTCTGCTTGGTCACATTCCATAAAATTATCCAATGCAATACACAATGAGCATATGAAAATCAGTACTCTAACCAGAACTTAACCTGATTAATTGATTGCTTTCATAGTGTAGAGAATCTGGTAAAGACCAATACGTTAGGCTGGTAAAGGCCAATATGTTTGGCTGCTAAAAGGCACTTAGCATGCCTCTACCTCTAATTTCGCATTTTGCTATTCTACTACTAATTCCTTCTTGATGTCAAATAAATGAGAAAACGTTCTGCTAAACATTATTCCTCAATCCAGTCTCTACCACTAACATCAAAGATGGTTTATTCCACAGCAAACCAGTTATTTTTAAACAGCAAATTTAACCAGAAACAGACATGTGAAACTTGCATTGCACGCGTATTTCCTTTCATGTTGTGGTATTTGCTACTCACCCACAAAATAAAAAAGGATGGGGAGTCATTCAGTCTGCGGCCACCACAACCCACAAAGTCAGGTGGAAGGTGGGTGACCATTAAGATATATAATTTAATTTGGAGGAAGACCCATCCTTTGCTGTTAGCCACTTCAATTTGACTTTGATCTCCCTGCATGGTTTATTCTTCATCTGTAAACAAATCTCTAGAATGCCAGAGGATATCTTGAAGATAGAAGATTGGAGATTTTCCTGCCGGCCCAAATAAACAAGCAGTTTGGAAGGCACCTTGTGTAAAAGGGGTCACACAAACGAGGCCTGCAGTTTTAGCCATGCCATGTTACTGACTTTGCGGTAAATTCTCATCTCTCTAAATCTGACCTTCATGTCAAAATGGCACTTATATCCCCAATGTCATAGATTGTCTTTTTTAGGAAAATAAGATAAGAGCCTTTGTGAAACTGCTCACCCAGCACTAGAATCAGAGGGAGAGATCCAGAAAATTCAGCTGCTCTGCTGTCGCCAAAGAGCTGGAGTTTTAACAGCTCTTTATTCT
Organism: Camelus bactrianus; assembly: GCF_048773025.1. Lineage (NCBI taxonomy): Eukaryota > Metazoa > Chordata > Mammalia > Artiodactyla > Camelidae > Camelus > Camelus bactrianus. The sequence continues at coordinate 36,881,724 of NC_133558.1, forward strand.
TATGATTTTTTTTAGGCGACGCTATTTTCAAATAATACGTTATTTTTTATTTGTACTGCTACGGTTTGGTATTATAACTCAGGCAAAATGAATTATTTTTCTTTAACGGCTTGAAACCACACACACTGATGATTTCAAAGTGTCTGCGGGCCAGGAGTCTGGGTATGGCTTTCCTGGGTTCTCTGTGTTGGGTCTGTCAAGGCTGTCATGGAGATGTCTGCCGAGCTGTGTTCTCATCCAGAGGTTTGACTGTAGAAGGATCTACGTCCACGCTCACTCGTTTTGTGGGAAGAATCTGTTTCGCTGTGGTTGAGGTCCTGGCTTCCTGTGCACTGAGGGCTGGGAGCCTGCTTCAGCTGCCTGAAGCCTTTCATAGTCCTTTTCTGTCTTTCTTGTGGGCCCCAAAAACAGCTACTTCCTCCATCAAGTCAGCAAGTCTCTAGAACAATCAGGCTCTAAATGGAGCCTTTTGTAACATAACATAATTACAGGAGTCATATCTATTGGTTAGAAGCAAGCCATAGATCGCAGGGAACAGTCAAAGGAGGGGATTATAAAAAAGGCATGAGCAGCAGGAGGTGGGGGCCCCTTTCGAGTCTGTCTGCCGTGATTACTGCCACAGACCCCTACAAGGGGTCTTCTGGTCTGCCTTGCTACCTGCGACGTAAGGGAGCACCTCTTCACTCACAGCCTTGCCACACAGATTGTACCATCAAGCTTGAACTTTTGCCAGCCTAATGGGTGGGAAATTGTATCCTGGCATAGTTTTCACTTGTAGTTCTCTTACGACGAGTAAAGTTGAACATTTTCATACGTGTAAGGGCAATTTTACATCTTTTTTGGTGTTGAGAACTATATCTTCATGTCTTTTCCCCCTACATATTTTTACTGAAATATAGTTGATTTACACTATTGTATTAGTCGCAGGTGTATAGCATGGTGGTTCAATATTTTTATAGCTTACACTCTTTCAAGTTATAACAAAACAATGGCTGTATTTCCCCGTGCTGTACAGTATATCCTTGTTGCTTATCTACTTTATACCTAGTAGTTTGTGCCTCTTAATCCCCAGTCCCTATCTTCCCCCTCATCCCGTCCCTCTCCCCACTGATAACCACTAGTTTGTTCTCTATGTCTGTGAGTCTGTTCCAGCTGTGTTATATACATTCTTCTGTTGCACTTTTTAGATTCCACATCTAAGTGATAACATACAGTATCTGTCTCCCTCTGTCTGACTTATTTCACTAAGCATAACACCCTCTAGGCCAATACGACGTTTAATAGAAGTGGTGAGAGTGGGCTTCCTTGTCTTGTTCCTGAATTTGGTGGGAAGGCTTTCCAAAGATTTTCATCATTGAATATTATGTTGGCTGTGGGTTTGTCATAAATGTCCTTTATTAGGTTGAGATATGTCCCCACTGTGCTCACTTTGATGAGAGTTTTAATCATCAGTGGATGTTGAATTTTGTCAAATGCTTTTTCTGCATCTACTGAGATAATCATATGATTTTTGTTTTTCCTCTTGTTAATGTGGTGTATCACACTGATTGATTTGCATACGCTGAACCATCCTGGGACCCTGGAATAAATCCAGCTTGATCATGGGGTATGATCCTTTTTAAGTATTGCTGAATTCAGTTTGCTAATATTTTGTTGAGGATTTACGCATCTATATTTATCAAAGATATGGCCTGTAATTTTATTTTTTTTGTAGTGACTTTGTCTGGTTTTGGCATCAGGGGAATGGTGGCCTCATACAATGAATTTGGAAGTGTTTCCTCCTCTTCAACTTTCTGGAATAGTTTGAGAAGGATAGGTTTAAGTTCTTATTTATTTGTTTGGTAAAATTCCCCTGTGAGGTCGTCTAGTTCCGGGCTTTTGTTTACTTGGAGTGTTTTAGTTTTTGTTTTTGTTTTATTACAGATTCGGTTTCACTTTGAATGATCAGTCTGTTCAAATCATCTGTTTCTTCTTGACTCAGTCTTGGCAGGCTGTGTGTTTCAGACACGTGTCTATTCCTTCTATGCTGTCCAATTCGTCGGCACATAATTATTCAAAGAATTGTCTTATGATGCTTTGTATCTCTGTGGTATCAGCTATTCTTTCTCCTTTCATTTCTTATTTTGTTGGTTTGGGTCCTCTCTCTTTTATTCTTGGTAAGCACGGCTAAAGGTTGATCAATTCTTTTTTATCTTTTCAAAAGCCGGCTCTTGTATTTCCTTCTTCTTGCTACTTTGGGCTTTGTTTGTTCATCTTCTTGTATTTTAGGTGGTAGTTTCGGTTGTTTACTTGAGATTTTTCTTACTTCTTCAGGAAGGCCTACGTTGTTCTTAGAATTGCTTTTACTGCATCCCATAGATTCTGGAAAGTTTTGTTTCCATTTTCATTTGTCTTGAAGCATTCTCTGATTTTCTCTTCAATGTATTCATTGATCCATTGGTTTTTTAGTAGCATGTTGTTTAGTCTCCACATGTTTGTGCTTTCCCCATTTTCTTTCTGTAATTCATATCTAGTTTCATACTATGGTGATCAGAAAAAAATTGATTGATATAATTTTTATTCTCTTAAATTTGTTTGAGACTTGTTTTGTGATCTAACATGTGATCTATCCTGGAGAACATTCCATATGCACTTGAAAATAATGTCTACTCTGATGTTTTGGGGATGGAATGTCCTATAGATCTCTATTAAATATAACTGGTTTATTGTGTCATTTAAGACCACCCTGGTAGGAGGTGGGGCTGGAGATGGTGGTGGGCTAGAGCCAGGGCTGAGGCAGGCCTCCCCTCTGCTCAGTGGCTGTCACCACCCTATCAAGGCTGGGGTCAGATCCCAGGTTGATGGTACAGAAGCCCTGAGGGTCAGGCTGAGCTGGCTCTTTTCTCTTTAAGCATGTACTCTCTCCTTTCCCAGCACTAGGATCCCTGTTCCAGAGGGGAGCAGTTTTGGGGAAAAAAGAGGCTCACGCAGTCTCTAGACTCATGATGAGGTGCGGGCTGCAACAGGCTGGCCACATACAGAGGTCCTGGCTGCTTCCAATGCATCACCTGTGCAACCACCAGCAATGGTATAGCCCCTGCCATGTCTGAGTCTCCTTTGACCCTCAGGGCCAGTCACTCCTTCCAGCCTCTGCTGCCCTCGTCCTGTTGTGGAGTCACCCTGCAGGGCAAGTGGGGCCCATGTGGGCTCTTGGCTTGTACGGGACATTGGCTGCTGGGGTCCAGCCACAGTCCAGTATCAGGACAATCCTTGAAGCACTGACCACTTAAGCATCAGCAGTGGCTGCACCCACGGTGCTTAGATGTCTCCCCAGGTCCGAGTTACCTCTTAATCAACAGGAGGAGCTCTCTCCCCAGCTGCAGCAGCCCTCACTCCAATGGGGAGTTGCGAGGCGAGGCAAGTGAGGCTGGAACATTCAGTTGGCTTGGGCAAGGGTGTGCACCAGAGTGATCATGGGAAAATGAGCAGCCACTGGGTTGGACCTCAGTCTGCCCTGTCCACCCTGCCCAAGGGGTAAGCAAGCGTGCATGCTCCTCGCAAGCAGAGCCCTGGCTTCCCATAGCCCTCCTGTCAGCCCCACTGGCCCTCCAGCTGGCCCAGGGGGCTAGTCTTCCCTGTATGGGGCCCTAGGACTCGGGCACCTAATACGTGGCTCGAACCACTTACTTCCCAGGGAAGCTCCCCACCTGTGTTATCTCCTTCTTCCTCTGAGTCCCCTCCCAGGGCACAAGTCCCACCCTGATTGCTTCCTTTCCCTTCCTACCCGATTCTGTGTGGATCCTCCCATAGCCTTGGTTGTACAGAAGCCTTTTGTCAGTTTCCATTTAGTTTCCAGTGAGAGTTGTTCCACGCGTGTGTGTATTTTTGATGTGTTCACTGGGGATGGGGAGTTCCATGTCCTACTCTGCCATCTTGATTGATGACTCCACAACATAAATATTTTTTAAAAAATAAGGTCAATCTTTATTTTAATCTAGTTAAAATGTCATAAAAATGTAGAGTCAATAGTCCAATCATCGTTTTCTAAATTTGGGAAATATTATTTGGGTATTACATGATTTTTCAACAATTTGGTGAAAGAAATTTTAATTGGATCTTTGACAAGTTAGTTAATCTCTCCATTCCTTCACTTTCTCATCTGTAAAAGGGCAAAATTTTCTCACTTGTAACACATAATGATTTATCAGATTAATGTGAGAATGCATATAAAGTGCTGTGCAAAAAGCCAGGCAGGTAGAAAGTATCCAATAGATTATGTCTTTTGTTAATACTCTCTCATCTCCCATGTTCATTTCTTCTTATATTCCATTTAAACATGTTTCAGTATTCAATTTCTCTCTAACTAAAAATGTTACCTCCTTACCTCACTGTTCACCTACTGCACTTTCTTATGCAAAAACCCCAATACTGAATAAACCAAACTGAAAACATCTTCAGAGCCACACTTGGGTTCTACATATGGCTATGGGAGGGGTAAAAGAAATACTATAGTCACTGAGATTGTAACTTCCAGCTTCAATTAGACTGCAAAAGCATCTTCTGTATTTCCTTCATCTCCTCTCTGCCACATTTCCACAGCTATATAAAAACTTCTCCAATCAACAAAAATTGCCATTTTCCCTCCTCTCAACAGATGACAATCCCCACTTCCTTAGAGAAAACAAAAGTCAAACATCCTGCCACAAATTCAACATTCTTAACTGCATTTGCATCTACCCATTCCTTCCCTTTTTTTCTTTTTTACAGTGAAACAAGTGTCCCTCATACAACCTGAGATATCCCTCCAGCTCTGCTCAGTCTCCCATTCCTTGTTCTCCCCAAAGGAGATGGAGCTCCTTATCTGGACCTAACTACCTGCTGGGCATCCGCTCTTGGATGTGCACAGGAATCTTAAATAAACACATTATACTTCTCATCTCTGCACCTCCCCAGTAGAAGATAAACTAAACTCTTCCCAGTAAAGAATTCCATTGATGAAAGAAACATCTAACTTCACTAAACATAAAAAAGGAGGCACTCTTAAACTAAGAAACCTACTAAGCCGTTCAAATGTTTACACCCATGCCCATTAGGGTAGGTCTAAATTACATAAGACATTTTAAGACATTTCAAGCTAAAAAAGAATTGGCAGGCAATATCCAAACACAACTACTAAAAGAAAAAACAGAAAATGAGAATCAAAACATTTCAGTTTACTTCCCAAAAAATAAACACAAAGCAGAAGGCTGCAACAAGATGCTGTTACCTAGATCATCATCATACAAGCATTTTCAGATGTAAAAAATGAAGCTATAAGAATTAAATTAATTCAGGAAATTAATGGGAAAGAATGAATCACCTCAGATATTATGATGAAATTAGTAGAAACCAAGGGAGAATAGATTTAATTTACCCTAAAATTTTAGAAAGGCACTGAGGAGAAAACTAAACATATGCCCCCAAAATAAAATTTTAATAAGAAATAAAAAGGATCAGAAAGTGATAGTGGTAAACAGTCAAAGAAGTCTCAAGATGTCTATAATTGGAGTCCTTAGATATAAACTGAAACATTGTAACACAATGTCTGTTTAATACTGTAAGCCAAGAGAATATTCCAGAACATCCAGACATTTTTCTTGTGATATTTTTGGCTTTGGTATCAAGGCAATACTAGCTTCTATTTTCTGAAAGAGTTTTTATAGAACTGGTATCATTTCTTCCTTATTTGGTACATTTCATCAGTGAAGCCATCTGGACCTGGGCTTTGTACGAATGAGGATGATTTTAATTATTCACTTAATTCCAATGCAAAACACTAGGCTATTTAGAGCTTCTCTTACTTCTCAAGTAGGTTTTGATGATTTGTACCTTTCAAGGATTTTGTTCATCTCATTTAATTTTCAAACTTGTTGACATATTTTATTTATAACATCACATTATTCTTGTCTTTTGATGTAGGATTTGTAATGACCTCGTATATATTTTGTAATAATGACTTGTTATTGGTAGTCACAGTTGAAATCAAGCACTGCAGGGTTTTCCCTCATCTAAGCCTGGTGCTTTTTTTATTGAGTTTTTTTCCTTGATAACTTCCTCATTTCTTACATGAAAATTGCTTAGCTTAAGCAATAATAGTGAACTTCATTTTCTTAGAAAATTAGCCATTCCATGTAAATTTTTCAAGTGACTTGTATTGAATTGTGCAAACTCCTCTCATGATTTTTAAACACTTTTTTCTGTATCAATGATTATTTTGTTATTTCTTTGAATATTTATGCTTTCACTTTCTACTTTTTTGCTTGATTGTGTGAGCTTTTGGTTTCTCTAGTATGTTGGTTTTTATTTAAAGATCTAACATTGTAATTTAATTATTAACTTTATTGAAATTTCTAGTTTTTTAAACTTTTATCTATACTACTTTCTTCTTTTTTCTTATATTTTTTCTATCTTTCACAATTGGAAATTAAATATATTTAACTTTTAAATAACTCTTAGGAAAAAGAAAAATAAATCCAAAAATTGCAAAATTTATTTAAAAATAATATTAATGGAAACACATCTTTTTAAAATCTATGACAAAGGAGACAAGAATATATATAGTGGAGAAAAGACAGTCTCTCCAATAAGCGGTGCTGGGAAAACTGGACAGTTACATGTAAAAGAATGAAATTAGAACATTCTTTAACACCATAACAGAAGTAAATTCAAAATGGATTAAAGACATAAATGTATGAACAGATACTATAAAACTCATAGAGGAAAACATAGGCAGAATACTCTTAGACATAAATTGCAGCAATGATTTTTTGGGGTCTGTCTCCTAGAATAATAATAATAAAAACAAAAATAAACAAATGTGACCTAATTAAAGTTGAAAGCTTTTGCACAGCAAAGGAAACCAAAAACAAAACAAAAAAAAACAACTTATGGAATAGGAAAATATATTTGCAAATGACATGACCGACAAGGGCTTGATTTCCAAAAATGCAAATATCTTATACAACTCAATATCAAGAAACCAAACAACCCAATCAAAAATGGTCAGAAGACATAAATGGGCATTTCTCCAAAGAAGACATACAGATGATGACAGACACATGAAAATGTGTTCAATATCACTAATTATTAGAGAAATGCAAATCAAAAATACAATGATTTGTCACCTCACAGCAGTCAGAATGGCCATCATCAAAAAGTTTACAAATAATAAATGTTAGCGAGGGTGTGGAGAAGAGAATCATCCTACACTGTTGGTGGGAATGTAAACTGGTACAGCCACTATGGAGAACAGTATGCAGGTTCCCTAAAAGTCTCAAAATAGAATTACCATATGATCCAGCAATTCCACTCCTGGGCATATATCTGGAGAAAACTCTAACTTGAAAAGATACATACAAGCCAATGTTCATAGCAGCATTACTTACAATAGCCAAGACATGTAAGCAACCTTAAAGTCCATTGACAGATGATTGGATAAAGAAGATGTGGTATATATATACAATGGAATACTACTCAGCCATAAAAAATGAAATAATGCCATTTGCAGCAATGTGGATGGACCCAGAGACTATCATACTGTCTTTATTTTCAGACAATGTGATCACTTATCCAGAAAAACCTAAAGCATTTACAAAGAAATCTGCAGGAACCAATAAATGAATTTAGCAATACAACAGGATATATAATCAATATACCAAAACTAACTGCATTTTTATATGCTAGCAACAAAAAAATAAATTTTAAAAAACCTATTCATCAGAGTACAAAAAATATAATACTTGGGTATGAATTTAACGAAAGACATACAAGATCTGTACACTGAAAACTATAAAACACCGCTGAAATAAATTAAAGAAAACCTATATCAGTGGAATGACATGCCGTGTTGATATACTTCCCCACTTTGAGTAGAGGCTGGACTTGTGGACTCACTTTCAAGGTGAATGTATAAAGAAAAAAGCAGTAACTTCACGGTGGAGAAACCTGACAAATAGAGTGGATCCTTGAACGGGTTTGAACTGCAAGCATCACTTCTATGCAGATTTTTTTCAACAGTAAATATCATAAGAGCCTTGGTTGGTTGAATCCACGGATTTGGATCCAATACAGAGGAACCACAGATACAGAGAGCTGACAATAAATTATACCTGGATTTTCAGCTGTGGAGAGGGTGAGCTGCCCTAAACACTGCGTTGTTCAAGGGTCAACTGTAATACCATAGCCAAGTGATCAAGGTTCACATCACTGATGACCAGTCATGTGGATGGTATATACTCTCTGATAGGATGAGAAAGACACTCACTTCTGTTATCCTTCTTTGCCCCAAAAGAACAGAATTCCAGTCTAATCAAACCCAAGTTGAGTGACATTCTACAAAATACCTAAACAATGCTCTTCAAAACTGTCACAGTTATAACAAGCAAGAAAAGACTGATAAATTATCACAGATTAGAGGACACTAACAAGGCATGACAAAAACAAAATGCAACATGGTATATATCCTGGATTAGCTCCTGGAATCGAAAAAAGACATTTGTGGGAAAACTAAAGAAATTTAAATGGAGTTCAAAAGTATGGAGTTCAGTTCACACAAGTGTGCCAACACTGATTTCTTAATTTTGACAAATATATCATAGAAATATAAGATGTTAGTATCAGGAGAAACTGGGTAAGGTATATAAGGAAACTTCTCTGTACCAAATGTGCAACTTTTCTGTAAATCTATTATTATTCCAAACTAAGAAGTTTCTTTAACAAGGCTCAGGAAGCCTTTAAAAACAAAATTCAAGCTGATACTAAAGTTTATGTGAAATTTATAGGGACCTAGACTGTCCATTACAATTTAAAAAAGAAAAACGAATTTATACACTTACACTACCTGATTTCAAGATTTATTTTAAAGCTATGGTAATCAAGACAATGTGTTGTTGATGAAAAAATAGAGTAGAAATAGGATCAAGAGTCCAAAAATTGTTTCACACATATATTGATCAATTGATATTTGGCAAATATACTCATGTAAGTCAATGGGAAATGATAGTCTTTTCAACAAATGGTGCTGGAACACCTGGGTCTCCAAATGGAAAACAAAAAAATGACCACATACCATGCACAGAAATTAAAATCATCAAAATGGATCATAGAACTAAATTTGCAAGCAAAGATGATATAATTTTAGAAAATATAACGTTCTAAATATAAGTGTTTTGAAGATTTGAAAATATTTTCTTTTAGAAGAGAAGATAGGAGAAAATTTGTTACCTTAAGTTAGGGAAAAGTTCTTAAATAGGGCACAAAAGGCATGGACCAAAAAAAAGTTTGAGAAATTATACTTCGTCCAGATTAAACATTTTTCCCATCAAAAGACACCATTAAGAAAATAAAACGCAATCCAAAGATCAGGGGAAAACATTTGCCAGTATGTATCTGATAAAGGATTTATAGCCAGAACATATAAAGAACTCTTACAATTCATTCATAAAACAACAAACAACTCAAAGTTTTTTTTTTTTAACAGTCAAATGTTTTGAATAGACACTTCCCAAAAGGAGCTATACAATGGCCAACAAGCCCATAAAAAGATGTCAACACTGTCAGTCATCAGAAAAATGCAAACTAAAACCACATGAGATACCATCACACACCAACTAAAAAAGCTCAAATATAAAATATTAAGTCTTGGCAGGATGTGGTAAAACGAATTCTCATGAATTGCTAATGAGAATAGAGAAGAACGCAATCACTTTGGAAAATTGTTCGGAACTTCCTTAGGAAGTTAAACATACACTCAGCATACAATCCATCAATTCCACTAGGTACCAACCCAAGAGAAATGGAAATACCTCCAACCCAGATGTGCATAAGAATATTCATATGAATAGTATTCACAAATGCCAAATATAGGAAACAATTCAACTGCTCATCAACTGATGAATGTAAAACAACTGTCATCTGTCCAGATGACTAAATACCGTATGATTATATTTAGTTGAAATTGCAAGAGTGGTAAAATTATAGTGACAGAAACCAGAGTCCCAACTGTTGCATGAGACGATTCCTGCAAATGAATCAATCAGTATCTTGATTGTCTCAGGTCAAAAGAAATGGCGAGTTAGGACAGTTTTTGGACAATTTGAAAATGTTGAATATGGGCTCATATGAGAAAATGTGACTGTAATGATATTAAATATCTTGGGCATTATAACACCATTTAAAGGATTCTTAGGAGATACAGGTTAAAGTGTATAGGAGAGAAATGCACAGTGTCTACAATTTACTTTTTGGTTACTCAACAAAAAAAATTATAGAAATAAACATTCATATATTTACATGTTTCAATTTTCTGTAGGACTGAAAAATTTCTGGAGGGGAGGGTATAGCTGAAGTGGTAGAGCACATGCTTAGCATGCATGAGGTCCTGGGTTCAATCCCGAGCACCTCCATTAAAAAAAAAAAACTAATAATAGATAAATAGACCAAATGACCTCCCCCTCCAAAATAATAAATAAATAAATAAATAAATAAATAAATAAATAAATAAATAAATAAATAAATAAATAAATAAAAGGATTGAAAATTTTCTAAACAAAAAGTTGAGTGGGAAGAAAATAGGTTTTAAAAATATCAGAAAAAAATTAGGTATGATTCATTATTTAAAGATTCCAAAGAGGGAATACAAACTACTCAGACAAAAGAATATTATTACTCAGTACTAAAAAGAAGTGAGCCTTCAAGCCATGAGAAGACATGGAGGAATCTTAAACACGTATTACTAGGTAAAAGGCGGTATGATCCAACTATATGACGTTCTGGAAAAGGGAAGACTGTGGAGACAGTAAAAAGATCAGTGGTGGCCAGGGGCTGGAGGAAGGAAAAGATAAATAGGCAGAGCACAGAGGGTTTTTAGAGCAGTGAAACTATTCCGTATGATGCTATAGTGATGGATATGTGTCATCATACATTTATCCAAACCCACAGAATGTACAACACCAAGGGTGAACCCTAACGTAAACTGTGGACTTTGAGTGATAATGATGTGCCCGTGAAGGTGCTTCAACAGCCTAAATGTCCATCAACAGATGACTGGATAAATAAGATGTGGTATATTTATACAATGGAATACTATTCAGCCATAAAAACTGACAACATAACGCCATTTGCAGCAACATGGATGCTCCTGGAGAATGTCATTCTAAGTGAAGTAAGCCAGAAAGAGAAAGCAAAATACTGTATGAGATCACTCATATATGGAATCTAAAAGAAAAAAAACCAAACAAACAAAGCATAAATACAAAACAGAAATAGACTCACAGACATAGAATATAAACTTGTGGTTGCCAAGGGGGCGGGGGGTGGGAAGAGATAGACTGGAATTTCAAAATTGTAGAATAGATAAACAAGATTATACTGTATAGCACAGGGAAATATATACAAGATCTTATGGTAGCTCACAGAGAAAAAAACGTGACAATGAATATACAAGTGTTCATGTATAACTGAAAAATTGTGCTCTACACTGGAATTTGACACAACATTGTAAAATGATTATAAATCAATAAAAAAGTCAAAAAAAAATTTTAAAGACAAACAGACTTATTTACAAGACAGAAACAGATTCACAGACATAGAAAACAAACTTGTGGTTACCAGATGGGGAAGGGGTTGGGAAGGGACAGATTGGGAGTTCGAGATTTTTCAGATACTAACTACTATATATAGAATAAACAAACAACAAGTTTATACTGTAGAGCACAGGGAACTATATTCAATATCTTGTCGTAACTTATGGTGAAGAAGAATATGAGAACAAATGTAAGTGACTGAAGCATTGTGCTGTACACCACCAGAAATTGACACAACATTGTAAACTGACTGTACTTCAATAAAAATATATTTTTAAAAAATAGGTACCACTCTGGTGTGGGAAGTTGATTGTGGAAATCTACGGTGGGGAGCAGACAGGGGCATATGTGAACTCTGGACTTTCTGATTAGTTTTGATGTGAATCTGAAACTGCTTGAAAAAATAAAGTCTATTTTTTAACTAAATAGACTTAAAAAAAATTGTGAATGACTCCAGGAAAAAATTACAAATAGACAAGAAGGAATTAACCTAATTAAGTCCACACTACTCAGAAATGGTGGTCATAACCAAGGTTAAAAATAAAGCGTAGCATGTACCTCTCAGGAAAGCAAATACCAAGAGTGAACTGACCTCAAAATATTAAACATAGTTACAAGTGCCACCATTCCACTAGTAGAAATATACTTATGAGAAATGAAACACATATGTCCATGCAAAACTTGTACGTGTGTAATAGCCAAAAATATAAACAACCCAAATGTCTATCAACTGATGAATGAATAAAATGTATATAGTCATACAATCAAGTATTATCAGTAATAAAAAAAGGAAGGAAATACTAATATAAGCCAAAACATAGATGAGCCTCAGATATGTTATGGTCAGCCAAGAGGTTAAGCCACAAAAGCCCACATATTGTATCATGCAGTTTATATGAACTGTTCATAATGGACAAATCCATAGAGACAGAAAATGGATAAGAGTTTGAGTAGGGCTGGGAGGAAACACAGTGTGACCACTAATGGGTACAGGGTTTCTTTTCATGGTGATGAAAATGTTCTAAAATTAGACTGTAGTGATGATTGAGTATCTCTGTAAATTTAATTTTTAAAAACCATTGAATTGTACACATTAAATGAGTAAACTGTATGATATTTGACTTATTGATTGATAAGCTGTTTAGAAAGGGTGAACTTGAGTTTACACCTGTGGGTATGTGAATATGCCAACCAGATTAATCTCAGAAAGGGCAAGGAACTAGAAAAAGAACAAACTAAGTCCAAACTAGCAGAAGGACAGAAATAACTGATTAGAGTAAAAATAAATGAAGCAGAAAATAGAAAAACAACAGTAAAAATAGATAAAGCTAGGGCTGATTTTTTTTTAAAAAATGGGCAAATCCTTAGTGAGACTAAGAAAAAAAAAGGAGACGCAAAATCAGAAACAGAAGGGAAGACATTACAAATGATGCCACAGAAATTTTATTAAAAGATCAAAGGGACTATTATGAATAATTATATGCCAACAAATGGGACAAACTAGAAGGAATAGATACATTCCTAGAAACAAATCATCTACCAAGACTGAATTAAGAAGAAATTGAAAGCCTGAACAGACTGATGACAAATAAGGGAGATTATATACTTAGTAGAAGAAGAGAGAACGCATCCAAACTCATTTTATGAGTCTGGTATCAGCTTGACACTAAAACCAGACAAGACTCCACAAGAAAAGAAGACTACAGGGCAGCATCCTTGATGATCAAACGTGCAAAAATTCCCAACAAATATTAGCAAACTGAATCCAACAACACATTAAAAGGACCATACATTGTGATCGAGTGGGATTTATCCCTGGGAAGCAAAAATGGTTCAGAATATGCAAATCAATGTGATACACCACATTAATAGAATGAAGATAAAAATCACATGGTCACCTCAAAAGATGCAGAAAAAGTATTTGACAGAGTTCAACACCATTTCTTGATAAAAACTCTCAACAAACTAGGGACAGAAGCAGCTTATCTCAACACAATGAAGGCCACAGATACATGAAGAGCCCACAGCTAACATCATAGTCAGTGGTGAAAAGCTGACGGATTTCCCTCTAAGATCAGGAACAAGGCAAGGATGCCCACTTCCATTCATAAAAGCATCAAAAGTCATAGTTAGGAATAAACTAAAGCAAAAAGGTGAAAGATTGTACACTGAAAACTGCAAAACACTGATGAAAGAAATTAAAGACACAAATAAATGGAATGACTTCTCTAGTTCATGGATTGGAAAACTTTATATTGTTAAAATGTTTATACCACCACAAATAATTTACAGACTCAATGTAATTCCTACCAAAATCCCAATGGCATTTTTAAAATAAATAAAAAAGGAATCCTAATCTTCATATGTTCAATTACTGAACCAAAAGCACAAATGACAAAAGGAAAAGTGGACAAGAGGGTTTATATCAAACTGCAAAGCTTCTGCACAACAAAGGAAACCATCAACACAAGGAAAAGACAAATACGTGCATGTATGTGCATGACTGGGACACTACACTGTGCACCAGAAATTGATACATTGTAACTGACTGTACTTCGAAAGCAAGCAAGCAAGCAAGCAAGAAAGAAAGAGAAAACAGGAAAGGAAAAGAAAACATACAGAAAGGAAGAAAATATTGGCAGCCATATATCTGATAAAGGATTAATATACAAAATATATAAGGAATTCCTACAATCCAATGGAAAAAAAAAAAACCAAATAACCCATTTAAAAATGGGCAAAGGAACTGAACAGTCATTTCTCCAAGAAGTCATACAAATGACCAACAAGTATATGATGCACTCAACATTACTAATCATCAGGGAAATGCAAATCAACACCACAGTGAGATATCACTTCTTACACATGAGGGGCTTTGGCAAAAAAAATAATGTTGTTGAGAATTTGGAGAAATTGGAACCCTTGTACACTGTTGTAAGAATAAAAACTGGCGCAGCCATGATGGAAAACAGTACGGAGTCTCCTTGAAGAATTAAAAAAAGAACTATCATATTATCTGGCAATATCACTGCTGGGTATACACCAAAAGGAATGGAAATCTTGAAGAGATAGCTAAACTCCCATGCTGACCGTAGCTTTATTCACAACAGCCAAGACAGGAAAGAAACATCAATGTCCATCGACAGATGAATGAATACAGAAAATGTGATACAGATATAAATAAACACACACAGGAATTTTTCAGCCTCAAAAAAAAGAAGGAAATCTCATCACTTTCAGCAACATGGATGAGCCTGGAGGACAGATGCTCAGTGGAAGAAGCCAGATGCCAAATGACAAATATTACACGATCCCACTTCTAAAACAGCCAAACTCACAGAAACAGAGAATAGAATGGCTGTTGTCGGGGGTTGGGGGAGGGGGAAACAGGGAAGTGTTGGGCAAGAGATATAATGATTCAATTATGCAAAATGAGTAAATCCTACAGGTCTACTGTACAGTACAGCTTAGTGTCTAGGGATGACAATACTGTATTGTAAAATCTAAAGACAGTATAGTTAATAGGGTTGATCTTATGTTAAGTGTTCTTATCACAAAATCATAAATAAATAAAGAGGGAGGAAGGAAATTTTTCGAGGTGACAGATATGTTTATGACATTGATTGTGGTGATGGTTTCATGGCATGTACTTATGTACAAACTCCCTAAGCTGTATACACTAAAATATGTACCACTTTTTGTGTGCCAATCATAGCTCAATAAAGTGAGGGTTTTTTCCTTTAAGCTCAAAAAGGGATCTGAGAGCTATGTTCAAATTAAAAAAATAGGCAAATAAACCAATTCCTTACTGAACATTTATTCTCTGCCAGATACTGCTTTAGCTGACTCAGGCAAGTAACTCGGTTACTGTAAGTAGGTAACATTCACTCCATTTTTGAAATGGAGAACACTGAAGGTCAAAGAATTTGGCAAAGGACATACAACTAGTTAGAAAAAGTCACTGAGAGGTGGAAATCCAACCTCGGTTCTATTCTCTAAACTCTGCTACTCCAAAAAAAAGTCTGATCTCATTTCTTGGGACACATGGGCTTCTGAAGAGATGACAAAGAAACACTGAGTTTGATGAATGCCTAATTTGCAGGTAAGGAGAAGAATCTGAGATCTCTAATGTCGAGAGAGAATAGATTACAAACGCCAGAAGAGTTTTATTCTCTTCTGTATGTTCAGCACCTAGTAAGTATCAATAAATATCAATCATCAGCAAACAAGTGGGAAATAAACTACAAAACCAGCGAAATACATCAACAACACATGACTTGAGTTCTCTACAATGGGCCCCAGTATTTTACATTCGGGAAGCACTACCTATAACCTTTAAGGAATCATTGATGTTTGGAAAACTTCCATAACCCTTAAGTTAAAAAAAAAAAATAGACAATTTTTCCAAAGGGAGAGAAAACAACTATAGATCAAGAAAATTTGGACTGAATTTCTGAGCAAGTTTGGCCTTCAAAGCGCTGCCCTTTAGGAAACATAATGACATCTCTAACTCCAGTGCTTGACCAAGTGGCCTCATTGGCTGATGGATTACACAGTCTCTCCTCGGGGATCCAAAAAAAACTTACAGTAGGACAGTGATGTGGACTGTTGGCTCATTCCAGATGCACTGACTTGAATATATATATATACCCAATGTTCTTTGATTTGATAAGCCATTTCTATTTGATAATTGACCCCAAAGAGTTTCTTTATGTAAGAATAAGATGGTGTTCACCCACCATTATAAGGGAATGTATCTTTGAGTTTTCAGGATTGGGGAATGCTGGGCACTGTGCTTTAATTCCTCCGCACTCATAGCACAAATGTTGTCAGGGTTAAAGGTTCAGCCCCCTACCCTCTGGAAAAAATCTGAATCCCTTGAGAGACAGAGCTAAGTTCCACTGCCTCCAACCCACCAAACCAACCCATCTGAATGGCTCGTCAAACAAACTCAACTTTCTGATATCCTGGGATTTTATTTCTAACACAGCATGATAGACTCAAAATAAATTTAGGATAGTTTTTCTATTACTCTAAAACAATTTTAGGTCATTAATTTTATACCAGACTCACATGTAAAGAAGTCTAATATCTGTACATTTTTCTCATGTTCACTCACAAGTTACAGAAATCTTTTTTTTTTTTTGTAAATACCTTGAAACCGGGGCTACCCATTAGTCCATCCTTCCCATGTCTTCCTGGTTCTCCCTGAAAAAAAAAAAAATACATGGATATTAATATATTTTTGTCCTAACTTTTCTTTTTAGAGGAAGATAGTATAGGATAAATTTTATGTAAAGTAAAACACTTAAGAACTTTTTCTATCAAACTCACAGCGCGTCCAGGAAGGCCAGGAAAGCCATCACTCCCCTTTTCACCTTTGGCCCCCTGTATTCAAAGCAAACACTTAACAACAACGCTTACAGTAATGTTTCAAAATCGCAGCGCACACTTAAACAGGAAAGTAAGCCAACTTCCCTTCGTAGTGAGAGCTCAGGGAACTACAGAGCTTGTGTTGGCCCGGCAGCTTTGGGGAAAGCGCTGTTACACCACAAGACATTGAGAGGAAGATGGATGCAGAACTGTGCCAAGCATCTCAACACGGAAGCCACATCTGGGCAAAACTAACGAGCGATGCAAATCTTAAATACAGAAAGAACATAATGCCCCTTCAACGTGAAAAAAACAGAATTCTCAGCGGACACGTTCAAAGACTCTCTAACTCTCTCTGTAAATATTTTTAAAGTTCAGAAGGATCAATAACACAAAGTATTCTTATAGAACCCCATGCATGACAGGTACCAGGTATTTTTCCATTTTTTCATTGTTCTGAATAAATCCCCTGAGAAAGGTGAACAAAGCTAATTGCTGCAACAGTGGGCTGGGCTTGAAATTCAAATTTTCTATTTCCATTACACGGAAGGTTCAATATGGACACTTTGTTTTGTGATCTATACTTCCCTTTTTTCCATAAAATCCAGGTAATCCTTTATCTCCTTTGGGGCCCATTTCACCCTAAAAGACAAAAGATATATCCTGAATTTTAGAGGAAGGTGAATATTTCTCTTACATATTAAAGAAAAAATACACCACTAATTATAAACAACAGAGTTTAATAGGCCAATATCAAAATAAAATAAAGTTTCCTTACAAACTTGGAAAGTCCTATTTTCCAGGCTTTACAAAGAAAAGCAAGGACATTTGTTTCTATAACGGAGGCTTATACTATAAGGCTTATAGTTAAGAGAATTTATATATATAGTGAAACTTGCTAATCAAATTTTAAAATCTGTAAGATTAATGAAAACTTTAGAGGAAATCTGTCAAAAGCTTTACGTAAACTATGATATTCATCTTAACCCAATCATTTACTTTATTTTAATTCATTTATGAGCATTTATTTATAACACATTTGTCACATAAAGGACTTTCAGTTCGCAATAAAACACGGCATTGCTCAATTTAAAAAAGAACAGATTTCTCCCACCTTTGACCCTGGCATTCCATGAAGCCCAGGAAAGCCAGGAAGCCCACGGTCACCCTGAAAATAAAACCGAAATTAATTAAAGAAAACATGTGTCAGCCAAAAAAAAATCAACGTATATTCTTCAACCTCATTCTCGTCGAAATCCATTGGAAATAAGTCTGCAAACAGTTAAAGGCACAACTATATTAAAACCCTATCTCTAAAAAAAACAAGCTTCTTCTGTAGAGCACAGGGAACTATATTCAGTATCTTGTAATAACCTTTAATGAAAAAGAACGTGAAAGCGAATATATGTATGTTTATGTACGACCGGGACATGAGGCTGCCCACCAGAAACTGACACACTGCAACTGACCATACTTCAATTAAAGAAAAAACCCTAGGTCTATGAAAAACTAATCCTCCTTTGTCCAGATTTCACTTATGATCAGAGCCAGGAAGTATCTGGGGCCAAGAGAATCTCATCAGCAATCCTGACCCCACCCTTAGAGAGTAGTCACCCATTCTAAAAATATTCAGGCTCTTACAGTGCTAAGACAGAGGAGTTAAGAGAAATGATTGAGTGCCAACGCTCTGGTGAGACCCATCCTCTGAAGTCCTGTCCAGCTCAGTAAGGACAGACCCTGAGCTGAAAGTCTCAAAACATTCTAGGAGTTTTGTTTTGTTTTGTTTTGTTTCCAATTGCTGATTTCAGGAAATGACTCATGGTAGGTATCTATTCAGATGTGTCTATGCGGATGAACGTCCATGGTGATCTCCGAAAGAGGAGAGAGAAATCACAACAGCTTGGTATTCAGTGGACATAGTTTTAAGACTTATTTCTGTGGGAAATACTGGGTGCAGCTGTCTTAGCTTCAAAATCTTAATTGTCAAGACACAGTTAAGAAAAGACCAGTGGCCAGCACAGCACGATTTGGGTCAATTCCCTCTTATTTAGGCAAATTAAGACACTACGTACAAACAATTCATGATATTCTTAGTTTGTCTGGTATGGGGAGAGGAGGCTGTGACTATTTACCTGATTGATGGAATTCTTTAAAATCTTACTTTTAATAAAGGTTATTGATTAATGTGTTTTAAAGAGTGACATAGTTACTCAAGGCATAGAACCCTTCAGAGGCAACTCTTCTCACTCTGACATTTCGTCTCTCTCTGAGTTCAAATCGCCAAACCACGTGGTTACCACATTTTCAGTTCCAGCCCTATCTACTGCTCATCGTGAAAGATGAAAGACAAGAATTAATCTCTCACGCCACCAACACTATCTCCCCATCTCCATTTCTAAGAAGCACAAATCCCCCGAACCTTCCATCACAGCTCTGGTTACATCAGTAGTCAGTATTTATGATAATAAGAGTCACAGCTAACTCATAACCATGGTGACAGCTCGCCTTTTCCTGCCCAAATGCTTGTTTTTCTTACAGTTAAAAATAGCCTGATTTTTTTTTTTTGGTGGTGGTGGGGATCGACTGCTTAATTTCCTACAAATTTGCTGCACTATCAAACCTCAAACTATCTCCAACTGTCAAAATCTCTTCTAAATATATATACTGAAATTTTCATATTCTTTAACATGTCCAGAGCCTCCTCATTTGTTCCAGCACAGACTTTGTTGTTCTGTCTCTGTTTATTCCCTTGGAATTCATGAGACACAACTTTCTTAGACCTTCAATTTCGGGAAGTGTGTTTATACTAATCACGTATATAATTGATTATTTGCATATGCCAGTATAATTTGGAATTTTCTTCCTTCAGACCTTCGAAGGCTCTGCTCCAGTCCCTTCTTGATTTCAGTGGCACCAGTGAGATGTTTGAAGCCTTTCTGATTCTGATCACTTGTATGAGGAATGAGGAATATTTTTTTGGCTGGTGGCGGTGGTGGCTGTAGCATTTTCCTCTCGAAGAATCTTTGTTTACAGTGTCTCAGACTTTTACAATGTTAAGCACCAGTGTGGTCTACACTATCCATGATACCAGCTGCGGTCTACAACATCCATGATACCAGGTGTGGTCTACGCTACCCATGACGTCAGGTGTGGTCTACGCTATCCATGATGTCAGGCGTAGTCTACAACAACCATGATGCCAGGCATGGTCTACACTACCCACGATGTCAGGCGTGGTCTACACCACCCACGATGTCAGGCGTGGTCCGCACCACCCACGATGCCAGGCGTGGTCCGCACCACCCACGATGCCAGGCGTGGTCCGCACCACCCACGATGCCAGGCATGGTCCGCACCACCCATGATGCCAGGCGTGGTCCGCACCACCCATGATGTTAGGCACTGTGGAAGACTTTCATGCACAGGGACCTCAGCTTGTACACATGGGCTCAGGCCACATATCCCAGCCCCATCCACACGTCACATAGACAAGCTTCCCTCAGTTACCTCCAAGCATATAGACAGACACACAACTGTGCTGGAAGGCCCTCGGAGAACAGGGACAGAGAAGAGGCCTGCAGACCCTGGGAATGGGATTGGGGTGATTTCTGCAAGGAGTGCCAGGGCCCAGGAGTGTGGTCTACATGGGGTCATGGGCTACATGTGTGCCTCTAGGCTGGCCCTGCGGACCCATCACTCCCCACAGAGAAGCACAGCTGAAGCGGGGTCGTCAGGGATTCTGCTTCTCTGAGGGCATTAATGGCTAAGTTTTCTCAAGTCTTCCTCTCCAAGCCTTGTATCAGTTACTTCTAAGATTTTTTGTTGATCTTTAACTCTCCTAAGATATTTGACGGTTCCTGATTATCAGCTCATTGGAAGCTGACAATAAGCTCCCAGTGAGGACTGTTCATTGACTAGCTTCACTACAATATGGTCTGGTTGGGTCATTTCACTGGAGACCTCTGAGCATCAGAGAATTCCCCACAGTACAAAAGAATTTTAGTAGTATTCCATCAAGTTTCAAGATCAAAATAAAAAGAAAGATAAAGCCTACTCTTGAGCAGGAAAACTCAGCATTGAAATTATGTCAGTGTTTTTAAAATTAGTCCATAAACTCAAAGGAATCCTAATTAAAATGTATATAGGAATTTCTAAAAAATTGAAGAAACAATACTGAGCTTTATCTGGAAAAATAAGCATGCAAGAATGGCCAGGAAAATTTTGATCATAAAGAATACTGAGCAAGGACCAGGCCTGCCAATATTAAATCATATTATGAAGTGACAATAATTAAATAATTTGGCAGTGGGGAAGATGTAGACAGATAAATGGAACAGAATGGAAAGTCAAAAACACCGGATCCAAATGAAAATGGAAATTTAGTGATAATGATGGCTTTTCAAATACATGGAGAAAAAAATGAAATTTCACAAACCCTGTTGTAGCAACTGGCTATCCTTTAGAAAAAGAAAGGGAAAAATACAAATGCTCATCTAACTACTCCAAATATCAAATATTTTAAGGTTAAAATATAAAATAATAAAAATTATAAAAATAAAATAATGAATAATTATATTCAAAATGTTCACATTGAACTTTCCTATACAGAAACAAACACAGGAGAAAAAAAAACTTTATATATATAAAAATACATATAAATTTCTATATGGCTAAAATTCTAAAAACCAGATCAAAACACATAATATAAGCCAAGAAAAAATATTTTCACACAATTTATGACATGCATATAAAAAAAAATTTTTAAAAAGATGAACAGCCCAGTGGGAAAAAAAAATGGGTATGAATAAAAAGGAAACTACAGAGAAGTAAGAATATTTCCAAAAACCACATGACAAGGTACTTTACCTTACTTACTAATAAAGAATTGCAAATCAAACCAGTAGCATTTTCAAGTTACATCGCTGAAAATTAGAAACATTCATGAAATTCAGTGCTAATAAAAGTCTGAGGAAAGATAATTCCACACAGTCATTGCTGGAGTACAAGCTTTCTGGGAGGTAAACAGGCAATTTTCATCAAAGTTTAATTAGAAATTTAACCCATTGATTCTATAATCAATTCCACTTCTGGGAAATTTTCCTATGGACACACTCAGAAAAATGTACTGAGAAATATATAAAAAGATGTTCATTACAGTCTTGTTAATGACACACAAACACACACACACACACACACACACACACACACACACACACGACAGTAAGGAACCACAACATTCCTAAGTTAACAATTTCTTAAATTGGGTAAGAACCCCTATCATCTGTAACTGTGATTAACTTTCTGTTTCTAGTTCCTTCCAGGAAACCTTTTTGAATTTTCAACTTCCCTCTAAACTCCTAGAGAGTTTTACTCAACTCTCTTCTTTGGCACTTAACATACAGTTACTTTGTATGTGTTATGTGCTTGATTAGATCCTAACATCTTTGACAAAAGAAATCCATTCCGATTCATTCCTATTTTGTCACAGATATGATCACTATTTATTAAGTGCCCAGATTCTCTCTACATCCAAGCATATGGGGGCATCACACTTTCCTGACTCTGGACATTGCTGTGGTTTACAAATTTTGCTCTGGCTAATTAAAGGTGAATGGAAGTGGTTTCAGGGCCACTGTTTGATTCTCTGGGCACCTGCTACCATGATTAGTTATAACCTAGACAGTGAAACTTCCTGAGAGGACAGTGGAGGACCCCTTACCGCTGCTAATTAGCATGTAGTTTTATGAGCAAGAACCGGTTTTGTTTTAAGGCACAGGCATTTGGGATTTTTTTTTACTGCAGCAAAACCTGCTCTCTTCTAGCTGATGTCTTGCTTGTGATTCATGATAACTTACTGAATATACAAAATATTTTCATTTTCTAAAAAATAATAAACACTCTTGAATCCTCCAAGATAATTCCAAAAAAATAATTACTTCAGGGAATCACACTCTTGGTTCCATCTGAGTTGACAAGAGATTAGAATCAATAAGAATCCACGATTTACAGTAAAACGGTTCCATTTTCTACAGGTTGCCTCCAAAGCTTTCATGAGGGATGAACATGCCTTCTTTGATGTGCCTGTCCATCTCACAAGTTGATCCAGACTCCCAGTCTCCAAAGTGAAGTCGAGATTACGTATTTGAGTACCAATAGAATATGAAAACTAATTTTTTTATTAAAGTATAGTTGCTTTACAATGTTGTGTTAGTGTCAGGTGTAGAGCAAAGTGATTCAGTTACACACACATACATATATATTCTTTTTCAGATTCTTTTCCATTATAGGCTATTACAAGATATTGAATATTGTTCCCTTGTGATCCACGGTAGTTCCCTGTTGTTCATTTGAAAACTAATATTTTTTAAAATCTTTCTTTTAAAATTCCTCGACATGTGTCTGTTTTCAGTGCACACTGGCTTTGTTCACTAGCACAGCGTATACTTCATACGTATATATGGGACTATATTCCCCAACGTCTTCCACTGGAAAGATTTTGCAGCTTAAAAGTTGGATGATCTGTGATCCACAGAACTCTCTCTCCTCCTCCTTTGAGAAAGCTTTTTTCTTTCTTTCTTAAAACCTCTACTTTTGAGACATGACAGAAAAATCTCACAGGTGCACATGGAAAAGAAGGACCATGAGCCTTCTCTCTCCTGGCATTTCACCTTGAAAGCGAGTCCGCAAGTCCGCCCCTTATTCAAAGTGGGGAAGTATGTCAACGTGGCATTGCACGCCACCGGTGTAGGTTTTCTTTCATCTATTTCAGCAATGTTTTGTAATTTTCAGTGTCCATTACACATGGACAGTTCATGCATATTAACCAGAGAGAGGGTGGAGTATAGGCGCAGACACAGCCAAGAGGGTAAATGTAGCGGCAAGAGGTCTAGGGAACGCCTGTCAGATCGCTTCAGATGGGCACTACAGCATTTAGGGAAACGACAAAGGATAAACTAAAGGTATTGCCAAAACGGTGGCCTTAGGGAATCAGGAGGACGGCGGTCCCAAGAAGCAAATCGTCAATGTCGTCATCATCCCCTTCACCATCACTAATCTGGTGTTGAATTTTGGCCATTCACAGGCACGGCCTTATGGAGTCTTTACAACAAGGCTACGAAGAGATGCTTAGGAGCCTCACTTTCTAGATTTTGAAAACCACGTTTAAAGGGATTAAGAATATATGAAAATAAATATATGTATGTGTATGCATGACTGGGACATCGTGCTGTACACCAGAAATTGACACATTGTAACTGACTATACTTCAATCATAAATAAATAAATAAATGAATAAATAAATAAATAATTTTAAAGAAGAGATTAAGAAGCATGACTAGGAGGTTTAAGCAGTCTGAACTCAGAGCACAGCCTGGAACCCGTAACTGCATTAAGCCTCCTCACCCCGCAACACACACAGACAGAGATACACACACACACACAGACGTACACCTGTGTCTGGGCCATGGTGCCACCAGACAGCATCATGGGTAGATCACTCTCCCTGTTTGAGAAAGAAGGAAAAATAGTGGCCACTTTACCAAGCCAGTTCCATTTCTCCCTCTTAGGTTGCTCTTGGCTTTGTGTTAATTTAAGAAAAAAAAAATTGTGTGTCTTCAGATACACTGCAAGAAGAAAAGCCACTAATATGCTAAATGTTAACGTATCCGCCCCAAACAACCCTCATACTTGGTCCTTTATTACTGTTGTTTCAGCGTGTATATTGAAGTTCCTGGAGTCTAACCAACTGCGTGACAGATATCCTGCAATACCACTTCATTGTTTGTCTTTCGAAGCGCAGGTCACAGGGCTTGTGCACATAAGAAAGGCTGACACGCAGCACAGGATGTTCAGGGACCGATGCTGAGAGCCACGGAACAATGAGGTCCTCAAAGGACAACTCAGACGCTCAGTGCTCTAACAAAGAAACCATACAGAACGCATCATTTGTTCCATAGTGAAACCTCAGGGAGAATTAATAGATTTTATGTCTTAAACCCAGAAAACCCAAGTGATGAGTTTGTACAAGGTCTGGCTAAATTGGAACGTAAATTATTAGATAAACAACAAGATCCGATGCTATTACACAGGGAACTATATTCAGTATCTTGTAATGGCCTCTAATGGAAAAGGAATGAAAAGGAATATATGTATAAATGTATGAATGAGTCACTATGCTGTACACCAGAAATTAACACAGCAATGTAAATCAACTATACTTCAATAAAAAACATAAATTATTAATATTTCCTGTTTCCCCAGAATACTCAATGAGAAAACCTGTAAATACGTATCAGTTAACCAACACAGCCTAATGTAAGTCTTAACAAAATATATTTCTCCACACAATTTAAACATACAAGCTGAGGAAGTGTTTGGAAGTCCTAAAAGTATTTCTTAGCATCCAAAGAATAGCCTTAAGGCATGTTATAAAATGAGTAACCAATTTTGTAAATTTGTAAATTTTGTAAATTTGGGGTGGGGGACCCCTGCAAAATCTATACACATTCTGTTGTCTGAGGAACAAATGTCACAGTCGGCAAGAAAGTACATGTCATTTTAATTATCTTAAGTGGAAATTCCTACTATGGGAGTTTTCGGAGGAAATCCACAAGATGGAAATTTATTCTGGGAAAATATCCTAACAGAGAACACACTGTGTGGAACAGTCCCCAAAGGCTATGGTGCGATGCCCGGAAAAAGTGCCCTGAGCTCCCACAAGTCAAGACCATCACCGGGGTGTGTTTTCCTCTTTTCTGAAAGTTAAGAAACTGCACGATGGAGGAAGAACCAAGGAAAAGGCTTAACTTACTCACAAAGGGACTGTAGACCTGGATAAAGAATTCCCTGCAGCCACACGGAATGGGGGGCAGGGACTCAGACAGCAGCACGTGGTGACTTTGCCCCCACAGGGGCTGCATCAACCAGAGCTTACGCCCCGACAACGGACTGCAGGAAACAACTCTGCACGAAATCAGCACTGGACTGAAAACAGAGAACTTTACATAAACATAGACCTTGCGCACCCTATCTGAGTCCACAGAAGCACGGCTTTGTAAAATTCACACACTTCTCTTTTCAAGGCAGCGCAACGACCCATCACGACAGAGCTGTTAAAGACGCAGCAGACACATTACGGCTCTTTATTTTTAAATAAGATATTTTACTCCAACTCTTTTAAGATGGACAAATAAAAAGCCTCCTTTTTATCTTTGGTCTCTAAAACCCAAGTAATGGCAAAAAAGTAAATTAAGATATTCATTCATCCATTCCTAAGTATATTCACTCAAACATACATACACTTATATACCCCCTCCACCTTCGAATCAGGCAATTTGTGAGGATGTTAAAGAAACAGCTTACGTGAGAAAGACCCTGTACCAGGGACCAAACTAAGTATTCTTCATACATCACCGCATTTAATCCTTACCACAAATCTATAAAGAAATCCCCATTGTCTCAATGAAGAAAATGAGATTCAAACACATGAAGTAGCGTGCCCAAGATCAAAACCCTTAAAAGCAGCCCAGCCATCATGAGATCTGCCAGAGGTCCATCCAGAGATGGTACTGTAGCTGCTACAATTTTTTGCAACCAACATGAGCAACCGTACAATGGATGGAGTCCACGTCCGTGTTTCTCAGATGTGAGTGCTGGGCACGCTATTCTAAAAAAGGTAATAATTTTGCCAGAATAGTAGCGAGAAAATTCACATCTTTTTTTTTTTTTTTTTTAATCAGCAAATAGCAGAATGCCTTCAGAGAATTTAGAAATAAGATCCAGCTTTACGGATCAAGCTAACCAATCACCATGGAGATCCGAGTAAATTCAACTGGGCATCTTGGAGGTGGACCAGCTGCCTGTACTCATGACTGAATCCACATGGAGGGACTGACATAATGAACATATTTACAGAACATTGTACTTCAATAGGAAGCTTGGCAAATCTCAGAGTTGTAGAAAAAGGAAGTTAGCAATACGAGTGTTGTCTGAACCCACTGAACCCCTACGAGAGAAATAAGTCCAGTAAGGCTGAGACAGGTTCCCACTGTGGCGAAGGACATGTGGCTTTTGGGCTAGCCCAGTGGCTAACCTAGGAACACATTCCATTCACCTAATTCTCTCTCCTTTAAAGGGGGAGCTTCCTATACGGCTTAACCATGGAGAGAGAACATGGTACCAGGGCAATGTCAATCCCTGTCCCATTTGACAGTGGGCATCTAATGACAACCACTTCGATCTGGTGATAACAGCCTTCCGGGAGCTTGACGGGCGATGGCCACCAACAAAGGTCTGAGCCCACATCTCAGAACTCACCAAGGTGAGCACTGTTCAGTGGGTGTCGCCCCAGATCGTGTCCTTCGACTGTGAGTGACTGCAATGACTGGCTGCACTTTTGTTTGTGTGTATTTACCTTTTCACCGTCTCTTCCTGGTTCTCCTTTGTAACCCGGTAGTCCTCGTGCTCCCTAAATTAACCACAAAATAAAATCCTGTTAATTACGTTTTTTCGGTTCACTAGAAATGGTGCTTCTAAAATACGTATAAACGCTGCACATACTTGTATTCCTGGGGTTCCTGGAACACCGGGTGACCCTGCCATTCCCTGGTATCCCTGAAGAAAAGTAAACAAGAAATAATTACTGTTTTATCATATCCACAAAGAACGGGCTCCCCATTTCAGAATTCACTCCCTCTCACGTTTCTTCCACAAAGACTTCACTTGGGGACTGTTTAAAAAACCAAAATATCAAATAGTAAATGCTTCATAAGGAATTCATATCCCTCAGTCTGAAATATCCCCTAGTTCAAGAAAAAAAAAATCCAGAAATGCTTCCATTAAAAGGAAAGCTGTGGGAGGGAAATACAGGGCCACTGTTCACAGTTCCTAGAGAAATGTTCTGCCCATGAGAAATAGATTCAATATATTCAAGAGAAAAACATGTAAGATTGGAGAATTAAACAAATGTAACACATTTTTTTAAACTACCTGATGAATGACCATCCGAGTTAACTTCTGGAATAAATTACATCTTGATGAGTGTTATTCTTCAGGGTAAGTCTAGAACAGCCTTTGGGTTGCCCAGTTCAGAAACCTGCTCATGTTTACCCCAGGACCGTGGCTGGGACACGTCCCCCCACCTCCCAAGGCTGAGCATTCTGCCGAGGTGAGGGTCACCTTCCTCTCCACTGCTTCCTACACATCCCTCCAGAAACTGGAGCCTTGGTAAAAGAGCACAACTTTTTTTTCAGAGACAGGCAAACCATTCTTTACTCAGCACGCAGCAACTAAACTCCAGAGCAAACCTGCAGGCTCTCAACATTTATGTAGGTTTCCCCGGGTCAATGTCACGTTGACTTGGACCACCTGGCCCCTGCAAATATTCACCTTTCTCATCCACGTCCCATCTTTCTCGGATCCTACAGTTTGGGTACAGCTTTTTTATTGTCAACAGTTACGAACACAGGTCTAATTCTTGTTTCCAATTATAGCTTCATTCTTCCTTCCAGAAGCTTCCTTTCCATGTGTCTGCACTGACCTTGGCATTCACTCACTCGTCACTACATGTTTAGCTGCAATTTTAGAGCCATCACCATTCCCTGGTCTTCCACTCCCACTTTCAAATATTCCTTTTACTCCTCTTTGCTAGCTCTAATAACAATAATAGCCACAATAATAATAATGGTTGTCTCAGAGAGACCGGTCTTACATCATTGCTTTTTCTCCTTTGATGCATACATTTCTCATTTTGTAAAGTGTGCTCAGCCACTCCCAGAAGGATGCCTATATAATTTCTATCATCAGCCACCATCTGTCCCTTCACATCCCATTCGGTTGTTCATAGAATGGATCATTATGCCTTCTCTAGTGTTCCTCAAACTCAAGTATTTCTCTTGAATCCAACTGCCCAAACTTTAAATATTGTACTTGTGAAGTCTCATAGCCAACCATTACATATTTCATACAAAACAACCTGCAGTTTTCAAACCCACCCTGTGCTGTCTGGGTTGGCACTGTCTCTGTCACTGAATTATGTGCCCCCTTGAGATGACGGCTCATGTATCATCTCTATATTTCTAGCACCAAACAGAGCATCTGTCACATTCTGTGTTAATCAGACACTGGAAAAATCCACCTCCCATCCACGCCGAACACAAGGGTGAACAACCTCTTTCCCCAAGGAACCACATTATACGTGGGCTGCTTCTGGTCTCGAATGGAAACTCCAAGTAATACTATGTGGTTCATGGTCTCACGACGGGTGAGAAGAAAGAAGAAAGTCAATCTACACAGTTCGCTCGGCCGCTCCAGTTAACACAGAATCTCTTCCATGCAACCACTTTGGAATCAGAGGGGATTAGAATTGTACTTCAATTGTCACTGCCACCACATCCCTGCACACAGCTAGCTTACTTATAAATGACGCCACTCAGATGGGTCAACGCCCTGTGTGCACAGTCTAAAGGCTGACATGACTTACGACATGCCATTGTGATTGACAGAAATCAATGTAGCACTGATTTATATAATTATTTATCATGTTCCAGACTAAGTACATCACCTTTGCTAATTCCCTTAATCCTCACGACCGTCCTTTATTGTAGGTTCTGCCTTATCCCCATCTTCAGATGAGGAAACTGAGGTACCGAAAG
The DNA here is from genome assembly GCF_048773025.1 of Camelus bactrianus. Taxonomy (NCBI): domain Eukaryota; kingdom Metazoa; phylum Chordata; class Mammalia; order Artiodactyla; family Camelidae; genus Camelus; species Camelus bactrianus. Next base: position 36,911,347 of record NC_133558.1, read on the forward strand.
TTAAATAACTTGCCCACAGTTACATCGCTCGTACGTGGAAAGAACAGGTGGAAACACCCTCATCAGAAGACACTTTATGGTGCATCAGACCTTTTGATTCGAGAATGATTCATCAGATTCGAAGTCCATTTGCCAGACTACTTTGAAATCATTTAGAATTCTGAAGACCCAGAGGAAAAGAATGTTCATAAAATTCCTCAAAAGAAAGTTACCACGGAGACTGGCAACATATCAGAATGGTCAGTCATCAGCAAAGTTCCCACTTCATGAACTGTTTTCTTTCACAGGTTTTCAAAAGTGAAGTCAAATGGCACATCAGCTTTATGGCATTTTGCAAAGAGCTAATCTTTTGTAGAAGATTAAAAGCTGCCATGCCATCGCTCCCCGCCGAAGGAGTTCACGTGTGCATCTCTGAGAGAGGACACATCACGTTCTGGTGAGTTAAGGCAACGTGGAGATGCCCCAGACAGTGTTCCCAGCTCACCTCTGACTCATACCGTGACCTCAGGCAAAGTCATCAAATCCCCAAGTCCTGGGAGGCCACACCGTGGAATGGAAAGACAATGAATTCTGAAATTGGAAAAGACCATGGGCTGGATCTTCGCTCCTCCCTTCACTTTCTGTGGGACCTGGGCTGAGTCATCCCGCCCAGCGAAGCCTGAGCTTCTCCCCATCAGCCGGGATGACGATCCCCGCGTCACTTCCGGAAAGAAATGCACGGACTCACAGGTGAAAACGTCTGGCAGGTGTTAGGAACTCAGTACACGTGTGCTCCTTCCTTCCCCTCACACTCGGCGACTGTTGCACGGAGCACAAGAACACTCGTGCAGAACACTGTTCTGTAGCCTTCATGGCCACCGTTGGTGGGTGAGGAATAGCAGGTCGGGGCATCACATCCTGACGTGGCCTCTTCTCAGCCTTCGTACGGATCTCATGTTGAATACATGTGTTTCCCAATGGTCCCGTTCGCTTTGTCTTTGGAAGACTGCAGTACAGGAATAATAGCTTCCTACCGTGTGAGAACCAGATTGTTGTTTTTCTAACTTACAATGAGACGCATTCTTGAAAACTTAGTCGTATAAAGAAATTCAAAGGTTATTTTAGAAGCTAGAGGAGGCATGATTAGTAACAAAATAAGGAAAAAGCAAAACCGCATCCAAGCTGGGGGATCCCAGGGCAAATCACCAGAAGAAACTGGATGAAATTCAGAAAAACAAGGTTTGGAAATAAAAATCAGGAAAATAAAGGTTAATAGGGAGGACTATTACAACACAGAACAATTTCCAAGAGGAACAAGAAATCAAACATCGGCTGACTCATAGCAGGGTACACTAGAACAAGAAAATGCCCCGAAACGGGAAAAATGATCCGTTTTTTATATAGCTTCCTCAGCTTTTATTTTTCTAACTATACAAGTCTGTGTTTTCTTGTAGAATTGTAACTTTCCCATGATCGTTGACTGATTAATCCTGCTCAACGTTAATTGCGCCGTTTTGCAATTACTAGCAGGTCCAATTACCCACCCTACCCCCGACTGCAAGATTCCTGACACTGTCTTTTCCATGTTCACACAAGTCTCTTTGTAAATGAGTCATTTTTTAGGGGAAAAAACGTTCTCGCTGCCAAATTGTAGGGTTGAAGAGTACAGAATCAATTTATTTTATTCCATGATTCAAAGTTACGATGCTCCAGGAAAGATGTATAGCTTTGAAAAGGAAATTAAGAAAACCATCGAATGTGCAAGGGTCACGATCTCTTTTGAGCCTAATTCTCATTGTACCATAGAATATGCTGCCAATCTAAACGTATCCTTTTTTTAAGTAGTGAGGCTAGAGTATTTCATTTCCTTTAAATTCTCTCAACTTAAAAATGAGAATGAAATCTAGAGAAATCATTTTGGATGTCACTCTTCTTTTTAAAATGTAAGAATGTGATTTAAAGTTTATTCAATTATTACATAATTGTCGTCAATGTTTCCCAGAATTCCAACACATTCTCTTAGGTACCCAGCCAGGGTAGCTAGGTAACCGAAATCAAGTGTATGGTTTTAACGTCCACAGTGGATTTTTCCAGTCATTGGCAGACGTTACAGCTCTACACAACGATATGCTAGGAATATTCATAAGGTCTGTGTCTTTCCAGGTGTATCAGTTTGTTGGCCACCAAATATGAGTCAAGGAGTTTATACGCTTTAAGCGATTGCTCAAAGTACTTGAGTCATAGATCAAATGAACAGATGTCAAATTACACCTGCGCGAAGATCTAAGAAAGAATTGCGATGCTGTGGGAGGCAGTCAGGGGAGCTTTCCGAAGGGACAAGCTCAAAGGAACAGGAAAGGAACACAGCACATCAGAGGAAGCCCTTCGCTGTGCCCTGCGTCATGGCAGGGTGCCCACACCCCCGGAGATGCAGGCTGCAGAACAGGACCGAAATGGGCGGCTGGGGGCTACACTCTCAGCTTGAGAGGATGATGAAGGACTTCGATCTTTATCCAAGCCACTCAACCAGGGGGTCACACAGTCAGACTTGAGTTTTGAAAAGCTCACTTGCTGTGCTGCGGAGGGGAAACTAGAGGGGGCAGGAAAAACACAGCAAGGAGGTGGGAGATTCTGCAGGGGAGACAATGGGAGGCAGAACCTGAGTCCCTTCAAGGGTATTTAGTCTGCCCTGACGATGGGTAACAGAAGGGGAGGAGCCTGGAGTTTGGGGATGGTGTCCAGGTTTCTGGCTACTGATGTCACTGACCGAGAGAGACTCTGGAGGAAAAGACAGTTGAACTGGTTGCAAAATATGAAGTAGCACAAACGTCTAAAAATGTTTTCATGGACTAATATTTCTATTTGACAATGAGAAGGTATATGTTTCTGTGGAATAAAAAAACAGAATTTCTACTTCAAATTAAAGCAAACTCTATTTACTATAGAGATCTTCTTCGACTTATAATGGGGCTGCGTCCAGAAAAAAATCCATCTTAGGTTGAAAATATCGTTAAGTTGAAAATGCATTGAATACACCTAACCTATCCAGCATCATAACAGTCCAGCCTCCCCTAAATTTCCTCAGAATACTTGCATCAGCCTACAGTGGGGCAAAATCATTTTATTAGCGAGAAAGAAGGTGAACTGGCCAAGCGGTGGATACTTCGTTTGAGGCAAAGGGGCCACATTTTGGTTCATCAGTGACACTCTCATTGGAGTTTTGTGTGTGGGTCTGTGTGTGTGTGTGTGTGTGTGTGTGTGTGTGTTTGTGTGTGTGTGTGTGTGTCTGCGTCTGTCTGTGTGTGTGTTTAATGGCAGTGGGAGACAGTGAGACAACGAACATCTCGGATAAGGAACCCAGACTGAGGAGAAGTAGGAGTTTCAGGTAGAAACTGTTCTCTCTAGAAGGATGTTTCATACACTTCATAATCGGACCGCTTCTTGTAAATCTCTTTTCCAAGCTACATAATAGTCATTCCTTTGGCTTTTATTCTAATGTATCCCATTTTCCAAATCCTTCATCTCCATGGCAGTCAGCCCCAAATTCCCCACAGCTCTTAAGCCATCGGGTCCACAATTGGTACCATATTCACTGAAGTGTCTGAAAAGAGGAAAACACAAAAAGCGTGTCTCGTGTGTGGGTCCTATTGTTCTGTTATTAGCAACTGGCCCCTGTCAAGCTTACTCAGCAGGACTGAGTGCTAGTTTTTAGCCCTTTCCGCCCTTTCTGCACCACCATTCTTGAGGATTTGAGAATTCTAGAACAGCATCCTTGCATAGATTACACCCCAAGCTACTGAACTCCTCCCTGCACGGACCATCTTCTGAGCACTTCCCTCTTCTGAATGAATTCCAGATCCTATATACCCTCAAAGCATAGAATCCTAAACCGAATCCAACACTCCAAAAGCAGAACTGTAATTTTTCTTAATACAGACATCATTATTTTACTAACAGTTGCCAAAATTTGCATTATTCTTTCAGGCTGCCCATTACGTATGCTAATTCCTCTTTTAACGAGGTTACATGTAAGTCCCATCTCCCAGACCAGTCTTCTGGTAGAATTCAATTTCACTCCGTTAGAGTAGCCATCCTCCCAGTTGGCCAAATCTTTTTGGATCTTTGTGTCACCCTAAAGGCCAAAATAAATTCCAGAAATGAAATCAAGACTTTAAAATTCTTAAAAATCATATCAAGTAAATGAGCATATAGTAGACCATCTAATGCTTAAAAAAAAAAAAAAAAAGAATCCTAGAAGAAATAAAAAGAGAAATATTTGATTGTGGGGAATTTTTAACATTTCTAAAATTTAAAAACAAATGTCTAAACCAAATAAAGACATAGGACATTTCCGACATATATATCAAAGGATAGATTATCTTGGAGTGTAAGAAGCCCATTAATCGATACTCAAAATACCATGACATCAACAGAAAGCAGGTGGAGGCCAAGAAAGGACAGTTCACAAAAAGAGAACTCCCTCTGAATGCCAGACTTCTATATTCAGCCTCTCACTTAAAATATCTACCTGAATGTCTAACATAAAACCCTGATACATCCAAAAGCATCCTCCTGACTCCCCTGCCCAATTTTTCTCGACCCCATCCTTCCATGTCTCATTGGAGTCACCCTTGACTTCTCCGTCTCAGACTCACATCCAACCCACCCTCTACATCAGCAAATCCTGTCGGCTCTACCTTCCAAATATCCCTGGAACATAAGAGGTTCCCTTCACCTCACTCCCACCATCCTGACGCTAGTCACCATTATCTCATTCCTAGATTATTTCAAGAGCCCCCTTGCTTTGGTCCTTATCGCCCTAAAATCTATTTTCAACTCAGAAGTCTTTCAACTCAGAAGTCGGAGTGATTTCCTTTAAAAATAAGTTACATCACATCATTCCTTTATTTAAGACCCTCTCAGGAGGCTCCCGAGGTCCCCTCAATGGAAAGTCAAAGTCAAGCCATCACAAGGTCGTAGAGAGCTCTGGGGGGTCCCCGCCCACCTCCCTCCTACCTCACACCTTCCCCTCCGAGCACCTGCCCCATCCTCTTTTCACCTGAGAAGCTCATGTAACTTTGACCATCATTTCCATCTTTGCATCTCCTCCTCTGACTGATACTCCCCATCCGTGCTGACTACCACTCCTGTAGGGTTTACTCCTCCGGAGACAGCTGGCCCCTTCTGGAATCTCTAGACCACTCGGAGGCGCCCTGGGGGCAGGGGGCACTGCATCACTGGCGTGACTGTTGACCCATCCACTCTTTTGGCTGTTGGCATCACTGCTGGCCAGTCTTCCTAAGCCCCTTCTTAAGGCCAGTATGGAAAATCCCCTCCAGAATTCCACAGCTCGGTCCAGGTCAGCCTGCCTTCTTCGCAAATACGATGGCTTTCCTGAAATCTTAGAAAAATCGGCGTTGGCCTCATCTGGCACCGTCTTCTTATTTTCCAGATGAGAAACCTGAGGCCTATGAAAGCAAGGCAACCTTTAACAGCAAAGCAGAGGGTGACACAGCCCCAGATCTTTCCAGCAACTAGCTGGGCTCTGGTTTCAGCAAAGTCGTCCCCTTCTCAAAAAGTAACTAACAATGACCGAAAAAAGACAAGGAATGAGCACCATGAAAACATGAACTTCTACCAAATCATAAAATAGCCCTATTATGTTTCAGTAAATGGCCTTCTTTAAAAAAATCAGTGTCACAGCAGCACGAGGCCTTAAATAGGTGTGCTACTCTGAATTATTGAGCAGGACAGATATATAGTTCCTCTGCCCCTCTTTTTATCAGGATAAAAGAATAAAACAGTCATAAGCTTGGACACTGAGCTGACAGAAGTTATTTCACTGATAGAGAAATTAAAAAGCAGTGGAAGCGTTTGAAAAAGAGCTGTTTAATTTGGGTTGAAGGCATTTTCCTTATGAAAATGAGTATTTCTCCAGGGTGGAATAATTTCCTATTTAAAGCTTCAGTTGACTTGGCCGGGTTATAACGTGAAAAAGATCCAGATTGCTTACTGAGGGGGGGTTGCACAGAACCAAATCCAAACAAAGCAGAATTCCCTTCAAATTGTTCGGCCAAGTTCCCTTGGCCAGATGGCTTCAATCACCAGCCAGAGGCTCTGCCCACACCTTCCCACCCCTACTGTGCGCTGGCCCTGGACACACGCTAATGACCCTCAGCTGTTCTGGCTCCCAGGTTGACTTTCTCTTCCTGCCTGGCCACCCAACCTCCTATCTCCTGCAGAGGGGAAAAAAACACGGGGGAAGGGAGATATTTAAGAAAAAAGTCATCCCATTGGGTAAACTGGGTTAGGAGCTGTGTATCAGTTTCCCGTTGCTGCTGTAACAAATGACCCCAGACTCAGAGGCTTAACACAGCACCTACTTCTGGTTCTGGAGGTCGGAAGTCCAAAATAGGTATAGGGGGCTAAACTCTTGGTGTTTCTGGGGCTGTGTTCCTTCCAGAGGCTCTCGGGGAGAATCTCCTCCTACCCTTTTGCAGCTTTGGAAAGGAGGCTGCCTGCATTCCTTGGCTCATGGCAGCCTCACTCCCATCTCTGTTTCCATCATTGCGTCTCCTCCTCGGACTGTGATTACACCAGGCCACTCAATTTAACCAGGAAAAGATCTGCATGTCAATGTCCCTTTGCCCTGAAAGGTAACATATTCACAGATCTTGGAGATGAGGATGTGACATTATTCTGTCAACTACAGTTGGTTAGGTCTTCCTCTGACATCAGATACCCCAATACCATCTAACATCTAAATCGATGCTACATATGTGTAAGTGAATCACCCTGCTGTACACCTGAAACAATGTAAGTCAACTATATACCCATTAGAAGATTTTTAATAAATCTTAAAAAATAAAATAAAGATTTAAACAATTTAAATAAATCAGTAGATACCAAAGGGCCATATTTGTATATACACACACACAAAAACACAAATATAGATGTACTGGATGAGATGAGACAATAAGTCAATGATAGCTCAAATAAGAGTCATAGAGTAATGTGTATGATTTTGCCTTGGGCTGATTATAACTAATTTCCAGTACTACATTCATGGCAAAAAAGGTCCAACCAGAGCTGATAGCCTCTGGAAGGCACTCAGCTCTCAATACTGCCCAGGACTTTTCACCATGAAGAAAACAAAACCCTAAGTAACCTGGCAGCGCTCTCAGAGGGTCTCAGTGACGTTAAGAGGTACCAGCAGATGACATTTCAGGCCAAGTGTTCCGTATCCCGTGGCACGGGTCTCCAGGCAGACAAGGCTACTACCTTCATAAAACTCATCCCCCTCAGTGTGATTAGGGCAGAACCCCCCCCCAGTCCCCGGGGCCGTGTCTTCAGCGGGAGTGAGGCGTTGCATCGAGGAAATGCACCATCACATGACATTTGTGGCTGTCGCGATAAAGGGATGGGTCATAAGAGGAACTACAAGGCAAGAGCTGGCCCATCATGGGAGTTGAGGAGGAAGGCAAAGGGGAGATGCTGGGTTTGGAATCTATGCATTTCATTCAATCCAAACAGAAGCCGTCTCATGATAGACTTCTCCCCCTCCTCCCTGCAAACACACTACCTCGCTACTTCCAAACTTACTGCCTTGAGCAGCACCCCATATAAAGGTTGGCCTACCCATGCCCTTATCCAGTCCACACTTTCCCTCTTGTGGCTGGAACCAGTGCCCTCTCACCTACCAAAGGATTTTCTTCCTGCAAATATCCCTTTGCTCCCAAATCATCCAGTTGTCCCCTTCTGCCTCATTTTCATCATCATATTTTTTATGATGCTGATAACATCTCCTATCTTAAAAAAAAAGACCTTCATCTTCCCCACGCTACTGCTCCATTTCTGTTTCCTGCTACATCCCTCAGAAGCATCTATAGTCACTGTCACTGTTATCTCCCACTCTTTCCTGAACCCATTTCAATCCAGCGTCTCCTCAAAACCCCATTTACCAAGGTCCTCAATTAATTCTATAAAGCAAATCCAAAAGCGGGCTAGGCATAGAACTCATTTTTATCAACCTCACAGCAGCAGTGAGTGACACAATGGATCACTCCCTCCTTCAGATGCGTTCCTTCCTTGGCTTCTGGGATGCCTCACTCTCCGTGTTCCTCCTTCTCCACTGAGAGTTCTTTCCCAGCTTCCTTGGCTGGATCCCTCTCCTGTTTTTCCCATGTAAGAGAGCCCAGCGCTCAGTCCCCTGCCCTCTTCTCTTCTCCAGTTCTCCGTGCTTCCTTCCTGAATGATCGCCTCAGCCCAGGTGGGTTTAGATCCACCTATGTGCTAGGGTCCAGCCCGTGTGCTGTCATTCTCCAACACATTCCTGACTCAAGATGCCGGCCTCTACTATCCTCGGAGACGCCTTCGGCAGGTCCACAAATGCATGCTCAATTTCCCCCGCAAAACTTCCGTCTCCCCCAGTGTTGCCAGCTCAGGAAATGGTACCACCACTCACCCCGCTGCTCAAGCTCAGATCCTCTGAGGCTCCCTTGACTCTTCTCACATTTCATTTGATGGAGATTCTGCCCCTCTTTACATTAAGAAATCATCCAAGGTGGGAGGGTATAGCTCAGTGGTAGAGCGCATGCTTAGCAAGCACAAGGTCCTGGGTTCAATCCCCAGTACCTCCTCTAAAAAAAATACATAAATAAACCTAAATTACCTCCCCTCTAAAAAAAGTTTTAAAAAAGAAATCAGCCAGAATCTGATCACTTCTCTTCCCTTCCGCCACATCACCCTGGTCCAGGCCAGTCTTTCTTTTCACTCAGAATCTTGAACTAACCTCCTCCGTGGTCTCTGGTCTCCTGTTCCCACTCTCGCCCTGTATGACCTGCTCTCCACAGAACATTCCTATTTCTCTTCCTAGCAGTAAGCCAGTTCAAGTCGCTTCCTCTCCCCAAGCCCCCACACGGCAGCCATCCTGAAGGAGGCAGGGAGCCAGGGAACCGGAACCAGGACCTGTTGCCTAGAGACTTCTTTAAAGGTTTAAAATTAACTTCGAGTTGGCCTTAGGTGACACTTTTGCTTGAGTCATGGAAAAAGCCACCCTGAAGGTCTACAAAGCCCTGGCTACATCTAACCTACAGCACCACCTAGTTTAAGGGTCTCGCCTGCTCGAGCTAGCTTGACCATGTTGCATTAGCTTGACCACGTTGCCTGGGGGTCCCTCGTTTCCTAATTTTGGCCTGACTACCGTGTTGGAAGGTCCCAAGTTACCTGATCTTGTTTCTGCGGTGTGTTTGCACCACAGAGCAAAACGAGCTAGAAACCAAGCAGAAAAGAGAAGCCCATGGAAAGAGGACAAGAAACACCAAAGAAGACAGACAGAAAGACCCTGCGAAGACCCCAAGAGCGGGAGTTCTGACATCAAGCCGCCTGGGCTTAAGGCTCCCCCACTCAAGCATCTTTTCCTTTTCTGGGCAATAAAACAGTTTTCACCCTGCCCCTTTGTCTCCACTGTGAATTCTTTCACAGCCAGAAGACAGGAACCCACTCTTTGGGGTTCTCCCCCTTTTAGGGGGCTCCCCTGCCTGCTAACAATCCCAGTGGGTGGGTCCAGCAGGACTGGCCCACCTCCCAGGGGCTCCTCCGCTCTCCGCAGCCCCAGCTGGTCACCCAGTCTGTCACCTTCAGATCCTTTCTTTGACCCTCTCTCTAGAGAGGCTCACTTGTCTATTTAATCCCTTTTCCACGCAGCCCGTTGTACAAGATGCCCGTACATCGCTACTTCAAAATTTGGCTGTATTTCTGAATTAAATATGTCAGCAAACCTCTCTCAGGGACTTAGCAAGCTCTTCTTCTGCCCTGATGGTTGGGGTATTGGTGGTTTAACATTAGGCCTGTGGTTCTTCCATGCCTTGAAAATTGCTGACTCACAGTATATATCGCCCTATTCTTCACGGCAAGAGTTGATGTCTCATGATAAAGTCTCTTAGGAGATATCGGGGTTTTTTTTTTGTTTTCTTGGTGACAATTATTAAATATTCTAAAAGCTAATTCCTAATGTTTAGTTACTGTGATAAACATGCTGACAGATAACTTACCGGTAAATATTTGCCTAAATTGCTTTCAAATGGTTTTGCTTTATGTTTCCTTAATTCATAAATATCCCTGAAGTTCTCTTGAACCTTAGAGGAGATCTTTTTAAGTCTGATTATAACACCAGTACATATATTCTTAGGTAACTAAGAGCCCCTTTAAAAAGACTTTTAGCTTGAAGACTTCAAGTCAGGAAGGGGAAAAATAAATAAATAAAAGGATTTCTGAGCTCACTATTCATTGATACTGAGAATACTGGCTGGACAATTAAAAAAAATTTTTTTCCTTCCAGTTTTATTGTGAGATAATTGACATCTAGCCCCATATACTTTTTTTTCTTTTTTTCTTTTTTTTTTTTTTTTTGGCAGGGGGAGGTAATTCAAATTTATTTATTTATTTATTTATTTATTTATTTATTTATTTATTTATTTATTTATTTATTTATTTATTTATTTATTTAAATGGAGGTTCTGGGGATTGAACCCAGGACTTCGTGCTTGCTACGCACACATCTACCACTGTGCTATACCCTCCAATTTTTTTAAATGTACCCAAGATGTATGCAATTTTTAAGATACCTAAAAGGCAACTCGAACACTAATTCTACCACCCAGGTTGGCCCGCACGATGTCCTCAGCCTGAGTAAACTTTAGACAGCCTTCTTCCTGCCTCTAGGCCCCTAATCTCCCTTTTTCTTGGAGCATTTACTTTAGAAAATTTGTTCTTTCTCTGCCCCCTTTGAGATGTGAATCTTTTTAAAAGCTTCTTGCCAGTTTTCCAGCCCAAGGCTTTCTCCAGGACCCGGGAGCCATCTATCTGAAGTGTAACCGTTAGGAAAACAGCCCCCAGGTGCCCGCGTCTCCGTGAGGGGGTGGAGCCTAGCCTTGACAGGTGCCACTTAGCGAACGCAGGTGGCCTACCTGCAGAGGAAAGGGAGGCACTTGCCACGCTCAGGAATAACTCCATTTGCTCCATCTCACTGACCAGCCCTCCCCCCTGAAGCCCTCCAGGACGCTTCTCCCAGCTCAGCCCAGCACTCCAGCCCCTCCCTCCTCTGTTTCAGCTGAATGGAGTTGGCTCTCTCCCCTATTACAATAGTACTGAATAAAGTCTTCCTTGCCCGTTCAGCTTCACCCAGTGCAATTTTATTTTGACACTGTGATCCCAGGACTGGAGATGACTAAGCTTTCAGTACTCACAGGCTTACCATCTTGACCGGGTTGTCCAGGGTAGCCAGGGTTCCCAGGCTGTCCGGGGTCCCCCTAGAGAGGGAAAAAAAAAAAACTTCTCAGCACAAAACCACCAGCCACACTGTTTCAGGCAGAATCCATCAAGGTTCAAAGCCAATTTCATTACCGGGAGCTTTTATATATTGAGAAAACAAACAAACAAACAAACAGAAACAAAAACCAGAAATCTCAAAGTAGGGTTAGAAAAATGACACTATATCTACCTTAATAGTGAAAGGCTTTCTCTTATGTAAAACTTTCAATGATTTAATTCTGTGAGCATGACAGATATACCAAGGGAAGTACTTTTCACTGGTGTAAAATGTCAGTATTTATGGCAGGAGATGTTTTTTAGAATTTGGAATAAACTGCACAATGTCACAGCAACCACGGTTTCCATGACGGCAACCCTTCACTCAGAAATGTATAGATTTAATTCTGTTCTTAATGTTACACTACAGATATCAGTGACCTATGATGGAATAATTCAGTTCATGATTCTAAAAAAAAGAAAAACAGTGCCCAGGACACGCGATCTCACACGTGGGACTCAAGTTGAAAGCTGTACAAGAGTTATTTCGTTTTACTGTCAGTGCATCTCTGCCTGTATTTATAATCTCATTTTGACTCCTAAAATTCAAATATTTTCATCAGAGCGAGGCCCATGCCAAACAACTCTGCCCAAGCCCCATAGTCCCTGAATACGTGTAATACCAAAGAAATGACCTTTGCCACCACAAACTAGAGCTCTCCAGAGGATGTTATTCCGTACAGCCTGGCAACGAGCCCGGGTACATTCTGCGGAACTGCAGTACGTTGCACGATGGCATCGCTCACACGCACCCCAGTGATAACCCAGTGGTGTTAACCGAACACCAGGCTAAGGGTTCTCGCACGGAGCCAGATGTGCTGGTCTGAAATATGACTTCAGGCTCCTGGGTCGGGAGGTTTGTTCCTGAAATATAACTGGAAAAGTGGAAAGTACTATGTGAACTCTATTAAGGAGCCAATGAAAGAGGGATGGGCTCTTCGCTTGGGGCTGCCCAAGAGGTCGAGCCCGTGGAAAGGGAAACGCCATTTTTAAAAGAGATAGAAAAAGACTGGCTGCAAATCCAGGGAGAAGAATGACACAGAAACGTGTAATTTCTCGCTGAAGAGGTACATTTGTTGACTCTGATCCAAAGCCGTCCAGCGTCAGCAGGACATGAGGGAGCAATTTTCCCGTTCTCCAGGGTGTTCAAAGTTTTTCTTCCTTTTTTCAGAGGACTCACATTCATTTCTGGCCTCCCTGCCGTCCTTCTTTAACCGTGTTCAGACTGGACTCACTGGCTTTCAACAAACCCCGTCTTTGGTTTTCTCATGGGAAGATGTTCTTTCTTTTCCACTGAAGAGTCAATATGACAAGATTTCTTACAACCGCACCTCCCTTGTTCACACATCTTCTCCTGAAGACTTTTTCTACTGAAATGCGACAGTGGCTTCTCTGTCACTGACCACTTATGCACAACTAGCATCTTCTCAAAGTTTTCCCTTGGTGGGTCCTCATTTCTCATTTGGATTGAGACTTCTTGAAAGCATGTCAACATTTTCTACTTTTTTTTCCTTTCTTCCTTCTTTTTTTTTTTTTTTTTTTTTTTGGACAATGCTGGGTTATCAAACAGAGGTTCAGTAACCATTTGCTGATTGTTTCCAATCAGATCTCCTGTTAATGACCTCTTGACTTGCAGAATATTATCAGCAAAACCTAGCCTATCAGAACGATCTGAGAGGGTTTAAATTCTACTACGATGAGGCTGAAATAAAGCTTTGGCACAAGGAGAAATGGGATTTGTGTTTTTATGATGCATAAAAGTACAAAATAGACTTAACGATAACATTTTAAAAGAATCAAAATGAAGTTTCCAGGTTGGGGGAAAAAATTACCTGCAAGACAAATCCAATGTGACTTCTTAAGGACCGTAACGCTGGCCAACAGCCCCAAGAGGGAAAGTGATCTCTTTTGCAGGTTCTATTATTGCTGGTGTAGGTTTTATTGGTTATTTTGACTATTGCTCCACTGGTTTGTTTGCAAAAACTCAGGTAGATTTGCTGTTGTTTCCATAAAATTGGAAGAATAAAGTAAAACTCTAACTGACTTTGAAGACAAGGCCAATTAGAATAAAAATTCAATTTTATTACTGTAATAAAAGCTGACACCCAGTCTTTACTGATTGTTTATTATATGCTAAGCACTGCTCTAAGAGATTTACATGGATGAAATAACTTGATCCTCACAATAACTCCACGAAGCAGGTAATTTTACTATTCTCATTTTGTATATGTGAGAAAACTGAGGCCCAGAAAGGTGGGGTAACTTACGCAAGGTCACACAGCAGCAGCAGAGATGGGACTTGAGCTCAGCTAATTCGGCTGCATGCTGATTTAATTCATGCTCCTAAACACTATTCTCTCTGCCCACATCAAAATACATACACTGATCAGAACCCAATCTGGGGGCAGCCAGCAAATTTAACATGGAAAAAATTTCCAAATACAATAAATCAGACATATGACCTATTATTGTAAAACCGTGACTACATTTCCAATCTATTTTCTTCTACTTTAGTTGAAACATTTGCAATTTTAAAAAATAAGTATTCAGCTGAAAAGCAATCTTGACTTATGTTGAACTGACTCTGCACCATGGGATTTCTGAGTTGTTGACAGGGAACCTCATGGACTTAGCTAAAACATCCCTGCACGTGGCCTCTCAAGTGTGCAAGTATGAATAATTAAAGTGAGAAATGGCTGGGCTTGCAAAAGTCAGCTAATATTTTAAGATGCTCATTCTAAAACAAATGTCTCCTAAGCCCAAATCCCATGCTTATGAGCTCTCTTCTCAAAACCCTGTGTCTCCACCAACCCTCTTTGACTAGAAGGAATCCACTTCGTTTGGGAAAATTAACAGAAAACTCTGAATGCCCAGTGGCCCCTGAAATTTTCCAAAGGTTTTTGTATTTTAGACAGAGGATACTTTGATAAGCCAAATGAATCTTTAATCGGTAGAGTTATCAGGGTGAAACAAAGGGCATGAGCAGGAACAGAGTTGCAGAAAGAGTGGTATTTCAGAGCAAATAAGTTATTAAGAAATGGCTCCGACAAATATATGCATGTACATGCATGACTGGGACATTGTGCCGTACACCAGAAATTGATACATTGTAACTGACTGCACTTCAACTTAAAAAAAAAAAGGTAAAAAATAAATAAATACTTTTTAAAAAAGAAAGAAATGGCTCCTTCCTAAAATAGAAAGGGGGGGGGGGAACGCTTTCTTTCCACTTCTGCACTAACAGATCAAACACTTAAGATTACATCAAATGCGGGGAGTTTGTCCCCACAACCATTCCTGTAGCTTCAAAGTGGGGGAGAAGCAACCACTGGCATGGATAGATCTTTTGGAAGGGAGTTGGTTTGCAAATTGGGGATTGTCTGGATCTTTTGTGTAAAACAAAGGCGTTCAGCACAGCTTAATCGGCAGAGGGGTGAGTTTTAATTTTTTCAACCATTTCATAATTCATTAAATAAAAGACTATTACTATTCAGCCCTGCACTAGCCACTGGAATTCCAAAGGAGAATTCAGTTTGTATTAACCTTCAGTGTGAAGTACTTGTGTATAAAAATCACTCTAAGAGATTCGTGAATTTAATCATTCCCTTTGTTTGACATTAGGGACATAGAATGAGCAAGCCAGCCTTATTCAGGGGCTCACAGCCCAGTGACAGATAGATTTTTCTATGTTTACTGGAAAGTTAAAATGCCATGATACATCTAAGTGTGGGACACCAGAGTTAACCTGGTTTTGCAATAGGGTTGTCATATTTGTTGGAAATTGAATGAACTTGAAGATGACTATCTTAGAATAGGTACTTATCCACCCATCGACCCAAGAATTTCTCCTCTGTTTCAGTCTCACAACTCAACTCTCAGCTCCCAGAACTCTCTTTCTGGCTTATCAGAAGACTAGAATGTTCTGCACGGGTAATTCTGTTGAAGGAAATGTGTAAAACTTTCCTGAGCACACCTAACAAAAATGGCCAAGGAGTCTCGGTCAGATCTATAGTAAAATCACCTCATCTGTTTCAGATCTGATTCTGTGGAACTAATTAAAACCCTATCAACTTTCCAGGCCAGAAATTCTCTAGAGGAAGCACACCTCAGTGTGTTGCTAGGGCTTCTGTTTTTCACATCCAGGTCCCTGAGGCGGGTAAGGAACCACCTCCAGGGGGAAAGAGCCCTGAAAGGATGGAAGACTGTGTGTGTGTTCCTGTCCTCCTGCCAGGTTTTCCGAAGAAAATGGAAAGCAGATTAAGCAGGCACGCCAACTCGAAGACTGGTGGAAAACTGCGATTTCACTTAAAGTAGGAGGTGGCAATGGGGCTGGATTATGACTAAGAAAAGAGAAGGAAAATGAGGAACACATGAAACTGGGAAAGGCCGAAAAGCAGAGGCTTTACCAGATTAGGCAAAGGGTGTGCTAAAAACTTGCTATAGAAACATATGCGCATAAACATCAGCATCACTGTGAGACACCTAATAAACCACTGATGAAGAATCAGGAAAGATCAGACGCATCTGGTGCGGCCGCTCCCAAAGCGGGCAGCCCCCTGGAGCCCCTGGGGGTGGCCTGAACCTCACTGAGGGGCTGGAAGATGCTCTGGGCTTGGAGGTCAGAAGTGACGGGACTCTGATTTCCACATTGTATCTCTTGCAGATCAAATCATTTCTATTTAATATTCCAGGATGAATCAGCTGTCTAAATATGTTTTAGAAGTGTGCTGGTGGGTCACACCAGGCTGCCTTGCAAGGTGTATTCTCCCAGGAGCATCTTAATCGGCATGTTTCATTTCTGCCAAGGCATCTTAAAAACACGGTTACTTTAACAGAAGAACATTTGCATGAACTTTCCTAAATGCAATCTAAAAATAGTTTACAACAGTAAATTGATTATAATGTATGGACATCAAATTCTAAGCCAAATAGGTTTACTTTGAAGGAAGTACTGGATGTGTATTTTTATTTCTTAAGTTGCATTTCTTTCTTGATTTTAACAGCTAGGTATGAAGTAGGTCATGAACCAGCACCCGAAAAATGGATGGAGAAGCATATACAAAAGACTGGAAGAATTAAATTATCCCAGGTCAGCAGTCTAAACGCTGAAATGTCTTAGTTGTGATGACTGAAACTCTCAGAAAATTCCACCTAAATGAACATTATAATTCATACTTATCAAAATTGATTATGGCCACTTCAAGTAATAGGTGATCAATACACAAAACAGTCTTTCTGGCTAGGCAGTCATACTTGCTTTCAAGTTAGACACTATTTTTACTTACATGCTATTTTAAAATAATATTAAATAAGCAAGATTTATCCATAATGGACAAATCACTTCACTTCACAGCATCTTAGGCTGAGCGTCAACTTGTTTAAAAATGTTTAGCCATTCATATTTAATAACATAGAAACCTATTCAGAACATTTTGTTATGTAAAATGTAACTAGTTATAAAATAGTATGCACATCACAGTTCCAATCATATACAAACGTGCACACAAATAGGTAAATATTTACTTACACACATACACACATAAATACATATACACCGAGATAATATATATACACATACACAAAGATATAAATGCAACTGGGACATACATATATATGAATATGGCTAAAAGAATATACTTCCTAAAAGTAATTATTACATTATTAAGTGAAATAGATAAATGCACACACACGCGCCTCGATTTTTAGAATGGACATCCAACACATCATCCAAACTAACTTCAAATTTTTGCTTCATTTTTCTACCTGAAAATCAGTTTTTCAGATTAAAAATTTAGACATTGAAGGATGTAGAACATATCTTAACCAATGCTCTTTCTTCAGTTTTTTTCACCCGGTTATAAGGAGGTACCATTCTTGGGACACGGCAGCGGTATTTGAGGGGAAAAAAAAAACGCACAAGTAAATTAGTGATGCTCCCTCACTTAACTGCGGTACCAGTCTTAGGTTCAAAAGGAGCTGCACATTAGGATACACTTTAAAAAAAAACAACTAAACTCATGTGTTAAACTACTGTAAGGTATTAGGCAGAAATTTCACAGCAGGGCCAACGGTGATGGGGATTTTGTCCTTGCTCAGCTCTCGATCTGACAAAGCCAGCACGTGAGGTCTTACTCACTTTGGGGCCTGGCAGTCCTGGTTTTCCCGGAGGACATACACACGGGGCTGCAGTTGAACCTACATCGCTGGGACCGTTGAGGCACTGAAAGACAAAAATGGACATTAAGCCACACGGAAAGACGCAGCTCGACGTGTTCGCGTGCACAGGTGTGTCTGTAGGTGTGTGAGAAATGGTAACCGTGTCGTACACTTACTATCCAATTTTTATTTATCCAATTTATAAGCCAATAAGTAATTCCAAATCAACAAAAAAGCTATGCATACTAAATACACTGAAACTACATGAAAATGGGTTCTACGTATCTAATATACTCACAATTGATGGGAGGAAGACAAACAGCCCCACAATGCAAATACTACCTTAAGGAGAATAATCGTTTCCAGGCCTACCTCACCATTCTGAAAGAGAAACAGCAACAAATGTGTTTTAAAATACGTTTTTAATTGAAGTCCTAAGTTAGCTTCCTAATTTACATTCTCTTGTCCAGGGTAGAGATAAATGATGTATCAAAACCAGCAAGAGATAGAACATGTGCTTGCCACCGTCCTAAAAAACTATTTATTTATACGTTATTCCTACATTTAGATATATGATAAAGGAAGGAAATTAGCAATAGTGAAGAATTGGAGGGAAAATGAAAACATCAAAGATTCTTAGCGTGACGGCCCCGCAGGGCAAAAATGCCACAATGAGGGACTTAGACGCTCTCTTGAACTTTCTGGAAACCATCAGAACCAGAGAAAAAGCCAAAAGGCATCTAACTAAGCAAGTCACAGACGACATGCATTCAATTTTATGCACTTGACTTTCGGAGAGCATCTTGCTGAACAATCTATGTCTTACCGAATAACACAACTTTAAATAGGTTAATAATCTTTCTGAACAATAACAAATTAGATCAGGAAAGGAGAAGGTGGGAAGGAAGATGGAAAAGTAAATGAGCCAGAAGTCACACCTGAGAGTAAGGAAGGGGCCGTGAAAACACAGAAACGTGCTTGTGAGAACCCAGAGTCCCCCATCTCATGCTGCGCTTCAATTATACGAGGGGGTAAAGGACGGTCATAACGTTGATGGAGAAATAGCAATGAAACAAGTATGCATAATGCACTCTCAAAATGCAATAACTTAATGGTCTTAGGAGAGATTTATGTTCCAGGTTATAAGTACTTAAAATAAACATTATAGTGTTTAAACAAAAGAGATTGATCATCCAAGTTATAAGTCTCTACAATAAACGTTAGAGTGTTTAAACAAAAGAGATTTATATTCCAAGTTATAAGCCTCTAAAATAAAAATCAGTGTTTAAACAATTACCTAGGTAAAAAAAACCCAGAATGAATCATTTCTAAACATTCCCATCTTTGATTTTATTATAGATCCCTTAAATGTCCTGCTCTGTGGCCTCAAATTTTCAGAACATGTGGATTCGTAAGTTGTTCAGTTTGATAGAAAAAAAAGAAGACAACAGTATAACTGTACCAACTAAAGGAACCATGTAGGGCTCAAAAATCACTGAGAATCCACACTCTCAAAAAATTTTACAACATTCTACCTTATCTACACTAGCAACATATGCCTTTTTTTTGTGCCCAAGGGAAAAGGGATTTAATCATACACACACACACATTTATAATCAGATCCTGTTAACATTTCAGCTTACAATCTTTTCCTTCCTAATGCATTAATAAAAATAGCTAAATTAATAGAAAGTTGCTTGTGTCCTAGAAATACAAGAAAATCTTACTTGGCTAATGGCAACAAAAAGAAAAATTTACATTCATTATGGTTTAAGAAAACGTGCTGGGGAACAGGAAAATGAATCCTTTTATTTTTTAATTGAAGTACCATCTACTCTTCAGAAAATCGTGCCATGTTGAGGTATTCTCCCCACACGTTTAATGACTCCTAGAAATGGATTTCACACACTAGACATTCAGACAACAAATTCTATTTTTCTAAAGCAGGAACAGCCCTGCTTCACTCAAGTAATGGAACAATCATAACCCAAGACAATGGGAGAATATGTCCTGTGGTCTTCGTTTGCACTTGAAGAATAATTCATTATAATTTTATTTCAGTGATGAACCTCAAAATATGTTTTAATCGATGCAGTTTCATTTGCATTGACAATTAAGAAACAAAAGAACCCCATGTGTTAAATGAAAGCTCACGAATTATCTGCTTTTTATCGATTGCTCTGAAAGACCTGAAGCAAAAATTGGGAAAAAAATCATCCGTCCTACTCACAAATCCAGGAATTTCACATGCCGTCTCCCGGTTGTTCTGTTCTGGGTCACAGTAGATCCGCAGCTTTTGGACATCAAACTGGAAACGTAAAACCATCCCAATTAAACTGGAGGCACAAGCAAACTGTTTCACAAAAGCAAACTCGGATATATAGAAGTGGCCACTATAATTAGCAATCGTGTAAGATTTCAATTTAAGCTGAAACAATAAAAATACAAAATGTGAATACTTAACATACAGTATAAAGATGTGATACCACAGAACTCCGAAGGAAAACTCGCCTGGCACCAAAGACAAGTCTCTGGTTTCTCTGGGAAACCCATGGAGCTTCTGTTGTAGCTTTACATTAAGAGCTAGTCTAGAGAGCATTTCATGAACCACTTAAAAGCTCTCCCAGGCTTTCTGTGTTTAGCCAACATGTCCCAACATCCCTGATTGCACAGGGCGGGCTCAAGAAGTCACCTTTAGTTTCAGAGATTCAGTCGTTGGCACGGAGTTCTGTATGATGAGTACTCCCGGCACCTGCCACTCTTTAAATATTTACTATAATTTGATATGTGACATTAACATATAAAAACCATGTGTATAATCATACATTTGAATATGTCACCGTCTTCCCTTAACAGAAAACAGAGTGGGGAAGACATACCTTTTCAAATACAGGATTTTTCAAGAAATGGCTATCTTTTACATATACACTTCACAACCCACACATAGATATTCTAGTTTAAAGAGAGAACTAAAAAGGTCACAGTTTTGTTCATGAAGAACCCTGACATGCATTAATCTAATTGTATCCTCACAGCTGCAAAGACATTTTTATAACTCCCTCACTCACAGCTTTAATCGTATTCACTTTTCCAAATTTATGATATAATCTACGCTTCTCCTGGGAAATATGAAACTAACATTTCATGAGAACATAGAATTCAACCCTGAGCCCAGGGGAACGGATTTCTATGAGTTATTATATTAAGTTTGATTTTTCATTTTCATGCACACACACAAATATGCAATTTGACAAACGAACTGGGCCACATGTTGCTTAAGCTTCCTAAAGGCAATCAGTTAAATACAGTTAAGTGCGATACACACTATCACAAAAGCTCCGTTCTATACATGCGAAAAGCAGATGATTTTTAATCCACCTGAACAGTTTCTTCTTTCCCAGAGTACTTTCCGATTTGGGTTTGCCCGCTGATGAAAATCCCTAGGACTGGATGCAAGGGCTTGTCTTCGATTTGTTGATCATCGATGTAGAGAGTTACATCTTGCTCTGTCACCAGGAGACGGATCTGATGCCAGCCTTCATCAAACAACGTCTACAGGAAGAAAATATGGAAGATTTCATAAGTAAAATCCCTTACAATCTGTCGTTTTCTTTGTTTCTATTCCTTTGCCATCAACCATAAATCCACACCGCACAAACTGGCTGCATTACATTCTAATTCATCCTGATCCACGCTGGGCCTCAAAGGCCACCCACCAATGATTTTATGACTCCCTCGTGGAGCTCCCATTGCATAGCCCAAAGCAGCTGGACCAAACTATTTACTGAAACAACTCCTTCCAGGTCACAAATGAGTTCCAAAATGGTCCTGATCCAAATGGCTTCTCTCATTCCCTCATCCGAAGTGCTCTGTAACTCGTCCATGCTCTTTCATAGTCGCAACTTCCACGACTCAAACCATCTTGATCATTTCATTCCTTCTTCTCCAACTGTCCCTTCTCCATCCTTCTGAGGGCCCAGCGCCCTCCATCTGCCCTTTGATGAGGGTGTTCCACACAGGTCTGTCCTTCACCTTTCATTTTCCCTTTGAGTGGATCTCATCCACTCAATTATTCCTTTTATGGAATAACTTCCATCAACAGCCTGGACCTCCTTCCCACATGTGGTACCCAGAACTCTAACACCAGCTAGAATCTTTTCACCAGGATGTTTCCCTCCGTTACTAACAACTAGATACAAAATTCTACCAAGTCTGTCTCTTAAATATGACTCAAATTCACTTCTCCATTTCCTTTCTCATCACCATGAGTTAGGTCCATAGCTATCTTGCTTTATCTGAATACTTTTCAAACATACCTCTATCCTTAACCCTTCCTTCTCCGAGTCATCCTTATCACTACTAGAATTAACCTCTCTCATTAGAGTTTTGTCAGAGAAGAAGCCACATCTTATTAATTTCTATATTCCAGGACCTCGCCCAATTCCATGAAAGAGTCAAAAGTATCCTTTGCAAAAGAAGAAGGAAAAAAAGGTGAGGAGAGAGTTACTTTGACCATGACACGCCTGTAATCAAGACCTTTTGATGGAATTCTGCCACCCACTGAATGAAGTCCAAAACCCTTTGTATGGTTCCCAGGTCCCTGCAAATTAAGCTTAGGGCTTTCTAGCTTTTTCTTTCCTGTACCTTATACTCCACAAACACAGGGGCCACCACTTCCTACTCTCTGAACAAAAACCCTGCATTTTACTACACATGACTACTCAGCAGTGAACCACGGACTTACACGTCCTCATCTCTCTCCATCAAAATCCCATACATCCTTCAAGGTCCACTCCAAAAACCATCTCATTTATGAAGACTTTCCCACATGTACAAGAATCCACTTCTTTCACAGCTCCACTAACACATTGGACTTCTGTTAAATACCAGAAGCACTGACTATCCCATCATAAGTTAGTTCCCTGAAGGTGAGAAATAGGCCTTATTCATTTGTCACTTCCTACAGAACCTAGCACATTGCCTTTAATGAGAATGGCTGACAATTTTTTTAATTTAATCTATTTACCAAGCGAAGAAATTGCATAAATACATCATTTCATATACAGCCTTGTCTATTCCCTAAATTACATAATGTACCATTAGACTATCATCATGAAAGTAATGATCAAAACATAATTGCTTTTACATTGCATCTGTCTTCTGAATACATTTGACCTGGGAAATACACTTTTACTTTCAATTTTGCAATTTTATTAAATATATGTTCCTTCGGGGGAAATAAAATATCTTCCTAATAAATGTGAATTCTGTACCCATTATCTACCTATATTTAATGTAATGACAAATATGACTTTGTCTCAATATCCTGTAAGACAATGGCAGTATAAAATAGACCCACAGGGACTTTGAAATTGACCAGACCTAAATTAAATTCCTGATGTCACCTCTTAGTAGCCGTGTTACTTTGAGCGGAACTTAATATCGTTGAACCTTGGTTTCTTTGTCTGTAAAATGAGAGCAATAACTTCTTCCTTGGATGGCTGTTATAATGAAATGTTCCTGCCACCTCGTAGCAGGCACTCAAAAAATGTTAGTTTCCCCACCCCTTAATCTCATACAAATTAAGAAATAAATTTTAATTAACCACTACATATAAAAATAGACAAAAAGTAAATTTGTTCTGTAGAGCACAGGGAACTATATTCAATATCTTGTAATAACCTTTAATGAAAAAGAATATGAAAATGAATATATGTATATAGATGCATAACTGGGACACTGCTATACACCAGAAATTGACACACTGTAACTGACTATATTTCAATTAAAAAAATCTTATAATAGCCTATAATGAGAAAGAATATGAAAAGAAATACGTATATATGTATAACTAAATCACTATGCTGTACACCAGAAACTAACACAATAACATCGTAAATCAATCATACTTCGACAAAAAGTATTGAATTTCAAATATAAAAATAAATAAAATTTTTAAAAAGAAACACATTTTCTCCTTTTCTTGCTTTAACTTGGTAAAGCAAAGTTAAAATGTAAAGTCAGTATCTTTCCAGTCATGTTAAAATCATGCCTCTCGTCCCCTAAACCTGATGGCAATTCCCCCTGAGTACCAGAGTCAATAACCCAGGCATCTTTACCTTAACTCGAGGGTCAGCAAAGGTGACCACTTGTGAGCCATTAATTATGCTGGTAGTTGTAAATACTAATGTTTTATCCACTCCATTTAAGGTAACTGCTATTTGTGGCCTTCCATCAAAGGTTAAAATTCTCCATAAATCCCACATTTTCTTGACCTTAAATCTCTGAGTGGAGACAAAGACATAGGATGGAGGAAGACCTTCTGGGAAAACATTGCTGGAAAAAAGAACACGTATGAGCTTAAAGAATTCTCAACACATCTCCAGACATATCAGAAAAAAGCTGTATCAACATGTAACGTTTACCTGGTGAATTCTGATAAATCAACTTTTGATGTTATTTCATATCCCTTTATCTTTGTTGGCGAAAGTTGGATTCTTTTCTTTGCCTTTTTCTTGACACCCAAACCCAAAAGAATATCGAACCCCTTCTCATCACGAGCTGCCACCGGGATTCGTGTTGGACAGACAGATTCTACAAAGCAAAAGCAAAAGACAATCATCTAAAAGGTGATCAATCATGGGTTATTCAACAAGAAAGGAGACTCAAGGGAGGACTCTTAGAAAACATAGAATTATAAAATCTCTACATGCTCACGAAAGGATATAAATGTATTTTCAGAGAAAACATGTGGAAGTGTTTTTGGCATTTGAGAATGAAGTCTCATTAGTCTTTTTCCCCCAAAAAAGAGGATTAAAGCGAAACAGAAATGTAAAAGGAACCATTGTTAATGGATCGTTTTAAGGGCAGTGCTACGCCAAAATTTACAATTCACTATTTGAATATGAGGCAACCTAACACCTGTCAGCTAGGAGAGCAATGGAGCAGATTCGTGATGCTCAGCCAGGATTTGCTGTCAGTCAGTCATGTGTTCTCGGTTAACACTCTTATATTTCTTGCATCTAGGAGATGAACTCTGATTGCTTTCTTGGAATCCCAGCATTTGAGGGGGAAAAAACTGTGTTGCTCTTTTAGTCTTTCTAGTTCTAGAAGTTTATAATCTTACAGTTCAATTACCTTGGTTCTTTCCCTTTGGAAAAAACTTAACTGTGGGTCCTTTCTTTTCATGGAAACTCTTTACACAGGACTATTGGCTCATCTATGATTAATTATATTATATATTATATTAATCATATTTATAAATGAATAAAGATTTTCCTTATGAAGAATCATGAAGGTTTACATTATACAGTCATCTGTAGAAATTATAAAATATCTTAAGCTTTTCACTTCTCTGGGAAATGAGTGTCTCAAATTATGTGGAAAATTTTGTACAGCTGAAATGCTGTTCCTGTTATACCATAGGAATGTTGCAATATTTTCAGATTCTTCCAAAGCCATCACATAACATACACAATGAGCATGACTGCTTATATTTTATAGAGCAGCTAACAGAATAAAACGAGAACAAACTCCACTAAACAAACTTTACGAGAATCACTCTTACATGATGTTAAGGAGAGGGAAAGGTATCATATTTATAATACAATAAAAAATAATGAGATGGGTTTAATTAGCCCAAAACATACCGTCATAATGTGTACTATGGAATATTGGAAATAAAATAAAGGTTTGATATAAATAAAATCAGATGTATTCCTTGGAAGGGAGTGGGTATGTTTCCCTTCAGGTCTGAAGATGTTGAGTTGGGAAGGGACCTAATCAATCACACCCTTCTTCCTTTGGTAAGTTTTGAGCTAACTGATGGGAAGGTATAGGAACCAGGCAGAGGATGCTGGTTAGAGGTGTGACCCACTGAGTCTGATGAGACTCTGCAACATAATCAACCACATCTGTCGCCAGGCAACCCAGCAGGGCTGATTTATTCCCCACCCATCTCAGGAGCAGGACCTGGCCACTAACCTCACACATGGTCTAAAGAGGAAACAGAATACCACCTCCAGACACCTGCTGATTCAAAGAGAAGAAAGCTGAAAAAATTTTGCAAACAATGACCAGCTACTTTTATCAAACTCCCTGGCCCAAAAACACACTTTCCCGTTAGTGGTGAGGAGTGAAAGAAGGTGAGGAGAGATCAGAAAAGTCAGTCTACATACTCCTTGCAGCACTGCTTTTCATTTTGAAAAATGAGAACCAAAAACCAAATTGCCTGAGTCAAGGGAAAAGCCAATTCAGGTGAATTTGGAGCAGAAGAGTGACAAATTGGACTTCAATATTGAACCATCTTTGCATTCTGAAATAATCCTTATTCTGATAAATATTAATCCTTTACGACATTACTGGATTTGCTAGTATTTTTTTAGCAAACATTTTCCACCTGTACTTAAAACTGGGATTTGTTATAATTTTAAAATTCATTTTAATAGTTTTAAAAGATGACTTACTCAAAAAAAAAAAATAGTCCAGCTGAAGTCCCTCCACATGAAAACATAAGAAGCAGGGCATAAGTGTCTCAATAATGCTGTATTATGCCGTTTAAATCATAAATCAATAAAAGAAATTAATTTTTTTGTCATTATGATGCAGGCTTTGCTTTTGAGGGGGGTAATACAGAATAAAATGAAGCCTCACTTCAAATGCATTTTGATTTAAAACTGCAAAAGAAAGAAGTTCAGCTGCAAAGAAAATGTGTTAAACATGACATCATAAGAATATTCAGATTTGAATTGCTCCTTTGATTTGCTTTACAAAAGAGAAGTTATAAGATGTTGGACAAAGAGCTCTAACTTTAGACCAGAACCTGAGGTTTTAGACGAAGCCTCTCTCTTAACCTCTCATGAACCTCTGGATTCCCATCTGTGAAATGAGAATAATGATCTCCTTCACGGGGTTTGTCGGAGGATCAAATGAGATGGTGTGTGTGAAACTGCCTTGTAACTCCACAACGGCACGCAATGGGAGGGGACAAAGCAAGTATTGTGTTCATCCCTTTTCTATAATAAAATCTTTTGCGCTGTACCCTAATCTCTAGAATTCTGTAGGAAACAGTGCGGCATGGTTTGTCAAATCAGGAATGTAAACTAATAGTCACAGTGTAGCCATGTTTTCATGACTACCTAGCACATCTCATTAGGGAAAATCTACTTAAATATTTAATATTTTTTCCAAGGAGTAATTTTTCTTCCCAGTTGGCTCACCTACAAGAACAACAAGATATCCTTACACATGGGAATTGAAAAGTAAAATGTAGTTAAAATGCTCAAATATATGGTTTGTATGCCTAGCTATGAGAGACAGGTAAAAGAAAGTTTCCACATATAAAATACTTCTTTGATCTCCAAACAACAATTTCCCCACAAACTTCCAGGGAAACAGAGGTAAATAATTAACTTCCCCATTGTGCAGAAAAAAAAACAAAAGAAATATATGTATAAATATACAACAGCATCCAGAGAGGGGCATGGAAACTGGAAATAAAAACTGAAACTTGAAGGTATAATTTTAAGGACCAGGAAAATAAAACGCTAAAAGAGAGTCAGCTGGGGCTTGTTATAACACCTACAGCAGGGTAAGTAGAACAATCTAGATAAACCAAGTTAATTTAAAGGAGTGTGTTCAGGAGCAAGGATGGGAAAAAAAAAAAAGCCCAACTTGGAAGACCTAGGTTCACAACTGGTTCCCTACACGGACTACACGGCTACAATTTTATTTTCACTCCAATATGTTCAGAGAACATCCAGAAAAGGAAGGCTTTATGAGATGAGTACAGATTATCCCACTTATTTTAAACACTGAAGTCCAGTAATAATTGCTTTTCTGTCCAATCTCAAGGCTTAGCAGTATAAGTTAATTCAGTCTTCTCGGGATCATAAAAAAAAATGTGTTTTATTTAAAAATCCCACCATGAAGAGGGACACAAAAACTGTATATATCTTGCGTCTAACCAGGGCAATCAAATGTGTCCAGCTACACCTTGCTACTTATAAGTTAATATAACAGGGCCACTGATGTACACATTATTCCAGAACATACCTAGCCTAGTTTACAAGTGCCTATTCAATCCAATTCCACACTTCCATTGCTTGTAAGTCACCTTCTGCAGAAGTCGCATATCTTATTGAGAACTGGGGAATTCTAACAAGATTTGTGGTCAGAGACCAAAAGTAACTTTACTGATGCAGCCCAATAAGACGTAGTTGTCTATGGTGCCTCTGGTGCAGCTCAGATCTGTGCAAGCCGACTTCTTTAAACTTTCCTGGGATGAACCTGGTTTTAATGGGAAGGCAAACATGAGGACACGTGCCACTGACACACATCCTTCAATGGTGTTCAGCGGCAAGTGATACACGTGCCTTCCTGAAGGTCTATTACACCATCACGTGCTTTAACGTCATGTATACATCCGTAAAAAAAGGAGGCACATGCACCACTGTTGCAATTTAGTGCAAAGATTGTGAAACTTATTGGAAATACAATAAAATAACAATAGCAAACCCAAAATAAATTATCCAAGCAGACATCCTCTTACCAGAGCCCAAATTCACAAGTTTTCTTGTCGCATTACAGATTGAATGATCTCATCCTCTTTTAATAGCAAGGAATCCTACTGCCTTAAAATATAGGCTGATCTGGAGTCAACAGTCCTTCATCAGAGGAAGATGTCCAGCAAACACATGGCCACCCGACAGTGGGACACAGTAAGCATAGATTTTTGACAACAGTCCTCACAGTGATGAGTCAATAGGAACAATAAACTCCAACCAGCCTTAGGTACAATTTGTGCACAAAACAGAAGTCAAAATCTTTTTCACGAGCTAAGTGGCCTCAGTAACATCGAATATATTATTTTTTAACAATAAGAAGACACATAAGAAATGGAAATCCACCCTTGGCTTAGAAAATAGTTAAGGAGAATACAGTTTTAAAGGCTTATGGGGGGAGGGTAGAGCTCAGTGATAAAGTGCATGCCTAGCATGCAGAAGGTCCTGGGTTCAATCCCCAGTCCCTCCATTCAAAAATTAAATAAATAAATAAATACACCTAATTTACACCCCCCCCAACAAAAGCAAAACTAAAAAATAAAATAAAGAGAACTTGAAAACACTTGGAAAAAAAGGCTTACAAAATTACAAAAATAACTCATCTGTTTTTGCCATTTTTCATTTTAAAAGCATTGATTATGTGATGAAAATTTTTAAGTCAATCTTTCCTCTGACTGAACAGTATGGGTGGAGAAAGGTAATGTGTTTTGGCTTTACACATGTCCAGACAATAGTATGTGTCCAAATCCTTTAACTCATTCTTTACTCCTTCTCTTTTTCATTTTTAATTTGAATGGGAAGAGTTTTTGTCAGATATTAGTTATGCATCATTTTAACATACAAACTCTACTGTTTTTTTTTTTTAACCAGACATCCAGGCATCTTAACATGTCCCTACACTTCTCTAGCAGACTGATATTAATGTTCCTAAAATGTGGTCTCGCTGACCTGAGTAACCAATAGGGTTTTGTAGAAGTAAAGGAATGTGACTTCCACTCGACCATCAAAGACACTGAGCTCCCCGTTGTGCTCTTGGACCACTCACTCTGGAAGAAGCCAGACGCCATGTTGTAAGGACACTCAAGCAGCAATGGGGGGAGGTCCATGTGACCAGGAACCGAGACCTGCCAACAGCCAGGACTGACCTGCCAACCTTGTGAGTCACCTTAAAAGCAGATCCTCCAGCCCCAGTCAAGCCTTCAGCTGACTGCTGCCCCAAATGACATCTTGACTTCAATTCCTTAAGAGGACCTGAGTTAGGACCATTCAGCCCAGCTTCACCCATGTCGCTGAACCACAGAAAATGTACAAGATAATACATATTACTATTATGTAAACTGCAAAAACAAAATTTAAAAATGTAGTCTCTCCCCACCAAGGTTGGAGTCCATCACTTGGCATAAGATCACGCATCAAGAAAGTGATGTTGACAAAGTCAGGAAACAAACCCGGATCTGGGCCTGACTCCAGAGACAGGGCTGGACCACTATAAAATCATATGGCCTCAGGTGTAGCAAAAAAAAAAAATCAAGTGCTTTACTTTAATAGACACTGCACTTACTGACTTTTTAAAAAAAACATTTATTAAGATACAATCTCCATTCAGTAAAATGCCCTAATCTCAAGGGTTCAACAGCTCAACTGGCACATATGCATACAATCAAAGAACTAGCACCAGACAAGACAAGGAATGTCCAACACCTTGAAAGTTATCTCATGTTCCTTCACGGAGAAAAACCACCACCACCAGAAGCCACCACTGTTAAACAAATTCTATCCCCATTAATTTGTTTAGTTTTGTCTGTTCTTTATTTTTAATTTTTTTTTTGGAGGTGGGGGTAGTTAGGTTTACATAGTGGTTTTTGGAGAAGGTACTGGGGATTGAACCCAGGACCTTGTGTGTGCTAACTGAGCATGCGCTCTACCCCTGGAGCTATACCCTCCCCTAGTTTTGTCTGTTCCTGAACGTCATGTAAATGAACCAAGCAGTATCTTTTTGTTTTTTAATTTGACTTCTCTTGCTCAACATAATGCCACGTTTTTGCACATAACAGTGATTTGTTTTGTTGGTGGTGGTGGTGGTGTGTTGCTGTGAAGGATTCTACCATATGAATTATACTATGATGTGTTTATCCATCTTCCTGTGGGTAATCATTGGAGCTGTTTCCAGTTTGGGTCTATTTTTAATAAAGCTGCTATGAACACTCTTGGATAGTCATTTGGTGAACATACAAATTTATTTCTCATAGTTAAGTATCTGGGAGAAGAACTGCTATTTCATAGGATAGCAGTATGCTTTGCCCTGGTAGATAATGTCAAAGGCTTTTCCAAGGTGGATGTACCAATTTTCATTCCAACTAGCATGCCAACTGTGACTTACAAAGGACGAAGCTGCTATGAGAATAAAGTATGTAATTAGTTGACAGCTACTACACACAGTATTTTAGAGAAAGAGAAAGGATGGGAGAATGAGCTGTTCATACAAGTTTTATCATTCCTAAGAAAATTATTCTGCACGTTTTCTTGTTTATTCCTTTCCTAGAAATAATGATCTTGCACAGCTGCATCGAGATCATAAACACTGTCAGCAAAGTCTGCATGCTGTAATTGGTGAATTTTCTGAATCATGCCACAGTTATTCTGCTTTTCCCAAACATCACTTTTTACATAAAATATAAACAGATTATGTTTCTTTATTTGAAACATAGCTCCAGCCTCTCTAATTAAATGAATGGAAAATTCACACTTGCGGATATACTACAAGCCCTTGACAATGTAGGTTGCCTCCATTTCAGATTAGATTTAAATTCTCGCAATCTACAGCTAGAATACAAAGTGATTCCTCTGAATACCTGAGGAGGCTTTAGGAACTAGTAGACTAGATCCTGTCCCGTCTGCCAAACCTCGCCCCACCTCCCACCCCTCATTTCTCCCTGCCCCATCTCAGTGGATGGGAATTCAAGTGTATGTGTACCAACAATGGGGAGGCAGAATGGAAGGAGATCAGTTTCATGTCAGGGCAGAGAAATTAATCACATATATGTTACGAAATCATGGAACCCAAAATACTCACCACCTCCAAAAACACCCCAGTTGTCCTGGCCACCGCTCCTGAAAGGTGTATCTTTACCTTTTATGGCTTCTATCGAAATGCAAGTTAAACTGAGTAGGGTGGAGTAAAATATCAGGCCATTATTACCAAGTATTATAAGGCTTGAGTTAGATAATCAAATTATCCAGCAATCTCCAAGCCAAGGGAAAGGGGCGTACAAAGTAGTAGTAATTTTTGACGGGAGGAAAAGAAATTCAGGAGAAGCCCTGAGCAGCATTCCGAGTTAGAGTGCACCACGGTGGAAAGTGCTGGAGAGAAAAAAGCCCCAGAGTTGTAGGGGATGAGAGACACCGAAGTTCCACTCAGGCAAGCAGTCTTTATCTCTCTCTCTCTCTCTCTCTCTCTCTTTCTCAAAGAAGGTAAGCCCACAGTTACACAGTTAGTTGCCTTCTGACCTCTGGCTTCCCTTCAGTCAACCCCATATGCTCTTTTAAGAAGTAGATAAGTTTCCTGCTTCATCCAAAAGTCAAGATGGTGGGAAAACGGAACAGTAGGAACACACAGGCAGGTTTCGAGGGTCGGCTCTTTTAACTACCCACACCTGTGTACAGGTAAATTCAGCTCACCTGAATAAAATATGGGTCCAGAAACCCAGTCACTCAAGCCACAAGCTGTTGGAAGCCCTTGAAGGCATCTAAGTAAGGTATGAAGGTATCTTACAGAATACAGGGGAAATTACTTTCTTTTTCCGTCCTCATTCTGTTGTACCAAGCCCATGCCTGGCTGATTCATAAAAAGCACAGAAGAGTGATGCCACCGAGGTGGCAGAATGGAAAGTCCCAACCCACGTTCTCCAACTGGAACACTGACCAACAATGACATATGGACCAGAATTCCTTTAGGCGAGTTCCAGATTCCAGGTAGGAAAGCTGAAGGCACCCGGCGAGGACAAAGCCAAGAAAAGCCTCACTGAAACAGGTAATAAGAGCACTATCGCTTCACCCACATCAGTCCCTCCCAAGATGACATAAATCAGCGCCCGGAGAGAGCGCACCAGCGCGTAATGCCCCCTTCAGGAGGGAACGAGAAAAGCAGAGCAGGGCATCCGATGCCCCAGCTTTCTGGAGGGCTGCCCAAGAGACCGGTGCCATTCGCACCTCACCTGCAGCACTGAAGGGACCAGAATTACTTGGATGCCTGGTGACTGGTGAGAACAAAATGGAGCAGGGCGGTGGCTTGTTGTGGCTGGCATGGTTCGGAGTGATCAAAAGACACATCCCTTGAAGCTTCTCCCGCAGGAAGAGAAAAGAGGGAAGCATGTACCCAGCATTCCAGCTTTTCAAAGGGCTGCCTGAGGGGATGATACTGGTCTTGCCTGACTAAGGCTGCTGACAGGGAACCAGCACACTTGGACACTTGGGGACCACTGAGAGCAAGGGAGGGTGGGAAGCTCGTGGCTACAGAACCAGAGAACTTGGAGTGGTGCAGGCAGACCCCAAAGGCAGTGAAAGATTAAGAGCTACTGAAAAAGAAACCGGCCCCTCTAATTCACAATGGCTCACATCGTCCCAGAGAAATCACATCCCTTTCAAAAAGGTTTCAGAATCTCCAGTGAGACTGATTGCTAAGGGACTTCTCCCTGTGCAAAGCCAGTGGGTAAAAACTGAGAGGGGACTGTTTTTTCAGATGTGTGAAACCCAAAACAAAGCTATGAAATACATGACCCCATCAAAGGAACAAACTAACTCCCCAGATACTGACTCTGAAGAAAGGGAGGTATATTATCTGATGAAGAATGCAAAATAACCCCATAAAAATGATCTATGAACTCAAGAAATGATGCATGAACAAAATAAGAATATCATATGTGGAATCTAAAACAAAACAGAAAGAAAGAAAAAAGAGGATACTAATGAACTCATCTACAAAACAGAAGCAGACCCGCAGACATGGTAAACAATTTTATGGTTACCAGGGGAAAGGGGGTGGGAAGGGATAAATTTGGGAGTTTGAGATTTGCAAACATTAACCACTACATATAAAAAGAGATAAAAAAACAAATTCCTTCTGTAGAGCACAGGGAACTGTATTCAGTATCTTACAATGACCTTTAATGAAAAAGAATATGAAAACGAATACACACACACACACACACACGACTGGGACATTGTGCTGTACACCAGAAATTGACACATTATAACTGACGGTGCTTCAATTTAAAAAAAGAATATCAGCATCACTTGATACCAAAGCTAGAAAAAGACACAAGAAAAGAAAACTGCAGGTAAACATTCCTGATGAATATAGATGCAAAAAATCCTCCCCCAAACACTAGCAATTTGAATACAAGAACATATCAAAAGGATGAAAATGGATCATACACTATGACCAAGCGGGATTTATTTTGGGGATGCAAAGATGATTTCGCCCATGAAATCAATCAATGGGACACAACACTGTAACAGAATGAAGGATAAAAGTCATATGATGGACTCAACATGCAGAAAAAGCACTTGAAAAAATTCAACATCTCTTCATGATAAAAACACACACCAAAGTTAAGTATAGAAGGAATTTACTTTAACACAGTAAAAGCCATATATATGAAAAGCCCACAGCTAACGTCATACCAGTGGGGAAAAACTGAAGGCCCTTTCTCTAAGATCTGGAACCAGACAAGGATGCCCACTCTCACCACTTCTATTCAACATCGTATTGGAAGTACTAGCCTGAGTATCAAAAATAATATAAAAATACTATGGAAAATACTTAACCAAGGAGGCAGAAGACTTGAATACTAAAAACTACAAAACACAGCTCAAAGAAATGAAATAAAACACATACACACAAAAAGATGTCTCATGTTCTGGATTGAAAAACTTCTGTTGTAGAAGTCTCCTTATCACGCAGAGTGATCTACAGATTCACAGCAATCCCTATCAGAACCCCAGGGGCCAGTCCCAGAAGGACAAATACCATTCTACCTTTATGAAGCATCAAAAGTAGTCAAACTCACAGAAACACAAGGGTTGGGGGAAAGAGGAAATGGGAGCTGCTGTCCGATGGGCATAGAGTTTCAGTCACGCCACAGGGAAGGTTCTAGATCTGACACACAAGATGGTACTTGTTAACAATACTGTGTTATACACTTAAATATGTTGAGAGTAGGTCTCATATTATGTGTTTTTTTAACACAGTAAAAAAATAAAAAATAAAAAAAAATTAGACTCTCAGACAGATAATGGAATCATTACCCATCTCAAAAAGGTGGTCCTGAAATAAGGAATGCATTGCAGAATACACCTCCAGGAAAATGGCACGTCCATGAAGATGAAATAATCCACATGGAACAAAGGGATGGATAATGTTTTGTTCACTGTGGATCAACCACAGCAGAGTATAAAGAGGAACAGTATTGGAAAATGGTAATCGTATATGCTAATGAGCATCTCAAAGTAGAAGTTAACTGTATGTCCAAAAAGAAAGTGAAATTGTCAAAGAATCAAGTATAGATCACATGCTCTGAGGCTGCTGCAGCACAGCGATGCTTTAATGTGGCGCATTAATCATAATCCAACACAGCATAAAAAGTCAAGTGCAAAAAAGCCCATATTTTCCATTAGTGCAATTTCAAAAAGCACACTTTGAAAGATGACCATTGTACAGTGTGTATGTGAACTGAATAGACAGACATTACTTACATTCTTTCTTTGAGTGTGGAGGAAGAAATATTTGGCAAGATTTCCAATCCGATTTTTTTTTTTTACAGACTGTACATTTTAGCTGAAAAAATTTTTACCCCTATTAACAGACTCTACTCTTTCATGTGTATTTTTAAGCTTTTAAATGGAGAGAATGTAGTTAACAAAATACTTATCGACAGAAAAAGTCTCTGAAGCAAATACCACACAGACATATTTATATCAAATTTCTATTTTAGGATAAAAAATGAATGGTAAGTGAAATTTCACCATAAAGAGTCTATTTTAACAGTGAAATATACCTAGCTTCAAAACGAAAAACTTCTAACAACATACTAAAAATCAAAAACCCTTTTGACGTGTCCAACACAACAAAAGGCAACACATTCTTACTGTTATGAAAAGAATGACCGTAACGATCATTTGTACTTGTTAGCACCTTTTTACAAAGTTTTATTAAAGAAAATCCTTAATTTCCATACTATTAAAAATAAACAAATCTAAAAAACTTTCAAATGTTTTTCTCTACCATATCTCCCCAAAATAGGAAGAAAATAGAGGAATTCATTTTTTTTCTAAGCCACAATCATTTAGAGATTTTTCTATCGAATGTGAGCCAAACTTTTTTGGAGTTTTCAGAAGTAAACTGGAAAAAAAGCCTTTCTGTTTTACATGGGTATTATTTTTTAGGTATAAAAATGCCTATAATATTAAAAATAAAAGATATGAATAAACAATTCTCTCCCAAAGTAATCTGAACACAAGTATGTCTATACCCTGACAGGATTAATGTTTACCAAGAATTGGAAATTTCCCACATCAAGGAGCTTCATAAACATGAAGTTAGATTTTTATGAAATAATATAAACATAATCAATAGACTGGTAAGTACTATATTTTCAAATGTTCCCTCCTGCTGGTGGGAGTTTAAGTTCTTCTCAAGTAGAATTTTTAACATAATTCCAAAGTTTTAAAACTGTTAGCAATGTGATCTTTGTTTTCTGAAGAAATGATGAAAGATTCCAATCCAGAATTAGGTACAAAGATATTCACTGGTATTTGTATTAGAAAAATAAACCAAACATACAAAAATGGAGAAATTATTAAATAACTTACCAGAAAAGATTGTCTGCTCTTATGTTAAAAGAGGAAAAAAATTACATACAAAACAATAAAGTACATAATAAAATGAAAATAGAGTTTGACATTACATATACAATATTGTCCTTATTTATGCATTTGAATAAACTCTCAGACACACTGAAATAAAAAAGGAAAGGACTGGAATGAAAAAGACAGAAAAATTTGTTAACAGGAGTGAAATGATCACGTGTGGTTTACATATGTTTTTATCCTTTGTATATCTTTCTTTTCTACCTTCTCCACAATAAACACATTGTCACTGAAAAGAAAAAAACAATAAAACAAAATTTTACATATTCCAGCTGTAGATTTTATAAGAAGCAGTTTCTAAAAACAAAACTTATCCAGAATAAATAACACCACGAAAATGTGCACTCACCTCAATTCTAACGGAAATACTTCGACATTAAATGTACCTATCTCCCCCCGTGTAAAAACAATGAACAGGTTACACCAAATGTAGGAAAAAGGAATTACTAATCGTTTCCAAATGAAATGACGGCTTACCTTCACAAAGCTTCTGCTTCATCACCTCCCTTATTTTGGATATTGCGATATAATCTTCCACATAAAACACGTAAGTAGATGAAGGCTTGTTGGCTATGGCTCTGAGTTCCGCATCTTCTGTTTCAGAACCAACACCGATGGCAAACAAGGTGATCTTACTGTCTCTTGCGGCTTCTGCGGCATCCTTGACTTCGTCCTGGGATTTACCGTCAGTGAGGACCACCGCGATCTTGGTCAGAAACCGCGAGGACTTGGCGAAGAGGTAATCAAGTGCAAACTGGATGGCTTTTCCGGTCCTCGTGTTGCCTCCCAAGTAGTGAATGGCTTCCATCGCGGCCACCAGCTTCCCTCCTGAGTCCTGGCTGCCCAGGGGGATCTCCAGCACCGGGTAGTCACTGTACTGAACCACCCCGACCTGAATAAACTTCGGCCCGATGTCAAAGTTTTTTGTGATATTGACAAGCCATTTCTTCACTATTTCAAAGTTTTCTGGGCCGACGCTGTAAGAGCCATCCAAGATGAAAACTAAGTCTGTTGGAGCCGTACGGCAACCTGGGTGAAAAAAACCATCAGAGTTTATTCACTATGTTAAAAAAAAAAAAAAAACAGAAACAGAAAGTGAGAGGTTTCAAATGCATGATTGTTTTAACTAACCAGATGGAGAGAATCTTTTCACAACGTATGCGTACATAAAGTCACCACGATGTGTACTTTAAACATCTTACAATTTTATATGTCAATTATACATCAAGAAAGTTGACTTTTTTTTTAAATAGAAAAAAATAATAGTAATCAGTTCATAGAAGTTTTGTGAAGATTAAGTAAGATACACTGCCTAGCCTGGGAAAATTCTTTACAAATGAGGCTATGATTTTTGTTGAGATGTTTGAATTATCTTGTTACATTTTAAGGATGAATGATTCAGCTCTTAAAATAGGGAATAAAAAATGGAAGCTGTAAGTGGATATGGGATCTAGATATCTCTTTGCAGGGGTAGGTATTACCATGAAGTGACATTTTATTCTAGTTCTCTACTGAATTAAAAAAACACAAAAAAACTTAATAAATAAATGCATGATTTAAGCTCTACACTAACATCATTGTTTATCAATAAAATATGCTTATTTTAACCTGAAATATGTATAAAATGTATATAAATCAATGAGTCGGGGGGAAGAAATTAAAAACAAACTTTCTGCCAACTTCAGGACTCAACTAGCCAACAAAGATCCATATTCTTTCTTTTTTATTACTGAAGTATAGTTGATTTACATTGTTGTGCTGGTTTCTGGTGTACATATTCTTGACTGAGTTGATAAAAGTTAAATGAACCAAAATCACAAAAGCAGTCACTCTTGCACTCCATGCAAGATGAATTTTTGAAGGTCTGATCTCTCATCTACAGCCACTAATATAGTCAAAACATTAGCCTGTGCGAAGTGAATCTGTGTCCAAGGCTGTAAAGCTCTTTCTTTCTCTGTAGAGATAGATTCTTGTTTCAAGATACCAGGAAACACATGTGATCGGCACATCTTAGAACTCGACCGGGAAAAAAAAAAAAGACTATCCAGGGTGCAAGTTATACCCAGACGAGTTCTAAACACCTGTGGAAAACAAAAAACACTTCATTCTCGTTTCCCCAGTACACAACATGCCCCTAATCTGATTTCATTCTTTCGGGATGCATATATTGAATACCTACTCTGTGCCTGACATCATGCGAGGCACTGGCTTCAAGCCTACAAGAGACACCTCAAAATGCTCACAGCCTAGGAAGATGGACAAGTGGCTGGTTAGAGAAATTTCAGAGAATTTGGAGAACATTTAGGAGGGGGTGGCCACTTAATTATGGAAAGACAGGATGATTTTGAGGGAAAGTTGACAGGCAGCCTGAGATGTGAAAGGAGAGAGCTTTAACCAGGTCAAGAGGAGGCCATTCTAATCAGAACAGCATGTGCAAAGGTCCAGAGGTGAGAGACAGACACAGCCCAAGAGACAAACTGGTTTGTTTGGGTAACTCCAAGGGTTTGTAGCGGCCAACAAGAGGTCCAGGAGGGAACAACCGTACTGGCCCTTTCCTTCCCCAACTTCTGCACTCAAAGCAGCAAGAATACTGCTGTTTTTGGCCCATAGGATAAGGATCCCATGTCCCTGGAGATGATGAGTTGGAAGAAAATGAGATGGCAACTTTTAAAACCTATGGTTTTACTCAGGGTCTCCCTTAAGTAATGGTCAGATGCCCAATTTAAAGTTATAATAAGGATGATTTACTTTCTGTATATATTGCCAATAAGGTATCATAATTGCAAAGGATGGTACTGGCGAAAAAAGTTGCTTGGTGACAATTAGTACTAGTATTTTTGTCTCTCTTTGGAGTAAACCAATCAATCAATCAACCTCTCCCTCTCTTCACCTCCCTCACTCCCGCCTTCCTCTCCTTTCCATTCTTTTCCTTATCTTTGTCAATTATGTATCTGGGATATTGACAAAGCTCACATGGAGAGGCCTCAATTTTACAGTGATCTCAACTCACCCATCACAGTAACCAGCAAAAGCAAACACTATTGTCAGGCAAACACGTATTAACAGCCAAGAAGTTACCCACCCCCCCTAAAAATTTGCCAAAATATGGATTTGCCTAAAAACTGTAACTGTGATCATGACGTCCCTCCTCAGATGCTATATGGCAGGAGGTGTCGAAGAATGTAGACAGGCGTGAGGGACACTAGTCTAACTGCCTGGCCACGGTGGCCACCGCCGGAGTTCAAGGCAGGGACAGCACAAGTGGAATTCAGCCCAGAGGCAAATTTTCTAACCCAAGGGAATCCAGTTCACCTGTTATTTTTGGAATAACAGGATGACAGGGTTATGCTTTTATTGGAGTTCTGTGGAACAGACAGACAGACAGGAAGATTGTATTTGTAGGATTCCTCAGTGTTGCCTTTCCTCAACCCTGTGCGATCTGTTACTGCCTGGACCTGCGAGTGTTTGTGTACCACTCGATTCAGTGGTTATAAATTCTTGCAGAGTTATTCTTGGGCTCTTTCCACCCCTTTCCAGAGCCATGGGGCATGTATCTCATAACTGCAAGGTTAGCCAAGCACATGGCTACGAAAGCAAGCACTGCCATTTATAAACCCCAGCCAAACTGCCACTCCAAGAGACCTCCTTCTTAGACAGGCAATCACTGGAGGGAAGGGATGCACCGAAGATCAAGGCGTAGTTCAAATAGTCATTACAGCTCTAACCAGACATAGGTATGACACTAAGCAAGCCCCTTAAATGTGACGACTCTCTTTTCCCACTCAAAAAAAATAAAGAGTATCTGCCTTGTAGAGTGCTTGGCGGGGGGAGGGGGGGAACCGAACTATAAAAGTGTTTATGCAGACATTAAATATTATTGTCAATAAGTCTTAAGCCAAGCTGAACCAAACTGTCAAACCGTCTGATTTAACTGTGATAGAAACCATAATTCATTTACAGCAGAGGGTTTATGTTTATGAGTTTTAAAATATGAATCTAAGCAAACTTTTAAACAGAAGTATGGTATCTGTGAAGGATGGCCTGGGTAGCAAACTGCCACTCACAGAGCCTACCTTCTCCAACACAAGACCTCCTACAGGCAGATTACTAGTCACTGTGTGCTGAGACGTTTATATGCCTTACCTTATTTACAAGGACTGTCTTATTATCTCTATGCAATGACCTCATAGGATGAGGTCCTGATAACTGTCCTAAGAGGCAAGTACCTTCTTTATCTCCATGTCATGAAGCTTATCAACAGCTGAACTTGGACTCAATACCAGATGATTTGCTCCAAACCCTGATGGGTTAATAAAATGAACGATTCGCATAGAATTTTCTCTGAATGACCTCTCACAGCTTTTCCTCTCAGTTAATGGGTAACATAGCAATTCATCAATGTTGGGGGATCGCAGCATCAAAGACATGAAGAATAAGTTAAGCTTCTTAAAGCCATTGCTTGAGCTCCTCTAATCTGATTTGCACAATTAATTTGTTGATAACAAAAAAGACAATGTTGAGGGTTCTTACTTGATCTTATCTCCCCATCATCAGCTAAGGCAGAATTCTGAAGAAGCAAAACTATCCAAAGGAATGTAATGTGATGAGCCATGTTTCTGTTTTCCTTCCAATATTTTGGTTTTAGGATTCCTAAAAAGAAAAAAAAAAGTTAAATATATCAGAAAAATAAAGACAAATACCTAACTGTGATAAATTTAATTGTTTAAACGCAATATCCCGTCAAAGTACAGTTACTAACCTTGGAATTAACTTACGCACCCAAAATAGCCACATTGCAAATGTATTGATGCAGGACAACACGACAATGGTTGGGAGCTAAGGAACGCCCGTGATTAGCTTTTAATTCACAATTACCCTGGGAAAGCAAAACTTACCTAAAACTTTGGGCTTTGCTCAAAATATTTGCTAGAATCGCCCCTTTTAAGCAGTCTGTAGAACCTTAGCGCATTTTTATTATCTCAGTGGTAGCAAACATCCTTCTTTTAAATATGGATTTTCATTTAAGAAACACTCAAAGGGTATCTGGTAAAAATATCTGTATGATAAAGCTGAATGGCAAGAGTGAACTTTTTTAATGGGGTGTTAATTATAAACAATAAGATCTATTTTATGTAACTCAGAAACACTCAGTTTAATACGTCTTCTAAGTTAGTCCAAGGGCTTCACTCCTGGTTAGAATGTGGAACGTTACAAAAGACTATCACTCCCAAACATGTCAGATAAACTGTAAACCTATAGTCTTTTAAAACACAGAAGAAAAAAACAAGGTTGAAAGAAACCTAAAAGACCTAAATTCCAAAAGTTATTAATCCTTCATAGGACAGAAAAGATTCAGAGGTGCTTTTGTCTCTAGCAGAAAGGGAGCCGTCCTTCAAGAGGAGGGAGAATTTGCTACAGTGTGAAAGAAATCAGTCAAAGCTGGTGTGACAGCTTAGAATCCTGAAAGGTCCAGGCTGCAGAGAAAGAATGCCCCCATCCAGCAATTCCTCCCCGCACCTTTTAACTGGGTACATGGAATAAACAGGTAGCACAGAAAATTGAGAGCAGTGCAAAACAGTCTAGAGACACCCACTTCCTCCCTCCCCCTGTTCAAGAACCCAGGGAATTCCTCAGGTACAAATCCTTCTCTGCTGAACGTTAGGGGAGAAGCAACAGAATGGAGAAAAGTCGCTCCAAGGCATTCCAGCCCTACAATAAAATTAGAGTTCTTTGAGCAAATAGATATTCTTAAAAACCCTAGAAAGAATAATCAAGAAATAAGACAGAAAACATAAATTACCTAAGTCAATATTGAAAAAGGAGATGCCACTACAGACCCTACAGACATTAAAAGGACAATGAGTAGACAGATGGAATGGACAGTCTTATAATACACTATTTACTGAAATGGATCTAAATGGAAATTATTAAAGAAATTGAATTTTTAACCAAAAACTTTCCCACAAAGAAAACTCCAGTTTCCAATAGTTTCATCAGTAATTTCTACCAAACATTTAAAGAAAGTAATGATAGTAATAATCAAATACTTTGATGAAATGAAATGAAATGAAAATAGAGGAAGAATCTCCCCATCTCCCCAACTTCTAGTATGAGATCAACATAACCCTAATGGAAAACTAGACAAAGATATTACAAGAAAAGTATAGTTCATTATCTTTCACGAACAGGGCGTAGAAATACATAATGAATTATTAGCAAGTCAAATCTAGCAATATAGACAAAAGATCATGACCAAGTGAGGGTTAGCCTAGAGATGCAAGATTGGTTTAACATTTAAAACTCAACTGATACAATTCACATTGCTAAGGAACAAAAAAAGAAAAATCACCTGAATACCTCAATTTATGCAGCAAAGGCATTGAATAAAATTCAACACCCATTCATGATAAAACTCTCGGCAAACTAACAGTAGAAGGGACTTCTTCAACTTTATAAATGGATGCCATCTACGAAAAAAATCGACAGCTTAAATCATATTGAATGGTGAAAGACTAAAAGCTTTCTCCCCCATATCAGTAGAAAGTTAAGGATATATTCTCAAATCACTTCTTTTCAAAACTGTACAGGAAGTCTTAGGCAGCGCCACATTCAAAATGAGAATAAAAGATACAAAGACTATTTAAAAAGAAAGAAAACTGTTAATTATTCACAGACAACATAATTATCTCCATAGAAAACTTTTTGAAATCTACCAAAATACTAGTAGAACTAACAAGTGAACTTAGCAAGGTCACAGGACACAAGGTTAATAGTTGTTTTTTTTTTTAAGTGTAATCTATATACTAGCAACAAAATAGAGCGGTGGATGTAATATATCAAATACTAGCAAAAGCATCATAAACCTAGAAATAAAACAAGTGAAAAATGTGAAGGGCCTCTACATCAAACTATACAATAATACGTTATCGAGAGAAATTAAGGAATGCGAATAGAGAGATCTATACTCATGGGTTAAAAGATTCAATATTGGTCACACATTAATCCTCCTCAAATTGACCTACAGACTCAACACAATCCCAGTCAACACCCCAGCGGATTTTTAAAAGAAATTGACAAACTTATTGTAAAATTCTTATAAAATGCAAATGATTTTGAATTACAAGAACAATTTTAAATGAAGAACAATCTGGATAAAGAACAGTCACGATTAAGAAGAGCTAAATTGAATTTGCACCATCTGATTTTGACTTACTATAAAGCTACAGTAATCAAGAAAGTGTGCTGTTGATATAAGGATAAATATATAGAATAGAACACAAGACAGTTCAAAAATAGACCCACACTTATATGGTCAATTGATTTGCATTAGTGTCAAGGTCATTGAATGGGAAAGGAAAGGCTTTTCAATAAATGGTGCCAGATCAACTGTATAAACACTAAAATGAGTCTTGACCCCATCTCATTCCACATATAGAAACTAGATGAAGCATAGATCTAAAGGTAAAAGCTACAATAAGGCTTCTTCTGGGAGAAAACATAAGAGAATATCTTCCCAACCTTGGGACTGGGCAAATCTTCTTAGGACACTAAAACCACTATGAATTTTAAAAATGGATACACATTAGATTTCACCAAAATTAAACATTTCTGTTCCTCCAAAGATATCATTAAGAAGACAAGCCCATATTCAGAATAAAATACTTATGAAACATGACTCACATACAGAATGCAAATATTTTTTTAAAAGTCAACAATAAAAAGAAAAACAATCCAATTATTTTTTTAATGAGTAAAAGTCTTGAACAGACATGTCACATAAGAAAATACAGAAATGGCCATTAAGCATATTAAATGTTTCTCATCGTTAGTCATCAGAGAAAAGTATCTTAAAACCAAAATAAGATATCATTTCACACTCACTAAAATGGCTAAATTAAAAGACTGGCAATATCAAATGTTTATGAGGCTATTGGAGAAATTGGAACTCACACACTTTTGGTGAGAGTTAAAAATGATGTAACCACTTCAGAGAACCGTTAGGTTCAGTTTCTTATAAAATTAAACTATGACCAGCAATCCTTCTGCTAAGTATAAAACTTAGAGAAATGAAAACATGTGCCAACAAAAAGACTCTAACAATGTTTGTAGTAGTTTGATTCGTAATAGTGCCAAACTAAAAATAACTCAAATGCTAGCCCCAGGAAAATGGATAAACAAGTTGTTTGGTTACAGTCACAGAAAGGAACAGAGCAACAAAAAAAAAAATAATGAACTATTGTTATACCCAAGAACATGAGTAATTTTAAATGCATTTAGTTAAATTAGAGAAGCCAAACACAAAAGAATACTGAGAGCATGATTTCAGCAATATGAAGTCCCAAGATACAAAACCAATCTGCGGTGTTAGAAATCAGGAAACATTTGCCTTTGATGAGAGAAGTCAACTGGAACGTGGTACAAATAAACTTGCTGGGTGTGAGAAATATTCTACATTTGCTGTGATATAGTCGGGAGCATAAATTGGTCTAAAGCCACTCAGCAGAAGGCTTAAAACCTGTATAATTTGTTGTATATAACTTATGCCTCAATAAAAAACAATCAATCCAAAATCATCACTGTCGTTTTTAAAATGAGGCTGGTTGTCTGGACAAAGAGCTATAAAGGTCAAAAAATGTCAGCGAGAGGCATTTTTGGTGAGTCATTACCAGGATGTACTGTTTTATGGCAACAGTGTGTACTAATAAAAATTGACTAACTTCCTCCCCAAAAGCCTCAAAATTAAGTTATTCTGCTCCTCTACCAAAAAAAAAAAAAAAAAAAAAAACCCTCATGATTTGTATGCACCATCTAATTCCTTCAGAATTCTTGGGCTACAGTGAATGTCTCACTGCATTATATTTGAGATTGACAGCCATTAAAGCAGATTATATGAA
The DNA here is from genome assembly GCF_048773025.1 of Camelus bactrianus. Classification (NCBI taxonomy): domain Eukaryota; kingdom Metazoa; phylum Chordata; class Mammalia; order Artiodactyla; family Camelidae; genus Camelus; species Camelus bactrianus. The sequence continues at coordinate 36,956,231 of NC_133558.1, forward strand.
AAGGGCTTTAAATACATACTACAGCCATGTGATTTAACCATTGAAAGACATAACTGGGATATTCCATAAATGTATTTTACAGCTATTTTATTGTACAATGCATATATACTGAGGCATAACCAGTTTTACCATTTACTTCAGTCACCTGAGGAGCTGGTTAACATACAGATGCCCTAGCCCCACCTATGCATTAGTTTCAGATTGCAGGGCAAGGGGCCAAACATATAAAATGAAATGAAGTGAAGTGAAGTGAAGTGCAGTGAAATGCTCCCACTTGCTAATGTGCCCCAAAGTTCTAGGAATTCTGGTATAAGGCAAAGCAGAAACGATAAGAAAAAAATTAACCTCCTATCGCCCAGTAGAGCAAGGTAGCAACCCCAAATAGGAAAGCCCAACTCAGAAAATCTTTACATGCAAAATTTCTAAGAGTTGGCTACTAGATGTGTGGTCAGGCAACCTTAGCATCCCCATATTTTGAATGGTAACATGCACACAAGCCACTTAGAGATCTTGTTAAGCTGCAGAATCTGATTCAGTAGGTTCGGTTAACAACCTAGGATCATTCACATCTAACAGCTCCCAGGTGATGCTTTAGACATCGAAGATTCTGTTTTGGAAAAATGGAACCTTTCAATGCTACTCTTTCAATCCAAAGAGTTCTTTATGGATAATGAAAAAGGACGAAATTACTTTTAACAGACTGTAAAAATCAAACTGAGCTCGCCTGTTCATGTGGAATATGCATGAGGCAAACTATACACCAGGCAACCCAGGTTATAGATTTAACACCGCCACCAACCAGCTATAATTTAGTATCTTTCTTATAGTGGTCTACTGTTCAAAAAAAAAAAGGATGAAACTGGCTATCTGTAACCTTTCTTTCAACTACAGAGACAATGATTCATCTTCCACAACCTCACAGGATTGTCATGATGAAATTTTACAATCTACAATGCTGGAGACAACAGTGCGTCATTTAACCTGAGCAAGAGTGGAGGAATGTGACTCTGACTTAGGTACCACGGCTTGCCTGCCGCAGGCATCGGTAACAGACCCACAACTCCAACTCAGCTTCTCTCACTCCTGAATTCTTCCCACTATATTCATACACCGACAAATATTTATCAAGTGCCTATGGTGTGACGGATAACTCTTCTACGGGCTGGGAATTCGGAAGTGACCCAGCTAGACAAGGAATCTGCTTTCATGCCGTTCATGAGCCAGAGACTAAATAAATGATTGGGTGACATCATTTCAGATAGTGGTGGGAGCTACCAAGAAATGGAAACAGTAACGTAGAACTTGGGCCAGGAGCAGAGGAAGGGCTGCTTCCCACTTGGAGGTCAGAGACGGCATCTGCGATGGGACCCTGAGCATCTTGACCGACGGGAAGGAGACATCCTTGCCCAGAACTGAGGACCACCCTGCCCCCTGCGGATGGAGCACGTGCGGCTGGTTCTAGGAACAGAAGGAAGGTCCAGGAACCGGAGTGAGGGAGCAGGAGGAAGAAAGGCAGGGGCTGCAGTGAGGTAGGAGGACCCCACATGGTCTGTTACCTTCAGAACGGTTTCCTCTAAATACAGCATGAATCCTGGAGGGTGTTAGGCATGTGTGCATTACCACGAGGTTTTCACACTGAGTAGAGCATCCCACTTTCAAAATCAAAATTCTCCAGCATTTAAGAATTGGTTCGAAGTTTGCAAATACTAACTACTATATGTAAAATAAACAACAAGTTGATACTGTAGAGCACAGGGAACTATATTCAATATCTTGTAGTAACCTTTAATGAAAAAAAGTATGAAAACGAATATATGTATGTATATGTATGACTGGCACATTATGCTGTAAACCAGAAATGGACACATTGTAAACTGATTACAGTTCAATAAAAAATTTAAAAAATTAGGTGATTCCCAGAGAAACTGTCAACTGATGATTATCCTATTTATTTTTCTTCTCTCTTCCATTTCTTCATCTGCTGTATCATAGTCTACTGCCACCACCACTAATATTTTATTAAAATCAAAATAGATACTTATAAGTAAATTTCTGAGAACACTGGATACAAATGAAAGCAAACGCCTTGTCTCCTTGCAATTAATGTATCTTTCCTTGGGTCCACTGGCTGGAAAGTCACCACCAGGAATGCAGAAATGCTTTGAAAACGAGGGACTATCCTGAAAAATGCCATCTCCAAATGTGATTGCTGAGCTTGGTTGTAAAACCTTCAGATAAATTTGAAGACTAAAAAAAGTCCCCTCGTGAGACATCAACCCTCATCTTTGAACTAAATTGTAAAAGAAGGAAAGGTGAGGAAAGAGAAATTCTGGTCCCCACGGTTTTACAAACACACATGTATTGTGTTCCATATTTCTAACATCAAGGTAATAGAAGGAAACGCCAGATGGGACAGGTGGAAGTGAGAAGGGCAAAATGCTGGCAAACCAGTGAAAGGATTAAGAATGAGTTCTTGTATATACGTCTGTGTGTAGAGTTTGGTTTGTTCGAGTTATCATTAAAACAGCAGAACTACATTTAGAACTTTCGGAATTTCATACATCAAATATTGCCCTCCAAAATATGTAATTCATCAATGCCACCTCGATAGTGGGTAACAATTAACGGTTAACTACACAACTGACATTTGTTATCCTATTTCTCTAGACAACAACTTAGCATGGTAGGCAGACAGGTAATTATAAATCCCCATTTAATAGACAGGAGGCTAACAGATTCCAGGGAGCTTCTGTTTTGTGCTTTGCAGTTTGCTTCGTACACTGCAAAGTGGGAGACCGCTTTCTTAATCTGTTTGTGGGACACATTACATAGCATCCATTTAAGCTGCAAAAGAAAAAGTGAATGACATTAATTTGATTGTCTGTAGTTTGGGAGAGTGGTTTAAAATCCCATCTGGCCATAGCAGCTTCTAAATAGTCAAGCAAAGAAAGAATATACGTGTCTGTGTAATCATTCGAAATGAGACCAGTAAAAGACGCCCAAGGAACACGCCGTACAGAGTATTTTATTTGCCTGTGGCACCAAGTCCGCTGAAATCAGGCCATGGGACTCCGCAGGTCATTTTAAGTGTGCTTATGAATGCAGCTCTTTTTTTCTATCCCGGAATTCCTCTTATATTAATATATATTAGCCTAATTTTTTTTCTTAACACAGCTCGTATTTTTGCAATTATCATATCAGAAAAGCAAAGACATCCCCAAAGGAAAAGCTAATAAAATTTTAAACATCTAACCCAGGTCAAATTGTTCTCCAACCTCCTAATCTTCCATTTCTTCCATGATCCACCACGAAGAATGCCGAGTAACAAGTCACACGATGTGATTCTCGTCTTAGATGTGCGCCTACTTGGAAAATAAAATACAGGCATATGCAAAGCTAAATAGCAATCCAGGGTAATAAACAGACAATAAATGGCACAGACAGAAGAGGAGCCAGGGTGAAAGAAAATGGGTGGAAATGAGCAATTCATACTCAGGTGATACAAATAAAACCATCAAAACGCAACTCTGGCCCCCCAGCTGTGGCTTCTAAATACCATTTCCCATTAAAAGAAACCAGGGCTCCTTAGGGAGAATAGCAGATTCCAGATCTGGAGGACATGAGACAGAGAAATCTTGTCATTCTAAAAACAAAGGAAGTCTCAAAAGCTACCCGGATTAGATCAAAAGGACCCAAGAGCTAAGCTGAGGTGCTCCTATTAGCTAAAGACTGACTATAACTGACTATAACTCAATAAAATAATAAGAAAAAGAAGAACTACAATGAATTGGAAGTATAACAATTTACTCAACCTTTGAGTCCAAAAAAGATACATAAAAACAAAAACAAACATTAAAAAAAAAAAAAACCCAACCACCCTTGATCACTTTCAAGGTTGCTAGGACTCAAATAAACAAAAAGCATCAAGCATTTCTCCTCCTTTTCTTACAATGGATAATACTTAAGGTTAAAAAAACAGTTAATGAGGCAAGAGATAACAAATGCCAGAGGACTACAACAGAATGAGAGAAACCACATTTTGCAAGCGCTAATGACATACGAGGTCTAGCAGAGGCTCACCCGTGCTACAGCGCGACTGGGTGAAAGGTGAGAGGGGGAACCGGGACAGGTGCATCGGGCTTGACTACGCCTGAACACACTCACCTACTTCAGCATCATTAAAGCAGGGCAAGACGTATGTTCCTCCAGACATGACATAATGGAGCACATTTCCATCTGTGAGTTATTTTTGGCCAATAAAAAGGAAAACTTGAATCTACCCAAGTCTTGGTATTTACCCAATTATAAGAAATTCGGGACTGTGTTCAACGACACCAAGAGGATGAAATTAGCCAGAATGAAAACTTGTACAATTAATAAATGTCACAAAAACACAAGTAGGGGGACTTAAGAGACAGATCAATTACATGCAATGGTGAAAGTTGTTGGAATCCTAAATCAAACAACAAATGGTAGATATTTCTGAGACAGAGAAAATTGTACGTGGACTGGATATTAGGTGATATTCACCGTTTTAAAAAATTCACTGGGTGTGATAGGAGCATGGTGGTTTGTTTGCTTTAGCTTCTTATGTATTCAAAGAATAAAAGTAATATAAAAATAGATACAATATAAATAGATACAAAAATAATAAAAGTACCAGTCACCCAGTGGGGAAAGAAAATTTGTAACAGACATAATCAACAAAACATTGTACCCAGAACACAAATGCTCTACATTTTTTCTAAGATGAATAGTAAGCCCAGTCTGTTTCATCTGTCTTTTTCTTACTTTAAACCATTTTAATGGTCAGAGTTTACTAAAAGACATATGTTGCAAACTAAATTCCTAGGTGTGGCTAACAGCAGCAGTACACTTACAGAGCACACGTGATAATAATGTAGACACCAAGCCATGGAGGGAAGAAACTATAGTGAGTTATTTACCTCCATGCCAAAAAAAAAAAAAAAAAAAAAAAACCCTCCTCTGGTTTGCAGTGTTTCTATTCTAGACTAATTAACCAAATTGGAGGGTAGGGGGGCTGTCGCTTAAATGTGTGTGTGATACACACAGTAATGAGTGCAATCCCCCCTTTTTAAAAACAAATGTTATTTCACTGGGTTATGCTCCAAAAATACAAATTTATTTTTCTTCATTAAGTTGCCCCCCACATACAATTTCTAGTTCCACATTCAACTAATTCAAAACTGCCTAATTAATAAAACACTTCTATACTTTTATTAAAACTCAGTGAATGGTCATGCCTCTATCTGCAATTTTAAGCATGATGTTATATGAGAAGTTATTTTTCTGATTTTTTTGTCACCAAGTCTGATGAGTTTCAAAGATTGTGAAATTGTCAAGCGAACACTGGAGAAAAAGATGGCGCCAATTCAAATTTCCTGGAGAGTTTAAGAGACGTGGTGTAACCTGAATAACTTATTCCGAAATCATTCTTAATTCTAAGAGAATCAGTGCTAAGCGTTTCATTAACATTTCTTATGTTCAAACCATAGTTATGATACACTGGAGGGTTTCCTGGAAATACGTCATGGTAACTTGGGGCCTCATATAATTTGGTATGTACTGTGTCCTTAGGTTCATTTTTAAAGGTTTAGATCATTATTTGTCTAATTATCATGGCTCTAGGACTGTGACTGTGAGATAACCATTGACGTATTATCTAGTGTTAACTGCCAGTCAGGAACAGAGCCCCTTACAAAATAACAAGATTCCTATAACAAAAAAGAGCCACTTAATAAGCGATTTTATAATATAGTTTTGTTACAAATACAGTAACTGATCCTCCTCTAAGGTATCCTAGGTTTACAGGAGAAATTCTAGGTTTGTTAAATGAGTAACACATCCATAAAGGCAGCATTTAAGTAGAAGAATGATTATAATTATCTTCCTGCACTTACAACTTTTCCCTTTCAAGGAAAACAACTAATCGGAGAAAATTAAAACGCATGGCACTTGTGTGAAACCCAAGAGAAGACAAGGGAAAACTAGAATTCAAAATCATTGACAAAGGAACAAAATATCACCAAGGAAAAGACACGCAAAAACAGGCAAAGGATAGATACGAAGCGTCATTATCACCTAGTTTAATAATGTACTTGAAAGTCCTTAGGGATTTCTAAGAATACTTTATAGAAAGACGTTGAATGCATGGTTTCCACAGTTAGGAATTTCTACACTAGCTTATCAAAGTAGGACAAATAAGGGATATCTACTCAAAAATTATTAGAATTGTTTTTATCCATGAATGATGAATATCTCTCTGCTACAAATCAATGAGTGAAAGCATTATGGGGCTTAAAAAACATAGCCTGGGTGTTGGAAGGCAATATTTAGCCTGATTCTGCCATCATTTAAATGTAAGCAAGACGGAAGGAAAAACTCAGCTGGAACTGTCTCTGGGCCTTGGTTTCTTTTCTACAAAAAGAAAAGGATTGACCAGCCTGACATTCTGTGAGTCTGTGATAATCAGCAAAATCAATTTACATGGATTTCTTTTGTATTTTTTAAACAAAAGTATAACTATACCATTGCATTGCTGGCTTTTTTTAAAAAAAAAAAGCAAATCATAGACATTTAAGAAACAAGTCTAAGAGCTCAGATGCTGTATTCCAGCGGATAAAATACAAATATGGGGTGTTGATTAGAGATACTGTGTAAAGTTCACCGCATGGTAATAAGCAGTGCTTTCATTTTCAACTGTGCACGATTATTCTCATCCACACAATCGTTCCTTGTCCAAGATCCTCACGACCAGTCACATCTACTAATTCACTAATCGTTTACTGTGAAGAATCATCTCTCCAACTAGTAAGTATCTTGTTAATGTGCCGCTGGTATTCACATCCTGGTCTATCGATCACTAGCCTGGGCATGTTCTCAACCCTGGCTTGGTCACAGTTTCCTCATCTGAAACAACCAACAGCCCTCCTAGGACTATTGCAAAAAATTAAATGAGACAGTAAAACTCTGGCTCGTGTGAGGTTAAATAGTGAAAAGCGAATTTATAGTCATTCTTTACCCTTCCTAATCCCTAATGACCAACAGGAGAGTTTCTTATCTATGTGTTTTTACCCTGCAGAGTCCTTCCCAGTGCTAAGTCCACAGAAGGCACGGAAATATTGGTAGCATCGCTGGCTCGAGAAGAATGTATTGACGATCAACCTATGTCAGGCTTTGGGGTAGGCATAGGGAAAAAATTAAAATGAAGAAGGTGACAGCTTTTTGAAGATTTCTAGACCAGCTAGATACCACGTAGTTGGTTACTAGAAGTATGAAGTCATTTTAACATAACTTGGGTCAACTTTAACTAGAGGTTGACCAAGTATTTAAAAACTACAAGACAAAAGTAACCAAAAAATGCATATTAGTACCTAAATAGGAAAGATTTTAGGCTATGTCCATTGTTCACCTCCCTAAATGAAAAGGTCCCTTGGAGTTAAACTTTAATGGGCAAAATGTGCATTTTTGTCTAACTGGAAACCTGTTTTCTTTTTCTTGGAGCAGGAATCGCAGGAAAAACATTGCCGAGATTCAAGTTCCATGATAAGGAGGTTAAAAAAAAAGAAAAGGGGTTTTCATAGACGGGGTGAAATCATGTTTCCATGGAAACCCTGAACTGGTTTGTTGGAGATTTTGGTGATAATTTCAACGACAAAAAACACATCTGGCACCTTCAGAAATGTACCCCAGCTTACCATGAATATCATTTTCAAGTGACAACCAAAGACATGGAAAGCACCTCACCGGATTAAAGACATCTTTTAAAATTTCTTTAATCATTACCAACTTCACCTGGCAGAGAAATCATTTAAATTGGAAACAAATCCGGTGAACCGAACTGTGCCAGGACAAACAGCATCCAGAAAATGGTTCTCCTGATCCCAGTGCTGGACCAAGGGCTTCCTCCATCCCAGACTCGCCGAGTCTGTGGGCTCAACAGCCTTTACTGAATCACGGTATCAAAAACAGACTCAAAGTCCAATCCCTCACAGACAAGGCTACTTTTTTTTCATTTAGATTATTATTTTTTCCAAATTAGAGATCTATTCGATCATTGGTATATAGTTGTTATGCCACAAATAAGACATGAAAATGATTTTTTATATATTTTTGCCCCATGTCTTATTTTTTTTAATTTTTTTTATTAAAGTGTAGTTGATTTACAATGTTGGTTTCAGGTGTACAGCAAAATGATTCAGTTATACATACACATGCATATACATTTTTTCTTTTCAGATTCTTTTCTATTATATGTTATTACAAGAAATTGAATAGAGCTCCCTATGCCCTAGGGTAGGTCCTTGTTGTTTACCTGTTTTGTATCTAGTAGTGTGTGTCTGTTACTCCCCAGCCCCTAAATTCATCCCTCTCCCGCCTTTCCCCTTTGGTAACCATAGTTTGTTTTCTATGTCTGCGAGTCTCCTTGGTTTGAAAATGGAATCTGTAGAGATTTACCCTTCTTTAAGGACTTCACTGTCATACAGGGATAGCTCCAGCCTCTGAATTTGCATCTTATGAATTTCTTTGGCGTGACTCCGAGCTTTCAGACGTAAGAGACAAATATGTACCCGAACAATCAATTCTGAATTAAAACTGTCACACAGCCTTGTTCGGCTCTTCATCACATCCGGTAACTCTCTCACAATCACATTTCACTGAAGCTTCATCTTCTACGCTTTATGCACCCGACAATTTCAAAACTGGGAAACTGGCAATTCATTCTGGAAGGATCATTCTTGCCTCGACTCTCTTGCTTGCAAGTTCTCTCCCTCCCGACACGGCCAGGCTTCCCGACCAGGGTCTCCCAGGCTTCCCGACCAGGGTCTCCGACCCGCTCCCTCCGTTTCCCCACCTCCCGCTGCAGCTGCACCCCCGCCAGCCCCGCGCCTGACTCCAGCGGGCTGTGGAAACTGCTCCCGTGTAAGGGCTCCGGTGACTTCCCAGCTGCCAAAGTCAGTCAGCTCTGTCTGGCCATCTTTCTTAACGTACCTGCGTTTGGCTCAGACAGATGGCTTTTTTTTTTCTTCTTTAATTGGAACTTTCTCCTTAAGGCTTCCTGACTTACTTTCAGACTTCTCTGCGGGTCCCCTCTGCTGTCCGATATGGATTTGGGTTCCTGAGGTTTAGCCAGAGCCTCTACCTTCTCTTTGTTTTTTTTCCTATGGTTATTTTAATGGGAGTTTTTTTAATAATTTTTTTAATTGAAATAAAGTCAGCTTACAATGTTGTGTTAATTTCCAGGGTACAGCATAGTGATTCAGTTATATATTTACACACACACATATATATACATACATATATATATACAGACACACACATATATATACACATATATATTCCTTTTCATATTCTTTTTCATTATAGGCTATTACAAGGTATTGAATATAGTTCCCTGTGCTGTACAGTAGGACCTTGTTGTTTATCTGTCTTACATATAATAGTGTATATCTGCAAATCCCAAGCTTCCAATTTATCCCTCCACACCCCCTCCTCACCCCCTGGTAACCACAAGTTTGTTTCCTATGTCTGCCTCTACTTTTCCGATTCTGCAAACTCTTACTGGAGAAATTTAGCCTCCCCTACATCTTTAACTACCATGTTGATACCACTGAATCACAAATTTTTATCTTCAGAGCACACTTCACTCTTTCAGTCAAGAGTCGATTTTCAAATAATTATATCCAGAAATGTAACGAACATCAACTTTTATACAGCTGACATGCATCTCAGTTCCAACAAATCTTTTTGTGAGCTCAAAGTCTATTTGTAAAAAATTGCTCTTCTCTTCCCATCCTCTCTTCAAGTAACGACTCTACCATTTACACCGCTACCCTAAATCACAACCATGAGTGTCTTCCCAAGCTATTTTCTGTCCCTCCTCTCTCACAGCTAACAACTGCATCCACTGCCACTGTTGTAGGCTTGCGGATTTATCATGCTACATCCACCCATGCTACTGAAATAGATGCAGAAGAAAACATTTGCTAATTTCAACACGTATTCATTATTTCTAAATATACAACACCCATTCCTGATTTTAAAATGAAAAGACAAGTTTTTTAAATATGACAAAACCAAAAACCATGAGTAAATATAATATTTAACGGTGAAATGTTAGAAGAATCCTCTTTGAATAAAGTTAGAAATAATACATGTCTGCAATCACCTCTACTTAGCACTGTAACAGACACTCTAAGAAAATAAGATAACAAAAATAAGGTAAAAGGATTGAGAAAGAAACAAAATTATCAATATTATTAGGGAAAATTATCTAAATAAAGAAACTTCCATAAAAAATCATTTAAAATAACAACAGATGTCAGCAAAGTTGTTGCAAACACAACTAAGCTTTTTAAAACCAAACACTGTTCCCTTATTCCAGCAGCAAGAAATTCCAAAATGTATTTTTGAAAATACTATTCACAGTAGCCATAAAATAATGGCATGTCAATAGAACAAAATTATAGTTGAAGGAGAAAATGTTCTAAAGATATGGAAAAATATGTGCATTCATATGGCAAGACTTCATATCATAAAGATGACAGATTTTCCATCCAATTAATCTGTGCATTCAATGCAATTCTCATCAAAACCGAGATGTTTCGTGTCTGAGTGTGACTGTGGAATGGATAAGCTGATCAAAAAATTTAAATGGAAGAAAAACAGGCCAAATTCAGCTGAAACAATTTGGAGGAAGGAAAATAAGGAAGGAATCACTTTGTACTACCAGCTCGTAAATTTTGCTTAAAAACTACAGTAATTATAAAGAATCAGTATTGATAAAAGATTATAGTAGAATAGTGGGTCTAAAGAAAGATTCAAGAAACAAACCCAGCTATACACGGGAACTTGTTATAGGAGAGAAGTCACACTATAAATGAGCTGTGAAGAGATGCACAGTTGCATAAATGTGCTGTAATTGGTAATCACACAGGAGAGGGTTAATGTGAATAAAACCATAGCCCTGTTACGCTGTGTAATATACAAAAGCCAAGTACAGCTGGGTTAGAGACCTAAATGTGTAAGGCGAAACTGTAAAACTCTTGGGGGACTATATAAGGTATCTTTTTAACATTGGGAAAGGAAGAAATTTACATTTTCATTAAAAAGGTATCATAAAATTAAAAGACAAAACCTAAGAGGGGAGGGTAGTGCTCAGTGGCAGAGCACATGCCTAGCAGGCACAAGGTCCTGGGTTCCATCCCCAGTCCTTCCATCAAATAAATAAATAAACCTAATTACCTTCTCCCACACACTCACACACAAAAAAAAAAATTTAAATAAATTTTAAAAATCAAGACAAATCTAACCCGGAATGAAATATTCGCCATGTATATTTCTAACCAAAGATTGGTGCCTTGGATATATTTTATAAGACTACACTCAATAAGAAAAATACAAATAATCGAACAGGGCAATGGGTAAAGATTACAAACAAGAAACTCAAATAAGAGAAACCCAAATACCCAATAGGAAAATATTGAGCCATCTTTTTTTTTTCTTATTTCAGCTGATTTTTTTTTTTTTTTATTTATGGGGGAGGTGATTTTTTTTTGTTTTTTTGTTTTTTAACGGAGGTACTGGGGATCGAACCCATGACCTCATGCATGCTAAGCATGCGCTTACCCACTGAGCTAGACCCTCCCCTTGAGCCACCCTGATACTAGGAAAATACCAACTAAAGCAAAATACTACTCACACCCACAAAAATACATTAACACCAAAAGCTAGAGAGGATATAGGAAAATCGAAATCCTTGTTCCTAAAGAGAGAATGAATATAGTGGCACAGCCACTCTGAGAACCAATTCCCAATGCTTACAGTAAAGCTGAGAATTTAAAAAAAAAAAAAAAAAAAGTCTTACAATCTCATGCTTCTATTTTATGGAGTACACTCTGAAAAACTGACCTGTGTCCACAAGGAGACACGGAGGAGACGTGTGTGTCACTGCAGCATGGTGTGTCATCAGAAAAAAATGGACACAGCTTAATTTTCCGTCAGTAAAAAGGGGAATAAACAAACCCCATCTATTTTAAGGCAGTAAAAATGGTTGTTTTAGAGCTATGCGTGCCAATATGTTAAGCGAATACAGGAAGTTCTGGGAGGAAATAAACAAGACGCTATCTATGTAAATTTTTAATTTACAAAATAATAATATATGTTGTTTGGAGGTACATACATATATAGCAAAAGCACAAAGGTATACATTGGAATAATACACAGCAAGCTTCAGACAGTGATTATTTCTGGGTTTGAAGACATGAGGGTAGATCTTTAGTGGTTCATCTGCAACTATGAGTGATGGGTTTGTTGCGGCTTTCTGTTCTTTTCCTATGTGTTTAAAATAGTCTCTAATTAATATTTTTTATTTAAATCCTTTAATGGTTTCCTATTGCCTTCAGGACAGAGTTCTAGCTCCTTCTCAAACAAGCCCTTTCATGATGTGTTCCCATCTACCATTCAGGAATCCTCCGTGTCCACAGTCCTTGTGGTACCTTCCATGGTGGTATCTTTCCCAACTCAAAGAGAATTAGGATTCTGTCTCACATGGAAACTTCAGATGACTTCTGATGCAATAATTTCTGGTTTACATGTCCATCTTCTCCCACCAAAATGTGAGTTTCTTTTTTTTAATTGTGTAATTTTTTATTGAGATACAGTTGATGTGCAATATGATATAACTTACAGGTGTACAACATAGTGATTCACTATTTTTCAAAGTTATAGTCCATTTATAGTTATTGTAAAATATTGGCTCTATTCCCTGTGTTGTACAATATATCCTTGTAGTTTATTTTACACATAATAGTTTCCATCTCTTAATGCAAATCAAAACTACAATGAGGTATCACCTCACACCAGTCAGAATGGCCATCATTCAAAAATCCACAAATGACAAATGCTGGAGAGGCTGTGGAGAAATGGGAACCCTCCTACACTGCTGGTGGAAATGCAGTTTGGTGCAGCCACTATGGAAAACAATATGGAGATTCCTCAAAAGACTAGGAAAAGACTTACCATATAACCCAGGAATCCCGCTCCTGGGCTTATATCCAGAAGGAACCCTACTTCAAAAAGACACCTGCACCCCAATGTTCATAGCAGCACTATTTACAATAGCCAAGACATGGAGACAGCCTAAATGTCCATCAACGGATGACTGGATAAAGAAGATGTGGTATATTTATACAATGGAATACTATTCAGCCATAAAAACCGACAACATAATGCCATTTGCAGCAACATGGTTGCTCCTGGAGAATGTCATTCTAAGTGAAGTAAGCCAGAAAGAGAAAGAAAAATACCATATGAGATCACTCATATGTGGAATCTAAAAAACAAAAACAAAAAATAAAGCATAAATACAAAACAGAAATAGACTCATAGACATAGAATACAAACTTGTGGTTGCCAAGGGGGCAGAGGGTGGGAAGGGATAGACGGGATTTCAAAAATGTAGAATAGATAAACAAGATTATACTGTATAGCACAGGGAAATATATACAAGATCTTATGGTAGCTCACAGAGAAAAAAATGTGACAATGAATATATATATATGTTCATGTATAACTGAAAAATTGTGCTCTACAAGTTGAATTTGACACAACATTGTAAAATGATTATAAATCAATTAAAAAATGTTAAAAAAAAAAAAAAAGAATCGGAAATATGACACCATCAAAGAAACTCAATAAACTTCCAGTAACTGAAAAAACAAAATAGTTTCCATCTCTTAATCCCCTCTCCTTATTCTGCCCCCTCCACTCTTCCCTCTCCCCACTGGTAACCACTAGTTTGTTCATGAGTTTCTTGAGAACAGAGATATATCTGGATTTCTCCCCTTCCCAACGGTATTTCATAAAGCTTTCATATATTAGAAATTCAATAAATGGGGGATGGATGGATATAGACAGACATCCACTGCTGAATGTCAGCCCTGTTTCCCACCAGCTTTTGGTTCTTGGAGAGACGTTCTTTGTCCGTCAAGTATTGGACATCACTCTTGTCCATCCCTGGGGTTCTACATGCCCCTCCTACATGCCCACTTATCCCAGATTGCACGTTTGCAAAACCCGGCGCTACTGCTTGCACTGTAGCTGCACGTATACTTTCACTCTTGGACCATACCTTCTAACCACAGAAGTGTGGTTACCTACAGATCAAGAGGGAGACGTTTTGGGAGACCGGCCCAAATCTAGGCGCTTCTGTGTTTTCATCTACATCCTGCTGGAAACCATGGCATAGTTGAAAGAGTACAGGTTTTTAGTGAAAACAGATTTAAATTCTTAATCTACCACTTACTGTGTGACTTAAAACAAGTTTCTTAATCTCTCTGGGGCTTACTTTTCTCCTCTCTAAAATCAGAAATAAAGCTACCTTTTAAAACGGTTTTATCTCTCAACGAGTTGGACTTCCAAGAATAAACTTTGTTTCCCCAAAAAATTATTAAAATATTTTTGTATACTGTCTTCTAAATGCTTGTTTTGCCTTAAACATCAGATCAATAAACTACCTATATTTGATTTTTAAAAAAAGAGCTACCCTACCTACCTTGAAGTGTTGTTATAAATGCTGCACAAAATGGCATAAAAGCACCTTGTAAAGCTGCTCTCACCATTGGAAAGACTCAATAATATTTTTCTTCCAATCTCCTTGAATTTTTTAACACCAGGATTTACAAAAATGAGTGGAAAAAGCAATGATTGCTACAGTTGAAAAGAATACCCCATTCCCTGAATATTCATAGGCCATTATCTGCACATTTTAAGCAGGCATCCTTCACGTTCCTGTAAGTGTGTTTCCTGTAATTCATGTGCATGTGTATTTCCTAGTTGGCTGATGTGTGTGAGTTCCTAGAGGGCAGGGTTTAAAGCCACTAATTCCCTAAGCCACGCTATGCTTTTCATGTTATATGTAAGCAATCAGTTAAATATTTTGATGGCCCATCCACCATTGGTAAACTATTTCATTGTATCTGTTTTCACAGTGGTGGTAGAGTTATGCTAATCCATCTACACTTTCCGAGATGCCTTCTTTTGGGGTCACACATCAGCGGGATGACTGGCTAAGACAAAGTGTACAGACTGTGGTTTATGGAGCTCTACAGAGTCAACTGGCATGTGGGACCTTGGTTCCAATCGACCAACCAAGCCAGCCGAGATACCATCCAACCCCACAGAGAAGACAAACATTATTATTTTTGGAGAAGAGTTGATTTTTAGAAAAATCTGTATTTTAGCTTTGAAATTGTGAACCAAGTAGGGCCAAAAAGTGGTGATAACAACAAAAATATCAAAACAGCAAAAAGAGTGGTAGCTCACAGCACAAAAAAATGTGACAGTGAATATATGTATGTTCGTGTATAACTGAAAAATCGTGCTCTACATTGGAATTTGACACAAGATTGTAAAATGACTATAACTCAATAAAAAAAAAGTGTTAAAAAAAAAAAACAGCAAAAAGATAGCCATTCCCTGTTTACATCCAGAGAATCTTCCATTCTGGCCAAGGAGGTCCCTTAGAACCCCATCCACGCTAGGATGACTCAGAGAGATGCTGAGAAGCCCACATTTTCTCTCCTTCTACTGTGCGCTTTGTGAGCCAGATAATCCCCACTGGAATCATCACCAAAGCCTCTGGATTACGGTCACCCTCACACAGATGTGAGGGTGGACAGCTGTACGAAGCCAGTGCTAGGTCAGCATTATTCGCTGCCTCTGACTCCGGGAACATTCCAGTTCAAGTCCCATCTCTAGTACCTGCAGAGTCCTGGAGCTCTATTTTCTTGACACTGCCTTTTCACCCAGGTCAAAACTTCTTACCTAAGCTGCATTTTTCCACATCTGTTTGCAGGTGTAAACTAAATAATCTTTAAAAAGTATGAGATCCTTTGTATATATATTTTTATTGAAGTATAGTCAGTTTACAATGTCATGTCAATTTCTGGTGTACAGCACAATGCTTCAGTCATACATGAACACACACATATTCATTGTTATATTCTTTTTCACAAGTTACTACAAGATAAATAGTATGAGATCCTTTGCCTCAGCATCTCTCACATGTTTAAAATAACAAGATATGTAGTCATTTCTTTCTGAAAATTAAGTACATGAGAAAATAAATCTGTATGTTTAGAACGTGAGTCCTAATTACAGATTCAAACTAACTTATAAGTATTTCCTGTATTAAGCAAATAGGTCCTATTCAGGGGTACACAGGTTCTTCATATGTCTGAGTTTTTCTAAAAATATGGCCAGTCGCATTTTTAAGATGTAGAGTTTGAGTGCCAATTATGAAATATATTAAGTTTCAAAATAAGAAGAAATAGTGTTGGAGAGTAATAATCTCAAAAGTGATCGAAACATGATGTTAGCTTTTTAATTAAAATGAGAGTTCTATGAATGGACATTCTGTGAGTTTCACTGAATGGTGTCCTCTGTCTGGACAACTGGACCAGCGAGTGAAGAGAGCCCCCGTTGGCAGGGTCCCACTGCTGGGTCATCTGAAAACAAACCACTGATTAAGTCCAGCTTCATCTCAGTTAACCCAATCACCGCGTTAGCCCAGAAATCCAGCCCAACTGTGGCTTCCACAGCAGTGACAACCAAGGATTGACTTTCCTCAGAGACTCAGAAGAAGATGCCTTAAATACATTTAATGAACAAGAAACTCCCTAGAAAGAGGAAAATCAAGGGAATGGCCCTTAAGGAAAATTAACCAATGAACTGAAAGGTTCTAGAATGTCCCTCTGACCCAATTTCATTGTTTAACAGATGAGCATCTGGAGCTCGATGAAATTAAATATTCTAACCAACATAAAATGCAGTGACAGAGCCAATGTCAGAAACTGTGTCCCCGGAACAGTGTTCTTCTCCACTGAGCATACTGCCTCCCTTAACTGGGAAAAGGTTTAATGTTATTGTTCCAGAAGCTTCCCATCGGAGTCAGCCTCTGGCTTAATCACATGCGGCATTAGGAATCTCAAGAAGACTCCACCCACTGCTTAACCCGGAGCAGCACCGTCGCCCTCTTGTCCTGGCTCTGCAAAGCGTCCGCTCCGTAATCCTCCTGGTCACTGGATCTCAATGAGAGCTGCAGGCCCCCTGTGCACAGAGAGGGGCGGCCCGCCCTACTCCATGAGGACCAAATGTGATCAGGAAAGCTCAAGAGTTTCTCTTGCTATGACAGACATGCTCTACAAAGTACTGAAAAGTGTATGTCCCCAAATGAGAGGATGCCCAGTCTTTGATCTGTACTATTAAACTATCTGAATAGGATGGCAATTCCTTAAAAAACTAAAAACTGAGTTACCATATGATCCAGTAATCCCACTCCTGAGCATATATCTGGAGAAAACTCTAATTTGAAAAGACACATGCACCCCAATGCTCATAGCAGCACTATTTACAATAGCCAAGGCATGGAAACAACCTAGATGTCCATCAACAGATGACTGGATAAAGAAGAGGTGGTATATTTATACAATGGAGTACTACTCAGCCATTAAAAAGAATGAAATAATGCCATTTGCAGCAACATGGATGGACCTGGAGATCATCATACTAAAGTAAGTCAGAAAGAGAAAAACAAATACCATATGATATCACTTATATGTGGGATCTAAAAAAATGACACAAATGAACTTATTTACAAAACAGAAATAGACTCACAGACATAGAAAACAAACTTACAGTTACCAGTGGGGGAAGGGGGTGGGAAGGGATAAATTGGGAGTTTGAGATTTGCAGATACTAACTACTATGTATTAAGTAGATAAACAACACATTTCTACTGTATAGCACAGAGGACTATATTCAATATCTTGTAGTAACCTGTAATGAAAAAGAATACGCAAATGAATATATGTATGTTTATGTATGACTGAATCATTATGCTGTACACCAGAAATTGACACAACACTGTAAACTGACTATACTTCAGTAAAAAAAGAAAAACAGAAAAAACTATATGAATACAATTT
The DNA here is from genome assembly GCF_048773025.1 of Camelus bactrianus. NCBI lineage: Eukaryota > Metazoa > Chordata > Mammalia > Artiodactyla > Camelidae > Camelus > Camelus bactrianus. The sequence continues at coordinate 36,974,239 of NC_133558.1, forward strand.
AGTACCTTTTTCTTTAAAGAAGAATGTATTTAAAATATACATAGAAAACACTAGCTTGGTACAAAATATGAGAAAGGTACCCAAACTTTTCTAAGGTACCATGCTTTCAAAGTATAGAAAACACGACGCTCCCTGGTGGTCTAGTGGTTAGGATTCGGCGCTCTCTCAAAGTATAGAAAACACACACTTAATGAATATTCAATAATTTTTTACTCCTAACTCTTCTCCAACATTATTTCCAGGCATAAATGTAGTTAGGGACCAAATCAACCCCACTGAAAATCACTGATTTCATCAATAGAGACTCGCCTCAAGGATTGGCAATTAGAAGATCTTAATGAATGAAAATGCATCTGAACTTTGTAAGTCTTAGATTTCCTAGCAGGACTCAACCACCACGATCATAATCCTCTGCCCAAAGAATAAGGCAACGAGGTAAAAAGTTATGTTTAGTTAAGATATTAAAAAGAACGTGATGTTCGCCTTTCTGTTTCAGACTTGATATAAACTCTACTCTTTGACTATCAGTGTTTCTGGGGTTTTGCTTCTATTTCAGAATCAAATGTTCTTAAAACAGTAGATCAGATATTTCAACAAATAATCATAATCTAAAGAGAAATAAATAAGCCTACGCCACACAATTTCACTGCTTGTATTTGCTCGTCATTTTTTGGCCATGAACAAGAGAGTCCTTTTAAAACTGGGAGTGTTTCCCTTCTATTTTATTCCGGTTTCATATACAACTAATTGTAAAACGTTGTAACAGTGTTGCCAATGAGAATTCTTATTATACTTCACTTAGTCGCCTGGTGGTTGTGTTTTTTCATGTTTCTCAATCCATACATCTGCGAAGCTCTAACATCGCATGCCTAGAGTGAAACTGTTACATAAACTGAGTCTTTGGTACATTTAAAGAATGTAATACAAAGGAGGTACTGCCTCTCTAGGGAGTAAAGATTAAGGCTTATAATTCATCTCTGTGATGAGATGCAGATTTCCCCTCAGAAGACACAGCATTCATTTAAATCAGTCGAGGAGGATAGTACTGAAGGAAAATTCATCTGGCTGCATTTAAGGTTCAGAAAAAGGCATGTACAAAAGGATTCTCTGGCTTTCAGCCTGGAGGATTTTCACGTGATTGTCAATTGGATATATTTTCATTCAGTTTTAATCTATATTTTTTTCAAAAAAAGGGGTGGGGGGGTACTCCCAGGGAGGCGGCTGGGGGAATTTCAGAGTGGATCACACAGATGAGAACTCCCATATTTCAAAAAACAAAAACTAAGCCTACTTGATGACTTTGGCTATGGCAGGTCAGTGAACTCTGTCCTGTCTTTGTCTCCTCTTTCCCATTTTTGTTGTCATACCCAAGAGATCTCGTGTGAGTGGCTCATACATTTATGTTTTATTAAATGCTGAGAAGGTATATAGTGATGGAAGAAATATTCTTGGTCTAGTCAAAATTTAAAAAAAAAAAACTTTTGCCATCCTTAGCTAAGGTAGGGTGGGGCCAGTCACTTCTGGGATAATCAATGGTCCTCCCAATATTACTTCCCATAATAATCAGTCATAGAATAGTTGTGTTCATCTGAACACAGGCAGGTGGTCACAGCGATACCAGTAGAAGGGAGAACTAGAAACATGTGTTTTCTATATTCTTTGCTTCTTTAATTATCATCTTGATTTTATCTTTCCCTTTTCTCTGCCAAGTGTCCTCCACGAAAGGCAAGATGAGGGAAAAGGCCTGTCATTTCTTATGTCATATTTTTCTTCAGGCTCTATGTGGATGCCACAGGCAATATTCCTCATTCTGCGACATGCCTTGCAGAAACACCCACTTACTTGCTTTTCCAAATAACTCAATCATTCCATTTTTAAAATAAAAAAATATACGGAATTCTTCTAAGAATTTAGGTACCAGGTTTACGTCACTTTCTGTATATGTTGGCAAACGACGTGCATTAAAATTTCCTGGAGTAAATGGTTTCTGGTACAGTTATTCCATTGGGCTTTCATGGGTGAAGGAATAATTCTAATAATTCAAAAACTACATAAACGTCTTAGTCAGTGTAAAGCTATATTTGCACAAGGTATTCATGGTAAACCACCTTTAAATCAAAGATGCTCAGGGAAATGATATCGTTAGCTATTGCCAGGGTAACAAAATGCAGCCTGGTTCCTCTTGATAGTCACCAAAAATGTTTCCCCCAATAAGAACTAAATTAATGGATATGCAAAATAGATTCAAATTTTGCATTTTGACTTTCAACCGTAAAGCACTGGGAGACAATTCTGCATGGTGTTTCTGAAACTCTTAAATCCGCTTTTCTCTGGACTACTTCCAAGGATGCTGGGAGATACCCAGATAGCCTTGGGGGATATCTGCCTTGTGGGACAAGGGCAAACTTGTTTCCTGGCTGGCAGAGTAAAGATGATTTCTTCCTCCAGTACAAACACTGGGCAAGTTTTCTCGTACCCTTTTTATGAAAGGATTTCTCAAGCTCAGGGTTCCTCAGCTGTGACATAAACCGCTGTGTACCTGGGTCCCTCCACATCACTCTTATGGGACTTGGGGTTGGGAGGGCAAGACAAACCAATGCAAACCAATCTGAAGCCCATACTGTTTGCTGTGTTGTAAGTAATAAAGTCCTCTGTCTCTGACCCAAGAATCTCTTCTCTGCCAACCTAAAACCACGGCAGACTAACTTGTTAGATTCCAAGTAGGGTAAAAATCTCAGCCTCTTCACAATTCTTGACATAAGTATGGTCAATGCACAATAATTATTTGTTATAGAATACAAACTTGTGGTTGCCAAGGGGGTGAGGGGTGGGAAGAGAGAGACTGGGATTTCAAGATTGTAAAATAGATAAACAAGATTATACTGTATAGCACAAGGAAATATATACAAGGTCTTATGGTAGCTCACAGAGAAAAAAATGTGACAATGAATATATATATATGTTCATGTGTAACTGAAAAATTGTGCTCTACACTGGAATTTGACACAACATTGTAAAATGATTATAAATCAGTAAAAAATGTTAAAAAAAATGAACAGTACATATATGTAAATTAAAAAAATATATGCAGTAAAAAAGAAATGATCTATCAAGCCATGAAAGACATAGAAGAAACTTAAAAGAAATATTACTAAATTAAAGAAGCCAGTCTGAAAAGGCTACAAACTATACCATGCCAACCAAATGACATTCTGGACAAGGCCCAGCTACAGAAACAATGAAAAGATCATGGTTTCCAGGGGTTTGAGGAGAGGGAGGGAGCGAGGAATGAACAGATGGAGTACAAGGGATTTTTAGGGCAATGAAATTATTCTGTATGATACTATAGTGGCTACATGTCATTATGCATTTGTCAAAGCCCATAGAATGGACAGCAAGTGAACCCTAATGTAAACTATGGACTTTGGTTGATAATAATGTGTCCATGTTGGTTCACTGATTGTACCAAATATGACACACTGATGAGGGAGGCTGAGGGTAGGGCAGTATATATGAGTAGGGAGGAGGGCTGTGTGCAAACACTGTATTTTCTGCTCAGTACTGTTGTGAACCTGAAACTGCTCTAAAAGAATAAAGTCTATTAAAAAAAAGAAAAAATAATAATTGTTTGTTAAATAAGCAAGCCAAATCACTACATATAAAACTGAACTCCATTATTTACTATGTAGATTTACAATCTTCTTTAGCAAAAGTATCTATGATAGCCTATACTTTGTGCTAGATACAATTAAAACACAAAATTCTAATGATTTTAATGTTTTCCATTCTGTTATCTACATACTTGATTTCAATAAGTGACTGCTACTCAAGTCTCAATCTCTTTGGAACATAGTCGACATAAACAAAAAATCGTATTTAACGCTCAAAAAAGATTGTGTTTCTAAGAATCGATAGATTTGACTGAATCAAAACATTAAAAACAGTAACACCATGGGCTGCTGTTTTCTTGACATGGCTCTATTTTACCAAGTCCTTTACTGGAAAAAAATACATCAGTAGGAGCCATCTGATGAAAAGAATGGGAGATGTCATTTGGACAACCATAATGAAATGCTACCATTGGACAGTCTCCCATCTATGTAACTCCATAGATTATTATTTAAATGTATTTAACATTTAATGTATTCAAGGTATTTAACAAAAATACTGTTTTAACTTCGACAACTAGTGAACCAAATCACGCCCAGCCCTTTCCCTAACCCCCTCTGACAGTGATGGGAATAGCAAAGACACCATGCAATGTAAATTATAACATAAAACAAACACTTAAGTCAATAAACAGGGAAAGGAAGACAAAATCCTGACCCTCCAGGAAAACAAAATCAGAAAGATTTCCCTTTTCTCAAAATTCTAAAAATGATCACCCTAACCACTAAACTAGTTTAAACACCACTGACTCCTTCAAAACCACAATTTCAATTTTCCCCCCACAAAACCCTCAAAATATTCCATCTTCCTTTAGCATGATGCAAGTTACAATAAGGCTGTTAGTAAAGCAAACAACTTCCTCTGTGCTAACTGGCCGTGTCTTTCAGTCATTTTGAAACCCTGAGCTCACAAGAAACTATCTAACCACTTGATTGACTGATCGCACTGATGCAGAACACCTGCTGCTGAGTGAGGCAACGATGCCAAGGGTTTGCAGCCCTTTCCAAAACTCACTTTCGGTGGTTGCTACTAGTTCATCAGTAAGGAAACTGGACAGCTTGACGTGGCTAAGGTCTCTGCTCAAGTCAGAGAGAACCTACAGTAATCGGTGGAATGAGGGCCAGTAGGTTTCCACTCTGACCGCAGAGCCTGGCACCCAGCTGCCTCGAAGTCACTACTTGCATGAATTTTCAGCTTGTTCCTGGCCAAAGGAAGATGCTGGTTCGGGTACTCACGGAAAAGAAAATCATCTACGTTATAAGAGAATCTGGTAAGGACTTGGCACAAAAGATCATTTAAAAAAAAAAAAGGACTTCAAAGGGTAAGAAAGTGTCACTGAAATAAATCACAGGCACAATTTTGAAAATGTTCAATATATTCATGGCTTTTCATTTTTAAACATATTGATCATTTAACAGATCCTCTTATCTTTTTTAAGGTTGTCTATATTTCTAGACGTTACAATCAGTATTACGCCGGGTATTTTGTGCTTTTCTTCACCATTTTTTAAATACTCTTCCCAAGAACCAACAGTGTACAAACACCAAACAGAACAAATACTAAACAGAACTGTCTGAAGAATCCCTATGTCTTGAATTTCACTTTTTTTCCTTTCTCCTCATCCTCTTCAACACTCGTTTCTCATCCCCTTGGTAACAGCCATTCTGACCACATCTCATTGTGGTCCCGATTTGCATTTCCCTGATAGTTAGTGATGTTGGGCATCTCTTCGTGTGCCTGTTGGCCATCTGCACGTCTTCTTTGGAAGAACGTTTATTCAGATCCTCTGCGCATTTTTCAGTCGGATTATTTTGTCGCTGTTCTTGAGTTGCGTGAGTTCTGTATGTATTTGGACATTAACCTCGATTGGATGTACAACTTGAAAACATCCTCTCCCACTCAGTAGGCTGCCCCTCCACGCTGCAATGATCTCCTTCACTGTACAGAAGCTTCCCAGGAGAATTCACACCCAACATCAGAAGTGCTACCCGTCGCTAACTCACTCACCCAGTAGCAAAGTGCTGAACCCATCAGTAGAGCAGGATACCCCACCGGGTAGCTTTCGGTCAGGTCTATAGTAAGATAAATCACTTTGATTTCTTCACCTGGAATAATAGGAACGTTGTATTATTTCTTTCTAGAAACTAGAGAATGGTACCTTTTTACCAAATTTCCCTCATCATTTAATTGACACGGATCCATCTACTAAATTTTTCCACTTTTTGAGAGATAAGTGTTTGTCCCTCTCCTTCATAATCCTGGAGGGGAAAGATAACCCCTCTGAGATGTCTTCACTGCTTTCTGAATTGAAACAACATGAAATAAACCAGTTCTTCCATCATACCGATGTTATCTGGCTTTTCAGGACAGGAGTCACTGGGGACATTGAGAAGATGAACAACACACCAAAACATCAGCCTTGCAGTCTAACCAGCAGATTTGCTAACTAGCAGGTCTGTTTTGAGTCACACAGTAATCAGAAAACCCCATTTTCCTAACTTAATTTAGTTTGCGTTGTTTGTGCGATGTGTTCTCTGCTTTGTTTTGCTTTTACGGGACACTGTCTGCCGCTTGGTGTCTTCAGTGTCACCGTTTATGTGAAAATCAGACGGTCCTCACTTCCACGAAGAACAGAACAAGGCAACAAAGCTCACAGAGGCAAGATTTATGTTAGCAGGAGAAGGAAGCCTCTGATGAGACGATTAGACGTGAAAATGGGTCATTAAGAAAAACTGAGAAACGCTTTCTCTGGCTTTTTTTTTTTTTAAGACCAGTTTCTCATCTTTGTGGAATGGCTTCCAACAGTTGAATGGACTCTGAATCACCCGACGGCTTTTCCAAGCCTGTAACGGCAACATGGAGGGTCTTCAAAGGCACTGGGGAAGCAACTTTCTCAATAACTAAGAGCATAGCGCCCCTCCAGATCACCGAAACCCTGCAATGCTGGTTTTGTGACCTTGACTTGGAGCCACTGGGACGTACCAGGAAACCACAACTCTGGGCAGATGCACATTTCATGTGCAAACATTTACCAGATGTGGGATTCCTATGATCTAGGCTGAGCAGTAGAAACAAAACGGGAATTTGCTGTGTAATCTGACGCGCCAGTCCCTCAGTGGGTTGGCAGGTGAGAGGCCCGGTCTCACCTTTAGGCAGAGCTGATGAGGTGTGATTTGGAAGCACAGGAACCCTCTTAAGCCCCACCCCCACCCCCCAATTAAAACCAAGCCCAGATCCTTGGTGAGCCTGCAACTCCGCCAAGAAAGATTTACTTCTTCAGATGAGGAATTCTATCCCTGTTAAAACGAAAGCTCCCTTAGGAGACATAAATTGTTAATCAGTTATTTATACTTCAGTAAATGAATTTGAAATCCTGTCTTGACAGCTGGTTTTGATAAGAATACATGAAGCTTGGTTGTTTGGATTGTAACAGAGAGGGGGAAAAGTCTTCAAGAGAGAGAAGTTAATAAAGGAATGACTCTTTTACCACTCTTATTTGTCTGTTCATTCAACAATATTTACGACTTCCACATTTCAGGCAACGTGGCATTAATCTGAAGCGTTGGGAATTCAAAGACGGAAAAGCTTAGTTAATGGCCTTTAAAAACGTGGGGTTTAGGGGAACACAACAACTAGGCAGTTCCCATCAAAGAAGAGAGATGTGAAAGGAGTTGTGTGCAAGGGGAACTCAGAGAAATGAAGACCTAAATCCACCCACCAGAGAGGAGACGGCAGAGTTCTCCAAGAGGAAAATAAGAAAGGAAAGAGAAAATTTATTTTTGGGGGGGTGGGTATAGCGCAGTTGGTAGGGCGCATGCTCAGCACGTGTGAGGTAGATGGTTCGATCCCTAGTACGTCCATTTAAAAGAAAGAAAGGAAAAAGGGAAATTTTCCAAGAGAAGATTAAGTTTGACCCACGACTGGAAGGAGAGCCAGGGATTTGGAGATAACCTCAGGAGAGGAAGACAGTACCTGATTATGCCCCAGAACATTAGCGAGCAGGACGCACTCACTGAAACAGCCTCCCTGAAGTAGGAGTTCTGGAGTGAAGTCCCTGGAGGGGGAAGAGGGGCAGTGTCTTGGTCAGCTCAGGCTGCTGTAACAAAATACCAGAGCCTGGGCGTGGTTTAAACAACTGACATGTATTTCCTCACAGCTGTGGAGGCTGGCAGTCCGAGATCAGGGCGCCAGCATGGCTGGGCTCTGGTCAAGCTCTCTGTGGCTTGGCCGCCATCTTGCTTGGCTGTGTGTCTGTGCTGGGCGATGGGGGACAAGCTCTCTGACGTCTCTTCTTCTAAGAACACTAATCCTGTAGTATTGGAGCCCCACCCTTATGTCCTCATGTTCACTTTACGTCTTCAGTTCTTTCTTCATGGGACCATTCTCCAGACACAGGTGAGGGCTTTGACACCTGAATGTGGAGGGGACACAATTCAGTCCACAGCAGGCGGTGAGGGACACAAATGATGATGGTGGAGCAGGTACTGAGCAAACAAACCTTCTAAATAGACTGAAGAGGAATGGACTTTGTCTTTAAAGATCATTCTAGGATTCTACACAGATTTTCGGTAGAGGGGGACAGATTCTGATTCAAATTTTAGAAAGCTCCCTATGGCAGCAAAAGAGAGGAGGATGTTCAGAAAACAGAAAGGTCCCTGTGAAAAACTACTGTATATAAAAGAGATAAACAACAAGGCCCTACTGTAGAGCACAGGGAACTTGTAACAGCCTATAATGAAAAAGAATGTGTGTGTGTGTGTGTGTGTGTGTATCTGAGCCACTATGCTGTACACCAGAAACTAACACAACACTGTAAGTCAACTATACTTCAATAAAAATAAATAAATAAAATAAAATCTCTGTATTAAACAAAAATAAATTTCTAACAGTGCAAGAATAACTAAACGCCAGTTCATGTGCATGCTGGATACACACACATATAGAGGCATGAAATGCATGTGTTCCAAGAACATTTAATATTGTAAAAAATAAGAACAAAATTCAAAATACAAAACTATACAGTAAGCTGATTGCGTAGATATATATATATATATATATATATATCTCTTTCTAGAAATGTCAAAAATTATTTTCTAGATAGTAGCATTATCAACATAATTTTTTCATTGTGTTTTCCTGTGTTTTCCCAGTATTTTTATAAAGAACATATCTTGTTTTAAAATCAAAAATAATTAACTTACATTTAAACTTCTAAATGTTTTTAGGCACGGGTAATATATGTCAAAAGGAGGGTTTCTCCCGCCACCAGCAGAACACATAGTTGAATTATTCTCTTCCAATCAGGAAAGGTTAAGCTGTGCTGAATGGCAAATATATCCAAAAATGGTAGTGCCTTTTAACAACAAAGGTTTATTTTGTGCTCATATTATATTTCCACCATGGGCTGGCCAGGGGCTCTGCTTATTCATATCACTCATGTTAGGACCCATCCTGAGGAGCACGGCCATTTACCTTGGCATAGATAAAGACCTCTGGAGGGTCTCAAACGAGCAATTAAATGTTCCAGTCCAGAAACACATGTTGATTTCCACTGAACTCATTGACCGGAACTAACATGGGGCCAGGAGAGGTCAACCTATCGTGTGCCTGAAATATACTGGGCAAAGAGAATTAGTAAGGATCACATATAACTACAAATTCATCACCCCCCACCTCCAGAAAAGAAACCATGGAGGGAACTTTATGGCAGTGTTGTTCAAACTGCAAACCCTGACCCATCAGTAGGATGTGAAATCAATTCAATGTGTCATAACCAGTGTTTTTTTCCAACAGAATCAGTGGAAGAGGAAATGTCAGAACATAATGCATGTAGAAAAGGTAGGTATTTATCATGAAACAAGATTCGATACACATCTATCAAAAAGTACAGATTGTGCCACAATGTAAAACAGCCTCCTGTGGGTCCTGTAAAAAAAAATTAAATTTTAAAGCCATTGTTCTATGGGAGCCCCAATTAGGCCAGATACATAGAAACATAATAGTTTCCAAACTGGCTCTTCTGATGCAATGTTCTGTGACTACCCTGGAAGGGAAATTTGGTCTTCCTCCATAGTGTCAATGTCAAAGAACGGAGTCCAAGTTTTACCCTTTCTTTAAATATAATGCTCTCTCAATAATAAGTAAATAAAGAGACTTGTTTTTTAACACTTTTCAAGTATTAAGAATTCCATACCTTTTTATTTCTCCTAAAACAAAAAATTTCAAGGACCTACTGTATAGGACTGGGAGCTATATTCAATATCTTGTAATAACCTATCATGGAAAAGAATCCAAAAAGAATCCAAAAAGAATAACTTTGCTGTACACCTGAAACTAACAAAACATAAATTACCTATATGTCAATAAGAAAGGAACAACTAACAGTCCTTATCTCGTAGGGGTGTTGTGGATATGATATTGAATATTCATATGTGTTATATTATTTCCTCCTGTGCCTTGCACATAATAAACACTCAGTGTTAGCAATAAATGTGGTCATTATCATGGATAAGAAGATTTCAAGCTTCGAAAGATTTTTCCACACTTCTGAAGATAATTCTACAGAGCCTCGTTTTATTTGGTAGGAATATATACAATTCTTACATTAATCAAATGGCATCCTTGACCAAGATGAATGGTAATAAAAATTCTTTTACTTTGTCTTGCTGTAAGTTGATAAACTTACAACACAACGTCATGGATGAGTTTTATCAGGCTTATGTTCAGGGCAGAATGCGTATTTCAAAATTGCAAAATACCTATTGCCTCTAACTCCTTGTCACAGACAATATTCCCAATTTCCAAAATTCTACTTTATATATGGCCAGCTAACAAAATTCAAATTTGAAATATGCACATTCTATGTGGGGTTGAGGGGGGTGCAGTATTTATTGAGTTCTAAATTTCTCCTTTCCAAAGTGAATTCATCTTAACTCTTACTTTCTATCTTCCATGTGAAATGTTTATAAAGCACTGACCAAAAAGCCAGCATTTCAACCCATTTCAGTGTTTTCTCCCTTCCCTTCAAATACACTGCCATGATTTTTCTTACCCACCCTTCACAGCACTGCCAGTTCAAAAGACAGCCTTTTGTTTTACAGGGAAAATGCTTGCTAAACTGCCAAGAATCACAGACAAATGCCTCATGCAATCCAGCCTTCCCTTCTCTCCCAGATGCCCCACTGCCTCCCTAGGTAGGTCAGAGAGGTTTCCGGAGGGGAAAAACGAGCCAACACGAACTAATACAATCGACCATCCTGACATTCAAGAGAACCAGATAAAACATGACCAGCTGTGCTGAAAGAACGGAAAATGGAAAGACCATCCTCAAAAATACGCTCGTGTGCACTTTCTTACCATGTAAAAGGAACCCCGGGCAGGGAAAGCCGATGAACATCCTGCATTTGTTAATTAAAGCAGCATTATATTCAGATCAAGAATAGCGACTTGTCTGAAAGTGATGACTCACCATACCCAGTTCCTTCCTGGACTTACTCAGTTAGGTGTGGAGGAAAAGGCTTGTCCTGGCAGCTGGACCATCTGTTTCCCAGGCCCGGCGAGGCCACTAAGACACCAAAGGAATCTGGGCAAGACAACTTTAAGCCTGGCTGGACTTCAGTACCTCCTCTATAAAGTCCCAAGGGGAAGACATGAGTGAGTCAAAGGAGCTCTTCCATTTCAAATTGGCCATGGTTCTGTTCTCTTGAAATTTATCTTCTTACGTTTGCCACTAAGTACAAGGCTAATAATTAGCTTCTTAAAGCCGACCTCCCCCGGCGGTCATTTCTTTCCACTTTTCCCAACTGAATCTACTAGATCTAATACATTCTGAATTTTCTGTAAGTGTGCATTTTGTACTCAAAATGATCATGTCTATTTCTATGGTATTCAAAGAGCTCCAGAGAGATGCCCGGTACCATTCTGATCATTCTCTTCCCATGAAAGTTTCATTGTCATTGCTGCCAAGATTTCAGACAAAAAATAATCCCCTGAAAACCGTCCTCCTGTCAAACAACTGACAAGTACCACACCAATCCAACTGAATGCCTCAAGTATGGTTTCGGATCCTAAAATGTGGGATTTCTTGAACTGTTTTATATTGTTCTCCCCAACACACACACACACGCACACACACACAAAAGTTAGCAAATAAATACCACAGTCAAATTCGGATTATTTGCCAACTCGGATGGTGAGAGAGAACTAGTCCTGATAATCTTAAACGGCAGAGAGTGGAGGGACATGTGCAATCAGGCACTGGAATGCCTTTTACTCTTATATCTGGGGGAAAAAAAAAAGTATGCCTGGCATTCTGGAAGGTGACAATACTGTACTTCAGATGGCGTACATAATGAAACTTTCCTAGGAAAAACCAACCCCAGGGAACTAGAAAACGTTCCACTCTATAAATATTTTGGGTCACACCTTGGCCAACGAGAACAGGGAGCAATGTTTAAAAAGATTATCTTTCAATCCCTGTTATGTGAGACCAGGGGGATTAAGAGACTGAATTAGAGGAGGTGACACTGTCATTAAATCATTATAAAAATTCTTGCAGAAAGGGGCCCTAAAAGGGAACGTAAGACCCAAACTCAAGATAGTATTTTTATCACCAGATTGTCCATCTGCAAGGCAAGAAAGTCAGGAGGGAAATTCTCATCCCTTGTTGTTCACTCCAAAGCTGGTCGGTTACAGTCTCTCATGCAGACTTCCAAATTCCACGGTGAAAGCAGAAACAGCTGCACTGGTCTGTCCCTGCTGGAAACTGACTTTTTTCTAGCAAGTGCCAAGTACAGGCTCAGAATTACAGTCCGACATTATCCAAAAGGAGATGTTCTTTTTTTTTTTCTTTTCTATATCATCCAAATGCTGTTCAGAAGAAATTGCGAATGAGATCTCTAAAGCCATATCACCCATGGCCCAAAGGAGCCAAATGGCTGTCCACATATTTGCTTGGTCCAGAATGTTCAGAAGTAATAAAGCAGACACCAAAATGACTTTTGTTCCTTTCCACAATTACAGGTATTTTAGAAGACTGTCAGATGAATACTTGGTGTGACCCTGAACTCCACGGCCTGTATTGCTGGGGAGGTCAGTGGAACAGTGTTCTCAGAGCTGGAAGAACAAAGATGCTCAGAGCAGGAGAAGGAAAAACACCCTGACAGAGGTGGGTGCCTCTCAGACTAAGAAGGAAGTGGTTTGCGCAAATGAGGAAGAACCGTGGCCTCCTGGACACTATGCAGCTCTCGGGAAGCCATGAGACTGGGCTCTTGGACTGGATGGGCAGAGCCAGTCTCAGGTGGGTTCCCCCACGAACAAACCCAAGAGGAACAGGAAGCAGCCATGTCCAGACGACATGGCACTGTACTCTGTCTGACCCACAATCATTAGGGGCAAGCTACAGGAAAGAGAACAGACCCCGGAAGCAGGAAACACGAAACTGCAAACACAAAGATGGAGCAACAAAAACCCGCATCGTGGAGGAAGCCCACAAACTCAGCAAACACAGTGACTAACAGCCACAGAAGCAGAGTTAACAACAGCACAAAGAAGCCTAGCTTCACTGTCGTTCATGTAATTAGAGAGATGTGTAAGAATATTTGAGTATGTATATTAATACATTCAGAGGTATATGTGAGAATGATTGAAGAGGGAAGTAGCCAGATGGAAAAAGCAAGCTGAAGAATTCTACCAGGTTTCAATGCAGAAGGATGCAGATCTTACAAAATATTAAAAAAGAGTGTCCAGAAGAGAAAAAAAATACAGTGACATATATATTGAAGAAATAATAGAAGAAAAAGTCAAAGAAAACCTTTCTGAGCTAAATAATGATTTGAACCTTCAGATTGAGAGGGTCTCACAAGTACCAAATTGCTTGAATGGGGCGGGAAGTCAGGGGAAACCTTCTAGACACATAATGATGAAAAATCGTAATTCAAAGGATAAAGCAAAAAATCCTAAGAGTTTCTAGTGTGGGGGAGGGGTCGTGGGAGGGAGGAGGGATGGGAAGGAAATCTCAAAAAAAATAAAATTCAGATTGTCTAAAGTCTATTATCACAAAAGAAAAGCTAAAAGACAATGGGTCAAAAATCTTCAAAGTTCTGCAGGAAGACAGTTTTGGACCTAGCCAAAGAAACATTCATTTTTGAACATTTTGAACATCTGAACATTAAAGAACTCGTAAGTCTACCATCTAGTCACTCTCCAGAAAAATTACCAGAAAATAAAACTAAGGGCTATTTGTGGGATAGAAACTGTTTTTTAAAAAAATCAACAAAACTGGCTGCCCTCTCCTAAGCATTCCTTCAAAATAAACTTCATTCTAACATTGTTACTAAAAAAAAAAAGTTAATAACATTCTAGAAATAAAACACAAGCTCTCAGATGGTGAGCTGGCTATGGAATGGGGGATGGGAGCAGTGTATCACGGGATGCAAATGTGAACAAGACGAGTAAATTATCTTGAGGGAGGAGATAGATACCAACTAGCTATTAGTAGGAATATGCAAGTTTTAACTGATATATAGAAATGATACAGCAATCACTATTCTATAAATAGGAATATAACTTCCAGAGATAACCGGTAGAGGAAGAAAATGAAGTAAACTTAAGTAATTCTAAACAGACGGAAAAACTAACAGTAACCGTTACAATAAAGAATAAGAAAACATGATAAAAATAGAAAGGAAAATGCAAAGAAGGAGTTCAAACATATTAGTAATCATAATAACATTTAATGCATTAAATTCGACTATTTAGAATTCAGAAACATTTGATTGTTTTTAAGCCCACCTATATGCTTCTTACAAGAAACCCACTTATAATTCAGTAACAACAAATGATGAAAATAAAATGGCAGAAAAATATGCCTATAAATATTATATTACTTATTAGAAAGCATTTATTAGAAATAATGCTAATAAAACAAAATAGAGCACATAAAATAGAACTGAAGGCAAAAAAAGCATTAAACAAGACCAAGAAAGGAATATTTCACATCTATAAGAGATCAGTTTCCTAAGAAATAAGTTATAAAACTGTATCCATTTGTATCTGATTATTTTGACATGAACATTTCCGTATATAAATTTGTTTACTTTATTCCCTACCTATTATGTCTAAAGACACATTCACCGTTAAACATCATTTTTAACACTGTTGCATAATCAATGTAAACATCAACCTTCTCTCTCTAGTCTTGCACATTTAGGATATTTTCTGTATCTAACTTACACAAATAGTACAATAATAAACACCTCTAGAAGTAGTCTGTCTGGGGAAAAAAAAAAAAGAAAGAATACAGATGTGGTGAAATTGACAACACAACTGACAGATCCACCAACCAAAGGAGCCTCAGATCCTCAGACCCCCAGAAAGATAAACTGGCACTGGTAACACGGGAACTGACTGGTCTTCTCCAGCTCAGCCCGGACACTTCTGAAGAGCTCAGAGCCACAACACGCACACCAGGCAACAGTTAATGGCAGACACGTGCTCTTCCCCATGAACGGTACTGTCTCTACTAGTATGTTGGAAAGCTGAACAATGCATTGCAAACCTTTGTCTTCCCTCTTAACATTTCTTTTCATAAGAATACCAGCTCTGTAAAGTAAACACAAGGCAAATATTCGGGGAGAAGAGGACTCTAGCTCAGGTATTAAAGCGAGATACCACCATTGCCTAGAACCACTGGGGAAGACTTATTGGAAATTCACAGTGGTCCACAGAAAACTTTCCACAGCTCCTCCAGTGGGTCCTCATACCTGCCCTCCTTCTTCCTTCTGCTCAAAATCCCTTCTCCTTCGCAGATTCAGAGATGGCCACAACTGAGTATTTCTCCAACTGGAGGGGCACAAGTGCCTGGTACTTTTGCTTGGAGGAGATTCCACAAATTAATCAGCACTGGAACAGCTGAGCTGCAAGGGTTTTTCAAGCAAGGTGTAGTCTGTCAGGGGAACTGAGCATTCACACTGACACGTGCATCGTTTTCTTTAATGAAGGAATCTGTTCTAGGAATGACACTGTAATGATAACTTGAAAGGCAGAAAGGGTATGTTTCTCTGCTGAAATCTGCCCTCTCGAGATTTTCCCTATTGCTCTCGTTGACTAAACATTCCGAGCAATTACCACACACTTCTTACAGCTTCCAAAGCGCATCGTTCATTTTTCCTAAAATTCAATAAAATTGCACTTACTCATCACCAGTGGACAGGTGCACCTGAATATTGATGACCTCCTTCTCTCCCAACGAATGGCTTCCATCACCTGCATCCCTCACCTTTATCACCTTCTGCTTAAGAAATACACTGCATGAGAGTTATTCCTCTTCGAGATACCCTCCTTTTACAGTACACTTGGCAGTTTTTCTTCCGTATCTCTTGAAAGATATCCCATGTTTTGATGGGTCATCTTCTGGATTTTTACTCTTTGGTTGGCTATTGACAGATCTGTGCTCAGCCAACTGACCATGGCCTTGCATCCAGAAATGACAACACCCTCACTGCTTCAGTGACCACTTCTACAGAAGGGCTCCAGGTCCCATGTATGGACTCTTATTTCCTACTCTCCCCACACTAAACCCTCCACTCCCATCAGGCAAGTCACTCCAAACCCCATCCATAAGCCATGCCCATCCCCAGTTCTAAGCCTCTTTTCAACGACACATCTTAATTTGTGAAATGTAGACCAGGGCTCAGGGTCTGAGCAATAAACAGGAGAAACTTACAGAAAGGAGAGAAGAAATTAAGATCTGAAGACCAAGAGCACATGGGCCTCTGGGAAACCCACAAGGCTGATGGTTAAGGGCAGGCGTGAGCCCAGCCTGTCAGCCAGCACAGAGCAGTACTGATGTGCAGGCTGTACAGCAGTGATCTCTCCTGACTGCCCTGTGCCCACGCTGGGCGGTTGATGCCCTGGCTTTTCTGGTCGTTAAATAATTCTAAACCACACTCCTGTCTGTGAGCACTTGCAAAACCTACAAACGGACTGTGCTGTAAACACTACACAGTGCTTGTTACCTGCCAAGAAGAGATCACATCACACCGACCTGTAGTTTTTTGATCGGAGTACTAGGCTGACATCAGGAGAAAACTGTTCTTCCACAATGAAAGCAGGTAAGTGTAATCTGGATATAAAAGTAATTAACTGGCTCCCCAGTGGAGAGTAACAGCTGACGACAACCCAGCAGGAGGTTTCTAGAGGCAGGGTTTAGCCTTCTGCCATCTGCCCTGTCCCGCTCATTGGTTATTCACAATTTGAGTGAGGAGAATGATGGTCTGCAAATCAAATTTCCAGACAAAGCAAAGCTAAGGAAGATTTCTAACTGACTGAGCGCAAGCCTGTCAATTTCAAAAGATCTCACCTGGATCCATAATGAACCGACTGCCATAAGACGGAATTCCAAAGAAACACACAAAAATCCTGGGATCCAAAATCTGGACTGTAGAATGCTTAAGAGGAGTCAGTTGGCCTAACAGCAGGAGGGCTGAGCAGACAAAAAGGCCTTAGCTAATGGTAAACTGAAGTCATTAGAGTGAACTGGCTGCCAACAATTAGTTTGCTCTTGGGCTACAGCAAGAAAAGAACAGAGCTACACCCTTTCTATTCAGCAACCAATGGTAAGAAAGAATCAAAACTCAGCGTGTCCAGGGAAAGCTGTCCAGACTGGAGATGTAACTCCAAACCACTGCAAAAAAAAAAAAAAAAAAAAAGCAAAAGAGTTTCAGAATATGAGGTTCTACGTGTCTTCAAATTCCGGCAAGACTGCCACGTGGAAAAGATTTTTTTTTTTTGTCCTTGTCACTCCCAGAGCACAGAATTAGGACCAGTGCTTGGAAACCCCAGGGAGGGATTTTCAGTTGAATTTAAGAAAACAGTCTTCCATAAATAGGGATGTCCCTAAAACTAAAAATTTCCCATCACTGGAGGTGTCCGGCATCAGATCGTGTGCTCATTAGGGATGCTATAGAGAGAGGTTAAAACACTATTTGTACTATAAGCCACAATTACTTGTAAGTGAATTTCCAGCCCTATGATTGACGTTGACTAGAGTGTGTCTAAACCGAACCATGTTTCAAGAAGCAGTTTCAAGGCAAAGCAAATCACGACAGACCGTATCTTCCACAATGCCCACCTCCGTATTAGACCATTCGGAACTCAGTTAGAGTCTTGCTTTGCTTCCAAAAATTACATTTCAAACAGCCCATCTCTCAAGCATATCATAAGCGACCCAGGGTCATGTCCATAATCTACCAGGCACCCTGGGAGCCACTGAAATTTAACTTGCTGACTCATCGATGCTTTTTTTTCCCCCATATAGCACGGAATCAACATTCTTACAGTCACCCACAGGTCCCTGTTGTGAAACTGATGAAATGCACAGAAACAGCTTCCTGGGGAGCTCCTCTGCCCCCTCTTCCCTCTTGATAGATCAAAATTCCTGTCTTTTCCATATAACATTTCCCAACTCCCCAATGAGGACCATGGTTATGGTCACTGAAACACATTCTGCAGCTTTTGCAGATAAGAAGATATGCCCTCTTCCCTCCTGCTTTGCCTTAGAACATACCCATAGATGGTTCTGAGAAAACAGAAATCCCAGGAGAAAGACTTTGAAGGAAAACAAGTCAAAATCTGAAGTTCCCTAGAGTCTGGAGTAAAGTCTTGCACTCTGGAGAAGCAGCGCTGCGTCTCCTCTTCATTGCCCTGTGGGAAGACTGTGGCCCTGTAACAAATGGATTCGCGGAGGACACTGTCCTGAGGGTAAAACAGATAGGTCTTGCCTAAGGACTGGCAAAGCTAAAATGATGAAAGGAAAATCAAAGGCTGCTTCCGCAGCCAACTTTATGGTAAGTGCTCATCTTTGGGGAAAATCTGGAAGAGGGGATAAAGTGGAAAGCACGCACATGTTTATTTTTAAATTCAAGTCATTAGTATTCAAATCAAGTTTGAAAATATGAAATTATAATTGCTTCCCTTCGTCTTACTTATTCTGCTTTAAGCCCAAAGATCAAAAACATGGCAGGATATTAGAGGGGAGATGCGGAATTCAACTCGGCAATCTTATCCAAAATGATGTAAACATTTAAAATGCACAGACTACGTAGAAAACAAACTTACGGTTACCAAAGGGGAAAGGTGGGGGAAGGATAAATTAGGAGTTTGGGATTAGCAGTTATAAACTACTATATATAAAAATAGATAAACAACAAGGTCCTACTGTATAGGACAGGGAACCACATTCAATATCTTGTAATAAGCTATAATAAAAAAGAATATGAAATATATATATGTATAACTGAACTCACTATGCTGTGCACCAGAAACTAACACTGTCAATCAACCATCCTGCAATAAAAAATAAGGAAATAGTAAAATGCACAAACTCATTGCACTACTCAAGCTTAGCATGTAATGATGTCATAGGGCTAGCCAAAAAAAAGTCCAATGTGAAATTACATTACCCAACTGAAAAATTAAAAATATTTAGAGACACAGTTAAGGAAACACAGATGCACAAATGGCTCTGACTATCCTATACCGCTAACTGGCCAAGCGTTCATTTAATTAACTAATGGAGAATGAATCAGAGCTCAGAAAGTATTTACACTTTTTCCAGGGCTGTGACATGTGTAGTCTAAAAATAATTGACTCTGGTTTTCCCAGTGTCTCCGTAACTTCCTTCTGTCTCAGTCCATTCAGTTCAGTGCATCACGGTTTTCGTTTAGTTTTTGGATTAGTCGACCACATGCCTAATCTAAATACTTTGTAGAAACTTACTAAGGTACGTTGTATATGTAGATTTCATCACAGTTTTAAGGAGAACATAGATCCAATAGGGACCCTAATAATAAATCTTCAGATTAGTGGGTGTGGGGGCAATTAACACATGAACTCAACCACAAGGAACTCTTTGAGGCATCAAGGGAATAGGGTTAGGAGCTCTGTGGTCTGACAACCAGCCCTGACATACAAAGCGGCCATGGGGAAATTCACAAAGAGGTTGTGGGTCCTTGAGGACAGGGATCCTGTCTTGTATACTGCTGCATCCCTAGGATCTAAATTAACCTATAGAAAGAGCTGAAACGCGGTTTGCCCAGTGGATGAATTAATGCATACCCTACACGGATGCACCGAAGTCTGGGCTGCAGCAGCATCAAGGCACCTGATCGAGGAGGCAAATTGATACCGAAAGCCAGGGCTGCATCCACCCAAAGAAAAGCTATGTTCTAATGTCACAAAGCCGGACATGTGCCCTGATCAAAGGGACCTCTACGATTGCTAAGTCCAAGAGCTCATGACAAACCACCTGCAGCTGCAAGACAGACCCGAGGGCACCGTCAACCCCACCCAACAACCACAGTGACTGCGGCGTGGGCCATACGGCGGAGGATGACAGCCTCAGGACTCCAGGACCAACACTCACACAGGAGCTGCTCGTGAGAGCCTCTGTTGTCGCTGCAAGTGCACTGCCAGCCTCTGCAGACACCCTCACCTGCACGCAGGCTCCTCTCCCCCCAGCACGACACGGAGAATGGTGAGAATCCGGAATTGCCTCTCCTCCGGAGCCGGGGACCAGGCTGCATGAAGGAGATTCTCGTTGAAAGAAGCAACACACTCTCCACGCGATGGATAAGCCACTCACAAGCATGAAGAGGCTTCGATGTAGGGAGACCATTATACTTATTTGAGCTAATTTGAGGATTTTTAACTGCCAAGCACTTATGCTAAAGGGTTCATGGACGTTAATCCATTTAACCTTCCTGACCCCACTTTGAAGTAGGTCCTGTGATCCTCTCTTGACAGATGGGCAAATTCAGCTTAAAAAGGTTAAATACCGTGTAGAAGGTCACACAGGTGCTAAGGGCCAGGGCCACGCCCACAGAGCACCCCTGATCTCAGCACTGACCTTCTATAGCTTTAAGATATCAGAGTCAAACACTCTTTTGGCATTCTTCAAGGAGCCATAAAGTGACTTTCTGCTGTTAAAAAAAATTATTGTATCATTTTAGCCAAGTTTTACTCTCTGTAATTAGTGTGTCTGGTATTTAAAAGTCCATCTGGCACAATGTGTGCTTTGTGAATTATAGGAACATAAATTAATCACACTGGAACATCAGTCTCATGTGTATGGGAATTCACAATGTCAATTTCAGATGGTCTCATCTACAAAGCACATAGTTATGCATTCATTTTTGCATTATAAAAGTAATGTGTGTGTTAAAAAATAAAGAACACCAAGAAAAGCAGGAAGGAAAATATTTATCATGCTCTCCCCAAAATACAATTGTTAACATTTTTGGGAAACATGCAATTTAGAGCTCAAAAATAATTTGATTGCTCATATAAACATGATTGCCCTCACAAAACCCATAATTAAGAATCAGAAAAAATTTTTTTCAAATGTTGAAAGGCCCAATGAACATATTTTTTATATGATCCCCACATGGAGGCCAAAAAAACTTTCGTTTAGGTATTGTGAAAGGAAAATACAATTCTCTTGAAATAAAAAGATCCATTTTCTCATTATTTCTCATTCACAGTAGCGTCCATTTTCAGTGAACATTCCAGAAGTATGTTATAGGAATTTTAGGAATGAATGTGCCACTTCTCAGGAGACTAATTCCCTGAAGGACGCTACTTGGAGTTGACTTGAAATCTGTACACAGATGCTCTAAAGCTGCAATTCTTTACAGTTCCGTGATGGTCTTAAATGGTGCTTTTCACCAAGAAAAAGATAAATATGTGAAAAGAAGACTTCGCAATCACACCTGCCCAGCTCCCCACGACGGCAGGCTTCTCTGAGATACCAACTTCTCAGTTAAGTTGGTGGTGGGCTGGGATGAAAAACAAGGTTTCCCATTTCCTGGTCCACAGCCTTCTTGGAAACAATGAGTGTCCATTTATTTAGGATGCCACAGACATTAATTATCATCATGACTATTATTCAAATGCTTGAATAGAAATGACACTAACTTAGATGGTAGGTACCTACCTACTCACTCACACTCCACATTTATGTGCTTACAGCCACAAAATACAGAGGGGCTTGAATTAGGTTCCATGTGCCTCCATATCCCATCCCACCTTTTCTTTCCATCCCTGCTCCCTCCTCATTCCAAAGGGACCTACGTGGAAACTGCCTGTACCATCCCAGCTAAGACAGGTACCAGGGCATCCCTGCTTCCCATAGCTTACGTCTCATTCTCTCTCATTTCAAACTTCAGTTCAGAGGTGCTGGCTAACATGCGATTTGAATGGGACATGAAAACAAAGGAACTATGAAAAGATGAAAAAGGCAGGCTGCCAGAGGGAAGTGGGGGGGGGGGCTTCTACAGGGAGGCAGAAGATCTCTCTCCATTCTCAAGACGGGTACGTCTCTTCTCCGCGGCACCTCTCTCTGGGACAACCTCTCCACATCTCACCAAGATATAAACTCAAATCGTAGTCAGCCCTTTCTAAAGACTGATCCTTGACATTCTGTGAAATGAGACTCAAAAATGGTTTGAGAAGACACGAAGTGACACATCACGCTAGGCTGGTTGCATTTTCTAAATTTAAATCAGAACTCGTTGTGCCTTATACAGTTTTTCACTTGAAAATATGCACAAAGTGTTATTTTTGTATAGTAAATTCCAGGGAGTTTTCCATTTAAAAAAAAAAGAAAAAGAAAAAGGCCACTTGGCAATTAATAGACTTAGTAAACCGAACATAGCAACTTCTCTGAATCCCCCAGGAGAACCAAGCACTTGGTAAGCACTTCATTGCTGTATGGTGAACGGCTGACCACTCACAAGGAATGTTCCTCCCTGTCTTATCTGTAAGCATCTAATTCTCAGGACCACTGGAAAACACGTGCCTGGACACTCCCCAGGAGGCAGAATCTAACTCTCCCTAACTAGGTAAAAAATACATATTGAGCAAGGTTTAGCATTTTTACAAGTACATAATTCAATAAGCTGTTTCAATCCTTGAATCACCTATGGATTTGAAAGTTACCATAAAAATATAATACACATATTGCAAGCGTTGTTTTTTATTTACCCCTGTTACATCAGAAAAAAGGTAAAAGATTAAATTTCCAAAGAACGTTTTTAGAAGGACTTCCTATAAAGCTCAAACTTCGCTAGAACTTCTTTCTGACTTCGAATTTAAAAAGAAAATTTTGTTGGTCCTTAACCTTTTCATGACACCAATAACCATAAAAACAAACAGTTAATGGATAGTGTAACACTGCAATCATGGGGAAATCCACCTAGATCCAAACAAGACAAGTCAAAGCAAAAATTCAGCCCTGAATCCAGCGCAGGCAACTGGCGGGATTCCCAGGTCACCAAACTTGGACTTGAGGAAACTGTCAAGGTTTCCTGAAATTTTCAGAGCTATCTCTCAGGTTTTTCATTAGTAAAAACCAAAATGCTAAAGAAAGAGCAGAGAGAAAAAAAGCTAGATTGAATCCTTCGAGATGATACACCAGTGAAAAACAAAAATTATCCTTTACACGACTGAGAGCTATCAAGTTATTTTCTAAACATGTTGGCCATATTGGCTTCAGCAGTTTTTTTTTTTCTCATTTAGAAAAACTTTTCAATAAATAACCCCAAAATGAGTCTGGGCCAAGTGGGACAGGCAGGTCTACAGCAGCCCCACTACTGAATGGGATTGCTAAGTTGGATTTGTGACTCTGTCACCTTACTTGGTTTTTCAGAAGACAAGATAACTGAATGGAAAATGTCCCGAGTAGAACGCAGGAAACCTGAGTCGTCACCTGGTGTCACCACTGACTCTTCCTGAGCCCTTAGACTAGAGTGACAATCTCCAAGCCTCTGTTTCCTCATTTGCGTTAGAAAGATTCTAGTATTCCTTATCGTTCTAAAAATTCCATGAGGCCATGGGAATCCCATGTATAGAGTTAATATGTAATGCTAAGTAATCTCTCTTTTGTAAGGTATGTGACTACTTGACTCTTTTCACAATAAATTAACCAAACTGATTAATTTTTCTAATCAGCTTGGGCGTCAACATGCTAGAAAACTGTTCCCGGGTGATTTTAATGTGCAGTTGGGGGCCTAGGGGGTTGAAGCAGTGACTCTCAAAGTATGGCCTCAGGCCAGCATCTGGAAACTTCTAGAACATTGTTCAAAAGGCTGTAATATTTTCTGAGAAACTTGAAGTAGTTCACTTATTCGAAAACAAAGTGTCCCCCTTGCAAAAACAGAAAAACCATCCAATGAACATAACCTAAACGATGGCTTCCTTTTTAGGATCCCAATTTTCAGAGGTGAAAATAGTAAAGCAAATTTTAGCTTAAACCATTCGTTAACGTCCAACGTGAGATGAGAGCAAATTCTTATTAAGCGTTTACCATGAGCCAGGCGCTGTTGGTAGAACTTTCTGTAAGTTAACTTTAGTCCTTATGACAATCCCACTGAGGTAGGCACCATTACCCCAATTTTACTAATGAGGAAACAGAAGCAAAGAAAGGTTATGCGACTCGTCCAAGTTCAAACAACTAGGTGACAGAATCAGGATTCAAGGCCTGGCAGTCTGGCTGAAGAGTGTGTGCCCTTAACCATGAGACAGAGGAAGCTGGCGAACCCAACCTCCATGGACAATTCTCTTTGCCTGAGACCAGCTCACCTGCCAGAAATAAACATCTCAGCTTTGTTCCTCCCAAGAATGATAATGAATCAAGGTAAAGAATTACTACCTCAGGCTGAGAAACACAATCCAAAGATAACAAATACAAAGGGACTTGTATCCATTTCCTGTGATGGGTTTAATTCATGAGACTTTCCATATTGGCCTTAAGGGTAAAACCATCAACTTTGGAGCAACTGGGGCCCTCCAAATAAGGGAAGCGAAATGAATGCCATCTCAGCCTTTCTCCATGAGCCAGGTTATGGAAATCAAATGCAATTACGCTCACCTCTTTATGGCTGTCTCTGCTCCCGGCCTTTGTGTCTCTTAATGGAGAATCATAAGATCATTGTGGGGCATTGTAAGAACGATCACACCTAATGGGCCACTCTGCTGCGACACAGTGACAGCCTGTCACTACCCTGCGACATCACAGACTCTCAGCTCTTGAGTTACATTATCCAGAATGTATAACTTGACTACTGAGCGTTTGAATTTGCTTCCAAGCACCTTCATTTTTCCCATCAAGAGATGTGCCTCTGGTCTTTCCTTTTCCTGCCCAGGGCTGCTTCTCACTTCTACCGGAGTGAGCCAAAAAGAAAACCCTCCTTACATTAAACGATAATTACATTTCATTTAACAACATGACATTCTAATTATATTCAATTTAATAGCATTAAATTGTCATCTCCAAAGGATCCTAATGAAGACCGGATTTCTCACATGGAGGCGTTACTAAGATGTTTATGCGCTGGAATCTGCGCATAATCTGCTCAGAAGATTGGTAACAGGAAGAGTACAACCTCTTACATTTAAAGATGGGAGATGGGTCCTAAATCTCAGATCACTAGCGTCCCTGGAATGGAAGGAGAATCCAGACTAATTTCAAAGTCCAGAATTACTTGGCACCCTTTTTGGAAGTAATCCCCATAAATTTTTTTTATGAGAACTATTTGATCCTAAGAGGACCATCCAGCTCAGTTCCACTCAAACACCATGAAAAGAACTGCTTCTTCTGTATGTGGTTTCGAAGCATTTTGAAATGATGACAGTGAAGGAGGAAAAGGACACTTAAATTTCCTCACCTACCCCTTCTGCCAGTTTGGGCCTGTCCTTGCTCTGTGCCCTCATTTTGTTCTCTCTTACACTGTCTTAAACAAACCTTGATGGAACTGGATACGGTTTCATTTTTTTCTCACTCTCAGGAACCTACAAAACATCAGATAGTGCTTCTTAAACTGGTTCTCCTGGAGCCCAGAGCATGCCACTCTTACCATCTGAATTTTCTCTTATGAGGAATGATATTCTGGAGAGCCAAATTTTAAGGCTATTTAAAAGTGAAGGGTAATAGAGCATAAATTCCACCAGATGGTGAAAACCATTACCATAGACACTGAGTAGATAAAGAACTAGGCTGTTGATTTGAAGATAATCTACTAAAAAAAATTTTTTTCTAGAATGTTCTATATAAAATATGCTATGAAAGTATGAAGATAATTCGATGGTGTCCATATGTTCACATTCTAGGAAGAAGGAGAATCTGTACATTCTAAGGAAGAAGTTAGTACGTAAATACATGTCAATAAAGAATGTGACCATGTTAGCAACAGATTTTTCATTCCAAGGTGTTTGGGGATTGGGTTTCGGTTTTGTTTTTTAGTTTGTGTATTTGTGTGTGAACATCTTGAGCTAACAAATATTTAATTTACTATGCTAGATACTTTTAGAAGCATTGTTTCCTTTCACTCGGACAACAGGAGAGTTACAGAGTACGCATTGTACTACAAGAGTCCCCATTTTACAGATGAGGAAAGTAAGGCTCCGGGAGTTAGGCGCCTGTCTCAGAGCATGGAAAGGCGGAACCCGCAGCTGGGGCCTCAGATCAAGGCACTTCATTCTAACCAGCACCTATATTTCCTCCAGATCTCTAAACACAACTTCAGTACCTGTCCCATAAATCTATGTACCTCTTCACAGACTGGCACTGAAATTTGTGATGCTCAGAAGCTTGGAAGGTAAGCATTCTCTGCACAGAAAGTCTTGGCACAGTCAGCACGGTGTTCACCCCGGCACACATGGGCTGGGACTGGAGTCATGCCTCATCTAGCTTTTTATTCCAACTGCAGATTTTCTAATCCATGTAAGCTTATTTGCAAAGTCATTCTATTTCTGTACTAACGACTTAGGAACAGCTGGAATTTTTTTAGCCAAAATTCTTAAATCTCAGATCTTTATTAAAAGGAAAAAAAAAAAAAAAAGAGTCACTCAGATAATCCAGAGACCTGCAATGCTGAATTCCCTTTTACTCTGGAGAATTGGCATGAATCTCTTCAACTTCCAATTGCTAAAACAAACAAACAAACAAAAACTTCATCTGAGTCCTGTAATGTGCACTGAGGACAGGTATCAGGGGCCAAACATGCATGTTATTACAACCAGAAGACGTATGAACATTTCTTCTTTGGCTTCCTTTCAACTCACTGAAAAAAAAAAAAAAAACAAAAGAAAAGAAAATATTCTCTACTATGTAAAAATTGCTCAAGATGATGGCTAAGTCTCAGTCCTTTACAGGATCCTCCAAAGTCTTTTTTTTATATGGGTAAAATCCTACTGATAAATACCTAAGATGTTCTGAAAAGTGATCTCTTTCCTCCTCCCTCTGGAGGGGGATTTCGAAGATGTTTGCCCTTTCCTCCACAGGGATCCAGCCCAGTCATTTTCAGACGTGAGCAACCCCTAGCATCACCTGGAGAGCCCATTAAAACACAGGCGACGGGGCTCCCACCCCCAGAGTTTCTGATTCAGGAGATCTAGGGAGGAGCCGGATCCTAGACTTTGCATTTCTAAAAGTTCCGTGGTGACTCACCAAGGAGAGACCAGAGACCCACCCCACCCGCACCTAGACCCTCTGCTCTAACTCACTGGCTCCCAAACCACTCCACGTGGCATCACCTGGGAAGTTTTTAAACTGTGGGTGCCCTAAACCCCACTCCCCGAGATCCTGATTTAATTGGTCTGCACCAGATTTTTTAAGCTTCGCGAAGTGCGCTTCCTGGGCCGCAGCCTCCAAGGACCCCGCGTGCAGCCCGCACGGCCCCCGGCCCCGCGCGCTCGGCGGCACGCCCCGGGGGGCCCCACGTGTGGACGCCGCAGCCCCTTGCAGAAGTCCGAGGCCGAGGAGGAGGAGCCCAGTGGAGTCAATCGCCGCGCACTCTTCATTCCCGGAGGCCAAACCCTCCGAGCAGAAATCAGCGCCCGGGGAGACTCCGGAGATTACATTACCTACCGCCCGGTCACTTTGCAAGACAAATCCTGAGCCCCAGCCTCCGGCCTGAGCGCGGGCTTTACCTCACGGTTCACCCACCGCCTCCGCGCGCGCGGGGGAAGTAACTGCACCCTCGGGGCTGCAAAATGCAAACTGCGTTTGCGGGAGGGCCAGCCTGAAGTCCCCTATTTGTCATTCTTGGGGGGACAGAGGAGGAAGAGGAGATGCCACCGTACCTGGCGCGCGTCCCGGGTCAGGGGTGCCCTCGCAGCCGCTGCGCGCTCCGCGGGGGGCCGGGTGTCCCAGGAGTGACCGGCCGCAGCCCCTGGACCGAACCTGGGCTGGAAGCGAGGCGGCCGCCCTCCAGGAGCCCGGAGCCCGTCTGCCCGCAGCGGCCGGTGCAGAGCGCGCGGGACGCTCCCGGCCCCTGGAGGCGGAGCCCGAGATAAGGTTCGCGCCCCCACCCGCCCCCTTTCCGGGGGCCGCGGCCAGAGGGTGGGTTTTGGAACTGGATCCCCAGTGCGAGCTGCGAGGGAACCCGGGTAGAAACACGCTCGGATCACGTCCAGCTGGGACTGGGGAGAGGCGGGATGAGGCACTCCGGGGAGCTGAAGGGAGAAAGGCCACGCGGAGGTGGCCGGGGCGAGCGCGGAGGGAGGCAGGACCCGCGAGCCGCACCTGCGCAGATCCAAGGAGGCCCCCTCCCCGACCTCTGGGCGCCGAGGTCAGCCACCCGGTCCGCCCCGCCGCGGACGGTGGACTTGCCTTGGACCTAAGGTTGTAGCAGCCTGAGGGGAGTTCAAGTTCAAATAGGTGGGCAGGCAGTTCCCTTCGAGAACTGAGGAGTTACAGGGAAGTCTCCTGGAAGTCTCCTGACTGACTTCAGACCATAAAGGGATGCTCTGCCCCTTTCAGTCCATTCCACACGGAGCATCCAGAAAGCTCTTGAATTTTCATGTGCTTAGACCCCAGCGTGCTCTGACTCTGGCTGGCCCTTACCTGTCACTCTCCCCACTTTTCACCAAGTTTCTCCTCCCACCCCCCACCCTGCCCCTAACAGGGCTTTTTGGCTCTCCTCATCCACACCGGTGGGTTCTAATATAGTTATTTCTTATGCTTCCAAAGCGCTGTACCAGACCTCACAGGTGCCTCCGTCTCTTCATGCAGGTCCCAAGTGTCACCTCCAGAGAGCCCTTCCTGCACGTTCCCTCCAGATGGAACCCCCGCCACCACTCCCATCCCCTGACCCCACTCCGTTTTCAACAGATCACTTAACAAGACCTGAAACTTGACTCTCTGCTAGCTGTTCTTGCGTCTCGCGTCCATCTCAAGGGAAATTCCATGAGGACACAGGCTTGGTCTTCCTTCTAGCTTTATCCTCAGTATATGGAATGTAGCAGGCGCTCAGTAAGTAGGGGCTGAGTGAGTGCGTGAACTGATTTCTCCCCAGGGGGAGAGCCTTCACAAAGAAATGCCTTCCGTCCATAACTGAAGCCTACTGATTTCAGGTCATATGCAAACCTCTTGGGATACTCACCATTTCCCTCATCTCCCCATTCACTTGTTCACGTTAGAGTACGTTGTTATGCAAGTGTGTTTTTCAATGAAAATGTAATAAGCTGATTTTCTAATATGAAGACATGGAGAACAATAATATTTCCTAGTAATAGTCCTACTAACGAAGAGGATACATCCCAATCTCTCTGTAACAAATGGCCTCTTCCCTACTTTGCAGAGGAAACTGAAGCCTGCCAAGACCAGCTCTGGCCCCAATTGTTTCTGCTTCCCATTCATTAAAATGGACAAAGGGTACCTCCACTTCCGCTCTGTGTACCACCTCCTTCTGTCTCCTTAGGAACCACCTTATTGATGATTCCATCTCGTCTTGTATCTTTAACCTCTTCCTCTTAAAGAGCTTATTTGAACACACTCCAGGCTCTTCCATCCCAACTGGTTACACGCTTGTGCTCTTACCACTCCCTGAAATGCTCCAGTCAAGTTTGCTAATGATCTCTTATGAAGTCACCCCTGGGTTATCTCCAGGGAATTTGTTCCAGGACCCCAGCAGATACCAAAATCCACGGATGCTCAAGTCCCTTATGTAGAATGACGTAGTATGTGCATATAACACACTCATATCCTCCCATATACTTTGAATCATCTATACATTACCTGTAATACCTAATAGGCAAATGCTAAGCAAATAGTTGTAAATGCAATGTAAATGCTATATAGATTTGCCAGCACACAGCCAATTCAAGTTTTGCTTTTTGAAACTTTCTGGAATTTTTTTTTCAAATATTTTACGTCCATGGTTAGCTGAATCCAAAGATGCAGAACCCATGGATGCAGAAGGTTAAATGTATCAATGGACCAGGGGTACTTTACCAGATTCTGATTCAGGATGCTGATCCTGATTCAGGATGCTGGTCCTGATTGAGAATGTTGGTCCTGATTGAGAATGTTGGTCCTGATTGAGGATGTTGGTCCTGATTGAGGATGCTGATCCTGATTCAGGATGCTGGTCCTGATTGAGAATGTTGGTCCTGATTGAGGATGTTGGTCCTGATTGAGGATGTTGGTCCTGATTGAGGATGCTGATCCTGATTCAGGATGCTGGTCCTGATTGAGAATGTTGGTCCTGATTGAGGATGTTGGTCCTGATTGAGGATGTTGGTCCTGATTGAGGATGCTGATCCTGATTCAGGATGCTGGTCCTGATTCAGGATGCCGGTACTGATTCAGGATGCTGGTACTGATTCAGGATGCTGGTGACGGGGCCTCGGGAGGAGTTTGCAGACACTCTCCTTTAGGTTATCCTAGTACATACGGTTTGTTAAGAACTGTTGCAAAGACTACATATCAGTTTTTTTTTTCTTAATCTCTCATCAGTTCTTTACCTAGTTAGCTCCTACCCCATCCCTGACATACGTTCTTCCCCTGCCCTTATTGGCTCTGTGCCTACCTACTCCTCTCTGCTGCAGGTCCTCCTCTTCTGCTCACCTCCAGGTGCCCATCCCTCAGCCTTCTCTTCTCCCAGCGAACTCTCCTTGAACCATGTTATCCTTTTGCATGGCTTCACTCTTAACCTGGAAGACATTTTAGGTTCTCAGAGCATGGCCCTCTGACCCCATAAAAATGTTAAAAGGCCTTCATCCAGTCCCATGTCTACCTCTCTAACCCAGGTCTCTTTCTCCAACTTTTGGCCAGTATCCCAACTGCCCACTGGACATCTTCACTTATGTCAGTGACAGGCCGTGGGAATAAAATGTGGTCAAACCTGTGTTTATTATCTTTCTGTCCTTCCAAAACAGCCTGTTCCCCTTTCTTTCTCAAAGGCACCACCATATGTCCAATTGCTCAAGATCAGATTTTGCCAAAGTCCTCTCTAAAGTAAATCTGACCCTCTCCCGATTAAAAAGCTGACATGGTTCCTACTGCTCTTAAAATCAGGTCTGAACCCCTGAATGGTCTCCAAGACTCTTACCTCTCCACCCTCCAGACTTGCCACTTCCTCCCCATCTCCCCACCCCCTTATCCTCTGAACACCAGCCACACTGAACTTCTGCTGCCTCAAATCCTCCAAGCCCA
Source organism: Camelus bactrianus (assembly GCF_048773025.1). Classification (NCBI taxonomy): domain Eukaryota; kingdom Metazoa; phylum Chordata; class Mammalia; order Artiodactyla; family Camelidae; genus Camelus; species Camelus bactrianus. The sequence continues at coordinate 37,005,401 of NC_133558.1, forward strand.
GATTTCTAACCTACAAAAGCTGTGATCTAACTCCTATGTGTTGTTTTACACTTCTGAGTTTGTGGTAACTTGTTACAGAATGAGCGAAAACTAAGTACAAATTGGACAACCTAAAAGAAATGGACAAGTTTCTATAAACATATAGTCTTCCAAAGCTGAATCAAGAAGAAATAGATAATTTGTATAAACTGATCACTAGAAGTGAAACAGAATCTGTAATTTAAATTAAAAAAAAAAAAAACAAAAAACCTCTCTGCAAACAAAAGCCCAGGACCAGATGGCTTCAATGGGGAATTCTACCAAATATACAAAGAAGAATTTATACCAACCCTTCTTAAACTCTTCCAAAAGATTGAAAAGGAGGGATCACTCCCAAAGTCATTCTATGAAGCCATCATCATCCTGATATCAAAACCTGACAAAAACACTACGAATAAAGAAAATTACAGGCCAATGTCTTTAATAAATATAGATGCAAAAATTTTCAACAAGATATTAGCAAACCAAATCCAACCATACAGAAAAAAAGATCATACACCACAATCAAGTTAGATTCATCCCAGGGTCACAAGGATGGTTCAACATACACAAACCAATCAACGTGCTCCACCACAGCAGCAAGACAAAGGACAAAAACTACATGATGATCTCAATAGATGCCGAAAAAGCATCTGATACAATTCAATATCCACTCCTGATTTAAAAAAAAAAAACTCACCAAAGTGGGTATAGAGGGACATATCTCAACATAACAAAAGCTATTTATGACAAGCCCATAGCCAACATAGCACTCAACCGTGAAAAGCTAAAAGACTTCCTGATAAAATCTGGAACAAGAAAAGGATGCCCACTCTCACCACTTCCATTCAACATGGTATTGGAAGTCCTAGTCACAGCAATCAGATAAGAAAAAGAAATCAAAGATATCCAAACTGGAAGAGAAGAGATAAAATTGTCACTATATGCAGTTGTCTGTATATGATACTATATACAGAAAACCCTACAATTTCTGCACAAAAACTGTGAGGAATGATAAACAAATTCAGCAAAGTAGCAGAATATCAGATGAACATGAAGAAATCTGTTGCATTTCTTTACACTAACAATGAAATATCAAAAAAGGAAAGTAAAAAAAAAAATTCCTTTTTAAATTGCATCAAAAAAAATAGAAATAAATCTAATCAAGGAGGTGAAAGACTTATATGCTGAGAACTATAAAACATTGATAAAAGATTATTTATCAATTCAAAGAAGATTATTCAAAGAAATGGAAAGATATCCCATGCTCTTGGATTGGAAGAATTAATATTGTTAAAATAACCATACTATCCAAAGCAATCTACAGATTTAAAGTGATCACTATGAAATCACTTAACGACATTTTTCACAGAACAAAAACAAATTTATATGGAACCATAAAAGACTCAGAATTGCCAAAGCAATCCCAAGGAAAAAGAACGAAGTTGGAGGCATAACCCTCGCAGAGTTCAGACAATACTACAGACTACAGTCATCAAAACTGTGGTATTGGCACAAAAGCAGACATATGGACCAATGGAACAGAACAAAGAGCCCAGAAATAAACCCACACACCTACGCTCAATTAATCTTCCACAAAGGAGGCAAGAATACCCAATAGAGAAAAGACAGTCTCTTTGGCAAACGGCATTGGGAAGACTGGACAGCTGCATGTAAATCAATGAAGTTCGAACACTCCCTCACATCGTACACAAAAATAAACTCAAGATGGCTTAAAGACTTAAACATAAGACAAGACACCATAAATCTCCTAGAAGAAAATATAGACAAAACATTCTCTGACATAAATCATAGCAGTGTTTTCCTAGGTCAGTGTACCAAGGCAATAGAAATAAAAGCAAAAATAAACAAATGGATCTAATTAAACGTACAAGCTTTTGCACAGCAAAGGAAACCATAAGCAAAACGAAAAGACAACCTAAGGACTGGGGGAAAATATTTGCAAACAGTATGACCAACAAGGGCTTAATTTCCAAAATATACAAATAGCTTATACAACTCAGTAACAACAACAACAAAAAAACCAATCAAAAAATGGGTAGAAGACTTAAATAGACATTTCTCCAATGAAGACATACAGGTGGCCAAGAGGCATGTGAAAAAATGTTCAGTATCAGTAATTATCAAAGAAATTCAAGTCAAAACTATAAGGAGGTGTCGCCTCACACCAGTCAGAATGGCCATCAGTAAAATGTCCACAAAGAGTAAATGCTGGAAAGGGTGTGGAGAAAAGGGAACCTTCCTACCCTGTTGGAGGGAATGTAAATTGGTGCGGCCACTATGGAAAACAGTATGGAGGTTCCTTAAAAAACTGAAAATAGGCTAACCCTATGATCCAAAAGATCATTCAAAAGATGTTTCATTCTGGTTATCCCAGTGAAGAGGGAAGTCAAGATGTGACTGTCCTCTGTGCTGGAGTCATTTACACATGGGCATCTTCCAAAGTAGAAGGAAGACACATTCTTTGTTGGTTAATTAATGATTGAAATGTTGTATCTGAAGTGAAAACATATTCATTACTAGTTTTCTGTTCAGTTACATTTAAAAATTGGAAATAGAATCCTATCTACAAGAATTCTTTAAGTCCCTGAATTCTTTTGTATTTTGTTTTGGTTGGGGAGGTATTTAGGTTTATTCATTGATTTATTCTTAGAGGAGGTGCTGGGGATTGAACCCAGGACCTTATGCATGCTAAGCATGCGCTCTTCCACTTGAGCTACACCCTCCCCCCAAAAAGTCCCTGAATTCTTAATTGGTGTGGTTCGTAACACACTGGTATAGGTAATGAAGAGTTCACTTTCCATTAACTTTGAAGTTAATATATCAATATACAACAAAATAATTGTTTCAAGTTCCAATGAATGTGTGTGTGAGAGAGAGAGAAATATTTGAAGATATTGAAGTTATTTAATATATTTTTCTAAATTCTAACAATCCCAGTTCCTTAATATTTCTTAAAGGTCATATTTTCATTCCCCCGATCATATTCTGGCACTCTTCTGAGATTTCTTCCAGTGCTGCATACATCCCTGAGTAATAATTCATACAGGAAATTATCAGTGATGACTTGGAGAAGACATCCCACAGTATTCGGCTTGCTTTAAAAAAAATCCTATGCTACGTGGCTTCACAGTTCATGCCAATCATCCCTAGATGGGTTTTTTTCTGTCATAATAAGTCATTTATTATCCAACTTGCATTTTTTTCCCCAGGTAAATGACTCAGCACTCAGTCTCCTCAATTTTAATTCTGTTTTAATTCAAAAGCTTTTTTATAAAGGTCACTTTGATCATATTTAAGAGATATTTCATCGTATGTCATATGAAAAACTAGGCTGATGGATGAAATGATGTCTGTGGTCCCTTTTCCAGATCTAAAGTGTTTGAACCTCTGTTTTCTCTGTGGCAACAGTCAGGTCATAGTTACAATCACATTATAACCTGCATTTTTCTTACTTCCCATGTTCTGTAAATCGTAGCTTATTTTTTCAATATGTTTTATTGAGGTTTACACAGCTGACAATGTGTCCATTTCTGGTAATGCTAGCATAATGCCTCAGTAATTGTAGCTTATTTTAATGAACTGTCTTCTAGATTCATCACTTTCTTTTTCAGTTCTGGGTATAAAATCTTTCTTTCCTAACCTTCCAGACTGATCATTGCCCTTAAAAGGGAGAGTGTCTGTGTATTTAGTGTTTGTATAATTTTGTCTCCGTCTAGCTGCACAGAGCCCTGCGAAGCTAAATGTACGTGCCTTTTTTATTAGATACTATCTCTAGAACTTGCCATCATAAATTAGACCACCTGCCTGCATGACGTCCTGTTGGAAGGAGCAGGGAGACAAATCTCCCCCTCACCCTCTGCCAAGGTTTCTCCCTGACTAAAAGCATCCTTGGGAAGCCTCCTGGGGCAGCAAAGGGTGGGGGTGAAGCCTTGGCTGGCTGCATGCGGTTTTCAAAGATGCCAAGTTACTCAAAGGGAGCGGTCCCTCTGCTGGGGCAGAGTCAGCCGTCTGCCAGAATCCATGTGCGGGCGAGACGTGGCATCGGCCTCAGCCCTTCCGAAAGCTCAGAGTGGATAACGCCTTCAGGGCGGAATTGGGGGAAATGGCAACGCACCTGCTAAAAACAAGGTTTAAAAAAGGTCCAGCTCCGTCTCTCACCTCAGCTGGTGCCTGGGATGGGGGGGGGGGGTGCCCAGGGGGATCTCCACCCTCTCCCTCCAAACCTGAACTGTGACGATTCCTGGAGATCTGCTTGGCTCAGCCCAAGGGAAGACCCTCACCCAGGGCTCTCGTCTAGTGATGGATGAACCTGTGCAAGGACGGATGTAGGGCGATACTTCCACAGTCTCCCCATGATGTTTCTCTGATTTTTTTTCCTAAAGGAAAAGTTAAGGAGCTCTAGAGTATTTTTAGTAGAGACTAACCCATTAAATCGTTGCTGAATAAAGGAATGAGGTCTTCTAGGCGACCACCAGACCAAGTCCAGGCTAAAGTGATTACAGGCAACTCAATGGTCTCATAACACTTTTCAGTCCCAGTCACTCTCTCCCTGCTCTTCTTTACAAATCTGGGAATTTAATCCGAGGATGATCTTATAGGGCTTCAGATCCATGTCTCTATTCCTGGTGGATACAGGGATGTGCACAGAGGTGGGAAGTACTCATTTCATGAAGAACAGTGTGTTTTCCCTCCAAATTCTCCTAGAATGCATCTTAATCCCTGCACTTTCTTTCTGGATGAAAATCTGTTTTGTGTCCAAAAAAATTTCTTACTTAAAAGCATAGATCTCCCCTACGAATAGAAAAAAATGAAGAGTTTTTAATTAGTGTCCAATTCGATCTTTGAAAACCTGTCAAGGAAACAGAAACAGGACGAAGGCACAACTTCTGTGCGGTGTCGAAAGTACAGCTTGACCAGGAGGAAACTCCAAACGGTATCCACTGTGCATAGGTTAGTTTCATATTAAGGACGGGTAAAATCTAGACTTAAGGTTTTGAAGCCTAAATATCTATTCTCGCACAACCAAGTAACAGTAAAATGAGGGTGACTAAGACCTTTGCATGGGCACAGATACATCCCTCTCAGCCCCACGTGGGAGTGGAACTGACAACGCCTCCCTGTTCAGAGGGTAAGAATAGTTATCAGTCCAAGGAGAAATGAGCATGGGCAGGTGCAGGTGGAATCTGTAATGCTGAGTCTAAAATCAATCGTGCAAAATCCAAGTATATTCATGCAGTCAGGAAAAGGAGACCTAACCTCAGGTTTACAACTCTGATGAAGCATTAATTTCCCCTTATATCGAGAGCTATTTCTCCATTAAACACTCCTGTTTACAATGACTGAGGATGCAGCTTGCATGAGGTCTCACGGCAGGACGCGTTATAAGCAGTCAGCGCTGCATTGAAAGGAGGGCTAAAAATTACAAAGCATGAGAAACTTACATCCCAGCAAATCCTCACTACTAGCCAAGCTGGACTTGATTAACACTCTGTTTCATTATTAAACTTAAGGGGAGGAGAGTAAAACTCAGTGGCAGAGCGCATACTTGAGGTCCTGGGTTCAATCCCCAGTACCACCACTAAAAAAATAATAAATAAATAAACCTAATTACCCTCCCACCAAAAAAAAAAATTGTTTAAGTCAGGGTAGTAAAGAGGAAAATCTTTACAACTCTTGTGTATTTCTGTTGGGAGTAAAATTTCATTCGAGCTTTCTGGAAAGATTTGGTATTACGCATTAGGAACCTTAAAATATTCATACCTATGGACATAGTAATTCTGTTTTTAGGAAAATACCCGATAGAATAATTTGAAAAGCAGGCAAAGATTTATCTGCCAATGTGTCAGTTAAAACATAATTTATAATGGGCAAAAGAATAGGAAACAAACAAAAGCCCCCAGACTGTGAAATGGTTCAACTCGAGGTCAGCAAACATTTGTTATAAAGACCCAAAGAGTAAATATTGTAGGCCTTGCAGACGAGGCTGTCTCTATCTGCCCTGTCCTTATTGTAGAAAAGTGACATAGAAGTACTAAAGAAGTGGGCATGGCCGGGTCTCAACAAAACTTTACTAATGGACCCTGAATGGTGAATTCATATAATTTTCAAATATCATGATATAGTGTTCTTTTGACTCTTTTCAGCAGTTTAAAAATGTAAAAACCATTCTTAGCTCAGGTATGGGACAAAAAAAGAGGGGGCATGCCAGATTTGCTGACCCCTCAATTAAGTTACAGTATCATCATTAAAATGTTACGTTCATTATTTAGTATCAGTCAAAACTACATAGTTGAGAAACAGAGAGAGTCAGAGGTGAAGAGACAGGAGGGGAGGGAAGACAAGAATAAAAATGCTAAAAGATTTATGGGAGTTTTCTTCTAGATCAAGAGACTGTGGATGATAAGGATGATTTTTCTTTTATTCTTTATTTTTTATATTTTTGGACTTTTCTACAAGAAGTGTATGTGATTTTATGATTAAAATGATATTTTAAGGACAACTTTTTTTTGGCTAAAAACGTTCATTTTTCCCCCCTCATTCTTTAGACATTACTCAGAGACTTCGGACGTTTGGAAATTCTTGACAAAGCCCACACTGTCTTTTAGGAATAACTTTTAAGCAACACCATTTTTTAAGCAGAAGCTGACAGTTCATTTACTTTCAGGGGCATGTACTTTTTAAGTACTTAGATGTTAGCCCCTAAATCAGTCTGTCTCCCTTACTTTTTTTTAATTGAAGTATAGTCAGTTACAGTGTGTCAGTTTCTGGTGCACAGCATCATATCCCAGTCATACATGTACATACATATATTCATTTTCATATTCTTTTTCTTTAAAGGTTATTATAAGATATTAAATATAGTTCCCTGTGCTATTCAGAAGAATTTTTTTAATCTAGTTTTATAAATAGTGGTTATCATTTGCAAATCTCAAAATCCCAAATTTATCCCTTCCCACTCCCTTTCCCCCAGTAACCATAAGATTGTTTACTATGTCTGTGAGTCTGTTTCTGTTTTCTAGATGAGTTTCAGTGGCCTCTTTTCTTTTTCTTTTTTTTTTGGTTCCACGTATGAGTGATATCATACGGTATTTTTCTTTCTCTTTCTGGCTTACTTCTTAGAGTGACAACCTCCAAGTTAATCCATGTTGCTGCATATGGCATTATTTTATTCTTTTTATGGCTGAGTACTATTCCATTGTATAAATATACCATAGCTTCTTTATCTAGTCATCTGTCGATGGACATTTAGGTTGCCTCCATGTCTTGGCTATTGTATATAGTTCTCCTTTGAACATTGGGGTGCATGTATCTTTCTGAATTTGAGTTCCCTCCAGATCATTTCTCTCCCAGCCAGGCACACCCTCCAACCTCTCGCCAAGAGCACGCAGCCCTCCCTCCCCCAACTGCACTGTAACACGTCCAAACATCTCCCCTCGCCTGCATCCAGCTCGGCATCTCAGATGCACCCTTCCAGCCTCAGAAGCTGGCCATTCAAAGCCCCTCCCCTCCCCTCCAGCTCACTTGTTACTACTGACTTCCTATCAGTTCACAAGCAGCCGGTCGCTTGCTGTATCAGTGCTGTGGTATACACACCAGACAATGTCTCACTCTGTAGGACCTTCAGAAATATCTTCATATTTATTTTCAAAGGAGGTTTGGAATCTTCATATCTTAACTCAGTTGAATAATTAGCTGACAGGCAAATTTCAGGCATCCAAGCTGGTATTTCCCAAGCCTATTTTACAAACACTTGTCCTATGAGATATTGCCAGGGAGTAAAATATCTGTGTTTAGATCATTTTGAGAGATGCTGTAGACAATATTCCATTTTAGAGACTCACAATTTGTATATGCTAATATGAATTTATATATATATATACACACACATATATTTAGGGTTTCGCAAAGTCCAAAAGTAAAGATACCCATTTAACGTTGTTCAATTCATTGTATCCTAAACTTATTTTCAGCCTCCCTTCCCCCACTCCCTGCCCTCTGCCCTTTGTTTTGTTTTCTTTCTTTTTTTTTTATAAGCTTTACTTATTTATTTTTAATGGAGGTACTGGAGATTGAACCCAGGACCTTGAGCATGCAAAGCACGCACTCTACCACTGAGCTATCCCCTCCCCTCTGCCCTTTGCTTTGCTAGGAGCACATAAACACCCAATATGTCTAGGACAAGCTGTGGTCCCCAAGAATACTCTTGGGGGTACCCTGCCCCCCCAATAGAAAAGCTGATTGGGGAAGGGGGGTGGGATAATATGCTCTAGGGTCCCTCAAGTCACTCTGTATGGGACTGTGATGGTCTCAGACTCTGACTCAGCCCCATCCTGGCCCGAGGACCACTGCACCCTCCTTCAGCTGTGTGCCATCTGCATTCCTACTCAGACCACTGAGTGTAGTCAGCACCCTCTTTCTCCACTTGCTGCTTTTCCTCCCATCAATCTCTGACTCCACGCCACCCGTGCTGTCACTCTGATACATTCCCATTACTGAGGGTTTAAATTCAAACTTAAATTTAAAGTACCATGGCTTCCCTTGGCCACTGCCAAACATTAGCGTATGTTCTCAGTATTTATGAGCCATACCCAGCTGATATTTTTTAAGAAAATTACATTCCATCTGCAAAAACATATGTATCCAACTGTGGTGAGATTAGATGTCCCCACGTTTATTTTTCTAAGAATTGAGCACATCCAATGGACAGTTTTCTCTGAATGCATCTCATTGTTTCTTTTTTGGCAGTATCTTGCAAATATCCAATCACCAGGGACAATTACACAGGAACTTTTAAGTCAATTAATAACTTCTTAGAAAAACATGTACTCTTCCCAAAAGCAGATTTCTACAAAGGACACAGGAGAGAATATTGCTGCTGCTTTGCATGGCTTTTGCAAAACCAATTATTTCAGAAGACAAATATGTGCCAGTGATAACTTGTGCTTAAAGAAATGCATGGTCAGTTCAGCATTTGTTGGTTTCCAAGTCACAAAATGAAATCCCGGATTCGTTCTGGGCATTTTCAGATAAGCCTCTGTATCAAGGAGCAAAAGCATGACATACTTTCTCACATGAACAATTGGATTCTAACCCAGAGTGTAGGCGTGACCCACATCACCCCGCCACACACACACAGTGTGTTTCAAATTCAGCAGTGAAAAAAGAATCTTGTAATAACCTATAATGAAAAAGAATATGAAAAAGAATATATGTGTATGTACAACTGAATCACTTTGCTGTACACCAGAAACTAACACAACATTGTCAATCAACTACACTTCAATTAAAAGCCAAAACCAAAAAAAAAGAAAAAACAGCAAAAAAGAGAGCTCAAACCAATAAGAAGTCTGGTTTAATAGGAGAATATTATTCAGGAATCTAGACTTAAGCTAACTTATTTTTCATCCTCCCTCTAGAAGCAACTTTAAACTTGACAGAGTGGGCCTTCTGTAACCATGGACTTAACTCAAGAAAGTCTTAGGTGGAAATAATGAAAGTTTAGGTGTCGTTATATTATTACAGATACTGTGGACTCTCCAGGGAGGATTTTTAAGAAAGAAGAAGCAGAAGATAATTTTCTTCCCAAAGAAGCCCCTTTTTAGAGCACAGTTTTGCTTTAAACAATGAAAGAAAGTTGTCACTGTCTATCTGAAGTCTTCTGGCTTTTGAAATTTCCTTGTCTTATGTTACGGAAAATAAAGAGGTAACTATAACTCCACCACAAATCCAAAGATCGTTCAATGGTCTTTGAAGCTGCACATCTCGGACCTCACCTCCTACCTGCTCACTCTGCCCAGGCCACGATGTCACTCACTTGCACAAACCCGAGAGTAAGTGCCTCCTTCCATCTTGTACCAAGGGCACCTCTCTTGCCTCATCTCAGGCACAGCCTTGATCCAGAAGCTGATGTGGTGACCAGGGAGATTCATCACTGTATCAGTCAGGATAAGCTGGGTTACGCGGCACTAACAAACCAAGCCCAAAATTCTGGAGGGCTTCACTCCACAAAGGATGCTCTCCTGCTCATACCCCGTCCCTCTGGAACACAAGCTCTCTGATTCCCCGTAGCAGAGGACGAGTGTGGACTTTGCCCTGCCCCCACCCAGAGGGGACACAGGTCATCACCCCCTCACAGTTCATTATCCAGAACCACAAAAGGACAGCGGGGAACTTGGGGGACGGAGGACCAAGGGAGATGAACCTCTCTGTCCTGCTAAATGCATGTATATAAGTAACCACAACTGAATACAACAGACACAAATTTTCATTATGATTGCATCCAATTCCTCAAACCTAGGCTCTTTCTTATCCCCGGGCTCTCAAACATAATGCTCCTTTCTGCCTGGTATGTATCCCACCCCCTCAACCCTCAGGCCTTGGCTTAGACAGCATTTCTTCCGAGGACCCTTAAATAACCCTTCTGCCCTCACCCTAGACCCTCCTCCCCTCAACCTAGACCCTCCTCTTTTCCCACAATAATAGTATATGATATAATATAATACAATAAGAGTGTATTATATAATAATATATTATATATTATGTTAATATATCAATATTTTGATATCAATATTAAATTAATATCAATAAATTGGTATGATATAATAATATAATATATTATAGTATGTTGATAATATATATATTGATCATATCAATATGTTAATATAAATGTTGGCTTAATATTAATATTAATGTGTTGATATGATATATTTATATACCAATATATTAATTAATATATTGGTATATTATATAATGGTAATAAATAATAATTTATCATCTACTTGATGCCAGGTACTTCTCACTCAAAATCCTTACAATCAGCCAACACGAGGAAGTGGCATCCTCGCCCAAGCGTGCCTAGAAAACAGCCAAATCGCACGCGCCAGTCCTGTACTTGGAGGACAGTCCCAGGGAAGAGGGAGGGCAAGGACGGGGCAGTGGGGTGGGGAAGAAGGGGGCCATACACGAGGGTCTCAGGTGCAGAGCTGGCTGCGGCTTTGCGACAAGCTGGGTGCTCTCAGGCACGCAGGAGACACTCAGAGAGGCAGAAGAACACTGTCTCTGAAAAGTCCATCCCATCTCCAGAAGCAGCCTCTCTGCAGGAGCCCAGTTTCTCCATCGTGGCCGCAGCCCGGCTCCCTGCCCAAGAGGAGACGTCGCGCCATCACAGGGACGGCTCCAGCTGGAAAGCAAGGCAAAGACGTGGGTCTGGGGCGGTTCAGGTAGCTGTGACTCACTTCCCGTTTTCGGATGGACTCACGGATGCACAGAAATATAAAGCTCTGGACAAGATGACACAGCCAGAGAGTAACATAACAGTATGCAAACCAGGAGCGCGGGCCTCGAAGCACGCAGTCTTCAGCCACGACACCCCCACAAGCATGCAGACTCCCCAAAAGCAAGAACCCTTCATCCCCAGCACCCATCACAATGAACAGTCTGGCACCACAGACATTCAATGAACATTTAGTGAGTACAGGAATGAGATTTAAGTTTAAATTTCAAGGAAGCCTGAGGAAATCGATGAGAAGGAGAAACTACATTTTATTGGGGCGCTCTGGAAGGTTCCAGAAGGGACACCCGAGCCAAATATTCAGAGGGTTTTGAGAAAACCTGACCGAATGGCATGAAGAATGCAATGTTACTGCGATGGAGGACAGAGGGCAGTAGTGGGAAATAAGGCTTAAAAAGGACTTTGGAATAAAATTGTGGAAGCTTTGCCACCTTCAAGGTGGACAAGATGCCTAAGTCAGACAGACGTTCAGAACTGTGTGTATTTCAAAAGAAAGCCCCATGTGTGGCGATGTCTGCAGCCATGGAAACCGAGCGTGCCCCAGGAGATCGCCACACCGTGGTTCCACTAAGCCGTGTCTTACTCCGTCTACCAGGAACCCGCCATCGTTTGCTCTGTTCTAGGCAAATGTCCATTTTCCTTGTTGTTCCCCAAGTTTCTGCGGCTTAAGATGAAGCTGTGTTCTTGCTTTCCATCAGGAGAAATGGAAAACAGCTGCTTAACCATTCTCTGTATAATAAGCTTTACACAATTCAGGCAGTTATTTTAACATGTTCCTGACATTTGATCATTAATCTAGCACACAGCATGAGTGATACTCTAAGAAATCTGAGAACAAATGATAACGTTGGCTTTATAAAGAGAATCACATGCACGCACGCACGCATACACACAAAGATTTTTAATAATCTATAAAGGATGAAATTGTTTCCTTTATGGGAAACAATTCCCATAAAGGGAATTATTCCTCCACTTCTAATGTTTTCCTTGTGATACATAAAGTATTGTCTTTATGATAAATAAATTCTCTCTGGAACTGATTATCACACACGTGGGAAGCAAACCACAGAAATAAATTTTTACTCAGGAGCATGAACATCCCAAAAAGATCCACAAGTCTCATACTGCTTCCATTTGTATTTGCATTTCCATTTGGTTAACGTCCTCTTGCATCCATAGGAGCAACACCTGTAGAATAACCACAAGTCATCCGTCCACCACTCACTCCTGACCCCGCTCCTTCGCGCAGACTTCAGCATCTTGACCACCTTGGAAGTTACCTCCTGGTATTCCTTCTACCCTTCTGACTGCTTCTTCATCTCCTTGGAATGCTATTCCTGTCCACCAACCATTAAGTATCAGAACTCCTTAAAGATCAACTCTGGACACTCTCTTTCCACTCAATACTGTCTCCCTAGAAGATTTTGTTCCGAAGACCCATAAAGGTACATCTTCTCCAAGATCCCTGAAGTCCATGTAACTAGCTGCCTGCCTAATATTTCCATCCAACTGCCTGTAGTAGCACGTGGAGCTCCATGTATCAGAACTGAATTTGTGATAATGAACTCCCAACTCTGGTGTTCTCCATCTCTCATCCCTGGCCCCTCTACTCGCTCAACCTCATCCACCAGAATAATCTACTTACCATGATCATTACTGTGTTCTGAATACTTCTAATCTATCCACGTCTATCCTACGCGGCCACCATTAAATTCGTCCAAGATACTGAAACAGGATGTTGAGAAGGACTTTCTTGCTGCCCAGAGGTCATCAGTGACTCTTGATGAAGGGGTTCCCTCTACACACGGGGGGAGGGAAGGTACTCCTCACAATCCAGGGAGGGAGAGACTATAAAAGATGCAGAGATGGGAGATGCCGCCATGAAGAGGAGGCTGGATGTCAGCTTACACAGAGGCCTTGTGGATTTCCCACTGGGCTTATCTGAGCATGAGGAGAAGACAGTTGGAGTAAGACACGGCTCAGACAGGGCCGGCAGTGAAACAGTCTACAAGCTGCTTGGAGGAATAAAGAGCTTGTCGTTTGCCACGGGGCAAGTGGACGTCACACAATGTTTGATGGGGACCCCAAGCACAAGACGCTCTGGAGCGGCCTACGCTGGGCAGATGCTAAGTGAGGAGTTGGAAGAGGTCATAGAAGGCACGCAAGTTCTTCACGAGGAGCCAGAATGTGGTTGCCTTTCACATGTCGGTCACCAGAGGCTGGTCAGTGTCAGCCCAAGAAGAAGGAGCCGGGGGGAGGGTGTAGCTCAGGGGCAGAGCACGCACACCGCATGCGCGAGGTCCTGGGTTCAAGCCCCAGCACCTCCATTAAAAATGAATAAAGGAATAAATAAATAAGTCTAATTACCTCCCCCAACCGAAAAAAAAAAAAAGGTGCAAGAAGAAGAATGAACCGGCGACTCAAGAGCTTCAGCGGAAGGACGCCGTCCCCTCCCAACCCATCCCCTACCCCACCTACAGAAGGGTCTGGTCCGAGGACAGGCAACGAGGCTCCCCACCCAGTGCAAGGTGGGTCTAAGGTCTAGTTCAGAAACACTTGTTATATAAATGAGTGCAGGGGCATCACAAGTCCAAATCCCCTTCCTTAAAGAAGACAGATAACGCCATCTTTACGCCGTGGGCAGGAGGCCTATTTCCACCTGAAGCATTTAATTCTGTCTCTTTATGGACTTCTGGCAGGTGCACAGGGTTCTTTTGAATTTTTTCACTCGACTTGCTGATGACCACATTTTAAGAAACAGTCCCCTCCTAGACGGTCGGAGGACATGAAGTAAAATGACTGATGCTGCCTGGAGTCTTAAGCTGCAAAGCCTTTGAAGGAAGAAAATTAAAGTCTGTCTGCCAATGAGAAGGAAAAGCAAGCAAATACCTACAACTAAAGTTTCATTAAAGACTGAACTTCACAAGAAAGGCTGAAAGAGTATTTCTTTAGGAGTCACAGAAGCTTTTCTCCCAGAGTTTTTCACAGGGCAGTTTTACCCTGGGTCACCGAGAGTCTTTACACGCCTGAGGTCTAACAAAGCAAGCAACACAATTCTGATTCATAGCTTCACTGATGCGGATAATACAAGACATGGTAAACGTCAGAATGGCCATCATCAAACAGTCCACAAATGATAAATGCTGGAGAGGGTGTGGAGAAAAGGGAACCCTCCTACACTGCTGGTGGGAATGCAGTTTGATGCAGCCACTGTGGAGAACAGTATGGGGATTCCTTAAAAAACTAAAAATAGACTTAACATATGATCCAGCAATCCCACTCTTGGGCATATATACCCAGAGGGAACCTTAATGCGAAAATATGCATGCACCCCAATGCTCATGGCAGCATTATTTACAATAGCCAAGACATGGAAACAACCTAAATGTCCACCAACAGATGAGTGGATAAAGAAGTTGTGGTATATTTATACAGTGGAATACTACTCAGCCATAAAAAATAATGCCATTTGCAGCAACATGGATGGACCTGAGATTGTCATTCTAAGTGAAGTCAGCCAGAAAGAGAAAGAAAAATACCATATGATATCACTCATATGTGGAGTCTAAAAAAAAGACACAAATGAGCTTATATACAAAACAGAAACAGACTCACAGACATGGAAAACAAACTCATGGTTACTAGAGGGGAAAGAAGTTGGGAAGGGATAAACTGGGAGTTTGAGATTTGCAAATACTAACTACTATATATAGACTAGATAAGCAACACATTTCTACTGTACAGCACAGGGAGCTATATTGAATCTCTTGTAGTAGCCTATAATGAAAAAGAATCTGAAAAGGAATATATGTCTGTATAAATATGACTGAAACTTTATGCTGTGCACCAGAAATCGACCCAACACTGTAAACTGACTATACTTTAATTTTTTAATTAAAAAAAAAGACATGGTGTATTAGTCAATGCTATCTTAGGTCATGGTTCTCCTTGCCGCCAAAAATCAAAGTGAAAGTAAAATCCCAAACTCCGTAAGAGAGAAGTCAGCTTCCTAAGGGTCATAAGCATCTAACCTGAAATTAGAAAATGTCACCTTCTTAGAAAGTGCTGAACATTCTGGGTAAACCCCAACCCATGGACCAAATCTGAGCTGCTGCCTGTGTTTACAAATAAACCTTTATTGAACACAGCCCCCAAGATGGGGTTTACAGAGCATCTACAGACGCTTTCCCATGAAAAGAGCACAGGTGAGCAGTGATAACTGACAGACACTGTGTGGCCTGTGAAGTTTGAAATATTTAGTACCTGGTGTTTTACAGAAAATGTTACTGACTTCTGCTCCAGCGGCAAAGCAAAATCTCGTTGTGCCAGAGCGGCTGCTCTCCTTTGAAAGAAAATATACTTGAACCTTTTCTGTAGGGCTCATTTAGATACACACATACATACATGCACATATACATACACACAGAGATGATACACAGTACATACATAGATCCACGGATGACAGATACACAATGCATACAAGGTGGTAGACACATGCACACATACCTACTGCATATGTGCACACAATACATGTATCTGTACACATACGTGTATACATGCATATACACATGCGTACATAGGTCATACTTGCATATACACATAGACAGATGATTTACATATGGATGGATGGATGGATATATATATAGATATAGATATAGATATAGATATACAGGATGGATGGATGGATGGATAGATAGATACACAGCATGGATGGATGGATGGATATGTAGGTAGGTGGATGAATGGATAGGTAGGTAGGTAGATGGATGGATGGATGGATGGACAGATGGATGAATGGATAAGTAGGTAGGTGGATGAATGGATGGTGGATAGGTAGGTAGGTAGATGGATGGGTGAATGGATAGATGATGGATAGATAGACAGATAGATATACAGGATAGATGGATGGATGGATGGATGGATGGATGGTTGGGTGGATGGATGGATGATAGATACATAGACAGATACATAGACAGACAGACAGACATCTATACTGGATGGATGGATGGAAGGATGGATAGATTGATGGATGGATGGATACAAACAGATATAGGGAATTTCTATCCACATGTAACATTTTCATTTACAGTATCTAACAGAAATGAATAAAAGACAGTGCTTTATTAAACTCATTTTAAGTATCATCCTTAAAGAATGTATTTGACGGAGGTTACCTACCTCAAACTATGTCCAAGGAAGGGAAATTATTTCACCATCCTCCTCCTTGGTGAAGTTAACTTTAGTAGTTCCTACTGATTCAGTCGTGTCTATCTATTTTCCATAGCACACAGCTAAGGCCTGAAAGTATCTACTTTATTTTAAAATCCCACTAACTTAAACTTGACTCAGTCTAAGAAACAGATTATGAGTGTCCTCTTCAACTTCTCTTCCAAACAGGGGTTTAGATTAGCAGTCCTGGTTCTCAACTGGGCACACTTTCACACACACAAAAACCTTTTATCCTGCACATCACCCAAAGTACAAAGGAGTTATGAAAGCTATGCACTGACATTCAAAATAATCATAATCATAATCATAATAGCCAACGCTGACTGAGCGCTAACAATGGGCCAGTGTGGCAAGAGCAGACTGTCTAAGTCTCCATCAAAGCTGCTCTCCCCTCTTGGTAGGGGTACAGCCTGAGTTCTAGCCAACAGACTCATCCTGGTCCAGAGAAAACCCCTCCCTCTTTCCCTTTTCACTGATTTGCTGGAGACGAGCCCAGCAACCCAAGAAACCACTATCAGAGAGGGGAGAACCCCAAGATGGAAGAAACTTGGATCCCCAGTCACATTTGGGAACAGAGCACCCCCTGCCCATAGAACTTCCCTGTTTCGGGCTTCAGGTGAGTGAGGAAATGAGACTCTGTGAGACGCAGCCCGTCATTCACTTGGAGACTTGTTTGTTACAACTGACCACAATAAGTTATAAAATATGCTAATGCCTGTAGATACTTTCCAACTGTGTAGCAGATTTTTTAAATGTCCTGAAACTCCTTGATCTTAGAAACCCACGCACCACTTTGTATCACCTTTGGGTTGAGTCATTTCAGACATTTAAATGTCCTCGTTAAAACTAGAGAATGCTATGTGCCAGATAAGCACAGGAACTAAAGCAATGCCAATAGTGGTTTGTGGATTCAGACAGGATGTGAAGCCAATAACCATCTGTGAATTCAGATGATAAGATGTGAAGGTGCTGACAAGGCACAGACGTACTTAAAACCTGACAAGGAAATGGTGTTTGTACTAGTTGTACGAAGGCAACAGGGACCCCACTGAAATTATTCTATCTTAATTCTCATGATTTTAAGTCATTCTGGTTGACAGGAAAGGCCTCTGGAGCATCTCTTAATTTGTAGGCACACGAAATAATAATACTGTTCAAAGTGGCAAATTACGTCCTCCGAATCTGGGCTTTATTTCACAACAATTTTGGACACTTTGTGTCGCTTAGATTGCAGTTTTCTCTTGCACATTTTCCATTTGGCCAACACAATATTAAACAAGCGCCAGCAGCTGTCACCTTCCCTCCCCCGTAAGCGTTCTTACCGACCCCATCCTCCCCACGGAGCGTGAAGTCCGCCTCACAGTGCATGCGAATAGGCTACAATAAATGGGGCGATGGTCAAAAAATCCTGAAATAACCGCTAGGGGTCACCCTTCGTGATCTCAAGAAGCATCCCGGCCGACTTGGGCCCAGGGAGACGCCACAGGGAGCAGGAGATTTGATGGGAGGAGGGGTGCAAAGGAAGAGAAGGAAGCCCAGTTGCTTTAATTTGCTTTAATTGCAGTATAGTTGAGTTACAATGCTGTGTTAGTTTCCGCTGTGCAGCACAGTGATTCAGTTACACATACACACATATATATATATTCTTTTTCAGATTCTTTTTTATTATAGGTTATTACACAATACTGAACACAGTTCCCTGTGCTATACTGTAGGTCCTTGTTGTTTATCTATTTTATATGTAGTAGTTTGTATCTGCTAATCCCAAACTCCTAATTTATGCCTCCCCGCTTTCCCCTGGTAACCATAAGTTTGTTTTCTATGTCTGTGAGTCTGTTTCTGGTTTGTAAATAAGTTCATGGGTGTCTTTTTTTTAGACTCCACATATGATTGACATCACATGATATTTGTCTTTCTCTGTCTGACTTACTTTACTTAATATGATAATCTCTAGGTCCATCCATGTAATATGTAAATGGCATTATTTCATTCTTTTTTATGGCTGAGTAATGTTCCATTGTATAAATATACCACTTCTTCTTTATCCAGTCATCTGTCAGTGGACATTTAGGCTGCTTCCTTGTCTTGGCCATTGGAAATAGTGCTGCCATGAACACTGAGGTGCATGTATCTTTTTGAATTAGAGTTTTCTCTGGATATATGCCGAAGAGTAGGATTTCTGGACCATATGGTAAGTCTATTTTTAGTTTTTTAAGGAATCTCCATACTGTTTTCCATAACAGCTACACCAATTTACATTTCCACCTACAGTGTAGGAGGGTTCCCTTTTCTCCGCACCCTCTCCAGCGTTTATTATTTGTAGACTTCTTAATGATGGCCATTCTGACCAGTTTGAGTGATACCTTGTAGTTTTGATTTGCATTTCTCTTAGTAGATATTAGTAATTAGCAATGTTGAGCATCGTTTCATGTGCCTGTTGACCATCTGTATGTCTTTTTAGTGAAATGTCTGTTTAGGTCTTTTGCCCACTTTTTGATTGGAAGCCCAGTCTTCTAAGTTCATCCCTCCTTGTCCTCCTTTCAGGATTTGCTGCCCACAAGGAGCCTATAAATTCTGCACCCCACAATCCCCACAATGGGTCAAATTCCTGATCACGGCAGGAGAGGCTCCCCTCTCACGGCCCCCTTTCCCCTTCCTCCAGATATGCACAGTGTAAAATATACACACTGTGCACTCACACTGCATTGTACACTTTACAAGAACAGTGAAAAGCAGGGCACATTTTACAACAATCCAGATGAAGAAATGAGGCTGGGGGACGGTGGCAACACTGCTCCAACCTCCACAGACCTCCCTAAACACGCTGAGAGGGAAATGATATCCTCTGATCTCCCGGTCCTTGGAGAGACTGTGCTCGCGCAGGGCAGCGGAGTTGCTCAGCCTGGAGCCAGGAACGAGTGGCAGCAGGATGAGGCTGGAGTGGATTCCGGGGCTTGTTTGAAGCCGTGCTGGCTGCTGACGCCCCAGCCAGGCCCCTGCGGTTCCTGGAATCGCCGACAGCAGCAGCAGGGGCCAGGAGCATCTCTCTCTTGGCAGGAGGCAGCGGCCACTCCCCTCCCATGCAGCCTCGGGAGACCCATTCATCCCCATTGCCAGGTTTGATAACTCCAGGCTTGTGCAGGAAGAGCACTGGAAATATTCATGGGTGACTCAGAAACCTCAGGTGCAAAATAAAAGCTGCGTTCATTTCCTTGCTTAGAAAATCAGATGGAGTTCCTTCTCCTCTCTCTGAGTTCATGCTGGTAGATGAAGCTGTCTGCGAGCAGGCAAGACAGCAAGGGATATTCACAGGAACGACAAGCCGTCCTCTCTTCCCTGCCCACCAGGGCCCAGAGCGTGGCGTTCTGCTGTCTGAGCCAGGTGACAGTTCTCCCGCTGTCTCTGAGACCTCCAGCTGCTTCCATGGACCGAAATTAACATTTAGCAGCAGTGAAAGGAAACACAACCTGAAAAATCACCCATCCCCTCAGTGGTTCACCTGGGCGCCCCTTCCCTCCTCCCTCCTCTCCCCACCCCCAGCTCCTGTCTATCTCTCTCTGTTATAGACCAACACACACACATACACTCACACACACGCACAGTCACACACATGCAAACACACACTCACATACACACACACACTCACATACACATAGACACTCACGTACACACTCATATGCATACACACAAACATGCACACTCACATACATACACACACATATACAGACACATGCATACAGACTCACATACACAAAGATACTCACACATACACACACAGACACTGACATGCATATAGACTCACATACACATAGACACTCATACACACTCATATATACACATTCACATACACACATAAACACTCACATACACACTCATATATATACACACACAATTACACACTTACACATATATACACACATACACACACTCACACACACACACACTCACATTGTAGGTGACATACAAATGGTTATCACCTTCCACTACACACATTATCTTCCAAATAATCTGTTTACTAACCACCAGCCGTGAGTTTCTTGTCTGTCTTCTATTTACTTAACCACCTTTTCATGGATCACGGAATATTGATTTATTCCGTGTCCAGTACACGCCAAGCACTCAGCCAAGTCATCTAATCTCAACTGGACACACCTTCACTGTGGGGCTCACTTACAAATGCTCTTATTAACATCACAGGGATTGACTAAGCTCTCCAGAGATAAATCGGAATCAGTGGCGTTGGGACAGGTTTTTAGGCTCTGTTCTCCCGTCCAAGTTTCTCCACACTTCTCCAAATTCCTGATGTGATTGTGGATTCTCCAGCACAGTTTAATGCATTGCACTGTAACTGCTCCTTTCAGAGCCTCCAGTTTCTGCCCAGAACTGAACAGGTCACTGGAGATGAAAAGTGGACCGGAGATCATCCCTGCCCTGGAAGGACTCCGCATTCCAGGAGGTGACTATGATATGCTGAATGAAGCCCAGACAAAGGCCACGGGTATCTCGGGAAGGAGGCTAGAAACCCTTGCAGCTTGCACACTGTGTGAGCAGGCCAGGACTTAATGCATATGAGAGAGGCGGTATTATCTTCATTCTAGAGGGGCGGCAACTGAGGCTCCGAGGGGTGAAATCACTTCCCCCGTCTGTCTGATTCCAAGGTAAATTTCACTCCGCCACCCCATACTTCCTCTCCCAGCATCCTCGTGGCTCAGCATCCTTGCCCTCTGTGTTCCTGGCAACTTTCATAGCCCAGGTGTTCCCAGCTGGGAAGACTTCAGATGCAGGACCACTGCCTGGCATGATGGGTCCAACAGCAAGAAAGCAAATGGGAGCCTTTTTATGTCTTTGAAGATAGCTTCCTTTTCATGGACAATGACAATGGTAAATAACAGTGATAAAGTTACACTTTACGAGGCCATTTCACATTTAATGCCCACTGTGGCAACGCTGTGGGAGGGCACTCGGGAAGTTGTTTTTTTTTTTAATTAGTTTGGTAATGAGAAAAAGCAAGAGAGAAACTCCACCCCCAACCACCACCAACATTATCATCATCAGCCCAAACAAGCACTCACATGATCTGAACTTCAAAAATACTTTCAGAATTTTATAAAAATGAAATGTCCAATTCTGCTGATTTCTTCCTCATCACGGACAGTGAATGTTTTACCATTGTGGCACTAAGTTATCCATGTCCTTTTTTTTATACATATAATTTATTTTGGAGGGGGTAATTAGGTTTCTTTCTCTTCCTTCCTTCCTTCCTTCCTTCCTTCCCTCCTTCCTTCCTTCTTGGGGATGGAACCCAGGACGTCGTGCATGCTAGGCATGCTCTCTACCACTGAGCTACACCCTCCCCCGCCATGTCCTTCTTTATCTCAGTTAACTTCCTGCTGCTAACCTGAGGCATCGCCTCCAGGACCTGTGAGTTGAGTGTTGCCTCCAGGTCTCAAGTTGAAAAATTAAGAAATAATAGATTTGTATGATTAAGGAAGGACGCAATTCTTACACTGATTAAACACAGATTCTGTGGGAGGCTAAGTAGAGGTATGAATCAGATAGTGCCTAGACTTGGGAGATAAAGTCTGTGGGTAAATAACTCCAATTCCCCAAGGAAAGGCTCAGTGTCATAAAAAAGATGTGGTAAAAATCATCTGGGAATTCCACAAAAAGGAGAAATAGTGAATTCTAAAAACTCTTCAAAAAATCTTCTTCAGTATATGGAATAACTTTGCTGTTGTTTTGAGAGATGACGTGTCCAGACTGGGTTTTTACAATTGCTATTTCCTAAGTGCTAAGTTTCCATCCTAAATATTTGGGAGGAATTCTAAATACTCTGGTGCTTTCCAATTACACTTTCAGGCATGTCAGATGAGGAGCTGTTGACTGAAGTCATACTTAAAAGTCTGGGTTCCCAGATTACAGAAGCACCTCAGAAATGTTGGTTCCATCACAGTGTTGGTTGGTATTAGAGATAGCAGTGAGGATTTTGTTGGAACTTTGAAGGAAAAAATTGGAACATTTTCAGCTGGAAAGGATGCACCAGCTCCTGGTGGGGGATGGTGGTAAATTTTATTTTTAAATAAAATTTCGTTTTCCATAATTAGAGAAAATAATTTTAGAGCAAATAGTCCCAGAAAAAAAAAAAAAAGACTGCAAACAAAAGTACAAAGACTAGAGACATATTTCTATCGTACTGTTACCACGAAATATGGGCGGCTGGACGGAACCCTGAACGCCAGATACATGGTATAAATGGTTCAAAGTGTGTCCAGTACAAGCTTATGATGGGAAAACTCCTCTGTGGTCAGACCAGCAAGCACAACATGAAGACGTCTTCCAGATGCATGGTGTGTGTGTGTGTGTGTGTGTGTGTGTGTGTGTGTGTGTGTGTGTGTTGGATTAAATAAATCAGCTCCAGACACTGGCTAGCCTCACACAATTCTCACTCAGTATAGAAAGGCTTCATAATAAGTGGTGCTGGGAAAACTGGACAACGACCTGTAAAGACTGAAATTAGAGCCTTCTCAAACACCATAGACAAAAATAAACTCAAAATGGATTAAAGACTTAAATGTAAGACCAGAGACTATAAAACTCCTAGAGGAAAACACAGTCAGAAAAATCTTGGACATAAATCACGGCAATGTATTTTTTTGAACCAGCTCCTAGAGTAATGGAAATAAAAGCAAAAATAAACAAATGGGATCCAATTAAACTTAAAAGCTTTTGCACAGCTAAGCATACAATCAATAAAACAAAAAGACAACCTACAGAATGGGAGAAAATATTTGTGAATGATGCAGCCAGCAAGAGACTCATTTCCAAAATAAACAAACAGCTCATACAGCTTAATATCAAAGAAACAAGCAAACCAATCAAAAAACGGGCAGAAGACCTAAACAGACATCTCTCCAAAGAAGACATCCAGATGGCCAACAAGCACATAAAAAGATTCTCAACATCACTAGTTGTTAGAGAAATGCAAATCAAAACTACAAAGAGGTATCACCTCACACCAGTCAGAACAGCCATCATTAAAAAGTCTACAAATGATAAATGTTGGACAGTATACGGAGAAAAAGGAACCCTCCTACACTGCTGGTGGGAATGTAGTTTGGTGCAGCCACTGTGGAAAACAGTATGGAGATTTCTTTAAAAACTAAAAATACAGTTACCATATGATCCAGCAATCCCACTCTTGGGCATATATCCAGAGGGAACCTTAATGCAAAAAGATACATGCACCCCAATGTTCATAGCAGCACTATTTCCAATAGCCAAGACATGGAAGCAACCTAAATGTCCATCAACAGAGGCCTGGATAAAGAAGCTGTGGTATATTTATACAATGGAATACTACTCAGCCATAAAAACTAATGCCATTTGCAGCAACATGGATGGACATGGAGATGGTCATTCTAAGTGAAGTCAGACAGAAAGAGAAAGAAAAAGCTCATATGGTATCACTCATATGTGGAATCTATAAAAAAGGACACCAATGAACTTATCTACAAAACAGAAACAGACTCACAGACATAGAGAACACACTTATGGCTACCAGGGGTTAAAGGGGGTGGGAAGGGATAAATTGGAAATTTTAAAATTGCACCTCTTGGGGAGTGATGGAAATGTGAGCTGTCTTGACTGTGGTGGTGGTTTCATGGGTGTAGACATCTACCAAAATTCATCCAATTGTACACCTGAGATATGTGTAGTTTGCTGTACAGGAACCAGACCACAACAAACGTGTTAAGAAATTTTTTTAAAAAAGAGAGAGAGAGAGAAAAAAAAAAAAAAGAAAGGCTTCCCGAGAAATATATAGGTTGATTGTTATCTTTCAGAGAAGGCTGTTGTCTGGACACTAGTAACCTGGATGATAGATTATGTTCCTCCCACAAAAATGACCATTCCTTCCTCAGTAAGAAGGTTTCCTTATCTACTGCAGACCTATTGCAGGGCCACTGAGTTAATGAACTACAGTTCTTAAAAAACATTTGTCAATAATGCCCTTCATTACTATAAAAAAATAAGAATATGCTGTATCCACTTACCAGGCTATTCATATTTTTCCCCCATGCCTATTTTTCCCCACAGCTTTCTCAACAGAATTATCCTTTTTTGGATTACTCTCATTTCAAAAATTTTCACTAGAAACTCACTCATTATGGACATAAGCAAAGTATATTCTAAAGTTCAGGAGATATGCTCAAAATTATTGCAAAGTAACTGAGCAATCTGGATGAAAGATTTTCAAAGATAAATATACTTTAACCTAGTCATTCCCCCGTTTAATCATCTATCTTAAGGGAATCGGAGCTTGCATAAAGATTTACGTGCAAGTTTCTCGGGGTAGCATGATTTATTATACAAGTGAAAAAAGTAAAGGAGCATTATTCAACAAAATATTATTTATCCATTTATTGGAATAATAGGTCACTCACAAATATTGAATTTGTTTTTTTAACAAAGATTTAATCACGTGGAGAAATTCTCATAGTGCCAAGGTTAAGAGAAAAAAACAGGGAGAATAAAAAATCCACTGAGAAGCCATCTCATAAGTTTATTAATAAATATAGGCGTGAACCAGAGCCATGCTTGAAACTGAGACGCTAACCAGACGAGAGAGCTCTGTTACGAATACTTCTCCTTCAGCTCGTCTACTTTTCATAGCTATTTATGATGAACGTGTACTATTCGTTCAAAGGAAGACATGGACCAAAAGCCAGTCATTCCTGTCAGTTGGTACCCAGGGACAGAAAGATAGGCATCCTGGTGGGCGATGTGTGAGGACCGCAGAGAAGGAAATAAAGTGCTCTCCAAGAGACATGAATGAAAACGCTACACAAAGGTGAGTAGCCATCTGCAGGGAGAATCGCGTTTTAAACAAACCCAGCGGAAGAGCATGCTAGAACTCAGCAATGCCAATAAAAGAGATCCAGCCTCAGGAGGCTCAGGAAGCTCAGGAAGGCAGGTCACACACACACACACACACACACACACACACACACACACACACACACTCACACACACACACCAGTCCCCAGCTGGAGCCAGCTTGCCAAATATTTTGATTTTCGCAATCAACAGATACTAAAACTCTTAATTCCTAGGATGTGGACCGTTGAAGTTTCTTGGTTGATGTTAAAAAGTGACCTTTAGACTTGAAAGCATAGTCTGGAAAATGTGTTATCTTGGGATCTTCTTTTTCCTTCATTGACCTCAGCGGGCTGGATAGCAGGACCATGGGAGCCTGTCCCAGAGTGTCCACCGAGGGTGCCTTTCCGCCTCCATCCCCAGTGCAAGGCTTTTTCTCATCTGGACTAGCGCAGCAGCCTCCTGGCGATGGTGTCGGTCCCTCCCCAGCCACGAGCCGCACCCACTCCAGCACTGCCACTCCAAGGTACAAATCACCTGGTGTCCCTTCCTTACAGCCTCGGCTCCCAGATGGCTGCAGGAGAAAATCCATCTCGTTACAATGGCAAGCCAGTGCTTTCGGGAGCTGAATTCCACCCACCTGTCCATCTTCTGCCCAGAAGTTCCACCCTCTGGCTAAGATGGGCTCACCTGCACTTTTTCTACTCCAAAACACTCCTCCTTCTCCAAAACAGCAGGTGTGGTTCCCCCCACCTCTTTCCTTTGCCTTCAAACCAAATCAGACTCACTGAGGGTGGTGTCTGGACATCAGTGTTTTGTGTGTTTTTTGTTTTTTGTTTGTTTGTTTTTGTTTTTGTTTTTTTTTTTTTTGATTCCCCGATGATTCCAATGTGCAGGCAAATGTTGAGAACCACTGATCTGGTCTCCACCCACTCCATTTATCTCTGTGTCCATCTCCCCAGCACCTCCCCTCCCAGACAGTCAGTCAACAGCAGGGTCTCGGCTGTTCATTCATTCATCCAGTGACTATTTATTATGTGTCTTTTATGTGCCAAGCATTTGCATCTTTATATCAGACTTCCCCCTCCTCCTCTTTCCCGCCCGCCCAGCACTTAACAGAAAGCCTGGCAGGGAATAAGAACTCAATTAAAACCATGTTCTGTGTCGCTGAAATCTCCGCGAGGACCCTCCAGCTGTGAATCATGCTCTCAAATAGCTTCTTCTTAAAGAGTTATCAGTAAAATCGCAGACCCTTACCTCTCTTTAACTTTATCCTAAATTTTAATATTTTAGATCCGGAAAGGATCTTACAATCCAGGGTCCTTAGGGTTAGAACTCTGAGTTTGTTCCAAAGACAACACAAGGAATACACAGTTTTGAAAACTTTCATTTCCAAATGGGTTTATTCTTGGTCAGTTTGAGTCTGAACAACCATTCCTTCAGGGAAGAATATGTATTTTTTTAAACAGGAAGTCGAATGTGCTCATTTCTTTTTGGTGAGGACAGCAAGAAGAAAAAACATAGGCCAAAAAGGGGACTGTGAAATGAGTGTGAAGCCTTCTCTGGTACCCACGTGATGCAGAATTTATTTGGGTTTATTTGGGGGGGCAGGGCTAAGTGGCTGTAGAGGGGCAGCCGGATCACAAAGGATCGAAGCGTTGGCATCGGGGCCCTTCTTCGTCCCAGGTGGTCACACCACTGACCACGCGGGCTTGACCTGCCTTGGCCTCCTGGCCCGGCTGCTTTTCCTTTTCTCCCGTTTGGCCGCCTTGAGGGTCTGGTCTCTTCCTTGTGCTGTACCTTGACCTCCTAGCCTGCAGCCGGGAACCTCCCGGTGGTCAGAACCACCACCCCATCCCGGCCACGCAGCCTCATCCTCCGAGGCCCTGTCTGCCTCGAGCACAACTCCATTCTCTGGAGCGATGCCCTCCAGCGAGGCCACCTGAGCCTTGATGCGGGTGACCAGCCATCTCCAGGCCGGTCCCCTGGAGGGTGTGTAGCTTCTGGGCGCGGATAACCAGCCGCACGTCTGCGAAGGAACTGCAGCCACCGCGAAGACGGAGGAGAAAGAGATCACGGGATGTCATATTTAAATAGAAAGGTTCCCAGCCTCTCCCCTCCGGCAGCCCCCTGGTTTCCATTGTCGAGCAAATCCAAGTGCTCATCCCACCCACAACCCTCCTCCAGGACAGCGCTCTCCCGCACCCCCCTCCCTGCGCCGCCCACCTTCTCAGCATCCGGCAGGCAATCAAGTCTGCAAATCTCCCACACGCGGCGTGCTTACTCCTTCCTTCCTACAACACACACCATTCCCTTTTTGACTCTTCCATGAAAAGGTAACAGGAATGCTGATTTATTATCATCATTATCATCATCATCATTATCATTATTATTTTGCCTCTCCCTAAGGCTTTTATACTGGCAGTTAATTAAATGTGCATTTCACCAGCTCAGTCTGTTTCAGAAAACAGGAAAATTCAAAAAGCGCCGCAGGCTTCAAGTCTCCCTTGATGAATCTTCATTAACGGGCCAATCAGAAATTGTGCTAGTGTTTAGGATTCTAATGAGACTGTGGTATGATTTTCCGCAAAGTTTAAACAGGGCAAGTTGCAAACAAGTTAGAGAAGAGGAAGTTCATAAAAGAGGAAGTGAGGGGACGTCAGCTTGATGCCAAGCTGCATGCACATCCCTGAATACCTGGCACCACTGACGTTGTCACAGGTACACGAACACCAAAACATGCGCACACTGACATGCGCACACGTGCAGATGTGTGCACACGTGCGTACACATGGTTGCAAAGGCACACGTGCACACACGCATCCACACACACACCTGCTCATGCCCTCGTACACACACGCATGTGCACGCTGGCACAAGTCCACACACTCACATCTTACTGCCCAGACAACTCTAAGTTCCATGAGGCTGGTACCATGCCATCTACTCATCTATGCCCATAGCGATCGGCCAGGCTGAGCCCACACTGAGTACTCAGTACATACAAGGTCGCTCAAAATGTTCACACAGTTTTCAAACATCAGTATGTCTACCTTATCCAAATCACTGAATGTCTTGTTTTCCCCCAACTGAAATCTATGGAGAATAACCCCTGCTGATCTCATTGGGTCACAGGGATGCTCAAAGCTGGTGATGTCTGAGGGCATGACGTAAAGGCGTGGGCAAGTGTGAGAAGGGTCCATAAGCTCACACAGTTTTAGCCACGACAAGGTGTGAGTTAACAAGAACGTTCACAGAGAGACAGAAGGGTCACAAGTTCAGATTTTCTTTTCTGAAAAGAGTAGCCTTTTGCTTCCTTCTTGGCTTTTACTTTGTTGAAAGACAATGATGGCTTGACCTCAGAGTTCCATGTTACAGTTTCATACTAATTGTTCTCAGGAAAAGAATAGGCAGAAAGTTGAGAATTAATGCCGACATCCAGGCCTGGGAGTGGATGTACTGGCCACAGGCAGGTTAGTAGAAACCAAAAACCGTGCTCAGCTCGAGACCCAAAGTCATGGGAGACGTGAAGTTGAACCTGATCTCCAACTACAGGGAAGCCCTTCAAAGCTACTTGCTATGTTTGAAGCAGAATAATTTATCATCAGGCTGTGTTTTTCAAACTCTGACACTGTAACCCTGTCGAGGGTTGAATAACCCCCCAAAAATGTCTACATCCTAATATTTAGGACTGTGAATATGTTAGGTTAAAGGTCAAAGAGGAATAAGACTCTGATCAACTGGCTTTGAGACAAAGAGCCCAGTGTGATCACACGGTCCCTAAAAGCAGTGGATGGACGAGACAGACGGTCAGAGTGACGGGCTGTGAGAGGCAGTCAACCCGGCTTTGCAGCTGTGAAGGCGATGGGGGAGTGGCGGAGATGAGCCGAGGAAGGCAGGCAGCCTTCTGAGCTGGAAAAGGCCAGGTGGGCTCTCCTTAGAACCTCCAGGAGGCATGCAGCCAGCAGACACCTTGATTTCAGCCCCATGAGAGTTCTAACCCACAGAACTAAAAGACAATAAATCTGCATTGTTTTAAGCCATGAAAAAGTTTGGCAGTTTGTTCCAGGAGAGACAAGAACCTAATCCAGGCCCCGTATACAAATATATTCATGAAGCAAAAGTTCCATGAAATAGCACTGCATGAATGCTCTCTGATATTTTTCATTCTATTCCAGTTTACTTCATTTTTTATTGACACTTAGTCAGTTACAGTGTATCAATTTCTGGTGTACAGCACAGTGTCCCAGTCATACATACATACATACATTCATTTGCATATTCTTTTTCATTAAAGGTTATTAGAAGATATTGACTATAGTTCCCTGTGCTGTACAGAAATTTGTTTTTTATTTATTTTTATATACAGTGGCTAACATCTGTAAATCTCAAACTCCCAGATTTATCCCTTCCCACCCCCTTTCCCATACTTCATTAAAAAAGAAAGAAAGAAAGAAAAAGGAAAAAAGAAGGAAGGAAAGAAGGAAGGAAAGAAGGAAGGGAGAAAGGCTGGCCATTTGACTGCATGGCCCACCACGAGTTTCACAGCACTTCTGATTTGGAAAACATCGCCATAAGGGTGTAAGTAAGGACTGCTCTGCGAGGGTGTAAATAGAAGGAAAGGAGAGAAGGTGTTACAGTTTTGACATCATCAAAATGGTTGCTGCAGCCATGCTCATGAGATGGATGAACTTTAAAATGACTTAGTGTTCGCTGCCTTTGAAGACAGGCTGCCTGTTTGCACACATGTTCACTTGCCAGGGGCCAGCAGAGGATAAGGGTCAGTGGGACAGTCGAGAGGACAGCTGAGGAAGCGGACACCCACCATAGCCACTGGTCTCGGGTGCGGGTTCGGTGTACCATGCAAGTCAAGCGCTGAGGAGGCCCGGGTCAGCTGTCTGAGAGCCCGCTAGCACTTTCCTGTTGGCCACCTCCCAACAGAAGCCCGTGCTCACAACGCTGGGGGCAGTGATACAGGGCAGTGATGTAGGGCAGTGATGCAGGGCAGGGATACAGGGCAGGGATGCTGGGCAGGGATGCCGGGCAGTGATGCAGGGCAGGGATGCAGGGCAGTGATGCAGGGCAGGGATACAGGGCAGGGATGCAGGGCAGGGATGCAGGGAAGGGATGCTGGGCAGGGATGCCGGGCAGGGATGCAGGGCAGGGATGCAGGGCAGGGATACAGGGCAGGGATGCAGGACCACGGTGAAGGGCATTATGGGTACTCGTTAGCAACCGTGGTCCACCTCCAACACTGGTATCCCAGTGCCTGTGCCCCTGTAAACGATGCAAATGCAAAATCACTGCTGGGATGGAAATCCTTAGTATTCTTAATGGAATATACCCAGAGATATCACTTTCTAACGGGACAGAAACTCTGACTCTTATTAGCTATGGAAAATTGGCTTGTGATTTATCTTCTGTGAGTCTTGGTCCCACTAACTTTACAACAGAGCTAACAGACTTTCCCTCAAAGGATTAGAAATGACCTATGCAAAGTGCCCAGCGAAGCTCCCCCAACATAGTATAGGCCCAGCCAACGGAAACCGTTACTCTTTAGTGTGGATGCATTCATTCTCACTCAAGTGAACCAGTTCCTCAGTCCTTAAGGATATGCGTTGGGCACCAGGCTAGCCGCTAAATGTAGGCTCAGAGAAGCCTCAGCTTTCTGTCCACTTTGACCTGTCCTTTTTTTTTTAATTAACGTATATTTGCTGTACAATATTATATGCTACAGGTGTACAACATGGTGATTCACAAGTTTTGAAAATCATACTTCCAAGAGAGTTGGGACACTGAAAACTGGAAGTTGGTGCAAGGAAGGAGGCGCCAGCGGACAGACGGGTCCCCTCCCCCGCCTCTGGCTTCGCAGGCTCCCCCAAGCGCCTCCTACTGGAAAAGCCGAGTATAGCGCCAGCGAGCAAAGCGCAAAGGCTGTTTGCAGAGTCCAGTCCAGCGTGGCATAGTCAGGCGTGGAGGGATGGGTTTGGAGTTGAGAGCCGATAGCTTAATAACCCGCACATGTGGTGATTCAGACGCTGCATTTCTGCAAGATCCGCAGGGGATTCCCATGCACATCATAGCAGGAGAGGTTCTGCTTCAGAGACCCGCTTCTTGCCTCCGTCCTGACTTCGAGACAAGTTGCCTCAAGTCAGTTCACAGCTTGGCAGCAAACCCTACTTTAAAACAATCGCAATTCGCTTCCCAACGCCCAACGATACAAACCACTGCTTCACGGTGGTTTATCGTCTTGCAGATAAAGAGTGTTTTCAGGAGGAGAAAGAGATGAATGCAGGCTCTGTGTTCTCTTAAAAGCCAAGAATTTCCTTGTCTGTTTCTCCCCTTCCATTTCAAAGTATTACAAACAAAAGCAAATTGTCATCCTTTTGTTTCCTCATCCTTCTTTGAGTAACTGAGTAAAATGCTAAAGCTTCGGTTGGGCAGCTCATAGCAGCAAAACAGGGACGGTCAAGGAGACGCTGGGGTCCTCTGACTCGCCAGCGGGGGGCACTGGTGAGTCCGGGAACTCAAATCGCTCTCGCAGGCACCTGGCGAACGTGCCCGTTCGTCCCAAGGGAGAGCAGGTGGGCGAGCACGGGGCTCAGCGTCCACACGGGGCACAGCTGGGGACAGTACCCGGCCAGCAGATGTCCTCCCTGCGAGTGGCCGGATGTCTTGCCGGTGGCATCGCCCTGCGTCCCCAGGGCCGGGGCGGCTTGAGGACGTTCCTGGTGCGCTTCTGCCACCCAGTGGATGTCCTAACTTTCATTGTGAAGTCTAGCATTTTGAATTCACTGAAGGCTTAAGTATAATTGTTCCTGAAAACTGCCAATCCTTCCCATCGGTGTATTAAAACTTCATTTAAAATGGAGTATCAACCCACATCTGGGCTAGCGTAACTCTACATTTATATAAAATATACAATTTTATATGAATGGAAATTTATAGTATACTTTTATGATGAGAACTCATGAAAATATGAAGGAAAACAAAATGACCTTTTTCAAATGCAGGAAGATTCATCTTTAAATTTATAGCTTAAAGATACACTAAGAGAATCCCATTCCATATACATATACCTACATGTTCAGTTTTTAGGTCCAAACATTAAAAATTCTCTTTCAATTTGAAGTAAAAAAAAAATTAAGTAAGACTTAAAGGTGTCAATGATTTTGATTCAAAGGTTGGCATTTCTGCTATAGGCTTGGGAGAACACATCGATTTTATCAGATTGCCTTTGCTTGTGGATGGGGTGATTTTCAACAAAAATTTTATCAGCCCTAGATTCTGAGATTCTCAAGTTCTTTAAAACTATACATGACATATAACATTTAGGAATTCTTTTATTTAAGTAAGTTGATGGGTAAATATACTGACAAAAACATATGACATTCTTCAGAGAACAGTTTTTAAAAGTGTAACTCACAATAACCATACATTTCCTATGAAGGAACTAAAAAACCAGATAGCCTATATTAAAAGGAAAAAAATCCCAGTGTTAAACCATCTTATAAATGTGTTATTAATTTTTGATAGTTAATAAAATATGAGATCATAGATAAAAAGCCTTCTGAAATTCTTATTTCCTTAGGCAATGTTACTAACAACCGTAGAAATCCTGCTCCTACTTAAAAAGGAAAATTATCAGAGAAATCTAAGAATAATTAAGAAAAATTTAAGATTGAGAAGCCACATGAAAGCCGATTATTTGAAGTTTTAAGTTTCATTACAATAAGTGAAAGGTACAAGACAATTTCCAAACAGCTGGCCAGTTACAGCAAGTGCATTCAGGCATGAGAAACTTTCATGAAAGGGAAAAGGTTTCTACTGTTTTAAGTTTCAACTGAACTTGAAATGTAACAGCTGAAAGGCGCTGGCTCCTTTCCGAATTTCTCCTGGTTTACTGCAAAGTGCGTGTGGTGAAAACTGCATGTGGTAAATCAAACTCAATTAAAATAAAACCAGAAAATTGATTTGAAATGGCAATTTAGTTGAACCAGAACTGGACCCTGAATTATTTTGTTTCTCTACCAATCATAATCATTTGAAGCACCTACCTTCACTTGACTAAGCTACATAAAGCTATCATTACAATTCTATTTTGATAGTGAATCATTAAAGAGGGCGAGAAGGAATTAAGTAGTGGATCTCTGCTATCTTTGTGAGTTTACAACAATGTGTGAGGGCTGAAATTTTGTGCCCTTTCAGTCAAAATTTCACATCAATCAATCAATTCCATGGAACCAGAACTTTAAAGGGTCTGGGGAAAAATGCCTATCAGATATATGGTTTGCAAACATTTTCTCCCATTCCATAAGAAAATAAGAAATATCTTACATATTTTGGATATTAAATGGGGACTTGCTCGATGGGTATTAAGTTTCAGTTCTGCTAGAGGAATAAGTCCCGGGGATCTGCCATACAACCTAGTGCCTATAATTGTTAAAATCCAGTATAGTTCACTTCAAAATGTAAGAGGGTAGATAGATCTCATGTTACGTGTTCAAGGGAAAAAAAAATGGGACACAAGAAAACTGGGAAGTGTTGGACATGTCTGTTACCTTGACTGTGGGGATGGCATCACGGGTGTTTGCAGTTGTCCAGACTCTGCAACCCGTACACACTAGATATGTGCAGTTCCTTATACATTAATTAGACCTCAGAAAATTTGTGTTAAAACAGAAACAATGCCTAAGATTCAAAAATCCATAACGCACCACCAGAAGAAAAGTAAGTTCACAATCTTCCTTTTTCAATTTACAGAAAATTGAGTAGAAAGTAGAGAGAGTTTCCATCCACCCCCTCCTCCTCCTACACACACACACACACACAGTGTCCCCTATTATTAACATCCTATTTAGTGGGATACATTTCTTACAACTGATGTATTTCATCCCTCCCTCCTTCCCCTCGAATCCCTAGAAACCACTGGTCCTTCTGTCTCCATGGTTTTTCCTTCTCCAGAACGCCATGTACTTGTAATCATGAGGTATTTTTAGACTGGCTTCTTTTACATCACAATATGCATTTCAGGTCCCTCTGTGTCTTTGTGGCTTGATAGCTCATTTTATCACTGAGTAATCCTCTACTGTCTAGATGTACCATAGTTTATTTATACCCTGACCTACTGAGACTAAAATAATAACGAAAGAATAAAAGAAATAATAAAAGAGTAAAAGAATGCCATTTGCAGCAACATGGATGGACCTAGAGATCGATATTCTAAGTGAAGTGAGCCAGAAAGAGAAAGAAAAATACCATATGATATCGCTTATATGTGGAATCTAAAAAAGTAAGGGGGGGACACTATGAACTCCTCTACAAAATAGAAACAGACTTGCAGACTTAGTAAACAATCTTATGGTTACCAGGGAAAGGGGTGGGAAGGGATAAATTTGGGAGTTTGAGATTTACAAATGTTAGCCACTATATATAAAAATAGGGTTTTTTTTAAGTTTCTTCTGTATAGCACAGGGAACTATGTTCAATATCTTATAATGACCTTTAATGGAAAAAATATGAAAATGAATATATGTACGTATCTGCATGACTGGGACACTGCGCTGTGCACCAGAAATTGACACATTGTAATTGGCTGTACTTCAATTAAAAAAAAAGTTGACAGCCTCTATCCTTTCATTCTGTGATGAGGTCTGCTGTTTATCCCTCAGGGCTGCACACCTCTCCAGACTTGCAGAAGGACCCTCTGGAAGTCAGTGGAACCCTAGTTAGGGAGTCAGACAATCTTGTTTTCACTCTCAAGATTTGTGTCAGGGTGAGCAAATGTTTTGGTTGTCATGATGTTCAGTTTCTATTATGAAAGTAGTATGGATGCTAAAAGAAAACGATACCTTGCTTGTGGTTGGTTGGCACCACCAAGCAGATAAAGAGATTGGAAGAGGCAGAGTCTAACGGCAAGGGAGGCTATGGCCACAGTTCATGAAAGAGATGGTGGTGACTGGACATCATGTGAGTCCCAGGTTTCAACAGCTCCAAGCAGATTGGAGATACAGTTATCAGGCAGTATTAGCAGAATGTGAATTTGCCTGAATGAGGTGATGTCGGGAGGGGCCCAGTAGGGTCTCCAGGCTTTGTCTTGGGCAATTGCAAACTTGGAGCATCGTCCTCTGAGACAGTGAACATGGGTCAAGGGTAGATTTGACAGTGGGGTGATGGGGGATGGGAGTTGGGAGCAGATTATTTTGCAGGAAACCTACATGTGTGATTAGAAGCTGGATGTATGGTCTGAGGATGGAGGAGAAATGATCTGAACATAGTGATGGGGGAGTGAGGAGGCCCTCCCTGCCCCGGACCCACAGCCCTGAGTCTAGAGCTGGATTCAAGGTAGAACCAAGTTTGAATTAAAGGCTAAGAGGTGGAGGAAGTCTTCCGGGCAAAGTTGAGGGTGCGGGGAGATTGCTGTTATCAGCTCAGCAATGTAAACGTACTACCGCCTTCTCCAATACCAAAAATAGAGACCAGAAGCAGACTCCCGATCCCTTCTTCTTTCCTCTATTTATATTTGATCTTTTGGAAATATTTGGCAAAGTTTTATTACATGAGTTTATGCAAAATACGGTATTCAGTGGGGAGGGGATAGCTCAGTGGTAGAATGCACACTTAGCATGTATGAGGTCCTG
The DNA here is from genome assembly GCF_048773025.1 of Camelus bactrianus. NCBI lineage: Eukaryota > Metazoa > Chordata > Mammalia > Artiodactyla > Camelidae > Camelus > Camelus bactrianus. The sequence continues at coordinate 37,041,476 of NC_133558.1, forward strand.
GGTTGAATCCCCAGTACCTCCATTAATAATTTTAAAAATACGATGTTCAACTTTTAAAAAATGCAAACTGAGACCTCTTCTTATAAATTCATCATCTTACAGCTTGAAGGGACCTTAACACTCACATCACTCCTTGAAACAAACAACTTGCATTCAAAGTCATTTTATTAAAGCCAAGATTTCTATACTATCATGGTTAACAGAATCTCATTATTTTCTTCATTTGTCACTGGGGATACAAGCCCACCTTTTGTAACATTTGGGAGGGTGTCACCAACTTCGAAGGCAAGAAAGTTAATGTCTTGTCTCTGAACTGGCACTTTTCAACTGCGTGACCTTTAAAAATTCATGTAATCCGGAGACCTCCGGGTCCAAACATGAAGCTGAATTAGCTCACTTCGTATACTCCATTCAGCGAAAACGCATTACCAGTCTGGGAATGGAACAGGTACATGGAAACTTTCTGCTTTGGAACAGTGAAGTAACAGGGAATTTCAGCTTGATACATTTCAGGATGCTAGATCTGGGTTTGAAAATCAGAAATTGATTTTCCTGGTTACTCCACATGTTTAATTTGTATCCTTATGAATAAAGTATTGCAACTTATCCATCAAGTGGATAAATTAGCTCTGGTTGGTAGTTAAAGACAAACAGAAAGACGGCAGAAAGACAGAGGCAACTGGAGATGGTGTTAACCTCCTCCTCCAGCCCAGCCAATCCTGATGGTGTGCACTTTGATATATTTCATGTGTTGAGGAAGGTGATTTACAACCATCGTGTACAGATATATAAGAAAAGATAGTATGCTAGTCTCCAAAAGAAACATTTTCTATTTTTGTATTTTATCAAACCATATTTGATATAGCTTTATATTTACTGACCTAACGGTCATCTTCAACAATATCTTATTTCTCACTTCTAGTTTTGACTTCGCCTAATTATTCCTGTGAGAAATTTTCCCTCAGAATTTTCTGCAATTCTGGGAGCTATGTGTCTTCTTAAACTGGATTATATATGTCTTACCTTAACATTATTTAATACGTTCCTAAAATGAAAGTAAGCTTGGTTACTTGGAAATGAAACAGCTTGGTTATTCCCTCACATTTTCCATGGGGTTAAAGCTCTCCTTTCTTCCCCTAAATAAAAATGCAAATATTGTTCTAACTAATATGCATTCTCATATGTTCCCATTTTGTAAGCTACTTTCTAAAATGTGAATTAAAATAATAGGAAACTTAAACAAGGCTGGCCAGCTTAGCCTTTTCCATATTTAGTTGCTATGTTTCGCCCTTCAGCACAAAAGTCCACAAAAGGTAAAGAAAAGAGAGCAAGTGTCAGCAAGATGATGGAGCAGCCAAAACACGCAGGAAACCAGCATGAATAAGAGGAAATTCGTTAACAAATTTGCCCAAATGTGCTTATCTGTGATTAAATTTATGGATAAAAATGATACAGTTCTGGGATTTGCTTGAAAATAATCAGGGTTGGGGTGGAGGAGGGGACAAGAAGCACAGATTAAAATGACATGGGCTGTGGGACGACCCTGTCTAAACGGGGTTGCTGGGTATATGAGGTGTGTTATACGATCTTTTCTACTTTTTCTATGTTTAAATTTTGTGGGTATAATAATTAAGCTGTATAGTAGTTAGAATCTGCATCCCAAACTCCCACTTTATCCCTCCATCTCCCGCTTTTGCAGATCCACACTACTGTACATAAACGAGATAAACAACAAGGTCCCACTGTACAGCACAGGGAACTATATTCAACACCTGAATGCTTGTAATAGCCTATAATGAAAAAATATATATACACACATATATAAAACTGAATCACTATGCTGTACACCAGAAATCAACACAACAGTGTAAACCAACTATACATCAATTTTAAAAAGGGAAAAGAAACTAAACTGGACATTTTTTATGGATTGTCTTTAAAAAAAATCTAAGTTGTTCACTCAGATGTAAATGCTTACTAACATAACCATACAGATTTTCATACACCAATTTCCTTCGTCAAATAAGGTATTAGCTTTAAAATGTTCTGGTGATACTGTGGAATGCATTGGGAGACAGAAGCCATTAACTGGCCTTCACCCTCCTTGTTCTTGACTTAATTCCTAGAGAATCAGGCAAACAGCCTGTGGCTTCCATTTCCTCATTAGCCCAAGATGCATATCTAGCCAAAATGAACAGACCAGGGCACAATTATTCAGTCTACATTTGATTGGTGATTGATGAATTCTGTTCTAAAGTCTAGTCTCTGGGCTGGTGGATCAATTGATTGGTGACTATTTCATGAAGTTCTCAAAATTCATTTGCTGCATCAGGACCCCCCCCCCCCCACCTTGTAATAGAAAAGAACAAATCTGACTCCATATGAGATCTGTTCCTTTAGCTCTCATCCTGTGCTCTGTTTCCTGGGCTCAGCCATGCTGGTTCTGCACCTTTTGTAAAAGACTGTTCCTAGAGCCTGAAGTAGACAGGAGAGCCCATTCTCAAGGCTCTGATTTTTAAGAGTATTAATACTTTTCCATTCACATGAAGATAAAAAGTTGCAGAATAGAATATAACATTTGTTTTGCTGGAGGTTTACAGGGACACCACGATCTGACCCACGTGGACAGCCGCAAGAACAAAGGATTCTGACAGTAGGAAGTCTGCAAACACCAACCGAACTCCCTCCCCTCTCTGGAAGGTGTGATTAAATTAAGAGTTTTGAGATGAGGCGATTATCTGGATGAGCCAAGTGGGTCCAGTGTGATTCAAGTGAAAGAGAGAGGCAGAAACGTCAGAGTCAGAGATTTGAAGACCTTACATTGCTGATTCTGAAGACTGTCGACTGAAAAACATAATCTACAATGTGAGAATTGCGAGTCAAGTTTTATTTGGGGCAAACTGAGGACTACAGCCAAGGAGACAGCATCTCAGAAAGCTCTGAGGAGCTGCTCAGAAGAGGCAGCAAGGAGGTCAGTATAGATGTGATTTCAGTGAAGGGGGACACATGCAGTCAAGCACACGTTTTGGCAGAAGTTTGCTGCTAAATCAGGAAGAGCAGGTGTCTCTGTAAATGATTTTAGTGCTTTTGTAGATATAAGAAGATGCAAGAATTGGGGCTCATAAAATCTCCTGAAAATATCCGACTACCTGAAGGCCTCCTCGGCCAGTTCTCCCAGAGCACCGAGCGCCTCACTCCTGATCTCTGCCCTGAACTCCTTTCAGGGTGTGTCAAAGGTCAGCGACCCCAGTGGCTTCTGATTTTGTCCTTGTAAAAGCAGATGGCAAGTGACAATTTGCAGTTGGCAAGATGGACAAAGTGGCCACAAGCCAAGGAACACAGGTGACCTCCAGAAGACGGAAAAGGCAAGGAAACAGATTCACTCCTGGAGCTCCCAGAAGGCACACAGCCCCTGCCAACACCTTGCTTTTAGCCTCCTAAGACCCATTTTGGATTCCTGATCTCCAGAAGCTCCAGACCTAAGAACCTACGGTCCTAAATGTGTGTTCTTCTAAGCCACTATGTTGGTAGCAACTTGTTTAGCAGCAGTAGGACACATGCAGATAGGAAGGAACAAGATTACTCTGTCAGGAAACATTTCCTGCAGACTAAATGAAAATATGACAGAGTCCCCGCTCTGCATCCTTTGGGTCTGTACTGTCCAGGACAGCAGCTGCTGAAGACATGTGGCTGTTCAAATTTAAACTTTAAAAATGAAATTTTTAATTCACTTTCTCAACTACGCTGGCCAAGCATTCAACGGTCACAAGGGGCTAATGGTGCCCTATTGGACAGGATGGGCAGAGAACATTCCTGTCACTACAGAAAACTCTATTGGGCCACCTGGCTTTAGATTCTTACAAGTGACACGATTTCTGTCATTCTCCAGAGCTGTGACGCACTTTTGATTTACTCTCTTGGCCGGGGTGGAGGGCAGAGGGATGGGGCAAATACAGAGGTTTCCTCTTGACCTTCAGTTGCTTGTTAATCACACTCAGCCTTTCATTACCTTCCTGTCTGCCCATCGGAAGGCACCGGGGAGCCTTTTATAATACGAATGCCCATCCAAATCAACAGAGCTAGAATCTCTAGGAAAGGTGCTTGAGTATCAGTATTTTTAATGCTCCCCAGATAACGCCAATACCCACCCGAGATTGAGAACCTCTGTCTTAAAGGCATGTTAATATCTGACAAGGAGGGAGGTTCCCAGAGGAGAAAGAAATTCACCACGTGAGAGCTGGGTCCCGGAGCTATTTAATAGCATTGTTACTGGAGAGTAATGTTATTTAGATGTATGTCTTCTGGTACTGAACAGTCTTTCTTTTTAGTCTTATAAAAGTTACTTGAGGGCCACTTAAAGGTACATAATTGCAGCCAGAATAGGTTATCTGAGGTGGGGAGGGTCTAGCTCAGGGGCAGAGCGCATGCTTAGCATGCACGTGGTCCTGGGTTCAATCCCCCGGGACCTCAATTGAAAAAATAAACAAGAATAGCTTATCTGACTAGTTAAGTAGTCTCATGGCAAAAACCTCTCCATATTGTTTTAGAACATTTAAAATCCACCATACAAACATATACTAACATATTAGTATACAGATCAATTTTTTTTCCCCTTTCACCAGAAATCTGTGTGACTGGCCCACGGGCACACTTCGGGACTAGACGCTGAAAACATGGGTTTTGAACTTGGCACAGATGTGGCAAATGAACAGAGGCTTTACTCCCAAAAGCCAGGACTAATAAACAGCTATGAGTTTTTAAAAGGGATGATGTGGGCTTAGCAATGAAATGCCAATGTATTTCAAAAGCATCGTTTCCTTGAAAAGAAAACTTCCCAAACTCCTCATGCGAGCCCATCACACCAGTTCCACAGAACACAGTGACCCTTTTCCTGGCCAAGATGAAAGCACGAAGACTGGGAGCAAAAAAGAACAAACCAGAGAACACAACTCTTGGATTCGTGAGTAGAAACGAGTTCCCGGATCTGACTTGTCCCACGAGGACATTTATTTGAAACCATGCGTTCTGGATGTGATGCCAGGAGTGGTCCAGATCCCAGCCCCTTGGCAAGGAGTCCCGTGAGCCCCTGCAGTGCTCCCCTGCTAATGTTTACGCTTTCTCTGGTTCCTTGTCAGATAAACACCAAACAGGATGGAGAACACTGAGGATGCTCTGGAGCCCCTTGTAATGGGGGGCAGGGAAAAACTACCATCCGTATTTTCATGAGAGTATTGGACCTTGACAAAGTCATTTTCAAATGGACCTGTAGTACAGATGATTATGACAGAGCTTTGTTGTGCTTTACTTCATGTGCTTACAGCTGTATAAATATACACATTGTACAAAGGTAAATATAGACTGTATATATCTCCATCCGTACATCTATGGATATTAATACAATTAATTATACTATATAATTAATAATTATAATCAATATACACAGCTCTGTCTGTGTCCATACAGATATGTACATATCTGTGTGTATACACAAGTTTCCCCCTTACCCAAAAGTAGAGCATTTCTAAAACCCTTCGGTAAGTGAAAATGGTATAAAGCGAAGAAGCAACTACCATTGGAGACATAGAAGGTATAGACTTTCTACCAATTTCTGCGGAAAAATTTTTGAGCCTTTCCAAACCCCCCAAATAACCCACCAAGTCATACAAGTCATACAAAAATAACACACAAGATGTAACGTAACACTAACATACAGTAAAAGCAGGAGTGATGGGGTAAATATCCAGGCTGTACGAAGCAGAAATAATGTGTGTGCAGTGTTGTGTCACTCACCAGAATCGGGAAGACAGCCAGCACGCTGGGAGGCTGAGCGGTGCTGATGATGGCGTGTTAGGCTCACTCATTGGAGGGTGGGGTAGCGGGACGTACAGGAGACCGAAGTGTAGGAGAGAGGGGAAGAGGGCCATCTACTAACATCTCATCGTCGTCTGAACCCATCAGGGCAGGTAGCTCACTGATGTCTACACCATCTATGTCGAAGGTGGTTCACTGTCTGCCATGGCTGGTGTGGCTGGTGTGGCTGGTGTGGACGCTTGAAACAGGACAGGTCGCTTGACTGCTTACTCCCATGCATTTTTCAAGCATACAATTCTTTGTATGCACTGAAAACATCCTGCAAACCTCCCTAAACATACATGTCCTTTCAAAATTAAAGTCATACTTTCCGGCCATCCTTAGAGCACTGGCAATCCTAGCGATAATCGCACTCGGTGCTTCTTGTCCCGTTCCCTGGATGACTCCACTTGCCGGTTGCTCGCTGTTGCTTCTGGTTTCAGTTTGTATCCTTTCTTTTCGCTCCCGCGTCCACTCTTTATTTGTCAGTTCTGGCTCACGGGATGCCAAAACCTCCTGCACCTCATCTCCATCGACTCCTACAAACCCAGCCTCCTTAGCCAAAACCACTGTGGCCGTATTTATTGTTGATGGTTCAAAGCTCTAAAATCGTTCACTCCTTGGGAGAGTTTCCTCCAAAACTCATCTCTCAAGACCACTAGCCTATGAAGAGCACCCTCACCAAGGTTGGTGGTGGCCGATTTTACATGGTAGTCTTTGCAGATCTCTCATAACGATGCTTCAAAGTTGCCCTCTCTCTCGATGGCACTTACAATAAAACTGCATCACAGTTTGCAAATAGTAAGACTTCATTGTGGCTGGTAGGTCTTGGCCGCAGCACCAACCTCATGTTCTGCAGTAAGAACACAACAGGAATGTTATCGCCATCTCCGGGAATGACAGGTAGATGACCAGCACAGTGTCAACAATCAGAAGACACCTATGATCCAGGTATTTTTCTCGATGGTATTTTTCAGCAATAGGAGTAAGGTATCCACTCATGCACAGTTGACCCTTGAGCAACCACAGGGATGGGGCACCCACCCTGCCCAGTCAAAAGTAGGAAAATCCAAGTATAACTTTACAGCACCCTCTCCATCCACAGTTCTGCGTCCATGGATTCAACCCAATGGATTATGTAGGACTGCAGGACTATTTACTGAAAAAAAAAAAAAACAAAACTCCTTGAAAGTGGGCCCCCGCAGTTCAAACCCCTGTTGTTCAAGGGTTACCTGTACTCAGAAACAGTCACTTGGATATTCCAACTGCTTGGATGTGAATGAAACACAACAGGAAGCATATTCTTTTTTTTATTGAAGTTGAGTTGATTTACAATGTTGTGTTAGTTCCAGGTGTAGAGCAAAGTGATTCAATTGTACTTACACATATTCTTTTTCAGATTCTTTTCCATTATAGGTTATTGCAAGATACTGAATACACAGTTTCCTGTGCTATACAGTAGGTCCTTGTTGTTTATTTATTTTTATATAGTCATATGTATATGTTAATCCCAAACTCCTAATTTATCCCTCCCTCCCACTCCTTTCCCCTTTGGTAGACATAGTTTGTTTTCTATGTCTGTTGAGTCTATTTCGAGTTTGTAAATAAGTTCATTTGTATCACTTTTCTTTAATTCCACATATAAGACATATTATACGATATTTGTCTTTGACTTTCTTCACTTTATATGATAATCTCTAGGTCCACCCATGTTGCTACAAATGGCATTATTTCATTACTTTTATGGCTGAGTAATATTCCTTTGTGTGTGTATGTGTGTGTGTGTGTGTGTGTGTGTATGTGTGTGTGTGTGTGTGTGTGTATACCACAAAAACTTCTTTAGACAGTCATCTGTCGATGGGCACTTAGGTTGCAGGAAGTTTATTACCAAAAGCCTTCCCAAAGCCCTTCCGTGCCGTGGGATCTCCTGAACCACACGCTGGTGGAGGTGTGGACAGCATCACCAGTGGCGTTGATAACAGGGATTAGGGTAAACCTGTCCTTGGATGCCTGTGTCCGGAGCCTGCTTTTCTTCTATCAAAATAAATCTCTTCCTTGGCAATTTTTTCCAATACACTGCAGTTCCATCATCATGGTTAAATGCTTATTTAACTACTCTCGGTAGTTATTTTCTTCAGTTCTTCCGAGGACTCTGAGCAGCTTCAGTATCAGCTGAAGCACTCTCTCCAGGGACGTTCAAGCCATGAAGCCTCCCTCTCCTCAAACACCGATCCAGTCGCCGTCACTAGCTTTGCCATGCGCACGACACTTCCACCACCGCCGTCCAGGGCTCTCCGCTGCAGCTTATTTAAAAGGCTGACTGATTTCTCCTTGAGTATAAGGTAACTTCACAGGACAGCACGCTTTGTGTACCCATCAATCCACTCAAGCACAGATTTTCCACTTTCTCCATGACTGGTGTAAGCAGTGTGAATGGCGGACACAGGCAATGTCTTTATTTTGTTTACCATTATCCCAACTCTTAGTTATGTCTAGTTTTACACTAAGTGGCACACCCTTAGGAGCTTTCTTAGGTGTTCCTCATGCCTTAGGACATATCTTGCTAACAGATGCACAGAATAAATCAAGATGAAGCGCAGAGGCTCACAGGCAGTTCAAAGCTACAGCGGCAGGATGCTGAGATGCTGAGTGTGGCTCTTCCGGGAAGGAGCTGGGTGGCATTCCTCTCACTGTCCCGGGAGCATGCTGCCCCTTTAACGGCTGCTGAAAAGCAAACACTGGGCCTTATTTTCGATTTTCACCTTCTTTTCTAAAGCAAAAATCCTCCTCAGATTTCCGCCAGCTGGCAAAAACAGGTACTAATGTAAGACAACATAAGAGTGAAGTGGTGTAATGAAGGCTTTAAAAAAGTGGGGGAACACCAGAGAGGACAGACAAGCATCCACAAAGTGGTAGGTCCGAGGGCAGAGGAATGTTCAGGATCCTATTAGCACAGAGGGAGAACACCCAGCCTCATGCGATCTCGGGAAGGCTTCCTGGAGGGGGTGACACCTCAACTGAGTCTTGAAAAAAATGAGTAATTACAGGTATTATTCTTGCTGAGCGAGGGTCATGGCTCAGGGTTTGGAGGGAGAGTGCGTTATGGACAGAGAAAAGCGCATAAAGAACCAACAACAGAAGCTATGTAAACAAGAAACTATAAAAAAAATTTAGCAGCCCTGGAAAATAGCCCTTGCTGTCCAGGTGACTGGAGATGAGGCTGCAAATAAAGGCAGTGACTAAATGATAAGGACCCTATGCCCCCTGTTTTAGAAGCTCAGTTTTCTCCTTCGCAACTGGTCGTAGTTGCATTTTGGAATATTCAGGCCAGCTGTCATAGGAGAGATTTAAGTGTGTCAGTAATGGAAGCAGGGAGATGATGAGGAGGTTCATAAAAGCAAGCGATGAAGAGACTGTGAGCTACAGCAACGGTGGTCGGAAAGGAAAGAAGGGGCGGAGTCTGCGGTTACTGAGGTGAAATTGATGAATTAGTCAGAAACTGATGATTGACCGGGTAAGGGAGACAGAGTGCAAGGAAACACTGGAACCTGCTCCCAGCTTTCCTGCTGGGGTAACTGGGAATTCATTGCTATTTCTGTGCTGGGGAAAGATGAGTTTGAGGCAGAACATTGGATGAATCAAAATGCCTGAAGTTCACATGTGTGATTTGTATTGAAGTAGCTGTCAGTGATCCAGACAGAACTAGCCAGCACTCAGCACACGGATCTGAAGCGCAGGAGGGACTTCAAGACAGACAAGAAGGAAAGAGAAAGAATGTGGGTGGTAGTAAAAACCAAATAACACCAAGTACAAGAGATTGCTCCCCCCGCAAAAAATAAAAGACAGATACCATGAGGGCACATCAGGGCTACTCAAGGGCACGTGGAGGACACCCACGAAGGGATGAGGAAGGAACAGTTAGTTAGACAGGAAGAAAGACAGCCACCAGAAACTGGTATCACGGAAACCCCGGGAAGAGGGCTTTTCAAGGACGGATGGTCTACACTGGCAAAAGCATCAGAGAAGTCAGTAAGGGAGTGGCCTCCGCAGCCATCCACACTAGGAAGACTGGCCGCACGGCACGTGTCTTTCATTCTGGTGACTACTAAACCATGCTTAGTGAATCTCATTGCTTCCTTGGGCTCACTCAAGGTGGGGCAGGGGCGGAGGGTGTGGCTTGGAGGCAGTGGGTAAAGAAATTACATGGCCAAAGTCCAGTGCAGGGGGATGAATGACCTCGGGCTTCAGAGTCGCGCAAACCGTGGTTGGGTTAGTCATTCTACCACTTACAAGGCTGGTAAGTTAGCCTCTGAGCCTTAGTTTCCAAAATTTGTAAAATTAAAATGAAATCATGGTGGCGGGATGTCAACATGGTTGAGTTCCAGTGAGATCTCTTCCGGGATGGCATATGGTGCCTTCTAGCTGCATCCTCAGGTGACAGAGATAGGTCAGAAGGGGACAGTCCTACCACAGTAGGACCCCACCCCCATGAACTTAACCTTAATTATCTCCTTGTAGACCTATCTCTAAACACAATCACACTAGGGGTTCGGGCTTCGACGTACACTAGGGGACACAATTCAGCGCATAGCACAGACTCTCAGACCCGGGATGGAAGGGGCAGGCTCCCAGCCAAACCACGCTCGCTCGTAACCTACTCACTGATTAAGAAAGATCGCCTTGGGTCAGAAGCGTGGAGACAGGAGTTCTTGTAGACCCTTCCCTTCTTGCCTCTACCCAATTCAGCCTACTTTCTCCTCTCTCCTGCTCTGCCCAGAAGATGCTCTGGAATCAATGAAGAAGATGACGTTTTTAAGCTGTGCTGTTTTCCTGAAAGAGAGAGAGCACAGAGCCCCCTCCTCCTTAGAACAACTGACGGACTCATTTCCCTTTTTGAGATACCACATTGTATCTCCCTGTGTTTTTCTCGGTAACAAACAGCCAGCGTCTGGGGCTCTGTTCCCACTGAATAAATCTGATCGTCTTATGGGGGTTCTGAGAAAGAATGATTCGCAGCCTCGGAGGCAGGGAACTCGAATTCTAAACTAAGTTCGACTGTAAATTATCTGTTGCACTTCGACCGAGATATTTAAATCTTGGAGCTTGTTTTTCTCAACTGTAAAATGACTGGGTTGGATCCAGTGGTCTTAAACTTTGTTCCATTCCTTACATCAGATAATTCTAACAACACCGAAAAGCACTGAAGGTTCAAAACACTCAGCTTGCATGGTTTCCAATGCAAGATCTTCTGTGCGAGTTTGATGGTCCTCGTTTGTGATTTTCCCAGGGTAAGAAATTGGTAGGTATTGGTATAATGATATGATGGCTCTTGGTGCATTCTCTAAATGAAACAAAAGCAGAGTTTGCTTCATAAACTTGGCATTAGGGCAGAAGGTTGCATTTGCGTAGAACGTGACGGCAGCGCCGTAACTGTGAACTCTAGATTGCACCACTAGAGGGCAGCAGGGCGATACAGATTTTTGGTACTTGACGTTTTCACCTATCACGGATCACCTGGAGACGTGATGGAGCCACTGGTATCTCTGAGCACTAGCCGTATTATGGGGTGTCCCTACAGACAAAGACCATTTAACCGAAAAAAAAAATCAATGCAGCTGGGACTTATTTAATGCCAGTATCATAATTGTTGTAGACACATTGACTGCCTATAAACAAGGCAAATGCCTGAATGTACATTAAAAAAAACTGTCTTTTTCTTTTCCTCAAGATGTCTGATTATTCAATACAGAACAGCCATATTCTGTTCCTTAAGGGCTACTGCTTCACGGAGGGCCCCGAGCTACTCCCTGCTCACGGAGCCTATGTTCTCCACCTGTGACGGCCCTCCCCCACCCCTCAGGCCACCCTCCTGCCTCTTCTTGGGTCCCACGAGGGCAGATAACTCAGAGACCTGCCAGCCAGCCTGGAGGTAGCTTGATACAGAAGCTCTACACAAACCTAGCCAAGGGTGACTAGTTGCAACAATGAGATGCTCTCATTCTGAAATTTAAATTTAGCATTATGGAGAAAATCGGTCTGTTGATGGCATGAATAGATATGAGAAGGAAATGCAGAGATCTCTGGTTCCTTCTCCTGAGGGGCCACTAGAAAGGCCCACCTTTAGATCTAGGTTGAGTCTTGAATTTTTCCCACCGAGGGGCCATTAGGAAGGCCCAACTTTTTGCACAATATCGCTAACTATCAGAGAAATGCAAATCAAAACTCCAATGAGTTATCACCTCACACTGGTCAGAGTGACCATCATTAAAAAGTCCACAAATGATAAATGCTGGAGAGGGTGTGGAGAAAAGGGAACCCTCCTACACTGTTGGTGGGAATGCAGTTTGGTGAAGCCATTGTGGAAAACGTTATGGAGATTCCTTAAAAAACTAAAAATAGACTTGCCATATGATTCAGCAATTTCATTCCTGGGCTTATATCCAGAGAAAATTATAATTTGAAAAGATACATGCACCTCAGTGTTCATAGCAGCACTATTTACAATAGCCAGGACGTGGAAGCAACCCAAATGTGCATCGACAGATGACTGGATAAAGAAGCTGCAGAGTATACATACAATGAAATACCACTCAGAGTTCTTGACAAGTTGTTCCCAGGTGCGCCAAGTGAATCCTAGCAGTTTCTGTCCCTGATTCTTAGAAACCCCAAATTTACCACTGTTACCCCTTTCTGGATTCTCTGTGCAATCATGTAGTTGGCTACACATGGAAGGTTTGACCCTTTGCCTCTGCGTGTATTTAAGCCCAGGTGCCAGGCAGACCCTCATTGTGTTGAGACAGAGGTGAGTGTCCTTCCAGCTGGACAATCCAGGTGATTTGCTGGCTGCTCACTGGACTGCAGGGGAAGGGCGACTGGGCACTGACTTGGGGCTTGTGTCCCAGTGGTTGAGGACCTCTTGTCCTCATCCTGTTCCCCATCCCTCTCAGCCCGTGATCCCTCCTGTCCAGCCCAGGAGCAGGAAAGCTGGCTGCGCAAGTCGGCTTCTGAGAACCTTCATTACATGATGCTGAGAACTCCGGAAGTTGCCATCTTTGTTTTCTGCCTGGCACTTTCCTCAAAGCACAGGGACTGAATACTGACTGTTTGGGTTAAAGGAGGAAGTCCTTAAATGGTCATAAATTTAGGGCTCTCTTCTTTAACTTAACCAGTCAGCATCTGGGCAGTAGACTGGGGCAGAGCACCACTCTAAGAGGGCAGTCTCTCCACCCACTGGCCCTGAGCGGGAGGTGTGACAGGGTCCAGACACCTGGACAGGAAAGCGGCATGGAACAGAAGTCCACCCCGACCCCTGGAGACGGAAGGCAAGACAGAACCAGATGTCCCACCATCCGGACAGCGTGGAGCTGCGCCCCACCCACTTCTGGCACATTACTACAATACCTCAGACACTCTCCACGACTGAGCCATTATTCCAACATCACATCTAATGAACATCAGGTGACAACTGACTGAGAGCCTTAACACAAAGCTCTTGCTTTGTGTGGGGAAACACACGGTTCTACCTGAATATCAGGTTTGATTAGATACGTTGTCTTTCATTATCAAAGTTCTTCACACATTTTAATTAAGTGCATACATAACAAAAGAAAAGAAAATTAAGTTTTGAAATCCTTTCAATCTTTCTGAAAATAACCAGTGGCAGTCGTTTTGAATAACTGGAGTCTTCCGTTCACTTCAACTTCTTATATTAAAAATATAATTTATAATTTGCATAGATTAATTCAAACACCTGGGAAATGATTTAAAAATGTATTGCGCTAGAAGCAGCCGGATAATCACAAGTCTCCAAGCCAGAGCGCAGGGACAACGGCAGCAACCTGGCCCCAGCACACCCACTCCCTCCCCCCGCAGAAAACCGCCTTCTTCCTCATCTCATTAGGCGCTCAAATCTCGCCAGAGGAGAGATGCCAAAAGCTAATCTAATTGTAATCGAGCGATCCCATGTCGCAATCGGCACAACACAGCGTCGCAAATCAAAATGACAGCCCTGTTTGCCTGGCTGGTTGACCATCTTACCTGGCGATCAGTTGAAACAATTCTTAGAAGTCTTCAAAACAGGTATGAATAGCAAAGAAACTACTTTCAGTTAGAGAGGAAACTCTGAAAAGCCCTTAATAAAATCGCTACTGATTCAGCTCATCAGTTAACAGCACATCCTCACGTCTGCTTGGCTAGATCAGGAGGACGGTCCACTGTGAGACCAGACAGGCACACCTAAGTCTATCCCCCAGACTCCTTCTGCGGGACACCTGGACTCAATAAGAAGGGAATCTGAACACAAAGGAGCAAATCCTTACATCCCAGTTACACGTGTAGGAGGTGGTGTGGGGAGACACAGGGTCTTCAGGGTGGGTTCTTTCCGAATGATCTTTCCAGTGCAATCAAGTTAACATTCTACCTTGGAGCAGGTTATAGAAAACGCTGTTACTTTCATTTAATCCATTTTTGTGAACCTCTCTTAATCTTATGTATTATCTTCAAGGGCTCTCAGAGTCTAAATATATTTTAAAAGTCCAACAACTTGGTTTTAAAAAAGCTCTGGGTTTCAGAAACGTGGGCTTACAAGTGAACAGAAATAAACAACCATTATCTCATTTCATTGAAGCAAAGCAGAGTGAAAGGTGAGCCTCCTGCCACGTGGTGTAGAGTGAATTTCAGCAATAGAACAAAACAGCTCAGCCTAAGGAAGGGAAGAGACCAATGTACTGGATTCGGAAACAAAGAAATGGGCTTTTTTTCCCCCCAGAAGCCTACACATGATACAGAGGAAGATAAAACACAAGAAAACATATCGGGGGGAGGGTATAGCACAGTGGTAGAGCACGTGCTTAGCATGCCTGCGGTCCTGGGTTCAATCCCCAGTACCTCCATTAAAAAAAAATTAAAATAAATAAACAAACCTAATTGCCCCACTCTCACTCCAAAAAAAAGAAAACATATCAGGTAACAGTTCAGCTAGAAACTCAAGGTAGAGGAGGAGACCAAAGCTGGGCAGGGGTTCAGACATCAGTGAGGCACTTAGAAAACTTTGTAGAATGGTACCCACCTTGGAATCGTGGGGGAGAACATGTGTGAACTCAACAAATCTAACAGACCTGAGCTCAAGCCCTGGCTCCACCAGTTAGTAACTAGATGCTTTTGGGGCCGCCTCCTGTCTTAAGACAGTTTCTTCAAAATGTAAATGGAGATGATCAAAGCTCTCACCTCCCGGGACTGGACAGACACCCGCATGATGTACTTCGCGCAAGGCTTGGCTGCGAAACCGCCTTGGATTGGGACTCACCCAGCAGCTGCAGCTGAGAAGAGTCATGTGAAAAGGAGGTCAGTTGGTCTGCAGGAGCCAGCTTGCTATCCTCTGGAATATAAGTAAGACAGAGTCCAAACCCACGACTGTTGGGGTCAGGCTGTCCACTGTGGGGTTAGGACCTGGGTCATCTGCTTCCTGTATGAAAAAAAAAAAAGGTACATGTGCCCATTTTACAAGAGGCAAAAGACAGCAGAAGTGACCCAGAAACTCAACCCAGGGCTTGTTAACAGCATAGAAATTTGTCCAACCCACTCTCTGGTTATATTCACATCATGACTCTAATAATTCGTTTTCTGTGACTTATAGTCACATGGTTTCTAGAAAGTGACTTAAGAATTAGGATGAGTCATCTTTTTGAAGAGCCCTAACTTGATATAGTGTCTTTCAATCCTATTTTGTCTAAATTCAGCAGACTCATTGCTTTCCAGACGTCAGGGCTCCTTCCTCCACCAAAGTCCTGGATGTTTTCTCATTAGGACCTCCGTTCTCTGCATGCTGCTCGGCACAGGCTGCAGGGTTTAATGACTTCTCATCCAGAAAGACAGCCCCCCTGCCTTTCTTAGCACAGACTGGGCTCAAACTTTGCAAAACATTCCTCTTTATCTTTACAGGTAAAAACTCCTTTTTCTCTCTTACCCCACTCCCCCAATCTCAACATCAAATATGGAAAATAATTCATTGAACAGCTGCAGACACTTGGCATTCTGATTAAAAACGTAGCTCATATTTTGCCTTTAGGAGCAAACATTTTAATGTTTGTATTTTAAGGGGTTCACAATTTACTCCCTACCCCTACCAAATTCTTGCATTATTTCTAGATCTTTAATTGCATGAGTCAAAATAAATTGGTGATTATGTAAGCCAAGCACATAAACTTGTCTTCACAGTAAGAGCTACAAATGCTTTTTAAGGTCATTTTTTAAAATATGTGTTCTTTTCAATTAAAAACTTTTAAAGTATTTTTAAATCTATCCCAATTCAAATTTGATATGACAGTATGCATACTGAACTGCAGGTTCAATACAGAAGAGATTTTGTATGACCAAAGCCAGTTTATAACTGTGTCTTCATTTGCCATTAGTTTAAAGACATTCCCCATCACAAGAGTGGACCAGCAGAGTATCGCACTTTTACCCGCTCTAAACAACTGGCAGGTGCCATAATTCAACTCTTGCTGATTGTAGAGCTGACTTCTGCATCAGAAAAAAAAAAAATCACGTAGAGACTCCACTTGTCACGTTTTCCACAAAATCCTCAGCCCAGGAATTACTGTTGAATGAATGACAAGTCATACTGACACATTAACATGAGTCACAGAACAATGAAATGTCTTTCAATTTGACGACAGCCCTACGTTGGCAAACATGTCAAAGGTAGGAACACTTTAGATCCTGTCTAAAAATCATCTTGCAGAATGGATGACAGCTATAAAAAGCTTAGCATTGCTTCCTAAAAAATCTTTTCAAATTCTTGCGAGAAGGGAGTTACTTGGTAAATCTCAGTTCTCTATTACAGTAGGTTTTCCCACCTACTGTTTTCAAAACTACAACTGAAAAGCACGCTCTCAAATGGTAAGGAGGGAGGAAGAGACTAACCTCTGCTAACTGAGCTCACAGCCTGTCTTTGCAGGGACGGAGCTGTTAGACCCTGATCACTTGGCCAGCAGAGTCCACGTCCTCCGCAGAAGCAAAAGTCCTGCCTCGTGGAGACAGTTCTGAAAAAGAAGGGCCAAATAGCCCAGAGCCCAGGTGTAGAGCCAGAGCAAACCTGGATTCAGGTCCCTGCTTGGTCACCTATGAGCCGGGTGACCCAGAGCAAGTGATGGAACCTCCATCATCTCAGCTTTCCCACCTTTCAAATGACAAAAGCAAGATCTGTTTACAGATTGCTCATAACAGCATCAGTCCATGCTCAACAATGGTTATGAAGTCACCAGCATTATTAAATGACATGTATCTCCAGCCATCTCAATTTCAAGTTTCTTTAAGGACTTCCTTATTAAGTATTTTGTGTGTGTATCTCACACACACACACACACACACACACACACACACACACACACACACACACGGTGACTGTGAGCCCACCTTCGCCGCTTCCCTGGGTCTGTGAGCTTCACCCCATCTGCGGGGCAGAGGGAGGTGGTGGAAGTCAATTCCCGTTAGCAAGTAGCCAAAAGCCAAATCGGTACAACCACACTGGACCGTTTCCTATCTCGATTTTTGTTTTACTGCCTGAATACTATAGGGCGGCTGATTTTTTTTTTTTTTCTCTCTTTCCCTCTTTACAGCAGTTTAGTTCAAAGGTGAAAGGAAATGAAAAGGGCTGTTTGTCAGGAAATAATGTCTCTTTGTTCAGCTGAGAACATGCACCCCAGGGCAGCTGTTGATGGAGCCATCTAACTAGTTCCACGAACTCAAGTCGCGGCGGAGACAACGCTGTCACAAACTCAGACCAGACACAGTCCTCCTCTCTGTGGGTGTGGCACCTGGTCCCTGACTTCTGAGTCTGTGATTCTTAGGACAGCCTGGATCACTGTAATCTCAGCCTGGAGAAGACATGACAGAGACCCACAGAGAATGAATGTAGCCTTCAGCACAAATTTAATTTTCTCTGAGGATAGGACCTTTTTAGAATCTTACTAATGAAGCTTCTCTGTAGATCATTTGACTCTCAAATACAGAAAAATAATTTCATGAAAATAAAAATTACTATCTGCCTTTCAAAAAGTTTTCCATTCAATACAACCTTCTATTATGTTTTAGAATCACTGGAAGTCTAGAAAGATATTTGATTCACTATGTGGTAGCAAACAAGTCAGTTCCCTTGAAGCCATGCCTGTTTTGATCTAAAAATATACCACTGAGGTTTAAAAATACATAATTCATTGATTTAAAATTTAAATATCAAAATTTTTAATTATTTGGAAATAATTTGGAATTATTTAGAATTATTCCAAATAAATTTGGAGGTTATTAAGCTGGATTTTTCAGTTTAAGTCAAATTAAATGCTGCATTCGGGGGAGGAAACGTGGAAAGCAAACCATTTGCAAACGGACATGGAATCCACTGATAGTACTTCTGAAAACACTAAGAAAGCATTCGTTAGGAGTAAACATATATTTTATCCAGCTATGTAAATCATCAAGAAAAGTGAGATGTGATGGCAGTGACCCCAAGAGGTTTAGAGCACAAGCCCTGAGCTGGGAAGGGCTGTCTCAGAGAATCACCAGTGGGCTGGAGGATTCAGATGGACGATCAAAGGTCAGTCAGTTATGGCTGAACTTAGCTGCAAACTGGGTAAGACGTTTCTTCCTCTGTTGGGATTATTTTCTTGGGCTATACTACTGGTGCGGAATTTCTAGCTCAAAGGATTAGGGCTTTTAATACAGGCCACCAAACTGCCCTCCAAAAAAAGTTGCACATTCACTCTCCCTTTAGCTGCGCAGTGCAGGAGGATTCCAGTTCCTCTACCACCATGTTCAACATGGGGTTATGTCAGTTTTTTAAATTCATGTGTTAATTTACTAGGTAGAGAGTGACATCTCCCAGCTCAATTTTAATCTGCATTGATGTGATTAGTGAAAAAGTTCTAGATGTTTCTTAACCATTTATAGTTTTCCTTTTATAAATTGCCTATCCATGTCCTTTGCGCATCAATCAATTGGTACATTCTCAGTTCTCTAATTACTTGGTAAAACTCTTAATACCTTAAATATGTTTAGAACATATGTCTGGACATACTGGTCAGGATTTTACCAGTTTACCCTTTGCTCTTTAGTTTTCTTTGTGTTGTTTTTTTCCTTAATAGGTTTTCTTTATTTTTATTTATTATTGTATTATTTAATTGTCTTATTTTGGCAGCGGGGAGGAAATTAAGTTTATTAATTTTTACAGGAGGCACTAGGTGGGGACTGAACCCAGGACCTCCTGCATGCTAAGCATGCGCTCTACCACTTGAGCTATACCCTCCCCCCTCAATAGGTTTTAAATTTTCACGTAGTTAAATCTTTTGACATTTTCTTTCTTTTATGGTATTTTTTTGCACTTATGCTTAAGAAGGTCTTCCCACTATATGAGATAGCTCATATGTGGAATCTAAAAAACAAACAAACAAACAAAAACAAAGCATAAATACAGGACAGAAGTAGATTCACAGAGAATACAGACTTGTGGTTGCCAGGGGGGCGGAGGGTGGGAAGGGATAGACTGGGATTTCAAAATTGTAGAATAGATAAACAAGATTATTCTGTATAGCACAGGGAAATATACACAAAACGTTATGGTAGCTCACAGAGAAAAAAATGTGACAGTGAGTGTGTATATGTCCATGTATGACTGAAAAATTGTGTTGAACACTGGAATTTACACAACATTTTAAAATGATTATAAATCAATAAAAAAAACTGCTGTAAATTTAAAAAAAAGAAATTGCCTTATTTTCCCCAAATTATTTTATGATTTATTTTTTAAATTTTTTGAAACAGTTTATTGAGGTATAACTGACATGTAATAGAATACACGTATTTAAAGTGAAATCTGATAGGTCTTGACAAATATCTACACCTGTGAAACCATCGCCACATCAAGATAATGAATATACCCACCGCCCCAGCGAAGTTCCCTTGTGCCCCTTCTAACACTTTATGTTCAGTTACCTTCATCCCCTTGCCTCCCCCGCCCCAGGCTTCCTCTGACCTGCTTTCTGTCACCACAGCTTATTTTTCATTTGGTAAGAACTCTATGCAAGTGAACTCATACAAGAGGCACACTTTCCTTATCTGGCTTCTTTTCGTTCAGCATGATCATATTGAGATTCATCCATATTGCAGTGCATATCAATAGTTCCTTCATCCATCCAGAGGGAACTCTAATTTGGAAAGATACATACACCCCAGTGTTCACAGCAGCACTATTCACAATAGCCAAGACATGGAAGCAACCCAAATGTCCACCAACAGATGGCTGGATAAAGAAGCTGTGGTATAAACAATGGAATACTACTCAGTGATTAAAAAAAAAAAAGAATAAAATCATGCCATCTGCAGCAACATGGATGGACCTAGAGATCATCATTCTAAGTGAAGTCAGCCAGAAAGAGAAAGAAAAATGCCATATGATATCACTCATATGTGGAATCTAAAAAGAAAAGAGAAAAAAAAGACACTCTGAACTCATCTACAAAACAGAAACAGACTCACAGACATAGTCAACAATCTTATGGTTACCAGGGGAAAGGGGGTGGGAAGAGATAAATTTGGGAGTTTGAGATTTGCAAATGATAACCACCAGGTACAAAAATAGATAAAAAGCCAAATATCTTCTGTATAGCCAAAGCAGATATGCTGTGCGTGTCCAAAAGCCATAAATTAGGTTGCTTCAATCAGTAAAGTTTAAGTGAAATTATGTATAATTTCAGAATGACTTCCCCTTATCTCAGTATGTGTAGATTTTTCCATCATCTCCCCTTTTGATTGCAAATCTTTCAACAGAAAGCATTGATGATCAAAATATCCACCCCTCAGTGCTGGGGTGATGCTCCTGCCCCAGGTTCAGATCGTGTCCCTCGTGCTGGGGCTCCTTTATATTTGCCTAGTTATGTCGGGGGAAAACTCATCAGCTATCATGAACCGGCTCAGAGGTCTGTTAATGGGGAAACACATTTTGGGCCATACATTTTATCACTTATACCCAGTTGTTACACAGGCACTGTACCTGTGCCTTTAGCAATAGACATATAGACAAAGCATTGTTGTACATCCTGAGTAGTTATCCTCTGGGACAACGCCATGAGAGAATTCTCTTTCTATCCTAAACGTTGGGGGCAACAGTGCGGTTGGAAGTAAAACAAAAACTTTCAATATTGATAGGGAGATAAGCATCTGATGGACAATTCAGTTAGAAATTGTAGATTCAAAGCCAGTAATATTTCAGACAAAACCAAAAAATTATAACCATATTCATCACTTTACTCAGTCCTATGTAATTAATCCTTTTTACAAAATCATAGTTTTCATTCAATCTTTTTAAGTATCTCACCCAGTTCAGCAGTACGATTTAAAAGAAACCTGTACTTGTCGAAAAGTCCTTTTTAAGAATCTCACTGAAGATGAAGCAGTTTTGCAAAGCACTAGCTTAACTGTCCATGAATAACAGAAGACTTACAAAAGGGGAGGGTAAAGATCTGGTTATAATTTTTTTGACAAAGAAGCTTTATCAAGTTGCTGTGACGTACAGCATTTTAAGATAACAACCAGACTAGAACCAGAATTATGACTGATCGCATCATACCAGGACAGAACTAAATTTCAGAAACCTTATATCATTTCCAGAATGTCTATATTAACAACATTTATCTGTACCATATAATCTGAGAAGATTTATCACTCATTTGAGAATGCCGTGTAATTTAAACATACCAACCCATCCTAGTGTGAAGGAAAAATACTGCAAACCACATCAGTAAACAAAGAAGGCTGAAGCCATCAAGTCATCAGCGCCTGCCCCCCACCCCCACCCCCCCAGTGAAGACAAGCCTGCAGCCCGGCCTCTGCAGCCACTCACAGTGGTGCACCCTGAGGGGACTCAGAATAAGAAAGGACAGGACGCTGGCCCTAGACAGCTAGGTGCTTGTCAAAGGAATGAATTCAATGGGCCCAAATGTTTGCTCCCTCCCATATATAGAAAAGCACTAAATTCTTTAACTTGAGATGCCTGGTTTTCTTTAGGTAACAAGTAATCTTTTATTGTTCCAACTACCTGGTCTTTGTTGTAAAGCTCCTGTATATCCTGCTCCTCCCCTAGCTCTTCCGAGTAGCCCCTCAGAGCGACCTGAGAGGCTGTCATCCCAGCTCGAGTCCTCAGAATTGTCCACTGAATAAAACATAACCCTCAACATTTAGGCTGTGCATTTATTTCAGTCGACACTAGTTAGCTTAATATTGTTCTCTGAGATGTCTCAGGGGTCCTCTGAAGCATCTCAAAATGAGCTGAAGTCACAAGAACTTTGATTAGAATTTTGATAGGAAGTTTGTCAACATCGAAAAGTTTCCCACAGCCTGTTACCAGAAGCATCTGTTGTCACAAGCAAGTGAACTTGCTCTCCTAACAGAGGAACCAAACCTAGTCCTGCACCAGGATTTTAATAACAAAATCCATTCACCTACTTTTTGTGTAATCTCATCTTAGTCTGACCATGCACAAAACTTCTTTTTAGGCTTCCTACAAACTTTTCCCTTAACAAAATGCAATTGCATTCCCCATACTTTTTAGACAAAAACTTATACCCTGCTTTTCTGATGTATACTGAAATATTTCCTTTATTATTTTTAGTAACTTGAAGACATTTAAATTAGAACCTTCAACTTTAAAAACCTTAATTTCTAGTGAAAACCAAGAAGTAAGCCATTAAGAACCATCTTTTATATTAGCACTCTGTAGACTGGCAAGCATAAATACCAACAATAATTTCTAAAAACGTATGCTTTTTATAGAAAATATCTCAATGTGGCACCAAACATATTTCATGTCCTAAACATCTTTAGTTTCTCTGTAAAGGGAAGCCAAATGTTCAGTAAATACTGTTTCAGTATCTTATTTTGTTTGGGGCTGACCCAGCTAGTCAATAAATTTCCATCATTTAACTTAATTTAGCACAACTCTAAAATCTCAAGGTACCAAGTATCTGGAGAGGTCATTTTTAAGTAGACATTCCTAAAACAGAATTATTTCCAAAGAATTCACCCAAAAGTTATTTGCATTTAACTTACTTATAAGAATTTTATCAGATCAAGTTAACTGATTTCTTTTTTCTGTTAAACCCTGCAGTGGAAGCACGAACCCACTGCCCCTCACGAAGCCTGGGTACAACGGAAGACCTGTCTGTGTTGATTACACCAGCAGCTTAAGCTAGCTTTAATATCAGATGTTAATGCCGAACATTTCCTAGATCACGCGAGCCCAAAATTTGCCACCGAGCTTCTTTTATACTTAGAAGTATTTAATTTGTAAGTGCTTACTTTGAAGTCAATTAAATAGAACTCTTTTCCATGTTAATTTTTATTTCAAGACAGACAGAACCAGAGATCTCAGTTTTTCTGCCTGAGTTCAAGCCTTTTCCCTTGAGAGCCCAGGTAGATCATTTATACCTCAAAGGCACGGGAAGAGAACTGCAAATTCCTCTTCAAACGGTTTATACAAAACCCCATCATCTCAGCTACTTTCAGGGATTTATTTTTCCAGTTCCCAAATACCCACTGCAACTTACAGAAATTAACAATAATAGGTAATAATATATGTATCATTCACTCACATTCAGATGCCTCACTTTCAGCAAAACTAGGAAGAGAGAATAGCAATTTGGACTCAGGTACCAAGACACACACGCACACGCCCAAGATAAACGCCAAGCTGCAAAAGCCCCACGTTGACGTGACAGCAGAGCTGTCAGGGCCACTGTTCTGATCTCAGGGAGTCCTGAGGTCACAGCTGTTACAGCAAAAATTTCATTCTCTTTCATTTACGGGAGCATGGCTGAAGATGCCCCCAGCTTTGCAAAGTACACTCTAGGAGGATTATATATAAGCTGGAACGGGGCTCTGATCATCCACACTTAATTGTTCATGGCCGATGGTATCAAATATCAAGCAAACTACAATTCAAAACGGTCTCAGGGTCACAGTTCCCTGGCCCCAAAAGAGAGACTCCAACCCATTGCCCCAGCAACCCAAAAGGGGGGAGCCCCATCCAGCGCCCCATCAGATGTGAAGCCAAATCAAAGACCAAAGCTAGAAAGGGAAAATCCCGGCCAGACCTCTGCCACAGGTGAGGCCAGAGCAACAGGGAAGGACACGCTGGCTGCGTCACACGCAAGCCTCGTTGCTCAGAGACATCTCAACTGGCAATGCAGATAGATACACGTGCGCGCGCGCACACACACACACACACACCCCAAATATGGCCCCACAGACAAAAGATCATACAAGATGTAGCCCCAAAATTCCTCTTCCACTTCCAGACAGAGGCTTCCAGAGTGGCCTGGCTCCCAAAAGAGAACGGACCCAGAGTGGCTCACTTCCCGGAAGGGAAGGAGCCCAGGTGGAGCGGGTAGAATTTTCCCATTCTGCACAAGCCCGAGGGCTTAACCCAAAACCAAACACATAAAAACACAAACAACAAATAAGCTACGGTCGCACAGACAATCAGAGGTGATGTCATCTAAGGATTTCACTTCCACTCCCAAACGGCGGCCCCCAGACAGGCCCACCTCCCGAAAGACAACAGACCCAGAGTGGCTCACAATGAGCCCAGAGCTGCTCCCTTCCCGGTGGAAATGAGCCGGGATGGAGTGGAGAGAGTTCCCAGCCTGTGTGAGCTGGAGCGACTCACCCCCAGGCGACACCGAGTGTGGACGCAGCTCCAGACGTTTCTGGGCTCCAAAGAGTCTCATGCATAGGGTGGCCAGCGCCTGCCGGGGAGACTCACTCCCGGTTCCCGGTGCCAAGTGAGCTCTGGCAGCTGCTGGGACCCAGGGGAGGGGCTGCCCCCGGCCATGGTCCACCCGCCAGGGGCACAGACTCCAGCTCCGGCTCACCAAAATTGTTGCCAAAGGCAGGTTCATGTGCCTGAGGCACTGTGAGGCCAAACTGAAACAGGAGTTTGGGGCAGAGAAATGTTTATTGCAGGGCCAAGCAAGGAGGATGGGGTGGCTCGTGCCCAAGAAAACCCCAAACTCCCCGAAGGGTCTCAACAAAGCATATCTAAAGGCCAGGTAAGGGGGGTGGGGAGTGGAGTCCACAGGACACACGATCTGCTGTACACAATTCTCTGATTAGTTCACATGGAAGTTGCAGGGCGGTCAACACGATCAACCCCCAGGCACCAGGTCTGGGGGCCATGTGCTCTCCATCACCAAGTAGTTAATTTCTTCCCTTGGGTGGTGGTTCTTAGCATCTGAAAAACTCAGGACATATACATAAGATACTATCCTGTGGGTCCTTCAGAGAGGAGCTGCAGCAGAGGACATGGGGGAGGGAGTCTGTCCTGGGAAGGGCCCCCAGGGTCCTGCTCGGATATATTATTACTTCTAGACCCTGGTGTGGTGGCTTAAAGGAGCCGTACAGAGCGAGACCACCTTTAGTTAAACGTAAATTACAATGACGTTAGGTTGTTGCCCATGAAAGGATGGCTAGTTGTGTAGCGCTTGCTTATCATTTAGTGAATTACAGAGTCTGTCCCTTTGGTTTTGGTCGGCTCAGTCTTGATTGGCTGGTGTGCCAAGAGTGGGTCATTTCCTTGGCTCCACTAACATTTCACTAGGCTCACCAGTAACTGACTCAGAAGTGAGCCCGTCTGTGGGCCCTAAGAAGGATCATGAGCACGCCACGGGTTGGGTCACTGCTCAGCGCAGTCAGGACTTCCTCTCCCTGCAGGCTGTCTCAGCGCTGTGGGAGCCTGGAGATAAACCGGGCCATAACCAGTCCGCGTGTAAAACTGAAGGCTGACCCACAACCTGCGGCAGTCCGCCCAGGAAACCAAGCCCCTTATCCACAGTAAACAGCTCAGGAAGCCAGCCTGCTCTGGGTCAGAGCTGCAGGAAAAGCCAGACTGCCGTCTCTATGGACAATCCAGGAAGCTAAACAATAATTTCTGTAACCACCAGCCACTTGTTTGATAAACGACAGCTCCCAACCTAGGACCAACTAGTGAAAGAAAAAGCTCCGCCCTAAACAATCACGTAGGATGTTCTGCTTCTGGTGAGCCCGCCAGCAGCTTCCCCTGACCCCAGCCTCCGATCGGCGCACACTTGACACTCTTCTTTTCTTCCACCAGGAAGCTTTCCCACTCCTCTGTCTGCCCTTGAGTCTCTGCCAAAACGCAGGTGATGGAGGCGGATCCTCTGCTCTTCCCGTTTGGTTGGTCTTGGTTCATTTCCACAGCCGCGTGGGTAAGCCAGGCGAGCTGCCCGCGGGGAGGCATGGATACCTGTTCTGGTTTGTCCCCTAGTCATCGCTCAGGATGCCCCCATTCTGGTTATTAGCATTATTGTTTTTTAACTGTGACAGTTTGGGGACTGCCTGGCTGTGGATTCCTTTCATTACCTATCTGGTGAGGAGGAGGACAAAGGGTGCGGCACTAACATCTCTGGGACGCTTGCAGTGTGTCTGGTCCTCTGATGACCACTTCAATCTGGGTTTCCAGTTAAGACTCATTCTCTGCCCTGTAACCTGGGGCCTCTCTCTGTGACTCAGTTTTGCTGTCTGTGAAATGGACATGAGGATAAAGTCTGTGAGGATAGTATGAGATGACATACGTGTAACCAGGTCACTGCTGTGTTGAACGAAACTCAGTGCAATACAAACAAAATGTTTGTCTCTTCTTCCATGTGCTACATTTATAGCGTGCCGTATCATCTTCTAACTTTATTTTGGAGAGACCTCATTGATTTGGGATCATGTATACAAACTGAAATTAAGAAATCCCATCTAATCCAGACCAATTTAAAATTATAGTCTCTCATTCACTCTAATGCTAATTTCTTCCCCTGAAGTGTCGTTAACAGTCACTGATTTTTTAAATGGTCATTCTTCCTCCCCTGTTCCAAACAGCATGACTTGAGTTCCACTGTTCGCACCTAATGCTAAACAAAGTTATGTGGGACTCTGGTTTGGAAGCTTTGCCTACGTATCCTCATTTGAATGCAGAATTCAATCTAGTTCTAGTTTCTGCAAACAAAAACTTAGAAAAATAAAAACCTTGGCTTCTGCCATACCTTGGGGAAGGAGAGGGGAAGTCAGAAGCAGGCAAACATCAGGAAAATTACAAGTTTGATTCCAGACATGTATGCACGTGATTTGTACTAGAAAAGCTGCTCTAAACATCCTGGATTACTTTTAGTGCATCACTGGGCTCCATCCAGATTGTCTCAGCGTTAATTATATTCCTTCACCTCCTCCTCATGTCCATATCATTAGTTCCATTCATCTGGAGATGAGACTGAGTCCTGCACCTGGCAGTCCACTGCCCATGGGAGCAAGCAAAGGAATCCTGGGGGAAGCGGGTGGCTGACTCGCCCGTGTGCCCACTGCCTGGACCCTATACTGACAAGACTGCATCACCCTCTAAAACACCCTCACAGGCACTGGAATTTTACCATCCGGCATAGGTATCACCTACTTCCGCTTTACAGATGGGAATGTGGCTTGGCCAGTGAACACTGTAGCTGGAAAACAGAAATCTAAAATTAACATTGTCATCTCCTTTTCTGCTAAAAGGAGATCGAGACACAGAGACCTTATAAGGGGTGCCTGCAAGTTAATGAGACCAGCCAAACAGGGGTCTGAACCTCTTTTCTTCCATGGACACAGTTTTGCCAACATACCACGCTGAGAGGTCTGCACCCCTGGGGTTACTGTTCTCAGTTCTCAGCACGTGTGGGCCAGGAATCCTGGAGAAGGCGTCCAGTGAGACGCCTCCTGGGACCGCAGTCCATTTCTCAGCAGGAAAGAAGCTCTCTGGAAGCTCAGGACTGTGGGACCCACTGCTGACAATTCAGTGAAGTTTTCAATGACTTCAATCCCAGAGCTGGCAATTCAATTGAAGCTTTAAGGTGGAAACTGCTAAAGGAGGGACTCCCGTGCCTGGAGAGGGACGGAGCCTGCAACTGTTTCTCAAGGCAGCCCCAGGAAAGTGGTGCTTGCACTCCTGTAGGCCCACCTGTGAAACATCCCTAAGAGCGGGGGGAGGATTTCCTTTAAAAGGAATCATAATTGGTGATACACACACACACACACACGTGCGTGCGCACACACACACACACACACACACAGTGGAATGCTACTCAGCCATTAAAAAAGAATGAAATAATACAATTGCAGCAACATGGATGGACCTAGAGATGATCATATGAAGTGAAGTAAATCAGACAGAGGAGGACAAATATCAAATAATATCGCTTATATGTGGAATCTTAAAAATGACACAAATGAACTTATTTACAAAACAGAAACAGACTCACAGACACAAAAAACAAACTTATGGTTACCAAAGGGGAAAGACGGGGGAGGAATAAATTAGGAGTTTGGGATTAGCACATACAAACTACTACATATAAAACAGATAAACCACAAGGTCCTACTGTACAGCACAGGGAACTATATTCAATATCTTGTGCAAATATACAATGAAAAAGAATATGCAAAAAATATATGTATATGTATAACTGAATCACTCTACTGTACACCAGAAACTAACACAGCATTGTAAATCAACTCTGCTTCAGTAAAATAAAATTTTAAAGTCTAAGATCTGATTAAGGCTAAAAATAAAGTAAGCATCACGGGGCGGGGGGGGGGCGGTGTGCAGGCAGACAGGGCAGGTAGTTTGGTAAGTGGCTAAATTGTCTGTATCTGGTCTATGAGAAGACCCACAATTGTGTGAGCCCTACTCCACCTGCTGCCTCCAGGAAGGGGCGGTTCACCAGCACCAGTGAAGACCCTGCAAGTTACCCCCTGCCTTCCCAGTGGTCCTCAACATAACCTCCAGGATCTCAACAAAAATCAATGGCAAGCTTTAAAAAACTGCATTTTTCTTGTCTATGGGAGCAACAACTGTCAACTTCCTTTGCAATTTAAATGCTGAAACTTAACTCTATCGTTGACCACGTGTGGTTTTTGTCCGGGGGAGTGGTGTTTATCCGATACTGCCCCGGCTGGTACACATTTGCTGGGATGGGGTGGGGGCTGCTGTGGTCTGTCTCGGATGCCTCTGATTTAGAGCAAAGTCACCTTCACAATGAGAACGGATGGTAAACCAACGGGAAGTTGAGAGACCATCACATCTGACTGTTGATTTCAGCCAGTTTTCATTGTGAAGAGCGACTCCAATTTCAGAGTTCAAATTTGCCTTCAAAGGTCTTTTACATTTCAATTTCATAGCTCAAGTTAGACAAACTAAGTACATTACTCAATATTATAGAGATCAAAAACATTATGTTTCCTACAGTCGTTGACACGGAGCAACTGAACTTGTGATCTTTCTTGTGTGCTTCACCAAGGACACTTTCCCACAGTGGGCCCGCTCTCATGTAATAGTAATAGTTTCCTACAACTTGCTATTAAAATGAAAATACAAAACTATTTCCAGAACTAACGTTTCCAACAGAATTACATTTTTTCTTTTTCCTTTCATGACTCTGCTATACAAAGAAGAAAAAGAAATGTTTCATGAGAAACTACATGCAAAAAAAATTCTCAAAAGTAAATTCTTCAGATATTTAAGTACAAAATTAAGTTAATACTCATCTAACTACAAAACAAGCTTTTCTGAACATTAGTGATTAACAGTGTGTTATCCTGTGGATATTTACATAACAGACTAAGACCCCTATAGTTTGTTTATAATAAGTTGTATGAGAGATCAATTATTGTGCAAACTCCAAACTTATTCATTGATTTCTCATTTATTTTTTTAAACATCAACCACATGCCAGGTACTGTTCTGACTCCGCGGATACAGCCGTGAACGAAAAAAAAACTTCCCTCAGGAAATTGACTCTACAGGAGGGTATTTCTACTGTTGTCCTTTGCTTTTTAAATTTCTAGCCCCTTTATTCCAGCCCTAAAGCCCTCTAAAGCTGGCCTTTCGAGGGTCCTCCAGCGGGCTGCTTTGTTACACGGCTCAAGAGGACACGCACACTCAGATGCCAACCATGCCTCTGTCGTTGTACCACCCAGCGGTCCCACAGGTGGAGTCAGCCTCAGAATGTCCAACTGTCCTGAAGGAAGTGCATGGAATAGGGTCTACCTAATCCCTGGTCCCAGAGTATGGTGTCTACCTCCAAGCTGGCCCCAGTGATCCTCACTGCATGGTATCCAGGCCCCTGGGTAGTCAGCATGCACACCAAATCAGAGCAGATTTGTGTGACCAACAGAATATGGCAGATGAGATACTGAATGACTTCCAAGGCTGGTTCAGAGAAGCACTGCATTTTCTGCCTAGTTTCTTGAACTGCTCACTCTCGTAACCAGGGGCCATGATGTGAGGACACTTAAGCAGCCCTGTTGGAGAGGCCCACATGCAGAGGAGCTGAGGCCAGGGCTAATTCTGACAGTGAACACCTTGTAAGTGGAAACTTCAGCCCCAGTCCAGCTTTCGGATGACTGCAGCCCCGCCTGACAGCTAACAAGTCAGAACCATGCAGCTACGCTGCTCCCAAATTCCCCACTCTCACTGTCTGTGAGAGACAATAAATGATTTATTGCTATGTTAAACCACTGAGTTTCGGGGAGGTTTTCACAGAGGAATAGGTTAACTAAGACACGGAGTTAATGACAGCCAATCTTGCCAGTCTGAGACACTACCATCTCCTCCCATAAAGCCTCTGTTGGAGCATCTTCTTCCCAACATCAGGAAACACTCTATGGTGTTAATAACAAGTTGATAATGATAAACTAATAAATACAAAGTAATATGTAAAACACTTCTAAGATATTAATAGCATGTGTTTTTTCTGCTACAACATTAGTATTATTAAAGAATCTTTTCAAGTTAACAAACATTAGTTGTTTACCTGTATAAATCACTGGGCTGAACCTTCTATGAGGTGGACAGGGGAACAGAAAAGGGAGTCTCCCTTTAAATATCTTATAAAGTAACAAGGGAGACAAAATGTCATCTGCCTCCGAGTTGGAAGTAGAAAGAGGAAGAAAATTGCAAAGGAGAACAACTGCCCACGACTGATGGTGATGTTGGCTAGGCGGTCTTTTGAAATCCTCAAATAACAATAGTAATACAGACTCGTTTGTCGAGAGCCTGTCACATGCCAAACACTTATATATGATCTAATTCAACCTCAGAGCACCATCAAAGGTTCTGAAAGACCAAGCAGTTTTCCTAAGATCACCGGAAAGGGCTGAACTCCTGTCTCTGTGACGTCGAAGCCAACATTCCTCCCTCCACGGCCCACACTGAAAAGAAACAACTTCCCCGGGACTCAGAACGTCCACGTGCATGATCCCTGCGTCCTCCAGGGCCCTTGTGTCACCAATCTTCCCTCCAAAACAGGCCATTCGGATGTGTTGACAGCTTAGTTTTGATTTTAAAGGAGCCAGTGTGTCTTTAGACAAATCAGTTCCAGGAGGAGCGTTCTGGAAGAATGCTGTGGTAACATAATGACATCTAAAAATTTCCGAGGGAGACAGACGTTGTCAGAGGAGGCCCAGGGGATCTTGGTGAAAACATATTTTCCTGATGGTTCATATCTCAGCCCCCTGTCTTCTATCTGACTGACTGAGTCAACCCCAGGCGGACTCGAGCAACACCTATATTTTTATCTGGCATCATTCACTTTTCCACACTTGGCTTTTTATTTCAACAATTTAGCCCATGTCTTTGGGTGAAAAATGAGTAGGACTGTTTTCTTATCTACCCCTTACTTCTTTTAGTACTTTTTGAATTACAGTTTATATAGAATAAAACACACAGCTCTTAAGTGGACAGCTCAGTGTTATTTACATGTGATACATCTGTACGTCCACCACCGTGATCAAGACATGGACGAGACAAGATCAAGACATCAACCCAGAAAGCCCCTTGTGCCCTTCCGGTCAATAACACCACCCCCACCCCAGGGGGCGCTGCTGTTCTGATTCTGTCCCCACCCATTGTTTTGACTGTTCCTCAAATTCATATTCAGGAATTCGGCAACAGAATGAGATAAGCCATCTAAAGCATTATACATTTAAGCAGTTCCAAACACCGTATAGCCATGGATGACACTGGGAAGTTATTTAGGTCTTCTTTGCCTGTATCTGACTTAAGGTGGTATTTTTACCACCTTAAAAGTTTACACACCACAACTCAGACATAAGAAACATCCCTTCTTTATTATCTGTAACTGTGCTCAGCTTGCCCTCTTGCCCCAGCTCTCACGGATAGCAGAAGAAAAACACTGATAAGACAATTAAAACAAACTCAGTATCTTCTGGCTTAAAATAGCACATGTTGGTCTAAATGGATTTGGGGTGAATATTAATGCAACTAAAATTCCAGCGCCCAGTGAGGATTTCTCAGAGTCCTGGCTGGATGGCGGGGAGGTGTTCCCATCCTCAGGGTTGCAAGAGGTTTCAGACAAGAACCACGCCCCAGGTTTTGCTGGTCAGCTGCCGCCTCAGTCTCTGAAGGATGATGGGCTGTGAGGGGCTTCTTTCCGGCCCACTTACTTAGTCACCACCCTGGATATTCCTAAAATACCCCCTGGGCGGCCCCAGGCTCAGCACCACATTCCCTACGTGACCCGGAACCATCCTGTGACCCCCAGAGAAGCTGCGACTATGCCCCACACCAGGCACCCCCAGCCTTTCTGGGTGGTCCCACTGCCCACCCCTGCGCCAGGGCTCAGCCCTCAGGAGGGAGTCAGACCCCCCTGTCTGACCTCTTGGCCCTGCTACCCTGTGTTTCCCCCTCCTGTGTGAAGGGGCCCCTCCCTAAGTCCCACAGTCCAGCCTTCAAACCCTGCAGTTTACAGAAGTGTTCTCAACAGGGGCTGCACAGAGCATCACCCGGGAAACATTTCAGGCATCTGACACGTTTCCAGCCCAGATTTCTGGTAAAATGAGGATGGAGAGATCCTTCCGTGGCCCGGGAAGGCGAGCTGGGTGGAATTCCAGGGCGGTGAGAGAGGCCAGTGAGCAAGGAGCACTCGCTGGGAGAGAGAAAGTGTTGATTACTGACGGCAGTCAGGAAGGCGGGGAAGGCAGCGCGGTCTCCCTCACAGTTCAGCCCGGGCCAGCCGCCCTCCAAACACCCTGGGATTAGATAGCAGGAGAATTTCCCTGCTTTGGGAAGACGGGGGGTGGTCTTTGACAACCCTGTCATTTCGCCTCTTGTGGACTTTTCTTGTTTGAACCAGAATTTACCACCAGTTTTATCCCATCATGGATCTATGAACTTCAGAAAGGCGAAAAGGGACCGGTGTTTTCATTTAATCCACAGAAGATGGAGTCAGGTAGGGGATAAAAATGCAATGTAGACGTCTAGACGGGTTAGGTCAGAAGATTACGATGCTACCAGGAGAGGAAGGGGAAAGAGACTTCCCATTTACAGAGTTCCTTCTGGAGAAAAATGCCCTGCAGCAGAGACAGATCAAAGAATAATTTCCGGAGAAGAGAAATTCAAAAGACGTTCTTTCTAACCCTTGGCTAGGGCACTAAAAAAAAAAAATGAACCTTGAAAAGAATTCACCACATCGATAATTATCAGTTTAGTAAGACAGGAAACTTCCTGTTGACACCTTAATATTAAACAGAATGAAATGAATTGAGGTAAGAGAAGGCAATATAGTTGCTTCAATTTCATGCTTTTTGAAGACCGAGTTGGGTAATCCATGAAGACCCCAGCCCCCCAACACACACAAAAACTGTAACCACACAGATTGAGAAGTCAAGTCATCATAAATCAAAATAACCTTCAGAAAACAAACTCGGCGCACAAAGCCATAATTATCTGACATCGCATTCCTGCCAAAAAGTGGTTTTTGACCAAAGAAATTGGAGACGCTACGGACTATCACCAAAGTGGCGAAAGATATTCCTACATGATTAAACTTCTTAAAATCATCAATCGGAAATAAAATAATTGAAAAATTCAGGACACAACTTTTTCACTTTCACCTTTAGGAATGTGGGGCGGGAGAACACAGCGATAATTTAGAGAAGGTGTAAACCCACACGCCTGTCTTCTGACTTAACCGTCACAGCTGTCTGCTGGGTTTTCTTTTATATCATTGTTCATACTTCTGTTTAGCTTGTATTTCATGTTGGTGGTTTGTTTTGTTTTGTTTTCATGTTAATCAAGAAACTTTTCATTGTTGAAAGAAAACAAACCACCGAGAAATCCACTCCGGCTGACACGCACAGTTTTATCACAAGGAAATGGGTGGAACGGAATCCAAGGACAGAAGCGGAGCTGGCCCTGTAGGGGGCCGGGGCGCCCCCAAGAACCCGGCGGGGTTCTCTCTGCATCTCTCGGAGGCTGACTTGGCCTCTCTCTTCAGATCCCCCTCCACTCTCTTCTCCCTTTCCTTCTGCAGTGTAGATAACACATCGCCCTTGCTAACTAGGATGAAGGGGGAAGATGCCCACCTCTTGGACCACCTGTACTATCATCAGGGCTGAGCTGTTCTGACCTCCAGGAGAACGTTAGCTGGCCGCCCAGCAGTCCCCATAGCTTTTTAATACATACTTTTATCCCTCAAAGGGTGTTGCTGCCTCTCACAAAATAGGCATGAAGCAATGTGTACTGAAGGAATAAACACAAGGCAAGCTGAAATACATTTCAGGGAAATATTACTCAACGAGAACATTGCTGATTTTTCAGTTTAGTTTGTTTTCTGGCCCTTCCTCAAAGGGCTTTAAGATCTAATAGTTCTCTTGCAGATGACCCAACTAGTAATCTAGAAGCAGAGGTTACAAACATTGCTGGGCACGTCCCACAATTGTATTCCAAGCTTCCCGGCCAGCTGGGTTTACTTTCTACCAGTTAGTAACCTGGGGCTTCGGACTAGAGGCCAGCACAGGGCCAGGCTGGGGCATGACTGCTGAACCTTCAGGCCAAGGACGCCCAGCCAGCCAGCCAGCCAGCCAGCCGAGTTCCCAGTTTCTGTCTTTGACAACAGAGACACTGGCAGAATATAATACTGGCTCACAAATAAATTTTAAAACTTTGGAAATATAATTTTCTGCAGTCAAACTTTCAGTGGTTGTGGTGCTGAAGCTGTCACCAGAACATTCAAAAGATATTCATTTACTCCCCACCCTGCACCCAGCCTGGTGCCACATGTCAGAGACACAGCCTGGACCGCAGGGGCGTGAAACTTACATTCTAGCCGGGACCACAGATTCTACAGATGACCAGCTGCCAGATCCCACGTGGACAGTCTCCTGGGCACTCTGTGACTTCCACAGCTCTGCTAAGTCCCCCGTGGGCTTTTACTGTATTCCCTGAGGGCCACCGCCAAAGAAAATGGTAGACTTCACACATCTCTTTGTCGTGGGGTGACTGATGCGGAGGGATACAGGGAAAGATACTGTGGAAAGAGAATGGTGGGACATTCACAGTATTTTTTTTCCCCTTTCTCGTGTCTGTTGCAGCCTCTCCTGCGAGCCGGCCCGGTCCCTTGTAACTGTACATCCACAAGCAGGCAAAACTCTGAGAGAAGCTCACCTTGCTGGACAGTTTAAGTGGGAGCTGGGAGCTGCAATCTGAGGGTGGGATCCTCGCACTCTGAGTACCAGGTGGCACATGTCCTGGGGTCTGCATGAGCATTTAATACACGCAAAGCAGCAGAGCAGAGAGGCCTGGAGAACTGAGCTAGGACGCAAACAGCACCCAGCTTATCTGGGGCTGGGGGTGAACCTCAAAGCAAGGCCAAGCCTCCCCAGTCCGCACGGACGGCGGAACCGCCACCAGAAGACGGGGGACCCACTCGCAGTCTGAACCTCCCCGGGCAGATCACCTGCTAAAACCAAGCACACGAAATCAACAGTCTGCAGGTGATTTCAGCAGGAGGCAGAGTCCTGTCACCTAATATTTAAAGCATCGGTGCTGGGACTAGGGTGAGGTCAATGAGGCACTTGCTTTGGGTGGAAATTTTAAAGAATGGGGGACCCCAAAACTCAGTCATTGAGATAACTAATGGGAAAGCAATTCTTAAAGAGTCAACATCGATGTGGGGTAGGGCGGAGGGTATAGAGCGTGCTTAGCATGCACATGGTCCTGGGTTCAATCCCCAGTACCTCCTCCAAAAAAACCAATAAATAAACCTAATTACCTCCTTCCAACCCTTCCAATTTTTTTTAATTTAAAAAAAAAGCCAAAAATTTCATGAACTTTTAAATAATATTACATATATTTTAAATTTAATATTAAATTAATTTTATTTAAATAAAATTTAAATCAATTTAATTATTAATATTTAAATTAATTTTAAATAAAGCCAAGATCAGGATTTTTTTTTTCTTTTGCGTCAGACTCTAAGATGGCTCTGCATCATTTCTGATGCTGCGAGGAGACGGTGAGGGAGCCCCAGGGGTAATCTGGATAGCCCACCTCCCAGGGCCCCGAGCAGGGCAGGGCAGAGACGAAAGTAAACCCAGAGAAGCAAGCAGAGGGTGCCCAGTACACATCGGACTCGCAGGCACCAAGTGTCATAAAGACAGGCAGATGCCCGTCTGAAAACGGGGACGTGTTGAGAGGGTTTCTGTGGAGCAGGTAGACGCCCTGGCTCCATCCAGCAGGAGACCAGAGCTCCCAGGGAATTTGAATTAAGAGGATGGCGCTGAGGAAAGCTAAATGTAGTTAAGGAAGGAAGGATTAAATGAAAATCTGTATTCTGACCGATGGGACACTCTGCCAAGCAAACTGGTGTCGACTGAGGTAAAACGCATAAAAGTTGAGAGTTACAGTTTATTCGTCAGACTTTTTGAGGACTCAGCGCAGCACACAGCCTCTCAGATCGCTCGAAGAGATTGTTCCAAAGTGGCGAGGGAGGGGCCAGGATATATAAGTTTTTGTAACGAAGACCAGGTAGTGGGAACATCAAAAGATTACTGTTAATTAAAGAAAACCAAATATCTCAAATTAAGGAATTTAGTGCTTTTCTATGTAAGGAAGGTGCACAAGCCTGGGCTCACTGAAAGCATCCCTTTGACGTGCACCTGGCTGTCTAGGGCCACTGTCCTGTTCTTTCCCATCCTGAGTTCCCTCAGGGGGCACCGGTAGGGGTGGCAGCAGAGGCCAGGCTGCCTGCTTGTCTTCATCCTGAGATCCCCCCGCTCACCGTCAGGGGTGGTGACAGCGGCTGATGACTTGCTGGCCGCAGCATCCTTTGTTTACTGATATGGCTGGTAATACTTTTCATTC
The DNA here is from genome assembly GCF_048773025.1 of Camelus bactrianus. Taxonomy (NCBI): domain Eukaryota; kingdom Metazoa; phylum Chordata; class Mammalia; order Artiodactyla; family Camelidae; genus Camelus; species Camelus bactrianus. The sequence continues at coordinate 37,078,572 of NC_133558.1, forward strand.
ACACTGGCATCACCTTTCTCTCTGCTCCCTGGCCTAAGAGAGCGGGCAGGCAGAGCCAACACCAACTCACCCACATCCTCGCCAGCGACTGGAGGGCTCATCCTGGGAAGGACCCAGGAGTCCTAAAGGGAAGACCTGCCGATACTGCCTGTGGTGGTTTCAAATCTGACTATTTGGCGTCATTTCTGGAATTTTTGCCATCAGCTTCTTTGCTGTAAATATCTTTGCTGCAAACATTTTCACTGCATAACTAATTGGCTGTTAAAGCAATTTTGCCATGAAGGATAAAGTAACTGGTTTGACTGGTTTGGTTTCAAGTGTTTGCAATGCGTGAGCCTGTCTCCCAGGTTGTGAGGGTGCTGACGGCTTTACTGAGCTGACAGATGATGATGACCTGCCCCAAGATTTGGTTCCTTATTTTGAAACACACTCTCTTGGGAGAGAAAGAGACCCAGGGCCTCGAAGGCTCAGCGTGAATCCATGTTCCCCACAGAACTCTGGAACGGCTATAGGTGGATCATGTGACAACATGCCATGAACACCCAGCAGTGCAGAGGCCTTCACAATGTAATGAAAAGTTTGGTTACAAAGCCGCATCCTAGAGCTTAGAAACTGACGCCTCTCTTAGTGACGGAAGAAATGTAAGTGAAAGAAAGTGTGATAGCAAACAGGGAGACAAATCACAAGCAAAAAAAAAAAAAAAAAATATATATATATATATATATAAAAACACAAATATAACAAATATAAAGTATAAATATAAATATATATAGCAAATATAACAAATAAAGAATATAAATATAAATACATATAACAAATATAAAAAATATATATATGTATATATATATGTGTATGTATATAAAAATACTATGAACAAAAGACTTGGGAGACAAGTGCCTAAGCATAGCCCACAAAATAAGATCATTCATTCGTGCAGTGTTGCCATGAATCTGCACACACTTCAAATGTACTCAGAAATTTTGTATTTTACAATAAGGTCTCTTAGTTTTGTTATTCACTTTTCATGTTTCATTATCTCTTTTTAATAGTCTTTCTTTTTTGTTATTTTCTCTTTTATGGCAAAATTGCCTTACAACCAATTAGTTATGCAGTGAAAATGCTTCCAAATGGCTATTTAGTCCTTACATTTAAATACGAATAACTGGAGACACAAATCATCTCAGGATGGCCTGTAACATAAAAGACAAAGACCGAAACAATGAGGAAAAAAAAGGAACCTTGAACAGAGACAACGCAGGGAACGGAAGAAAACCTAAACACAAAGTTGAGAGAATCTACCCAAAGGGAGAACCAAAAATGTTAAACCCCAGAAATGCAAGAGAAGAGAATAAAAATGTAGACATGGGTCCAAGAGACTCAACATCTGATAACAGAATAAAGTATTACTTCACACAAGAACATGGATGAATTTCACAAACAAAAAGCTGACGAAGAGAAAGCAAGCATAGAAGGGAACTTATGGTATGATTTCATGTGTACAAAGTCAAAGCAGGTAAGATGAGTCCCCGGGGCTAGAGGTCAGGCGGCGGTCGCCTCTGAAGGCATGATCACCCGTGACGGGGGAGGGCCAAGGCCTGCTGGGCGCTGTCTCCTTCTTGACATGAGCCCTGGGCACACAGGTGCGTTCATCAATTAAAATCTAAGCTGTAGCTTCATCAATTGTGCATTTTTCTGTATATATGTTGTACTTCAATAAAAAATATATTTGGCATTTTTCATAGAACTAGAACAAACAGTTTTTTAATTTGTATGGAAACACAAGACCCCAAATAGCCAACACAATCTTGAGAAAGACGAATGGAGCTGGAGGAATCACAGTCCCCTGACTTCAGACTAGACAACAGAGCTACAGTAATCAAAACAGAATGGTACTGGCACAAAAGCAGACACATAAATCAGTGGAACAGGACAGAAAACTCAGAAATAAGCTCATGCACTTACGGTCCATTAATCTACCACAAAGGAGGTAAGAATGTACAATGGAGAAAAGACAGTCTCTTCAGTAAGTGGTGGTGGGAAAACTGGACAGTTACATGTAAAAGAATGAAATTAGAACATCTCTAACACCATATACAAAAATAAACTCAAAATGGATTAAAGACCCAAGGTAAGACTGGATACTCTAAAACTCCTAAAGGAAAACATAAGCAGAATACTCTAATATAAAACCGCAGCAATGTTTTCTTCGATCTGTCTCCTAGAGTAATGGAAACAAAAGCAAAAATAAGCAAATGGGACCTGATTAAACTGAAAATCTTTTGCTTTTAAGCAAAGGAAACCATAAACAAAACGAAAAGTCAACCTTACGGAATGAGAAAATAACTGCAAATGATGCAACTGACAAGGGATTAATTTCCAAAATATACAAACAGCTCATACAGCTTAGTATCAGAGAAACAAACAACCCAATCAAAAAATGGGCAGAAAACCCACATAAACATGTCTCCAAAGAAGACATACAGATGGCCAACAGGCACATGAAAAGATGCTTGATGTCGCTAATTATTAGAAAAATGCAAATCAAAACTATATATACGGAGGTATCATCTCACACCAGTCAAAGTGGTCATTAAAAAATTTTACAAATAATAAATGCTGGAGAGGGTATGGAGAAAAAGGAACCCTCCTATACTGTTGGTGGGAATGTAGTTTGGTGCAGCTATTAGGGATATAGTATAGAGAGATTCCTTAAAAAACTAAAAATAGACTTACCATATGATCCAGCAATCCCACTCCTGGGCATATATCTAGAGGTCTAATTAGAAAAGATACATGCACCCCAATGCTCATAGTAGCACTGTTTACAATGGCCAAGACATGGAAGCAACCTAAATGTCCATTGACACATGAATGGATAAGGAAGATGTGGTATATTTATACAAAGGAATACTACTCAGCCATTAAAAAGAATAAAATAATGCCATCTGCAGCAACATGGATGGACCTGGAGATTGTCATACTAAGTGAAGGAAGTCAGACAGAGAAAGACAAATATCATATGATGTACTTATATGTGGAATCTAAAAAATTATACAAATGAACTTATTTACAAAACAGAAACAGACTCACTGACATAGAAAACAAACTTATGGTTACCAAAGGGGAAAGATGGGGGGGAATAAATTTGGAGCTTGGGATTAACATATACACACTCCTATCCATAAAATAGATAAACAAGGACCTACTGTAGAGCACAGGGAACTATATTCAATATCTTCTAATAACCTATAATGGAAAAGAATCTGGAAAAGAAAAAAATATATATATATATATAACTGAATTACTTTGTTGTACACCTGAAACTAACACAACATTGTAAATCAACTACACTTCAATATTTTTTAAGTATCTAAAAAATCAAGTGAGAAAATCAATCCATGCATTTACATTACGATGTACCACCAATGACAATCAATGGTGTCCATTTTAGAAATCACACAGCTGTCTCTTTTTTTTTTTTTAAAGACTTGGGAACTGTCTTGAATAGATTCCTCCTGGCCACAAATGGGACATCCTAATTTGAACATTAAGGATACTAAGAATAATAAATAAAATGGAATAAAACAAACCTAATGTGTTTAAGTCCATGAGAATAAAAAGCAATTCTCATTTCACCACTGGACAGCGATGGGAAAACCAATCCATTCTTTTAAATAAAGGGAACAAATCAGGTCTTTCTTCTGCCGTTTCTTTACAGACTAAAACTCAGCGGGACTCCAGTGTTGATGAAGGGCTTTCTCTTTGTATCCCTCCAGCTAACCAGTTAAGGGGGAAGACAGACCTCTCATACCATCACTTTGCAATCCCTACTAAATTAGCGGAATGAAACAGAGCAAACGGGCATCACGTGCCGCGTGGTGGAAGCACTCACCGCCTCCTGTGGAACGGTCCTGCTGAGCGTCAGACCTGAATCCGGCCAAACCTCTACACCCAGCTGCCAATTTCCAGAAACAGACTGCACAGAGAAGCTCATTAAACAATACCACGGAGATGCAACCAGCAGAATCCAGACCGTGGGAAACTCCAAAGGACAAGTAACCAGTGTTCAGTGAAAAATTACAAGGGGAAAAAAGAAAGAGAAAGATGGAGGGGAACCTATAGATGTCAAGAGAATTAAGAGACACAACAACCAATTGTAATGGATGAAGCTTATTTGAGTTCTGATGCCAAGAACATTGTAAAAGATAGATGGATGGATGGATAGATGATAGATAGATAGGCAGACAGATAAGCAAATAAATAAGGCAATCAGAAATGTGAACCCTGTCTGGCGATTTGATGATATTAAGGAAATATTGCTTATTTTTGAGACCTGGTAATGGCACTGTGATTTTTCTAAGCATCTTCCTCCTTCGGAGACACACCAAGTTCAGACACAATTTGCTTGGGTGATCGGTAAAGACGGCGGAGTGGACTGGACGGAGGTACAGGGGTGCAGAAGAAACCACGACCTGATGGTTGTTACCCGGCTGATTCGCCCAGAGGCAGTCTCTCTATTCTTGGTTGTAACTTTCTGTAATCATATAGACCCTTTCTTATCTCACATGTTATAGTCTTGAAGGAAAAGGCCCTGTGGAAGCCTCTACACCTGCAAGCCCTCAACTGAAGCCTTGGCATCAAATCTGAGCCCCCCAAATTGTGGAGGAGCAGAGAGGAAGACGCTGCAGGGAAGCGGGGTGGGGGCGCTGCGTGAGCACCCCTCCCCTCCCGGCCCGTAGCCCCAGGCATCACTACCTCAAAAAGCTGTGTCAGAGCCAAAGCTCTGTGAAAATTAACTGCGTAAGGCCAAGTGTAATTAAAATGCCTACAATGTTACTGTTATTTTTTACATTTAGTAAGTGGTTTGTATTTTTTATTTTAATAAGTAGTGCCTTGGCGTTATTAAGTTTCTTTCTCCAAAGTCACATGGATAATTAAACAACAGAGCAATGCAGCTGTACTTTTATTTCTTGATCACAATTTTTCATTTCCCTGCTTCTCGCTCCTTCAAGAAACTCGTCCTTTGACGCCGTGTGGCTTCTGGGGAGCAATTATTCACATCGTAAGAGCGGTCATGAGATGCAGGTGCGCCAGTCAGAAGTTCCCATGCTCCAAACCACAGGAATCGGTCAATGTTGGGTCCAAGATCCAAGAAAAGTCAATCAGAGTTTTTTTCAGATACTGACACATGGGACTGGTCTCCTTCACGGCTGAACCGGGAAGACGCGAGTCCAGGGCTCCCTGCGGCTGCCTTTCTCAGTAGGTGGGGAGTCTCCCAGCGGAAGCTACGCCGTATCTTCACGGTAACATCAGAGGGTGAGCGGCGGGGAGGGTGGCCCGTGTCAAACAATGACTGCCTTACGGAGTAAGAGCTATTTCCTCATAAAAGGTATCCTTTGAGGCCAGATGTTGACAGCTTGCTAACAGCCTACATTCCTCACGCAGCGCCTTGGAGCAGCCTTGGGAAATTTGTTGACACATTCTTGTTTCAAGAGGCTTCCTTAGCCACCAAGTCCTGCCGGGAACCACTTCCTTCTGAAGAGGCTTTTGTGTCTTTGCTGGAGATGATTCAATTTTCTCCATGGAGGAGCCTTGCTGCCTGTTTACAAAAATAATGCCCACAGCCCAGCCTCCAAGATCCTGAAGCGATCATGGCAGCTTCGCTGATTTTCTTTCCAGATACGGTGCAAAAATGTTCTGGAACGCCTCTCTATTGGCTTTTTGGAAATCACAACCACAACCCAAGGCCACTAACGTTTTATCAGAGCTTTTGCAAATTCTGCAGAATCCTGTGAAACCTTTTTTCTGGGTACTCTGAATATGTCATTCATAAGAAACACGTTTCTTTGGAAATGGGCAACTGACGGCGGGGAACATGAATTGGCACTATGCCACTTTTCATGTCTTCTGGTCACTTCAAGGCAACCAAGCCTCTTATAAAGTCTATTTTCTATACTCTTGAATCTTCCTTCAGGGCTAAAGTTTCATAGAATGATATATATCAGAGAAAACCTACCGACCTCAGAGGGTTGTAATAAACAGGAAAGGGTACCGCGGTACCAAGGGTACCACAGTGACGTTTGGAAAGGCACGCTTCCCCCGCCTCTGAGCATCCCCAGAGAGGGAAGGCATCTTACAGTCCACAGCATCTTTCGTCACCATCAGGAAGAAGCAGTCACGATCCAGCTGTCATCGCCTGTCCATGCACAAACTTTGCTGTTAACCCTGGTGGCAGGACTGGCGACTCAGCTTCCAGGCAAAGGGCCACTTCAGAACCATCTGAGGAAGGCGTGTGCGTCCCGGTTACTGTCTGAAAACCTTCTGCTGAGACTTAAGAAAGCACCACACCAATCCTTGCAGAACAGGTATCCACATCTCGGAGGGAAATCCCAGAAGTCATCAGGAAATGGTGGGTAGAGAAGCAAGAACCTTGACAACTCTGTAAAAAGTGATTCAGCGATGATAAACTGAATGCAAAAAACAAGCAAAACTCTTAGGAACTCCTTAACCAATTGAATTTGCTTGTGTTTTCTTTCTTCTCTACGCACAACGCAGACACACCATAAAATAAACCAACGTTTAGCTAAGTCCAAAACAACTCTTTCCACATTTATACAATAAAAACGCTACGTGATGAGGCATTTAGTAATACTTTGATTGCACATTTTTTTCTTCCTTGGCGACACAGAAAATGATGGTGTATCTCACATTTGTTTAAGATTTGAGGGGATACAAGTCAGAAGAGGTCACTACCGTGGCTCACACCTAATTGGTTTTCAACAAACTGCGGAAGTTGTTGTCAGGGCTTAATAGTTGTCAAACCTGGCTGAATCAAGAGGCAACATTTGAGGATCATCTGCAAATTCATTGTGTACAAAATCCCCCGAGTCAAGTGTGGGACAGATGACACTGATTTATAACCTCCACATCCTCCACATCAAAGTGTAATTTGACCCACATTCTCCCTTGGCCTCTCTCCCTGGTTATCTTGTCTGTGTGATGGGGAGTGCAACAGCCTCAGGAGGCAGACGGAGCAAGAGAACTAGAAACCAGAACCACTCAAACCCGCTGGCTTCGCACCCATTACTCAGTCTGGTATGTCGATGAGCTTCTAGTATCTGTGATTTCATCTCACTGGAACTGCAAGGAATTCGGAAGAAAGGACCAACATCTGAGTATGGAAGATTGCCCCCAACACAGCCCCGTATCAGGAAAGCTACTCAAAGAATACAACATAAAGAGGAAAAGAAAATATCTAAAATCTCCACGTAGTCTGGGAAAACAAGTCACATTTATTAACACTATTTTAAATTGCATAAAAATACCTGTTATGATCAAGTGGATAAACAGAAGGATCGAAATGTGTGTCGAACCTTTATTTTATACAAACAGTGAAATGTGGGGTATTTTCCCTTCTGGATGGCAAAAGGCTTCTATTCAGCAGACGTTTACCTAAAGCAAAGCACATTTTATATTCTCAATAGTAAATTTCTACCTACCCTATACTGAATAATTTTTATTAAACCTTTCATAGAATTTAATAAGAACTGACAATGATTATCAATTCCAAAATAGAGCTTTCTGCCAAAAGTTATAGAACACATCAGCTCATTCCACATCAAAATTACTCTGCAGAATTTTCCTGGTATTTTCTGAAAACTGAGCCACATCCGTGTTGTGGAGACGACTGACCGCCAGAGGGCAGCAAAGCACCTCAATACTTTTCCTCCGCTGTCAGTCCGCCAAGTGAGGTCATGGAATCAGGGTGTGTTCCTCTGTTTATTTCTTGTAAGTCTTTCATTATATAACTAATAAAGTTACATTTTTTTAAAACCTGAAAGTATGAGGCATTAGAACGTTTGTCATGGATTTTTCTAAACGCTGTGTCTGAACACGCCCTCAAATTTCTCTTGGTGAATAATGTTCTGTTTTTCCTTGGATTGACATGTGAATGGAGGATGGAGGAGAAAGGCTCGCAGCCCTAACCACGCAGCCTGTTAAAAGCAAGGATCCTGTGCAAGACTGAGGCTGCAGTATGCGAGTCTGAGAAGCAAGAGAAAAGAATTCCCGGCGCCTCTGGCGTCCCATCCAAGTCCCATGTCAGAGGAAACGAAACTGTTGCTTAAGCTAATTCGTGACCCTCTCCGAGTGTAAAGTCCCTGCAAACTGACCAACAGTAAACCAGCGAGATGTGATGTGCTCGGAACACCCCTGAATAATCATTTTATTTTTACTGCGAATAAACAACTGCATCAATTTTTAAAAAATGTCTATTGATCATCTTAAAAAGATGAGAGCTGGGGTATCGCAGCCCTGATTTTTTCATAGGATTCTAAGTCATCCCCCTGGAATCAGAGACACACACACACACACACACACACACACACACACACACACACACACACGGGATGAGAGCGCAGAGGGCAGGGAGGGGAGGGCGCGCCACGCATCCTGCCCACATCCTCCGGGGTCACGTGGGGAGGCGGCTGGACCACTCTGAGGGTCACAAAGGCTGGATTCAAAACCGCAGCGTCAGGGAGAACAGACTCAGAGATGGGCCTGAGATCACTGCAAACCCAGTGAAGGTCGAGAAAAGGCCCTTTTATTAAATTCAAGAAGAAATCCCTGCCACGCAAGTGTTGTGACCCTGGGCACTAACTGAGGTGACCAGGGCAGCAGAGTTCCCCCAAAATAGGAGGAAATGGAACAGGCAACGGGCAGGTGAAAGGGTCTTGGCAAAAAGTCGGCAGCACAGATATAAAAGGCACTGAAAAGATTTAAAATTAAAATGTTGTGGGTTGAAGAGAGAAAACACTCCATGGTACCTTTCGGGGGCACCATCCCTCAGAAATGAATGGAAATGTATTTAAATAACAAAAACATATTTTGATAAGCCTCTGGTAGAGAGAATGCTGAAACTGTTCTTGGCAACCTCCACCTTCTTCTTTTCTTGTTGATTTAATTTTTACATCTGAGGATATTGAATTTAAAGGCTAACCAGATGATGGTTACAAGGCAGGAAGTCGGGAACCCGTAGTTTTTATTACCTGCTTGTCCTGTGATTGTGTTAGGCGGTTGGATAGAAATGAGCAGGGGGCAGGGGAAGGGGAACAATCCAGCAGATAACAGTAGCCAGGGCTCAGGATAAGGGGCTTCAAAGAGTTTTACTTTCTCTAAATGAGGGCCAACAAAGAAGCCGGTTAGAATCGGACGCTGCAGCAGCTCAGCAGAGAGAAGGACCTGACTTAACAGAACCCAATGTTCATTATAATGAAACTAGCATCGCGGTGTGGCCCCTCCGCAGGTTTTCCTGTGTGCATCCTGGGTGAGAGCACGGGCAAAGGAGACCAGCATGCTCGAACACTCAAGGGACGTGGGCTGTCCCTCTATCACCAGAGCGCCCTGCGCCAGGACACAGGACAGGACAATCAAAGGAGCTGCTCCACTTCCTTTCCTCTCTCGGGCTGGCCTGCCTTCAGTTCTCAAAGATGGACTCTACTAACTTTTGCTCTATTAGTCAAATTTTCTGTTTACATCACGCTTTCAGTCTCCCGTTTGAATTCCTTCTCTCAGGTAAGACAAAGAACCGAGGCCTTTTTCCCTCCTCGTGGTGACAGCTGGGACAGGTAGCTTAGCTTTGCTGACTCGCTCAGTTTCCTACAGCGTGAAAAATGGGGTTAGACTAAACGCAGCCTCCCAAAGCAGAGCCCGGGGGCATGTCCGCCTCCTGAGGGTCTAGCATGGGCTGTGTCTCACACGTGAATAACCAGGGCGTTCATTCATCGTGATCTTGTTTGCAGGTTACACAATTATTTGCTTAACTTTATTTTTAATACGGAAAACACTATTTGAAAACATGCCTCAATAAGGTCACACTGTACAGCACAGGGAGCTATATTCAATATCTTGTAGTAACTCCTGGTGAAAAAGAATATGAAAATGAATATATGTATGTTCATGTATGACTGAAGCACTGTGCTATACGCCAGAAACTGATACATTGTAAACTGACTATATATATATATAGTATACCCAAAAATGCCTAAAGTTGGAAATGAGCTAAATGCTCAACGACAGGAAATTCTTTTCCATTATTACAATACAGTAAGAGACTACCAGGCATTCACTTGAAATGACGTAGCTCATCCAGTGCTCGGGGAAAATGCTCAGGTGGGGTTGCTACAGGGAGAAAAGGAAGCTGCCAGATAGGCTGATCACACTTCTGTTTCAAACAAATGGCGACTCTTTGCTGTTGATAATGTTCATCGCTACTCGACAGGGTTGCTTTAAATTAAGAACTAGCCTAAAGCACAAAAATCCAACATTTAACAGCAGTTTCTGACCTGTGGGAGTGATTTTTCTGCCTTGTGTCTGGGCGAGTGTGCTTTGCCACAACATGAACAAAGACCCCTGATACCTTTTTGCAGCCTCTGAGTGTCCCAGCCCTACGGAAGCCGGTGCCAGGAAGCAAAGCTGGGGCCCCAGGTTCATCCACGAGGGCCCTGGGCGCCGTTTCCAAGCAGACGGAACCGCGTCCTTTGGCTCCCTGGCCTTTTGGCCTCCCTTGCAGAACAGCCCCCTCCCTGGGCTGCGGGCGGATATGAGTCAGGTCTCCAGGTCACCGCGGCACAAAGAGCACTTTCCCCTGGAAACGCTGGCCCGCCCCGCCCCCTGACCCGTCCACCACCTCACTCCACGTGGAGGCCCCCCTCCCCAGCCCGCCAGGTGGCCAAACACAGAGAAGTGGCAAATTCAGCCAAACTAGAAAGATACAGTCTTGCAAGTGAAAAAAGAAAAAAAGCATCAAATGATGTTAGGGTTTGTTTGTTTGTTTTTAAACTTAATAGATCAGTAATAACACGGGAAGGAAATTCACCCGGACATGAATCATGGTTCTCTCTCTGAAGTGGAACACTTAAGTTCCTTAAATGTTCTTATTTTTGCTTCTCTCTAGTTTCTACACAAAAGATATATGATTTTTTTAATTTTAAATAAAATGAATAAGTTACTTTGTCAAGGTAATGGAACCAATAACGTGGAATTCCACACAAGTAAGACCAAGAGAAGTAACAGATCTCTGAATGGTTTAAAATATTAGGATTTGATCAGAAGCTTCGTGGTGAATTTTTGCATGAGATGTGAACAGTGACACCTGGTAACGCGCAGCCCTGAGTGGAGAGACAAACTGTTTCCCGTAAACTGATGAAAGAATGGGAGACCCTTGACCTTTGGGGACCAGAAGCCTCTGTTTTCTAAGTCAGTGTCTCAGACAGCAGAGGTGTCAGTAACGGGTATCACGTGCTCGCACACTCGGCTCCTGTTCAATGCTCACAGCCGTGCCAGGTAGGTTTCAATACCTTCCTTTTCCTGACCTAGAAACCAAGGCTGCCAGGGGTTAAGGCATCCTGCACAAGTCACACCACTGGCAAATGTCAGAGGCGTCAGTACACGTCGTTTGGCTTCAGACTAGGTGGCTTCTGTTGTATCACAGTCACTGTGGGGGCTGTTCTGAGGTTGCTCACCTGTGACCTTACCAGTTGGTTCTGTTTCAGAAGATTTGCTTCTGGTGGTCAGAAGTGGATCCTAGGAGGACCCAACCCAGGTCTGAGAGGTAGGTACTGGGCAGTACATCTCAGTTTCTACTCACCTGGGACATCTGGGGTGAGATGGTCCTTCCTTGGATGAGTCTGTCCCACGCATTTCAAGGTGGTGAGCATCCCTGATCCCACTCTCCTAAAATCTGACTGGGACAATCCAAAATGCCCCCAGACGTTTCCAAACGCCCCTGGGGAAAGGGAGTATGCCGCCCCCTGATGAGAATTCCTGCAGGAATCTGAGAACTTCTGATTTAAAGCAATGCCCACATTGCTAATAGGTGACAACTCAGAACAGTAATCAGATCCAAGGAAGCTAATTACTGGAGCAGGGCAGATAATTTGAACTGGACTGACCTGGACTAATTTGGAGCTTGCACAGAGCATCAGAGCTGATGGCTGATGTAATCAGTACGCGTTCACTGGGTTGGCTGCCAAGATAAATGCATCATGAGCATAATGAGGTGGTATGATTTCATGAGAACGGAGAAAACAAACATCTAAATCTTTGACAAAGACTGAGTCCCTCTGAGTTGTCCCTCAAGTTGGCAGTGATGCTCTCTTTACTGGCTCAGACCCTTTTTTGGGGTTAAATTCTCTCTAACTGGCCGAGAGAACCATCAAGGCGGTACTAACGGATCCCGGCAGAAGTAGCAGCATGAGGTGCTGTAAATGAGAAGATCCAGGCAGTGGCCTGTCAGAGAGGAGGCGCACGAGAACGAGAAGCCTCGGCAATTCGCCCACCTGCACGGAAACTAGCCATTCCTTTTACCAGCTCGCAACGTCTTTGCCCAGATACCGTCGTTACCCAGGGCCATTTTCTCCTGGGTGTTGTTAACAGATGAATGACTTTCCTGGTTGACTAGGAGAGGGGATTGCGGGCCAGACCCTCTGGGGAGACCCTCCCCCGCCTCTATAAATCCACCTTATCTCCGTCTGTAGCCAACCATCTGAATCCCACAGGCAGCTGGTGAAAGGGCTTTGTGCTGCTCGGTCCTCCCATCTCAAGGTCTGCCCGGTTCCCAGACAGCTGAGCTGGGTGCCTCCTGTTTTTCTCTTGGATGGATTTGGGGCTACAATTTGCTTTGCCCTGAGTAAAGAGTACATGGCAAAAGCAGCTCTTTATCTGATTCTATCCAATTTGCTAGATGTTATCTCTCCTTCAAGAGCACAGGGAAAGATATTCAATATCTTGCAATAACCTTTAATGAAAACGAATATGAAAATGAATATCTGTATATGTATATATGCATGACTGGGACATGATGCTGTGCACCAGAAATTGACACGTTGTAACTGACTACACTTCAATTTTAAAAAATGCCCAGAAACAAACAAAAAGATTCAGAAATTCAAGCCGTCTGCTCTTTCCTGCCCAAGGCACCGTTGTTCACTATGGTTACTTGGGGGCAGCTTTTCAGGCTTATACAAGAGGGACTATACACGTTTAAAGAAAGTATTTGATTCCATTTTTACCCCTAAGTCACTGCAAACTGAATAGTCTAACAGCCCTGTGGGGTTGTATAAAATCTTTCCCCCAGAGAGGATGCCAGAGTGTTCAGGTCATCTCTCCAGAACCTGGCTCCTAGGTAACATTCCAGGAAATATTTTTCTGAGGCTCTTAAAATAGGTTCAATTACCTCCTTTAATCTCAGGAATCCTAAACAGTCAAGAGTCATATTTATCAGGAAAAACCAATGACAGCTCACCATCAACCTCTCTGTCCCCCAACGTCTCAAGTCTCTAATAATTTCAAATAGCTATCCACATTTGACCAAAATGACTCTCCAGGAATAAATCATCTTCTCTTCAGTGTTGTTCAGTGTTCTCTATATACAATCCTACATGACAGATTCCTTCCTGAGTTGAGAGCTAGGACTTTTTTTTTTTCTCTCCTGATGGATGATCAGGAAGATAATGAAGACTGTGCACCCTCAACTGACTCTTGATTCTCAGGTCAGCACTAAGCTTCATGCTCCAAAGAATGGTTTCATATGAGTCATTTTCTGGTATAAAAGTACTCTGACCCTTTAACGTCTTGGTTCTTGAATCTTTTTGTTTTCTCTTATTTTAATGGTTTTGCTCTTTTATTGCTTGAGATTTTTTTTCTTTTCTTTTCCTTTTTCTTTCTTTTTTTGATTGATGTATAGTCAGGTTACAATGTTGTATGATTTCTTGTGTATAGCATAATGTTTCAGTCATACATGTACATACATTTCTTTTCATATTCTTTTTCATTATAGGTTGCAACAAGATATTGAATATAGTTCCCTGTGCTCTACAGTATGAACTTGTTGTTTATCTATTTAATATATAGTAGTTAGTATCTGCAAATCTCAAACTCCTAATTTATCCCTTCCCACCCCCCTTTCCCCTCTGGTTTGTTTTCTATGTCTGTGAGTCTGCTTCTGTTTTGTAAGTAAGTTCATTTGTGTCTCTTTTTTAGATTCCACATATAAGTGATATCATATGGTATTTTTCTTTCTCTTTATGGCTTACTTCACTTAGAATGACAATTTCCAAATCCATCCATGTTGCTGCAAATGACATTACTTTATTCTTTTTTATGGCTGAATAGTATTCCATTGTATAAATATACCACAACTTCTTTATCCAGTCATCTGTTGATGGACATTTAGGTTGTGTCCATGTCTTGGCTATTGTAAATAGCTGCTATGAACATTGGGGTACATGTATCTTTTCAAATTAGAATTCCTTCCAGATATATGCCCAGGAGTGGGATTGCTGGATCATACAGTAACTATATTTTTAGTTTTTTAAGAAGTCTCCATACTGTTTTCCATGATGGCTGCATCAATTTACATTCCCACCAACAGTGTAAGAGGGTTCCCTTTTCATCACTTCCTGCTTGAGATGTTTTAACATAAGCTGTCTCCCCTCTGCTATGTCTGTAGGGAGGACATAAATATGGTGTTTAGGATTTTCTAAGATATTCCTAATCTAAGATGTATTCCTGATAGTTGAGTTCACGAATAAGCCAGAAGACCACCCAGGGTCATACACCCATGAGTCCTAACGTGGCAGTGAAAAGCTCTCCCAGTCCTCATTGGTCAAACCACACAGGTGGGGAGAGGGGAGCTGGGTTGCCACTGAGTAGTTCCATTCATCTGAGGATTTGACTCTGAACCTTTAGATAATCTGTAACAATCATTTCTTTCCCAGTCTGTTTTCATTTTGCCATAGCCCCCCCTCTTGGGGTAGGAAGACACCTCAGTACATGCGACGGTTTCAAGGTCTCCAGGAAAAATTCCAACCTCTGAAAAAGCGAAAAAAAAAAAAAAAAAGAAGAAGAAGAAGAAGAAAGAAAAGAAAATGGGAAGAAGAAATAAAACCTTTCTTACTGGCTTTCATGGAAGTCTAAAATGTCACAATGAGAAATGTATCCTTTGACTTAGGGATTTGTCTCGCTTGAAAATTCCTCGGAAGGATGAATGCAAACATGACTCTAACCTTGTAGCATTTACTCTTGTGTATTGTTGAGTTTATTGGATCCTTTTTCTGAAATCACATTTTGACAGAAGAAAAGGGATTTTTTAAAGGATGAAAGATATGAAAGCTGCAATGGGAGGGAACAAGTAGATGCCAGAGGGCTAAAAGGTGAGACGATCTGACTCAACAGACAAACCACGAGTGCGGCCCCGTCTTCCAAGGCTGAGTCTGTGCAGGCTTGTTCCTCCCGTGACACTTCTCTCTGCAGATCGGGAGGCCCACAGGGCCCGGGCAGGGGCAGGCTTTTAGCTTCGAAGGCCAAGTCTTACAACAGGAAACTCTGACGAGTGTCTGG
Source organism: Camelus bactrianus (assembly GCF_048773025.1). Classification (NCBI taxonomy): domain Eukaryota; kingdom Metazoa; phylum Chordata; class Mammalia; order Artiodactyla; family Camelidae; genus Camelus; species Camelus bactrianus. The sequence goes on from NC_133558.1 coordinate 37,093,971, forward strand.
TTGAGATCACGTCGATTCTCAGAGGCCGAGTATCAGGAGCACGCGCGGGCTGCTCTCCTTTGAAAAGAAATATGTTTTGTAAAGTGCAGCAACATCCAAACGTATAACCGAGCAGTGCCAAAAACGCAACTGAACCAGGAGGAGGGTGTCACGTCCAGTCGTATTTCTCTCCTCTTTTGCAGGCAATGCATCTTGGGGAGCCCTGCCCCTTCGTCAGGTTGCAAACAAAGGGAGAATTCTTCACTCCTGAGGCCATGTGGCAGGAGCAATTAGGTTGATGGGAGTTGGTTTGAACCCTAGGCCAGCACCTCTCAAGCAGACAAGCGCAGGTTTCTTCCAGATGAGTGTTTCCACAGCACCACGAGTGGAAAATTGTTTCATGGCAAGAAAAAGAGTGCAGTGAGTTTAGCAACTGATGGAGCAATGGCTGGTAAGGGGTTCCCTTCCCACTGGGCCAATTTGTGTTTGGCGGGAGAACTGGTCAACCACAGTAGACTAATGGCACTTCCAAGGTTTGAGGTGTTCTTTGTATTATTAAAAATGCACCTGTATACATTCTACCTTAATTTACTTAACAAAAAAAATAAAATAAAATCTTCTCAAAGACACACCTAGATTAGAAGCTTAGGGGGCAGGGTGTATCTCAGTGGTAGAGTGCATGCTTAGCATGCACGAGGTCCTGGGTTCAATCCCCAGTACCTCCATTAAATAAATGAATAAATAAACAAATAAATAAATCTAACTACCTCCCCTCTCTCCAAAAAAACCATGAACAACAGCAAGAAGTAATAAAATGAAAAACTGAATTCAAAAAAAATAGAAAAGCTTAAAATTTCAAGAATATGTAAGCTCTCTGTGATCTTACAAATAAATACAAAATTTAATGGCATATCAGAAACACGTAGTTCAGTAGCTTGCCCTTTTTACTTAAGTCAGCATCAAAATACTGAGAACTGATTTAAAATGCCACTATTCTTTGCTTATTCTGACTGTGTGATACCTGAAAAACTGCTCTCCAATGCTGATTCTTCAGTCAAAAGCCTCCTCCTTCCTTCTTGCTGCAATGACCCCAATTTCGTTTGCTGGTTCATCGCCCACGTGACTCAGAGTGTAAACCCTGGTTAGTCTGGACCCACAGTGATCATCTTATTTCCCTTGTTAGTGACTGGTTCAGGAGTGGTCACATGGCCCGGATCTGGCCATGAGACATGAGGGCAAGTCTTCTGGGGACTCCTGGAAAAAAATCTCCTCCCTCTCAAAAAGCAGAAATAAAACAGTCACATTCTTCCACAGGACAATTTTGTGTCTGGAAATGATGCTTTGAGACAGTGATGGGAGATGGCAAACCCCTCCCTGCCCACCGAGACCAGAGCGGAGAGGAAGATTCCGGAGGCTGAAGCCAGTGAGCTCGCCTTCTCTGGAACGTCTTCCTCTGAACTTCCTGTTGTAGGAGATAATAAACGTCCTCACTGTGTAAGCCCATTCATCCTGGTCTCTACTACTGGGGAGTGAAATTATTCTTAAAGGTGCATTATAATCGCCATGAACATTCGAGTCCAATTGCTTTAGTTGAAAGACGACTCGAGGAGACCGAGCATTTTCAGTCTGTGCTAATCTCAACACTCTGATCAGGATCTGCTCAGCAATCTCTGCTTGGACTCAGTAAGGTGGGGACGGGGCTGGTATTTGCAGAGTATTTATATTTTTGTATTTGAGAAAAGAGGTGACTCTAAAAGCGAAGATAAATAAGTCATTCTAGAAGAACCTCACCCTTTACAGTTATTCCTCATTTGTTGGTATATAACTTAACGATTCCTGGACTAAACACAAATAAAATGTTTCTGCTTCTACCGACTTTAAAGGTATATCCTGCAGGTACATAGATTAATCAAAAAGCGATAAAATGGCATTTTTAATAGTGATTTTAGATGGATGATGAAAGACACATTGATATTACTAGACTCATTTCAGTGGGAAAAACTAAACACTGAATGGTCTGATGTTTCTGTGGTTTGATTTGAAAGGGCTCTCGGTTAAGATGCATAAGTGGACACGCAGGGCAGTGACCGCTTTGTTTCCTGATTAAAATTCCGGGTGGTCATACTTGCAACCGGGTCCTCACTCCACACTTCCCACTCCCATGAAAGTTCATTCACACCTCCCTTTGTTTCAGAAGGATCTGCCTTCAGCTGCCAGGGAAAGTTTGTTTATAGTTCTTGGGAACATGAAGTTTTAAGGTCATTTCCTACCATTAATTCCCTGTCAGCAAGTGTCACCTGGGGCAGTTCCTGTCCCTGTTCTCAACAGTGCTGAGGAAGATGTTCTCAGTGGTCTCCAATTTTCAGTCCTCTACTACAATCTTCAAAAGTAAGTGCTGGTTTACCATTCATTTCACTTAACCGGGACTATTTGGGTAGGAAAATGTCAGCGTGATTCCTCTAGGATAAGTCTTGTATGTTCCTTGCTAAGACCATCACAACACAGTATTTTCTTCCATCTTTGGAAACAAACCAGGTTGAGTACAAATTGCTTAGAAGTCAATGCAAATGAGCACTAATTATAAATACAGAATATCTCCTATTAGCTGAACATCAAGAAACAATTGCTTTGGTCATCTTATTAGCTAGGCCCTTTGATTCAATTGAAAGCAGTCAATTAAGTTAAAAAAATTATCTTAATCATTGATGGCTTTGTAAAGAAGGGATAACCTATTAACAGAATGATTGCCTTCACTTTGATTGGATATTCAAGATCGTAAGGTCAAAGCTTATTGAAATTTTCCAGTAAATACATATTAAATCATAGACAGCCTTAAATATCTGATCTTGTTTGACATATTTGGTAGAAAAGAAAAAGCTTTTAAAACTCCTGAGTTGATATATTCAGCTATCAGAAGTCATTCTGCTCAGAATATCTCAACAGGGCATAACTGGCCTGTGGAATAGCAAATTGTCAGCGACTGTGTTTTATTTCCACCCCAAGCTGATTTTTTAAAACACGAAATTAGTTTTTCGTTTGTGTTTTGGTTTTGTCCCCACAGGCTACCTGTGTTAAGATGCTGGTGAGAAAAACTACAAAACAGCAGGGAAGACTAGGAGGACTATTTCAGTGAACGGAGAGACACATTATGTTCCTAAAGAGGAACATTTTCCAAAGGAAATTTGACAGAATGATTATAAAATGTATCAAGAAAAGCTAAACTGGCCTAAAGAGCCAAGCAAATTTCAAAACCGATAGTTAAAAAGGAGGAAGGACCCTCAGCAATGAAGGCACATTCGTAAGTTATAAGAATTAAATCACTGTGGCCATGGTATCAGAAGAACACAAATCAACTCAAAACAGGAAAGAACACTTCACAAATGCAAGAACAATTAAAAACCATCCTGCACATCACACAGCAGAAGGATTTCCAGATGTGAGAGGGATTTTAATGTAAAGTGTCTGAGGAAAAGCTGGAAGAAGGTGGGTGAAAAGGATTTTTCACTCTTGGGGTCCAGAGGATTTTTGAGGCATAAAAGCAGAAGACGTAAAGAAAAAAAAAAAAACAAAAACTGAGGTATGTGATTGCATACCATTGTAAATCTTCCTACCTTAAGAATAAAAACCTTGAACAAAATAAAATGGCAAACAACTGTAAAATACATGTTCGTATGTGTAACAGAGGGAGATCTTTCCAATAAACCAGGATGAAGTCAAGCTCCCCCAACAGACATATTGTCAAAGACATGACTCGATTGTTCACCAAAGAAGAATTACATAAATGGCCATAAATATACAAAAAAAAAAAAATTGCTCAACCTCAGTGATTTTCAAAGAAACACAAAATAAAACCACCACAGTGGGGAGGGTACAGCTCAAGTGGTAGAGCGCATGCTTAGCATGCACGAGGTCCTGGGTTCAGTCCCCAGTACCTCCTCTAAAAATAAATAAGTAAACCTAATTACCTCCTCCCACCTAAAAAATTAAAAAAATTAAACCACCACCACATATATGTACACAAAACCTAATATTCCAAGTGCTTGCATAGCTGATAAGTGTAATCATCTCCAGTCATTAAAAGTTGTTTCCTTTGAATTAATAGCCAGGGAAACGTTTATGATACATTCTAGTTGAAAAAGTCTATTACAAAACAGTTTAGCTGAATCACTGTAATTATTCAAGATATGCGCAGAAAAGACTGGAAGGTTCACAGGCGTTCTCTCCGGGCACTGGAGTGGGGTATACAAGGCACTTTGAAACGTCTTTTCATGGTTTTCTGTATTTGTCTTTTAATTTACTAATCAAAAAAGATGGTCTGGCGTCAGACTCTCTCGCCTGCATCCCTGCTCTCACGCGAGGTCACTTGATGCTTCTGTTCCAGGGCTGCCTGACTCAGACCCGGGTCTGGAATAAAAGCCTTTGTCCCCCAGCTCCTTCCTCACAGGGCTTAGCTTCCACACCCCTCCCAGAGCCCACACCGGGAGAACTCCTCAGAGCCTTCCTGCAAAATGTCCGATGCGTCAAATGTATGAAAATCAAGCAGTCAGATGCTGAAACACCCGGTCCCTCGGAGGAGGGCACCGCACATCACCAACGCAGAACTTCCCCCGACGGCCAATGTGATTTCTGCATTTTTCAAATGCTTCTACTTGGACCTTTTCAAAATAAACCGGAGAATCGGCCTTTATGAGCTTATATGGCAAGGTTGCTCTCTGAGATCCCGTCCCAAGGCTAAAGCATAAAATCTAGTTACGAGTTCTTGCCAAAGCATGAATCAGGGACAGTGTAATATTCTGAACTCTGGTCTTCTTCTTTTTTTTTTTCCATTCTCTAATATGTCTTCACATCACAGCCCAATTAATCAATCGCTCGTAATTAAACCGAGGGAAGGAGCGGGCCTGGCAGGAAGCTATTTGGCCGGGATCCGGGAGTCCTCATCTTCCACAGAACAATTACATCAGTTCCTCCCATTTCCAGGGAAGGGCCGGTTTTGCAGAGCCACAGACGGAAATAAGAGGCAGGAGGCAGCTTATTTACATATTTCTAATCAGGTTAATATACAGTGCTTTTATGGGAAGAGGAAATGCCCTAAAGACTTGAAAGGTCCTTTTAAAAACCGGCTTTCCCTTCCTCCAGGATCCACATCCCATGCTGACCACCACCTCTGCTCACCAGTTACATCAGCTGTAAAAAAAAAACCACCAAGTTCAAAGGCAAATGTGGCGAACAAGTGTGATACAGCCCAGAGTCTGGACGTTTCCACAGAAGTAAAATGCCCCGTGTTTGAAAAGATGAAAAAACGCATCATCACGCACTTCTTCAACCTCTGCAGTTTACAAAGTAGAGTCACTGCAGATCCGAAAGCAGAAAGAGGATTTAGAGTCTGAATGTGTGCACCGAGGTGGGGATGAAATGAGGGATGTCTTCAGAGTTGTCTGGCTTCGGTTCAGCCTCAGGACACAGCATCGCAGCCATCCTGCTGTTTCTTGAGGACAAACACCCCATCGGCTCACAGGTGCGCTAGGGCTCGGGTGCCCGGGGGTCCAGCAGGTGAGGGGCGGTCCGTGCCTCTTAGGTTTACCTCATCCCTTCCTCTTCTGCCCGGTCACCACCTCTCGGCAGCCCGAAATTTACCACGGTTCCCCAGGAAAGGACAGTTTGGGTTCAGGGGCGGGTTCACAACCCCCACACATGCTGGAGACGTGCAGAATCTGCTGTCTAGCCTCCCAGGGAGACCCGACGAGGGAGCCCCGCCCTCCACAGTGTCTCAGCCATCAGGAGGAAGGGGAGGCCAAGGAGACATGAGGCTTCCCTCCTTTTGGCCCCTAAATTCCTTTACCTCTCACCTGCTTCTCCTGGGCCAAAGTCCCAGGGCCATCAGAGAAGCGAAGACTCTGGCAGGCAAACAGGAAGGGTCTCCCTCATCCCCCATCGCTGTTCCACCAAGCTGGGGTGAGGCCCCTGGTCACCAGGGCATCCCTGTGAGGTAAGGGGCCAGAGGATGAAAGGGGGGCCAGCAACGAGAGATCGGCCCTGGGGACCGGTGCACACCTCCAAGGCACACATCCCTCCACAGAATCAATCTCTGGGTGCGCCCTACGCCAGAAAACGAGCTCCGTGGGGCCCAGCTACGCCCGTTCCTGGAAGGATACGACTTCCAATTGTGTGCTTACAAACAGATCCCTGCACAGATCCCTGCACAAATCCACACGTTTTGGAGATGCGTGAACCTCTTGCCCCTGTAACTGGACACAGAGCATAGGGTACTGGAGGGAGCATGTCCCAGCCAACCTAGGAGACTGGCTGAAGGGCAGGGCGGGTCCCCTCCTCACCCAGGCCTGTCCACTCGCCAACACATCAGTGTGTTCAGAAGGCACTGGCAGAGGGAACTCAGAGGAAATGTCCCGGTAAAGCAGCGAGAATATGATTGCAACACTAGTAGTGAAAGCAGGACCATATAAGGCAGGAGGCTCTCGTTTACGAGTGACAGATGCTCAACTCAAAAGGGAGTTTGTAACATAGGCCAAAAAGAGGAATTTATCAGCTAACAGAAATAGGCCAGCGTTTAAAAAAAAAAAAGCTGAGGCACATCTAGATTCAGAGGCTTCAAAAACATCATCTGGGTTTTGTCCATCTCTCACGTCTTGGCTTTTCTTCCTTCCCTACCTTGGCTTCGTCCTGCAGACCGCTTGTCCTGGCGAGGAAAGGCGGCTGTTGCCACAGTACCGGGCACTCTGGTTCTGCAGCATCTGAACTCCTCTGGGTTTAGGGAACCTTTCACCTCCTGAATCTCGGCGGGGCATCTCCCCACTGCAGATGCTAAAGATGTCAGATGCTGCATTTCCCAAAGTCCTTTGCAGCGCAGGCTCAGGCATGTATCCCGGAGACACCAACCAAACACAGCTGTCCTAAATTTGGAACTAGACGCAGGAAAAAAAAAAAAGTAAAGAAAGAGCAGGGAACGTGGAGCGGCCTTTGGCCCTAGGAGCTCAGGTTCCGGGTGGCGGCAGCAGCCCGGAGGTGGTGTCAGGGGTCCTGTGCTCAGGGTCAGCTCTGCAGGTCCCAGGCCTTCGTGCTCAGCCACGGTGGCAGCAGTGTCCTCACTGGGTATCTTCAGGGGCGTAACTGGGGGGCCACAGTCCCAGCTGTTGAACATACTAACTGATTCTCCTGCCATCTCAGGGACTCCTCTGATACCCAGGAACCATTATGTAAATTTCTTTTCTGCCTAAATCATCCCGGGTGGCTTTCTCTTGTTTGCAAATAAGAACCTGACTGCAAACAGCTGTCCCAGGGTCACACCGACCCAGCTTAACAACCTCAGATGAAAAGGAACTTCTCTCTTTTAAGTGTGTGTATCAGTCCAGGCAAGGATCTTTATTGGTCTTTTGAGATCACTATGCTGACTCTCCCCCAATTGTGTCGCCAGAGTAATGACTTTCTGATTGTCCCGGCCTGTGGGAGATGCTCATTTCTATGGCCAAGGTCAGTGTGCCTGTGACAGATGGCCTCACAAGTACCTTGTGGATGGAGGAGGTGACATTTCCCAAGGAAAACAGCTGTCTGTGGCAAAGGCTTTCCTTTTACATAGAACTCTCCCTGATTATTCACAAGTCTTTTAAAACTCACAGATAGCAAACTGCAAAGAATTGAGAAAGCAGGTCTTGTCTGCCAGTTCCACCTCTTCAGAAGAACAAAATAGGATGCCTTAAAGTGAAGAAATCAAGAACTGTGGTAAGCAGAAGGGAGCTTATGTGTGGAATTTCTCAAAATAGGCTATGTTATGTTTTCTTGTCTCTGAAGCTCTGAAAGTTTGCGGGAAAGACGTTCAGTCACATCGAGACATTATTAGGAAATCACTGCTTCTGAACAAAGTCCCCACTGCCCCCCCTCACCCATTTCAGGTCACCCTTGAATCTCGTGGGGTTCTTGGGAAGGTTCTCTATGGGAAGATGACTCTCCCAGTGGAAGTTTGTCAGGAAACCCATCTTTGCTGGGGGAAATGTGCATCTTCAATCACCACATGGCGGCACGTGCCCCAGAGAGCAGGAAGCCCTCCGTGTGCCGGGTACGGCTTTGCAGGATGCTAAACTCTCGGGAAGTCCAGGCTAGCCAGAGGCAGAAAGCCAGTTTAGAAGAAAAGTGGGAGAAAGTCCAAAGGGAATAGGACGGAAAGACTGTTAAGGAGCGAGAAAAGGAACATGCATTAATGGTATCAAAGTTGGCAAAACCCTAACATAAACAGTGATGACGGGATGCTGCGTCCCTGAGGAAGGAGTCAGTGCTCTCCAGATCTGCTCTCTGTGCTTCTCCACTTTGCTCACCGGCCAAGAAGGCTGATCTACAAGGCTGCACTGATCGGCTTCTGTTCGCTTGCTCCCAGTAGGTTCAGCCCATGGGAGGCACCAGAGTTACAGGGAAACGTAGGAGGAAAAGTGAGGTCTGAGATTTTGCTTCCCGCATCCTTCCCCATGAGGTCACAGCTCCCCTCGGGCAGTCTCCTCAGGACTCCCACTCTCTCCAGACCCCACTCACAGCCCCTTCAGGACCAGGGAGGAAGGCACTCTCTGCTGTGCCCTGCTCCATCCCTTGCTGGTTTCCCCAAGCCACTCCGACACTTTGTAAACACCTCCTTCACACAGTGGCTTTTACACCCTTGTTCGTTACAGCGTGTGAACATGCTCTTGGTTTCCTTCTGGGACCACGACTGATGCAGTCAGAACATTCTTTGAAAGACTTAGTGACTGATCACTAAGGCTTGGGGTGGGTAGGGGAGCAAATGCATAAATCCAAAGGCAAAAAGTGAACAAGTAGAATGGCGATGAGGATATCAGGTGCGGATGTGTTCCCATGTGGCATCCAAGTGGGGATGTTAAAGACCGCACGGGTGGAGGAGTCACCACTGGAGATGAAGTTTAGGAATTGTTCCCATGTAGGTACTTAATAAACCTTGGAAAGAAGACAGCATTGTTTAGGAAAACAGGGTGAGAAGAAATGATAAACTAATGAAAGTCTCAAAGAGCTTAAATCTCAAGTGGACAACTTAGAGAAACCTATATTTCATTCACCAACGTTTACAACTGAAATCCCTGTAAATGCTAGGTACCGTTTCTTTGGATCAAGGAAGTGCTTTGTCGGAGGCATCTGGTTTACTTATAGGTCAGTGTGCATTTCTATAGAAATCTTCATCACTGCTGCCATCACAGTGACGAAATGTTCCGTAGATAAACATGACCTCCAGAGGAAAGGATTACACATTCTTAATTAGAAGCAATTTCCTTTGGGAAATGCAGGTGTACCTTGGCTTGGAGATATCATGGGTTCAGGTCCAGACCACCTCAATGAAGCAATTATCACTATAAAGCAGGTCACAGGAATTTTTTGCTTTCCCAGTACATATAAAAGTTACGTTTACACTGTAGTCTGTTAAATGTGCAATGGCATTATGTCTAAAAATGACGTTCAGACATTAACTTACAAATATTTTACTGCTTAAAAAATGCTAACTATCACCTGAGCCTTCAGTGAGCCATGGTAGTAACATCAAAGGTCACTGATCACAGATCACTGTAACAAATAATAATGACACAGTCTGAAATACTGTGCGAATCACCAAAATGTGACCTAGAGACACAAAGGGAGCACACGCTGTTGGAAACATATCGGTGAGGGACTTGCCTGACATAGGGTTGCCGTGAACCTTCAATTTATAAAAACAAAACCCAGTGGTCTGTGCACGAGAATAAAGCAAAGCACAACGAAATGCACTATTCCTGAAATCATTAAAAACTAAAAATTATTTAAAGTCCTAAGTAAATCCAGTTAAATATATACGTCCTTTATGTATTTTTGGTTTTGTTTTGTTTTTGATATATTTTTATGGGAGTAGAGTAGGTTTACAATGCTGTGTCAGTTTCTGGTGTACAGCACCATGCTTCGGTCAGATAGGAACATTCATATTTTGTTTTCATATTCTTTTTCACTGTAAGTTACTACAAGATATTGAATATGGTTCCCTGTGGTCTACAGTATGAACTTGTTTATCTATTTGATGTTTATTAGTTAGTATCTGTAAATCTCGAACTCCCAATTTCCTTTATGTACTTTTAATCATATTTTTGTTTTCTTGTAGCACGTAGAACCATAGTAAAAGACAAAAGATGAATGAAACAATTAGCAAGCGGCCCTCAGAACAAGATTTGGGGAAAAAACCATCATAACTAGAAATGTAGATATCCATCAAGAAACGACCAGATGAAGAAATTGTGACATATTCATACGTCATTCTCACAATAAAAAGAAATTAACTGTTGATAGACTCAAAACCAGTGTAAGTCAAACATTCTGCTCAGTGAAAGTGGCCAGAAACAAAAAAGTGTATGATTCCACTTATACAAAATTCTAGAAGCGGCAAACTCATCTATAGTGAACCAACGGGGATTTCACTGGTTGCTGGGGTCATGGATCAGACAGAGAAACAAGCAGCAATGGCAGCTGGTGAGTTTCCCAAAACACCTGTTTAATGGGCAGAAGGCAGAATGCGGCTGACACGGAGCAGTGGGGGGGAGGGACCTGGAGGGATGTGGCCCGCGTGGCAGGGGTGGGGGGTTGTAAGAGGAAAGAATTGACTGGTTGATAGTGTGAATCTAAGATCGTGGTTGAAACGCATCCATTGGCTGCAACATTTGAGGGGACATCGACTACCTTTGTCAGAGCAGTTTCTGAAGAGCAGGACCATGGACACCAGTAGCCTGGGACTCCCTCAGTGAGGAAGGAATGGGGGAGGGAGGGTGGATGCAGACATGGGTTTCGGCGTCTTGCGTGAGAAAAGAAGATAAAGACACGACAGTAACCAGAAGGGGAGAAGAGGAAGGGGAGAGAATTTTTCTTTATGAGAGAAGCATGAGCATCTTTACACACAAAAGGGAATAAACAAGCAGAGAGGGAACAATTCGACACAGGAGGCCAAGGAGAGGCAGGCTCCAGGAAGGCTGAGTGGGTGGGTAGACAGATTTTTTGAAGAGGGACAACAAGGAGGGACATGGTGTATCTTATGGCCTCAATTTTATCAATAAATTAGGACGTGATGAAATTTGACGTGAGCTGTTGCAATAGGATAGGGGTCTTGGGAGGTTACAGATAAGACAAAACAAGGAGGGGTCACTGGAAACACTCTGGGCTAGTCTCAAAGGGAGATGACACATGACCTAGGATTTTCATCATCGAAGACCCAGGGGATGGAGAGTGCGGGTCCACTTCAGGAAGAGAGAATTAAATATAGATAAGATATAGATGAAAATAGATAATAAATAGATAAGTAGGCTTCAGCAAAATAACATGTACTCATTGTTGCTCCCCACCCTACTCTCCTGCCCAGAAATTTATATTCATACAAGTTAAATCTTTAAGATTAAAGGACGAGGGGATGGGGAGAAGAGGGCTCCAGGACCCCAAGGACCCACAGGGGATCACATAATGTTGTGTATGACCTTGATGAAAATAAACCAGAAGTTAGAAGACTGCTAAGCCTTGTGTGCCATTTAGACTGCAAACACACACACACACACACGTACACATGTGCACACACAGTGATCACAGACTGCACACCTTTTTCTTGGAGGGAGGAGGAGGTAATTAAGTTTGTTTGTGTGTTTATAGAGGAGGTGCTGGGGGTTGAACCCAGGACCTCATGCACGCTAAGCATGCGCTCTACCACTTGAGCTGTATCCTCCCCCTGCACACGTTTTTAATTCAATACAGCTCAGTGAGTTTTCTCATTCTTTTATAAAGCTGAGTATTTCCTATTCTTAATGTATCATCGTTCCTTGAACCAGAGAGTTGTTTTTTAAAGAGGATTTGTCTTTTGTCCACTTTTGAGTCATTTTTTTTTTTATTTTATGAGACTTGTTGATGGATATTTACATTGTTGTCAGGGCTTTTTCCCTTTATAGACAATGCTGCACTGAATAACTTTGTACTTATGGCCTTTTGCCTGGATACAAATGTATCTGGGAAATGAATTCCTGGAAATGGAATTGGCAGGCGATGGAGCAGGCGACCTCACATTTGATACCGTATCATTTTACACTCCCAGGCAAACATGAGGGCACCTCTCTCCTCACAACCTCCCCAACACGATATTTTAACAAAATTTTCTATCTTCACTAATCAGACAGGTTTAAAAATGGCATCTCAATGTAATTTCAGTTTAATCTGCATTCCTCTGTATGCAAGGATACTGAGCACCTTTCCATATATTTGGGAGTCACTTTGTGTTTCCTGTTCTGAGATCTGTCTATTCATTCCCTTTGCCCATGTATGTTCCTTTGGGCAGTCGGTCTTTTCCTTACTGATTTTTATAAACTCTTTATATATACCATAGATACTTACTATTCAAGAATTGTCTATCTGTGAATTTACCCCCTTGGTAAAATTTATTTGTAATCCTCAAATCAATGCTCCAAGTGCTTTTGTGCTCATTCACAGAGACGCACAGAGGGGTGAAAAATCCGAGTCACCCAGTGTGCATGTTCCCGGCTGAGGTCAAACAAGGCCATATCCTGCCTTCTTGTTTCAGCTCCCATGCTACAAAAAAGTGTTCCTTTCATGGTCGACTTAGTGCCACACTTTTCACATTTTTGTGGTTTTTTTTTTTAATTGAAGTGTAGTTAGTTAACAAAGTTGTACCAATTTCTGGTGTCCAGCACAATGCTTGTCATGCATGAACACACATATATTCATTTTCATATTCTTTTTCACTGTAAGCTATTACAAGATATTGAATATAGTTCCCTGTGGACACAGTATAAACTTGCTTATCAGACTTGTGGCGAATTTTGTCTTTTGAAGAAGGCGATGTTCTGTCGAAGTTCAGCAGGTGTTCTGAGTGGATGGCTGGGTCTGTGGGTGTCCCTCTTGGTGTATTCGTGGGAGAGGGTGAGCTAACAGCGTCCTTCCACTCCGCCATCTTGGCCGCTCCTCTCCATTGTTGTGTTTTTCTTAATTGGTGATTTGGCTATTGAAAATATTCCTTCTACGTGCAGTGCTAAAGTCTGTCTACAGTTCCTAAGAGCAAGAAGGCTGTGAAGTGCCCTGGGGACAAAATCTGTGTGTTTGATATGCTTCATTCAGTCATGAGCTATAGTGCTGGTGGCTATGAATATACTGCATCAGGTGTCCTTAAACAGAAACACACCTAAAACAGGTAAGGTTATTTACTGACTGGCTGACAAAAATACCATGACCAAAAGCTCGCAGGAAAAGACCGCTGTATCTCCTCAGGAGCAATGGCTCAGTATTTGATAGCACAGTGTGGCCGTGACTTCATAGAGCACAACTACCTAGAATAATGCAACCATTTGAGAAATTAGCTCTTCATGGCGTAAGTTGCAATAATCGTGTCTAGCTTGTCATCTGTCTTTTCATTTTGCTTATTTTTTGGCAGGGATGTTTTTATGTGGTCAAATTGATGAAGTTATATTTACTATGCACTTCTGGCTGTTGTGATTTAGTTAGAAGGGGGGAAAATGAGTGAATAGAAAAAGCACCTGAATCCAGGTGTTACCCATCGACTTGTCTGCAGACCTCTGCCCAAGCGGAAATGAGCGATCTCTCCAAACATTCAAATAAAGCCCACCCGACAGAGAGGTAAAGAGAGATTATACGACTGTTACTTCAAAGAGAAGCAACTGGACTCCCAGGGGTACTATTTCACTTCGTCCTTGAAATATTTATCTGGGAACGGCATGAGCTCATGGCCTCAGTTACGTGCATGAAATAAAGGAAAGCTTTCACTTCCGTTTCTACATCATTTGCAGTAGGAATATTTTTGGTGTTACCTTTACCTTCACTCAACATAAGCTACAAAAGTTGCTTTGGGTAATCATCATCCCACAAAAGAATGAAGAGGTACCTTCTGGCAAAGAGAGAGGTATTTTGTCAATTAACAGCTAAGAGAGTCCACAAGTTGTATTTCAATCAAGTTGCAAGTGGCAAGCTGACTCCAAATTGGGAGTCACACTTCCAGCACCTCAGCTCCTCAAATCTCAGGTGGTGGCTGCTTTTCAGGCTCCAGTAGCAAGTCCCTTACACAATAGCACCATGCAAACCTTCTCCTGGTCCACAGTCCCCTTTGCCAGTAACTTGACCTCAGCAACAGATATGCATCTGTGACCTACGTGCAAATTATTCCTGATGACAAGGATACAGAACGGTAAAAAGGAGACTAACAAAAGCATCTGATCTGACCAGCAGTCAAGTTTACCACCACTAGGGCAATAAGCAGACCACACCTGTCAGAGCTGGTGAGCTTTATTATGTATATGTGTTGGATTTCCCACATTTGTGCATTTTAATGCCCAGGCACTGCATGTGGAATGCCCAAGTCCTCCCTTCTAATTCACCATTGGTTATTCCAAAATACTTGTGTTTCATATGAGACAATAGCACGGTATTGTCTCCAGGTTCCCATAATTTTATAGACAAATCTAGTGGAGGTACTGCTGTTCTTTAAGAAGACAGGCTTATGAAGAGGCAGGTATCACTGGAGGTAAGGTTAGAGAGTAGGGTCTTAGGTCCCCCCAGCCTCCTTCCCTTTCTGCCAGCAACAGACTGAACTGTGTCCTCCCAGAATTCAGATGTTGAAGCCCTAACATCCAATGTGACTGCATTTGGTGATAGGCTTTTAGGAGGTAATTAAGGTTGAGGTCATAAGGGTGGGGCCCTAATCCGATAGGGTTGGTGGCTTCACCCATAAGACGAGGAAGAGCTAGCTTGCTCTCACTCTCTGGCTCTCTCCACTCGCACAGGGAGGAAAAGCCATGTGATTACAAATCACCATGGGCCGTCTGCAAGCTGGGAGGGAGCGCTCACCAGAACATGATGTGTGGCAGGACACAAATGTCTGCTGTCCAAGCCCCCAGTCTGTGGTGTTTGCTGCGGCAGTGCGAGCTGACTGGGGCACTGCCTCTGCTTGACTCAAGGGGCTGGTGCTCCCATGCTGGTTCTGAACACTTTTCCCCATGTGGCCCCCAGCCCCACCTCAATACACCCATGGTCCTAACCGTTTAAGCAACTTCCTCCTCCTCTTCTCACTGTTCTTGGAGCCCTGTTCTCTGAGGTGATGGATGATCTGATCAACTACTGCCTGCTACATTGTCACATTTATTTAATACCCTCCTAACCCAGGTACCTAGAGGTAGAGCAGATCTCCTGATACCTGTCCAAGTTCCTTGCACATATTTGATAATGGCCCAACAATCCTGACAACCCTGAGCTTCTCTGGAATCTGGCAAAAGAAGAGGACAAAGAAGCAATGAGCTGGGAGGGTCACCATCCAAGGCAAACTACCACCTTCATCATCTGGTCCCTGCTCCTGGGAACAGCCCAGTTCTCTGGCTTCCTATTCGACAGCCCTTCCACACACATCATTGCCTTCCTCAGTAACTTGAAGATGCTAATAATTTTTTAAAAGCTAAAATGTGATCACTTCAGATGCTGAAGCAGATCTTCTCATTAGAGAGTAAAGGGGCCTTTCAGACTCTCTCCCCATAGCTTGATGCTTTTATTCCAGTTACCCACATGTAAGTGAGTATGCATCTTGGTCCACAAATTCAAAGATGCAAGAAGTACCCATTTTAAAACTTTTTTTCCTGAGATTAAGCAAAATACAATTCCTAGCCCCTTTCCGGTCAATCTGTGGGGGCACTCGTCCCTCCAAAACCCTGCTCAGTTTGCAGTCACACCAGGATCCAAAAGGTCATGGAAGATTTGTGACAGTTTGTTGCAATGCCCTGACGTCCTCATTGGTGAATCCCCTGCCTTAAACAGGCATCTCTTAGATGCTTCTGCACCACCAATGGGTAGCGCACCTAAGTTACAGCTCACATGCACCCTGCTTTTCTCCTTTCATCTAAGGAAAAAAAATCTCTCCTCCTCAGACTGTCCTGAAAAGAGCTTAGCAGATTTGTCAAAGCCGAGGCTTTACAAAAACAAAAGCCAGGAAGAGAAATATCTCACTGACAACTTCTGTTTCCGGCCCAATTACAGAAACTTTCTCCAAGCCAAAAGAACATCAAAGGGCTTGGTTACCCTTGAGGAACAACAGAGAAAAGGGAAAATACAGAGAGAAAAAGTAATATTTTCCCATAGTATCCTGGTCCACAAAAAAACAGGTCCTGACAAGAAATATCTGACACGATTACTGGCAAGTTCTTTTTTTTTTAATTATTATTTTTTACATTGAAGTATAGTCAATGTGTCAATTTCTGGGGTACAGCATAATGTCCCAGTCATGCATATATATACACATATTCATTTTCATATTCTTTTTCTTCAAGGTTATCACAAATTATTGAATATAGTTCCTCGTAACAGCATCAGCCCAAGAGGAAAACTCACTCCCAGCTCTTAGTAATTCCCTAGAAGCCACTTCATCTCTCTGGACTACATCTTGTCTATTTATGCCTTCAACACACTTTCATAAGCACTCCTCTCCACAGGAATCTGGGGAGAGTGTGGTGTAGGTCTTGGGGCTTAAAGACATGCCTTGACCTCAAGCTACACAGAATCAGCACAGATCCGGTTGCCAGGACAGCCACGTGTCCAGGATGCTACAGGAGTGCCAAGGAAGGGAGTACGATGTGACCTGGTGCGAGCAGTGTGCACTGAGTCTCGCACAGTAGACGGCACCCAGGCCAGGGTGCTGGAAGGACAGCTCTAAGGGAGCAGCACCAGCAAGAAAAGTGATATATAAGGAGTCAGCAGGGACCCAGTCCCAGTGCTGCTCACCTCCACGGTGATGTCTCCTCATGGCAGTAAGGTAACTTGGAATAGCTTAAGGGAACGAAGTTATATGCTAAGATCTGCCTAGCAGCTTAAACAACACGTTAAACAACATTTTATTATCTTGCAGGTCTGCAGGTTACAAGTCTGACACAGATCTCATGGGGCTAAAGTCAAGGTGTTGGCAGAGCTGAGTTCCTTCTGGAATTTCTAGAGGAAAATCCATTTCCTTGCCTTTTCTGGCTTTCTTAGCACATGAGCCCCTTCTTCCTTCTTCAAAGCCAGCAAAGGCAAGTCAAGTCTTTCTCATACTGCATCACCATGACCTTTTCTGTCCCCTTCCCCTGATACAGGAAAATGAAGCATGGGAGGATGGCCATGTCCCAGGTCTTTGGCGAGTCCCTGGGAGGCACCACATCAAGTGAGGGTCCTTGGCTTCATGCAGGAAAGAATTCAAGAGCGAATCACGGTAGAGTGAAGGCAGATTTATTCAAGAGAGATGCATACTCCATAGACAGAGTGAGGGCCGCCTCAGAAGGCGAGAAAAAGGCCACAAGGTGTGGAGTTGCTGGTTTTTATGGGCTTGGTAATTTCATACGCTGACAACTAGCGGGATTATTCCAACTACTTTGGGGAAGGGGCTGGGATTCCTGGGAACTGGGCCACCACCCACTTTTTGACCCTTTATGGTCAGCCTTGGAACTGTCATGGCATCTGGGAGGTCATTCACCACGCTAATGTATTATAATGACTGTATAATGAAGCACAAGGTCTAACGGGAGTCAAATCTCCCGCCATCTTGATCCTCAAGGTCTACCGGGAGTTGAAACTCTCACCATCTTGATGCTAATGCCTGTGTCCTTCTTTTAATGGTTGTGCCCTGCCCCCTTCCCTCCTATCTCACATCCACTTAACAAATTTTTGTTACTGAAGTGAAATTCACGAAACATAAAATTACCATTTGAAAGTGTACAACTCACTGACATTTAACAGATTCACAATGTTGTGCAACCACCATTTATATCAAGTTCCAAAATATTTTAATTACCTAAAAACAAAACTCATTAAGCAGTCACTTCCCCCCTGCCCCAGTTCCTGACAACCACTCATCTTATTTCTGTCTCTACAGATTTACCTGTTCTGAGTACCTCATATAAATGGAATCCTACAATAGGTGACCTTTGGGGTCTGGCTTCTTTCACTGAGTGTGTTTTCAAGGTTCCATGTGTAGCACCTATCAGTACTACTTCATTGCTTTTTATGGCCGAATGGTATCCCAGTGTATGGCGAGGCCACACTTTGTCTATCTGTTCACCCTTGGATGAGCATTTGGGTGGTTTCCACTTTTAGCTCATGTGAATTGTGATGCTATGAGCATTTGCGTTCAAATGTTTGAGTGCCTGTTTTTAGTTCTTCCAAGTAGATTCTCAGGACTGGAATTGCTGGATCATATCAAAACTCTTTTGAAGAAACCACCAACCTATTTTCTCCAGCAACTTCATCATTTTACATTCTTTCCATTAATGCGTGAGGGTTCCAATCTCTCCAAGTCCTTGTCAACACCTCCTGGTTTTGGGGGGGGGGGTGTATTACAGTTAGTCTGCTGCGTGTGAGGTGGTATCTTCTTGTGCTTTTGATTTGTGTTTCCTTAGTGATTAATGATGCTGAGCATCTTTTCAAGATTTGCTTTTAAATAACTGAATTTGGAGGTGGTGAAAGATTTTAAAGGAAGTGAAAAGGAAGGTAGGAAAATCAGTTTTACAGATTGACTCTGATGAAGCCATGAACAAACCATGGGAGTGGGGAAAGAGAAGAGGAAACAAACTGGAGAAAAATTTAAAAAGTAAAATTGTCGGAATTTAGGGAACAGTTGACCTGCGTGTTAAAGGGAAGGGAGACGTCAAAGGGCTCCACCCTCCTCATCCATCCCTAACAGGGAAGGGCGGGGCCAGGTGGCCCAGACGCGCCCAGCACTGATGGTCTATCTCAGAGGGACTTGACCTCACAAATATCAAGAAGGCTTATGAGGTGAAATTTACCCAGAGCTCCATAAAATTGATGTTGCACTTATATATTACCTCCTTCTAAGAAAAAGCCCTTCTCAGGACAGGGACAGCTGAGACAGGACAACATTTAAGTGGAAACAATTGAACTTAATTATTTAAAAATTGTTAATTTAAGTAATTAATTTAAAGCAATGTAGCCCCTAAATATCAGTCATCGTGTTTTACATAACTTTCCACTAGTCAAGCACCAGGGATTGGTCACCTGGATTAAGCCTACTGCCCTGTCAAAATGGGAATATGGATTCTAATAGGAATTTTTAAACTCTGCACAATGACAATAAGCCAATGCTCCAATTCCCAATTAAAGATGTAAGAGTTTTATTTTAAAGTAGCATAATTCCCTGATAAGAAAGGCCAAGGTTACATTAGGATTAACCAATTATATAATGTGCAGTTTCTTTGATTTGGGTTCTGGTTCTCTCCATTCTTACAGAAAAATGCCAACGTTGTCACTCTTCAAAACTTAATTTAGCCCTGCCTTGATTAGAGCCCAAAAAGTTTCAGTAAGAATGATTCTTCCAAGCTCTACGTGAATCATCAGGAAATTGTTCATTCTACAATTCTTCTCTTCACAATTTAGGGATGAATTTAATCCATAAATAAATTTAAGTGATGTAATCTCAACAAAGAAGAGCACCTACTTTGAAAAAAAACAGAAGTGATAATTGTATCATCTGCCTTAAAGCTAAATAAAAACCATTTGATGGCGCCATGGTGAACACAGGATATTAGGTGCTACAACCCACCTAGTCACTATAAAACTGTCTTTTTTGAAAGACTGATGCCTCCTTTGGTTTTACCATCCTGTCACTAACATAGCAAAAGAATGAAAGGATTTTGCCCTCCATAAGCTGTATTAAAACATCTTTCATTTTCTCCAGTGCTTTTCTTCCATTCGTTCACAACTGTTTGTCATTTCTCTCTTGGCTTAGTCATCTTCAAAGCACACAATTCCATTCAACCATTAAATTGAATTACCATCCAACCAAGCAATTTATATTCCCTCAATCTTATTCCTAATAAGATATAAAATACACATTTTTCTAGGATTCAATGTGAACAGGAAATCATTTCCACTGAGGGTTCATAGGGAGGCCAGGATAAAAGTTACAGGTTGAACTGCACAGTCTGTAAAGAAAGGAATCAGAGGAAACATCTTCCTGATCTCGCCTCCCCAGCTCATATACCCAAACAACGTTTACCCTAACGGACCCTGCTCTTACTGAGGACTGCCGAGTTCCTGAACCAGTCCCATAGGGTAGGCAAGCATCGCAACTTCTGACTCTCCCATTCTTTCCATCTTCCAATTCCACTTTGCAGGATATTAGGGAATTATAAGATGTCCTTCTTTGCCCTAGCCACATTTCGTCTTAAAGTCCATTCTGTCTCATTATAGTACAGATACTCTAGCTCTCTTATGGTTGCCGTTTGCATGCAGTATCTTTTTCTATCTGTGGTGGAAAATAATAATATAAATGTTTGGTCTTTGTTCCTGGTATCTGGCATAGAGATCCTAAAACCCCTGGCACTCACTGTTTTTTGTATGCTAATGAAAGGACTCGGGTTGAGGGAGAGTGGTACCTAAATAGCTTCAGGATGGGAGCTGGTTGTTAAAAAACCAACTATATGATTAGAGGGCTTGAAATTTCAGCCCTAATCCCCAACCTCTGGAACTAGAGATGAAGTTCAGTCACCCATGCCAAGCAATTTAATCAGTCGTGCCCACACAAGTGAAATGGGTAAAACCCACGGGTGATGGGGTTTGGAGAGCTTCTGATTTGGTGAACACATCCATGTGCCAGGAGGGTGGCACAGCCTGCCTCCATGAGGACAGAGGCTCTTGTACTTGGGATACTCCCAGACCCCACTCTATGTACCTCTTCATCTGGCCATTTATTTGTATCTTTTATAATAAACTATAATTGTAAGTAGAGCACTTTCTTGAGTTCTAGGTTGTTCTACAAATTATTGAAACGAGATGGTGGGGGTGCTGGTCAGTGGAAACTCCAGATTTGCTGTCAGTTGAGCACTAGTGTGGGGTGCCCGGGAACCCATACTTGCAGCTAGGTTTGAAGTGGGAGAAGCTTTTGGGATTAAACCCTTTAACTTGTGGGAAAAAATGCTAACTTCAGATAGGTTGTGTCAGAATAGGATTGGATTGTTGGACACCCAGTTGATGTGAGAGGACTGGAGAATTGATGTGAGGGATAACATGCATTTGGCGTCCAAAAATACACACAGCATCCTTTTATTTCAACCCAGTTGTTGTGTGAGTCTAAAGCATGTCTGTTTTAGATATCAGATAGTTGGATCTTGTTTTTTTTATCGGTCTGATAATTACTACCTTCTGACTGGATTGTTCTATTCCTTCATATTTAACATTATTATTGATATACAGGCATACTTCAGAGATATCACGGGTTCAGTTCTAGGCCACCACAATAAAGTGAATGTCACAATTAAGTGAGTCATGGCAATTTTTTGCTTCTCCAGGGCATATGAAATGTTTGTGTTTACACTCTAATGTAGTCTTTTAAGACATAGCATTATGTTAAAAAAAATGGACATAATTCAGAAATACCTTACTGCTAAAAACTGCTAACCATCATCCGAGCCTTCATCAAGACATAATTTTTTTGCTGGTGGAGAGTTTCTCCTTGATGTTGGTGGCTGCTAACTGATCAGGGTTGTGGCTGCCGAGGTTTGGGGTGGCTGTGGCAATTTCTTAAAACAAGACAACAATGAAATTTGCCACATCAGCTGACTCCCTTTCACGATTTCTTTGCAGCATGCGATGCTGTTTGATAGCATTTCACCCAGAACAGAAATTCTTTCAGCATTGGAGTCAATCCTCTCAAACTCTGCTGCTGCTTCATCAGTTACATTTATGTAATATTCTGATCCTGTGTTGTCATTTCAACAATGTTCACAGTGTCTTCACCAGGAGTAGTTCCCATCGGAAGAAACCATGTTCTTTGCTCATCCAGAAGAAGCACCGCCTCGTCATTCAGGTTGTATCCTGAGATTTCAGCAATTCATTCACATCTTCAGACTCCACTTCTAATGCTGGCTTCTCTTGAGATTTCCACCACATCTGCAGTTACTTTGTCCACTAGGGTCTTGAACCCCTCAGTCGTCCATGAAGATGGGAGTCGATTTCTTCTAAACTCCTGCTAATGTCTGTTGGTATTCTGGCCTCTTCTCGTGAATCAAAAATGTTCTTAATGCATCTAGAAGGGTGAATCCTTTCCAGAAGGTTTTCAATTGACTTTGCCCAGATCCATTAGAGGAATCACTGTCTGTGGCAGCTGTATCCTTATGAAATCTTTCTTAAACAATGAGAATTGAAAGTCAAAATTACTCTTCAATTCATGGGGCTGCAGAATGAATGTTGCATTAACAGGCATGAAAACAACATGAATCTTATTGTCCATCTCCATCAGAGCTCTTGGGTGACCAGGTACATTGTCAATGAGCAGTAATATTTTGAAAAGAAATTTTTTCTGAGCAGTACATCTCAATAATAGGCTTAAAATAATCAGTAAATCATGTTGTAAACAGATATGCTGTCATCCAGGCTTTGCTGTCCCATGTATAGAGCACAGGCAGAGTGGATAGCCTAATTCTTAAGGGCCGTGGGATTTTCAGATTGGTATATGAGCAATTATATTTAAAGTCGCTTCAATTTAAGTCGCCAGCTGAGGAGGGGGCCAAGATGGCAGAGTAGTGCTTTAACTCCTAACAAGAGAGTCCATCTGTGTTTTGAAGCCAGGAATTGACTTCTCCTCTCTGGCTATGAAAGTCCTAGATGGCATCTTCTTCCCATAGAAGGCTGACACTCTGTTTTTCAGTGGAGCCACCTTCATGAGTGATCTGAGCTACATCTTCTGGACAACTTGCCGCAGCTCCTACATCAGCTCCTGCTGCTCCGCCTTGCACTGTACGTGATGGAGGCGGCTTCTTTCCTTAAACCTCATGAACCAGCCTCTCCTGGCTTCAGACTTTCCTTCTGCAGCTTCCTCACCTCTCTCAGCCTTCACAGAATTGAAGGGACTTAG
Organism: Camelus bactrianus; assembly: GCF_048773025.1. Taxonomy (NCBI): domain Eukaryota; kingdom Metazoa; phylum Chordata; class Mammalia; order Artiodactyla; family Camelidae; genus Camelus; species Camelus bactrianus. The sequence continues at coordinate 37,116,856 of NC_133558.1, forward strand.
GGCCTAGCTCTGGATGGGGCTTTGGCTTAAGAGAATGTTGTGGCTGGTTTGATCCTCTCTCCAGACACTAAATCTTTCTCCGTATCAGCAACAAGGCTGCTTCACTTTATGATTTATGTGTTCGCTGGAGTAGCACTTTGAATTTCCTTCAAAAACTATTCCTCTGCCTTCACAACTTGCCTAACTATTTGGCACAAGAGGAGTAGCTTTCTGCCTATCGTGGCTTTTGACGTGCCTTCCTCGCTAAGCTTAATCATTGCTTTTAAATCATAGCTTTTCACTTAAAGTGAGAGGCATGCAGCTCTTCCTTCCACTTGCACACTTAGAGGCCACTGAAGGATTATTAATTGGCCTGGTTTCAATATATTTGTGTCTTGGGGAATAGGGAGGCCCAAGGAAAGAGAGAGAGACAGGAAAATGGACTGTCAGCGGAGCAGTCAGAACCCACACGTTTACTGACTAAGTTCATGGTGTGGTTCTTGGTCCTCAAAACAACTACAATAGTAACATCAAAGATCGCTGATCACAGATCCCATAACAAATAGAATAATAATGAAAAAGCTTGAAATATTGTGAGAATCACCAAAGTGTGACAGAGACACAAAGTAAGCAAGTGCTGTTAGAAAAATGGCACCAGTCGACTTGCTCAATGCCAGGTTGCCACAAACCTTCAACTTGTAAAACCCGCGTTGAGTGCAATAAACACAGCACAACAAGACAGGTCATGCCTGTCGCTGGACTTATGTCTCATTTTGCTTTATAGTTTCCACAAATCCCTTGTCATTTTTGTTCCTCTGTTGTTCCTTTACTGTTTTTTTGCATTAAGCGGACATTTTCTTGCATATGATTTAAATTACTTTAATGATTTTTAAAAAGATTTTTTGTTACTTTATTAGTGCTTGCTCTAAGATAAATAATATTTTAACTTATTAGAATCTACTTCAGAATTATACTATATTTAAATCTATCTACCTATCTAATCTAGAATCTATATACACTTTCTATAATAAATAGAAGCTTTTCTCCAGTAGAGCTCCACTCTTATTCCCTAACTTTTTGTGTTATTATTATCAGATATATTAAAGCTATGTATGTTACAAACCCAAATTATGCAGTGCTATAGTTATTATTTTATATAATATGCCTAAGAGATAAAAAGGGGAAAATGTATTCAAAGAGTTTTCTATATTCACTGTCTGATTCACCAGTTCTGGTTCTCTTCATTTCTTTCTGTGGGTGGGGTACCATCTGATTTCATTTTCTTACTCCAAGACAGTTTCCTTTCCTCTCCCCCTACGCCTCTGTGCTGTTATTGCCAAATATATTATACTTCCATATGTTACAGGTCCAGTAATACAATTTCATAGTTACTGTTCTATGCAATTTTTAAATTAGTTAATAAACAAAACATGTAATTATGCTTTCTTTTATAGCTACCTACATATGTTACAGGTCCAATAATATAATTTCATACATACTGCTCTATGCAATTTTTAAATTAGTTAATAAACAAAACATATAATTACACTTTCTTTTACAGTTACCTACATAATTACCTTTACCACATACTTCATTTTCCTATGTGAAATCAAATGACTCTCTGGCTTAATTTCGTTTCAGCATGAAGAACATCTTTTAGTATTGCTTCTAAGCCAAGCATGCTGGCAGTGAATTATCTCAGTTTTTCTTCATCTGGAAGTTCTCTATTTTGCCTCCATTTTTGAAAGATAGTTTTGCTGGATAGAGGATTCTTGGATGACAATCTTTTTTTTTCTTTCATCACATTGAATATATTATCCCATTTTCTACTGGACTCCATTGTTTCTGGAAAAAAGCCAACTGTTAACTTTACTGGGATTCACTTACATGTGTTGAGTCATTTTTCTTGCTGCTTTCAAGATTTTCTCTTTTTGATTATGAGGTGTCTGAGTGCGAGTATTTTTGTGTTTAACCTTTTTGAGGTTCATTGAGCTTTTTAAAGAGTAGGTTAATGTTTTGTTTTTATAAAATCTGGGAAATTTTCACTCATTACTTCTTTGAATATTTTTCTGCCTCTTCTCTGTCCTCTCCTTTTGACATTCCCATTACACATCTTTGGTGCAATTAATGCTGTCCCTCCCACACTTCTCTGAGAATCTGTCCATTTATTTTTTCTTCTGACTCCATAATCTCTGTTAATCTAGATTCAAGTCTGCTGATTTTTTCTCCTGCCAACAAAAATACACTGTTGGATCCCTCTAGTTCCTATCAGAATAGTTCATTTGTTCCTGCCGATTCCTTTTCCTAAGCCCAGCAGTCCCATTCTGCCCTCCAGAGGTGACCTAAGCCTGACTCCCAGGTACATCCCTCCTGGGAGATTTCAGGACCTTGTCTCTACCAGCTTTCTTGGAAGTGTGGTCAGCATCTTTGGATTCAAACTACAACCATCTACTGTCTGTGAGGCAAATGCCATTATTCCTGTCTTAAATAAATGAGAAAATTTAAACAAAGAATAGAACAGTAATTTGTCCAGAAAATAAAGGACTGGGTCCCAGTTCTTCAGAGTTTTAACCAAGCCAGTTATTAAGTGTGTATAAGAATCAATTAGGAATTTGTTTAAAATCTGCGAACACTACCACAATAGGCAACTAGTTAAGGTTCAAAAGCACTTAGGAGAGAGAAACAGCCTAGCCAGGCAGATCCAGATGCAGAAAATAAAAAGAAGAGAAAACACCCTCATTTTCCAATAGAGACATTGTCACTACACTGGAGTCAAAAGAAAGGACTCCAAGCTGGGACTTCATGACCAGAGAGTTTTTACCCAGTAAGAACCAAGGAAGAACATCATCCTAGTAAGAACACTATCCTGAATATGACTGACTTTCCCAACTCAAACCACTTTAAAGAAAAGCCTGACAATTAGAACATTTACCCATCATTAGCAGAAATGAGAATTTCACAGCAACCACTTTAGATCACATCTGGAGTCGGATGAGTCCCCGAATTATTATTATTATTTTAATGTTACACCCTATCTTATTCCAACAAGGCTTAAGATTATTTCTGGAATTTATTTTGGTACAAACATTTACCAAGTGTCTGTGATGGCAGGTTTTTTAAAATATAAATGAACAGAACAAGGGCCTGCCCCCAATGACTTAGAAACAGGGAGTTGAACACATTGGTTCAAACCTGGCCTGTGGAATCAGGCAGCCCTAGGTCCTTTCCATATCAAGGTGAAAACTTGGACTGGTTATTTGACCTCTTCAATTCTCACCTTATTTGTAAAACAGAGAAAACCGTATCTTCTACTTTACTGGACTTAAGTTGTGGGAATTAAGTTGCATAATTCTCAAAATGTTAAAGATGTGACTGTCCTCCAAAACTACACTGAACGTGACCCAAAGAGTTATTTACCTCACAAAGGGTCACAAAACTGATTCAGAGGAGTATGGGAGAGACTGGTACACAGAACAAATGAAAGAAAGTGCTAGAATAAGATTGCTAAATTATTTTCTTAACTGGCTCTATCCTATAGAGTAATATAACTTGATATTATGGGTTATCTTTTCTATGGAAATTATTTGCATCTCTGCCATCCGAAAAAATTATCTGAAATGTATCGTTCAGTTACAAGTTGGCATCTAATTCCATCTGGGCCTGAATCAACAGTAAATAGGAAGTAGTTAACCACTGTATGTAAAAGTAGATAAAAATCACATTTCTTCTGTAAGCACAGGGAACTATGCTCAATATCTTGTAATAACCTTTAATGAAAAAGAATAGGAAAACGAATATATGTATGTATGTGCATGGCTGGGACATGATGCTGTACACCAGAAATTGATACATTGTAACTGACTATTCTCTAATTTAAAAAAAGAAAGTAAATAGGAAGTCAAACAAGGATGTATTCCTAGAGAATTAGATAGTCCTTGGGTGGTCCTGTTAGACAATATTCCAGCATGAAAGGACACACAGTCATCATTTTGCCTAACTGTCAAGTCTGGGGTAATTTTTCTTAATACACCTAAAGTGTTTAGCACAGTCTGCTACATACGAAGTCCTGAAAATATGACAGCGTATTTATTATTTCTGTCTTTATAATCCTAGCTCTGCTGCATCTCAGCTGGGTGGACTTCTGCAGTGTTCGCTCTCTGCCTTAGTTTTTTCATCTATAAAACAGGGATAATGGTGTTTTCTCCCTCATGGGGCTGGCATGAGGATTAAGGAAGCATGAGGTATGCACAGAAACACTGAGTGTCTGGCACGTAGTAATCACTAAATACCTAAAAGTGAGTGCCGTCATTCTCCAGGACACTTGATATCACTCTCCAGCCAACACCTTCACAATATAAGGAAGTGAAAAGGGGGGGAAATTGCTGTGATGTGGGGTCGATGGGCACAGCCGGTCAGAGGATGCCCAACGACTTTTTGCAGCTTGAACTTGGACTAAAGAACAGGCTATTTTTAGCTGCGCTGGGAAACCAGCTCACCCTTGCCTTAAATATTATTAAAATGGACCCGTTCCAGAGTCCTGAAGGCAAAGATAAATTTCATACTCTTGTTTGTCTACTTTTTGCCCTCATCCTGACGCAGTAATAATATGCAGCACATATTCACAGGTTACTTTGGGATCTGCCCGATGCTTCTAGACCAAACCTAGGTCTCTTGTGACCATGATATCTTTCCTGGGGATGAAAATATGAATTACTTTTACTAAGAGCAGCTTCCTCTATGTTTCACTGCCTTATTTGATGTAGACCGGAAAGCAAATGTTATCACCCACCACACACTCTACACAATCATAGCCCAAACAGCCAGGAAGCTACACTATTTTCAGATTTTCCCTTCTATGTGAGGAGCCTCTGGAATATGCACAGAGAAGACAAATTATCCTCTTCCCAGCAATCTTTTCCCGGCACTGGCACTCTGGGGAACACACTGTAGACCAACGATCAACTTATGCTGGTGTAAATAATACACCCGCTTGAGCGTTGTGGGTTTCTCTTTTCCATGAGTCATTATATGAAGGATTATAAATACCCAGAACCCAGAGTCAGTCCAGCTATTTTCCCAAAGCACACAAATATTGATAAAAATAAGTTTAGTGGCAGTTCTAGTGGGTACAAGTTACTAGGTGGCCTCCTGGAGTCATGTCTTTCCCCTCCCAGGTTGTGGTTCCTACATTGGATGCAGTTCTATGAAGCCAGAGAGCTCAGCGCACCATGACCATCCAAGAAGACGTGCATTTTAACAAGCACTTTTCAAGAGCGCAATGGGCTATAATGCATCACCCTGTCAACAGGTGATTTATGTTAAAAGGTTATCACCACCTTTTCAGTGATTCATCCTTCCCTATTTGTTTATTCATTTGTTGACTGTCTCTGACAATAGAAGCAATATTACCAATTTCAGATAATCTGTATATCATGGAAAAGCACAAGGGAATAGCCAAAAATTCTGCACAATTCCACCACCCAAATATAATCCTGGCAACATGTTTTTGTTCTGTGTGCTTCGAGAGTCTTTCGTGAGAGAATGAGAAAGAGACAGATCAGACTTTCATACATTCATTTGTTCATATGTTTGCAACCTTCCTGGCAGGTAAGGGTTCACTGCAATTAACTAAGTCTGCATAATAAGCCACTTCCAAATTTAGTGGCTTTAAAAACACGGATATTTATTTTGCTCACAAATCTGCAACGTGGGCAGGGCTTGATGGGGACAGTTTGTCTGTGCTTGACTCAGTGGCTGTGGGTGGGGTGGGGGTGGGGCTCTAGCACGGTAGCTTCAGGTGGGTTGGACTTCCTACATGTCAACTTAGGGTTCCCGAAGCTTGTGTACTGTCTGGGGTGGGGGACACTGTGTCACCTTTTATGACTTAGCTTTGGAAGTACACAGCATCACTCCCACCACATTCTACTCCTTAAAAACAGGTCACTAGTGCCAGCCCATAATCACGGGGAAAGCAGCCTGGAATCCGTCTTTTTAGAGGGAGCGTCAAAGAGTGTTTGAGCATGTTTTAAAACCTCAAGGAACTTAGCAACGAAATGAATAGTTGAATAAATAAATAGGGAAGCATGAACCACTTCTGAGAAAGGCTGTGAAAATCTTTTAACACTAGTCAATTGTTACTACTGTGTGACATTATAACATATCTGATTCTTGAAATGTACCTATTAAAGAAACGCATACCATGTGTGGCAGTAAACACCTGCTGGCTGAATGGACTTAGCCAGTCATGAGTATTTTCCTTTATCAATGAGTATTTTTATAGCATACTTTTAAGGGTTGCATTGTAAGTTTATCATAATTTATTTAACTAATTTCCAGTCACGCAATGTTAGATATTTGGACCATTTACTTTGTTGTATAGATAACTCTAGGATTACGCTTTTCTGTTTTCTTTTGATAATTACATAAGCATAGAATTTCTGGATGAAAGGGATATATATTTTTAAGTTTTTGAAAAGCTACTGCAAAAAAATGGCCTAGATTTTTTAACACTAGACTCCAGTTTTTTACAAAATTTTACAAAATTGAGCAGAAGACAGAGATTTCCCACATGGTCCTACATTACCAACAGTTGGTACATTTGTTGTAATTGATGTACCTGCACTGACACATCATAATCACTCAGAGTCTACAGTTTACACCAGGGTTCATCCTTGGGGTTGCACATTCTATGGGTTTGCACAACTGTGTAATGATATATATATCCATCATTGTAAAATCACACAGAGTATTTTCAGGATAGTGACATGTATCCACCATTATAGTAACAGACAGAACAGTTTCACTGCCTTAAAATTTCTCTATTCTCTGCCTTTTCTCCATCCCTCCCACCAAACCCTGGCAACCACTGACATTTCTACTGTCTCCATGGGTTTGTGTTTTCCAGAACGTCATAAAGTTGGAATCAAAAAGTATGTAGACTTCTCAGAATGGCTTCTTTCACTTAGTAATATTTATTAATGTTTCCTTCATGTTGTTTCATGGCCTGATAGCTCATTTCTTTTCAGCACTAATTAATATTCCATCAATACCATATGCCTTGTCTGAATGTACCAGTTTATTTATCCATTTACCTAACTGAAGAACATTTTGGTTGCTTTCAGGTTTTGACAATTATGAGTAAAGATGCTTTAACATCTATGTGCAGGTTTTTGTGTGAATATAATTTCTCAGCTCCTTTGGCTGTCTACCAGGGAGCATGATTGCTGGGTCACACGATAAGCCAATGTTTCGTTTTCTGAGAAACTGTCTTCCAAAGTAACTGTATCACTTTGTATTCCCAGCAGTAATGAATAAGAGTTCCCGTTGCTCCATATCCTCACCAGCATTTGGTGCTGTCAGTATTCTGGATTTTGGTCATTCTAGTAGATGTGCTGTTGTCTCTTCTTGTTGCAATATACATTTCTCTAATGATGTAGGACAGGGAGCATTTTTTGATATGCTTATTTTCCATTTGTATATCTTCTTTGGTGAGATCTTTGGCCCATTTTTTAATCAGGTTGTTTTGTTTTTTTAATTGTTGACCTTTAAGAGTTCTTTGTATATTTTGGATAACAGTCCTCTTTCAGATGTGTCTTTTGAAAATATTTTCCCCCAGTCTGTGGCTTGCATTTTCATTCTCTTGACAGTGTCTTTTACAAAACAGAAGTTTTACTTTTAATGAAATCCAGCTTATTGATAATTTATTTTCATGGACCACACCTTTGGTATTGTTTCTAAACAGTCTGTGCCAAATCCAAAGTCATCCAGATTGTCACTGTTATCTTCTACAAGTTTTATAGTTTTGCATCATACATTTAGGTCTGTGGTCCATTTCAAGTTAACTTTGGTGAACAGTGTATCATCTGTGTCTAGATTCATGTGCTGTCCAGTTGTTCCAGTTCCGTTTGCTGAAGAAACTATTTTTCCTCCACTGTATTATTTTTGCTCCTTTGCCAAAATTAATCTGACTATATTTATGTGGGTCTACTTCTGGGCTTTCTGTTCTGTTCCGTTAATCTGTCTGTCTATTCTTTTGCCAATACAATACTGTCTTCATTATTTTAGCTTTACAGTAAGTTTTGAAGTCAGATAGTGTCAGCCCTCCAACTTTGTTCTTGCCCCTCAATATTGTTTTGGTTATTCTGAGTCTTTTGCCTGTCCATATAAACTTTAGAATCAATTTACTGATCTCCACATAACTCGCTGGTATCTTGATTGGGAATGCACTGAATCTATAAGCCACGCTGGAAAGAACTGACATCTTGACAACATTGAGTTTTCCTACCTGTTAATATGGTATATACCCACTTATTTAGTTCTTCTGATTTCTTTCATCAGAATTTTGTAGCCTTACTCATACAGAGCTTGTACATATTTTGTTACATTTGTATCTAAGTATTTTATACTTTGGAGTGCTAATGTAAATGGTATTACGTTTTAAAATTTCAAATTCCACTTGTTCATTGCTGGTATATAGGGAACCAATTGACTTTTGTGTGTTAACTTTGCATCCCACAAACTTGTTATAATCACTTATGAGTTTCAAAAGATTTTTTGTTAGTTCTTTCAGATTTTCTCCACAATCATGTCATTTGAAAACACACAGTTTTACTTCTTTCTTCCTAACCTGAATACATTGTCTCTCCTCTTCTTGTCTTACTGCATTAGCTAGCACTTCCAGTGTGATGCTGAAAGGCAGCAGTAAGAGGAGACATCCTTGCCTTATTCTTGCTCTTAGTGAGAAAGCTTTGAATGTCTCAACTTTATGTATAACATTCGTTGCAGGTTTTTTGTCAATATTCTTTATCAAGTTGAGGAAGTTCAAGTTCCTAGTTTACTGAGAGCTTTTTTTTTTAAATCATAAACAGGTGTTACATATTATCATATGCTTTTTCTAAATCTATTGATAAGAGCATGTGATTTTTCCTTCTTTAGTCTGTGAATGTGTTGGATTACATTAATTGATTTAAACTGCTGAACTAGCCTTGCGTACCCGGGATAAATCCCACTTGGTCCTGGTATCTAATTCTGTGTATACATTATTGCATTTGACTTGTTAATACTTCACTGAGGATATTTGCATCTATGTTCATGAGAGATATTGGTCTATAGTTTTCTTGTAATGCCTTTTTCTGCTTTTGATAGAAGGGTGATGCTGCATTAAGAAGCATGCCCTCTGCTTCTATCTTCTGAAAGAAACTATAGATAATTGGTATAATTTCTTCTTTAGATGTTTGGTGGAATTTACTCCAACTGAGACTGGTTATTTCTGTTTTGGAAGGTTATTAATTATTGATTCAATTTCTTTAATACATATAGGCCTGTTCAGACGGTATATTTCTTTTTTTTAACATTTTTTATTGATTTATAATCATTTTACAATGTGTCAAATTCCAGTGTTCAGCACAATTTTTCAGTCATTCATGGACATATACACACTCATTGTCACATTTTTTTCTCTGTGAGTTATCATAACATTTTGTGTATATTTCCCTGTGCTATACAGTGTAATCTTGTTTATCTATTCTACAATTTTGAAATCCCAGTCAGATGGTATATTTCTTCTGTGAGTTTTGGCAGACTGTGTAGTTCAAGGTATTGATCCATTTAGGTTATCAAAATCGTGGGCATAGAGTTGTTCGTGGTATTTCTTTATTATCCTTTTAACATCCATAGGATCCTTAGTAATGTGCCATCTTTCATTACTGATATTGGCAATTTTTGTTGTCTCTTTTATGGAGGCTTATCAATTTTATTGATCTTTTCAGAGCACCAGGCTTTGGCTTCATTGCTATTATTTGGGGGGAAATACTGTTAAGTGTTAGATCATTTACAAACAAGAAAAATAAGTTTTATAGTTTATTTTCATTTATTCCTTCTTCGACATTCTTTTTTGTATAGACCTGAGCTGCTAACCTATATCATTTTCTTTCTCTCTAAAGAACTTGACATTTCTTGCAAGGCAAGTCTACTGGCAATAAATTCCCTCAATTTTTGTTTGTCTGAAAAAGTCTTCATTTCTGCTTCACTTTTGAAGGATGACTTCACAGGGTACTGAATTCTAGGTTGGTTGGGGAAGGGTATCTCTCAACAATTTAAATATTTCACTCCAGTCTCTTCTTGCTTGCATGGTTTCTGAGGAGATGTCAGATGTAATTCGTATCTCCACTGCTCCATAGGTAAAGTGTTTTTCCCCTCTGGCTTCTTTCAGGATTTTCCCTTAATCTTCAATTTTCTGTAGTTTGAAAGTAATATGCCTTGTTGTAGGTTTGGGAGGTTTTGGCAGGGTTTGCAGGTTGGTTGGTTTGTTTCTGCATTTACCCTGCTTGGTATTCGCTAACCTTCCTGGTTCTGTGGTTTAGTGTCTGAGATTAATCTGGGGAAATTCTCAGTCATTACTGTTTCAAATATTATTTCTGCTCCTTTCTTTTTCTGGCGTTTCCATTATGCATATATTATACTTTTTGTTGTTGTTCCACAATTCTTGGATATTCTGCTCTGTTTTATTTTCCAGTCTTTATTCTCTTTGTTTTTTGGTTTGGGCATCCTATCACTATAACCTCAAGCTCTGAGATTCTTTCCTCAACTATGTCCAGTTTATTAAAAGCCCATTAAAGTACTCTTCATTCTTGTTACAGTGTTTTTTAATCTCTATCATTCCTTTATTTTTTTCTTAGAATTTTCATCTCTCTGCTTACATTGCCCTTTGTTCCTACACACTGTCTACTTTATCCATTAGAGCTCTTAGTATGTTAATCATAGTTCTTTTAAATTCCTAGTGTGATCATCCCAACATCTCTGCCTTATGTGAGGCTGGTTCTGATGCTTCTTCTGTCTCTTTAAACTAATGTCTTTTCATGTGTCTTGTCATTTTTTTCTTGATAGCCTAGCATGATGTACTGGGCGAAAGAAACTGTTGTAAATAGACCTTCAGTGATGTAGTAGTGAGGTATAGCGGAAAGGGAAGCATTCTATAATCCTTTAATTAAGTTTCAGTGTTGTGTTTACTTGGATCACGATTCCTGCTGATATCTAATGCATAAGCTGCAGAAAATGTAATTAAAAAATAACAGGATCCATGTCAAAATAATGTCTGTTCTGACATCACTTTTCAAACCAGTCATGCTTCTCAATCTAGCATTATTTTTATTCCTTTCCCTATTAACTTCTTTGCTGTGGACAATTTTTTAAAGTGTGCATAACAATTTCTCTTACTTACCTATGAATGATACTAAATATATAAGATTTTACCCTGTGCCTCTCAATTTGCTTCCATTCTTTGGAATGAATTCCTTCCTATTGATCTATTTCTAATTTTGTTTAAAAGTATGGCCTGGTCTTGATATGTACTATAAATGGCTTTTGTTGGAACTGAAAATTTTATTTTCCACCCCAGCTTTCCTCTAGCTCTGCTTTCAATTAAAGTTCAATTTCACTCCATTGTTGGCCATATTATGAGATGTACTATATAAAAATCTAATTTGCATATACCGAAACATTAGAAGCACACCAGAGGCACTTTTTATTTATTTGAATTCTAAAATGATTCCCTTAGCCCACATCTGGTAGAATCATGTAATGTTCTTTTTTTTTTTTTTTCTTATCCTCTGAAATTCTCCTGTGAGCTATTAGCTTTAGATTAAATCATCCTCAAAGGCTCTGAAAAGAACCTTATCAAAGAGTCAAACCTTTAGCATCATGCTTTGTTTTATTCACACATAAGAAGTCAATATTCACATGAACAATTTAGCTTTACTTATTTCTACAAGCACAATGGCCTATTTAGACTTAAGAAAGTGAGAAGGACCAGTGATTTCTTGGAATTCTCTCTCTCTCACACACACACACACCCCCAAGGTCCTGTATATATCCTTCTTTGGTTATGACCCCTATGGTTGCACAGAGCAAACTAATTTAACCAAGTGAAAATTCATGTAACCACAGAGTCCAAGGGCAGATTTTCAGGCGCTGATGGACCAAGGAGTCTGGCAACATTGTTAACATTATCAGGCCTCAGTCTCAATCTTAATCTCTCTCTAGTTCACTCTTGCACAAGCATTTCCCTGCATGGGGTCAGGGTGGCCACCAGGACCTTTGGCCTTATAGCCTGCCAGCCTTGTGACCACAGTGGGAAAGACCGTTTCTCCCTGAAAAGTTCCAACAAAAGTTCTGGATGGTGCTAATCAGGTGTTCATCCTTGAACCAACCCCTGTGGCGAAGGGGTGAACCTTGTCCATGGAACAAGTCAGGCCATGCATGTCTCCTGGCTCCAGGCTCACCCAAACACTTGGACCAAGAGGGGAGGAGGGGTGTTTCCATGGGAAAAAATCAAACTGATTGCCAGAAAATGGCACTGTACTGTGGGAGGTACACAAAATAAATATCCGCTAGAATCCCTAGATAGTTTGGAGAATCAAGCATCCCTCCAAACCAGATCTGACTCTCAGCCCTCTTACTCAACTTCTGTGCTTAAATAGACCACATGATTCAGTCCACTAATCAGGTCAGCGAAAAACCTTTGAAGACTTGCACTGTGTTGAAATATGGTGCCTCCAAGTATTTCTCTTTTCAAAGGGTAGGCTGTCATCACACATACCAACACGGTAGCCTACCATAGTCATCACAGTGATAAGCGGGTCAGCACCAATGAAAAAGAAGGGTTAATCATTCCAGTTCAAGTTAAAGCAACGTATTTATCTCATCCATCTTCCAGTAAGAAAAAAAATTGTGAAGCATAAACTCAATAGTACAAAGAGAATCGTAGGCAAGATGACAGCAAAAAGATCTCGGAAGCTGGAAAGCAGATGGACAAGACTTGTGAAAGGTGAAAATGAGGCCAGCAGTGAGTGTAGGATCTAGGAGCAAGTCAAATCAAAGCAGAATGGATGCAAGCTTGGGGCTTGGAGTGGAGTGGCGTGGACGTGGGGATGAGGACAGAAGAATCTGATCAAAGTTAGGTGGAGAAACAGATAGACATCCAGACCTTCTTTCCAATCCAGAGTAGCCTGGGGGCTGGCTTATAGCACACAGGTGGAAGACTGGAGGTGTCCTCTCTGGAGGGGTCCCCGAATATAGGGACACTAGGCAGGGCTGAAAAATGTGGTCCTTAGGAGAGGTCTTTACTGAAAGGAGAGTCTCCAGCACCTTTTCTCTCAAGACTTCTAAATTTGATTTGTATATATATATAACTTGTTAGAGTCAGTTTACAATGTGTCAATTTCTGGTGTACAGCATAATGCTTCAGTCATTTCTTTCACAAATGATAGATGCTGGAGAGGGTGTAGAGAAAAGGGAACCCTCTTGCACTGTTAGTGGGAATGTAGTTTGGTGCAGCTTTTATGGAAAACAGTATGTAGATTCCTCAAAGGACTAAAAATAAGACTTATCATTTGATCCAACAATCCCACTCCTGGGCATATATTCAAAATGATACACACACACCCCAATGTTCACAGCAGCACTATTTACAAAAGCCAAGATACCAGAGAAGCAGTCTAAATGTCCATTGACAGATGAATGGATAAAGATGTGGTATATATATATACACACACAACAGAATATTACTCAGCCACAAAAAAGAATGAAATAATGCCATTTGCAGCAACATGGATGGACCTAGATATGGTCATAAAAAGTGAAGTAAGTCAGAGAGAGAAAGACAAATACCATATGATATTACTTATATGTGAAATCTTAAAAAAAATGACACAAATGAACTTATTTACAAAACAGAAAGATGCTCACAGACATAGAAAACAAACTTATGGTTACCAAAGGGGAAGGTGGGGAGGGATATATTAGGAGTTTGGGATAAATAGGTACAAACTACTACATATAAAATAGATAAACAACAAGGTCCTACTGTAGAGCACAGGAAACTACATTCAGTATTTTGTAATAACCTATAATGAAAAAGAATATGAAAAAGAAAATATATATGTATAACTGAATCACTGTACTGCACACCAGAAACTAACACATTGTAGACTGACTATACTTCAACCACAAAAAAAGTTTAAAAAAAAATTTCTCTACCGAGCAAAACTTGAAATTCCAGAGTTCCACAGACTTCCTGAGGCCCATTTATGAAACCACTGGACACCCACATATCACAAGTTAAGAACTCTTACTTTGGAGGAAATAATAAATACACAGACACATGGAAGAGCTTCTCTGCTCACCCGAGGAGCATTCAAGGAACAGGCTGGGACTGCGGGCACCGGGGGCGCCATGACAGGTCACTCTCCCAACCAGATCTCAAGGAGAGCAAGACTGTGAACCTCTGAAATTATTTCCTACCCTCACTGGTTCTGAGACCAGAGAGCAGTGCTCCTCTCCTGCACTCAGTAGTTCTCTTCGTTTCCAGGGTGAAGGAGAGCGAACCTCGGAGATCTCACTGCACCCATCCCATGTCCACAAGTTTCCTCCCCACTACCAATGCTGCTTGTAGTCGGAAAGTGTGTGTTTGTGGTTTCATCTTCTGGACCCAATGGCCAGAAAAGGTGAAAGAAACCCAAAAGAGATTTTTTTTTCCCCCATTAAAAATGATGACGGCCCCATGAAATTTGGTACATGAATGTTTGCACTTAGCATAGAAAGTCTTCAAAATGCTACGAAGGCAAACCAGAATTGGCCAGGAAAGCATTTTTTCCAGATTTTTCAAGGGGGTCATTTTCAGGGGTCCGTTTTAGATTTGTGAGGCACGCTAGAAAAGACACACACAGGAAAAAAAAACCCACTATATTATGAAATATTAGGTTAAGTACTGGTTTAGAGTGGCTTTGAAACAACAAGTTTTCACATTGACTGGCTGTTGAATTAAGAGTTTACACCAATTGCTCCTTTTATTGAGCTGTAATCCACAAAGAGCCTGATGCCAAGTTAAAGAGAAGCCAAGTCACATTAGTTATCAAATACAGAAGATTTAAAGTGCTCTTTTTTGCATGCTGACAGGCATCCCTACCTGAGAGCAAGAAATTAAGGAAGATTTTGCCAGACGCTCACACAACAGAAAAGAAACTCCATTTACTTTTCAGCCTTTCTAGAACTGATCAATTGCAAAGCTACCCTGTCCATCCCAATTTTTTTTTTTGAGAAACATAAAAAGCTACTTCAGAAAGTACTGATTTTTACCATATTTGGGCCTGTATTCCATTGAATTTCACTAAAGCCTTCTCAGTTTCTTTGCTCTTTCCAACAAAAGCCCTTGTAAACAGGAATATTCCGTGAAATTATTTTTCACTATCAAGAGATGGCCCTTCCATGTTTTCCCACATTAAACAGAAACAAAGAATCCTAGAAGAATTAAAAACTAAGAAGAGTAAAATCCGAAAAAGAATATATTGATCGCATGCAACGAATCATAGGGATGTGATAACAGACACCTCAAATCGTTTAGCACAGAAGAGGAGACCCCTCCAACGGCAGTTTAAGGAGCCACACACCTGTAGTCAGCATGACCTTCAGAATTACAGCTCAGAACCCAGCCATGCCGCCTTGCCAGCCCGCCTCGCCAGCCCACGTGCCCTCAGTCAGAGGCAAAGCGGAAGCACATGTTTAATCCTGTCAGTCATCTTTTAACTGACCTCCCTCAGTACCAGAACCTGGTAATTGGCAAGTGGCTGTTTAACAGTATTTTTTTTAAAGTGGGCAATGGCGATTGGAAACATAAATGAAATCTTCCACTAATTCAGAAAAGTCCATTTGCACGAATGTCATTAGCATTTTACCACCAAGGCTTTTTCTCTACTTGTTTACTGGTTTGCTAACTGGAAGATGGATCGAGGCCGTCAAACCTTTCAGAGTTAGAACTCGCTCCTGGATGGCCTCATCAGGACAGAAACTTACTTCAGCTCTGTAATCCCAGTCTTTTTGTGTCCTGCCTAGGGCCCCCATCCTTCAAATGTTTCAGGCTTCTTGTGGCTTCTGGACCCACACTCATCCACCTAGAAAAAAGTCAAGAACTCTATTTACCTTTCTTCTCTTCCAACAGCCTCCCCCTGATGGTCCTCTAAGGGCATAGCTGAAGTTCTTGGTTGCCCACACCAAACCCCAGTTTTATCTGGATCACCTGCTTCCTCCAAAGAGCCGAAGGCTTCACCAACCTTCCACGGCAGTCCCACCCCCTTGTTACTGATTGGTGTAGAAGTAGTCCTCTGATGCCCTTTTGACCTCTCACTTGCCAAGAGGTCTCCTTGTACCCGGGAAAGATACACTCTTCCAATACATACAGGAAAAAAGGACCCACAACCCTCTGGGTCATCCTGGAGCTGATACCTCGGATTGTCGTAGCCTCTCGTTACCCTCCACAAAGGTAAGGCCAAGAGGGTCACTGAGAAGCAAATCAGAGCTTAACAAACAGCACCTGCAATCTGCCCGCCCTCAGGGCATCTTGTGAAGGGAATGGATGAATCCCCAGTTGTTCAAGCCAGCTGGGTCGTGGTGCTCAGCTCCCTTCAGCAGACAGCAGCCGAACATATTCTGAGGGTAAATCTGGGGGACCTTTACCCAGAGGATATTCCTTCTTTGGTCTTTGTTCTTCATTAATATTCTCAAAAATTCCACCCCCAGGGTATCATAAGCAGTTAAATAAACCACAGAGGAAAACATCTCTAGGTCAGAACACTCATAAAATTTCCCTTCGTATCATCTGAAATAGACCAGATTTTCAAAAGGAAAAAAAAAAAATCTCAGTGTGTATGACTGGGAAAAGCTGGGAAAGTAAGCTGTACTAATTACTAATGATGTAAAGTAGCCCCTCTAGGGGGTGAGCTTGCAGGTAATAATATTTCATCTACACTTACATTCACGTTGGGACTTACAGGAAAAAAGTGAAAGTGCAACAGGGAGAGCTTAGTGGCAGAGTGTACGCTTAGCATGCACGAGGTCCTGGGTTCGATCCCCAGTCCCTCCATTAAATAAACCTAATTACCTCCCCCCTCAAAAAATAAAAAATAAATTTAAAAAACTTTTAAGGAAAAAAGGTGACAACTTAAAAACATAAATAAAAGAGAACTATCCAGAAGTCACAGAATTCAGGATAAAGTAAGGAGGCATACATTTAAAAAGAAAAAACAGCAAATATAACAAAAGGATACAGTCCTCCCCAACCAAGAGAGCTTCATACCGTTTGCTGGGGAGCTTTCATTTCTAAATAAGTCGTATTGGAAAGTCACCAATGGAAAAGGGCCAACAACCGCTTAATGACCAGTTGTAGATTATTAGCATTAAAATCCACAACTCATGCTTCTTCAAGTGGGCTCCTGAACATCGTGGGGGACTCTGCAGAGAGCTAGATCCCCCAGCTTACACGGGCAGCAGGCTCTTGGAAGGATGTACACGTGGAGCAAGAGCGACGCCCGGGTGCCGTGGGCTTCAGCTCGCTGCTGGGGTGACACAGCACACCCAGGGAGGAACAGAGGCCCAGCCAGCTCCCTGCCCTTCCCTGGAACATCTGGGTGAGTCCCACGCTGCTTTCTTTTGAACAGATGGAACTGATTCTTTAAGTGGAACTGACAGAGTCAAAGATGGAGTCTAATGTGGTAAGAAGCTGTTAAGAGATTAGCGCTGGCTTTTGGTGGAAAAACAATGAGGCCGAATTACAGACACATCTGCCACACACTCAGCAAACCATCAGAGGAAGCCAGAATTTCCTCCCATTTGGCTTCTTGGACCCTTTTCAATTTTCAAATAGAATATAGTGTCCTAGTTATTCCCTACATGCATTTTCTTTAAATAAACCCGGAACAAACTTAGAAGGCCTGACAGTGATTCCTAGAGGAACTCTCTTTATTTTTTTCCAACCACTTACCCAGCAGGGAGTCAGAGTCACACCCTCTATTTCTGTAGTGCTTTACAGCTTTCAAAATTCTTCAAAGGGCGTTCATCTGATAAAGAACAACAAGCTTCAGCTCTTTAACGTCTCTGCATAGAGCAATGCTGCAAAGCCAGGGCGTACATTCTTGTCTGCTGTCCCGTTCATTCATTCATTCAGTAAACATTGCCTACGACGCTCCAGACACAGTTCTAAACCCTGGGAACACAGCAGTGGGAAAAGAAATAGACAAAACCCCTGACCCCCTGTCACTGACATCTTCATCAACACAACATGACTGTTTTACATACTTCTGGTCAGTTATGGGCCCACAGATAGCAAATGGCTTAGTTTTCCTCTGTGCCGCATTAAGTATGAAAGGGGGTTTAAATAATTTTTTGAAGGCACAAGACCCCAAAACTGATATATCGAGAAGGATGAGCTCTCAACACTATGGGGAAAGCTTATTAATTCATGAGGGAATAAAAAAATCCAGCTCCTTTGAAGTATTTCTCAAGTAGGAGAGCAGATTTCCCATTCATCATCAATCTGGCAAAGAACAAGGAACATCCCAGGACTTCTTACAGCCATTCATCACACATAGATTTGCAGCCCAGACTGCATTTGTCTTCACTTGAATACGTACATCAACTCTTAGACATTAGTAAAATCATCTAAATTTTCTAGACTAAGCCCACACACCACACACACGTGCTCACATCTCGGAAAAGCAAAGTGAAGTTTGCTGTCAGCATTCTATAAGTTAATAATACGATATGCTTAAAACAGCACCTGGCAAAGAACAAGCATTCAAGAAATGTTACCTAGTATTATTATTTCACCACATTTAAAGATGAGAAAACGGAAGTCCGGAGAGGGAACTTGCCCAAGGTGCAAAGCTGGCAGGTGACTGAAGAGGGACCTGGTCCTTCTGGGGCTACTCCTGTCCAGTCCATCCTGCACACTGTGGAATCAGGTGGCCATATCATCTTAAGGAACAAGAATGGAGCAGGTAATCCAGCATCCATTAGTCATAAGCCTAACCCCTTGCTCCTTTAGAAAGGGGACAATAGGGTTCTGGAAATATCAGGCATAAGATCCTCCTTTTAGGGGAGAAGGGCCAAGGTCACAGTGACCAATGGGTCTGGGGAGGGTGACGTTCTCCCCTGGGGAGCCAGGACAAGTCTAAGGGAAACACTAGAGACAGACCTGCCAGCTTTGTGACTTGCCTGGGGATTTCACTTTTTCTGAAACTTACCAGACAAATGTCCTGGAAATGAGACAAAAACAAGGAGACAAGGAGGAAACATCGCAGCTATGAAACTCCTGATGTTTGGGAACCTCTTCACGCCCGGGTACTGGAAACCTGTCTCTGGAAGGTCTCTGGGAATGGGCACAGCTGGTGAGGGGGGAAGAGAAATAAGAGTCAAAGCTTCAGGGGAAAATCTGTCCTTCAGTTCCAATTGGTCATCTAAACATTTGATCTACGTTAGCCCTCTTCTCACCCTTCATATGGCTCCGTACTGCTAAACTTTTGTCAACACTGCTGACCTTGCTCAAGCACCATTCTCCCAGATTTGCTTTAATTACTGAAACACTTACCCAGTGGAATAGAGGCATGGCTAGTTAGCATTTCTAATTTTTTAGACCTACCCTGCTGGAGAATAGAAGGGACCTTGAGGGGGATGCATTTTTAGTTTAAAGGCATCTATCCCTTCCGAGGCTCAGTGATAGGGGGTTCATCACCCAAGGACACAGACTCTGTGCTACAACTGCCCACCATAAAGCCTACTGGGAGAGTATCTTCCCTGTCTGCAGCTGGCTCTGGGGGTTATAGGAAGAAAGGACTCTAACTCCAGTCTGCTGCATCTTTGGGACTATCGGAACCTCTTCACCCTGGAGGGGCTGTCAGACCTGGAACCACCTCCTGGAATGGTCCCTGCAGAGTGAGGATCAAAGTTTCATCTGCATGTGTGGTCTGACCATTGTCGCCCTGTACGTTCAGTCTCTCGTTTTCACCCTTGGTGGGGGGCTGCTACAGCCCTCCAAACACTGAAGGCTCACCCCTCTCATGCTGCTGCTTGTAAGTGGTTTCAATTTGTCTGAAAGCTGGATACTAGATAAGTTCTGGCTTTAGTTACAAAACCCAAAGGACGCTGGAGAGCCAGGCACGTGTGCCAAGCCACTCTGACCATGATCATTGAGGACCTGGTTTGCAACTATAATCCTTACAGTTTTAGAAAGGAATGTCACTAAGAGGCCAGAAAGAATCATCTGGTGTCACATGTGGTGGATTTATTGGTTAAAAAAAAAAAGTCTAATGATAAGAGAATTATGAACTCTTTGTGACTTAAAAGATGCAAAATCATCAAGCATCCTTCAGATGACAAAAAGCATATACAAAAGTTTAAGAGATTCTGTTGCCCTCTGTAAGTACCCCCATGAGCCCAGGGAAGACTTTGGACCCTTGAGAGAACTGTGTCGAGGAGATAATCCTCCGGGGACAGGAGGTGACAGATGTACTGAACCCTCCTTGAGAACTGCTTTTCCTCCAGCAGCACCAAGTCACGGAATAACGGAGCCGTGCGCCTTGGCAAAGCCCCTTGACTCACGCTAGTCCTCAAGTTCAAAAGAAGGTTAAGAGTCGTATAGTGCGCACAACCCATTACAGGCTATTTGTGGAAAAGCCTAATGTGTATTTTCCTTAAAGGACGAACATATGTTGAGGAGATGAAGTTGGCCATCTGCTGTTTAAAGGATCCACATCATAAACAAAGCGAGGAAGGGCAAAAGGACAGTTTCACAAACAAGTATTTGACTCAAGGGGAGACGTGCTGAGAGGACAGATGAAAATGATCTACGTGGAGCACTGAGTGAGGTCACAGTGCCCAAGGTGAAAGGAAAGTCCCGCCTGCTCCAGCGATGCGTTCACTTCCCTGCCGACCACAAGCCTACCCAGTAAGCCATGAAATTGCATCTGGAGGCAAACTGTGGCCAATTCCAGGAAGATCATTTATCACTTTCAGGACTGGCTTTTAAAAATTAAAAATAGGAAAGACTCCCTGAAAAACTAGATACTTCATGGTGGGACGAGTTTCACTGGAAGAAGAAAGAAGCTGCATTTAACTTGCTAGTTACAGAACTAGAGCTGATGTGAGGATTATCTAAAAGGACCTCCAAATATGTTAGTTGACCCCCTCCCCCAATGTTTTCAGATCCTGGCCTTCTGCACCCAGGGGCTACCTGGTGAGTGCTGTGAGGTGTTTCCGTACCTTCCAGAAAGAATGACACCCAGTCAGACTATCTCTGCTTCCTGATGGCATCTTCCTTGAACCCGCACCAAAATCCCCTACCACCAGCCCAAATCCCATAATAAGTGATTTCTAAACCCCCTTACTGAGATATCCCATCATGCCCTGTGGAGTGAAGCCGCCCTCGCTGGAAAGAACTGGTAAGTGCAAACTTTCTCCCACTGCAGGTGGATTTCTGGCCATCTCTGACTGGAGGGCACTAGCAGTGTAATAACAGACCAAAGTGCTGGTACCATCTTACAGTTCAAACGGAGGCAGGCAGCTCGCTTGCACTGTGTACATACGTATCACCCAAAAGCTAGCTAATATGGGAAGCCCAGCCAAATTTCTCTTTTAAGATTTATCCTGAATCATTCTTTAAAACGGTATCAAAAATCTCTAGTCAATGTATATTTGTAGCTTGTTTCCCCGTCTCTATGTCTAAGGAGGATTCTAGGTCATCCTTCCTCTCTGCACACGTTTCAGAGTAGGAGAGATGCTGACGGGCTTGTGGCTCAGCTCTGGGCCTTAGATGGTTCAATCCGGGCAGTGATGAGAACCACAAAGCAAATGATACTCGTGGGAGGTGAAATTAACCCGGGTGATCAATCAACCCAGGGGCTGGAAAATGGAGGCGGGAAGAGAGTCTGCATCAGTGGGGTTTAGAAGGGCCAATTTTGGAGGTGACTTTGGAGTCAGGAAAGTTAAGACTTTGAAGCAGCTGCAGTTGTGGAGAACTCAGATGTGTAAATGATGAGGGAAAATAAGTTTAAAGAAACGTTCCTGTGTTTTTATAAAATACCACCCACCCCTCCACCATCTCTCCCCGTTTGCCTTCTTAAAAATTATAAAAAACCTGGTCTTCTGGAGATTTAGAGAACAAACTAGTGGTTATCAGAGGGGAGAAGGAAGGGGGAGGGGCAAGGAAGGGGGAGAGGATTAAGAGATTTAAACTATTATGTATAAAATAAGCTACAAGGATGTATTACACAACACCGGGAAGCTAGGCAATATTTTATGATAACTATAAATGGAGTATAAAATTTTGAATTACTAGATTGCACACCTGTAACATACAATACTGCTCGGCAACTATACCTCAACAAAAAAGAAATTACATTGTGTGAAGCGCCCATGGGCGGCTGGACGCGGCGCTCGGGCTCAAGCTCGTCCCTCCCGAGACCACCACGGCTGTCGTCCCTCCGTCCTTGTCCAGTCATCTCAGGGGCCCTCCGGACCCCCGTCAACTGTACGGTAGCGATGACTCGAGGGCAGGTAAGCAAGCGACGGAGTTGGGAAGGGGCGTCTTCTCCTGGTGCCTTCCCGTGCAGCACGCCGTGATGACGTGGCGAGGGCGGGCTGGGGGCGGGGCGTAGCGCTCCGTGATGACGTATCGCCGGCGTGCTGGGTGGGGCGTAGCGCTCCGTGATGACGTGGTGCGGGCAGGCTAGGGGCGGGGCGCAGAGCCGGGGGGAAGCCGGATGAGGCTGGGGGCGGTCAAAATGGGAGTGGTGAGCATGATAAATGTGTGAAGCCTCTCAGCCATTGCTGACCCACCGTGGGCGCTCAGGGAAAGGTGCTGCTTGCTGTTAGGAGTCGCTCAGCCACGGAGCCGGGCTAGTCCCGGGCCGCTAGCTGTGTGGCCACTTAAGCTCTCTGGCTTAGGATGGGCCCCTGACTCGGCGCACGCGCGGTCCCCTGAAAGGCTTTGTTAAATGGAGGAACAGATTCCACTTTGGGAGGAGCAAGTCACCCAGGGCTGCAGGCCGAGCTTGGCCGAGAGAGAGAGAGAGAGAGAAGAGATGAGTGAAAGGAAGGCCCACGGACAACCTCATGGTCCCACACTGGCCTTCTGACCTTCTTGATGGCCACCATTCCTGCCCCACCCCTTCTTCCCCTTTCTGTCCTAAACATGTCTTTTGTCCCTTGGAAGAGCATCCCCAATTTACATCAACTGAAACAGAAGGAAAAAAGGAAAGAAGGAAAGAAAAGAAAGAAAAAGAAAAAGAAAGAAAAAGAGAAAGAAAGAAAGAGGAAGGAAAAGAGAGAGGAATGGAGGGAGGAAGAAAGAAAGACATTATTAAAAATTTTAAAAATAAAAAGCAACTTTCTCTTTTGGGACAGATGGTGGGAAAGGTTTCACTTTCTTTTAATTGCTGTTGGTGGTGTTTTGTTTTATTTTGTTTTAATCCTCCCCTCCCCACCAGTGACTGTGCCATAGGACAGCTCAGCCTTACACAAATTATATTGAAAAGTGGGCTCAATCATAAAAAAAGAATAAAATAATGTTGTTTGCAGCAACATGGATGGACCCAGAGATGACTGTACTGAGTGAAGTAAGTCAGACAGAGACAGACAAATACCATATTTCTATGTGGAATCTTAAAAAATGATACAAATGAACTTATCTACAAAAGAGAAACAGACTCACAGACATAGAAAACAAACATGGTTACCTGCGGAGGAAGGGGGTGGGGAGGGATGAATAAGGAGTTCTAAATTTTTCTTTTTCTTTCTGGCTTACTTCACTTAGAAATATGATCTCCAGGCCCATCTATGTTGCTGCAAATGGCATTATTTTATCCTTTTTTATGGCTGAGTAGTATTCCATTGTGTATATATACCACATTCTTCTTTATCCAGTCATCTGTCGATGGGCATTTGGGTTGTTTCCATGTCTTGGCTGTTGTAAATAGTGCTGCTGTGAACATTGGCATGCATGTAGTTTTTCAAATTAGAATTCCCTCTGGATATATACCCATGAGTGGGATTGCTGGATCATAGCGTAAGTCTATTTTTAGTTTTTTGAGGAATCTCCATACTGTTTTCTATAGTGGCTGCACAAAACTACATTCCCACCAACAGTGTAGGAGAGTTCCCTTTTCTCCACACCCTCTGCAGCATTTGTTTCTGGATATTTTAATGATGGCCATTCTGACTGGTGCGAGGTGATATCTCATTGTGCTTTTGATTTGCATTTCTCTGATAATTAGCGATATTGAGCCACATGAGAGCGGTTTTCCTGCACAACTGGTACTTCACCCTCTTTACTTCTCCAAAGAGGCAGAGTAACAGCAAACACTTAGACTTACTGGGCATCTGGGAAACAGCTAAGTGCTGTTCATATATTGAGTTGCTGAATCCTTATACTAACTCCACAAGGTCTGTGTCACAGCATCGAGGGGTCAGGAAACCTGCCTGGGGTCACAAAACCCACATGTGGCAGCAGCAGGGTCTGACCTTTGACCCACACCATCCAGTGCCAGTGCCCCGGCCAGGAGCCCTTGGGCCAGGCTGCCTGCATGTGGCAAGACATCAGGAAGTGTTTTCCGAGTCAAAGAATGAATGAACACTCAACAAAACAAATGCAAGGCAACCTATCTGGTGTGCAGTTAGCCAACCCAGCCACAGTGGTTGGCTTATCTGACATCCAGTTGCCTCAAATTCACCGCATTGGGAAGAATTTTTAGGCAGTCATCGCTCACTTTTTTCATTCATCCAACATTTTCTGCAGACTGTGCCAGGCTCAGGGCTGGAAGCACATGAGTTTGTGCCCTTGAGAGTCCACATCCTTCTGTGAGAGGAGCTTGCAGGTGCTCACCATTTGCATTGGGGGTGGGGAGTGTAGAAATACAAAACTAGCTGAAGTGTTGGCTTTTTCCCTGCTGAGCCATGACTGAGGAGTGGTTCAGTCCAGGGTGAGTCTCCCCTCCCCAGCTGGCACTTCCTGGAGACATTTTTGGTGTCACAACTTGGTGGTGCTGCATCAGGGTGGGTGGGACCAGGGAAGCTACCAAACATCCCACGGTGCCCAGGACAGGACAGGCTCCATGGCAAAGAGTTATATTGCCTCCCAAATGTGCCAAGATCGAGAAACCTGGTACCAAGTCCTGGAAACCTAATACACACTCCAGTGATTACAGACAACAAAATGGCACTATAAACACTCAACTTTGGTGGGGAGGGTACAGCTCAGTGGTAGAGCGTATGCTCAGCATGCATGAGGTCCTGGGTTCAATCCCTAATACTTCCATTAAAATAAATAAGTAAATAAACCTAATTACCTCCCCCTCAAAACAAACATTCAAGAAAACAAGCAAACAATAAATAAAATTTTTAAAAATTCAACTTGCTAAGAGACTAGACCTTAGTTGTTTCCAACACTAGAAGAAATGAGAACCATATGACGTTATAAAGGTGTTAAGTGATGCTGCAATTGTCATAGAAATACATCAGATCAATATGTTGTACACCTTAAACTTTCACAAGGTCGTGTATCAAATATAACTCAATTTTTTAAAATCAAAGATGAACCAAAAAAAAAAAAACCTCTCATTTAAAAGGGGGCTTCTCAGACTCCTTAGGGAAAAGGCCTGAGTAACACTGAGGAAAATAAACCGCAGCACTGATAAGGAAATAAACAAAGCAGCCACAGCAAAATAAAATCCAGTTTAAAATACACCTTGAATCTGCAGTCTTGGCAAGTTAATCTTATCACTGGGAATTGGGCAAGTGCTGTCCATCAGGCTCTCGGGCTGGAAGGAGGGAGATTCAATTTCCAGCCACCCCCAGAAGTGCCCTCGGGAAGCTCTGTTAGCTCGCCTGCGTGCCACAGGGCGGAGGTTTTAAAAGGAGAAACTGCTTCGTGGGAGGTGGAACAGACTTCTAAACCTGAGGTGGACAGGACACCTGGCTCAGAACACCCATCCTATTTCAGAGGTTAAAGATGGACCCAGAGACCAACCTGCAGACCAGGCCTCTGGAGAAGGGAGACATGGTGACTGACCCTTTCCTGACTGCACAGGACGCCCCCAGCATGGGCTGCTCTTGGGGCTCAAGGTGGAGGTCCTTACCCCCTAAATACTCCCACCCAACCCTCCAGGAGAGGATGCAGTCACTCACACAGGACAAAAGGGGGTAACAGACAGAACAGCATTAGCATCCCTGCATCCAGATCCCAGCTCTATTCAGTATCTTGTAGTGACTCACGGTGGAAAAGAGTATGACAATGAATATATGTGTGTTCATGTATGACTGAAGCATCGTGCTGGGCACCAGAAACAGACACAACACTGTAAACTGACTATACTTCAATAAAAAAAATATACAAAGAGATTAGTAAACATCTCCCTTCACACCTTTTGCTCTGTTTAGACCTGTCTACATCCCCCTCACAGCTCAAAAGCATGAAAACGTTGTCCTTCTTGAGCATTTTCATCTCTGATTGCCCCTACTTGGACCTCTGTTCCTTAAAATAATTCTATCCACAACCTCATCACTGCATCTGTCCCTCCCGATGCTAATCCATACAGATACACAGCATTTTCCAAAATGTGAACTTCGGGGGAAACACAGGATTAAACAACGTTCAACAGAAGTGAGATGTTTCATTTTAGCAGGATGCCGCAAAACTTTGGTTATGCATCACATTATGAGTCTCCAAGAGGGAACTCTAAACTTGCAGTATATTTTTCAAAGCTGTTGGAACTTTGGAACGCCCCTTTTCCTGGAGTATCTCTGGGTCCCAGTGGTCTGCAGATCACACGTTTGGAAATGCTACTGAAAGGGCTTGATGGAAATGAAATGGCTTCATTGCTAGAGAGGGAGCATCTTGGAGACTGTATCTCCAATAATCTCACATTGTCCGTTGATGTTGATCTGGAGTTTCAGTATGATACAACACTTAAACTTGAGCATGAAATTATCGGAGCTAAATGTGCCTATTGTACCCACTTAATTATATTATGATAAAAACATTTTGGCAACATCACAGCTAAAATAACTTCATAGACAGCAAAATCTGAATAACCTAAATTTCCCAGCATACCAAGTACCTGACTATATTGAGTCTTCCAGTTAATTTTAGCATAAAAATATTTATACTTTAGGCATAAAAATATTTTTACTATGTATAAAATCTTAAAGGTCTACTTAAAACATGTTTTTATGATTTGAACTATTTATTTATGCAGGATGTTTGTTTTATTCAGTGATAATTATACAGTCCTACAAAAGTGCAGGGTTCTGAGGGTTTGGCTTGACTCTTTCCTGATCCCCAACATATCCTAGAAGCTTTTTTTTTTTTTAAATCAACAAAAGCTAGTTTTCTGGACATTTGTGTTGCATCTCAGCATTTCTGGCAGGCTAATAATTCCCAGAACACCCGTATCCTATTGCTAATGAACCTGCAACATTGACCATCTTTAGATAAAGCAACTCTCTGTGTCACATAGACCTCCTTTTCTGACACTCCCCCACCAAAACCCCAGCCGCAGACAATTGGACCAGGCTGGGTAGCTCACCCAAGCTTCGCCAATCAGATTCCTTTTCATCAAAATTTGAAAATGGAAACTCAAAGTTGGAGTTGGTTGGACAATGGTGAGCACCTGCACTAAAGTAATATTTATTTTGGATCAAGGGATGCTGAAGTCACAAGCCAAATGACTCATCTATCAGGACACAGATTCAACCACTGGAATAAAGACAAAAATAAAATTGACTTAAACAAGATAAGAGATCATGCTTTTCTTTCCAGGTAATTTATTTTCTCTCTCAGGTAACAATCTGAACAGAAACTGTCCAAACTTGATATCGCAACTCCTCTTTGGCAGGGACCCAGGCTCTTCTGAATTTGTGGCCATCCATCCTTAGAGTCACATCACTGCCATATCCGTGATCAAGGCAGGATGGAGAAAGGAACATGCCCCTTTTCTCTAATCACAAAGTTGCAGACAGGGCTTCCACATCAAACCAGAACTTGGTCATGTGGCCACACCTGGGTATTAGAGAACAAGTAGTTATCTCTGTTTCAGGCTGGGAGAAAGGTGAGAAGGGAGGTGCTCAAAGAGAATCAGGAGCCAGGAATCTACATGCAGTAAGAAGCAGAAATGACACACAGAGAGAGACAGATGGAATCAGAGGACCAGGGAGTGGCTGTCTGTGACTTCCCAAGTCCTAGACATCTGTCTGTCCTTACTGAGATGGAAACCAGGTTCTGTGAAATTCTTCTGTAGCCTTTTGACCAGCCCCGTTGTTTCTAGAGCTAGATTGGGTCAGTTTATGTTTGTTGCAACTGAGACCTGCAGATAACATTCATTGCACTTACTGAGCACTTTGGGCTGAGTCACTAAAGCGAGGCAGGATCTGTGTGACCTGCGAGGAAGCTCAGCTGGAGGCAGGGACTCCATGCCTGGGGACACAGAGAGAAGTGGGTGGGTTGGTCTCACCGGAGTGGTTCAGTGTCTATCAGGCACAGGGATGGTAGATTCCGGAGGAGGCAGGAAGGCTGGCAGGTGGAAGGCAGTGAGTAACATCAGTAGAGATCCTGAACACTGATGAGGTCAAGGCACAGAGAAGGGCTGTAAAAGACTGCATGTTCTGTCCTCCCCAAATTCACCTGCCGAAACCCTAATCCCAATGTGATGGGAGTAGGAGAGGGAGGCCTTTGGGGTGATTAGGTCAGGAGAGTGGGACCCTCATGATGGGATTAGTGCCCTTATAAGACACCCAAGAAAGCTTGCTTCTCTGCTTCCCATCAGGGGAAGATACAAGGAGAAGGCAACCATCTGTGGATCAGAAGGTGGGCTCTCAGCGAGAACTAAATCTGCTGGCACCTTGATCTTGGACTCCTCAGCCTTCAGAACTATGAGAAATAAAGATCTGTTGTTTAAGCCACTTAGTCTGCTAGTTTGTTTCAGCTGCCTAAGCTGACTAACCTCCCAAAGACATGCAGAGTCTAAACAATCCTTTTCTCCTTCCAGGGAAAGGGAGTTGAAGGGCTCCAGCGAGCACGTAAATTACATCTTGACTAATTACATTTTTTGCTGAGTCATGTTGACCTCCGATTACTGGAAGAGCTCTGGCCGGTTGACTTGTTCGCTAGAGACGTAGCTATCACCACACCTTCTGACCTCATATGGCCCAAGCAGCCCGAATCAGGGCTGCTGTTGGGACTTAAAGCAAAGATGACGTCCACAAAGCAGCCCCTGTGACTGCAGAAGGGAAACCATTGAGAGAAACCAGTAAGTAATCCACACACGCGCTAATTCATATGAAGTAGAAAGCATTTAATATGCTGAAGTCACAGATTCTAGAGGTGGTACACCTGAAAGCAATCGTGGGCACTGACCTCAGAGCCAGGAATTCTGAAGTCCTCAAGGAGAGGTAAACCGACTTACTTTCAAAGCGCTCCGATTGTCAATCTTCCTCGGTAGGGTCCGGCCATCCAAGAAGGCTGCGGTCTTGCTCCCATTACATCCGCTGCTCAGCGAGTCCCTGCTTCTCTCACACGACTATCCAATCCTCTTAATTAGAGGACTTCATTAGTAACTGCCTCGCCCCGCCCCCCCAGCCGCTGGTTTCCCTGGTAACTGATGAGCCAACCGGACGTCAGTTCCGCCTATACGTGGACACCTCCTCCCCAGGTGGTGAAGGCTGCTATCGCGTCTGTCCTGCGGCTGCCGCACGCGATGGGGGGCCGCTCCAGGATCCTCCTTCAGACACGTAAGATACCCCCATTTATTAAACCACTGATGTCTCTGACGCTCCCTCCTGGCTCTTCCTTCCGCCTCAAGACCGGGCAACTACAAGACTTGCGAGCCTGCAGGGTGCAGACCAACATCCCCCCTGTGTTATTTCTACCCATTTTCCTGCTAGACTCGAAGTTTCTTGCCTTTGCAGCTGCGTGTGTGTCTTTACCGCAGCAAATGCCAGTTGGATGTATTTAGAAATAGGTAATTTTTAGTTGAATTCTAGAATCATAGGCTTCAGGTTCCACAGTTTTTTCCAACAAGCCTTGGACCTAATATTTGACAATGTGTATTCCTGCCTGTAAGAGGGGTTCAAGGCGGGGTAGGAAAGATATTTACTTCTACTCTGTTCCTGAAGACTCAAGAGATATGAAAGATCAAAAGCGGTGCACTCCTTTTACGCCTGCAGTTGGGAGGGGGACTTGTGATTAAATCATAGAAGAAGCCTGGGGGCCAAAGATAATTAGCAGAGGATCAGACCTTGGAGAGGCAACTGGGGTAACCCCCAGAGAGAGCCCACGCTAGGATGCTTTCGAGGGATGAGTTAAGGTTTATTAATACCAGTCATTAATTAATTTATTAATGCCATTCGATAATTAATCATCCCCAAAATTTAGGTGAGTAGTTCTCAACTGGATCGCACATTGGAATCCTGATGCCTAGGCTACAGTTGGGCCAATTGAGTAAAAGCCTCTGGGGGTGGAACCCAGGTGTTAGTCTTTAAAACTGTCTCCAGCTGATTCCAAAGTGCAGCCGATAATTGAGAACCACTGATGTAGGCAGTTTGGAGAAAGGTTGAGAAGATCAGGACATGTTTTTTCAAGCATTATTAAGTGAGTTTCAGAACTCAAGAGTCGGAAGGTGGAAGTATTGATCATCTTCAAGGGATGGTGCCCAGGTCCAGGTGAGACCTAGCAAGCCCCTTGGAGCGGCAGGTAACAAAACATCAAGCAGGGAGCAGGAATGTCTCAGCCGTTTAGGTTGTTTAAACAAAGGAGGTGTTCAGCAGACCCAGAATTTATTGGCTTCCTCTCTCCCTCAGGATGGTGCCTATCACATAATTCAGAATCTGGAGGATGGAGGGGAATCTGGAGGAATCCTACAGAATGGGAAAAGTTAAGGTAATGAAGACGCCGTGATTCAGAAGGGTCTTTTTTCTTTTTTTAACTGAAGTACAGTTGATTTACAATGTTCTGTTTGTTTCTGGTGCACAGCAGATTCAGTTACACATAACTTTATATATTCTTTTTCACATTCTGTTTCATTATAGTTTATTATAGGATATGAATCTGTTTTATATATAATAATGTGTATCTGTTAATCCCAAACTCATAATTTATCCCTCCTCCCCTTTCCCCTTTGGTAACCATATGTTTGTTTTCTATGTCTGTGTCTGTTTCTGTTTTGTAGAGAAGTTCACTTGTGTCTTTTTTTTTTGTTGATTCCACACGTAAGTGATATCATGTGATACTTGTCTTTCTCTCTCTGATTTGCTTAGTATGATAATTCCGAGGTCCATGCACGTTGCTGCCAATGGCATTGTTTCTTTTTATGGCTGAATAGTAGTCCATTGTACATATATATCAAATTTTCTGTATCCTGTCACCTGGAAATGGACATTTAGGTTGTTTTCGTGTCTTGACTATTATAAATAGTGTTGCTTGGAACATTGGGGTGCATGTTACCTTTTCAAATTGGAGTTTCCTCTGAATATATGCCCAGGAGAGGAATCCCTGGATTATAAAGTATCTCTATTTTTAGTTTTTTAAGGAATCTCCGTACTGTTTTCCATAGTAGCTGCACCAAAGTACATTGCCACCAACAGTGTAGGAGGGTTCCCTTTTCTGCACACTCTCTCCAGCATTTATCATTTGTAGACATTTTAATGAAGGCCATTCTGACCAGTATGAGGTGATACCTCATTGTAGTTTTGATTTGCATTTCTCTAATAATTAGCGATATTGAGCATTTTTTTCATGAGCCTATAGGCTATCTGTATGTCTTCTTTGGAGAACTGTCAATTTAGGTCTCCTGAACATTTTTTGATTGAGTGGTTTGCTTTTTTTTTGCTATTGAGACGTATGAACTGTTTGTGTATTTTGGAAATTAAGCTCTTGTCAGTTGCATTGTTTGCAAATATTTTCTCCCATTCTGTAGGTCTTTTCGTTTTGTTTGTGGTTTCCTTTGGTATGCAAAAGCTTAAAAGTTTAATTAGGGCTCATTTTGTTTATTTTTGCGTTTTTTTCTATTGACTTGGTAGACTTACCTAAGAAACACCGGTACAGTTTGAGAGTATTTTGTCTATGTTCTCTTCTAGAAAGTTCATGATGTCCTATCTTACATTTAAGTCTTTAAGCCATTTTGAGTTTATTTTTGTGTATGGTGTAAGGGAGTGTTCTAGCTCCATTGATTTACATGCTGCTGTCCAGTCTTCCCAACACCACTTGCTAAAGAGACTGTCTTTTCTCTATTGTATATTCTTGCCTCCTTTGTTGGTGATTAATTGACCATAAGTCTCTGGGTTCATTTCTGGGCTCTCTGTTCTGTTCCATTGATCCATACGTCTGCTTTTGGGCCAATAGCACGCTGTTTTGGTGACTGTAGCTCTGTGGTAGTGAAGAGTTTTTGCTTTCTGGAATCTGAGAGGGTTATTCCTCCAGCTTCATTTGTTCTTACTGCTTTGGCAGTTGTGGGTCTTTTGTGCTTCCATATAAATTTCAGGATTATTTATTCTGGTTCTGTGAAAAAAGTCCTGGGTAATTTTATAGGGATTGCATTAAATCTGTGGATTGTTTTGGGTAGTATGGCCGTTTTAACAATATCAATTCTTCCAATCCAAGAGCATGGATATCTTTCTGTTTCTTTAAATCATACTCAGTTTCCTTAAGCAATGTTTTATGATTCTCTGTGTGAAAGTCTTTCATCTTCTTGGTCAGGTTTATTCCTGAAGTATCTTATTTTTTATATGATTTTAAAAGGGATTTTTTTCTTTTTTTACTTTCCTTTTCTGATATTTCGTTATTAGTGTAAAGACACACAACAGATTTCTGTATGGTAATCTTGTATTCTGCTACCTTGCCAAATTCTTTTATCACTTTCAGTAGTTTTTGTGGGGTCTTTAGGGTTTTCTATATATAGTATTATGTCATCTGCATATAATGACAATTTAACCTCTTCCTTTCCAATTTGGATCTCTTGTTCCTTGTCTGAGTGCTGTGGCTAGGACTTCCAATACTATGTTGAATACAAGTGTTGAAATTGGGCATCCTTGTCTTGTTCCAGATTTGAGGGAGAAGGCTTCCAGCTCTTCATCGTTTGAGTGTTATGTTGGCTGTGAGTTTGTCATAAGTAGCTTTCATTCTGTTGAGATATGCCCCTGTGTACCCACTTTGGTAAGGGTTTTTTTATCATGAATGGATGTTGAATTTTGTTAAATGCTTTTTCTATATCTACTGGGAAGATCATGTGATTTTTGTCGTTTGTTGTTGCTGATATGGTGTATCATGCTGATTTGCATATAGAGCCACCCTTGTGTCCCTGGGATGACTGCAGCTTGATCGTGGTGTATGGTACGATTTTTTTTTATGCGTTATTGGATTCAGTTTGCCAATATTTTGTTGAGAATGTTTGCATCTATGTTCATCAAAGATATTAGCCTGTAATTTTCTTTTTTAGGATTGTCTTTGTCTGGTTTTGGTATCTGGGTGATGGTGGCTTCACAGAATAAGTTTGGAGGTCTTCTCTCCTCTTCAATCTTTTGGAAGAGTTTGAGAATGATCCGCATAAGTTCTTTTCTGTGTGTTTGGTAGAATTACCCAGTGAAGTCACCTGGTCCTGGACTTTAGTTTTCAGGGAGGTTTTGTTTCTGTTTTAATTACAGATTCATTTTACTTCTAGTGATCAGTCTGTTGAAATTACCTATTTCTTCTTGATTCAGTTTTGGTGGGCAGTGTATTTCTAGAAATGTGCCCATTTCTCCCAGATTGTCGTATTTATTGGCACGTAATTGTCCACGGTACTCTTAGGGCTTTTCGTATTTCTTCAGTATCGGTTGTTATTTCTCTAATTTCATTTCTTATTTCGTCTTTTGGGTCCTCTCTCTTTTCTGCTTGGTGAGCCTGGACGGAGGTTTGTCAATTTTGTTTACTCTCAGGGAACCAGCTCTTGGGTGTTCTTTGAATCCTTTTCTGTTGCTTTTTTAATCTGTATCTTTTAATTTCCTCTCTGATATTTTTTTTTCCATCGTACTCCTGAATTTAGGGTTTGTTTTTATTTTTCTGATTCTTTTAGGTGGTAGGTTAGGTTGTCTATTCGAGTTTTTTTTTTTTTTTTTTTGAGGAAGGCTTGTATCACTATGGACTTCCCTCTCAGGACTGTTTTTGCTGCATCCCATGGATTTTGTATGGTTGTGTTTTCATTGTAGTTTGTCTCAAAGTGTTTTTTAAGTTCCCTAGATTTAATTGTGATGCATTGGTTTTTGAGTAGCATGTTGTTTAGTCTCCATGTAATCAATTTTTTTCTCCTTTCACATTCTGTGGTTGATTTCTAGTTTCATCCCGTTGTGGTCAAAAAGATGCTTGAAATAATTTCTGTCCTCTTAAATTTGTTGAGGATTATTTTGTGTCCTATGTTATGTATCCTACAGAATGTTCCTTGTGCACTTGAACAAAAATGTATATTCTGGGGTTTGTTTTTTTTTTTTTGATGCAATGTCCTGAAAATATCAATTAAGTCTAATTATTCTATTGTGTCATTTAGTATCTCTGTTGCCTTATTGATTTTCCATCTGAAAGATCTGTCCATTGATGAAGAGCAATGTTAAAGTCTTTTATTGTTACTGTATTCCCATCCAGTTCTCCCTTTATGTCTGTTAGTATTTCTTTTATGTATTTAAGTGCTCCTCTATTGGATGCATGTATGTCAATGAGTGTTATACCCTCTTCTTGGTTTGCTCCTTTGATCATTATATAGTGTCCTCCTTTATCCTTCTTTACAGCCTTTTTACAGTCTATTTTGTCTGATATGAGTATTGCTACCCCTGCTTTCTTGTCATTTCCATTTGCATGAAATATCTTTTTCCATCCTCTACTTTAATCTATGTGTGTCCTTCGCCCCAAAGTGGATCTTTTGGAGGCAGCATATTGTAGGCTCTTGTTTTAGTATCTAATCTGCCACTGTTTTTTTAATTGAAGCATTTAGTCCATTGACATGTATGGTAACTATTAATAGATGTGTATTTATTGCCATTTTAAAGCTTATTTTCCATTTGACTTTGTATTTCTTTGTTGTTCCTTTCTTTTTCTTTTGTTTTTCTGTTTGTGATTTGATGATTTTCTTTTGTATTATGCTTGAGTTATCTTCTTTTTGGCTTACTTCAATCTATTATATGTTTTTGACTTGTGGTTAACCTGTTTTTCAAGTAACTTTGCCCCATACTGTATCTACTTGCTTTAGACTGGTAGTCACATAGGTTCAAATATATTCTTTAAAAAGATCTACGTTCTTACCCCCTCCTCCACACTTTATGATTTTGATGTCCTTTTTTACATCTTCATGTTTATCCTCTTGCTGTTCATTGTAGTTACTGCTTTCACAAAATTTTTGTAATTTTTTAAAAAAAATTCTATACTGTCTTATTTAAGTGCTTTACTTTCCAATTGTGATTTTTTCTTCCCTGTAGATTCTTGCTTCTTTTCTATTTAGGGAAGACTATCCAATATTTTTTAGAATCAGTTTTTAGGATGGGATAGACTTTGGGGATAGGTTTTATAGGACAGGATTTTTTTTAGGATAGTTTTAGACCTTTCAGCATTTTTTAGGATAGGTTTGCTGTATTCTTTTAGTTTTTGCTTGCCTAAGAAATGGTTTATCTCTTCTATTCTAAATGATACTCTTGCTGGGTAGAGAATCTTAGGTTGCAGGTTTTCTCTTTTATGACTTTGTAGATCCTGCCACTCCCCTCTGACCTGCAACATTTCTGTAGAGAAATCAGCTGATAACCTTATGGGGGTTCCCTTGTAACTAACTCTTTTTCTCTTGCTTCCTGTAGAATCCTCTCCTTAACTTTTACCATTTTAATTATAATGTCTTGGTATAGACATTGTTTGGGACCCTCTGTGTTTCCTGTACCTCGATATCTGTTTCCTTTGTTAGGTTTGGGAAGTTTTTGGTCATAATTTCTCCAAAAACGTTTTCAGTCCTCTTTTCTCCTTCTCCTTCTGGGATCCCTATTATGTGTCGATTGACTCACTTTATATTGTCCCATAAATCTTGTATATTCCTTTTGTTGTTTGCATTTTTCTTTATGTCTGCTCTTCTGATTGTGTGACTTCCATTACTCTCTCTTCCAGATCACTTATGCATTCTTCTGCATTATTTACTTTGTTATTCGTTGCCTTTAGTTAGGCTTTTGTCTCAGCAAATGAGTTTTCTAATTTTGTCTCCTCCTTATAGTTTCTACTTCCTTAGTACAGTCATCTGCATTTCTATTGATAACTTTAAACTTTTTTTCTTCAGTATTTTCATTACCTCCTTTTGAACTTGGGGTCTGGTAGACTGCACAGATCTGTTTCATTGTTTGTTCTTTCCTGGGATTTCTCTGTTCTTTTAATTGGAAGTGGTTGCTCTGCTTCCTTATATTTCTCTGATTCCATAAATTTAGGAGAAACAGTTTCTACTGTGTTCTTGGTGAGCTGTTTTTATGTGGGAGCATCTGTGTGTAGCCTGCATGAGTCTAGTATTTTTGTTGCGAGGGCTGTTTTTAGTATGGATGGCTGCCACGTCTTTCCCCTGTGTGTGCTGGGTGTTATCCCCGTGATGGGGGTGTGATTGGTGTTGTGGTGACCAGAGCGCGCACTGGATGTTGAGTGGGGCCTCCCCTTTGCTCTGCGATTCTCTCAGCCCTGGCAGGGGCAGGGTCTGCTCCCCAGTTGTTGGAGCAGAAGCCCCCAGATCTGTTTCTGAGCTGCAGTGTGAGGTGTGCGAGGCAGGAGCGCCCCCACTGGGAGAGGAGCCACTGAGCATCCCTCAGTAGAAACTGTCCACTGGGAAGGGCTCTGTGGGTTGCCCATCACCCGCTGTGTGTGCTCTCAAAGTGCACTGCTGTTGACATTGCCCTTGACCCCGCCTCAGCTGTGGGGCTACAGGCAATCAGACTGGATGTCCCTTGGGCGCTGTTCCCACAGACCTGCTGGTGCAGATCTGCTGTAGCTGGGCACCCGGACACACCATGGGGGCCACCGAGTCTGCCGAGACCCCAGCCCCACCCCCATGTGCATGTAGCTGCTAATGCCAGGGCCACCCCAGCCCCGGGAGTGCTAGTCACCTGCTCGGATGTCCCACAGGCACTGAGCTTACAAAGCCACTGGTGGTTTAAATCTGCCAGTGCTGCCAGGACGCAGTTCAGACTTCAGCCCTGCTTCTGAAGCCATGTGGGCCCTGGGGATGCGTTCTGATTTCAGCCCATCTCTGCATGGGGGCCACCCACGGGGTCCGTGGGCTCCCAGAGCTCTCAGAGGCAGGGCCACACCTGCTGTGAGCACACCAAGAATGAGGCTGTTATGATGCGGGCTGCCTCTCCCTTTGTGCATGCATGAACAATGGGGCTTCTCTGGTGGACCCGGGCCCCATCCTGCATACTCCCCCAGTTGTGGCTCAGACCACACCCCAGCCCCTTTGTGCTGTCTCTGCACAGCCAGCCCCAATATTATCCTTAAACATGTTTGCTGAAGCCCAAGTTTCAGCACCCAGCCACGATGCACACCAGCAGGTACACATCTCTGGCTAGGGACCTTCTGTGCCAGTCCCCCTCTGTTCTGCCTGGGGCAGGCTGGCTGCTCTGAGCCTCCTCTGAGCCTCTGAAGCTCCCTGTCTGTCCTGGCTGATCTGCCCGCTGGTGAAGGGGGTTGCCAGGGTAAGGGAAACTTCCCTCTTTCATAGCTTCCTCTTCGGGGCAAAGATCCCATCCTGATTCCTTTTTTTTTTTTTTTTTCTTCCTTCCATTCTATCTGGATACATGGTAGTCTTTCTTGCAGCTCTAGTTGTATGAGATCTGCCTGCATTCCATAGAATCGGTTAGAATTCTGTGAGAATTATTCCACATGTAGATGTATTTATGATGTATTTGTGGGAGGAGCTAAGCTCTGCATCCTTCTTTTCTGCCATCTTTATCTCTCCCTCCTCAGCAGTGTCTTTACAGCCAGTAAAGTGGGGCAAGAACTAACCTTAGAAGTAGAAGAAGATTGTAAACATTCAGCTGAAAGGAGTAGGGAAATAAAATATTATGGAATATCGCAAAGAAGGGGGCCAAAGTATTTCTGTTGCCACTAAGCTGGTAAGTTATTCAAGGCCTGGAATAGTCAGAAGCTGGGACAAAATGGCCAACAGGTGCATGAAAAGATGCTCAAGATCACTAACCATGAGGGAAATGCAAGTCAAAACTGCAGTGAGATATCACCACACATCCATTAGGATGGCTACTATCAAAAGCAAAACACAAAACAGAAAATAACAAATGTTGGCAGGAACGTGGAGAAATTGTAATCCGAGGGCACTGCAGATGGGAATGAAAAGGTACAGCCACTACAGAAAAGAGTATGGAGTTTTCTTCAAAAACTTAAAAATAGAACTACCATATGACCCAGCAGTTCTGCACATTGACTCAAAAGGAATTGAGGATATTTTGGAGAGATGCGTACATCTCTGTTTATAGTGGCATAATTCACAGTAGTCAAAAAATGGAAGCAGCCCAAATGCTCATTGATGGATGAATTGATATACAAAACATGGTCTATACATACAGTGGAATATTATTCAGCCCCGAAAAAGAAGGAATTTATGACACAAGCTACAGTCATGAATAAGCCTGAAGGATGTTATGCTAAGTGAAGCAAGCTAGTCCCCAAAAGTCAAATACTGTGTGATTCCACTTATATGAGGAATCTAGAGTAGTCATACTCATAAAAGCACAGGAGAATCGAGATTGCAAGGGCTTGCGGGAAGGGAGAAATAGGGAATTGTTGGTTAATGAGTACAGAATTTCAGTTTTGCAAGATGAAGAGACTTCTGGAGATTGGTTGCCCAACAATGTGATTATAATTAACACTACTGAGCTATATACATTACAGAATTTACCATCTTAACCATTTTTATGTGTATTTTGTCACATTAAATATGTGTGTGTATACATATGTATAAAACCAGATATTTTTATGTAAAAAAGGAAAAGTATAGTACAGTTAATATAAAATTAAATTTTGGAGTTAAGGGGGGTAAAAGTTAGCATAATCTCCTTCATGCATTGGTTTATTTGTGTGTGTGTATATATACATATATACACACACAGGCATGCTCAGGTCAAGAACCGTTGGAAGAAGAAATAGGAAACTAGTAAAATGGGATGGAATGCTGTGGAACTGAGACTTCTTGTGTGCATCTTTTTATAGTGTTAACTTTTGAATCATGTAAATACATTTCCCATTAAAAATATGATGTTAACAAAACTAAGAAACAGCAAAGCTGAGGACAGAGGAGAGCTGGTGGAGCAAAGGCTGGTCCTCCCAGAAGCCTTGGGAACCAGGACTGAACGGGCACTTCAACAGTGGCTCCTCGCTAAGTGTCAGCTGAGACAGATGTGAGATTAGAGGGAAACTCTCCTAGGAGATGAGGTGTGAAGGTCTGAGAATTCCAGAGCAGGAGGCAGTGGCTCCTGCAGGGGACCACAGAGGCCCAGCGTCCTGCTGAGGATGGAGGAATTCAGAGGATGGGGGACTGGAAATGTTGCAGATTTGCAAGATGTAAACGTGGGAACAGTAGTCCCAGGAGGGAGTGAAGCTCCTGTCAGCTGGTGGAGCAGGGAACGTGGGACTCAAAGGGGAAAGAGCAAAGAAGAAGTTGCAAATATTGGGCTAGATTCAAAGCGGAAGAATCCTGGAGTGTCTCCAGTGCCCCCTGCAAGAGGGATGAGTGTGTGTAGGCGCCCTCTCCCCGCAACGTGGAAGTGCGTGTCCCCGCCTGACATCTCCATGGACCAGCTCTCTCCGTGGCCATTCAGGCTGTGAGCTCACCCTGGCTTCCAGCTCAGCTGAACTGCATCCCGACGGGTGTGACGCCAGGAACACCTGCTCTCCCGTGTCGCCCTCCCCTCCGCCCGCAGGCAGTGCCGAGTCACCACCTGGGTCTTTGGCTGGCAGAGCAACTGGGTCCGATGAGGGGGAATATTCTTTATCCTGGAAAACGGCTCCAGGGTAGCCCACGTTCTTGTTGGAGACGTTTCCAGAAGCAGCGTTGCTAAGGCACCCGCCCTTAAAGCGCTGACACAGCCCGCTGGGCGGCAGGGTGCCAGGTGGGCGGCCACCGCGTCCGGCCCGCGCTGTGCGCGGTCGGACTCTCGCACGCCTGCCGGACAGCTAAGGAGGAATGAAATGCGCTCTCATAACTCTTACCTTTGAGTAAGTTACCCATTCATGCTCCTCTGATGTGAATTGTATTCTCACGTATGTTTAGAACGTGTTATCCTTTATGTTACGTTATCCTTATGTAATATGCTGTAATATTTCCCCCAGTCTGTCTTTTGACTTGGGGACAATTTGTGCTGGACAAACACTTATCCTTCTTCCCTTCATGGTGTTAGGTGTCTTGCTTAGGAAAGCCTTCCCCACTCTAAAAGTCTGTATTTTTAAATTCTCTCTTGTATTGTCAGACTTTTTCAGTTTCCCTCTGCATGGGGAACATTAGTCTTATTGTGAGGGAAAGTAGGTCTCTACCAGTTAAAATAAGGAAAACATTTCACAAAGTTGGGTATTTTCTTGTCTATTGGGTCCCCAAAGCCATTGTGGCTCTGGCCCCAGGTTCTCCGGGGGTGCTGTCATTTTCCTCATCGCTGTAATCTCAGAATACATCTCAAGCAACATCCCTTCCACCAAGTATGTGCGCAGCTGGATTTTCATGCCTTGGGCAGCCTGCGCTCTGTCCCGACACCCAGCCGGAGGCTGTTTTTGCAGCCTTAACAACAGTCTCCAGTCAACAGATCACACCGCCTGGGAGAACCGAACCCAAAAGGGACCTCAGCTGAACTCTTGTTGTTTGTCAGTTATCAACAGGGAGTGACTTCAGGATTTCACGTGACAAGTCGTTA
This sequence comes from Camelus bactrianus, assembly GCF_048773025.1. Taxonomy (NCBI): domain Eukaryota; kingdom Metazoa; phylum Chordata; class Mammalia; order Artiodactyla; family Camelidae; genus Camelus; species Camelus bactrianus. The sequence continues at coordinate 37,157,599 of NC_133558.1, forward strand.
AAACCATGCGCTGTACAGCCTCCTTTAAGGAAGACGCCTCCTAAAGTGCTTTATTCGGAAACATTAAGAAATGTTTCCAAAGTGGTGGATTCATCGACTTCAAAACAGGGCCAACTTTTAACTTCTCTTCTTATGTGATTTAGAGGCCCTGCCAGAATTTATTTACCCTGATCCCCATCTGTGGGAAGGGTTCTTCCTATGCCGTATTCTTTTAGGAGCAAAACAGAAAAATATAGGGGACAGGCTGCATCTTGGTGGTGAAAATTGCAAAACTGCTGGTAGGAACACCATCCTCTCAATAAACAGGTTCCCAAGCAACTCCCACCAGTTCAAGAAACATTCGTAAGGAGCAAACTGCTGTTCTCTTTTGCACTCTTCACTGTCCCCTGTACCTCCTACGGGCTGGAGAGCTGTTGGGTTGATCCTTCTAAAGGAGCAAGAAACAAAGAAAATGGAAATAGCATGAAAAGCCACTGTGCCTTTAAGTTATAAACTGTAGTCAGTTGTTTCCCACCCACGCCCCCCACCTCCCGCCGCCCGCCCACGTGTAGCAGAGCTCTGTCTCAGAGGAGGCACCCATGAAGATGATGAAACCCGGACCCTGCGCTCCTCCGTACAATCCCAGCTCTCCTTCCTGACTCTCGGACCCTCAATACCACACCTCCGTGTGATCTTTGTGTTTTTTTTTTCATCACCAGCACCTGGTGATAAGAACAACCGTTTCCAAATAGGTAGCCAGATTTAGCAGGTTAAGATGACAGGATTAAGTTTGAATTCTAGATACACAGTGAATAATATTTAGTATAAGAATGTCTTATGGAATGTTTGGGACTGACTGATACTAAAATTTTTCACCACTTATTCAGATTTTGCTGGTGTCCTGTATTTTATCTGGTAATTCTACTTACAAGGCAGCCCCCTTAGGAAAGCTGTGATAGATAAAAAGTCCTTTCTCATGATGAAATAAAGATCTGTCGCCTACTCACTGGTGGTCCTGTAGAATGTTATTGGCCCAGTTAAATGATTTGGCCCAGTTAAAGGGCCATAATTCCACAGCTTTTTTTTTTATTGAAGTATAGTTGATTTACAGTATTGTGTTAATTTCTGGTATACAGCATAGTGATTCAGTTATACATATACATTCCTTTTTATATTCTTTTTCATTATAGGTTATTACAAGATATTGAATATAGTTCCCTGTGCTATACTGTAGGACCTTGTTATGTATCTGTTTTATGTATAGTAGTTTGTATCTGCTATTCCCAAACTCGTAATGTATCCCTCCCACTTCCTTTCCACTTTGGTATCCATCAGTTTGTTTTCTATGTCTGTGAGTCTGTTTCTGTTTGGTAAATAAATTCACTTGTACCATTTTTTAGATTCCACATTTGAGTGGTATCATATGATACTTGTCTTTCTCTGTCTGACTTAACTTCACTTAGTGTGATCATCTCCAGGTCCATCCGTGTTGCTGCAAATGGCATTATTTCATTCCTTCTTATGGCTGAGTAGTATTTCATTGTATACATACACCACATCTTCATTATCCATTTATCTGTCAGTGGGCAGTTAGGTTGCTTCCATGTCTTGGCTATTGTAAATAATGCTGCTATAAACATTGGGGTGCATATGTCTTTTCAAATTAGTTTTCTCTAGGTATATGCCCAGAAGTGGGATTGCTGGATCATAGGGTAAGTCTGTTTTTAAATTTTTTTAAGGAAACTCCATACTGTTTTTCATAGTGGCTGCACTAAATTACATTCCTACCAGCAGTGTAGGTGGGTTCCCTTTTCTCCAGCATTTATCATTTGTGTACTTTTTAATGATGGTCATTCTGACTGGTGTGAGGTGACACCCCATTGTAGTTTTGTGTTTCTCTGATAATTAGTGATACCGAGCATAACTTTTCATGTGCCTCTTGGCCATCTGTGTGTCTTCACTGGAGAAATGTCTGTTTAGGTCTTCTGCCCATTTTCGGATTGGGTTCTTTTTTGTTGTTGCTACTAAGTTGTACAAACTGTTTATATATTCTGGAAATCAAACCCTTGTCAGTCACATCATTTGCAAATATTTTTTCCCATTCCATATGCTGTCATTTTGTTTTGCTTATGGTTTCCTTTGCTCTGCAAAAGCTTATAAGTTTAATTGGGTCTCATTTGTTTATTTGTGCTTTTATTTCTGTTGCCTGGGTAGACGCCCTAGGAGAACATTGCTATAATTTATGTCAGAGAATATTTTCCCAATGTTGTCTTCTAGGAGATTTATGGTGTTCTATCTTGTATTTCAGTCTTTAAACCATTTTGAGTTTATTTTTGTGTATGGTGTGAGGGAGTGTTCTAACTTCATTGATTTACACATGGCTGTCCAGCTTTCCCAACACCACTTTCTGAAGAAACTTGTCTTTACTCCATTGTACATTCTTGCCTCCTTTGTCAAAGAGTAATTGACCATAGGTGTGTAGGTTTATTTCTGGGCTCTCTGTTCTGTTTCATGGATCCATATGTCTGTTTTTGTGCCAATACCGTGCTTTTTGATTACTGTAGCTCTGTAGTATTGCCTGAAGTCTAGGAGGGTTGTGCCTTCATCTTTGCTCTTTTTTTTCCATATTGCTCTGGCAATTCTGAGTCTTGTAATTCCATATAAATTTGGGGATTATTTGTTCTAGTTCTGTGAAAAGTGTCCTGGGTAATTTGATAGGGATCACATTAAATCTGTAGATTGCTTTGGGTAATTTGGCCATTTAAACAATATTAATTCTTCAAATCTAAGAGCATCTTTCTATTTCTGTAAACTGTCTCCAGTTTCCTTTATCAATGTTTGATAGTCGCAATTCCATATTCTGAATAATGTTAACGGAAACCTAGAAAAGACTGTCTTCACAAGGGTAAACTACTCAGATTGCTGCTCTCCCTTTCTTGGGGGATGGGGAGGAATATCAGAGAAATGGTTAGAGGATCTTTAGCCACTGATTACTCTTAGATACATTCTGTGTCTAGGCGTCATGAAGTCGGATTCCTAAATCTGTCATTTTTGAAGCATGAAGAGCCTTCTGTAATATTCAGAGGTTTTACCAGTTATTTCTCAAATCCATTGAGTGTAACCTTGAGAGTATGTTTGAGAGAATCAATGTTAGTTGTTGGAAAATGATTTATCAGTCCACTTAGAAGTTTAAGAGAATTTTTTCATCAGATTTGCAGTAAGTAACCTGTTAACTGTGGTTAACTTGTTATCATTAAAGCTAACTTGTTATCCTTAAAGTAAGCAGTATCCAAGCTGTATCATTTCTTTTGCAAAAAATGAGTTTCCTTGGAATAATTAACTTGCAGGCACTTACATTAAAACATAAGATAAAATCTTACTCTTCTGTATTCTTGCGTCCATTCCCAATATGGTTCTGAGCTGTACCCTGCCGGAAGTGCCCGGGTGCCCACACCTTACAATGGTGAGGTACTGCAGTGGAGCAGGGCTTTCTCCAACTCCTCCATACTGGGCACTACATTTCTATTAAGGCAGTTCAAGGTCATTTACACGTCATCCAATGTCTACCATTGAGCAGTCAACCTACTTTTTTTTCTTATATGCTATAGATAAAGTTTATCTTATATCCTATCATTGGCTTTCTCATTCCCATTTATAAAACCCTATCTTTGCTTTTACCTATAGGTCGTCAGTCTTGCATGCCCAGATTGCTTTTGCACTCTTCTAAAGCTTCACCTGCCTTTTATTTGTTTTTAAATACTCCATGATATAGACACTCAAGCTTTGAGATGGATGATTGAGGATTCTTGGGTTGGATTAAAAACGAAAAGAGACCCCCCCAAGTGCATGGCGTGTATATATATGGGAGTGTGTGGGGAGGGTTCTTACCAGAAATTGTTTGGTCACCCTCACCACTCAGGTCAATTACCAGACAACGTGGGTGACCAGATGATCAGTCACTCCAGTGCATCTATTTCACAGGGAGGCCATGACTGGAGGGCAACTGACAAAGATAACGGGTCTTTGCAGTATTCTAGCTCCGTAGAAAAGTAGATAAGATTTACTTCGCATTTTCAAATCTGTGTTCTAGAATGTGTACTAGAATCAGGTGGTGGTTCTTCTTCAGCATTTTTTCACAAACCTGTTGGTAGGTGCACTTGAGAAATGTTGTAGTTCTGGCATTTGCAGCCATATATCCAGCTTGGGAGCAGTTTTCTCTCTGGCAGTAGGCAAGAAGAAGATGCTTTGCTCCAAAAGCTGTCCTTGATCTTAAGAGACCCAAGCACCACACGTCAAAGAGATAAGAGGCAACCATAAACCAAGATCACTGATTCTTGGCACAGAAAGTGGACTCCTCTGCTCACTTGGAACCATAATTCAGCCTAATCCTAAACAGCGTTTACACATGATCCTCTGAAGCCAAGGATTTCCCTGCAAAGCTGAGCATAGATCAGTTGCGTCGTTTGAATTGACTTCACGATGTTCAAGACCCACATTTCTTGTTGCTTCCCCACTGGCATCTTAAATCCTTCTGCTTTTGTCTTTCTAATCTCTCCCCAGGGGTAACTCTTAAGGATGTAATGTTTGCATAAACTAGGTGAATTCTGTGTTTTTAAAATACGCACTTTATGCTACTTTTTTTGTTGGTGGTGGTGGGGTAAGCAGGATGGGGAATATATTTTCAGGTTTTTTGTAAGTTGCTTAAGCACCCAATACTGATGAATAGGTGTGTGGCCAGGACACAAAAAATACATCTGAAAAATAATGGCTCACGCAGGTAGCGAGGTATCTACTGTGGAACAACCGTAGGCTTTGGTTCAGCCAGAACTGGACTGGTAAACAGGTTCCTCTATGTATTAACTGGTGGCCTTGGACATGTAGTTCTCAGAGCCTGGGCTTCATCAAATTCCTAAGCAGCAGTGTCAGATAATTCTGTTCTCAAAGGGTTGGATGAGAATTGAGAAAACGAGGTTTCTAGTGCAGAGACCTTCAGGAACAGCTGGTTCCAGTCATCCTTTCACTGCAATCCACAGTGTGTCAGGGAAGGGGTGGGAAGGAGTCAAGCTCTCCAAAATGGCTCCAGTACCTTTTGGCTTTTCTCTAAGAAGTAATGAAAATTGGAAAACAGCTCTGCCTGCCCCTGAAAGCCAACGTATGTATATAGTATGAAAAGTGAGATCTCAATTGTTTTTTTTTCCACGGTGGACGAAGGCACCAAACTTCATTTTTGTTAAATGTAAGTTTTTCAAGGAAATAATATCTTCTTTGTACAATACACTTTGAAAGCCATTATTGTTAGTAACAAAAGTCATATAAGCTAACTGAATGACATTTGCATGGTATAACACAGAAAAAGCAGGAGCAAAAATCATCTATAATCAAAGAATATCCTATTCTGTTTTTTTATAGGTACATATAGACATGCAGGCACAGGCATATATTTAAAAGAGAATTACATTGTATTTAGTATTTCATGAACTTCTTTAAAAGCCTTACATCTTTAGTGGCGAGGGTATAGCTCAAGTGGTAGAGCACATGCTTAGCGTGCACGAGGTCCCGGGTTATAAATTAACACAAATTTATAGGCAGGCTGGCTCACGGCTGCTGCAGAAATCCCCAAGTAGTGTCATTTCATTATGCATACAATTTCTTGGATGAAATTTGATTCCAAGTCCATAAAACAGTGCCTGTCAATGAGGTGTTTTCTAGGAAACGTGTTTCTCTGAAGCAGTTCCTCTGAATCGGAAAGCAATCTCACCGGCACAAATCCAATGTCAAACTGCGCTGGGACACAGTACGAGGAGGGGGCCCTCGGGGTGTATTTAATCTTACACCAAATTTACTTCCCCTGCTTCACCAGGGTATGAGCCTTTAGAATGCGGGTGCTGCATATGTCAGATCCCTTGGAAGAAAATTTGAATGAGATTAACCCCAACCAGTTAGCTAATTCCTGGGAGCGCCTAGGTCAGCAGAGGAGCATTTAGGTGCCAGTGACCACAGGCACGGGTGCCCAGCCATGAGAACTAGGTGTCCCCAGTGGAGAGAATCGAATGTGTCCGTGTGACAGCAGCATGGCGCCTCCTGGGTTACAGGGGGGAGGGACCTAGAGGAGGAGAACGAGGCAAGACAGCATTTAACCGAGACAGGGTGAGGTGGTTCTCCTTCGTTCCCCGTCCGTCCTCTCACCGTATTTGGGGAATGCTGCTCATTCGCTGCCCGGGGCCTCTCCGTTGACCCTTTTAGGGAGTCACTCATGCCCATGTGTACTCCAGTCTGTCTTTGTTTGTCCTTTCCGTGTTAGACAACGCTCCCGTGGCTTGGGGTAGACAATCTTTGCTGGGATGTTTGTGTTGCTTCTTCCCAGTATTTTTTTTTAATTGAAGCACAGTTGATTTACAATGTTGTGTTAGTTTCCGCTGTACAGCAAAGTGATTCAGATATATATATATATATACTTTTTCATTATAGGGTATTATAAGATATTGAATATAGTTCCCTGTGCTCTGCAGTAGGACCTTATGTTTATTCTGTATATAGTAGTGTGTATCTGCAAATCCTAGACTCCTAATTTATCCCTCCCCTTCCTTTCCCCCGCTGGTAACTATAAGTTTGGTTTCTATGTCTTTGAGTATGTTTCTGTTTTCTAAGTAAGTTTACTTGTGTCATTTTAAAAAAAAATTTCCACATATAAGTGATATCATGTCATATTTGTCTTTTTCTGACAGTATGAGAATCTTTAAGTCCATCCATGTTGTTGCAAATGGCATTGTTTTATTCTTTTTATGGCTGTGTAGTATTCCATTGTATAAATATACCACAGCTTCTTTATCCAGTCATCTGTTGATGGGCATTTAGGCTGCTTCCATGTCTTGGCTGTTGTAAATAGCGCTGCTGTGAACATTAGGGTGCGTGTATATTTTCGAATTAGAATTTTCTCTGGATATATGCCCAGGAGTGGGATTGCTAGATCATATGGTAGTCTTTTTTTAGTTTTTTAAGGAATCTCCTTACTGTTTTCCATAGTGGCTGCACCAAATTACATTCCTACCATCAGCGTATGTGGATTCCCTTTTCTCCACACAGTCTCTGGCATTTATCATTTGTGGACTTTTTAATGATGGCCATTCTGAATGGTACGAGGTGGTATCTCATTGTAGTTTTGATTTGTTTCTCTGAAAATTAGCAATGTTGACCCTTTCATGTGCCTGTTGGCCATCTGTATGTTGTCTTTGGAGAAATGTCTATTTAGTTCTGTGTATTTTTTTATTGGGTTGTTTGGTTTTTTTGTTATTAGTTATATGAGCTGTTTATATATTATGGAAATTAAGCCCTTGTCACATTGTTTGCAAATATTTCCTCCCATTCTGTAGGTTGTCTTTAGGGTGTCTTTTTGTTTTGTTCATGTTTTCCTTTACTGTGCAAAAACTTGCAAGTTTAATTAGGTTCCATTTGTTTATTTTTGCTGTTATTTCTATTGCCTTGGTAGACTGCCCTAGGGGAACATTGCTATGGTTTATGTCAGAGAATGTTTTGTCTGTGTTCTCTTCTAGGGGATTTATGATGTCACTCTTTAGTAGAGTTTTGAAGAAACATTCCTCTTCCAATCTAGGTGGTGTTGAACTAGTAATTGAATTTTTGGTGTGTCATACCTCAAACCATAGGATGATGAAAGGGACTTTGAAGTGTTTAAAATCAGTATCTTCATTACATAAAGAAGTTAGTGGATTAGAACAGTTTTTCTAACTGAGTACTATGGTAAGTGGCTGTCAAAGATGGCCCTCACCAACCCTTCCTCCTGGTAGTCATGGCCTGTGCAGCCCCCTGCCCTTAGGTGGGCGCTGGACCTGGTAATTTGCTTCTAAGGGAGAAGATGGCTGCAGTAGTAGGACATCATTTTTGTGCTCAGATGATGACACACTGTGACTGTCGTGTCAGACTCCACCGCCCTCTTGGCTTTCCTAGTGTGATGAAACAAGCCGCCATGTTGGAGGGGCCCACGTGGCGAGAACAGTTAGCGAGGACTGAGGCCCTTAGTCTCACAACCCATGAGGGCTGGAATCTTGACAGCCAACCAGCCAACCAACCAAGCAGTGAATCTGAAAGTAGACCCTGCCTCAAATGAAGTGTGACGCAGATGTCTGTGGCCCCAGCTGAAACTTTGACTGCAGCCTTGCAGTAAGAGACCCTGAAGCTTGGCCTGAATTCCTGTCCACAGAAAATGTGACATTAGTTGTTTGAAATCACCCACGTCGTAGGACAGTTGTTGTCCAGCAATGGAAGGCAATGTAAGTACCACCCCATTTCCAGTTTTAAAGACTGAAATAACTACGGATCAATAATTTACAATGCTTTTGGCCTTTTTTAGCTTAAGTGCGTACTTGGGGACACCAAAATGGAAGTACAGTATGACATCAAAAATTTAAAACAAAATAATAGTCACCCCAAAATTGATCAGTTTTATTCTTAGTAAGTTGATGGGTGATTTAGCTTCCTTTTTGTACTTTTATGTATTTACTGCATTTTCTGCAATTAACAAGTATAGAGTTGTAATAATCAGACATTGATAACACAATGTATCAGTGAATGTATAAAATACCCCACTCCCAAAATGGAGTCAGCGTAAATAAAAGTTCTTCACCGAATTAACTACTTTTCAAACATGGTTTGGCAAAAACCAAAGGATTCTGATATTGGTATATTAAACTGATACTTAAAAGATACAGAATATGAAAACGAATCTATGTATGTATATGCATGACTGGGAAGTTGTGCTGTATACCAGAAATTGACACATTGTAACTGACTATACTTCAATTAAAAAAAATAAATTTAAAAGATACAAATTCAGAGGTAGGTAAGAGTGAGCGAAAGAACACATGTATGAAAGTATGAACATGACTTGGACTATATTTGAGTGACAGAATCAGGACACATGCCTAGGACCACCTTGTAAAGCCCTATAGTGAAACTGACCAAAAATGAAGCAGGAAAACTTGATAGTACATCATTCCTTATGTATCTTTATTACACCTTTTTTGGTTAGGTCACATCATATGTCTCCACAGCTGAAATAAATTTTTGGAAACACTGCACCGTCACATACTGAAGAGTTCAAGCATTTATCTGCATACATTACTAGTGACCTTAAGCAAAATATAATATATTCCAAAGTCTAATTCGAGGAAGCCGTTCAGGATACCTATGTGGCAGCAGGAGGAATTGGGACCCTTTGGTAGCTAAGTGATGAAGCAACTTTACAGGGGAACTCATTACACATCTTGCAATGGTTGGAAGGAAAAGGGTGTTTAAATATTAGCTGCCTTGAATCAGACCATCTTACTCAGCAAACCAATTTTAGAAGGTCACTGCATTTTTGGAAGCAGATAATTTGATGAGACAATGGAAAACGAATGTAGTTTTGGAAGCCAAGTCATTTCCAGCACTCCAAAGGAAGAGTCTAAAGCTATCTCGAGATGAAGTTTGAGGCTCTGGAAAATGCAGATGTGGTGTGGTTCCTCAGAGGTCATGACCACACTGTCCTCATGAAGTCACCTTCTCAGACAGGAGCACAGAGTTCCTGGGGTAATGGTGAGGTGTACTGGGATGATTACTAGTCTCAGCATGAAAATATTTATTTACTTGGTCATTTTTAGCTATGTGAGCCTGGGCAAATAACAACCTCTCTAGCTTTGTTTAAATTTTTCATAAAATTCACATACTACTTATCTACTGTTTCAATAACTGGTTAGGAACCTCATATAAGACATATATTTGTGTCTTGAGCTTTGTAAACCAAAGAGCTTTGTAAACCAAAACTGACTTCAAAAAATCAATCTGGGCATAGTCAAGTGTACCTAAAAAAAAAAAAAAAAAAAAAAAAGCAAAAGCTTTCCCAGGAGAAACAATTCCAAATTAATCCATGATCATTGTAACGTTTATGTGTTATATCTGAAGACATTGCTTCAAACCGAGTCTGTTCCCTGAATTCACTGGTCAACTGTCAAGCAGGTGTTTTGTGACTCACTTGTCAACCAGAACATACGTCACCGACTGGTTGTTTTTGAAACAAACTTTTCGACACTAGCCATTAAAAATATAACCATGTACGTTTTTCTACCAAGTTGGCCCTTCTTTCAGAAACGTAGTCTTGATGTTAATCCATTTTTAACTCATGCCCACAGTCAGATCTGATAGGTATTTATCAACATACCACATTCCTAAGACTTACGCCTTCTTGAAAAGCCAGATTCCTCCCCTGCACACACACACACACACACACATCCCTCAATCTACTTAAATCTTTGATGCACAACCAATCCCAGCTGAAAGGCAGGCTCTTCACCCTGTCCGCCTCCCTAGCAGGTGACTATGACTGATTTCTCCATGGAGACTACCATAAGCACCATGAAAATTAATATAGACTTGGACCAGCCGAGACTCATTTTTAACGAAATGCTGAGGGCTCCCAAAAGTTCACATTCTTGCAACCCTGAGACAATGCCCCGAGTCTGAGTCCTTCTCGGTCATACACCTACTCCTGTGTGCTCATTATTGGAGCAGAGGAAGTAGGATTCTTGATAGCATCCTTCCATCCTGTGGGAAAATGATGGCCAAGAAGAGGTAGAAGAAAAGTGCAGAACAGTGATCACTAAAACAGGACGACGTGGGAAGAAAACAAGATGTCTGCTTATATTTTTATTTACACTTCATCTAAGAGGAGGAGGGGGAATCAACCTCCGTGGACGTCCTGCAGACCACAGTGGTGCGCCCTGTGGTGGTACCCACAGCATCCTCTCACGGGCTGCATCCCAGGTCACAGGAGGACAGGGTGGGAAAATCAACAGCTCCCAGCTCCTCACTTGGCTCTGGGCACGTACAGTCGACTGCGCTCTGTCTCCGTCAAGCTCAACAAATGTATAGATTTTATCTCTTTTTAATGATCTTTACAAAATGTAGCTTCAGTGGATCCCTGCAAATAAACTAGACTCAAGGCAGCACTTAAAATGCAAGGACCAAACAAGAAAACGGCAGAATGACACTTGTAGAACAAGCCCTTCACCAGCCACGTTGTGAGTTAAACTAGGGAGGGTCTCATCAGGTTTGACCAGACTGGCGCCAAAAACTTGTCAAGACTATTTGAAATAAGTATATAACCCTTCAGCAATGTTGTTACAGACAAATCTCACTCTTAAGATTATATTGAGCCTTGAGAAATTAGTGAAAAACATCCAATAGACACCCATTGGAAGTGTTTGCTCAGAAAACTCTCATTGATGGAAATAGGCCATCAAAGAAGTGTGGAGCCCACTGGCAGAGAAGTTAGGGTCTCAGGCTGTGGGAACTAAATTTCCTGGCCCTGGGACAAAAACAGCTCTACCTTAAGATGAATAATATTCTCAAAGAACGTTATGTTTTGACCCCAGGATAACTTTTGGAAACTTCTGAATCTCTTTTTATTCTCATCTCCTTTGCACCCTTTCATTTCAAATGATGAGGTACCATAAAAGTGTGGGTAAACAAGTAACAGAATTTCTTTGAACACATTTTGCTGTGCACGGGTTCCTCATTCAGCATGTTGGTGGTAGAAGCAAGGAAGACAGACCCTGTATTTTTGTTGTCCTTCATCCTAGCTAGCTAGTCAGCATTTCCGCAGACACCAGAATTATATAAAATCAACCGAAGCTGAACAATTTGGTGAAGTAGGTCAGATATTGTCAATAGTCATACGAACTATGTCTTGCGCACACAACTCATCCACGACTCTGTTGACTCCCAAGTGGGTTTTGGTAGCCATCAAGTCAACCCCAAGGGACTCAAGGGAACTTAGTTACTAAAGGAATGAAAGATAAAGTTAGTATCCTTGCCCCCTTTGTGGGCCCCCAGAGGTAAGTTCACAGCCAGCTGGCCGCATCATCGGACACACCCTGCAGCTTGGGCACCTGTGCGTGTATGGTTGGTGACGTCAGAGTGCTTTTTGACCAAAACAAGCACATGCATTTGAGCCTTTTGTCCAAGTAGTAAGTAACTGGACCTCATTATAATTTCCTTTGTTGCAAATATGTAAAGCAGGTTTTAAAATGATTAAAAAGCATTGTTTACTGTGGTTACCAGGGAAAGGGGGTGGGAAGGGCTAAATTTGGGAGTTTTAGAGATTTACAAATGTTAGTCACTATATAAAAAAATAGATAAAAAACCAGATTTCTTCTGTAGAGCACAGGGAACTATATTCAATATCTTGTTAACAACCTTTAATGAAAAAGAATATATGTATGTATGTGCATGACTGGGACGTGATGCTGTGCACCAGAGATTGACACAGTGTAACTGACTATACTTCAGTTTAAAAAAAATTGGAAAGGAAATGACCTTTCCTCAGCCTCCCTTCCTTTCCAGTCTTACAGGTCAATCCCCCACGGCCAGCAGGGCGCTTCCCAAGCTCCTCCACCCTGATGTGCTGTGAAAGGAACCACATCTGTGGTTGAGCTGGGCCCCTCTACTTTGCACTCCATTTTTTTCAAAAGAAGGTAACCCGTATGTGAGAATGAGTAGTTTTAAATTTTAAGACAAAAAAGTCCATTGCAGGATTCGGCTTCCTTAATGCTGAAGAACCATTTACTTCATTAGACAAGGAGCCTTTAGACCCAGGTGGCTCTAATGGCTTGGGGGCCTGGGAAAGCAAACCAAAATGAAATTCTGTAAATGCCTCCAGGTGACCAATGACAGTCACAAGATATTGAATATAGCTCCCTGTGTTATACAGGATGAAATTGCTGTTTATCTATTTTATATATATTAGTATCTGCAAATATCAAACTCCCAATTTATCCCTTCCCACCCTCTTCCCCCCTAGTCACCATAAGTTTGTTTTCTATGTCTGTCTGTTTCTGTTTTGTAAATAAGTTCATTTGTCTTTTTTTTTTTTTTTTTTTAGATTCCACATATGAGTGATATCACACGGTATTTTTCTTTCTTTCTGGCTTACTTCACTTAGAATGACGATCTCTAGGTCCATCCATGTTGCTGCAAATGGCATTGTTCTATTATTTTTTATGGCTGAGTAGTATTCCCTTGTATAAATGCACTACAGCTTCTTTATCCAGTCATCTGTCGATGGACATTTATGTTGTTTCCATGTCTTGGCTATTGTAACTAGTTCTGCTGTGAACATTGGGGTGCATGTATCTTTTTGAATTAAGATTCCTCTGGATATATGCCCAGGAGTGGGGTTGCTGGATCATATGGTAAGTCTATTTTTAGTCTTTTGAGGAACCTCCATACTGTTTTCCATAATGGCTGCACCAAACTACAATCCCTAGCTCTTTAGTGGGGTGGGGGAGGAGGGTTCAAGCAGGCTGAGCTGAAGTCATTCCCTTCCTTCTAATTATATTTGAGGCCGTTTTTATATTTAAGAAGATACTATCATTCGATTTTTAAATGTACACAGGCCAGAATAACACAACTACATTAACAAAACCAGGCACCTGTCACACATCCCCTGGTTTCAGCTCATGTTTCTTTAGTGATTTATTAACTTTTCCCCCTGAACATAAGAGGGCCAGGACCCTGTATAGCCTTACGATCACCAACAGTAGCTTGGCCCAAAATATGGGGGGGTGGATAGAGCTCAGTGGTAGAGCACGCACTTAGCATACACGAGGTCCTAGGTTCAACCCCCAGTACCGCCTTAAAAAAAAAAAAAAAAACTAATAAACAGACCTAATGACCTTCCCCCCAAAATAAAATGTTTGTAGAATGACTGATTAATGTTATTTTTATTATTTATTTGTTATATATTATATCCTTGTTTCATGTCCCCCAAACTTAGCCTGTCAGTTACTTAAAAGATACTGTACATATAACCTTTATTTAGAACCAACAAACAGAAAGTTCACTTTAAATAATCAGGTATTCCACATGTTCCAGTGAATATGTTTTATTAAATGCATACTAGTATCTTTCTATAGTATGTGAGTATACATAATAAATTAAAATGTATATATTTATTAAATATAGATATAATACCAGAACATGATTATTTCAGATGAGAAATCAAAATAAACCCATTTTTAAGTCTCTTTTGGTCACTCCAAATTGATATTGCTCATAAAAAAATACACTGATTTTTCCCGGGGGCGGGGGCAGGGTGGGGGGGATTAATTCGATCGCAATGTAGTTAGGGGACATGTTTTATTTCATAGCTTTCTACAAGCAAAATTGCTCTGATACAAAAATGAGTTCAATGATATGGGTGCTACTGTCCACTCAAGCAAAAGAAAACCTCACATTTATATGAATGCACTTTATCACGATATTCTTACAGGGTAACAGGTCTAATGTCCAGGACGTCTCTGGCCTCATGTCAAGCAACGGCACAGAAACGCGGCAAGAGTCTTGGAATCGCCTGGCATTGGCAGGTGCTTAAAGGAACTTCCTGTGAGTTCTGTGTCTGTCAGGTAGGACGGTAAGAACTGTGGTGGGTGTGTTTGTCTTTTTGCCCCACACCTCCCATCTTTCAGTTTACACTTAAGTCATCTCGGAATATATATACATATACATATATCCCTGTGGGTGTCTTTGGGCTTTTCAGAGTTTCCAGAAAAGCAAGAACGTGTCATGAGGTATCCTTAACGTCAGGCACTCGGCTGGAGTGCTGTCGGAGAGGAGGTGGACTTACCTGCAGGTGCGGTGACTGATCCTAGCGTGTGCGCCACGCGTTCCAGTGCAGAAATGACAGTGCATGTTGTGAATGCGCTCCCCCCTCGCCCGGGATGCGGCTTTCTCCCCAGAACATCGGACCAAAAATTATACAGATAAAATAAAAAGACCAATACACAAATAAGGCCATCCGCAGAATTTTAAACTCACCTCTTGGCAATATTTCACAATAATTTCTACAGCATATTGTACATCCTTCACACTTTTAAATATTAAACGCTCAAGGAAGGGGCCGCGGTGGAACCAACTGCACTATCTCTTGGAGGACTTGTCCAGTTTGCCGGCAGCTGGTTTCCTCTGGGGCGTGGGGATTCTGGAAGGCTTGCCCGTGGACGGCCGGGAGCTTGCCCGGGGTGTGGGCCTGTGTGTCGGCGGGGTGGCCTCCACGTCTGAGCACACGGACTGGATTTCTGAAATGTCGAAGTCTGATGCGTCACTGCCTCGGCGGCTGCTGGTCCGGCTGCCGGCCCGGCTGCCAGCCCGGCTGCCGGCTTTGCTTCCTGGGCGGCTGGGGGTCCTCCTGGGATCTGAGGAGAGAGGGCAGAAAAGGGGGGGGGTCACCCTTGAGACCGGGGTCCACCTGCAGTGGACTCTGGAAGCCCGGTGCCACGCTGAATCTCAGCAATTCTGCAGGACTCACAGGAGGCACTCAGGACATCCTCATGGGTTCAAGGAGGCAATAAGGAGCCTCTGCTTAAGTAGACAAAACACACCAACAGCCAGATTTGCAAACAGGGAAGCACGTCTGGGGCTACCCCACTTAGAACGGAACTTTGCTGGCCACACGGATGGATCGTGTAGACTGCTTTCCAGGCTGCCCCTCTGGCCTTCTGAGGCCGTCTACACTCTGTCTACGGAGTGTGTATCTCCGTGCATAAATACACTTTTACAGTTTTTTAAAAACAATTTCCAAAGCTGAGCATGTGTGACCCAGGGAAGTGTGCAGAGCCCGAGGATAAGCAATTCAAAACACAAAGGGATTTCAGAGCGAGGACCTGGAACTCTGAAGAAGCTTCTTGCCTGCTGCCCTCAGAACCCTGGGGGGGACAGTTCCCCTCTCTGTGAAGAACTCTCAGAAGCACTGGGGTCCGGGCCAGTGTGGCCGGGTCTTCCAGCCACCTGAGATAGAGCGCAGTGCAATTTCCAAGCAGACAGAAGAGGTCAGACCTTCCAGCCTGAAGGGCTGGGTCCTGCTGGAGTCTTCCTTCTGTTCTGCAGTCACTCTGTCATCACTCTTGTCATCTTTCTTTGGGACTTTCCAAAAGGGATTTCGAGGGGAGGGTGTGGCTCAGTGGTAGAGTGCGTACTTGGCATGCATGAGGTCCTGGGTTCAATCCCCAGTACTTCCATTAAAAATAAACAAAGCAAATAAATAAACTTAATCCCTCCTCCTCCAAAAAAAACCCCCCAAAAAACCCAAAAGGGATTTTTCGAGTCACTGATGCCAATGACTCACGTATCCCTGACTGCGGATGGAGGACCGGGACTACTGATCATTTCAGAGGAACACAGTGGCCTCGATCGGCGACAGCTCCCCCAAGGAGGAAATGGGACCGGAATTTTCAGACCGCACCACACAGCCATTAAGGAAGGAAGACCCCCACACTCACCAGCAAACTGGGTCCGCACTCGGGCAGCTGCCGTGGTGATCAGGCCGCTGTCCTCCCCGGAGTGGAAACCCTTCCCTGATAAATATCCAGGAAGTCGAAGCTTGCTTCCTTGGATGGGTGTTCCCTGCATTGAATCAGAGAAACGACATCTCAGGGTACTGTTCCCGGCCCATGATTCTCCACCGACAGCCCTGCACAGATGGGTGGAGGCCTCCGGCAGACACGCGGGAGGTGGAGGGGAGAAGCCTTGCAGGCAAACGAGGCATGGGGTTCCCGCTTGCTTTTTTCTCTCCACTAATTGCTCGCTCTCTCCCTGAATTCAAAGGGGACCTTCTAAAGGGAATGAATTCAGGCTGAAGAGAAAACACAAAAATGGAGATCCTCCCCAGGAAAACAAAACAGACAAACTGTGAGTACGTTAGTATCTTTCAGATTGCCGGTGGCTATTACACAGAGTTAAGAGCGTACAGCCAGAAAGATGGTGGTGACTGCACGGTACAGAGAGAAACACTGTACTCAGAAACACTGTGCTGGGCTGCCCTGCTGCCTGCAGTGCTTTTCGAGCTAGACAGACGCGAACAAGCAGAGACAGGAGTGTTGCCTAGAGAGTCATCGTTTAAACAAACATAACTAACTGCCCCCCCCCCCAAAGTGGCATTTTATAACTTGGTAGGATGTCCCTTCGTCTCTTGAATCTGTCACCTTCTGGGGTCTTTATACACTAGATACCTAGGCAACATTTAGGGGTGAGTTTTAAAAAAATTCTTACGGGACTTTGTAGAGAAATATCTAAAATCACATCTGTGAAGTTTCATTCTAAGGCTAAAATCACTGTACTTTTTCTAGATCACTATTAACATTTGGAAAATTCTCCCAAAGTTAAAAAAAATAAACAGATCCCCTGAGAAGTAAAAGGGTGTCACATTCCTCAAAGAACTCGCAGTCAGAGTTTAGAGGAAATAAATCTATACAAATTATATATGCATTTAAAAAAATATTTTTTCCTTAATCGTTTTAAATGGTTAATAAAATATATGTAGACCTTTTGTACACATCAGAGTTGCAATTAATGATAACATTAACAATGTTCATAATTTGTTTCTGTATTTTACACATACATTTAAGTATGGAATTTATATAGAACTTGTATCCGTCTAAGTTTTCAAGATACTCTCACACTTCTAACCACAAGTAGTCCTCACACTTACCTAGTCGCTTTTTCACAAACGTGAAAAGTGAGGGCCCGTGATGGTGAGTAATTTGCCCGAGATCTGAACGCTCTGACCCAGTGGAATCCTTAACTCAGAATCTCAACCATGCAGGAGGGAGTGAGGACCCTCAGTATGAAATACATCACAGGAGGGGGCAGAGTCCGTAATCCAAAAGGACCAAAATCATTCTCTTCAGCTGCCTTGATTGCCCTGATTTTTATTGTCACTATAAAATTATACTCTTGTTTTGTCTTACGAGGCTATTAGAAATGAAACCTAGTAGCCAAAATAATACGCTTAGACTTTCATTTGGGGGAGTTTCCACTTGTTAAAAATGTGAACTAACAGAGCAGTGGAGTAGATATTTAAAACAATGTGTCACCCAAGGTTCCGTCAGCCGTTTCTCAGTTTTGGCTACAACAGGTCCACAATAAGTGACGGACACCTCAGAGGTAACGTGACGCTAACACCGCCCACTTGAAGGGGTGGGGACGGGGTGGGAAAGAGTTGAAGAATGGGTTTCTGCCCCCAATTCTACCACCATCAGCAACAGTTCCATCACACCAGTCTGAGAGATGAGGGCCACGGCATTTTTCTCTGCTGACCTCTCATGACTGGGGTGAGGATTCAAGGATGTAAGAGTTCTGAAAAGCATAAAAGGCTTTCTAAAGGTCCTATATTACTTTGGTAAAGGGGCCTTGGCTTTAATGTAAAACACCTCCTTGGTTTAAAACTGTGAACTCATCTACAAAATAGAAACAGACTCACAGACACAGTAAATAATCGTATGGTTACCGAGAAGGGATAAATTTGGGAGTCTGAGATTTACAAATGTTAGCCACTAGATACAAAAGAAACTTTTTTTAAAAAAATCTACTTCTGTATAGCACAGGGAACTATGTTCAAAATCTTGTAATAACCTTTAATAAAAAAATGAATACATATGTATATGCATGGCTGGGACACTGTACTGTACACCAGAAATCTACACATTATAATTGACTATACTTAAATGAAAAAAATCTTATTTAGGGATCCCCTCCCACCCCCAAGCACAGTGATTCTAATCAAATATGTGATTATTTGGTGCCTTTGTCTGTCATTTGACAGACATTTCTTTAAAAGAATGTATGGTTGACTTTCAATTGAATGTGAATAATATGATATATGACTTAATCCTGGCAAATCTTATATCACCTAAGTATCTTATCTCCACAGATAAGCCATTAAAAAAAAACCGAGCACACTGAATGATAATCATGACTGAATGATAAAGATACAGGTACCTTTTGAAAATGACAGATAACTTTCTGCGTCCCTCAGCCCCCCGGCCCCTGCACTGATAACTTAAAGATTATGTCTCGTTTCTGGGGCAGAAATAAATGAACCAGACATTCAGAAGGACCTTGGCCTTAGTGAACACTCAATACACATTCTTTTCATTTAAGCGACTGTCTTGCAAATGACACGGCCTCCCTCTCTCCCCTCAAGGGGGTTATGTAACATTTCTTGCCCAAATTGTATCTAGAAGCCAAAGCACACCATCACCTTTCAAAGAAACATTGCTTAGGTCTGGGTATAATCTCCTGTACTGCACTCTCCCAGGACAGAGAAGCAAAATTAAGTATGAGGAAGAGGAAAAACAGAAAACAAACAAAAAACAAAGGAGGTACAGGGCCTGCGGGTGTGTCTACGTTAAGCTGACACCAAAGAGCCATAACCTGTTTTCTCTGTTCACCCCTGCCTCTGTCTTCCTGGAAACGCTGGGTCAAGACTTATTTTGGAGACGTCTGTAAAAAGCCCCAGTACCATCAGAAGTACATTTATTAAGAGGCAGTGTTAGTAGGTGATTGCTTCGATTAAAGGAGGCGGTTAGACTGCAAGCTGGAGCCTTACGATACCTCTGCAGACGACACGGTAAAGTCTGAGCACTCGGCTGGCTTACAGGGAGGTGACCCTTTGCTGTTGGTCAACCACGGTTTACCGTAATTGCGTGTTAAAGGATGGAGAATCTGTATGGAACAACGGCAAATCAAACAAACGTGAAGGAGAGCAGGTGACAACCAAGGCAGCAGAGAGAGACATTCATGGCCAAGAGTCACATTTCGTGGGAAGAATAATAATGCAAAAAAAAAAAAAAATCAATGGAAAGGTTTGAGGGCAAATTGTATATATGTCAAAATACAAAAATAAAAATAAATTGAAAAAAATGAAGCTTTAAAAAGAAAAACCAATCTGAAAAGTAACCAAAGCCCCTAAGGAGACAATCTCCAGGTGGGTCTCTCTCTAGATTGTAAATCCTTCCTTTGCCACATTGTGAGGAGGAGTGCATTTGGAGAAAGCGGGTACCCCAGCTTGAGGATGCTGGGGCCTTCGGGGGCGGCGGGGAGGGCACGCCTACCTTGGGTGTGCTGGTGGCAGGGACCTGCGGGGAGGCCGCCTGGCCGGCCTGGCTGGACACCGACGTCGATCGGCTGGGTGAGGCTCCCCGTGACGAGGGCCGCGATCTCCGGCCGCGGGGGCGGAAGGCCGCCATGCCCTGAGTGGTTCCATCCGCCAGGATGAACTTCTCCCGCAGCTCCACGTTGGTCCTGCCTTTGGCTGCATGGCGTCACCCACGACAAGGCACCCGGACGAGAGAGAGAGAGAGAAGGGGGAAAGACAGGCGCTCAGCCGCGGGCGGGGGGACCCCCCCACCACCCGGCCGCACAGACCACGGGGCGGGTTCCAAGGACACCCTCTCTGCCATGCCAACTCCCTCAGCGGAACAAAAAAAAATCAAATGCATTCCTGGACAATGCATTCCTTTTGGCGACAAGTCAGTCGGGGAGGGAAAAAAAAAAATAAAGTAGTGTTTATTCTAACACTAGACGCCAGCAAGGATAACCACTATTAAAGAGTCAGCGAGCGTGGCGATGAGGAAGAAGCTCATGCTCAGATACTGTTAATCCACCCGCCGCGGATGCCTGCTAGGTTTCGCCACCCTGTCCCCACCCCGAGGGGACAAGCCAGTAAAGCTGGGGCTGTGTCTTTTGCATGTCCTACTGAGGTGCGGGGAAGGCCAGTATTTTACCGATGGGGTTAATTACCATACAATTACACAGAACCAGAGATGGTTTGTTAATCAGAAGGACCACACGAAAACGTTCAGGTTTGTCACTTATATGGGCGCAGCTGTAATTTTTTTTTTTTTTTCTTTTTGGATGCCTTAAAAATTCTGGTCTTACAACATGCAATCACAAACACCAGACCCAAGGATCCGTGAGGGGATCGGTGATGCAACGCGCAGACCGACACACGTGCACGCGGAGGACTTGCCCCCGGGACGTGGCGTGCAGCGTGCGAGCGCGGGTTCGTCACCGCACCACCCCTGCACTGGCCACGCTCACTGCAGGGCTGTCAAATTTCCGGACACTGAAATTTGGAAGCACCAGCTCAGTTGGATGTGAGTTAAGCCATACGCGATGGATGAAGCGTGTTATTGTGAAACAAACGATTAAAAGCGAGGATGTAAACAGAGGGGAAGAGAAGAGGTCAGAGGGGAGAGGCCAAGAGAGGGGTCGCCAACCTAGAGTAGGCTGAGTGGTAGTAATTGAAGAGTTTGATTCCGAACGTAACATTTTACTCCCATGATGATGAACTAGAAAAAATGACAGGATACCAGTCACATTCAAGAATACTGTTAGCAAGAGCAGAAACAAAGTCAGCAGCTGACTACGCGAAGGTCACTCAGCCCGGGCCTTAGCACACAGCTCAGAAGAAGAGTCGCATGAGGGGAAAGCAGCGCTCAAAGGTCCGACTCGCGGAGAGAAAGGTACTTGGGAGACTTGGCCACGGCCCCGCTAACGTCCCTGAGCAGCCCCGGGGAACACGGCGCGCGCTCACTTGCTTGTTTCACAAATCGGACTGCACTATCTTAGCTGCATCGTTTTCAAAATGTAAAACAAAAGGGAGCCTTTTTCTTTTTGCTCCTTTTGTGGGTGTATGCGTGACTTGGCAGAGAGCAGGGGTGTGTAACCACCCAGGGTGGGTGGCCCTGCCAAGGAGGCTGGCTGGCGGGCTGCCTGGAACTCACTCCAGTATACTTGAGAGCTATGGTGTTCCACATGCATTTAAAATAATTTTTTGTTTTATTTTTATTTTGGGGGTGGGAATTAGATTTATTTATTTTTTAATGGAGGCACTGGGGATTGAACCTAGGACGTGTGCATGCTAAGCACATGCTTTACCACTGAGCTACACCCTCCCACCTTATACGTGCATATTTTTAATGCTCTAACTTGTGACTTCAAAATAAGAGTCAAGTTATCACTTTATTATTACTTTTTAAAAAATTTTAAACACTGCTCTCCTCACCTCCCCTTAATTTCATAAAAACGTTCACTTTTATACTTTTCATTATACGGTCTCTTCAATCCCTGTCACTCAACTTTCTTTCCTTTTAACTTTGCTATTTAATGACAGATGAACTTTCCCTGGTTGGTACAACTGCCCCTTTTGAAAACTGCAAGGGCGGGGGCCATCTCATCAAGAAAAAAATCTGTTCTAGTGTTTCCTGCCTACCAGTCCATTTTTCCAGGATTTTACCAACGAGAGGAACGTGGTTTACACGACTGCCACAAGTTCTCTGGGAACTTCAGACTGACAGACCCATGTGAAATGTCCCTCATTGTAAGGACCAAAACTAGACCCAATGTGTTTTTGACGCTGAGAAAATAATACAAAACATCCATTTTCACAGAGGTATTATCTTGACACAAGTATCTTCTTACCCCTGCAAGGATCGTTTTTCACTAAGAACTCATCCAGGGCCATCCATCCACCTCCGACCCGAACCATCACGGTACTTCGCAGGATTCGGACAAGTCGCAGTTGCTGGGAGTCTCCAAACTGTGAAGATGAAGACAGAAGACCCTCTAATTGTCAAGGGTAATTCTCAACTCAAGTGGGAGGTGCGATCTGCATAGGCACCCCACTCTAACTTCTTGCTTAGTTCACAGCGATTAGTAAAATCTCAGAAGAGAGGGGTTTGTGATGATCTGCGTTAGATTGGCTGCATGCTGATTTAGCCCAGAGTTTGAAAAAAAGACGAGGGTTACCACGTGTAATCCTGAAGCTCTCCTCTAAAAATGACCTCCTTTCTCCTGACAGAAATGACATTCGTAAGGCAGTAACCAAAAAAAAAGTTTCTAGAAATAACACAGCCTTGAAAAGCATCACTGGCCCCCTTGCCCAGGGCTTCTAAGGAATGAAATGATGCTACAGGAAATGTAACGAAGTCTGATTCTTCTTCATTAAAACTTCCTCTTACACCTAAAACTGCCACTGAAATCCATGGGAGAGATCTTCAGAAACTCATTCTGGTTTCTCTGAGCACTTCTGACTTAACGTAGTAAATGAACATGACTAACAGAGACTTCACAGTTAAATAAAACTCCTGCATCACTAATGATCTGGGGGACTAATCTGTTAAAGGCTGGATTAGTGTGCTGTTTTAGTTACTGTAAGATTAGAACGGTAACTGACACATAATTATACATCTAGAGCTTTCAAGTCTAAAAGGCTTTCTCCTAAGCTGTGCGTCCCAAAACTGCCGACACTGAGCAGCACGCCTTTTTCTTATCCTCTCAGTGGATCGCCCATCACCCGAACCCGCTACAGGTTCTGCAAGTCTTGAATGAATGTCTTGCCTGCATGTGGCTTCTGATCGTAAACGTTATTTATTACGAAAGCCCATGAGAAATGATCTTTATACTTTCAAATCATTTCTAATAAGCTCGAGTCCCACTTATAAAAACCACCATGCTGAATTTCCTGGTTGCCAACCCAGTGGATACCAGAGCAGAGAGAGAGTCAATCAGACATAAATAGCTTCTTTTTAAGGCAGGTAAGATACAGTGGTGACTATCTGTCTGGTCTCACGATGGAGAAACAGAAAACTAAGTAAAACCAATCTGCTACTTTTCCATAAAGTTGAATGCTGAGTTTCAGGAAAAACAAAGAACAAAGCCAACCATCCCAGACCCTGAAACTCAGAAGGACCTGGAAAGCATGTAAAATGCACAGTGGGTCTGCGTGTGTTTACGTCAAACCCTTTCATACTGCTCCCTCTGAGACAGTCTTTTAAGCCTTCAGACTTAAAGCTTTCCTGTATCTGAATCTGCTCTTGAAATGTACACTGAAATTTAAGAATCAAAATACAGATTTATTTTGTTAGAAAAAAAAATCTGGTGCTGCTAATAAGCAAAGGGAAAGGAGGGGGGTTAAAGAAAATTACCCTTAAGGAACCAGATAATTAGACGATACACTTTGGGTCCAAGATTATGTTCAAAAAAGTTTTAGGGAAATAAGTTATCTTCTACACATATTTCAAGTATCATAAAAGCGAAGGTTCAGTTTTATTTTGAGAAGGCATTCTCTAGACAACGAACACTGTCTTTAGAATCTTCCTAATTTTCTCAGCTAAATCCTGAGACAAAAAACAACAACAAAACCCTACGGCTGTTCTTTGTGCTTTCAGTGAATTAAACCTTTTGAGGTATTTCATCCTTTCCATAAACGAAAGATGCTGTCCCAACTACTAACTCAGAAAATAACACGACTGGAAAGGTAACTTAATGGAAACTAACAGAAATTTTTCAAAATGTCTACTCAAAATAACTGAAAAATTTTATTTGAAAAACCTAAGTTGTTTGCAGTCAATGAGGATAATAGATGATTTGAAACTTGAGATGGAAGATGGCTTAAAAACTGAGTGGGGGCGTAATATCCAACATGATATGGTCGGGTGCTATGAACAGCATGGTTCTTTTGAAAAGCGTGGAGTTAAAAAAACCGAAAAACAAAAACTCTTCTTTAAACATGGTGGTTTCTCTTGTCTTCAGTTCTAGAATTCTGATCGTGAGGCAGTGCCCCTGCGCAGTTGGTACTGGCTCAAATGGGAGGTCAAAATGGCAGAAAGTTGTGACTGAAATTTCACAGACGTTACAAGAGGTGATGTGGAGCTGGAGCTGACATCACTGAAAACCTCCAGTGTTGAACTTTCTGCTCAGGATGCTAAGCCCTACATCCCCAATGGGCAGCAGCTGCTTTGGGGAGAACGTATTACTAAAGCCGAGTGTCATGGAGATGTCCCATGGCTATGTCCTCCCACGTCACTCTGCCGGATGCTCCCTGTCTCTCCCTACCTGACCCCACACTGTACATCCTCGATGGTTAAACACCAGCGAGGCTGCCAAGAGACGTGTGGACAATCAAATCTGCATTGCAAGGAGTACTCGTCTGAGATCTACATGAATCGTATTATTAAAAATAGGAACTGAAAATGGCATTTGTCACACTGTACCAAGCTACAGTTCATTTGTAGCCAAGCTACAATTCATTATCTGGTTTGCTTAAAGGTAATCTCCTCATTTGAGACACAAGGCAGAGAGGAATCCAGGATCAAGGACCCTTAGAGCGTTTACAGAAACACCACGCCAACCAACAAGGTAGTAGCTGGGGGAACAGCACGGGGAAGATTGGCCAGGGCAAGCTTTGATGACCATGAATTAAAGTTAAAAAAAAAAATCATTGGGAACTTGAGAATACATTCCACTGGTTTATACCTGATTTCCCAGGAAGAACTGATAAAAAAAAAAAAATGAAAAATGGAAGAAAGACACAATTAGTTCAACAGGAAACTTTCTATATGATTCTAGAACACACACACGCTCACAGTTTGGGCTTCTGGATAAGAATATCCAGTTTAGAGATGTGCAGAGTACCCATTTTTCCCAACTTCAAACCAAATAATCAGAAAACTTGCTACCCAGATTTTCTGGAAAGTCTTTGGGTTTCAAATTTAAGTTAAAAATTCAACTAGGCAGATGAACATTGTCCCATGGGGAAATATAAAAGGAAAATGAATAATGTTTCATTTGTAAGTAACATACTGTATGAAGGAAACTCAGCACATTTCCTATCTACCTACTACAAACGAGATGTTCCAAAAAAGAAAAAAGACAGAGAAAGAGGGACAAAGTCACAAGGGTCTTCAAGTAATTGTTTTGAAGGTAACAATGGGCTATGGAGATTGAAATTTTTAAATATTTCTGCAAAAGTGGAAAACACTGCCTTTTTTCACATTTATAGAAATGAGTCAACATTTTAACTTCATTTCCTGGCTTGGAAGAGCTTTGTTACTGAAAATATAAGAACTTACCTCTAATTGCAGTAAAATATATTAAAGTAATAGGAAGGACCCTGAATATACAAGATGTGTCTTCCTGTGAATACTTTTCTCCTTAAAAGTAACGTATGTGTCAGAGAGATGTTCTGACGTACAAAACACAAGCTATCTTTGTATCACTTAAAATGACAAAAGTTGGAATTTCATAGATCATTAAATTTTGATAGAAGGTAAAAATAAAGAATTAGCGTTCCTGGGAAACAATGCAGCTCGAACTGCGTACAAATCTCAATTTTTATCCTGTGAAGGAACTGCACGGCTGTTTTGAAAACTTACCCTGTATTTGTTGTCTCCGATCTGTTCCACCTGGAATCGTTTCGCACACTTGCACTTAGCCACCTGCCTCGTCACCTGCCAGACACAAACGGTGGTATTCCCTTTAACATGACTTCGTGGGAGCCTGAAAACCTCGACATAGCAACTCAATAGGGACACCAAACAACTGCACGAATGGGGCGCGATGTTTGGGCAGGACACGCTGTCACCGTTGAAACGTGGTAGAAAGGGAATTGGTACCTCATCTTCAATTTTGTCGGCATCCGTGATGGGTTTGTAGGCATCCTTATTCGGGTGAAGAGCGGCTACAAACTCGTAGTAGTCGATGTACCCATCGCCATCGCGGTCAAAGATGTCTGCGACCGCGCTCATCTCCAGACGGCTGGTCGGGAACTCTGACATTTTCCAAACGACAGGAAGCAGTGTCACTGAAGTGTCACTGACATGTACAATTATAAGATATTCAAAGAATAACGGTAATAATTTGCTATAGGCACACATCGTCGGGGGATCCCCCACATCTATTTAATGAAGACGTCCATCACCTTATACAGTTCTCTTTCACTCTCTTTTGTGAGTGCAGATATTTAAATTCTAATCTCTCAGCAAAGTTCAGTTATACAAGACAGTGCTGTCAACCACAGTCGCCATGTTATATGTTAGATCCTCAGACCTTATTCATCTTAGAGCTAAAAATCTGCACCTTTTTACCAGACTCTCCCTCATTTCCCCACCTTCCAGCCCCTGGCAACCATTTTTCTACTTTCTGTGAGTTTGGCTTCTTGTTGACATTCCACGTACAAGTGATAACTAACATATTTTCTCAGCAAAGGTCATCCCAGAGCCCCACTGAAAGGTAAGATCTACTTACAATAAAATTTGAAAAGAGATTTTAAGTTTAGAAAAAGAGAAAGTAGCATTAACTTGTTACTTCTAACCCAAGACATTCTTGATTGTACATTTCAATCCTAGTGTGGTCAGTTATGTTACTAGGATGATCAAATAAATTAAAGTCCTTAAAAACTGAAACCCTGATTTACATCATACAAATACAACCACACTATCTATATATATGTGGCCTCAATTTATCTTGAATTACTATGAATTAGGGTGAATCTTATGAAACTGCTCTTTTTCTAGGCAAAGAACTATTTAATGTTAGCAAATTTCATGCGGGTCAACTACCACTTTATTCAGGGACTAGTTGTATGGAATTGACTTTAAGAATGGCTTCCAGTAACATCTGCCAGAGAAATCACAGACACGGCGAAACTGTTACACAAGATGACGACACAACCTTAAGAATTTTTCTAGCATTTTCATTTCCTACTGGTGACAATGCTAGATCAGAATGTGAACAGAATGAAGACGAAAGAGTCTGACTTGCATTTACTGATTCTCCATTTTATGTCAGGCAACACCACCTAAGAGTTAAGCGTTATTAGCCTCATGCCACCACAGGAGGACACAGCTCCAGAGGAGAGGAGTTGATCTGTGGTTACACAATTACTAAGCGTGCCTGACTCCAAAGCCGTGAATTTTAACCAAGGACCCCCCCCCCCAACCGCCCCTGCTTTTTTTTTTGGAGGGTAGCGACTTCATCGCCAAGTTTAAAGAGGATGCTGCATTGGTAACACAAGTTTACTGGCTCCACAGTTTTAAACTGGGCTCGTTTTCCTTACAGATTACATCAGTCACGGCCACCTCTCTCGGGACTTACTTGAGGAAAGAATTCCGTCAATAAATTCTTGTCGGGTTATTTTCCCATCCTGATCTTTGTCGATCCTCCTGAAAAAGTCCATCACTCGGGACTTCTTGTGATTCATCCATCGCATGTACTTTTTGCGCCAGATATCAAAGTCAAAGTTTGCAAATTCCCTCAGCTGCAAAGGAAAAAAGGCATTTTGGCCGAGTTAGCGTGATGCGCAGATTACATCTCGTACAACGCGAGTAAAGTTAGGTTTAATGATCCTCCAGATAACATATGCACCATTCCTTCAACGAGACGTATGATCTTGCAGAGGGGACCTGAAGGTTTTTTTCCTGTAAAGTATTACTTTGTTACTCTCTCTGTTTTTTCTTTACAAAGAGGGAAGACCAAGAAAACTCCTTGAACAGTTAAACTGAAATTTGACGATGCTGAGGTCACAAAGGTATGGCCCAAGGTGACACCAGCACTGGGTCCCTGGGGGGCTGGCCCAGCTCAACATCACCATTTAAGGCCTCGCTCTCTCTACCCCCAGCCACTCTCAACTCCCCTACTTCTAAAAACCTACCAATTCCAGAATCAGAGACTCTATACCTCAGGTCACAAAATATTCACGATGAAAAGATTTGCATTATAAATGATCATAGTTGCCAGGCGATGCTGCCAGCAGACGTATGTCAAGCCAGACTTTCTCCTAAGGAGTTAGTTTCTGTTTTATGTTAAAACATATTTGCGTTTTACTTCGATTCCCTCAATCCAGGTCCCACAGATCAGTTTTATTCCCCCCTACAAAAACATACACACTCGTTGCATTAATTTTAGAAGCCAGATATGCACTCAGACAGCAAAGAGTTCGCTTAGCTATTATCAGAAACATTGAAAAATCAAGATGCGGGCAGTGCGTTATGGCGGGCGAGGGCAAGGGACAACCCGGGGGCAGATGTCTGAGTTCCCGAACCTCCTCCAGTCTGTCCAGGGCGTCGTTTAGCTTCCTCCTCCTCTCCAGGGCCAGCAGCCAGACTTGCTGCCACTTGCTCACCAGGAGGTTGACCCGGGGGTTCTTGGTTTCGATTTGCGTCTGGGACCCAGAGGGATACAGGCTGGAAGCTGGGAAGCGTTTTCCTGTGAAAACAGAGCTTTAGTTATTAGCACGGAAAAGTGTCCATGGTTCTGAAACACATGAAGGCGTGACTTTCAGTGTTCCTAGTTAAGGCTGCACCAGCTTCATTGCTGGGGTGACAAGCAGAAACCCCCTAATTTAGATGACGCACGATGTCAGGGTCCAAACGTATTTTTACTTAACAAGGTTCACACGCGGCTCAGAGACAGTAGAGAAGAAATGTATTTTGACAGGAGCCTGGAATGCTCTCTCAATAAATTTAGGCTTAAAACGTTTTCTAGCCTAAAATGTGTGCTGTTTTAATGACAAAGATGTACCCCAGGATCTTCCTCTCCGCCACCACCAGGGCGATGCAAGGTCGGTGAGAATCAGTCCCAGCAAATCCAGCTGCACTTCTTGGAGAATGAGGCTGGGAGGAGGGCAGGTGGGGGCAGGGGGCACCGGGTGTTCGCTGGAGTCGGAGCAAGAAACGCTACAAATTTCCCATCAACCATGGAAGTGCACGTTTCAGATTCCAGCCCTCTTCCAAGTCCATTTTCCACCAAGATTGTGCGTTTCTTGTGCACGTTCCCACACCCTAATTTACCGCCTTACTAAAGTTTCCTCCGTCTTTCTGGCTGTTATTCACAAATGTGCGTAACTTCACAGAGCAATTTATCTCAGTGCATTTTCCTCGTCTGACTAAATGATGAGATGTGACCTAGAAAAATAAACTAACTGGCCTAAGGTTATGTAGGAAGTTAGGGTCCATGTGGAGATTTACCCAGAACTCCTAACTCCCAGGGGACTATGTAAAAATATTAATAGCTAATATTTATTGAGTGTTTAACCATATTCCAGGAAGTATGCTAAGGACTTGAGACACATTAGCTCATTTAGTCTTCGCCACAGTCCAATGAGGGTTTATAGTTCTCCTTTATAGATGAGGAAATTAAGGCTCAGGGAGGATTTAGGTGACGTGTCCATGGTTGTGTTTCCCAATGGGTGAGTGGTGGGAACAGCCAAGAGGTCTGTCTCCAGAGTTCGTAACCATGGTTACCTCGCCTCCTGGTGCAATCACAACTATGACAGATCCAGGATGGTTTTTCACTAAGGTACCATTCAGAAATACACAAAGCGGTGTAAATTGTGCTTGTTTTAAATCTTATCCAGGCTAGCTAGGATCGCACGGAATGTCATTTCGTGGGGCCAAGGTAGCCCGAGAAGTAAGTAAACAGAGCCTGATGTCATGGGAACACGACCGAAATCTATTCAGATTTCTTTATCGCTATATATTTATTTATCACTCATGAACAGTTAGGTCATGACCTTTATCCAGGTCACGGTCATCTCTGTTCCACTCCACTTTAAGGTTATTTCTATCACAGAAGCAAAAGGGGACAGTTTAGAGCGGGTGATGAGTCCCGATCTTGTTACCTGTCTAATTCCTTCCGGCTAATCTGAAAGAGACACCTCGAGCAAACCAAGTTACATATAGAGACCTAGATTTATCTTTTTATTTTTAAATAAGTGGCTATCAAACTTGAGCCCAGGGATTCTTTCAAGAAAACCTCATAGGGAACTCCTGGAGAATCACCGATTGCTCCAAAATTTCAAACACTAACTCAAAACAAAAGGAAACTAACTTCCTTGCTTAACCATCTTCATTTTATTTTTATTTATTTATTTATTGGTGGGGGGGGTTAATGCGATTTATTTGTGTATTTATTTTTGAATGGAAGTACTGGGGATTGAACCCAGGACCTTGTGCGTGCTAAGCACGCGCCCTACCATGGAGCTCTCCCCTCCTCGTTAACCACCTTCATTTTAAAGAAACTGGCCATTGCTTACTTCCTGCTCGCCCCTTGTCCAGGACAGGGATGTGGGACTGCAAGGCGGAAGGGTCTGCCGCCCGCCTCTTGTAGGTCTTGGTGACTTTATCCACGTCAGGCTGTTTCCTGGTCATTTCCTCCATGAAGGCCTGAAAGGAAAGACACGGGGTCAGTCAGATGCCGCTACACCAGAGGAAAGCATCTCTAGAAATGCACTAAAAACAAGAGGATAAAAGGACTGCACTGTCATTTCTGAATAAAAGAATAAAACAGCATGTTTCATCTAGAGGGGAAAAAAACCCTAACCACCATCATACAGCCTGTACTCATTTCTGAAGACCGCAGAAGGTGTCAGGTGGCCAGGAGCATTAACAGAGCGATTTGCTCTAGTCTGAAGACCACTCACGGGGTGCAGCGGTGGGCGTACCACCACCTGTCTGTGCACCAGCCAGGACCGAGCTTCCAGGCTCTCCCCGAAGCACCTCGGAGTGAGCGTCTGTCTGCAAAGGGGCAAGTCAGCGGGGGTGTCCCTAGGAGTTTCCTGTGGCACAGCTCACCCACGTGTCTGAAATGTTCACGACGGCGTTGACAGACGGGGACATCCAGCATCCACTTAAATGTGGATACACCTTCAGTGTTCCTGTCCATACAGACGCTCTGCCCAGGAGCGTCAATGCCATTCAGGTTAATTAACTTATCTTGCCCTGGATCTCACTTCCCGAGGCTTACTATCACGGTTGACTGGGTACCGGTGTGTCTAGAACACATGGCCAAGGCGGTGGCTTAGGTGACAAGTGATGGGGAAAGGAGGAGGGGGACACATGTGAGAAGTGAAGTAACACATGGCTGGAACGCCCGTTCCCTTGGAGGATGCTGATCACTCTCACGTATCGGGTGACAGAGAACACGGCCCAGACCCTCCGGGGCCGTCACGGGCACCCGTAACTTACACTTTAATTACAACGCGACAGCAGCGCTAACTGCTTTGCCAACCAAGCTGACGCTTAATGGTTCTCCCTGTAAATGCATAGTAAACAAACTAACAAGCAGACAGGTAAGTCAGGGTGACGCCCATCATTTCAGAGTTGAAAACAGGTAGGACACATAAGAGAAGTCTTTTTTTTTCTTTTTTTTTGGAGCAAGACAACATGTCCCCTTGAACATGGGATGTATCTGAACTGCTCACGGTCCTCTCGGGAGATGTTAGCAGCAGAGCACAGAAGATGCAAACAAGGGACGGTAAGCGAGGGAGGGCGAGGGCACCGAGAGAGCAGAAATGAAAGTCATGGAACCGAGGGGGAAGAGGCAGCGAAAAGCAGGAGGTGGGCTGGGAGCCCCTGAGACCCGGGCCCGGCTCCACGGGTGCCAGAAGGGAGGAGTGAGGGCCAGTCACACAGGGACAGGAGACACTGTTGAGACCAGGAGACAGAGGAGAGGTGGTTCAGGGCGGTGGTGGGACCAGAAACGCAGAGGAAGGAGTGGAGGAGCAGGTCTGTGGCCGGGAAGGGAAGATGCGCAGAGCCGTCTTCTGAGAAGACGGGGTCTGGGGAGCTGGGGGCGGACGACGGCTGCCCACCTGGTGCTCGGCGATGAGGGCCTTCACCTCCTCCATCTCCTGCGGGATGGGCTCCTTGTCCTTCTCACTCAGGGTCGTCTCTGCCCACTGCAGCCAGGCCAGCAGGGCTTCCAGCAGCTCCTGTTTGGCGATGAGCCCGGCCAGCGCGCTGGCCAACCTCTGCTGGTGCTGCTTCGCCCAGGCCAACACCTGGTGGGGAGACAGAAACTTCTATGAGTGTCTTCCATCTTAACCGATGTAAAGGACACACAATTGAAATGTCACCTGGGGTCGACCCTGGCTAGACGCACAATTCCAGTCTTTCTATTTTTTTTTTCCAAATTGAAGTATAGTTGGTTTACAATGTCGTTAATTCCTGGTGTACATACAGCATAGCGATTCAATTAGACAACATGTATGTAAATATTCCTTTTCAGATTCCTTTTCATTACAAGCCATTACAAGGTACTGAATACAGTTCCCTGTGCTCTACAGTAGGACCCTGTTGTTTAATTCCCATCAGTAGTACTAAGGACCAGCCTGTGGAGGATACAGGAGCCCCCTGCGATGCTAGGAGGTGGGAAGGGGTCACCCTTGGGAGCTTAGAGATGCCCTTTGCCTTCCAGTTTAAGTTCAGATAATGCATCCCCTGAAGGATCAAGGATGGTCACTCCATGTAGCAAGGAGCGGAAATAAAAATAGCTAAGATCTCAGATACAGGATGAATTCACCTATATGTGCAATTCATTCCATGAGCATATGCTGCTCTGAGAAACCTACTCAACGGACACGACAGGGAAGTGGGACAGACATTTTGAAAGGGAGCCAAATGCTGGCCTTTTCTTGTTTCAGGGACATAGCTGCAAAACGCCTTTAACTTTTTAAAGCAAAGGGGATTGCAGAGACAGGGGATGCATATTGGAACAGTCTCGTGAGGAACATTTCCCTCTCCAGGGGCCTCCTGTTACTCCAAGGCCATAAATGCATCGTTAACTGCTCAAGATTCCATGCCCCGCCCCCCCATGCCCATGACTCTCAAAGCCAGTGCCGCTGGAAAGATGGCCCGGGACACACTGACCTCCTCGAACCTGGCCCGGATGATGGTCATCCAGTGCTTGATGGTGGTGATGGAGTCCGGGTGGCAGAGGGCCAGGAGAGCGTCCCCCATGCTGGTGGCTTTATTGAGGGCAGCTCGCTTCTCCTCCAGTCTCTTCATGAATTCCTACAGCAGAAACAAAGACATAACTCAGCTGTGGGCACGGGCTGAAAACCAAACGCCGGTGACGTCCAACTGGACTGCTAGAGTTCAATCAACACACATGAGCTTCGATCGGTTTATTCCCAGCTGGAAAGCATCCTGTAAGTGAGGAATTCAGGGAGGAAAAGGGACAAAAATTGCATAAAGTGCCTTCTCACAGGATTTCAAAACACAAGTGTAGGATAATCTCTCTGTCACGTACCTCCTAGTCTGGCTCTTTGCACAGATGAAATGATTTGTTTACACACACAGCTGCTAGGTGCTCTGGTCCTCAAGATCCCAAGACTGTGTCTTATTCAATTTTGCATAATAAATGCTTTTTAACTGTTTCTTTCTGCATCTTTGCTGTTGCAGGGTCCAGGTTCAATGCCTCCGCTTACATGACCTACTTTAAAAAATCTTCTCATTCTTCCCAATAGAGGCCCCCGTTAAGTGAAAGAATAAAAAAACAACTAATAGGGAGATTGGAAACCAGAGGTTGATACCAGCTGTGCTTCGCCAAAGGCCAGCTGACCCCATCGTGCACTGATCACTCCCACACCGGGAGCCTGCATCCCTGCCGGAGCTCTGGGGACTGGGTACCAACATCCCCCTGCATCCCGGCCTCTTCCAGGATGAGTGCTGCCTCCGTGGTTTGTGCTCGCGTGGGAAAGAGCGCCATTGTTGCAAACTGGATTATTCTGAGACGTCTCTAGTCTTGTGACTAAGAAACTAAATATTCTGGTTTCCTTCTGCTGGTGAATATGTGAAGGGAGGCAGAGGACATGAAGAAGCACGCATGATGCTACTGCAAAATGTGATGATTACAAAGAAGCCCTTCCTATAACTGCGGGTAATTCTACGCTATTTAAAAACATTTAGAGATAAGTGGTTGTTAAAACTCCTATCCCTGCTCTGGATACCTGCCCCCTGCTATTTCTGGGGGGTTCCTGGCCCTGCTGGGAGGGTGCTGATACCACAGGTGGGCTCTGTTCTGTAGGGCACACGCGCAACCCTGGGCTTCGAGGGGCCCTCGGAGACCCAAACCCAAATACGTTCATGGAACTCAGTGCTGGTGATGGTCAGCCTATGGTAACATAATACAAACCAGATTTTCAAAATACTGAACTGAGTCAAACATTTACATAAATTTGATGTAATTCTCCTACTCTTACAGTCTACCTTCAACTTTTTAAAACCTGTTTCCTCTTAAGTTACTTACTTATTTATTTTCCATTAAAACTAGTGGTCATCTATCATTCATTTTTAGAATCTCTCTTTTTTTTAAATTGGCAGCACTGGGGATTGAACCCAGGACCTCATGCATGCTAGGCATGTGCCCTACCACTGGGCTCTACCCCCACCTCCTAGCTTCAGCTTTAAAAGGAGTACAGATCATTTGGCCCCTCCAGATAACGTTACACAAACTTGCATCCCTTTTATTAACAACAAGGCAATGAATACTCCGTTGCTACAAGTCAGGTAACCCATGGTGGAGAGAGCACGGTGACTTAAAATAAGAAGTCTTGGCAGACGATGTCATCCGTGCCACCCTGGAATTAATGACGCACGTCCAGCTTGACCTTGAAAGACAAGGTTATTCAGTGGTGTTAAACAGATCCTTTCAAGCTAGCAGGAAAAGCTGACATCAATACTACACTGAGGATTAGCATTGCAAATTCCTGACTTTGACTCTTTGACTCCCACTCTTTCCTCTGACTCTTCAAAGGTTTAAAAAAAAAAAAATCTGTTAAGAGCTATCTGAGAGGAGGAATACAGCCCAAGTGGTAGAGAGCATGCTTAGCATGCACAAGGTCACAAGGTCCTGGGTTCAATCCCCAGTACCTCCTCTAAATAAATAAACCTAATTACCACCCCTCGCACCAAAAAAAACAAAACTGAAAAGAGCTATCTGGACCACTCTCTTTAGGGTTTTGCTAGTTCTGTCTCGTCAGGAAAAATCTTGACCTGAAAACTCAGTGGCTAGATTTTTACTTGGTTAATTGTATCAACTTACATAACGCGCCCCCTCTTCCTTTTTTTTTTTTTTTTTTTTTTTACATAACCCATTTTTAATTTATACTTTATACTGTGGGTTACATCTCAAAAGAATTTAAAGTGGCTGGACTGAAAACACAATTGAAAGAGGCTTAGAAATAAAATTTGAAGACCAGTTATCAAACTACTTGCTTGTCTTGCTTACAAAGGTAACAATGATTAATTTACAATTTTAATGGTATAATTTTTATAAATGACACACTGCTTTGAAATGCACATACAAGTGCAACAAAATTGACCAGTTTTGGTCAGGAGCCAAATAACCCCCTAGAAAAATCCTAGAGATAGGAAACAGTGACTAATTTTAGAATAACTACCTTCTATAAAGAAAACATAAAAAGGCAGCTATACATACTTGTGCACAGGGGCACTGGGACACATCTACGTAAGCAAAAAAGTCCTCAAATGTACACGATCTTCCACTACTTCTCAGGAAGGAAAATGTCCACTCAGTTGATGTTTGCAATCACGAGCCCACTTTCGCTACTCTGTGTGGATTTCCCAGTTAGATCTCCCAAGCACTCATGTGACTCACTTTATGCTGATCGATGAGCGTGCGCAGAGCATCCTCATCGTCGGGGAGCGCGCCGTGGAAACGAAGTGTCTGCTCCGCTTCTGCCAGCCACTCCAGCAGGGCGTGTACCACCGAGTGAAATTCCTCTGCCTAACGGTTCACACACACCCGCCAAAAGAGATTCCCGAATATGTTTGTTAGTACGGGAGATTCTTCCTCTCAATGAAAAAAAAAAAAACGGTCTGAAATCTAAATTGGTTAATTATATGCATCGTTCCCATTAAAGAGACAAGAGATATATGGTGCTGCATTTCACAAATGTCAGAAGACATCCAATATGTCAAAAAGAAAGAAAGCCTACATGGTTACAATGAAGAATAATTCAGCATTTTAAGAATCTGATTTTAGGTGAATGGCTGTGCATCATATATTCAAGCTGAAAAAAAAATACTCAAACAGCACTTTCACGGGAAGATTAGAAAACTTCCCTCAGTGAGTTATTTAAATTCATCGTCGGGGAGGCGGGGGAGGCAACCAGGCAATGATGGGCTAAGAACTTCCTCTTCCACGACCCATGCTGGTTGAGACGGAGGTGGGGGGAGCCCCGTGGTCCTTCAGGAGAGTGGCTCCTGTTGGGATGCAGGACCCTCCTGAGCACCACCCAGCGGCCGGAACCCCAGGACTTCACCTGGCGCAGAGCTGCTTCTAGCCGAGTCTGCTTGGATACAGAGAGAGCACACACGCTCTCCCAGCGCGTGCTCAGCTCCTGCATCTGGACCCGGACCCAGGAGGAGTCGTCCCGGCTGCCCTCCATGAGCTCCCGGGCCGAGCGCTTCAGCGCCTGCACGCTGCTCGTCCGCTTCCCCAGCTCCTTCTGGAAGGCCTAGGAAGACGGTGTTTTACAAAATTAATCTGAAATCAGCCCGAAGAGCAAAACATACCCTTTGAAATACACCTGCGCACATCACATCGCGTACCGCTAAGATCTACAGTTGAATGACCCGGTTTCCACAGAACCGTCAGAAAATGAGACAAAACACGCTTACTCCTGTTAAGAGCACCATCAAGACCAGTCTCGCATCAATTTGCTCGATCTTGTAGCAGTCTCCCGAATGAACTATGTTTCAGAACGACACGCTGGATTTAAATAATGGTGGTCACCTTTCTTTTGTTTGTTGTGTCTGTTGGTTTAATTTTTAAACATTTTAAAAACTTCAGTATAATTGATTTAGTGTTGTGTTATTTTCAGGGGTACAGCAGAGTGATTCAGTTATACACACACAAACATATTTATATTCCTTTTCATATTCTTTTTCATTATAGGCTATTACAAGATATTGAATATAGCTCCCTGTGCTGTACAGTAGGACCTTGCTGTTTATCTATTTTGTATATAGTAGTGTGCATCTGCAAACCCTGAACTCCCAATTTATTCCTCCCTTCCCTTCCCCCCTGGTAATCATAAGTTTGTTTTCTATGTCTGTGAGTCTATTTCTGGTTTGCAGATAAGTTTGTGTCATTTTTTTAGATGCCACATATAAGTGATTTCATATGGTATTTTTCTTTCTCTGTTTGACTTACTTCACTTAGAATGATCATCTCCAGGTCCACCCATATTGCAGCAAATGGTATCGTTTTATTCTTTTTTATGGCTGAGTAGTATTCCTTTGTATAAATATACCACAAGTTCTTTATCCAGTCATCTGCTAATGGACACTTAGTTTTCTTCCACGTCTTGACTATTGTAAATAGTGCTGCTATGAACAGTGGGGTGCATGTATCTTTTCAAATTAGACTTCCCTCTGGATATAAGCCCAGGAGTGGGATTGCTGGATCATATGGTAAGTCTATCTTTAGTGTTTTAAGTAATCGCCATACTGTTTTCCCTAATGGCTGCATGGTCGCCCTTCTGTATTTCAGTTCCACACAAAGGTGCATCATTCTTTCTATGATTCTTTATTATGGTGTCTCAATTCTTCCTGAGTCACTAGTGTGCCTGCCCTGGGTGTGCGGGCCACCGTGCTGCTTTCTAGCTGTAAACACACCTAAGAGACTGACCAATAACTACACAGCCCTTGGAGACCCCGGCACCAGGGAAAGAGCAACTTTTTCTTCTGTAACATGCCTTCATCTTGTCTTTCACAGCACCCTGAGCACTAACCCACGATGTCAAATGTTAGAAGCTTGAATCCTTGTCTGTCACCTCGGAAGGAAAAGCTTTTTATTCTTCTCTCCCACTCAATTTTGATGAGCTTTGGTGTGCCAGGAGTTTAAAAATAGCTTCTTCTGGCCATTTCCGACCCAAGAGTCTATCTAGGCAACCAGATCTTTCACATAACCCAACTTTATAGATAAGATAAAATTAACGTATTTTTCTAAGAAATCATCACAAATGAATATGACCAGGCACGTTTCGTAGTTCTGGTTATATCTGGGGGTTTCTATTGTGATACTCGGATCATTCACAAAAGTGAGCCCGTCAAAAATAATGAAGTATAAAAATATAATAATCCAAGAACGGTGTGATGAATTCTTTGCTGATTTCATTCTGATAGTGTTAGGTGTGCCTGCAGACAGATACACACACACACACGGACAGAAAGTACAGTGTCTAACTGCTCCATCTGAGACAGGACTAGCCCACAGTTCTGAGCGGACCTGCCAGTGTGCTCTGCATACTCTAACTTTTTACTGGGCTTTCCAATTGTATTACTAATGCCGAATGATTAATCCATTTCTGTTGACCTCTCAAGACAAAAAAAAGAAAAACCTGGCACAAGTGCCTAGGGGAGTAAATATTTAGACACTGAGCTTATAAAAACAGCATTTATGTAAAAAGTAACATTACATTTTCATTACTTATTGAATGAATGCCAGGGGGGGAGAAAGTCTGTATTAATCATGCATAAAACATGTGTTCCAATATAGGCAAAGCCACATAACTGAAAGTTTTTAAAATTTTTCTAGGCCTGATCAATGTTCTTCATTTATTACTTTTATTTTCTGTTAACGTTCCGACGTCACAAACTCTCTTCTCCTATGGACATGAGATAATGGACCCAGAAAAGGGGAGATAAATGTACAAAAAGACCAACTATTTTAAAAAGAACAGGTAAGATCAAAATAACATACCCAAGGAAGTACAAAGAGACATTGTAAAACAGATTCTGTGAACTCAAAGATTATAGGGAAGCCATACATGAATTCATGAATTCAGTGCTATCAAGTGTCTGCACATAAAGCCAACTCTGAAACCACCTTTCCAGTTAGTACCAGGCCTCACGTTGTTTTCAAGGTTCTTTAAGTTGAAATACAGTGTTTGATCATAATTTAGGACCCTACACGCAGCATCAGTGGGATGTCTCAGTGTCGCCTTTGATTTGCACACGAGTAGAACACACGTATCAGTAGATGGCAGGGAAACCAGTTTTCTCGAGGTAATTAATAATCCAATAACGGCACAAACTGCTATCTCATACACGGCTACAGTTCAAGGGGCAAGGTTAACACTGGTTTTGGAAAAAATGAAGCAGCTGATCATGGCCCCCACGGATCATGTCACAAATCTGATGTTTAAGCGATGACCTGGTTCCAGGTCATGGGATGAATGATTTTAAATTATATTAATAATTATTTAAATTAATAACAAGCGATAGTAAAAATTATTTAAATGAATAAAAGATAGTAAAAATTATCTAAACGAGTAAGAAAAGGTAGTAAAACAGACAATGAAATCACTTTCCCAGCTCGGGAAAGGTGTTAGCCAGGGAAATTTAAAACCAAAGCATTTCAGTGATACCAAAGTAATCTCCCTACCTCACTTTTATTTTTAAATTTTTTATATGTTGAAATTTTAATAACAGAGCGAACATGTTTTTTAATTGAAGTATAATCAGTTACAACGTGTCAATTTCTGGTGTACAGCACAGTGTCCCCAGTCATGCATATACATACATATATTCATCTTCGTATTCTTTTTCATTAAAGGTTATTACAAGATACTGAACAGATATTTACAGTTCCCTGTGCTATACAGAAGAAATTTGTTTTTTATCTTTTTTTTATATAAAGTGGTTAACATTCCTTCCTCACTTTTAAAGCTGGCTCCCAGGTTCTGCTCAAACGTACACATATTTCCATATTAAAGACTGTTACATAGTATGGCTTATAGTCTCCCCATTTTATAAGGCTAAATTAAGTGGTTACAGCCCCCCCTACCCAGTTCAGAACAAACAAACGAGATAAAATTAAATGTCCGGATAACAATACCTTGTGATTGTCGATGAGGTTCATGACTAAGTCGATGTCCCCGTGGACAGGCTGGTCCTCGGCCAGCTGGGGTTCAACCCTGTACAGCCAGTCAATGAGGGCCTGCAGGGCGTCTGTGAATTGTCCAGAAAATAAGAGGGCCTCCTCCAGTTTGTTTTGTCTAGGGGGAAAAAAAAGAGGAAAAAAAAATCAACGTGAGCAATAAAAATGCCACCCTGTACATAAGAACACTTGAAATTCGTCTACGAAGGCTGAGCAGACCTCAAGCAGAAAAGCAGTATTTTCACTGCTGTTTCTCTGCTTTCCTCGGAAAACAACAAAACTTTCCTCAAGTTCCCTTTTCTCTTCCTTAAATACACAGCATCTGCTCCAGGACAATTCCCTCATCATCACCTCTGGAAATCACAGGCCTTTCGGTTTCTTCATAAAAATTTGCCTGTTCAATTGAAAAATCTATAATTTATGTTTTAAATTATTATAAGGGTGTATATATAGTCCCACAGATTTTCACACATGTATGTATTCGTGTGACATCATCAAGATCGGGATACAGAACAGTCTGTTGCCCCTGACGCCCCTCAGGCTGGCTCTGATGGTCACAGTCTGCTCCCACCTCTAACGCCTGCCACTCACGGACTTGTTCCTCATCACTGTGATTTTTGGTCTTTCCAAGACTGTCATACAAATTCTCATGAAATCACTTACGGGACATGGTAAAAAAGTACTGGAGAAGATTTTAAAGATTTTAAAAAACGAACACTATTAAAAAAAAACAAACAACTGCTTATAAAGCTCCCAAAACAGAGTCTCATATTCTGCTTAATCTTGATACTGATCAAAGTAATCAGACTAAGGGTCAAGGACAAGTTTGAAAACAATTAAGACAGTTGAACTTTTCTACTACTATTTTACGTTCTTAGTTGCTTAAAAAAATTTTTTTTAAAGCTTCGGCTCTTCATAGTTGCAGTGTACTGAGGACAAGGGAGACTGGGGAGAGGTGGGAGGGGTCAGACTGGTGGGACCCTGGCGTATCCCAGTCCACACCCAAGAGTAGGTCCCTAAAGGGTACAGAGCAGGGGTGGGGGTGGGGTGGGGTGGACAACAAGATTCCAGGTATATTTTAAGACGACGGGCCTGGTGGTGATGTGCAAGCGGGACTGAGGAGGGCGACAGCAGACCAGGACCCTGGTACCAGTCCAAAGGCAGGCGCTGGACTCGGGTCAGGGATGTCGGAGGCTGGGAGGAGGATGTCCTCTTCGAGTGAGCCAAGCACTTAAAAATGGATTAACAGACACACACTACTGTATATAAAATAGACAAACAACAAGGACCTACTGTAGAGCACGGGGACCTGTATTCAATTTCTTGTAATAACCTACAATGAAAAAGATCTGAAAAGAATATATATATATATATATATACGTGTATGTGTATGTATCACTGAATCACTCTGCTGCACACCTGAAACTAACACTGTAAATCAACTACACGCTGATAAAAAATAATAATGAACAGCAAAGACTTCTCGGTGTGGCCACCGTGTGCAGCATGGGGCATCGAGGATGAGCGGAAGTCCTCCAGCAAAGAAAGGAGAGAGTCTTCAAGGTCCCCACGCCTCCCGGCAAAGCACGGTGACCGTGGTGCTTGACGGGGTCTAGCAACGTGGGCGAGCGAGCAGCCCGCCGGCAGGGATGAGCGCCTCACCTTTCCACCGACTTCCCGCAGACCGTGTCCCACTTGTCCCTGAGCTCGCTCAGCATGTCGTCCAGCTTCAGGTTGTCGTCGGCTAGGGAGGTCTTCTCCTTCAGAGAACGCCCAGTCCTGTTGGTGGTGTCATAGACGGAGTGCTTGGCTCCCAGGGCTTTCTGGAACTCCTGCACATTCAACAAGAGGACAGCGTGCATTGCTACTCGGGACCGACACACAGAGAGCTCAGGGTCAGCGAAGGAGGCGTCCCTGGACACAGAAACGGAGTCCAAAGACGGGGGACATCGGCAGTAATCAAGTCGGGTGGTGCCGTGAGTCCTCTCCCCAGAAACACACCCGGGGAGAGAGGAGCCCCTGCACCTTCCATTGGAAGGATTAACTTTTTCCCGAAGCCCAGTGTCTGTAAGAACACCTCCTATTATTAAAAAAAAAAAAAGAATTTCAAAGCAAAACGTATGCTGAAACTCTTGCAGATATAAACCGCAAACAGTATAAACAGTTAGATAAAATGGAAAATCATTGAAAAATCATTGAAAAACCCAAGAGTTTGGAGAGGAAGCTGTAGCTAATTAATACTCTGAGTCAGTACGGGTCCAGTGCGGCCACAGGATGACCCAATAGTGTATAAATTTACTACACTTGGTTTTTATTATCAAACAGATTTGTTGCCACACAATTTGGATTTTCACAAAGACGCTACATGTACTTTATCTGTGAGCCAGGATGGGAGGCAAAGAAAAGCCACAACTCTGGGCTCCTGTGTTCGGACCCGCTCATTCCACGCCCCCCTTGGGAAGGCCACGCCCCTCCTCCCCACACCCACCATGTCCTACCCGGGTCTCCCAAGGTCTCCAGACGACTTGCCACCGTCCGACGGCCGCCTGGCTAATATGGTATCTATACTCCGCAGTTTCTCCAGGGTTAGGGCACCTTTCATGTGTGTGTGTGTGTATGTGCACGTGTGGGAGGGGTGAATTACAACCTTTCTGTATAACTCAGTTATATGCTTTTACAAAGCAGGGGTATTAGCTTTGCTGTAGGACCCTTATAACCATCTTATGTTTTGTGGGTCTTTGTAAGGATTTAATAGAAAAAATAAGACAACTGCCATTAAATATATAACCTCAGCGATGAGACGAAAAGAGGTCAACTTAATGGGCAGCTTAAAAACTCATAAAATGACAAGGAAACACTCATACAGTGACTTTCAATCCTGGTATCATGTCAGAATCACCCCAGGCAGTAAAAATGCTATGCAAATGTGTAATTTTCCAAAATAAC
This sequence comes from Camelus bactrianus, assembly GCF_048773025.1. Classification (NCBI taxonomy): domain Eukaryota; kingdom Metazoa; phylum Chordata; class Mammalia; order Artiodactyla; family Camelidae; genus Camelus; species Camelus bactrianus. The sequence goes on from NC_133558.1 coordinate 37,200,880, forward strand.
CTTGAGGTTACAATTACCTACTACATTTTATTTCCTTAAAAAAAGCTACACATTTAATAATGCATCTTAATAATACTACACAATTTATTTTTCTTGTAGTAGGAGGCAATTATATCTGGGAATTTGGGGGCAATAAACACCATTACAATATCTCATTATTTCTGTAGTTTGTTTTCTGTAATGATTATTTTTTCACATTACTCTAAACAGAACACTAGCTTTAGAATCACAGTTTTGACCGAGATTTTATTCAGAGTAAATGTTATAGCTGAATACAGGATGGATGAAAACTTTTTCAAGACAAAAAAAGCACCCAAAGGATGAACAGAAAAGACCTCTTTTAAAAACCTGGCTTAATGGACCTTTTATCTTTATCTCAGAGAAATGGTGACTGGCAACAGGTCACACTAGGAAAAAAAGATTTCATCAAATAGAGTTCTTCACACGTTTTTATTTCCAGGATTCTCTAACTGAAATAGGCAATAAGCTTCCCTAAGACCACATGACACATCATCTAAGTTCAAGTTCAAATAAGGTGCTCTATTTTGAGAAGGGGGCGGTGCTGATCTCAGCCCTCTACTCTTGGTACTGGATGCGGCAGCTCCCGGGCCGAGGAGCCAGCAGACAGGCCACTCGTCAGCCCTCACCCACCCGAGAAAGGCCCTCCCCGTGTCCCCCCTTCCATCTAGGATTACGACCCCCAAGGTTAGTCCTGCCCACCAGTGGAAGCAACCAACCTGTGTGAAGATTGACAGCTAGAATTTTCTGACAATGATAAACTCACATCACCCAATTTTCCCCCTGCCTTTTAAACATCATCAGTTTCAAGCAGTGATTTCTCTGCAGGTGCCAAAAATCATAAAACGGTCTACAGGAACCCCATATCCTCACCCCAAGGGCTACTGAGCACTTTGCAAACAGAAAGAAAGACAGAAAGACCCAAATTCAGAAGAGTTGGGAGAATGGGGGGGATGCTCTTTGAAAGGCATGTGGTAGGAATTATATAAGGTAGAAAATACAGAAAACAATGTTTCTCTATCTTCTTGTCTACACGGGGAAGGCAGCGTCTTTGAGGGCAGGGATGGAATTTCATACACATACATGATGCCACTAATTTAGGAAGGGGCAAACCAACTTCCCCCACAGAACCGATGAAAGGAATCTCAATAGCAAAATATATACGACTTTTAGTGCAGAATTCTCTTTTGCGTGGCATTTCGTCTGTGAAAGAAATTACAAGACAAGACAGCGGTAGAGAACTGAAATGCCACCGTCTGGCCTCTACAAATCCTTTGTGCATCTTAGATCGCAGAAGACTTCCGGTTTTAATTTTGTACGTTTCCTTTTAACCATTAACCCAGGAATCAGAATGGAATGATCACCAGAGAGTAAAGATGCCACTGCCACTTGACCACAGGGCAGGGTAACTGGTTTTAAGTGTCGTATAGGTCCACGCTGGACAGCCTTTCTTCTCTAGTGATGAATGAACACACAATCAGGTTAGAATGTTAATTAGAAGTGACCTTGAGACCCACAACGACACAACGTCCTTTTCTTAATTGCAGACCTACCTTATGCTGTGCGAGTTGGGTTTTGATTTTGTCCGGGTCGTTGGCTATTTCCAGTTCAGAATCCAAAGACTTTTCCGACTCCTCCAGCCACTCCATCAGCTTACTCCATGCTTCGTGGAACTGTAAGAGAAATTCCCATCTTTGTCCAGAAGATGTGCAGGTACCCCCTGAAATGGCGTTTGAAATCTAGTACTTTTTAAAAACAGAAACTAGTATTAATAGAATTCTTAAAGATGATGAATTCAAAATTTTCCCCCAAGAAAAAAAGAAGGAGTATTTTCATCAGCAGATCACAACATGTCATGTTCACACGTGGCCCCTGTGGTCATGCCCACCATGGTCATTTTGTTGGTAACTCATTCAAAAATAGAAATGAACGTAGAAGACATTTAGGGAGCATCAGGCAGAATGACCTGCCCTTTCTTTTGCTTAATAAATAATAGAAACACTCCGAGAATTTTTTTTACCCCACTATCGTCTCCTGACAGATGTGCGTTTACCTCAAAGGTGTTCAATGCCTATGTTAAAAAAGAGTTATGAAAAAAGAAGAGGTAAGGATCAAGTCGTAAATTCATTTTAACAGAAAGAGGCCATCACGTCCCTGTTTAATGCAAAGCTCATTCAACCTCTTCCCTGCTGCCATCAAAATTTTCAAATTAACGTCTGTGCCTTTAACACCATCAGTTTTATATGTTAAGAGAACCCACAATACTTGAGTTCTCACAAAACAGAATTTTCTTTTGCATCGATGACCCTGAAATATTCCGGTGCCATACAGATTTGATTTCAGCCGTGGTCGCTTCTCTATTAATCATAAATAGTAGGGACTATTCTGGGACACCAAATTGGTTCTAAATTACTTCTTAAAGGGAATGGAAGTGAACAGATACACAACGCCAACTTGAGTCATTCAACTGAAGTCTGTTTTGTATCAAAGAACATTACTAATGAAATAAGAAGAAAGGCATTTAACAGTCAGCACAGTGGGAGCACAGGAGCACAGGGCTGGAAAGGTCCACGGGAGACCACATCCCTACAGACTGGCGTCCCCCACGCATCCCTCCTACAACTCCGGTCCGCTCACATGTGACAGCAGGGAGGCCAGAGCAGGCACATAAACTGCCCGAGTCAGAGAACTATGGCCAACATCCGAGCCAAACACTGAGATATCAGCATAAACAAAGGAAGAAAAGAAACAGCTAGTCATGGTGACAGGTCGTCCTGGGACACTTAAAAAACCATCAGAGACCGATTCTACTCCAGAGACTCTCTGACAACACTGAACACACCATACCTCCCCCTCAAAGAGGGACATGGGACATGTAACCCCATCACAGTGCGAGTGGTCATTTCTCAAGCCCTTAAACATCTCACGCTGTTAGCTTCCAACACTGAAACGCTGGACTCCCACGCCACCCTCTGCATGGCCCACGGGAGCCTCGCTCCCCAGACAATGGAGTCCAACACCAGTGACACACAAATGCAGCTGATCAGGGCAGGAAGAGTAATTACAAAATTCAGCCTCGGTATTATTACACAAAGCTCCTAATGAAATAAAATCAAAGCTATATGCCAAGCAAGGTGGGTGCACACCCCTCCTCCCTGGAGTACAGAGATGTGAAATTTTACTTCTCCGTGTTTAGAGCAGACCAGATAGAGGAAGGAAGAAAAGCTCCTTATGCGATTCCCCAGGTTAAGGGAAAAAAAAGAAGCCCCCAGAGATTCAAACAATTAATTTAAAGGTGGGATGGAGCTGTATCCAAATCCGAGAGAAGACATGAAGGTTTGCCCTCGAGTGTGCACATTCGAAGAGGGAAAGAGAACCAGCCCACTCAGACACAGCAGGTACCTTCAGAAAGCTGTCGGGGGTGGCGGGATGTGAACGTGAGAGAGTCTGGTTTAGGAACTGAGCCTCTTTCTGGGCCTGAATGATAACCGTGCATCTGTGAGATCGAGCTACGACCAGTCTTTGCAAGACGGGTCCCCAGGGCCTGACGTCACTGCCAGGTCAGAAGGTGATGTCACCATCCAAACTAAGGCCACAGCCCTTTCAGGAAATAAACACCTTGGCCCCGTGCCGTGATACTGTGACGCGAAGTACAGCCTGTGGTCAAAGTCCTTTAGTACCGTGACATGCATTTCAAAAGCTAGAAGTGACTTGCTTCCAAGTTCAGAGAACGTTTAGGAAGGTTTACCTGCTTGGCCCTCTTCCGTGCCTCGTCCAGAGACCTTCCTCTCTCCACTAAGCGCTGGACCACTTTCTCCCATCGACTCTGGACGCTGATGAGTAGGTTCTTAATGAGGACGACATCTTGTTTCTGACTGAAGTATTTCAGGTGGGTTCCAGTTTTGTCCAGCTCTATTATCTGCTCACGGTGAGAGTTTACTTCATTGGCAAAGACCTTCTCCAAAGAGAAAAAAAAAGGAGGGTGGGGAAGGGTTGCGATCAGAAACAAACGAAAAACGCATCTATCTTGAAAACGCTTCTGGTATCAGAAGCTGAAACTGCTTCAAAGGACGAAAGAAAAGTGTTCAAACCACCACGTTCAGGCTTTTGCCTTAAAGGGTGTGAGACGGGAGGGCGACCCACCTGAGACGGAGCCTACCTTGTGTTCGTCGATTTGAAACAAGACTGTGTCCAAGATAAGACTTGGCCGAGAAGCCACATTGAGGGTCTGCTCCGCCTGGGTGAGCCAGTTGATAAAGTCCTGGAGAGAATTGTGGAACTCCATGGCCAACGTCAGGGCCTCTTCCAGTTTAATCTGCAAAGACAGACTATTTAGTATTTCATGGTATTTTAAGTTTTGTTTTTCTTTTCTTTTTTCCATTTTAAGTGCTCTCTGGCAGGTTTTCTTCCTGTCCCTGCTTTATTCGTGCACAGTCCATCTCCCAAACAGTTGTGCAAATACTGGCAAATCAAGTCCCTAGAAGTGGAGTGAGAAGCATCTCACTGCAGAAAAAAAAAAAAAAAATTGATATGCACTCAAGTCGTGGTTTGGGAACAATTAAACCACAGAACAGAATTGCTAAACAGAATCTATAAAAAGAAGACTTGGATTGTGTATGATTCATTCTGTGGGTCAAAACACTATAAACACTATACACCGTAAGCTCAGTGTCAGTGAGGGCCTACAATCTGGTATTTCTAGCCTCTCGTTTTTCTTACAGCATTAAACAGTAATATTTTTAATCCCCTCTCACGGATTTTTATAAATGTAAGTGCTTATTAAATATACAATCATTTCACTCTCTCAGTTTCCCTTTCTCCCTCGCCGTTACAGACCATCTGCCTTTTGCCTAGTGAGCTTGATTAGAATTATTTAACCACCAAGTATTCGAGTGGTTCACGGATTTTAAAACACACCTGGTAACACTTGATCTATGCTACACCTTCATCTATGTTTCAATGGATGCCTTCAACTCTGCTCTCCTGGGGTAAGAGAGAATACTCTTTTTCAGCTGACCCCACGAGACGTCCAAACGCACACAAAAACAATATAAACACGGATCATTCAGCGTTCCACGGACAAGTCTACTCAGAGAAAAGGCAGAGCCCACGCAATGAAACAACGAACACGTTCCCTCTACACTATTCATCCAGGCACGTACTTTCCTTTCGTTGAGTTTGGTTTCCACCGATTCCCATTTTTCTTTCAGGTTATTGATGTCCTGGTCGATATTTGTCTCGGCAGATTTGGGGCATCTTGCAAGCATCTGCTGGCCTTTCTGCATCAGGTTCTTATATGTTTCTTCCTTCACGTGAAAGGCAGCACAGATTTCCTAAACAGAGATATCCCCCCAAAGTTAGACCATTTTTAAGACAGCACAGTCTCCGAGTTCTTTTTCCAGGTCATCAGCCCCAAGCCCTCATCATACACTCATCTCTGTCCAGCACACAGAATAATCCTGACACACCCAAGCTTTCCACTGCACGGAAGGAACACCTAAACCCGCGGCTGCACCCTGCCTACTGAGAAACCTCAGAGATGGCGCTGTCAGGAGTGAGAGTGCTGAGAGTTATAAGGCAGTATTTTTAAATGTTATCAAGAAAGGTATCAGCTCTGTGACCTTGGGCAAGTAACTTAACTTCCCTGAGCCTCCACTGCCACCTCTGTTAAGATGGGTTCTCTTAAGTTGCTCCTTGGAATGCAATATGATGACTGTAATTTTTTTTTGGTATAATTTAATTCTGAGCTCAGAAGACATGCAGTAGATAGATGATAAAGACCCAGTATAGTGAGACATTTAAGTTGATTGATGACTCACACTGTGGACTCACAGAAGCCAAATTGGTGGTACTATGAATATTAGTCTCATTTTCAATATTTTTAAAGCTTTCAACTAGAATGCAGTGAGTATCTTTTATAGAGAATACACAAAAAAAGAAAAAACCTGCTTAAACAAATTCAGAATTTAAGATAAATGAAACCAGTTATAGTCATGTAAAAAAACTGAGAATAGTTCTATTCCATTGATTATGAGTCAAATCGCAGCTCCCACTGAAAAATTATAAATGAACATTTTCAATTTTATATTTTTAATATTGAGATGTAACCCATAAAATTCACCATTTTACAGTGTAGCATTCACTGTTTTTTCAGTATATTCATAAAGATTTGAACCATCACTACTAATTCATTTCCGTTACCTCAAAACTTTGTAATTTCTTAAGCCTTAAAAAAAAAAAACACCCTTTCTAAACACATTTATAATATTCTTTGCCAAAAAGCTTTTAATCAAATCAAAGCCAAGCCTCTAAATATAGCTAAATCTTAGGAAAGTGTAATATTCCATGTTTTCCACTTTCCTTCATTCCTAACACAACCAAATCAAAAACACATTACTAAAATGGTATTGCAAATATCACTATTCTTTAGAGTTCTTTAAATCACGGAATTTCTAAAATCGGGCAAATGACATCATCAAATTCATTTTAAACGTCCCACCCAAACCAAATACGCTCATACGTACTATTTTTCTAAAATAAAATGTTCTAAAGATAAGCTCTTTGCGTTCCAACTTTTTACTTATACTCTTCTGAATTAAACTTTAAAGAAGTATTTGTTATTATTAGAGAATCACCCCAAGCATGTTTGTTCAAGAACTACTCATTAAACCTGTACCTCGTTGACACTGACAGCTAAGAAGTGCTTCCAGGAGACTAAGGAGGCACCTGGAAGACAGCCAGCTTCGATGGAAAAGAAAGACATGTGCTCCCAAGTTTAGTCAATTACTTTTCCAGTGAAACAGATGGGTCCCTCGCGGCACCAAAAAAACAATGACAATGAGAAAACCACCTAGACAATAATTTTCTAAAACAATGACTAAAGGATTCTAGAAAATTCTACCCTGGATTAATAGGTTTTTTTTTTCCTAAAACAATGACTAAAGGATTCTAGAAAATTCTACCCTGGATTAATAGGATTTTTTTTTTCTAAAACAATGACTAAAGGATTCTAGAAAATTCTACCCTGGATTAATAGGTTTTTTTTTTCTAAAACAATGACTAAAGGATTCTAGAAAATTCTACCCTGGATTAACAGGATTTATTTTAAGTGCTCACGGCAACTGTGACGTGAGTAAGACGTTAGCTCTGTTGTATTTCTTCACAACACCTACAAGGTGACACTTCCTCTCCAAATCACCAAATGCAAAATTATTCCCAGATAAGTGTAGTTCTACTTATTTGGGTTTTTTTGGGGGGGGGGCAGTGTTGGGACGGGAGAAATTAGATTTTTTAAAAAAATTGTTTTTTTATTTGTAACAGAGGTCCTGGGGATCGAACCCAGGCCCTTGTGCATGCTAAGCACGTGCTCTACCACTGAGCTATACCCTCCCCTCAAATGCAGTTTTCTTGGTAAGATCTTACAGTAACACCAGACATTACTAAAGGGTACAGACGCTCATGGGCAATGGCCCATTTCTTGCACCAAATCCCTCAGTACTTTTATTTCCTACAATGCTAATCCAGAGCATTTGACTATTAAAAAAAAGTCATCTGATGTGGGGGGAGGATGTAGCTCAGTGGTAGAATGCATGCCTAGCATGAAGAAGGTCCTGGGTTCAGTCCCTAGTACCTCCATTAAAAATAAATAAATCAATAAAGCTAATTACCCCCCCAACAAAAGAGTCATCTGATGCAAATTCACCAGTATAAAAATTAGAATATTTTGCAAAATCTGAAACACGACTGTCTTCTCTTAGAACTCTGCGAGCTGACTGAGAACGGGACATGAACAGGAAATGGATCACAGGTAGTCTGAATGTCACCTGTCAGTCCCTACTGCTACGAAAGAAAGCCAGTCTCAAGTTTCGCTGCTTTTCTTCCTTATCCTTAAGAGCCGACAGGACACACAACACAGGTGGGAACAGCCTGCAGGCAGAACACTCCAGATCGGACAGGTAGGCAGAAGCCGCCTCCTGTCCAAACCTGCTGGGCGTGAGACTGAAGACGCAGCCCCACCACCACGGAAAGGGGCAGACACGTAACTTTAACACAACAAGAACACGTTTTCCAGCCTTCCCGGAAACTAGGGACTATCCGCTCACGGCAATAACCTCTGAAGTCACTTCTGACTCCTTGAGGGGTTTTTCTTCTCACTCAGGTTGTAACAGTTTAGGATTCACCCCAATGCTCTATTACTATCCATACAATGTTTTTATGGGGGAAGGTTTGCTTCTGAAACCTGCCTAAACTTCTAAAACCCCTTTTCATTTGCTGACGCACTAAGCTTTAAAATAAAGAATAGGTTCTAAAAACCAAATTTCTTCTGTGTAGCACAGGGAACGATATTCAATATCTTGTCATAACCTTTAATGAAAAAGAACATGAAAATGAATATATGTATGTATATGCATGACTGGGACATGATGCTGAACACCAGGAATTGACACGTTGTAACTGACTATACTTCAATTAATTTTTTAAAATAAATAAATAAAAACAAAAAAATAAAAATAAAGGATAGGTTCTGACTTTAAGAACGTCATCAATCAACAGCGTGTCTGGCACTGACACACAGAGATGTCTGCCGTAAAACTGTGTATCCTTTCAACCTTCTCCCACGATTTATTTCTCACCAGGGCCAACACCAAACGGTCAGTTACTTAATCTGAGGCTAGAGCTGGAGGAAATACTGTACTCACCATGTGGGCATTAAGCTGCTCCCTGGCTGTTTCCGGTAAACCTCCCAGAGGCTTGGAGGCTAAGAGATGCCTCTCCGTGTCTGTCAGCCACTGCTGCAAGTCCTCGATCTCGCCGTGGAACCCTTTGGCCTGGAGTGAGAGAGAGAGGGAGCTTCAAGTGTGGGCCCCAAACACTATCATTTTCAAGCAGAAAAGGCGGCCAGCACAATCCCCGCCTGCTAAGCCCCTCGGCGCATTCTCAGCGACGGCAGGGCTGCTGGACGCCTGCCTTTCAGCCTCAGGAGAGCCAGCGATAAGGCTCTTAGGCTAAGAACGGGCGGGCTCATTGTCATCAGCTCTGTTCTCTACCCGACTCATTTTCACTCCCCACCCGGGGCGTACACAATTAACCAGGGGTCTGTCAGCCTGAACAGGGATGCTATGCCGTCCTGGCCTTGAAGGCTAAGGCAGTTTCCGACTTGATGGCTTTTTTTCACCTGGCGCAAGGCACCATCCAGCTGCTGCTTCCTCTGTTCTGTCTTTTCCAAAACATTTTGCCAGCGCTGATTTAGAACCTCCAGCTTGTTCTGAAGATTGCTCGCTTCTTCCCCTGCACTTGATTCAATTAAGTCATTTCCTGCTTTATTAACGGCTTCCACTGTGGACTGATGGGCCAATACGTCATTTTGGAGCACCTGAAGATATTAAGATAACACAATGTTTTATCAACGTTTACCAATGTTTACAAAATGTTTACCAATGTCGGTTGGTAACACGTTAACATCCCTTCTAACACAATTGTCTTGTTTCCTGGTTATGAAACATTCTGAAACAGAAATATCCTATACATAGAATCTTAATACTAATAAACTTTTTAAATGAGGGGCTTCTTTTCCTTAACTTTACAGCTTTATTGGATATACCTTCAGTCTACCCACATCCCCTGAAATGATTATGTTGAGAACATTGCCAGTTCTTCCCATCAGGAAAGCTTTACAATGGATGACATTAAGGATCTAGAGATTATAGTTAAAAGGTTCTAAAAGTATTCACTGGGTTCAGGCTCACTGAATTTTCACGTCATGAGTAAACAATTTAAAAGATACTTATGTCTATATATTCAAATGTAAAATGGATACATTGCCGTGCTTTGTAATCAGCAACTCTAAAAAGGAAACGGATTATCACAGTGTTCTTTTATCATCTCTGGATTTAAGGGTGTCAGAATCAACTGCTAAGTCAGCAGAGATCCCAGACGGCCCTAACACTAGAGGGAAAGGCGTTTCACCACACAGCGGGGACATCCAGGTCCAGCGTCCCAGGACTTAGCTGTTGTCTTACTAGAAAGTACGCACATGAAACACCTATGACAGATCCCAGTAAACGACGCCTTCCTATTCTATTACCCAGTGGAAATAGAAGAAGAGATGAATAATGATCCAGCAATCCCATTCCTGGGCATACATCCAGAGGGAACTCTAATTCAAAAAGATACATGCACCCCAATGTTCACAGCAGCACTATTTACAATAGCCAAGACATGGAAGCAACCTAAGTGTCCACTGACAGATGACTGGATAAAGAGGTTGTGATATATTTATACAACAGAATACTACTCAGCCATTAAAAAGAATAAAGTAATGCCATTTGCAGCAACATGGATGGACCTGCAGATCGTCAGTCTAAGTGAAGTAAGCCAGAAAGAGAAAGAAAAATACCATATGATATCAGTCATATGTGGAATCTAAAAAGAGAAAAAAAGAGGAAACTAATGAACTCATCTATGAAACAGAAACAGACTTGCAGACATAGCCAGCAATCTTTTGGTTACCAGGAGAAAGGGAGTGGGAAGGGATAAATTTGGGAGTTTGAGATTTGCAAATGTTAACCACTATATATAAACATAGATTTAAAAAAAATCGAATTTCTTCTGCATAACACAGGAAACTATATTCAATATCTTATAATAACCTTTAATGAAAAAGAATAGGAAAATGAATATATGTATGTATATGCATGACTGAGACATGATGCTGTGCACCAGAGACTGACACACTGTAACTGATTATACTTCAATAAAAAAGAAGAGATGAATAACACTTAAATGCAGCAGCATGGCGCTGGAATGGAAAGTGCAGAGAGCAACCACAAGGCTGAAACCAGTTTCCTGTACCAAGAAGAACGACACTTCAAAGAACAAATAGAGCTTAGTAATCACTTCCTTTCAAGAAGACTGTGTTATGCTTTTGGACACCAGAAGAAACTCTCCTCTGACATGAGTAAAAGTCAATGCTGACCCTGCTCTGCACTCCCAGACTCGGGCTGACAACAGGAAAGAAGAGAAGCATCGCCTGCCGCCCTGTGAAGGACGACATCCCACGCCGGAGACACCCAGACCAGGAGGACTTCAGCCAGGAGCACCGACCAGCTGCGATCGCTGGTTCTCGGCTACACTCACTCACGTTCCTCAGCACCTGGTGAGGCAGTGTTTTTCAAAGGCTCTAACATCAACTGAGTAAGGAGCCATCCTTCTAAAAAGCACGCGCTTTGATATGTTAACGGTAGGAACCGCTTTCAAAACGTAAGAGTTAAAATCCTCGTGGTCAAAACATCAAAGGGTCATTCTGCAACATTCATGCCTCTAAATGGTTGCAGCCCCGCTGCACAAGCCCCGGCCTGGGAGCCAGAGAAGAAGGCAGGACAGGGGTGAGAAAGCCCATCCCTTCCTCCGCAGCTGTGCCGGCAGCTCTGGGGCCTTTAACATTGACTTTGGAAATGGAAGGAGGGAATGGGGCATTCCTAACTGCTCAAAGACAGACACACAGAAACTAAAGGCCCCTAACTCAACCCCACCAAAATAACTGGACCACCTGCTCATTTCCCACCTCTACCGTATCCTGCACAGCTCCTGTCCCCGACGTACGTGACTTTAAGGACAACTAAGGACAGCTAAGTTGATGAAAATGTAAATGCCATAAACTCAACAGTGTGAGAATAAAGGTTCTGTTCACGTGCAGAGTGAGTCTGACTGGTCATTACTGCTCTGAGCAAAGGTGTGATACAGACATTCAAGAAAGATAAATGTTAGTGATCCGAAACAAGCCCTAATAGTTAATCAGACAAGGTTGGGCAAGGACTAGACAGAATGAGGTTAAAAAAAAGGAAGAAGAATTTAAATTAGGGACCAATTACTGTCGGAAAAGTACAAAAGAAAGAGAACTAAAGAATAGTCAAAAACTGTAGGTCATGCTCTTAAAGTGCAAAAAAACCCTTTGTTTTAAAACGCTATGAAACATAGATAGCATAGAAACAGTAAAATAATCAAATTTTTCTATTTGAGAATCAAGGAAAATTTATTTAAGATTAGGACTAGGGACTGAACTTTAAATAAGATGCCCCTACAATGTGAATGTTGAAAATTCTATGAAAGATTGTTGAACGTCAGGATAAACTCTACTGGGCATAACCTTTATTCCTCAAGCCTGGTGACTTCACAGAGGGGGAGTTTTCCACCAAGAATTGTCAACCAAATGCCCCGAAGATGGCAACAATATATAACTGTTTTGCGTGGATCTCTAGATAAAAATTTTCAACTTATAAGCCTTAAGTCAAGCACAGGACATGTGAAAATTCTTCTAAACCTAGTATTTTTCAAAACTAATTCAGAAAGGAAAGGACTAAGATACAAAAAGCCAATGAAAAGTAAGAGAAAGGAGGAAACAGGATAAACTCCAACACAATAAGAGATGTACAGACAGACAGAAATACGTAAGAGAAGCCAAAAAGCAGGCAGTGATGGAGGGGAGGGTGACCCGAGGAAACACACATCCTGCAGTGGAACTGTGACCTGGTCACGCCACAGCTTTTAAAACTACGCCACCTCAATCCAAGGACAGGTAGAACCAGGGATTTAAACCTCCAGGGTTGGGCATGCAATCCTCATAGAAACTGAGCCAGAAATTTGCCATTCTTGCCTTGACCAAAGAGATAAACACTGATTATAACCCTTTTAAGGAGGCGTGTTTTAGGTAGCTCAACCTTCAGTTGCCAATGTCCAATGTGAACTAGTGTTAAAATCATAAACGCACACAAAAGGGAGATGGACCAAACACATCCGGTGATGCTGTAAATGCAGGGAGTTTGCAGTAACAGCTACGTACGTGATGCTTGGCGAGCTCAATCTCGATGGCCTTGGGGTCTCCCCCGACGGGCTTCTGTTCACTGAGCAAGCCCTCGGTGTGCGTCAGCCAGGCCAGCAGCTCGTCCAGAGCGTGCTGGAACTGCCCCAGCGCTAGCAGAGCGCCCTCCAGCTTGTGCTGCGGGAAGAGCGACAGGAAGGGAATCAATCGCCACGTTCGAGATCATGGATGACACACGTTTATAAAACAAGAGCAAAAAGTCAATGGCATCATGCTGCGTCAGCCTGTAAGCAAATCCAAGGAACCTCAACCATCATATCCTTCTACATTTTAAGTCTTAAATGCTTTCAGGTTAAAAAAAAAAATGGCAGGAAAAACAGGAAAAGGTCTAATGAAATAAGAGAATCTAGGGGCTTCGGAAGTTGATCTACAGGATCGCCCAGTCTTACTTTTTAATAGTTATTTGACATTCATCAATGAAGCTGAAGCGTGATGATGTCCTAACAAAGGCCTTGGCATTTACCTGTCTGTTGATGATCCTCTCGCCCAGACTGTCCCATATCAACTTCAGCTCCATCAGTGGGTCCTGAACGGTGTGCTTGTCACTCTCCTCGGTTACTTTCTTCAGCAGAAGCTCGGCCTGATGGTTCAGCCTCTCCATCTCTATCTGTTGTTGGTAAGCCTCTGACTTAAATTGCTATTTTTTAGAAAAGAGAGACACAAGGAAAACTTGTCATATGTCAGGAACTTGTAAATAAACAAAAATTCTAGGGGCTAGGTCTTGATTCTAATTCACACTTCTTAGTGGGGTGGGGTGAAGGGGAATAAAAATCTAACAGAGTTTAGTGATGAAAACATTATAGATAAAAAATGATCAAAGAAATCTTTTATTTTTATGCAACATTTTCACATGGAAAGATGTTTTTCTTTATAATTCTGATACCTCACTTTTGTTCTCTACAATAAAAAATTAACACATTTTGGGGATTAGCACTATATATAACACTGCTATATATAAAATAGATAAACAACAAGGTCCTACTGAGTAGCATAGGGAACTACATTCAATAGCTTACAGTAATCTATAATAAAAAAGAATATATATAGTATATATATATATGTATAACTGACTCCCTACGCTGTACACCAGAAACTAACACAACATTGTAAATCAACTACACTCCGATAAAAAATAACAAATTTCAGGGCTTAACTTATTCTAATGTCTAATTATATACAGCCGGTGAGTTTTTAAATTATAGGAAAGAAGAAAACAAAATATATCTTGACATACATGAAACTCAGAAAAAATAAATCTCAAAGAAACTCAGTATTTCCTGCTCAAAACATACACACATCTTGCATCCACTGAACTTTATGTGTTTTCTGCAGCTATGCTGTGTTTATTAATATCTATTTATCCCTTGCTTCACCCACTGCTGGCTCGGAATAACATTACTCTCTCTCCTGGTGCTCACTGACATATATTTAATCATCTTGGCTTTGCCAACGAACACAGGTTAGCCAATGGTTGCTTGTAATGGGAAACTGTCCTTTCATAAAGTATTCATTTTATTCTGGAATAGTAAATTATTAAATAGTGAATAATTAATGGCTAAGCAGTCCCTTAATTTATTCAAGCAAATTAAAATAATTCAAAACTAATAACAAAGGTATAGTGAACACTTGCTGTATTCAAGCTGTTCTCAACAAACTTGTAAAGAAAATAATTTTACCCTCAAACAATCTAAGGACACAGAGGTGAGAATGGTTAGGTAACTGCTCCGGATGAAGGAGGATGCCATCTGAGACGCCTGGTTTCAGGGCAAGGACCCCAACCAGTCTGCGATATGCAAACCACTGAGATATTTGCAAACCCTTACATAATCTCTCCCCCCAACCTGTAACTCCCCCGCATCTGTAACCATACATAAGGGATATCAAGTATTTACTTCATAAGCAGCCAGAGTTAAAAAAAAAAACAACAAAACACAGTCTAATAATTATAACAGTAAAGTTCTCAAAAAGAAACATCTTTTCCAAACGAGATATTCTACAAGTACACTTAGAGATGAAAATGCTACAATTTTAAAGCCAGAGAGTAATTTTACGTAGAAATCTAGCAGAGTTCCTTGAAAGGGGTGTGATGTCTCTGAGACTTAAAATCAGGGAGGAAGTAGCTGATCCCACTTTGATAAGCGATCATCAGCACAGAGGAACTCAAAGGAAAAAGTCCAGCCTTTTTCACAGCTGGACATCAGGAACCACAAAAGAAAGAAAAATGACGGAGGAAAGCAGATGGCAAACAAACATTTACAAAACAAACGCTCTGGGAAACACTATTACCCCATCCACCCACGGGACCCTTCTTTTAGCCTGTTAGACGAACTGAGTTACTCTGAACACAAGGAAGAAAATGCAAATATCGCTGTATACGCATCAACAACATAATACACTACTGAATAATAAAGTTATAAAAATCCTCACAGTATGATCTACATATGTAAAACACACACACACACACACACACACACACACACACACACACACACACCCATGCCTCACCCTACCCTCAACCTGAGGATATCTGAAAGGCTATAATCACATCTCAAGAGTGGTTGCCTCTGGGTACACAACATTTTGGGTGGCTTTCAAAAAGCCACCTTTTTGCTTCTTTGCATTTTCTGATTTTTCCATGACGAACAGGCACTGATTTAGTAAGAAAAACTACTAGCATTTTACACCCTTTATTCAATGAGCACTTACACACTGCTCACTACATGCGGGCACAGTGTGAAACCAGTTTCATAATCAAAATGTGAAACTTCAAGTGTGGAGAGTAAATTAAGTTTGCGGAAAGCAGCCGGTGAATCAAGAACTTAAAAATGCAAAGTCTCTGATGAAGTTCTCGGCCCCTCCCCCTACCTTGAGCTCTTCGATCTGCTGCTTGACAGTTTCAAGGTCCGTCCCGATGGGAGACATGGAAGCCAGTTTACCACCTGCAATATCTACCCAGTCGAATATTGCCTGAAACACACAGTAGTTCATGTCAGTATCACAGCACATCCAAAAGGACTGCACCGCCTCAATTGTGATGGAAAAT
This sequence comes from Camelus bactrianus, assembly GCF_048773025.1. Lineage (NCBI taxonomy): Eukaryota > Metazoa > Chordata > Mammalia > Artiodactyla > Camelidae > Camelus > Camelus bactrianus. The sequence goes on from NC_133558.1 coordinate 37,216,818, forward strand.
AGAATCATCAAGTCTATAAAGATGCTATGCCACGAGCCTGTTTTACAAATAAAGGCAGCAATATATGGAAAGTTATCTCAAACATGAGACATGTGAAGCCTCCAATTTTGCACCCAAATTTGCAAAAGAAATTCTATCTTAAATGGAATCTTAGAATATTGAGAACTTTTCAGTCCATTTGGGAAAAACTTTAATCAAGTCACCCCATGAAATAAAATTCTCTACACTCTCTTATGTCTGTCTGGAAGGCAGATTGTGTCAATACAGTGAAAGAAAAAGCCTCAAATCCATGTGTTTATTCAAATAATCACGAAGTTTATTGTTTGGCACTTGAGGAAACCATTTGTCTCACATAAACTTTTATGCATTATTTAGATTAGCATTAAAATCCTGCACATAGAAAGATTAGGACCATTATTCTGAATTGCAACAAAACTTCAAAATTTCCTATTTTCCTAGTTCTTTTTCAGTGATATAAACATTCTAAAAAAGACTCCACTCATATTCTTTTCCAGGTTGAAGACACAAAATTATTTTGTAATTTAATAAAAGTTGCTGGCCCATATAGGAAAGAAAAAAAAAAAAAAACCTTGGCAAATGTCTGGTATTTTCAAGTTATCAGTAATGAACCTCAGTACTTAAGTGGCAACTCGGAAAATAAAATGTATTTGACTTTACAATCAAACCTGGAAGACTCTGGAGGGTCTGCAGCTTTCAACATCCAGCTGCAGCCCTTCAAATGATCACGGTCCTTTGTCCCCACAGGTGATGTAACTAACCCACCGACCAGCAGGACCTGCGGGAGACCTTGTTTTCCAGTAGCGGGGATGAGACAAGCCACAGTGTCCGGCTGTGACCTCCTGAGGGCTAGTGGCCCCTGAGATTTCAGAGGCTGCAACGGGTGGCAGTGCCATCTTCAACCATGGGACAGACACAGCCCCAGTGACTCGCCAAACATATGTGAAAATCACCATCTGGCCCCACAGACGGAGCTGGAACCTGGCTGGTTACAGGCCATTGATAACGTAACCAATAAATAATCACTTTGCTTAAAAGCAGGAGGGAGGGCAAGGTTATAACAAGGTGTTACCTGTAGTGAATTTTTTTTTTTAATGTATTTCCAGAGTTCAAAACACTTTGCAGCTGGGCATGAAGCTGGGCTCATATTTATTTTTACAAATATAGAAACGAAGTAGCCTCATAAAAAGGAAAAGATGTTCTCATCTGAGCTTTAAAAATAATATTCTCTTGGTGTTATGGAAATACTTAGGACTTTTTCCATATGGTGGTTGGATAGAAGATTAAACTCCTGCCAGCTGGTTAGGAAATGGGACAACGTTAAGGAAGGTGGGGAAGAAATATCACCGAGTTGGCCTCGCCTGACAGGAGAATTTTTAATATAAAAAAAAAAAAGAAACTTCAAGACTGGTTAATGAACTGACCGAGAACCCTTTAGGGATGTGGAAAACAACTATTAAAAGGAATTATATATATGGGGAAAAAGAATACACTTTTTTACACGACAGATCATGACATAAAATAGACGTCTATTTGAATTCACGGGGACTGCTGGCTTCAAATCCAATTTCTTTACTTCTGACTTGAGCCCAGCTTGGTGGTATTTTTAGACAGTGTTTACGCCTTTCATCTTAATCCACTCAACTTCAGAGCAGAACTCAGACTCACCTCCACTCCACTGTCTGGTGTCAAGCCATTTAGGAAAAATACCGGGTGGGTATATTGACTTCCACTTTTAAAAAAAAAATTAGAATATTGCTTCTCAAAGTAAATCTCACAGAATGTGTGTGTGAAAATGTTCTGAGGTGTGTGTATAAATCTGTACTCATCACAAGGGTCAGAAACAGCTTCTAAAAGGCAAGAGGGGGAACGAAGCAGGTGAGGCAATAGCATCACACCTGCAGCTCTGGGGCGATCCCAGCGCACGACTCTGTGAGCATCACTTAACGCGACCCCTGCCCCACCCCCGGTGGACACTGCGACCCGTACCTGCAGTCCATCCTGGTACTGAACGGCGGCCTGCATCGCCTCCTCCAGCCTGTCCACCCGGTCTTTCCAAGCTTTATTTAGAGAATCCCACGCTGAATTTAACTACGATATAAATATTAGAACTCTTTCAGTGTCCTGTGTTAAGTGTTCAACCACTTCTATTAAATATGCTTTAGTGAACAAAATGCTTAAAAAAACCAAACTATTCTGATAAGCATAGACGGGAGCCGTACCTCGTCTATGCTCTTCTTGACGATGGGTTTGTCAGGCTCCCCACACGCGGCGATGAGTTCAGAACCCAGGTTAATGACCATGTCCAGCTCTTCCTGCAGTCCATCAATCTCCTCCCTTATGACCTGGGATAAGAAATGGCAGCCTTAAAAAAGGAAACCCTCCTACACTTGTTGGTGGGAATGCAAATTGGTGCAGCCACTGTGGAGGACAGTATGGAGGTTCCTTAAAAAACTAAAAATAGACTTATCCTATGGTCCAGCAATCCCACTCCGGGGCATATATCCAGAGAAAATGTAATTCAAAGAGACACATGCACCCCACTGTTCACAGCAGCACTATTTACAATGGCCAAGACGGGGAAACACCCCAAATGTCTATCAAGAGATGACTGGATAAAGAAGATGTGGTGCGCGCACACACACGCAAATGGAATACTACTCAGCCATAAAAAAGAATAAAGTAATGCCATTTGCAGCAACATGGATGGACCTGGAGATTGTCATTCTAAGTGAAGTCAGCCAGAAAGAGGAAGAAAAATACTATATGAGATCGCTCATATGTGGAATCTAAAAAGAAAGGACACAAATGAACTTATCTATAAAACAGAAACAGACTCACAGACATAGAGAACAAACTTATGGTTACCAGGGGTTAAAGGGGGTGGGAAGGGGTAAATTGGGAATTTGAAAATTGCACCTCTTGGGGAGTGATGGAAATGTGAGCTATCTTGATTGTGGTGGTGGCTTCATGGGTGTAGACATTTATCAAAATTCATCAAAGTGTACATCTGAAATATGTGTAGTTTGCTGTACAGGAACCAGACCACAACAAAGGTGTTAAAAAAAAAAAAGAAATGGTAGCTTTAGTTTTGAGCAAAACCACAGTGAAACTAAAAAGATGCCCACAGACATTAATGGTAGTTACTTCTACGACGTGCGACTGCAATCAATTTTTATTTTCTTCTTTCTATTCCTTAACTTTCTGCACTAAATTTTTCACCAAGAAAAAGAGAAGAACTACTTTAAAGAAAAAACTGTCCTTTGAGTAACAAATGTCAACTGTTTACTATAGAGACAATATTTAGGAAATAATTCCACATAACAAATACCAGAGTAAGTTTCTTAAAAAATACTGAAAAGCACAAAGACATTTTGTGTTTGTTTCTCAAACCAATGAGTTTGGCAATTCACTCTTACAACAGATGTAATTATCACATGAGTTCAAAGACTTCATGCAAATTACTGTATCTTCTTAGTAGATTTAGGATAGTCTAGCTCTGTATTTTCACTTTTACCCTGGCACAAGTAAACTACCAAAAACAAAACAAAAAAACTATGACAGAAATGCAGTCTTCTCCCTTTGCTTTCATCTTCTTTGTTAAATATATTTATTCATTTGAGATGCACTTATTTACCAAATATGAACCAAGCCCTCGAGCAGGGATTGGAGATGCAGAGAAAATGAGATCTGACTGTCCCACTCAAGGGGCCCTGACAGAGCATGGTCGATCGACCACAAGTCCTACTCTGTGTACAGTCCTTCGTGTGATGAGAATGTTATGGGGACAAACTCCGCTGAGTACGCAAGAAATAGGGAAAACAATGGCTTTGGAAACACAGGCATCGGCTCGACTGGGATGTAACCGGCTGGTACCCTGTCTAGGTAGCGTGGACTTTCAGCAGGAGGCAGTGCACACTCCGGAGGGGTGTAAATCAGCAGCAGAGTAAGGGCAGATCTAGAGGTCCGACCGGCACCAAGGTTAGAGGCTGGCGGGGAAAAAGCCTCTGCAGACGGGGGACCACTCAGATTACTTCAGAAGCCATGAAAAGAGATAAGGAGGCCCCGACATAAGGCAGAAGCATCGGGGATGGAGTGAAACTTCCTAAATACACATTCTTCCAGTGAAATCTGTGGGTGTCCTCTGTCTCCACCCACATCGCTATGCATTCCTCTTTCAGAATCAAATTTAATAGATTCAAAATATTTACCAAAGGAACCCAGGGATTCACGATACCACAACCGATTCTTTACCCCTAAATGGGATTTTTCTGCATACCTCTGCTGCTTCCTGCTGCTGCTTCACTACTGAGGGATCGATTCCAGGGTCTTCCAGGTCCCGGATGAAATCCTGGGTATCTTTGGTGGTAACCACCAGGGACATGTGATCACACCAGAACTTCTCTGCTAATTCCATCACATCCAAGAGTTTGGCTTCTCTTTCTTCCACCAGTGTGTGTATGTTCTCCCAGATGAAAACCATTTGGTCAAGCTTGTCCTGAACAGCTACAGAGCAAAACAGAATCAAAAAGACACCCCGTAAGCAATAAAGCAGAGCATTTTTGTCTACACAGGAATGGTGATTCAACTCACCAGGTTTCTAAACCTGGATCAAATCTGAGTTGAGCCCAGTCTACTGGGTATCGCTGGGCTCAATGGCCTTTCCAGACAAACTCAGGGTGTCCTGCTCCTCCTGAACCAAGGTTTCCTGACAAAAGATGATGCTCGGAGAGGCATGTGAGCTCAGAGCAGGGGGACCTGAGTTTACCAAGGCGGGCCTTACTGCTAAGAAAGAGAAATAACCACGCAAGTATGTGCCCTCCCAGTCAAGACTTGAGATGTTGGCTCAGTCCTGGGAACACAACAACGTGGGATACGTATTTTGGGCTTGCTTCCAGTGCACCCTCACCACGAATTTCCACTGACCTCTGCACAGGCTCTCCTCTTTGACCCCAGCTCATACCTTTAAGGTCCCAGTTGCCATTTCTGTGGCTATGGAATAGAGCGCCAGTTAGGTCAGTTGGCGTAGGCAGTGAGGAGGAAAAAACACCCCTAGGTTTGGTCTTCGGAGCATTATGCTTTAACCAACTGATTTGAAGGGCTTGGAGAACATGTGGCTTTTGTATTATGGGACATGATGTATTTAACCAACTGATGTCACCAACACAGGAAGACAGGAACAACAGCCCCTCCACCCAAGACACATTGGATCTGCGAAACCTTTTCTAAAACCGGGCGCGTTGATGGTGAGCACTCAGAATGGTCGTACGAGTCGAGACCGATGGTTCGCCCATCCCGACCAGCTTACCTTTGGCAGATGTGTCCTTGTCCGTGCCCTGGGACCGCGCGATCATCTCCTCTCCCCTCTGCCTGAGCGTCTCGTACAGGGGCTGCAGCTTCTCCATGTCCACCACCAACACGTTCTTGTTCTCGCTGATCTGCTCCCGGATCTTCTCCACCTCCGCCGAGATGGACGGGGGCTGCCTCAGGCGCTCCGCAATGCGCTCCAGGCTCTCCAGGGTCTGGTCGATCTTGTCGTGGAACTGGTGGTGACACAGAGCGATCGATCGATCATAAGGCAAAGGACCCGGGGTGCCAAGTGTGGCATTTAAGTGGAAAACATCTATTTCATGCCACAATCAAGAACTAAATAAACCTTAGTCCTTTTGTTAACAGCCCTCCGAAGAGCTACAACCAGCTGGCACGGGAAGACGTTTCTTAAAAATCACGACTTACACACACCTGTCTGTGTCACATGGCTAATGGAGGCTGGACTGCTTCTTGCAGATAACTGAGTGTATTCATTAAGAAATGGAATATGCTAATACATAACTGGGCCACCTGAGAGCAGCATCCTACATACTGCTTCACCTGATCACAATTCAAATTAAGTTTAAAAATTAGGGTCAGAGATTTGCAGATACTAACTACGATCTATTAAACAGAACAAGTCTCTACTGCATAGCACAGGGAACTCTATTCAATCTCTTGTAGTGACCTATAATGAAAAAGAGTATGAAAACAAACATACATGTGCATATGTGTGACTGGGACATTGTGCTGTACACCAGAAACTGGCATATTGTGACTGACCACACTTCACCAAAATAATTAAAATAAATAAAAATTAGGTTAAATAACCTCAGTCTGAGTCTATCAAAATTTACTGTTTATTCACATTTACTGATTATTTTGGCCTCCAAAAAAAGTAACATTATTAAATGTGAAACTCATGGGCAGTTTTGACCAGATTAAAGGGATTTCTTAAGTCACGAGTTTCCTGAACTAACAAATGTTAAAAAAAAAAAATTAAACAAAACAAAAACCACCCTGATATTGCAATGGAAGTTTGTATTTAACTCATAATCGGATTCATGAAGGAATTTTCAACTCCTGTTTGCAAAGGTACCGCAGACAACAGAGCAAAGTTATAAAACCTCGCTCATTTATCGAGGCCACGCCATCTTCCACACTGAAGGACTCGCCACTCAGGATTACAGACAGTGGACCACTCTAACGCCAGCAACTCTAATGATGAGAATCAAACCTTCACGACAACTCTGTAGATAACTGCAAATCAACTTCTTGAAAGAATTTATTTTCAATCAAGGGAAAAAAGAAGTCCAACTTTCTATTTTTTCCCTTCTGACTCAGCCTGCCATTCACAGTATTTCTTCTTACTGCCGTCCTGGGAGTGCTTTATCAGCAACGACAGTGACACTTTCTTTTATCTGTCCCAGTGGCAAACACTGACTTCCACTCCGGATGGACACTTACTTAGATATCTGGACAATGATGACAACTGTATGTTTCTTCAGTCACTGGAAATTATGTTTTATTTATATAGAAGGAGGCTGGGAGATACAAGGACTGGACGCAGGCAAGCATCGCACCTGGGACAGACACCAGTGCTCAGAGTCACCGCAGTGGGACCGTTTTAGCTGACACTGACCCAGGAGAGGCAGGACCCGGCGCCCCACGCTGCACCCCACCCCCAGCGTCGAGCATTACCTGCGTGGACTGGGCCATGGCTTCATCCAGCGCCACTGCCCGCTTCTTGACGTCCTCCTTGATCTGACTGTAGAGGCTGTCAGCCGCCATGTACTTCTCTCGGATGGAAAAGCCCTCCCTCGGGCTCAGTTCCAGCAACTGCGGCCCGGTCTTGTTCATCTTGTCGATGTGAGGCTTGTGCTCTGCGATCAGCTCTCGCAGTTGCTGTAACGAAGCAGACAGCATCTCAGTATCTTCGGGGCGCCTGTCCCCAGGTTATAGCTGTCAACACCCTGCCCCGGGGCACCCAGCTGGCAAGAAACTCCAAACACACACCCCACCCACCCCGTCCCCAGGCATGTAATGTACAGCTCTTCACCCGGAAGAGACACCCTCGACACAAAGATCACACAACAGTCTGGTCGTGTCCAAGTCCCTTCTAGGGCACACGTGAAGATGCTGGGGAGCTGAAATCACGGATCCCAATCCACTGAGCGCTTTCTCCCCAAAGCAGGACGTTATGATCAGGGTAGAAGCCAAGGGCCACATTACATAGAAGGATTACGAGCTCCCTGGGTCCCAACCTACAGACACCAAGCCACAACTCCCGGGGTTCCTTTCCGCACTTTCACGGTAGGCACCGAAAATTATTTAAAAGGATGGAAAGAAGGGAGAGGCAGGGAGGGGGAGGAAGGAAAAGGAAAGCAGCTCAGGAGAAGGCAGACACAATGCTGAGAGAAAAAACCACAGATAAAGCTAAGTCAGGCAGATGTAAGCCTATGAGGCACTGTGATTACACGTAAACCAGTTTAAAATGTGCACGTACGTATTACACTACATATGTATGAATCTATTCTATGTACGTATATGATACAGATAATACACATCTATAAACACATAAATAAATCTACTTATATTTATTTTTAAATCTTAATGGCTACAAGAGTAATCAGTCTTTCACACACACAGCTGCACACTGAGCATTACCTGTAAGGTATATTTATGCAAAAATACGTGACGTGAATATTTTGCATAATGTCATCTAATCAAGAGATACACTGATGTTGACAGTAATGAGTGAGTGTGGACTCACCCAAGTGGAGCCCCATTCCTTCCAGGCAGCTGGATCAATCTGGAACCTCCACATTGCATGGAACCTGGGGCCCCCCACTGCCTGCCTGCGGGGTCCTCTGAGGCCGGCCTCCTTGTGGCAATGGGGTGCCCTCTCTTACCCCACTATCCATGAGGGTCCCTAATCAGCACCTCCTTGTCCTCACCAGAGGGTGTACCTCCAAACTGTTTGCTACCCAGCCCCCAATAAAAGCTTCTCTGAGGGAAATTACATTTGGGGAAGATAGTCTAGAGAAAAGCTATCTTTTCCTGTAAAAGTTTCACCTTCTATCATTTATCAAAGAGAACCACCAGGAAGGCCACATACCTGGATTTTTATTAAAAGTGTTCACTCAAATCAGTCCTACGAATTATTTCCAAAGTGGTTAAGAAAATCGGTCCATTACATCATTAACGATCCCCAATGTAACACACTATTTTTGAAGTTTTTCTGAAGGTCGTCTCAAAACTCTTGGAAAAGAGCTAAATAAAAATAAATTCAACTTTACAAAAAAAAAAAAAAAAGGAGGAGGAAGGTGTCATCCACCCACTGTGCTGTGTGTAGCCCCTGGGTGGTCCAGGCTGAGAGTCCCCGTTTCTGTTTTACATCAGCACCTTCATGCTGTTCTACAGAACAGAGGTGGCGACAGTAATATCAGCTAATATGTAATCTCACAGAAAAGAAATGTGTTGCCCAAGTTCTGGTTTCCGTGTTCTCTAAGGTATGCTTGTAAAAATAAGCTCATGCTTTGATCATCAAGAGACTCTCAGTCAAATGAGGGATCTCGGCCGAGCTTCTTGAGTGGCCCAGCGTCTAAGGGGTGTCATCTCTGCAGCACCACCGCGGGCACCTGTGCCGGGAAGCGGTTGGATGCACCTTCCTAAGACCCTTCCACGACAGACAAGAAAAGAGCCAAGGGCAGCCTACTTGGCCACGGGTGTGCATGAAAGGGCCCAAGAGGAGGTGCCTTTGGCCTCACGTGTAACAAAATGATTCTTGGCAAGCATCCAAGAGCCCACTTGTGCCAGAGATGCTCAGTGTGACTTCGAGATATCTACCATCTGTACCCTGGTTCTTGGGGCCCTTTCATTCCTGGCTAGAACAACCTCGAAGATGCTCCCCAGCACAGCTGGACAGCAATGTGGTGAAGCTGCAGAAGAAACGCCGTTCTAGAAGGTGGCGAATAATCTGAACAATTTAGTTGGAACAATCTGAAGACTCGTCTAACAAAGTTACTCAGGTTCCCTTTGTAAGTAAAATCATACCCTTGTTTTGAGAGTTGAAAGATGAGGCAAAAAAGGAAAATTTATTTTCCGTTCAATAATGGTCCTTCCCGTACTATTTGATGTTAGGCTAGAAAAGAGCTGTTCAAATCCCACCTTGAAGTAGAAGAAACCCATGAAACATTTTATATTAAAAAAATCACTCAGTGGGGCGGCATCGGGATTTCTGCCAAAAATAATCTTTACACTAAAATTAAATTTAATTCTACATAGTTTATAAGGCTTCCTCCCACCGAACGATGCAGACAGAAGGCCATAAAATTTCCATTTTGCATTCAAGGGTTCTCTAAAGCTCTTCTAAACAAAACAAATACTGAGGGATCATCTCCAATGCCAATACATTAAAAAAGTAAACAAGTTAAGATTAATAAGTATGTAACATACTTCAAACAATGATGTAATACAGCCTGATTAAGCGTTGCACACATATGCACACAATGATTAGTCTCAGAGTACATCTTGTACAGATCTGGGAGAGCAATGAGGTTCCCAAGACCATAAATAACAGGAATTCCAGATTTTTCTGTTTCCCGACAGTCTTGAATCCTCTCACTCAAGACTTTGCAAAATTTTAAGCTACATTAACATTTAAGTGACTGCTGGAAGGAGGGCTTCATAATGCCATCTTGAAAGTTTCAAACATGGTGTATTTGTAGATAGATGTAAGTTACTCGATAGTTTACTCACGTAAACTTACAAGAGCAGAGAACTTCAAAAGATTTCCATGTATATAAGGTTAAAGGAAAAAAAAAAAAAAGAGGACGGGGAAATAACCTGTCTTTAAACTTCAGCATGTTTTCCTTTACACACAGTTAGATTTCATGACAACGCTACTCCAGCTACGCTATACTTTAATACTATAGTACACCTAACATTTACTTATGTACTTACTATAGAATGCTTACATATTTAATACTATGGTATAGAAATAGACTGTATTTGCTGTATCGTACGTTTTCCCCAAGCTCAATGGTCTTGTCTGTGTGACGTCCCTTCCCTGTATTTCTACCCCTTGTTCACATTCTAGGCGGCTCCAACCACCATGTATATAAAATATAAAACTTAATCAACGTGGAAGTTGAAAGCAATTCAACATGATCAGTTGGAAAGGACTTTAAATGCATCTCTCTCTAACATTTTTCTTGGAGGGGGGAGGTAATTAGGTTTATTTATCTGGTTAGTTATTTCAATGGAGGGACTGGGGATTGAACCCAGGACCTTGTGCATGCTAAGCATGTGCTCTAATCATTGAGCTATCCCCCACCCCCTCCTCTCTAACATGTTAAAATGAGGATTTTGAGCAGGGAAGGTATAGCTCAGTGGTTGAGTGTGTGCTTAGCACGCACAAGGTCCCGGGTTCAATTCCCAGTACCTCTATTAAAATAAAGTAATAAGCCTCGTTACACCCCCCCCAAAATAAAAATCTTTTTAAATAAAAAGAGGATTTGTGGTGGAGGGTATAGCTCAGTGGGAGAGTGTGTGTTTATTAGCATGCGTGAGGTCCTGGGTTCAACCCCCCATAATTCCATTAAAAATAAACAAATAAATAAATAAACAAACCTAATTACCTCCCCAAAAATAAAATAAAATGAAGATTTTGTTTTCGCACTCAGTTTATACTGAGTCTGCCCACAGGAGTCTTCCCACGGTAAAGCTGGACAGCAGGGCGGCAGGGCGAACGGCGCAGACCCAAAGGCAGCACCGCCCCGCCGTCCCCATCACACGAGGCGTCTGCATTCAGCACACCCCGAGCGTCGTGACTCCCTTTCCGTGGGGCCCCCCGCGCTCCCCGCGGCGCCGAGCTCACCCGGTGTTCCTCCTGCTGCTGCCGCAGGGTTTCGTACTCGAGGGCGGGGGCGGGAAGCTGGGCGATGATGCTCTGCGTGTCCATCAGCCACGGCCAAAGCTCTTCGTATGTTTCCCAGAACTGACTCGCCAGGGACTGGGCGCGTTCTAACTGCAGGTACCTCTCCGAGTTCACCTGGCAGATGGCGTCGTAGTTCTTCAGTACCTTGTCCAGCTTTTTCTAGAAGATGAGATGATAAGACGTGGTTAACTGGTCAGGCAGGCCAAGGAAGCAGCTCACGTCCCCGGGGATGCTCTGTCCAGGACCGCGCAACAGGCAGGTGTGGAGCGAGCGCTCGACTGTGCACGTTACATGAAGGAACCAACAGAGGCCATTCAGATTGTAACTGCTGCTATGCATACAAGTTCAGATTAAAGAAAGGCCCTCCATGTTGTTGCATATGGCAGGAATTCCCTCCTTTTTAAGGCTGAATACTAAATACTAGTCCACTGTATGCTAATGGGGTGCTCTTACTACAAAGAAAAAAAATTCAGATAAACAACAACAACCTACTGTACAGCACAGGGAACTATATTCAATATCTCATAATAACACATAATGGAAAAGGATCTGAAAAGAAAAAAAATATACAGGCATGTATACGTAAAACTGAATCACTTTGCCGTACACCTGAAACTAACACTGTAAATCAATTACACTTCAGTAAAAAATAAAATCTTAAAAATTTTCATATACACATGGAGAAACTAGGGAAAAGGCAGAAAACATCTTAACATTACAACAGGAGGAGCTCAGGCTTGGAGAACAGCCTTCAAGTGTTTATGCATGAGACAGGGGGCTCTCCAAACACAGTACGCAAAATTCTCCAGCCGTTCTTCTAGGTGAGAAAAGTAAGTCCCATATAAGCCTGGCAACCTTTATGTTACTTTCTGTTAAAACGTGAGGACTGTTTTCCACAACTGAAATTCTAAGAGGAACTGCTGGTCAGGGAAATTAATCACATAGATTAGAAGCATTATGCTATAATATGGATTCTAAGTAGGGCATTATGCTATATATGGCTTCCATGGGGTGGTCACAATAATCTTGGTTGTGGTATAAGTTCATTTCATAACTTAATAGCAGAAGACAAAGCCCAAAAGTAATCCAACCGACCACAGAGTAACACCGAAATTACTTCATGATCATCTGTATTTCTCATGTCAGAATCTTTGCAAAAATACTAAGGAAAGATTAAATTATATACAAGTGAACTGCCATTGTAGAGTATTTGATTTAAAAGAAGAATCCACATATAGTGTACATTCTATCATTTTGCTTATGGCATACCTTAAAAGCAATGCACACGCTTTTAAATATGACCTGAGGCATAGACATCTGTATATGTATTTCTGCCATGAGATATTTTCCTACCCAGAAGCATTAATATACATTAATTTCTTTAGGCTGTTCAGATGTCTGAAGATGAAGTGAACTAAACATTTTCATTTGTAGCTGGTTTCCCATCAACCAAAAGGATTATTAAAACTGCATACACTGAAAGCTTCCTTAATAATTCTGCTCATTTTTTCTCCTATGTGGATTACTATAACTTTACACAGAATGGATTTCAGCCAGAGAGGACCACATATTTGGGGTTTTGTTTCAGCTCCAGAGGCCCAAGTGTTCCTGAAGCGGAGAAACCACAGTTGACACATATCATAACAATTTACCCATGATAATCGCGATAATACAGCTAACATCAATTGAACGCTTAACGGGGGCCAGTTACTCAAGGACTCAACCCTTAAGAGCTTTGCCATCTATTAAAAAAGATTATCCCCTGGGTGTTTCCCTTAAGGCGTATTCCTTTCACTGTTATCCTATAAGCCTGAAAAACACTTTATTTAAAACTAATGATTTAGCTGTGGAAACCGCAGCTGTGGATAAAGGAAAAGTGCTTTTCTAGGGGAGTGTGTGCACCAGTCTCACACCCGCCACGGAGACGGGGCGTTACCTTCATCGACTGTTTTTCCTCTTCGCTGCACATGCTCATAATTTGGTGTCCAGACTCAACAAGCTCATCGATAACGTCCTTGTGCCGCAAAATCTCCATGGTGAATGCCTGTGTTTACCAAGACAAAGAGTTTTACAGCTAAAATAAAACCAACCAGGCAAAGCGGTTAGAACGACTTAGCAGGTTACACCAGACGTCTCGCAGACGCCATCACGGGAGCAAGCGTGTTGCCGGGACGCGGGGCACACGGACCAATCACGGATGCAACTGGGAATAAACGTGTGCCTTCACCTTCTGAACCTGCAGCTGAGCAGAGGTCTGGTCTTGCTCAAGCCTGATGTCACCCAGGGAAGTCAGTTTCTTCTCCATTTCAGTAATCCAGGATAACTCCGCATCGGCCGCCTGGTCAAACTAAACGAAAAGATAAATAATCCGGTCAGCAAGCTCCTGCAACTGGGGCCAGAAAAACGCCTAGCTACGTTTCTTTCAAATGTCCCTACTGCCCGGGTGGAAACTCTGAGCTCGCCGCTTCGTGACAATCTGAAATAATCCATGGTAAGGACTGTAGTTATTTTTTTTAAAAGGAGAACTTTCTGCAGAGAAATTAAACACAACCTCTTGAAATGGACTGAGACCCTAACAAGGCATTGATGATTTGAGGAGAGCTAACCCTGCTACCTTCTCTTTGGTAGAAGTAAGGCTTTCTCCCTAAAGATACAATCCAAATTGAACGGCTGTGAAAATCAATAGCTGGATAACATCTTCCAGTCACTTCACCCTTCACTTTAACCTGTATGATAGGCAGACAGCATTCTGCTAGCAAAGTACACGATTCCCAGCAAAAAGAATGAAATATTCCATTTATTATACTATGTGTGTATATGGAAAATATGTTCCCCTGTATGTAGCATATACCCCCAAACGTCTCATGTACAATTTTTTCTACATCTCATTTAATAACAACAGAAAGCATTTTCAAGACCATTCTTAAATATTTTAAGAGATTTTCTTATCCTGATCATAACAGTAAGGCATGGGGAGAAATTCATAAACTACAGAAAAATACACAGAAGAAAATTAAAACTCAGGAGTTAATACTGTTGGTATTTTAGTGAATCTTCTTCCAGCAGTTGAGACTTATAATAAAAGTCTCGGATAATATTGGATAAACAGTTTCATATCCTGCTTTTTAATTTATCATGAACACTTCCCATGTCACAGAAATGTGATTTTTTAAAAATAACATCATTGTATTCCAGCATACCTGAATATTTTCATTTAGGCTCCCTGCATTTTTTGCCATTATATAAACAACCCTGGAACGACTATCCTTGTATGTAAATCTCCGTTGGCATCTCTAATTAGTTCCTGAGGGTGGATTCCTAGAAGCTGACTTCCAAGTCAAAGAGCATGGAGATTTTCAGTAACTTGCATCAGATAAACCCCAAAGCCTCCCAGTTTTCATAAATGAGTAAAGTGGGTAAGGGACACCCCAGCACCAACCGTGAACGGTGACTAGAACGCCTCAGTGGGAGGAGTTAAGGGGGAATGGACATTGTGATTGTCAAGTCTGGCACAGCCAGAACCCCTCATTTTTCAAGAGCATCTGAAAATCCAGGCTGGGATGGGCGATAACCAGGTGAGGGGAGAGAAGGGTGAAGGTAAGAAACTAAACTGGAAAATAATTCATAAACAACTTAAATGTCCATCTACAGATGACTGGATAAAGAAGTTGTGGTATATATATATATACACACACACACACACACACACACACACACACACACACACACACACAATGGAATACTACTCAGCCATAAAAAATAATAAAATAATGTCCTTTGCAGCAGCATGGATGAAACTGTAGATCATCATTCTGAGTGAAGTCAGCCAGAAACAGAAAGAAAAATACCTATGATATCACTTATATGTGGAATCTTTAAAAAAAAATGACACAAATGAAGTTATTTACAAAACAGAAACAGACTCACAGACACAAAAAACAAACTTACGGTTACCAGGGGGGAAGAGGGTGGTGGAGAGAGAGAAATTGGAAGTTGGAGATTTACATATACTAACTAGTATATTTAAAATAGATACACGACAAGTTTCTACTGTACAGCACAGGGAACTATATTCAATATCTCGTAGTAACCTGCAATGAAAAAGACTGTGTATGCATATGGATAACTGAAACGTGGTGCTGCGTATCAGAAGTTGACACAACATTGTAAACTGACTATAATTCATACTTTTAAGACATGATGCAACACTCCAGATTCACAGGAAGACAGGGCAGACATACTTCTCCCTCTTCCACACAAGTACACCTCAGAGCCCTGAGCACTATCAGAGCCCTAAGCACTACACACACACACACACACACACACACACACACACACACAGAGCCTCTAGGCAGAGGGAGAAGAGAATGGAGCTGCTACAGACCGAGGAACAGCCCAGGGGCAAATTCCCAGTTCCCTGGGTTTTCTTTTCACCTCACATGACCTAGACTGGATGCTGGGGAAACTGGCCACCCAAAAGCACCAAGAGGCATGGGCCATGCCCCAGGAAAGCCTGGTCTCTCTGATCAAAGGAGCAGGAAAGGGCAGCCTGGCAGGACAGAAAACTTTCAGACACTATCTGCTCTACTCCAACCACACACCACGTAACAAAGCCCTGCCTCCCTACGCTCATGCCAACAAAGGCTGATGGGAGCCCTGATGCCCACCCTGCCAGGTGAGGTCAGCCAAAGCCAAAGAGGCAACCAGGGGGCCCTGGCTCCCAGGGTCTGTGGAGACCACGTGGGGAGCCTGGACCTCCACTCACCCAGCGTCCAGGGGCAGACCCTGCTTCTCTCCTCGGGAGTGGTAGCATCAGGGAAGGCCAGGCAGTCAGGATTCTCACGTCACTCAGTGGTACTGTGGCCCTGCACCACGGTGTCCAGGAGCTAAACCTCCCACTCCCACCAGCAGAAGTGAGGACCCCTTAGGGGTCGTGCGAGGTTGCCCAGGGGACCCGGGCTTCTGCCTCCCCAACACCGGGCAGCATCCCCGTAGCTTCCACCAGAGCTGGGTCACAGAAAGCCAACTGCAACAGGGAGCTTCATCAAGACCCAAAACTCACAACACCAAGAACCAAGAAGAATGTGAACTGAACAAAGGAGGGATACTAGCAGATGCTTATACCCAGCAGGTGCTCATCCCCAGAAGATGCTCATCCCTGGCAGGTGCTCATCCCTGGCAGGTGCTCATCCCCGGCAGGTGCTCATCCCCGGCAGGTGCTCACATCCAGATGCCCGGGATGTGAGGGCTGTCTGACAGCTCTTTAAGCAGCCAGGATGAAAATGCTTCAATGAGCAATGTCCAACACAGCTGAAACGACTGAAAACTTGGAAGTCCAAAGGGACAAAACCTGAAGTGTCAGCAAAGACTGAATGGAAACACTGGAACTTGGAAGTCTAACAACTGAAATAAAAGCCCAGGGGACGAGGTCAAAGAAGACAGAATCAGTGAAGAAAGAGACAGATCAACAGAAGTCGTCCAACCTGGATAACAGAAAACAGACTAACAACAGTAACGGAACTCAGGGCCTGAGAGATTATAATAAAAGAGCTAACATTCAAGTCACTGCCATCCCAGCAGGAGAAAGTGGCTGTGGCGGAAAAGTGCTCAAACTTTCTTGAAATCATAAAATGATAGAAACAGAGACCAGATTTGTGGTGGCCAGGAGCTGAGGCGGAGGGAGAGGTGGAGGGGAATGGATATGGCTACGAAAGGGCAGCCTGAGGCTCCTTGTGATGGAAACGTTCCGTATCTTGGCGGCGGCGGGATCAGCGTCCTGCTTGTGATACGGTACCAGAATCCTGCACGATGCTGCCATTGGGGAAACTGGGACAACGGTCCAACGGGACCTCTGCGTTATTTCTTACAACTGCATGTGAGTCTACGGTTATCATAAACAACTTAAAAAAAAAACACTCTGTGTGGGTAATTTCTCATCCGTAAGTCCTGTTTGCATTTTCTCTTTGAGATACACGCTACCCAGCTGCCCTTCAGAAAGGATGTATTGATTCACACTCCCCTAAGCGGTCCTCTCATCAACATGGGGCATAAGTTATTTTTTAAGTATTTTTTTCGAGCCTATCAGTGGACTTTCCTTAATTAAAAGGACGTAACCTGCCCCCAAAGCCTGGCATAAACAATGACAGCACGTATCAAGAACACGGTTAATAGCTTCAACCTCACGAAATAAAAAAATTAAAACTTATAGAAGTGAAAAAATTCGTAATAATACCACCGAATTATTGTGAAGATTTTCTCCCCTATACATCATGAACCCACCTGTTTTCACCTTTACCAAGTAACAGAGTAAATAAATACTGAAGCTGTTTGCAGGTCAATTTCTTTGGGGCAATAGTTTAGACAGAAAAAAATTCCAGTAATCATCGAAATACGGGCCCAAAGCAGAACTATAACAAGGGTTAAAGAAATATTTTGACATGTATCTTTAAAAACAAATCACCTAAGGACATGAAAGGGAAGATACGGTTCAAGGGACCTTTCCTTCAGCATCTCTGAAAGTGTTACCTGCACAAAATCTGAATATAAACCAACTTCAAACTAAAAGAGAGGCCAAGTCAGGCTGCTTTGAGACTCCTCCAGTGTCACACTGTCGCGTCTGCTGCGTGGACACGTGTCCTTCGAAAGCCACGCATCTAAGAGGGTCACAGAAAATCATAGCTTTAGAGTCATCAGAGTGGGCAACTCTCACATGAGGACAGTGCTTCGAAAATGACTCTGCACATTTGTGCGCTCAAATAGAAAGGTTTATTTTTCCTGTGTTTCCCTTAACCTCCTGCACTGGTTTTTGAAGCTGCCTCACGGTTTGTACGTAGTGTAAAACACACGTTTTGCTCGTGAATTCGTTACTTCCAAGGCTGCAGATGCAAGTCGGAACCACGTGGACTCCAGAAGGAATCCTGATAAGCCATTTGAAAAATTCTATCTTAATCTGGTTCAACAGTTGTTATGACATGACTTAAGTTTCAAATGGAACTACTCATGAGCAATTTTTGATCACCGGGAAAAAGAAAAAAAAATTCATCAACCAGTTCAGCAGCGTCAGCTGTGCAAAAAAGAAATCTTCCAAGCAGACAAATGGAAGTGTCTTCTCTGCACAGGTCGTGAACTTTTGGGCTGCACAGGATGAAACTCCAAGGCAAAATTCTACGTGATGCCCTCAAAGAGTACAAAACTGAGAAAAAAAAACAGTCCAGGCTTCTCCACCTGAGCACAAATGCTGCAAGAAGTTGGAATAAAATTTAACAGCACTGACTTGTTTCTTTCCTTCTACTGGTCCCTGAAAAAAACTCAAAGTGATGCCCCACCCCTCTAATTTGTGTCCAGGCTATTTTTAGTATTTATATGACAGTCCTAGTAAAGAAAGTCAGGCTCTTAGTGTTAATATTAGTTTAATACTAAGTCTCCTTTTCTTTAAAAAAAAAAAAAAAGTCTCCAACAACAACAAAAAAAACAAACAGTACAAGGATACCATCCAAGTTGCCAAAACAGAAAGCTGAAACTCAAACATGGTTTCTTTAACCAAGGCAAATATTTGCCTGCTGAAAGAAAACAAGACTTCAAGTGGAAGCTTCCCTTCTGCCTTTGAAATTTTTTTTTTCATTAAATGAGAAAAATATTTATTGCTGAGAAACAAAAGGAACACCCCCCAGGGTCTCCATGAAACGATTACGGTCGAGCAAGGCATGTTATTCCTGTCTGGGTCTCTTCCAAATGACTTGCCGTGTGTATTTCTAACAGACTATCAAAATGGCTTATTTCACACGTGAGTGACGTGGACAGCAAGCTCACTACACCAAATTTTCCATCTTTTTTGGGGAGGAGGGGGGTAATTAGGTTTAGTTTTTTGTTTATTTATTTTTAGAGAAGGTAGTGGGGTTTGAACCCAGAACCTCGTGCACGCTAGGCATGCACTTTACCACGTGAGCTATATCCTCCCCCGACTCTACACCAAATTTTAATAAGTTTGCTTGCTGCTCATAGAAGTAGCAAAAAACGGCTTCCAATGAATGGCAGACAATGTTAGCATCCCTAACTGCATTCGGGGGACGTATTTTAACGGGGGTGGTCAGTGGCATGTGACTATCAACCTGAGCTACTGAAGTTCCTATTAGAGGTGAACCAGCGTCCCAGAGATTTCCTACAAGCTGGTGAGAGACACTCCAACTGGCCAATCTCTAAATGTTCCTGGAAAACACTCTGAAACAGTAACAGGCAACATTCATCTGAACATACTGTTCTAAGTGCTTAAGATGCAGTAACATCTCCTTTGATCCTGACAACAGCTGTGTGATGTGGGTATTAGCACTAGTTCCATTCACAGCCCAGGAAGCCAAGGCAGAGAGAAGCGAACTGACCCACCAGAGGTTACCCGGGTTGAAGGAGAATTAATAACATGGCCGTGCTTGGGCTAACAGCTTGCTTATTCTTCCGCTTGCTCTCAAACTGGCCAACTAACCTGAAGGGCCGGTTGCTACTCTCAGCTCCAGGACCACTGTTAAAATGAAGCTATTAATTTTACTGTCACCGCTTTATTCCAGTAATCAAAAGCAGAAATCATTCTTGGTTTCTGAGTCGTTCCCCGAGGAAAAGGTCACAGAATTGCAATCTTACAAAACAGCCTGAATTACCAAGAAGACCATGCCTTGGGTACTTATAAGATAGAGATGGAAAGAGTGGCAACTACTAGCCTCTGCAGACTTGGTCACCTGGAGACACCATGATGCCACTCTGAACCTTATGAGAAGAAAATAATTCTGTTGGTGGTTATCGATGCTTTATTGTTTGAGCTGTGGCCGTATAACCACCCTGCCCCATCCCCAAAGTGGACTCACAGTTTTGAAGGCACTACCCTGCTGTGAGTCCCCTTTGCCTGGCAAAGTAATAAAGCTACCTCTTTTCTTCTATGCTCTTAAGACCCTGTCTCTGAGTTTCAATTCGGCTCGTCAGGGATGGGGGCCGACCTTTCAGCAACAAGGGCGTAAACACTGGGGCTGAGATTCGAACCACGGTGGTCTGACCCCTGCACTCGTGGTTACCCTGTCACATTGCTTGGGCTTGTCTACGGTTTGGGCTCAAGAACTCAAAAATAATCATGTGAGTTCACCAAAACTGGCTCAAATGCCACCACTGTCAAAAAAAAAAAAAAAAAAAAAAAAAAGCGGTAGGTTTTAATTTACTGTTTAAACTTTTCTCCAATCTCCGACACATCGCTTTTGTACTTATCTAGAAAGTTTCCCTTGAGTGGAAGCAGAGGTTTAAGTCAGACAGAGTGATAAGCAAACCTTTACCTCAAGGACATCCTTTTACTCCCTTCCCCTGGGGAGGACCTTATCACTTTCTTTTGATTAGCATTTCCTTCCATTTTGTTCCCTCATATTATTCATAATGCAGCTTGCATTCTCCCACGCCAACACCTGGACAGGCTAAACAAATCTCCCTTCCTTCTCATTCTTTAAAAGAAATAAACAGGTGTTATTTTTCTCCAAGGCTGATTTGTAACAACCCAATGAGCTGTTTATTTTAACTGCATTATGTGCCTCTATATTGGGGGATGATGATGGTGCAATAAAATAAGCCAGGCGACTGGAACAGCCAAAAAGTGCCTGGGATTCCCAGACCCAGTGAGATATAAGCTTGTAGCATCTTCTGATAACTCCACGTTTGTTAACTGTATATGAATAACTGCACGACAAGCTGCTCTGGGTTTAAACAATCCAGTGACCTGAATTCCAGCTGTACGTCTGTACAACATCTTAAAGTAAACATGCCTTTCCCCGTTTCCACGTGGCTCGTTTGGTTCAGTGTGCAATTCGAGAAAAGAAAACCAGCAGAGATGTAAGACCCTGCGTAGGCGTGACACACAAAACTATGTCCAGTTTCTAACTCAGATAACGGCATGTCCTGTCAGAGGAGGCAGCTGTTTTGTTTCTTTGTAAAGCACAACATCACTATTTACCAAGCTGCCTCCATCCAGTTTGATCTTTCCCAAAAGTTATGAATGGGCCCGATTTAAAAAAAAAAAAAAAAGCAAAATCAGTATCTTTTTCAGGATATCGGTGCCTGCAAATCGGAGAGCCAGATTTGGGGGCTTTTAACAGGAAGCACTGAATGCACACAGTCCCCACGCACTTGCTCGGGACTGAGGCTGTCCCATTATTTCCCAAATAACAATAAATGTCATTTGGATTTGCATAAGGCTGTTGGCCTTGTGAAATCAAACTTCAGTGACACAGCTTCTCACAACTGTTATTAGAATTAACATGAGAAATGTAAGCATGTCCAATCAGAACTTTTTGGAAAACTGAATTTGCAGGGTGGTTATGAAGTACATGCTAATCAGGTTATCTGTATGTTTCCTTCCCTAATCGCTTCCAACCTTAACCTTTTTCCATGTCTGACATCTTTCATGTCAAGGTTGGGAAGCCAATACCCTCTGAGATGACGGCCTGACCGTTCCCCTGAAGTCCCTCCACACCTGAATTTCAAAACGCAGGTTATCACCTTATAAAGGAGGTAGGTCTGTTCGTAAACAAGCTTAATGTCAAAAGATTGGAACATCTTAAGAGAAATCTGCTTGGAAAGCAGCACATTTGGGTATTTTAAATCTAGTTTCATTTCATCAGGTTATTCAGGGACAAATGATTAAATCTATACATTGGAAAATTCTCCAGTCATGTTCCAGGCACCCATCCTCACCCCATCACTTGTGGCTGGATAGGTGGGGGGAGGGATCTGGGAGGAGAAGCTGTCAATAAAACAAATAGATGGGCTGTGGTCAGATTATGTCCACGTTTCGGATGGAGAAGAAACAGAACAGCAGGTGATGCGTTTATATAACGTAAAACAAACAGTACAAAGTATGTGGCTGACATCCAAGTCTGAAGATTTTTTTTTTTTGCATCATTCTTTTTTTTAATATTCTTTTTTAAAAAAAATTTGGGGGGGTAATTAGGTTTACTTACTTTTTTTGGAGAAGGTACTGGGGATTAAACCCAGGATCTTGGCTATGCTAAGCCATGTGCTCTACGACTTGAGCTACACCCTCCCCCTTCTGCATCATTTTTTTTGTATTTCATGGAAGTATTATCATTGGGTAAACAGAAAACAAATGTTTTAGTATCAAACCGTCCTCTGGTCCTACCTAATTCCAAACATCTCTACGGGGGCAAGGTTATAAAATAATTTCAGTGACATATCAGCTCCTTATTAAACTTGAAAATTAGGGGTTTGGAAACTACTCTTTTGAGTGTAAAACTGAATTTCTGCCAAACCAGAAAGGCAGGTACCAGTTTGTTCTTAAATTTGCCTAGAGAGTAAGAGATGTTTCATGACCCTTTCAGTGCACAAGCCATGTCTCAAAGTCCTTATGGTTGGAAATACCTTTGTTACATACCTCCATCTTGCTAAAACAATGGGACCTTCCTTACGATTATTGAGGGAGATTATCAAAAAAAAAAAAAAATCACCCCATAGGACTTTCCCTCTCTATCTGATTTACACAGAGGCACTCCAATGAGGTAGAATGAGATCCAGATTAAGTTCTGGTTGAAATGCCTACGGGGACTGCAGTCAAGTCACCTCATCCCACACTGTCCACACCCCTCCCAGCTCTAAATGGTGCAGCTCAGCCTTACCGGAAAGGTCTATCTCTTTTTCTTTCCTTTTGTTTTTTTTTTTTTTTTTTTGGAATTGGTTTAAGTGCTTTTTGTTGGTTTTCTTTATTACTGGGAGGTTACTTCTCTGGGCAGACTTGCAGGCATGTCAAAGGAACGCACATGTAAGTGCAGAATAAATACATACGAACAACCAGAAGATGGTAATACAGGGATGCCCCTAATGTTAGCTGCATGACTTTCTGGCAGAAAGATGCTTTCCCTAAACCCTCTCCATTCTCTCTCACAAGGACGGCTTGGAGGATACAGACCACAGTGTTCACACTGTCTTTCTTCCATGAGTTTTTCTGTATTCGTTGAGAAAATCTTGAAACTTTCAATAAGGGATGATTTTATTAGGGGAAAAAAAACCCAATTATTGTTATTTTCCTAAAGATGTTCTGGGTTCTAGAAAAACACATACCGACCCGGTGACTTTCATGTTGAAAATATGTGCAAAACCTTGAATAGAACTGGGCGACAGTTTAATGACCTTGGCACAGGGCAGAGCTTTGAGCCTGCCACCTGCCCTCGTGGCTGCCTTCCTTCAAGGGACAAGCCAACCACAGTCTGCTTCTCAAGAAAAATCATACTCCCAAGAGGATAGGCTCTCTGTCTATTTAGAGAAGTCTTCAGTGCCAACCTTGAAAGGATAAAATACATTCTGGTGAAAAACATTCAACTATTTTCCAATAGTTGAATAAACTTCGTGAATCAACAGGCTTACTTCCCTGTGCTAATGAGGCACTCAAATTCCTCCAGACTTTGAAAACGGAGCCGTGCACACGCAGCCCTCGGGTATCAAGGCCTCCCTGGCAGAGCTGTCTCAGGCAGGCCTTTTGCTGGCATTATTTCATCTGTT
Organism: Camelus bactrianus; assembly: GCF_048773025.1. Classification (NCBI taxonomy): domain Eukaryota; kingdom Metazoa; phylum Chordata; class Mammalia; order Artiodactyla; family Camelidae; genus Camelus; species Camelus bactrianus. Next base: position 37,240,621 of record NC_133558.1, read on the forward strand.
TTGTGATGAGAGCACACTTTTTTTTCCAGAGAGCACACCACTGAAATGAGGAGCGAGGCATCAAGGCTTCGGAACTAGATAAATCACACTTCTACGGTCAGCTGCGAAAATGAATTTTGGATGCTCCCGCACCATCTGATTTGTGTTCCTTGCTTTTGGCTTGGACAAGTAAAAGCTTAGTCACCTACCTTCCCCAGCTCTGGCCTACAGTTCACGGCAAAACCACACCGACCCCGGCAGAGAAAGCCCGCAATGACAGTCTGATGACTTAATGAATACTCAGAGATTTCCATAAAAGTTAATCAAAACCTGTGTTACAAGCTTGGGTTTCCAGGACCCCACGCGTTGCCCACAGTGTCCTGAGAGGGCTGTGGTTCACGGCGGGGGCCTAGGAAACTCTGGAACTCTAAACCCTGTACGAGCTGCAGACGGGTCAGAAAGGATCATTTTTTCCCCCTTCAGTCATCTTCAGAGAAAGTCTCCATTACCAACACCACTGCTTCCTTTTTAGAAAGGACACAGCCTCTCCTGGCCACATAGGAAGATGCAGAGTTAATAACTCAAAATACTGACTCACACACAGAGGAGACTTAACCAGGGTGCAAAGTTACCATGAGCGATGTGCACCCGTGCCGATGAAAGGCATTCTGTCTGGAGAGCAGGGGGCAGGGCTGGTCCTCCAGGTGGATGACCTGGTGAGGACGAGGTTCGGGGACCCGGAGGCAGCCAGCCATCAGCTCACTACAGATCAGCTTTGCCTGGCACTCGGATGTCCTCGGAACCCCGCTGGATCCCTTTCCAATCCCTCCTCTTTTGTGAAGCATGACCAACAAGTGGTGACACTACCGATGGCAACCTCTGCCCGGGGGGCGGCTCTGGGAACACGGGGAGGAGAGGCCCTGCCTAGAGGCCCGCCCACCCGCCCGCCATACCTGCTGGGATCTCAGGACGGCCGCGTCCATCTCCTCCACCTTCTGCGTGATGGTGTCGCTCACCAGGCGGTAGCGCTCGTTGTCCTCGGCCACCATCTTCTCCAGCCCCTCCCGCGCCCTCCAGGGCACCAGCTCCAGCAGGGCGCTGCTCACTTCGTTAAGCGAGTCCAGCAGGGCTTTGCTGTTCTTGGCTTCCTTCTTCAGCTCCTGGAAACGGGAGGAAGGAAACGTCCACACCCGTGGGCAACGCTGAGGAGTCTGGACAGGCCCTTCCCCTAACTGTGCTCGGGGCTGAAGCCCTTCGCAGGCCAATGCGATGTGCTGGCGTGGTCCCCTACGTCTCAGTCAGCTCTATAAACCTCAGTTGCTTAAAGCTATTTTGCAGAAAAGAAAGTGTTTCCTGAGGTGTTCAAAAGAGCCAATCATTTGTCAACACCGCAGGAGTTTTATCTTTGAAATGTATGATAAATGTTTAAAAGTTGGGAACCCAAATCAAGCAAGTTCCACATGTATTCATTCTTTGCTCGCTGATAACCTCTCAGTAATCAGGTAGCAGAAAAGTAAAACAAAAAGTAAAGTCCAAGCCCAGAGTCAAGTCACCCTCAAAACGAGGACCCACGTCGGCTTTAAATCACGCCCGTGGAATCATTACAGGCTTGGTGAGCTGGACCCCAGCAACTTCCTCCTCCCCCGTGCTCCTCCTTCAGGGATGATGAAAACAGACGCCGAGACCCCTGAGAAGGATGATCAGCAGGGGGGAAAAGACACTATTGCAGCGTAATTAGAGAAGCCACCTCATGTTTTCCATCTGTCCTGTAGAGATACTGTTATTCTAACGAAGGTATGTATTCTCTCTAAAACAATGATCATTTTCCTTTTTTTTTCCCTCTGTTTTCATCATTCTGTTCCTAGGGTAATAAATTTGACTCCCACCCTAAGAGTCGAGAAACAAATGCAAACATGCCATTTTCATCTTTCGGGGCTCCTTGAAATACCAAGAGCTGATATGTTGTCCATTTCGGATGGGTCCCCGCCCACCAAGGCATCCCTCAGCACGTTAGAAATGACGTGTGATAAATACGGTCTCGTTCCTGTGCAAGTAACACTCCCCGAAAGGTAGCGAGAGGACCCCCCCCGCCCCGAGCACAAAGCAGAGCGTACTTTCTGCCTGGCGTGTGCCTGGCTGGCGGCGTCTCCCATCAGATCCTGCGTCTCGTAGGACAGCAACTCCACCTCCACCTTGTCCAGCCAGGCGCACACCTCCTCGTGTGTGGTGTGCAGCCGCCGCGCCAGCTGCAGGGCCTGCTCCAGGGTCCCGGCCACCTCCGTGCTCAGTCGGGTGATGTCTCGGTACCTGGCTTTAATGGCCTCCAACTTGTCTTGAATGATTAAAACTTCGTCACCTAAAATTTCAAAGGCATGTTACATCTCAGGAAAGGGGCTGGGGGTGTGTATAGCTCAGGCGGAGAATGTGTGCTCAGCATGCACGAGGTGCTGGGTTCGATCCCCAGCACCTCCATTAAATAAATAAATCTAATTACCCCCACCCCCCAAAAAAAAAAAAAAAAACGAAAGGGGAAGAGGGGGTCCTTTAGATACTGTGATACGCTGATGAGATTTTCGGGGCTGGGGGTGAGGAGACCTTTCTCTAAAGAGGTGCTGACCCCAGAAAAGCCCCTCCCTCAATTTGAATCTTTCCCAGGATTTTGCGGCGAAGGCAAACAGCTCTGAAAATGTAAATATAAAACCGGTAAAGGGCTGCGGTGCCTTCCGTGACATGGGAAGGACCGCCGTGGCACGATGCTTTCCGTGTTCAAGCACAGGGGCTAACCACAGCCTGGGGTCCAAACGCCGACTTTGTGGCTTATTATCTTGCACGAGACACAGAACCTCCGTGTCCCTGGTGACGCATCATTGCGTGAGGAGAAGGAGAGAACCTATTTCATAAGGTTGGGATAAAAATGCAATGAGTTTCTATCTGCAAAGTGTTTAGAACAGTGCCTGGCACATGTGTGCACATGTGTATAATCTATGTACGTGCGTGTGTGTTCATAATAAACTCTTCTGTGCTATTCCATTACGTCTTCTTGTGCCTCCATTTAATTTCAGACACACAGAGGAACTGTGTCCTGGGCTTCAGACTTCAGGGCAAGGCTCTAAATACTAAACCAAACCCCTCCAGTTCATAATGAACTGGTACTCGCCCCTTCCAAGTACATACACTGAATTCAGTATAGGTCCAGTGAGACTCTCCTATGCCCAGTGGAATGACTTAAACAAGCTAGGGTCTGTTTCCTTAGTGAGTTCAAGCATGGAGAATGAAGCCTCGGGCAGTCACACTGTGTGCCACGGAATGCCGTCTATCTTAAAATTAAAAAACAAAAAACCATCCACAACCTACGTGCTCATTTGAACAATTGCCTCCCGTAAGTGGAAAACTAACATAACTCCACCGAGGGAGCCTCTGACCACCTCCTGGGCCCCAGTGCTTGGCGTTATGAGTAATTCACAAAACTTCTGTTAAGAACTCAGTGAGATCATGAGAAAAAAAAAAAAAGTGAAATCATATTCCAAAAACCTCCTTGATCGGCCTTCAAAGCATTCTCCAGGATGAAGTCTTGGAGCGGCCCCCGAATTATAAACTGTTTTTTTTTTTTTTTTAAAACCCCGTCTCTAAAATATTTTGAAAGCAAGGCAAAATGCTCACTGCTCGATGATTTGTCTTAGAGACGTCTCACCTGTTGTCTGTTTAAGTAGTTCTAGACCATTCAGTAACGCCTGATCTACGTTTTGTTTTCTGAGTAGGATGTCCTCTTGCAGAACCTAAAACACAGGTACCATTTTACGTGGAGAAAAGAAATTTAAAGACGCATAGGCATTACCTGTTAACCCCAGAGAATTTTAATTAGGTTTCATTTGGACCAGACACCTCACATTTTCAAATACCCCTCACTGTTCTCGCGTTTACCCCGCCTTTCTCCACCACTGTGCCCCCGTCCTGTGTTCATAATTCACTCCCCTCTTCAGAAAACGTGGCCAAGTGGGGACATCAGAGGATTGGTTTATTATGTACGGGTCTGCGTATACAATGATGACATGACAAAACGAAAGGTGAAAAATCCACCGACTGGATCAATTCAGTCTCTTTTAAACGTGACTTCACTGGGAGTTTGGGGTTTGCAGATACTAACTACTTGTATGTATAAAACAGATAAACAGCAAGGCCCTACTGTAGAGCACGGGGAACCAAAACCAATACTTTGGAATGGCCTATAATGAAAAAAAATATGAAAATGTATAGATGTATAACTGAATCACTATGCTGTACACCAGAAATTAATACAGCATTGTAAATCGACTATACTTCAATAAAAAACTGTGTTTTAATTAAAAAAAATTTAATTAAAAAAAAGCAAAAAGAAATGATGGGTAACATAACCAAAAACTAAAAAAAATAAAAGTAATTGTAAACCCAGGCCAAGTCTTCTTTGGAGTGTGTAGCGAGTCATCTAAGTCATAACGAGGAACATAAAATAATACAGAAATCAGGAGAACTGAGAAAACAAAGATAACTGAAATGAACAAAAACGAAATAAATCAAAATACCCGAAGCTCGGCCTGCTGCGTGCCCAGCCCCACGGGGCCGTAGTCCTGGACCGAGAGCCTGCTCAGCCTGTCGTGTGCTTCGTGCAGCCAATTCATCAGCTCCACTTCGTCTTCCCCAAAAATCTTAGCATTGCACAGGGCCTGCTGGAGCAGCTCAGACCTGCAGCGGCTCTTCTCCTGCATCTCAATGTACCACACTTGACACGAGTCTAATTTCTGCTGCACCGAATCTTTATCCTCCCTGGAGCTCAAAACCTTTAAGGACTGGCCGATGCTAACGGCCTGGTGTAAATGTTTACTGTGACTGAGGATGTCATCTTCTAAGGCCTAAATGAAGTTGAGAAAAAGAGAAACGAAAAAGAAAAAAAAAAAAAAGAGAGAATGGACAAATAAAAATGGAAACATAAAGCAGAACAAAAGGATGGCTCATGAAGCGGGTCTACGTCTGCAGTGATGCAGACGGGATGCAAACGTATGTCATAAAACCACAAAGGAAATGGAAAACAGGGTCTCGCTGACACGGGGTGGGAAGCTCACTTTGTGCTGCGTGATCTGTTCCTCCAGCTTGGATGCCTGGGTTCCGATGGGCTCGCAATTTGCCAGCTTCTTCTCCACGGTCGTCAGCCACTCATTGAGCGGTTCTAAGGTTTCATGAAATTGCTGGGCTACCACTGAGATACCTTCCAACTGACGATTCCTATAAACGGGCCAAGATGCAGGGCATTCAGGAATGAGGAACGTGGGAGAGCAGTCAACAGAAATCCCCACTCGGGCCCTTGCAACCCACGCTGAGCAGTTTGTGCACAAAACATCTTGGGTTAGAATGAAAATCTCTCACATCTAAAAGGCACTTTAAAGGGGGGGAGGGTATAGCTCAAATGGTAGAGCACGTGCTTAGCATGCACGAGGTCCTGGGTTCAATCCCCAGGACCTCCACCAAAAAACCAAATAAATAAATAAACCTAACTACCTACCCCCTGCAAAAAAAAAAAAAAAAAAAAAAAATCTGTAAAAGATATTTTAAAATAGTTCCACTATTAAATAAAATTAGTTCTCTTATTAACTAAAATTATAGTTGAACACACCAACCTCCAGTGCCTGAATATTACAAACATTTTAAGTTACCTGGTTATAATTCTTACAGTGATAACAGTTATAATAATAGTAAAGTTGTAATCCCAAGAGCAGTAATAATGATGGTTAAGAATAGGTAATATTTACTGAACACACATCCTGTGCTTTATCATAAACTAACTTCAGGCAGAGCCCCAGTCACTGAGCTGGCTTTAATCAAATGGTCAAAATTGGATGCAAACAGCATTCACAGTGGATTATGGGTGGTTCCTCCTTTAAAAAGCACACTGGCAGGTATATTTCCCCAAAGCAATAGTTAATGATCCTTGGGCTAAGACATCACGAAAGAGGAGAAACATGCCCTCAGACTCTTGCTTGTCGTGTAGTTTGAAATGCTTTTCGAAAACTCACCGTTCCCTCCGTTAAAAAGGTACCTCGGAAGGTGAAACCTACCTCCACTGTCCTCAGTGTTTATCGAGGGCAAGTGATTTCCTGGCCTGTGTACAGAGGACCTGATTCAGTGCCCAGTCCTGCGACTTACTTCGATGGGGACCCAGAGTGGCTGTCTTGTCAGCACATTTAATTCTTAGGGAATTACATGATTTGAGAAATGAGCTTTCTATGGGGATGAAGGGAATTATGGAAAACTGGTACATGCCACTGAATACAATTTCTCTATCATTACATCGCCAACTACATGTGCATATATTTTAAAATATGCATAAATATGCACATATGTAAAAATATTCAGTTGAAATACACTTGATCTTCCAAAAATGAAAAAAATCACCATACTATTTTTGACTTCTGCATTATCATTTCCTATGACTCTTTTTGCTAAATTCTAATGTCCAATCATCTAGAATCAGTGGAAATTACTTTGTGATTAGGTTTAATTCACTATGATTTAAATTGTGAGGGAATCTATTGATCTGTGTGTGAATCATAATACGACCACCATCTTTCTCCAGTTCAATACCGCTGTGAGGAAGGGTTAGGAAAAGGCCAGAGATCGAGACACTCACTCATCTATTTACAAAAAGGACTGAGAGTCCCTCTCACGGCAGCCAGGGAACAAGGCCCTGGGGCTTCACACAGAAGGAATAATCTACTGACACACACGCAACTTCCATGATAACATGAAACTTCCACCTCCTTAAGAACACCTGAGTCGGTCCTAGAATGGTAAATCCTTCTACTCCGTACTTCAGGATTAGACAAACCCTTCTCTGCACCATTTTAGTTCCAGAGGAGGTAGGAATGTCTGGAGAATCTCCTTCTGTTCCACGGCTCTTCTATTTCCAACCCAACCAGCCTATGGAGCGACATTTCGATGCCGCTACAACGTGACACTGGTCAACGCGATACCAGGGAAGAAAACGAAGGGATGTAATCAAAGAGCATGGAGCGCAGATGCCCGGGGAGGGCCATGCTCCCGGCTTCCACCCTGGTAACATCACAGCGCCCTCCACCTGCCTCGTTGCCGAACCGACTCCCGCTCCTCCTGCAAAACAGAGCTCAGCTGTCACCTTCCCACCCCAGGCTGGCTCTTCTTATGAAAACTTCCACCGTGCCCTGAGTGCGGGTTTTGCTTTGAACCACCACATCTGTATCACCCGTCAGTGGCTATGTAGCCCTGCCAGCTGTGTCCTGTCTGCGGGCAGAGAGGATCCAGCCAGCTCACCCCGATGAGACGCGTGGCAGGCAGGCAGCGACTACCTAATACACAGATGAATGAATGACCCCCCCCCCCGGGGGGAAACACTTAAAGCGCTGGCATCTCTCTGGGGACCACAAGACATTTTACCACCAGAGGGATGAGGAGGGAGACACCACAGCCCTAGGTTCACAAGCATGATAAACACAGGAGAAGAGCAATTCAGAGGGAAGCACTACCCAAAGACAAGAAATCTGGATTAAAGCCACCGCTGCTCTTCCAGAAGACGGGAGGCACGGGGTTACCTCGTTTCGGCCTTACTGAGCAGCGCCTCCCATCTGCTGTCCAGCAGATTCAGCTGTTTCAGGATCTTCACTTTATCCGCGGGTTCTGCTGTGTCGGCAATTTTTTCTCCCTCCCGTTTGATCACCTCCACGGTGGATTTGCGGTCATCCAGCAACCTCTGGAGAAGCTGAGGGCAGAGCATTGAGTTTAAAAAAGAATTAACAAACAGAAAGGAAGCCGAGGAATAACTGTATCAACATGTGGAAGACATACGCTAAGTACTTTGGGTGTGCGATGGGTTCACACACAAAAAGGGTCTGAGAAGTAGGACTGAAAAAAAAACTCATTTTGTTTAATGATTCATTACTACTATTGTGTCAGACTCTGTGGTGGGGGCTTTTCGTAGTAAATGAAACTAACATCGGGGGAGGGGACAGCTCAGTGGGAGAGCGCGTGCTTAACACGCACGGGGTCCTGGGTTCAATCGGTAGTACCGCCATTAAAAATAACAATAATTAAATAAATAGAAAAACCTAATTATGTCTCTTCCCAAAAAATAATTTAAAAAATAAATAAGATTAAAAAATAAACGTAAAAACAGCTTTAAAAATAAAAAATAAAACTAATATCAATAAGGCCACTAAACCATTCATTACTTGTTTTTTAATATACAATAATGGCGTAGAAGGTGCCACGGGGGAGACTCCACTGCACTGAAAAGTGCAAAATCCCCATTACCGCAATGAAACGGGGATGCCCTAGGCTCCCAACCACTGTCTGTGCCACGGAGACAGAAAAGGCCACCACAAATCTTTGCTGCTTTCAGAACCTCTTCCCATGTTAGCCAATCCATCATAACAGACAGGGAAGCTGAGACTGGGACCAAGTTCACGAGCTACTGAGGCTAAAATGAGAGGCTCCTGGCTCCTTTTACAAGGTTGGACTGGCTCCTAAAGTCCTTTATGAGGGTGGAAACTAATAAGAGCCTTGAAATACCATCTCCAGAATGAAAACAGGGTGAAACGTGGCAGAAATCGCCAAAGCTGGCTAAATAAGACGAATATTTCAGGATTTAGCAGCAGCGGCAAAAAAAAAAAAAAAAGAATTCAATTTAATTCTTCATTGCAAGAAGGCTGGAATGGAATGCTTGACACAGGGAGCCAGAAATCGGATTACCTTCCTCCAAAGGAATCAGAACAAGTATTTCAGAGGACGAGTGCGGGGCACAGGCGCTGTGCTGAGAGTGGCAGAGAAGGCACAGGTGTACAGACCCCTGGGGACCCCCCCCCCCATCCTGACTGATGCTTACGGACTGACGGGCACGGACAGTCACCGGAAGTAACAAGCTGAAAGGGTGTCCTCTCCTGGTCACTCTGAGACCAAGACCACCCAGCAGGGGGGAGAGGAAAGTGTTCAAAGAGAAGGGGGGACACGCCCTCTCCTGACACAGGTTAGAGTCATTATACGAAGCACGACAGGTGGCTCAGCCAGTAAAAAGAACAATTAAGGAGATTACTTGGGGTAAACGTTACATCAGAGGCCCTAGCAATGAAGAAGGCAGAGTCAACAAACAGGTTCTGTCAGTTAGTCACAGGTTATCAACTCTGGGAGAATAATGAAAGTTTAAATTAAATCGTGAATGGTCACAGTTATATCACACCACGTCATAGAATATTATATCTATTTATTCTATTCATTAAGTATATTATAAAAATTATAAAATACATCATTATACTTTATTGTTATAAATTACATAAACTATAAATTATTTTATTACATATCATATACTAGTTTTTTCCAAAAATTACACAAATGCAGTGTGTTTCCTGTTATGTTTCTTTAATCCTCACCGCTAAATCTATTTCCAATAGGTTAATTTTCCCACATTATAAAGACTTGAGAGAATTTTTAGACAGAGTAGCACTGAATGTTAAAACTCAGTTAAGACTGTTAATCCTTTCCCTTCTTTTCAAAGAGAAACCTTGTCAATGTGCTGTGTGATAGGTGTCCCCCCCCCGCCTTCTGTCATTTCAAGTCACGGCTGATAAATTAATTCTGCAAAGGTCACTAAATGCTTCCTAACTGACCATGAAAGTTGTACGTGTGGCTCCAAGTAGTCACCATCCCTCTGAGGAGTGTCCTTCCAACCTGGTCCTGTGTTTGTGGTGTCAAAAGACACCAGAACCTACTGTCTAGCACAGGGAACTATATTCAGTTTCTTGTAATAATATATAATGGAAAAGACTCTGAAAAGAAAATACATATGTATGTACGTATGTGTATAACTGAATCACTTTGCTGTACACCTGAAACTAACATTGTAAATCAATTACACTTCAATTAAAAAAAAGTTTTTTTTTTAAAGACAGCAGAGCACGTCTCTCAGCATGTGTGAATTAGCTTTCTGCCTCATTAGTACAGGCTGAAGCGTAAGAAACTGCCCGTATTGAATCCAGAAAAAAGGCAACTTCACATGCAGCAACCAACTGTATGGGGGAACAAGGGTATTTCCTCTCCAAGTCACCTGTTCGGTGAGTGAGGTCTCCCGTGAGTTCTCTAGTTTTTAAAACTGCACACACACCCCCTCCACTCAGCACTTCCTGTCAGCCACCCTTACCTGTCACTTCCTAACCCTTATCTCCCTCCTGCTTTGTTTATCACTTGCTAATGTATCTCCACTGACTCGTTTACTTCGCTTATTGCCTCTCCCTGTTCCTCCCTTCCAACTAAACCTGAAACTCAATGAGGAACTCTGATCGTTTTTATTCGATCCTGTATCTCCAGCCCCTGGAACCATGGCTGACCTGCGGCAGATGGTCAATAAATGTTTGTTGAATGACTAACAGAATAATGCCTAGAGCATTGATAAGCAGTTACCTAGGATATCCTAGTCACATGGTAAATTCTTACTCTCATTAAGATTTAACATGGAACCAAACAAAAGCTCCCTTACCTTTTGCTCTTGTATCTGGGCCTTCACCACCTTGAACTCGGCGGACGGGGGCTTCTGATTGGCCACCAGCTCCTCGGTGTCCACCATCCAGCTGAGCAGGGACTCCAGTGCATCCTGGAACCTCCCGCAGTGCAGGAGGGCCTCCTGTAGCTGGGCTGCTCGCTGGGCAACCTGCACAGTCGTGGGGAGGGGGGTTCAAATGATCTGCTTTGTTCACAAAAATAAGATCCCCCCACCAGCCAGCACTGTCCATGCCCATCTTCCCATTTGGTCCCAAATTTTCTTTCCTTTTCCACTTCAAATGTACCCAAAGCACTGACAGTGGGCAGGACAGGGATGGGAAAGAGACAACTTAGCAAGTAAACCGAGGAGATAAGGTTACCACCCCAACTACTCAACGCAAAAGGGGAGATCTTTGAGGTCTCGGAAATGTCCAGTACCTTTATGATTAGCAATCAATGTTCAAATATTTTAAGGTTACTGAAACAAACAATGCCTTCTTCATTTTTCTCATTATCCCTGGGATTCATCTGTTACTTCCTACTGACGAGTATCAAGGACAATGATTTTTCAAGAGACTTGTATTTTTAAAAAAACATTATCGTACAGAGAATCAGAATTACATTTTGCAAGGCCAACTAACTACGAAGTAACCAATTAAACTCTGCAAGCTTTTAGCTCTCGAGTCCCTTCCTGACAATCCAGGGCCTTTGTCTTCCAGTAAACGGAGTCTCTGTGTCCTGCACAGAGATATCCAATAGCCCCTCTCAAAAGTCTCTTCTGCTTGGTCTGCAAAAGTCATTGGCAAGGTATTTTAAGTGGCATGGAGTATATTTCCACCTCACACTGCCGCCCAGTTGTGTTTGGGGACCACTGAGATATGAATCGGACTTTAAAGAAGGATCCCCTAGACACGGGAGCATATTTTCCAGTGTTTTCCGTCATGGTTTAGAAAAAGGTGGGAGCCACATCTTACAAGTAAAATGATATTTGGGGTTCACGATCTCTAGGGAGGAGGCAAACCTTTCATCCAGGGCAGACAGGCTCACAGGGGCTATGACCTGCACTGTGTGACCTATGATACAGTGCGGAGTGGGTGGCTGATGCCTGAAAATTAGGTTTCACATTAGAAGTGAGATTTCCGAGTTCTTCTGCAAGTCAGCTGACGATGTGGCGACAGGGGGCCCAGGCCCCTGGGTGGCACTGATCTGTGCCCTTCGAGGTGCACGTGCTCCCCCAGCCCAGGGCCGTCACAGCTGCATGGCCGGGTCCCTGCCCTGAGGGGGACCCTGTCCCACCCAGCTCGCTTCCTGCATTTATGCCGCCTACCGAGTCCCTCGGGCGTCAAGTGTGGGCCACCCAGGTCCCAGTGATGTCAAAGAGGGGATGGTTTTCGGGGAGCCTGGCTACTCTAAGTACAGTCGCAACAAACTCGAGAGCCACCAGCAGGAACGGCAACGAAGGGGGACGCAGACATCACCTTCTTATTGAGGGTCTTCCACCGCGTGCTGGCGTCGTCCAGGTCCCGCTCCAGAGCCTGGGTGCTGGCGCCCTTGGCTGCGCTCTGAATGAGGCCTTGACCCAGCCAGTTCACGTCCTGCTGCTTGACCTGCAAGGGTTCAATCTCTTCTTTTTGGAAGACCTGCAGTCGGAAGAGCAACAGTTACATGAATTGTAGGACCTAACAACCAGCCCACAGAACAGCTGCTCATCAGGAGATCAAGGCAAGTTCTGCTGCCTACTCACACGTTGCCGCCGCCCTGCGAAGAACAGTAAGAGAGTGAACTAAATACAAATTCACAGTGTTATCAAAACCACTCAGGAATAGTAAAGGATGATACCCAAGTGCATTTAATCAGATTACCTATGAAACCAAGAGAAGAGTACGTAAGACTTCTCTCCATCGCTTCATTATCACAGCACTAGGAATTTCCCATCATTCCAATTTAACTCTAGTAAAAAACATACAGAAAAAGCTAAGGAGCAAAATGATACGATGGGCCCTAACAGGCTCTCCAAGGATGCCTGCTGCTTGCTGGCAAATGACACTCAAATTGGAAGTGGGAGTCACGCACAAGATGATGAGGTGAACTGGAGGGGCCAAATATCGGGACAGGAACAGAAAAATGGTGCAGGCAGGCACTGGAATAGTGTGAATCCCTGCACATCCACCCTTCAGGGTCTGTCAAGACGCCAATGGGCTTGGCTTGCAAGAAGCACAGAGACCTCCCCTCCTGGACCTGATCACACATCACCAGCACAGCAACTCTGGTCGCTCTCTGGTCACCGCCTGCACGGTCAGTGGTTTTCCAGCACCCTCCCTAACGACTCTCCATCCCATTCAATTTGCAGGCCCTGTTGCCCATAACTGGCAAAAGACCTAATTAATGTGTTAGAGTAAAACACAAGTTTCATGAAAGCACAGATTCCTGTTTCCCTTATAGCAAGTCCCATACCCCAGACCCACCACAGTACCAAGCTTGTAATTATTTGCCAAATGATTACCAGTATAGAAAATTTTATTTATACCTTGAGGTGAATGGTGATAAATCCTCCATAGATAGTACAGGGGAGGCACATCGACTCTTTCATAGATAATACAAATGTTCTTAACATGGGGCTTGAAGGAGGCCGTGAGGGGAATCAGTTAGCTTAACTGAGGAAGGCAAGTTTCAGCTGGATGACAAGGCAAGACAAGGTGTGGGGCACTGAGTCATTACACTCCAGGCCACGATGTAAATACATCAACAGTCCAAGTGAATGAACAGTTAACACAGAATATTCGTAAACACGATAAAAGCAGACATCAAAATGGTACTTAAAGAAAAAAGTTATAAGCACAGTATGGAAACTAATTTTCAAAGACGCAGAGGCAGCAAGAGGTAAACTCCCCAGACTTTGGGCCAAGCCTAGCACACTGGATACATCCGTGTTACGGAGTGAATGAGGAAAGCAAGGAACAGCAAGCAAATAAGCAATCATCTCTTCTTAAAGTCCTCTCTTAGCAGAAAGCCCCAGTGTCTTCGTCCACAGAAAGTCCATACAATTTCCACACTGGTGAACTGTTTCTATATAACAATCCTAAATATACAAAGTCAATGACAGCTAAACAGGTAAGAATTCCCCAAATCATTGGGGAAAAAAACATACATTTTCATAATTTTTTTAAAAAAGGCATTAATTTCCCTAGTAAGTCAATAGAAACTTACAGCGAGGTAGCAAAAACAGAGTTTGGCGGTATGATTGATTCTACAATTTTTCTTTACCACTTTTTAAGTTACTACTTCTCGAACTAACAGCTGTAGACAGGTTTTTACTACTTACAGAAAAAGAGGGGGAGGAAGAAAACTGCTACATTTTTAATTCCAGGGACTTGTCTGGTATCTAAGAATTCAGGGGAAAGTTTTATTCTCCCTCGCAGCTCATTTTCAGGGCAAAAAGAAAAAAAAAACTAATAAAAATGATCCAGTAAATTGCCTTAACCTCTAGTCTTGGTTTTACAGAAATGAACAGAGGAGTTCTAGATGAGTTAGTGGTCATTTTCTAAACAGCTCCCCCCCCCCAAAATACACTAAGGGTTTAAAAAAAAAAGACATCCACTAATTTATATACTAAGAGTTTAATTACTTTCTACAAATCAACTGCAAAACCCTTCACAGGAAAAAAGGACCTTGCTGAGCTTTGAAACTAGCGTGCCATTTCACGCACACTCACAGAAAAGGGCATCGCTGATAAGAGCGATGATTTCACAGACTGAGAGGGAGCTTTTCTGGTATTGTCCGAATTCCTTATCTCTCGGTAACAAAATACCTAGGGAGAGAGCCACTCCCCCAAATGGAACCCACAAGCACACAAACACAAGAGAAGCTTAAAATAAAACGCAATTACCTCTGAGGCAAAGTTTACCAGAAGAGCCTAGGAGAAAAGGACCAAATATAGCTGAACTTCAATCTAAGTGGGAAGAAAAAAATTACAGGCTGGACAGACAACCTCTCCTTATGACAAGGCTGCACCCTTTACTTTCTTACCTCACTCACCACTCACAGAAAGTCTGGATCTGTCACGACTGCAGAATAGGGTACGGGAACGTCTCCCCTCCCACACACCCAGCCCCTGGGGGAACATTCTCAGCACATTTCCAAAGTCCTCACTCTGCGGGGAGCACTTCTCAGACCACAACAATATAACACTGTGCTTGTACTCTCATGACTAAGCCTGTTCGAGCTTAATAAATCCAATATAACTGCCCTTAAATGGCAGGGTCTTAGACCACAATTTGTGTAAAAGCCCAAGGTTGACATAAATTCACAGTGGAGGCATTCTAAGTGACGGGGGACAGCCACCATTTCCACCATCAGTAGCAGGACTCTATGAACAGCTGGGAATGATCCTTCTCAAAGGCGGTCCCCCCCTAGTTAATCTGTTGTCTTGGTCAACTGAGCAACAGCTACCATCTTGGAGGGTACCAGTCAAGCCCCGCCCCCAATAAAAGACCGGATTGATCATTATTAGAAACACCAGTGACCCCTTTACAACAGAACCACAGACTTTCGGCATCATAGTTCCCCATTCTCATTAATTACCTGACCAGAGGGAAAGCCATTACAGACGGTATCCAATATTCCCACCTGCGCCCGTGTTTTTCTGGGAGCCGCTTTCCTTTTTACCGCTCTGAATTTCGGGGAGCACTCCATACAGATCACCTCCATCTCCTGGGCAGAAAGGGACACCTCCATTTCCTCTTTAGGTGCGACGCTGGATTCTTCTGAATCATACTGTGTCAAGAGTGTCAGGTTTTCCACTAAACTTGCACTACCGTGATCTCCATCATTTCCCCCCAGATCAGGGTGAGAGAGAGCTAAGTCCTCGGGAGACCCTCCCATCAGCTCCCTCCTGTGTGCTGGGATGTGGCGTTCCCCCGATCTGTATGTCTTCCCTTCTTCTCCAGGGTTAGAAATACACTTGCTTTCCCCATCTCTTGGCACAGGAGATGGGTCACACTGAACGGTGCTCTCTTTGAAATCGTGCCTCAGGCAGCAATTTTCAGCGCAGATCCCCCTTGGACCGTGTGCATGTTTTCTTTCCTCTAGTGGGAAAGCCTCCTGTAAGATCAGTTTAAAGTTCTCAACGGGGTGGGCACTTCCACACGAAAGCAGGGGCATCTTCTGTTCACTGACGGAACTGGCAGAAAAAAAGGGTGTCTGTTGCTCCGCTGTGTGAATGTCTTCAGCCGAAGACAGGCTTCTCATGTGTGACTGGTCTCCGGTTAAAATGCCCTGTTTTTCTTCCCTCTCTGCCGGAGGGCTGCACAACCCGGAGTCCTCCTCCTCCGACGTGAGGGAGTTAGTCCCCCACCTGCACCTGCCCACCTTGGTTACAGCATCTGACACATCAGTAGGTTCCACAAAAGAGCTTTCACTTTTGTTCGCGTAATCCATCAGATTGGCTGGAACAAACATTCGCCAGGACCGTCTGTGCTCTCTCTTTTCCGCGTGGGGTTTGGCTTTGGGTAACCCTGCTGTTCGGACGATATCGCTGTTGAGCTTGAGGGCATCAAAGATCATCTTTTCATCTAGCTTGTGGGCTTCACGGCCTCTGAGCTCGAACACGCTGGAGGGAGCCAGGGCACCGTTGGAGCAGAGAGAGCTCACGTCCAGTGTTCGGTGACTGTAGGGCAGAGTCCTGTCTGTAAAATGCCTGGAGGACAGGCTCCCTTTGGAACCAGAGTCGATCTGCTCGTTCAGCCTGACCGTGTCATAGATGGAGCGCTGCGGGACGTAACAGTCCTCGATGTTCAGGTCCTCCTCTTCCTCACCCTTCCCCACACACGGGGGATTCTGACGTAAACAGTCCGGCCTGCTCAGTGGCTTCCCCATGACGAAGACAGTCAAAACAAATATTGCAGCTCTCGACACAGACAGCAGGAAATAAGGCAGAGCATCTTGCAGCAAAGCACGCTTCTGAACGCAACTATCAAGTGTCTTCAGCACCAAGACACATCTCAAATAGCACAGGTTGGAACCAACGAGCGGTTGAAGGCCAGCATCAGTGCACCAGTCTAAATGCAACTATCCCTTTACCTGGGTGTTTCAGAGTGAGTCTAAAAAATAAAGTGCCTCAAGAACAGAGAACAGAACTCTCCTTCCTCCCCCTCCCCCCAGCCTCCCAAGTTCCCTTTCACACACTCCAAAACACAGAAAAAAAAAAAAAAGAAAACAAATAAACACTTAACAGTGGCTCAAACACTCAGGACATTCCATTGTCAGTCCATTTCCCTTTTTATTCTAATTTTGCAGCTGAGATTTCCAGACTAAAATTTCCAAGCAAGCACTCCAGCAGGCTGAAGGCGACTTTCAGCAGCGCTCTGGTTGACTGTAATCCACTTAAAGATGGCTTGCAAAACTCCATCTCTTTCTTTTATAAATAAACCAAGGTTCCGAAACTTAAAAGGCAAACGCAGGGACCACGTATTGTTCAGAGGAAGGCACAGAACAAGTCTTCAGAGAAAAAAAATAAGTTAAGTCTAACGCTGTTAGAAAGTTAAACTTTTCTTCTCCTTGTTTTGGGAGTAGCTATAAATAATCCTGATTCAAAGGCAGTTTCTCTTCCCATATTAAGCTTCTTCGAGGCTATTCAGAACCACCCGAAGGGGGAAAAAATAGACTTTTTGGACGGCCAAGCCAGTACAATCCAGCAACCGTTTAAAGTAAACAGAAAGCCTGGTGCACTATAAATTCCCCTTTTTAAAAAAAAGCCATTTTCAGAGTCTTATCTGAGCCTCCTTAAGACGACTCATTCCACCTGAGGCAACTGCAGCACAGAAGAGCTCCGGGCTCCCTCTAAGGCACGGGCAGAGCTGGGAAAGCGCGCCGACTCCCGCGTCTGAAGGGGACCGACTGCGGCCGCAGCGCCGCTTGCATCGCAGCCGGAGCCGGAGGTAGGAGGAGGAGGCGGCGGCGGCGGCGGCGGCGGCCGCAGAGGAGGGCGGCCCGGAGGCCCCGAGCCCCGGCGCTCCGCGCCACGGGCCGCATCCGCTCCGCGCGCCCCTCGCTCCCGCTCGGCCGCTACGCGCTCCCGCGCCTGGGCTCCGCAGGCATCTCCCCGGACTCCCGGCGCGGCCCCGGCCCCCGCCAGCCCTTCAGGGGGAGGGACCTCGGGGCCGCGCCGCTGCGATGCAAACGCCTGCTGGTGACATCAGCGCGAAGCAGCCCCGGTGCTGGAACTGGGGAGAGGGCGGCGCGGGTTCACCGCTCGCCCGGCGCCACCGCCGGCTTCTAACCCGGGAGGGGAGGGGAGGGAGGGCTGGGGAGGGGAGGGGAGGGGAGAGATTGGGAGAGGAGGGGAGGGGAGGGGTTGGCGAGGATAGGGGTGGGGTCGGGAGGGGAGGGGTCGGGAAGGGAGGGACGGGCGAGCAAAGGCGGAACCTGACACCCGGAGCCCCGCCGGGGGCCGCGCCCACGTGGATCCTGAGCGGGGAGAGGAGCTAACCGGTCCCCATCCTTCTGCGGAAGCCACACTCCGTGCGCTGAGGTCGCGGGCTCCCAAACGTTTAATATCTGCGATGCAGAGCGCACAACACTTTGAAGCCGAAAATGTGTCATTTTTGTAAAAGCCCAAGTTCAAGTTCAACTGTTCGCCAAAGTAAATAATCCCTGAGGGCACGGAGCCCTGCGCACCGCTGACACGAATATTAGTAGTTAGTACTAACCATGCCGTCCTCCTGAGTTTGGTGCAGGACATGGGCGAAGATCAAGGGCAGTTAAGTGACTGCATATTTAATAAACAAAATCACATCCACAGATTTCTATCTATTAAACAAACACTCTTTAAAAGCACCGTTTAAAATAAACTCCGCAAGACAAACTTTAACCTTGTGTGGGGGGGGGAGGGGATTAATAGTTTTATTTAAATAAAATAAAATCTATCCATCCTTTACGAAATAAGCAACATTGTCAGAATAGCAGATAGAGGACAGATTTTTCCCCCCCAATCTCACAAGATAATCATTTGAACATAAGTAAAACTGTGCTGATCCCAAGTGAAGACAGTTCTAGTAAAAACAACCATTTCCTTTCCCTGGTGATTTTACAGAAAAGATGTGGGAGGGAACTTTTGTACCTTTCATAAGAAAATATTATTCCAAAATGATTTTTATAACCCTAAGAACTGAACCTTTTAAAAATAAAATCCATCTGTAACCAGAACTCTAGAGGTAACACACCCATTCAACAGTTATTAGATGCAACTCAGTACGTGGCCATCATTACGCTGGAAAAATATATACACAGCCATCTGTAAGGAAAAATATAAGCAACTACCCGGCAACGTCACAATAGCAATGCCCACTTTTCACAGTCAAGAAGTGAAATATTTCAACAAGCATGTGACCCCGTGGTGTTTGAGCACACAGGCTGTTCCGACGTGTTGATTACAAGACAGAAAAAGGTGCCCACAGTTACCATGTTTGAACAGTGGGTTGGACACAAGGCAAACACGAAAGGTTTGACCACTGACTGTCACTACCTTGCTATGTAAACCTGGAAAGCTACTTATTCCTGGCTCTGTGAACAGTAACATTTCCACAGAATGTGGACAGCTGCCTTTCTCCAAACATTCTGAGAGCCTCACTGAACTTTTCCTAAGAAAGAATGTCTCTGATTCAGCCCACCTTAGACTCCTAACTCTGAATCATGAGCACGATTCTGTTCCAGTCTTCCAGCCTTATGTAGAGCTAAGAAGACCGACCTCATGTTTGAGGCGGGCAGCACATTTTTAAAACTGCACAGATAATTCGTGCATAAATTCAACCACTCCTCAGACAGTGCCTCCTCTCTGCCAAACAGCCCGGTGAGCACTGGCCAAGTGCAGGTGCACCACCGTCCCTGCACAACTGATAGCACAGTGGAGGAAAGGGATGGGAGAAGGCGCGCAGTACGGCCAGGGAGCGGGGAAGGCTGCGGGAGAATGTCCTCCAGTAGATGATGTTTAAGTACACGCCATTTATTTAATAACTGAGTTCCTATTTCATTAAACTGATTTCAACTAACCCTACCAACGATGATCCCAATAGTTCTGATTCAAGATGAAATGTGTCCTATTAATATTATATTGGTATTTATGACAACCGCCTCAATATTTCTCTTTGTGACTTGGTATCAGATCCCAAAGATCTATCTGAATAACATAAAAGAACTCACAGTTAGGGCAGAACTGGACTGGTTTCTCTTTTCTTCCTAAATTTGATTTATAACTGCTCTAATGTTAATATAAGTAAGATGTATTAAACTGTTTTCAATATTAATCATGATGCCTAGATCTCTCATATTTTCGTGAAAGAAATACACAATGAATATAATGAGCAACGTTTTTCTGACGAGTCGTCAGTAAGCACTATTTCACACATACGGAAATCACAGTGTTAAACTGTTCTCAAAACGTAACTTGACCTACTCAACACAGCCTACGAGCAGCTGGATGTGATCCAGCTACGGTATCTTCTACAGGCAGGTGATTTTGGAAAAGCATAAAAATACTACCTGAATTATAGGCAGAATGGTACCCCTTTCTCGTTTTAAAGCTCTAAAATGAAATTAAATCTTTCAAAATGAAAGTTCCTGAAAAATCTTCCCACTAAGTACAATGACCCACTTGACAGAAAAGTTAAAAGGCCAAATTTATCCACTGAAACATGAAGTTTTTGGAGCTGAAAGGCTGGAGATATTAGGAAACTCAAGTGCAGTTAAGTGGGAAATATCTGTATGAGTAAATTATTATCCGTAAAGCCTGACAAAAATATCTTCCTAGCCTACCAGATGCTGAAATCCGGCTTAGAAGCCAAGCAAGAGATGTGTGGGGTCTTTGCTGTGAGCACAAAAACCAGGCCTTCGGAGCAACAATTTCTATTACTCTTTCTAAAACAGATATGCCATTAGCTAAGGAAAGCGGAAAGCATCCTATGTTTTTAGTTTTCAAACTGATAAACTTCTTCACAGAAATGGGTCAAGCGTTTTCAAGGCTATTCATCAGGTAAATATGCAATCACTATTTATTTCAGGGGGAAATAATTCCTATTTGAAGGAAAGCGGGGTATTCAGACCCCACAACAAAAGCAAACAAATTCAGACACTTAACAGGTTCACCGTGTGATCTTGCTGGGAATTCGTCTTGATAAACTCCTTTTCTTTCTCTGTTACCATCACAGCCTTTCCCTATCCGAACTATTATTAAATGAAGGATTAGAGACCTAGATAAACATTTAAAAAACGTCAGATTTGCTTATCAAGAAACCAACGTATAATTGCAAAAACAAAGCGAATCCCTCCCTCTCCGTTCCTGTCTCTCACACACATAGACAACCACATCTTTAAGCAACTTTGCAAATATGATCCCAGTGACCGTAAGGCAGCCCCTGCTGAGTACCAGGGAAATAGCTGTTATGTCTCAGAACTACTCTGAAGGCAGCTTATTTTATATTACGAAAAACCGTTACAAGATTTTATCCACGACATCAGGTTAAACTAAAGCTACCAGAGAGAGTCACGTCAAACGCGATTATATTTCAAAGTCTACCATGAAAATAGACCCAGTTCTTCAGCTCTTCTCTGCTTCATTTTTAGAAATTATTAAATAACAAAACACTAGTCTTTCACTCGATACAAATTACGCCACTTAGAAAAATGTTTACGCCTCCCTAAAATAGGATGTCAAAACTAACGGTCAACAAAAGCTTATAGCCCAACAAAAACGAAATTAAGATGGAACTGAGTTAATCTACGGCTTCGATCAAGAAAGCCACAATCGCTGAGACGAGGAAACGTCCAGCGCTGGTGGTGATGGTCACTGACCTCAGCCCAGCATCCACATATCTGTTCCCAGGGCAGTTTCACACACAGTCACCTCGTGGTCCCACAGCAGCCAGCTCTCCAGGACACGTTCCTCGGGTGAGCGTTCCTGCTGTTCTGGATTTAAATAAACAACGGCTGGTTGCTCAAAGCCACCCTAATCAGTTGATGGCAAAGACGATCTGAAAATTTCCCAGAGAAAATAGAAGAAATGCCACAGGAGGAATAAAGTTTGGCCAAAACACTGCCTTACATCCGCCAAAACAGCCAGGCTCTGACGCTCACCTGCGGTGGGACTCTGGGCAAGCCACTTACCCTCCCCAGGGGTCTGCTTCCTCACCGTAAGGTGGGGGTGACATCAACACCCACCTCTCACGGCTGCCAACAGGATTACAGGCAGTCTAGGGTCACACTTGACACACAGTCAGCCCACAATTAATGTTAACTGTCGTGACTGTGATTTTTAGACCCTATGCACGCAAGCATACACACACAAAATAAAATTAATGACTGTGCAAGCTGCTATCTTTATTTATCATAATATTCTTGGTTTTTGTTTGTTTGTTTTTACCTATGGCACTGGGATATGCCAAATGCAGGTGACTGTCCACTTGGCAAACCTTTATTTTAGTCACTGGGTCTCCAGACCCTGAAGGTATATCATGATATTCTTTGTTCCTGAATTTCATTAAAATCAATCAACTCCTTCCAAAATAATCAGAAAACAGACACACACAGTCTGAAGTGGCTGAAGAGGACACGATCACCTTATTTTTCTTCACAATCAAAGAAAACAGTCACCATAACCGTTAATGGTAATGATGCGTATTTAGTGTGTTTCAGTTTGCAAAATGCTTCCAAAGCAATGGTGAGGGAACCCTTCCTCCTTCCTAAATTTTTTTTAATGGAGGTGCTGGGGATTGAACCCAGGACCCTGTGCGTGCTTATCACAGGCTCTACCACTGAGTTACTCCCTCTTGCTTTTGCTTACTTTCCAAAGAATTCCCCACAAGCAGAGCCACATTTTCCACCAGACTCACAACTGGGGACCCAAAGAGCAGGACCAAAATGATCGCTTTTGCCCATTTTCTTACAAGTAGTGAAGCAGCGGAGAGATACAAAAATCTTTTTTTTTTCCCTACACAAATTCGCAGAAAATCCAGAGAAACGATAGCGTTTCACAAAGGCGCTGAGCGCGCTTAACTTTCATTAGTACAAAGACTGCTTGGTTACTGTCATTTAAGCCCTCAAGCTTTAGGGCTGCACAGAAAATTCCAGAGACTCACTCCTCAAATCCTCCCCCGTCTTTGAAGCAGCAACTGCCACAGAACTTGACTTTTCTCATAGAGAATTCTCTGATATGAAATCTTTCTTTTGCAAACCAGAAGTGTGAAAGTTTGATAGAGAAATGAAGGAAGTCAGGCCAACGGTGAGGCAGTGTCCCTCCCCGTCAGGAATCAAGACCTACATTCAGAATCACGGCTTTTGCAGTCCCGAAGGACCTGAGCTTCAAAGGCACTTTACAAACAGCAAACAACTGTAATAGGAACCAAGGAGGAGAAAGCAGCAGCAGCTACTTTGAAGTTCTTTTGCAAAATTCAGTCACCTAAAAATAAAGTTAATCAGGAGGAACAAAGGAAAACGCTTTGTCAAATACATCAGCACAAAATCTGGAAGTCTGTTTGATTTCTAGTCACTTCTCCTGGGAAACAGTATGGTTTTGCCAATTCTGTTTCTTCTTGATCCTATTTCATCCTTCATGTGCTAGTGGTGGGGCTTTTAACATCACACCAGCCTTTACTGGACTGCCGTCTCCTCCCTCTGCCCCATCACCAGGCATCACTGGGGGCCACCGGGTGTAGACGTCTCTTGGCACCAAGGCACTCACAGTCCCATCAGAAACATTTTACTCCCAGCCCTCTGGGATGTGAGCCCATGATTTTGGTTTTTGAAAACCTGGATAACAGCAGGGAACTCTGCCCTGCCTTTGAAAATAGGAACTTTGGGAAGAAATTAAATTAATAAGGCTAAGATGACGATTAAAAAAAGAAAAAAAGGGAAAGAGCAGGAAAAGACTAGAATTCACCATTAAAGAAAATGCTGGGAGGCAAACACAAAGAGGACAAGATTTTTATGGGATGAACAAGCCACCTCTGCAATCAAGTTCAAAGCACGGCCGTGGTCACTCAGGAGGTCAGCCGCAAGCAACACCAGAAACAGACGCCGGCTTTCTAACCATCCTTCGACCTCCTAACTCATCTCAGGCTTCATTCCACGAGGCCCAGATCCCCGGGAAGCTTGGAGCCACCCCCGTGCCTGGATACCGCCCCCTCCACGTACCCTCATCCAAGCTCCAGCACCACTGGAAGGTGCTACCTAACATGCCACCTCCTTCTGAATCCATCAGTACTTTCCTTGTTTTTTTTATTTAACTTAATTTTTTTTTTGAAGTATAGTCAGTTACCACCACTCAGGAAAAAAGAAGCACGCCCTACCTTGAACACATCAAGCTGTTGGTTAATCGTCTCCGTTTCCATCCCGACAGGGCCTTGAGACTCCTCATGCTCTTCCGCCTTCTGGAGCAGAGAGGAGAACTCGCCCAGTTTGCTGTAGAATTCCTCCAGACGCACGATGGTCCCTTCCACCTGCTCTCGTCTGGCTTGAGCGCGGTCCAGCAGTTTGTTGCACTGTTTGCTCAGCGCCTCCAGGTCCCGTTTGATTCCCACGAGGTCGGGAGAGGCCTCCTCTGTGGCCAGCAGCATCTTGCAGGCTTTGTTGGCGTTGGCGTTGCTCGCCATGAGCGCTTCCAGCTTCTGCAGGAAGGCCTGGATGTCCTCCTTCTGCCTCTGCAGTGTTTCCGCATCTCTCCCCACCGGGGCCATGCTGTCAAGGTCGTCGTCGAACTCGGCAAACTGAGAGAACATCTCCCGGATGGTGTTCTGGAAATGCCCAATGCCCTGCAGCTTGGTTTCTAAGAACGAGCACCTGTCACCCACCTGCTGGCTGAGCACACTGTGCTCCTGGGCCAACGTCTCCACCTGTAGTAACATGTCGGAGGTGCCCTTCGAGTCCGACGCCCCTGCCACGAGGTCCTGGGCGAGCCCTCTGGCCAGATCGACCTGCGGTTTCAAGGTCTGAAGCGCCTTCTGCTGGGTCTGCAATATGGTCAGGGACTTGCTGCTGTAAGCCTGGGGCCCCAGGGCGTCGTGGGCTGCTAGCTGTTCCTTTGCACCCTGAAGCTGCCTTCCAGCCTCTTTGGAAACTTCTTGAAACTCTTTAAACTTCTGGACCAGGTTCTCCAGGGAGGACTTTCTACTGTGCAGTTGCTCAGTGACCACGTCCACCTTCTGGAGCAGTGACTGTTCCTCCTCTGCAATCAACTCCTGGTCCACGTCGCAGACGCGGAGCAGGCTGCTGGCCGCGCCGTGTAACTGCTCCACCGTCCCAAAGTGCTGGTCCAGCTCCTTCTGCAGAGACGCCACCTGGGCAAGAGCCTTCTCCATCTCAGCGGGATCCAAGCCACACTGTATCTCCTCCAGGCAGCTCTGGCATCGGTCCGTCCACGGCCGGAGCGTCTGCACGAGCTCTTTGTGCTTGACGGCTTTTTCCAGCGCCCCTTTGGCCCTGTCTTCTCTCTCTTTCACCTGCTTATTAAGTCCATCCCAACTGGTTTTCATCGTGTTAAGTCGTGACTGCAGGGCGACCTTCTCTGACCCTTGCGTTTTCAGTAACAGACTTTCACCCTCCGCCATGGCTTTCTCATAAATATGGGACTGGGCGGTCAAAGTTCTCCGGAAGTCTTCCTGATCTTTGACTAATGACTCCAAGACCTCGAGTCGGGCAGAGATGGGGGGAGACTTGCTCTGCTCTTCCTTCTTGGTATCCAGCCAAGCCTGGAAATCCTGAGACGTCTGCTGAAACTGATGGGAGCTGGCACAGGCCGACTGAAGGTGCTGGACGTGGTTCTCTAAAAATGAAATCACAGACATGTTTGTTTCACATCATGGCGTCGAGCTAAGAAGCCCAGAGAAAAGCCACCAGATAAATGCACAGAACAGTCCGAAGGCAGAGGCTGTTCACACTGACTATGAAGACTACAGGGGAGCCTAAGTTATTGACAAAGGGGGGAAAAGTCACAACGGGAAGGAATGAAGGAGACCACCTACGCCAGGGCTGGGGCCACCTCCTCTCCAGGGCAGGGGAGCGACCACTGCGCGAAGCTCAAGGTGAGTGAACACTCCACCTCTTAGCAAATAGGACTTTTCCACTTGTGAGATTTCTACCCATCACAGAGGCCAATACAAGGCAGCGCATGGGAAGGACACGGGTCTGGATCCCAACCTAACCTCTCCGGAGCCGGAGGACCCAGGATGAATGATGAAACATCCAAGCCTCCTTTCCCCTAACGGGAGTTGTCAGCGTTGATCGAAGCTGTCGTGGGAATGAAATGACAGCACGCACCCATAGTTCCAAGCTCAGTGCCCTTCACTTAAGAGTGTTGATCATGATCATCGTCATCGTAAGGGCTCGTGTTTCTTACCCACATGTTGTCAACAAGAAACAGTTAGTCTGAAATGGCTGCTATGATTTGTAAGCAAACCCAATCAATTAACAAACACAAATAGCACCTAGTGATACTTTTCAAATAACAAACACAGCAGCCAGTGGGCTCTCCCCTGGCTGGCCCGTCTTGAGCCCAGTAATTCACTGCTGCTCCCGCAGACAAGCTTAGACACAGCGGCCATGGATTGATGGCCACGGGGTGATGGCCATGGGGCAATGGCCACAAAGTGATGGCCACAGTAAGCAAGAGAAGAAAACGTGCTTGATGCTTCTCTCTCACACGTGTCTCTGGAAAAGCTTCTATGACAGAGCCAGACAAGCTAAGCACTGGCAAGAAAACGATGCCCGGCCTTTTTAATAACCGTGCTCATTTCCGCTTCCCATGAAACAAGACTGTCACATAGCATAACCATTTCCACCTTTAAAAACCAACTTAGGAGATCTGGCATCTTAACAGGCCTCTATTACGTGGACTTTGCCGGGGTTCGGTCCCCCCGCATCCATGTGGACGCCCCCCCGACGCCATGCGTGCCCGTCTCTGTGGGCAGGTCCCCTGCAGGGGCCCGGATCAGCCCGCAGCTCAGAAACCAGCAGCTCACTGATCCCTACTTCCGGGAAGCACGTGCATTAAGAGCAGACACACAAACCTGCTTTTTGCTCGATATCCTTAAATGACTTTAAGATGCCTTCCAGCTGCCGACTGAGTTCTGCTTTCAAGTACTCCTCTTTAACCAGGGCCGACAGGTCATCGCACAGGGCCTGGGCCACCTGGATCTGCTTCGTTTGCTGCTCTATCTCCTGCTTCAGCTCGCGGGCGGCTTCCAGCTGCTGGTTCATTGCGTCAGGGAGGGGGCCCCCAGCCATGCTGCTGCTCAGTCTGTGATCCAAGTCACCCAGTCTGTCGGACAGGCTTCTCAGGAGGCCCTGGTACTGCGTGCTTTTAACAATGGCCTGGTCAATCCGGTCACATCTGTCAGTCAGTTGTCCTGTGAGGCTGTCCCACTTTTGGGTCACGGCTGCCAGTTGCTCCTTCACGATCCCGTGGAAAGAAGGGTGCTCCCCGGGCCTGCACAGGATGCCCTGACCAGCCGCTGTCAGCTGCTCGTACTGAGGTTTCCTGGTATCAAATTCTTGCAGCAGAATCTAAGGGAAAGAGGTAACGAGGGTGAGTGTACACATGAATGATGGGATAATTAATTACAGAAAACACAGCTGTAAGCTTCCAAACAGACAGGAATGGTAGATATTTATCTAGTTTTTGTTTGTTTGTTTGTTTTCTGTTACTGTTTCCTAGAGTGTATTTCAAAGGCACCGCAATTATCCTAACCTAATCCAAAGAGCAGTGGTGCTTCTAGAGATGACATTCTGCCTAAAATAATATTTAAAAAAAGAGAATAAATATTTTTGCTGCTCTGGGAAACATGAACTCTTACTCATTTTGTTCATTTATGTACGACCTTTCACATACAAGTGCTGCTTTGAGACAGGTTCACATCACACGAACACCAAATTTGATTTTTCCAACTTGTATTTTCCTTTTTGTAGGATTTTTTAAAATACTCTATAGCAACTGACACCACAGGAAATGCACAGTACCAACAGTGATTGTTAGGATGTAGTAACTCATGTGCATTGATTTACAAAGGTTCTTCTTAAACATAAGATTGATGTTTACAGTCTTTATTGAAAAGATCTAAGCTGATGGGAGCAGGGAGGGTGTAGCTCAAGTGGTAGAGCACATGCTTAGCATGCATGATGTCCTGGGTTCCGTCCCCAGTACCCTCCTCTAGAAATAAATAAGGAAGACTACTTACCTCCCCCACCAAGTTTTTTTTTAATTAAAAAAAAAAAAGATTTAGCCAATAAATCACATTGCTTCAAGGGTGCAGGCTCACACTGGCCCTACTTATGAAACAAACGATCTCCAAGTGCCCTTCTTTTAGTAGAATATTTTCTCTCTCCCTGGGAGACTACGGACAGTTCTCTCTCCTCAAATATTTGTTTGTATCTTTTGTTTCCATTCTATTCAGACTTAGAACATACAAGACCAGGACAGCACTGTGACTCTCAGTTATGAAGACTGATCTGTGTTTTCAGGGAGTACAGACCAGCCTCCTGCTCCAACAGCAACCACTCGGACGTCAAGAAAACTAACTGTAACCACGCGGGGCTTCTGCGATCACATCTGACTTACGGTTTCTGGATTTTTCTCCCCTTGTGAATTTATCAATTTATAATGAGACAAGTCTAACTAACCCTCCGGGTTTCAAGGTTCCTTTCCTGCCCCCCTAATTCTGTCTCCTCTTCTTAGCCTTCCCAACTCGGGGCTGTAATGCACAAGCTTTGTAAATTTCATTATCTACCACCACAATCAATGTGAATAAAACCTCAAAGGAATAATCTCTAAACAATAAAAAGCATATTAATAGTGTCTCATAAAAATGTCATTACTTACGCAATCACATTAATACTTCAAAGGTCCCTCTTTAACAGGGGCCGCACAAACTGCCATATGACGCTAACGATCAGGGGACCCGACCACTGGTGGGCTCAGTGGGCCACTCAGAGACGCTCAGAGCGTTAGCTCTCTGGGACTTTCCCACCAGCCTCACGACGAAACCTTATGGGCACGTGAAATACGACAAACACACTCCAAGGCAGGAAGAGAATATCTGGTCCAAGCAAATGCGGCTGTAATGGAAGCACCCATCCTGTGAAGTCAGGCAACACTCACCTGCACCTGCTGCCTTTGTGTGTTCAGCATATTGGGGTCGATGGACAAGGGCCCAAGGACACTGACCATCAGTTCTTTTTCGACGAGCCACTGTTTAAGTTGAGCCTCTACCGTCTGGAATTGGGTTAGATTATCTGAGGATTCTTGCAGTTTCTGTTGTCTGTCAACTGTTAACTGATTGAGCTCTTGCCACTTGGAATCTAAAACCCAAAGATAAAGGATGAGATGGGTTTGGTTTTTCATGCACCCAACGCAACTACATCTATGAAGACCGTAGGAAAGACAAAAATGAAACATGGTGGTGTCATTCCCTCTTCATAACGCTTCTTTGATCACTGATTAAGACCTAACTGCATTTGTGGATACAGATTTTTTTGGATCTGATGGATGTGTGTCAACTGAGGTGTAAGAAAAAAAAATCTGAATCTGATTTTGGAAGATAGTTCAGATTATGGAACATTCCTGAAAACCTCCTTCCTTCCAGAAGTCCAGCCGAGTCTGTTTACTCCACTGTAACAGACCTGCTAGAAACAACGGCAGATCTTCGATGACGCTCAACCATTCTTTTTGATGCAAACCACACATTAGCAACCAGCTGCTCCAGTGTTACACCAGGAAAATTCACCAACCCTTTAAACTCAACACTGGGTGGGAAAAAAAGCTTATGATCTTCCTATCAAAGCGGGTGGGTTTTTCCGTCTTAGATTTCTTTCTAAGGTTATCCTCGGGCACATTGTGGGATGCAATAATTCAGGACGCTCCTTCGTGCGTCTCCTAACTGTCCTATATCTCCATCACAAAACCTTAAACCCACCTGCCTTCCATCCCCAATACCCCAGTAACTCCGTGTTGGTCCTCATCGTGTTCTGCCCAGACCTGTAGTTCTCAAACTTCAGTTGTGTCAGAGTCCCCTGGAGGGACGACCACTGACACGCTGGCCCACCCCTAGCGTGACCCATGCAGCAGGTCCGAGGTGAGGCCCAATGGCTGCATTTCGAACACATCCCCAGGTGATGCTCCGCTCTTGCTCCCAGGAACACACTTCGGAGAACTGCAGACCCAGACTGCCGGCCTTGCATCCAGTTTCCCTGTGATTAGTGTTCCTCAACTGCAATTTATTTGGTTCTACTATCATTTCCCTAAGAAATCGCTTAAAGATGTCACTTCTGCGCTCAGACCCTTCAGTAATCCATTCCTCACCACCTGGATGGGGAAATCTGAATTCTTCTTCTTGACGTCCAAAGTCTCCCCATAACTGGCCCTCATCTGCTAGTCCGAGAGGGTCTGTCCAATGAAGGAAGCCGCTAGTCTAGCCCTGCCAATTTCCCCATCCTTATCCAAACCTGTTCACACAGGCCCCAGCCCCACCAGCTCCAGCCCCCACCCGTCCACCCCCACCTTCTTCACGGGTCCACTGTCCACTGGGTCTCACCCTCTGCCAGGACACCCTCCCTGCCCTTCTCCCTGAAGCCAGAGTGACTGATCATTGCCTGAACACACTGGTCACGCAATTAGTCACTCAACAGTCGCTTGTGGTGTGTGATTAGCTCCTTTGACAGATTTTTTTTTCACCTAGCATAATACATGGAAGAGCTGCTTTTAATAGAACCCAATCCCTGAAACCTTACCTAATGGCATCATTCTATATGGCATGTCTTAGTCAAACACAATCTGACAACAAAATAATGCAATTAAAGCCACAGAATGAGAAGGAGAAATATCCAAATCTCATCAGGAAGCTTTTTTGAAATATACATTCCTTACTCCCAGCCCTCTTCTAAAACACCTTGAGAATGCGCCAAGTAATTCTCATATTCCCGGTGAGACCCCCTGAATTAGAGACCAATTAATTGTAATGCAACAGGAGACTCTATCATTGGATTAAATATGTGTTGTAACATTAAGATCCCTTAGGAGGGCCCTTATCAAACTGAAACGTACTTAGAGACATCTAAATTTATCACAGCCTAGCTGACTCAAAAAGAAGGACAATATTTAGCTGAATACAATGGAACACTTGAAAGTCAAGTAATTCTTATTACAGTCACTGTAAACACGCAGCACTTACGACGTGCCAGGTGACGTTTGAGCTGCACACACGTTAACTCACTGAATTCTCCAAATGACACTGTGAAGTTGGGTGGGGATGAGCATCACTGTCTGACACTCATTTCCGTATCATTAAAATAATGAAAAGCAGTGATAAGATCATAGGGCTCGTGAAGGAAATTCTGCATCTACGAGGAAGAATTTACACCAGGAAGGGATGGAGATGGGAGGAGAACTCTGAATACAGAGTCCAAACCCCAGACTTCCTATGCCGGTTGGAGAAGAGACGGACTGCAAGAAGTTGGGGCTGGAGGGGCCCAGTAGAAACTTCACACAGGAGAAGGGACCCACGTTTTCCAGACGAACAAAAAGGAGTATCTACACTAAACTATAATACAGTAGAAAAAATTAGAAGCACAACTCTAGTTTAAAAAAATGCACCCCAATGTTCATAGTAGCACTATTTACAATAGCCAAGACATGGAAGCAACCTAAATGTCCATCGACAGATGACTGGACAAAGAAGTTGTGGTATATTTATACAATGGAATACTACTCAGCCATAAAAAAGAATAAAATAATGCCATTTGCAGCAACATGGAAGGACTTGGAGACGGTCATTCCAAGTGAAGTAAGTCAGACAAAGAAAAATACCATATGGTATCATTTATATGTGGAATCTTCGGGGAAAAAAAGACAAATGAACTTATTTATGAGACAGAAACAGACTCACAGACATTGAAAACAAACTTATGGTTATGGTGGGGGAGGGGGGTGGGAAGGGATAAATTGGGACTTTGAGATTTGCAGATACTAACATATGTAAAACAGATGAACAAGTTCATACTGAATAGCACAGGGAACTATATTCAATATTTTGTAGAAACTTATGGTGAAAAAGAATATGAAAATGAATATATATATGTTCATGTATGACTGAAGCATTGTGCTGTACACCAGAAATTAACACAGCATTGTAAACTGACTAGACTTCAATAAAATGTATATATATATACAAAAATCTAATTTAAAAGAAACCAACTTTAAGGAAAACGTGGTGCTCAAGGCAGAGCACCTACCTTCTTCACAAAAATCAATACTGTGCTGAGCAAGAAGAACACACGACAGGCTGAGCCCCAGGACCAGGCAATCTGAAGTGACATTGTGGAACATGCAAAAATAGGTTCTGAGACCTGAAAGCCAATCCCAAAGTAAGGGAGGCAGGTGGACAGATGTTTTCTGATAAGCATGATGACAAAAGAACACTGGAGCCTCCGTGCACGGCCGTGGGTGTCGGTAATAACGTACCTATTTCTGTCAACATCCGCTTCCACTTGGGGGCCTCCGGGGTCTCGGGGTTCTCCTCCAAGAGCTCAGTCAGTTTGTCCTTCAGCTCCTGCACTTTGTTTACATTTTGCTTCAGTTCTGCCTCGAATAACTAACAGAGGAAAAAACAAAAAAAGTAACCACATTAAAGCATGTCAACCTCCAGAGACAAAATCAGTCACAGCAGAGCATCTTTTCTTTCACGTGACCCAGAGGGGGAAATAAAACCACTGTTAAAGGCTGAAGTGCGCGCAGGACTTGGAGTCAGCAGCTAATTTCTACATGCCTTTCTTCTTCTTAACTAGTCTTCAAATATCTGATAAAAGAATCCTGGGGAGTGGGGGAGGGTCTAGCTCAGTGGTAGAGCACGTGCTTAGCATGCACAAGGTCCTGGGTTCAATCTCTAGTCCCTCCATTAAATAAATAAATAAACCTAATTACCTACCCCCCTTTAAAAAAAGGCTAAGTTAGTAATCTGTAGACATTTTTGTGAGTATTGCCACAGTCTAAAACCATTTTCCCAATCCTGACAGTTGCAGAAAGAACAGAATACTACTGAGCCATAAAAAAGAATAAAATAATGCCATTTGCAGCAACATGGATGGACCTGGAGATCGTCATTCTAAGTGAAGTGAGCCAGAAAGAGAAAGAAAAACACCATACGATATCAATTATATGTGGAATCTAAATAAAAAAGACGCAAATGAACCTATTTACAAAACAGAAACAGACTCACAGACACAGAAAACAAACTGATGGTTACCAGTGGGGGAAGTGGGTGGGAAGGGATAAAATGGGAGTTCAAGACTTGTAGATACTAACTACTATATATAAAATAGACAAACAGCAAGTTTCTACTGCATAGCACAGGGAACTATATTCAGTATCTTGCAGTAACCTATAACGAAAAAGAATATGAAAAGGAATCTATGTATGTACGTGTATGACTGAAACATGATGCTGTGCACCAGAAATTGACACCACATTGTAAACTGACTATACTTCAATTAAAAAAAAAGAAAGGAAATACACAGACTCCTCTACCTTCCACTGGACAGAAAAGCTGACACCCTCAGCTCTTCAATCAATCTTTTCCAATAGTGCGCTAGTTAAAATCCCGCACTGAAACTGACTTAAAGGTGGCAGAGTCACTCACACCCAACAGTTCACTCATCTTTATAACGTCTGTGAGCAGACACAGGTGACGGTCATCCCCCGTCTGTACAGAAAGGCGCCTTAAACATGGCTAGCCAACTATCTGCTGAAGGTTATGGAGCCAGAAATCCGAACCAGGTCCCAGGGCTCGGCTCTGCAGGCTAGAAAGGTACCCGCGGGCTCTACCTTGTTCTGCTCCACCTGACTCTTTACGGCTTCGGCATCCGTGGGTGCGGGTGCCTGGTGCCACTTTGCTGCAGTTCTGTTCATCTCATGCAGCCACTGCATCATCGCGCTCGAGTCTTCCTGCGCCTTCTGCAGTTTGGAGAGTTTGGTACTCAGTTCGGCTATTTTGTCCTTAAGTAAGAGGCCAAGATCTTCGTAGCCATGGCTTATGTCTGTCATGTCCTTTTTAATGGATGTTAATCCTAAACGTAAGAAAAAAAAATCATACGGACACATTTTCAGGGCCTTGAGAGGAGAGCTCTAGAAATAGAAATTTGCTTTATATGATGTTGCCTTCCGTTTTGTCAATATTAAGTCTACTAGGAGAAAGTCAGAGACTTTTTGGAACTAAAATGTGACATCCAGTGCTATGCAACGGCAAATCATTTAGGGACACTGCATCATACAGGTGAAGTGAGACAGATACTTTAAATGGAACAAAACACTCAAACAGTGAAATGTTACTTATTAATTCCTCAGGCATCAAATTCAAGAAAAAATAGCCCAAATCATGTTATCCCAAGTGACAAAATGTCTCAAGTTAACCAAAAAGAAGAAAACATAACCAAATGCCAAACTGAATGACTAGATCTCACTAATTTCAGATGAACAAAATAGCGTGGAATAAATACATTACTGATGGAGCACATGATCATACCAGTATCATTTTAACTCAAGCCTGAAATTTCGATATAACTACTGTTCATCCCACAAAGGATTTCCTCTTGGAAGAAACCAAACCACATTATTTTAATCAATAGGCATTTAATTTAATTTAATTTAATCAGTAAGTTGCTCTTTACCTTTATTTGCCAAAATTTCCTGAGTATCTGCGGCTGTTGCTTCACCATTTAATATCACTCCACCTGCAAAAATATTAACACTGAAGTCATATAGGTTCCTGTATGTCTATACATTAATAGCAGGCGGTGTTAAATCAAACCCCATACACAATCCTTTTCAACTGTCATTCTATTTGAAAATGCAAAGTACTGATTCAATTTCAAAATCACATGAAGGTCTAAAATGTAAAGACCAAGCTATATCCTCTCTTCTATATAAAATTTATTCTTTAATTGATTACCTGATCAACTTCAACAAGAGCGTTTCGGTAAGTTTAGATGATATACTTGGATCATTAAATATTAATTTAGAAGACAATTTTATGATAAAGTTGTTTTAATGCTCAAGTAATTTTAGGGGTAAGTTCCTGGTCGCTACGTGTGTTGCATGAAACACAAATGCCAGACGCATACACAAACGTCTGTCTTGGAAGGAACAAAAGATTGTTTGCTGCAGTTACACTGTGTGATCATGCGTTTACCAGAGGTGGAATGACGTGAAAAAACACAAAAGAGAAGTTGAAAGTGAAAAAAAAAAAAAGCCTACACCGTGTCCACACAGGGAGAGGAGGCACAGTGGCTGGGGGCCCCGGGCTCTGGTGCACGACTCGCCTGAACTTAAATCCCAGCCCCACTCATCACTCCCCCAGCGCCGGGACAGGCTCATCACCACCCCACCAAACTGAGCAAGATAGTAATACCCATCTCGGGAGACCACGGTGGGAATTAGAGACAGTTACCCTCTTGCCTAAGAAACAGGACTGCTCAGTGAGCAGCAGTCATTATTATTTCTCTTTAATTATATACTTAGCTGTACACTAGAAACTGACACACTGCAACTGACTATACTTCAATAAAAAAAAATCACATGCACATCCAGTACTGGTACCCTTTTCATAATCAGAATATTAAAGAATCAATTAGCCCTTCTCCTGTTGGTATGCATTGGTTCCCTACCCAAGACTCAAAGACATTTCTGCAAACTGACCACAGAACAGGTCTAAACAAACAAAAACACTGAAATATCTGAATCTTAATCTAAGTTTGGTCCCTTTCAAAAAAACAAATTGCACACAATGGCATTTTGGATGGAAGTGAAAATATCCTTGTAGAGGCTCAGGATTGGTTCCTACCACGCTTGGGAGTTGTCAAGAGGTGGAAAAAACACTTTTTACTTATTATAAGTATAAAGTGGGCACAAAGAATGAATATGAAACATGCTAGAATTCCTTTCCTTCTCTTAAAAAAAGACTTGACATTTCAGGAAATCTGATTAGGAAAGAAAGAAGAGACCATCTTCCACATATGCTATGAGGGTGCCCTGAAAAGGGATTAACAGAGCGGAATAAATGGTGGGTTGCAAGGGGTCCAGCTGGACCATCAGTCTCACAATAGGGCCAGCTGGGGGCTGGGCAGAGCAGATCAGCCACAGACGAGCCTCAGAAACTCTCAGAGCAAAGATGTGGGATCTGCCTTCTGCCCATTCTTGGGATTATTTTAAACCTGATATAATAATATAAACATGTTTGAAACTTAAAACTCTATCCACAACTTCAATTAATTTTAGAACCATTATCTATACGTGACTCCCCTTCTGGTGAGACGTGTGGTTCAGAGATAAGACTGTGATTCAGACGCGTTGGTGAACACGCGTTAGAACTACTTTCTCTGGGAACCGTGCAAGGAATAAAGAAGATGCGAATAAGTTAAGAAAGGTTCACCTGACAGAAAGGTACCTGCTTCCTTCCCTCACTGCCTTCCTCCCCGGGAGCCAAGCCTCATTTCTTTAGCAAATATTTGACACAGAATTTCTACATCTCCATCAATCAAGGTAAAAAGAAACAAACAGGAATCTGATCTTTCCCCTTCCCCAGTATAATGCTCCTTATTCTTACCCACTAATCTGGCTAACACTTTAAATTGTAGTCTTTAAGAAGATGAAACATAAATGACCTGAAATCTGACCAGCACACATACTTCTCCAGGGCAGCTTTTAGAGTGCTGTAGATGTCACTTTCCCTTGGGCTCTCTGAGGTCACGTATGCATTCATTTAAAAAAAATAACACACACAACTAAAATCAACGTAGGCGGGCCCAATTCTTACAGGTTTTGCTGTGAATGTCAACAAAGCACATACCTGATTTAACTGCGGCCAGGGCCTTTGCAGGGGTAGTCACAGCACTTATTAGGTTACATAGTGAGGTCCCACTGTGGCTGACTTTCTGGATCTCTGGTGTTTTTAAGCTCCACTTTTCTTGTAATTTCTTGAGATATAAAAACACATTATTTTTCAGTCTTTGTAACAGTTTCCAAGTTACACATTAGAATTCAGTTTCTTAAACATATCTTAAAACAGCACTGATTGTGGGTCCTGACTGATGGGGGAGTGGATGGAAGAAAAGGGCACCATGCCCATTTGTTCCAACAGCCCAGGTGACTGTTAGCACTGTTGGCAGTGAGGAGCGGGGTGGGGGGGGGGTCCATCCTGCATTCTGCTCTAGCCACAGTGGAAGCCAGGCTCATCCCAGCAGCCATGAGTTCCAAAGTAACTGTCAACTGAAAGTCTGCAAGACCGTCCCAGGTGACAGCCAAGCTACTAAAAGAAATGGACTAGAAATAATTTTTAAAAAATGGAAATTCAGAATTCCATTTAATAGTGAATTTTAACCATCAAAATTACAACAAATTTTAAAAAACACACAACTCCATCAATTCGGAGTGGAAAGGCTGCTGTAACTGGTGTTAAGTCTTTGCGACTTGAGTCAGACGACAAAAGACTCGTCCGCTATTCGTACTAGAGATTCAAATAACTCTCATCTTCAAATACTGGGTAGAGTGTGATACATCCAAGGTGGAGTAAAAGCCTCCACTGAAGAGAAGCATCTTTCATTTAACATTATGAGAAACAGTATTAAAAAATAACTGAAACTAAGTAGAGATGCGGTGGGGGAAGAAACTTGGAAGCCAGGACAATCAGCAATACAATTCTTTAAAAAAAAAAAAAAAAGCAAATTAACTGAAACTGTGTGTCCTTCCTCAAAAGGGTCAGTTAAGCCCGTGTCATGATTTCCATCTCTCACCAGAATACACTGATACATACATGAGGATCGAACATATGCAATATCAGATAAAAGGAAATCTCTCATTACTAACAGAGGCAAACGAGGAACTGGCATGAGATACAGACACTCACCTTCGTTTCCTCCAAAGATTTCTCTAAATCCTCTGCCCCAAAAGAAGGCTGCACCATGGGAACGCTTTCCGTGGTTTCCTTTATCCAGGACTTCAATGATTTAACAAGGACTTGAAAGGTGTTCATCTGCTCTTGACAAGAAGACACAGCTTCTTTTCTAGATCACAAAAATCATTGACGAAGTTAAGCCCCAAAAGGAGATACTGCAAAGGACTGACTACTAGTAAATAAACTATTATTATCCCCCTATTAGCCTTAATAGTACAAAAAAAAAATCTCCCCCCATGCACACTGCCACCCTCGGATACAGGAGGAAAGCTTTCAACAACAGGTGGCAGGTGGAGTCCGCTCAGCAGCTCCCTGTCTACTCCTCAGGTAACGTCTGCAGGTAAAGCTGCAGTTGAGAAATCTGTAACCCGTACGTAAAGGCACTCTGTAACACTACAGAAACCCTAAGGCCGCCGTATAAACAGTTTTAACATTATTTGGATTCGGTGAGCTTTGATCTGTCCAATTTACAGGATGCTTAATGCTTCACAGCCCGCACAGAACCAGGAGGGAAACACAGCGCCA
Organism: Camelus bactrianus; assembly: GCF_048773025.1. Taxonomy (NCBI): domain Eukaryota; kingdom Metazoa; phylum Chordata; class Mammalia; order Artiodactyla; family Camelidae; genus Camelus; species Camelus bactrianus. Next base: position 37,278,630 of record NC_133558.1, read on the forward strand.
CTTAGTGGTGTCTACACAACACTACAGGCATTTTAGCGGACGGGTCAACAGGGTGCCTTGGAGAAGACAGGTGTTAAGTCTCCAAGAAGGAGGTGAGAGCTAGCGATGTGGAATTTGAATGGATGCCTCCCCCATGGATACTCAGAAAGCTAGCTCCACGGTGAACTATGTGGATCTCTCTGTACGCTCAGCGCCACGGAGGAAGGGCACACGCCCAGCACACGAACCGCTCTGAGGACAGTCAGGCGTGGTACCTGGCGGACACTGGTGGATGACCTGTGGATGGGGGACGACATGTGGATGGCGTGTGCGAGTGTGTGGGATGTTGGCACCTGAGAGTCACTGAACTAAGCACTGATGACGACTCTTCCCTAGGAAAACCAAGGACATCTCTTCCACACAATGTGAGCTAAATACAATGGAAACTCCGGCTCTGAGGGTGCAGACAACACCCAGAGATCCAGGCAGAGAATTCTGAAGAACCGAAGAAGAATAGCAGAAAGACAAAGGACGAGTTTCTATCTCTTGGGGGCCTTCTTATAAACTTCAGCAAAACCAGATATACATTCTAAAAGCACATGAGGTCAGAAATATAACAGCTCAGTCACCAGGCTCACGTCCCTGGATAGCTGTTTAGCTCAACTGAGGTTCATTCTCTTGTTTCTTATCTTGTTTGTTCATGGCATCATGTCTTATCTACAACTCTTCCAAAAGTAAACTATTTTCTAAAATGTTAAAAAAAAAAAAAAAGAAAACTGTTTTACAAAAAAAAAAAAAAAAAGCCATCCAGAACTATACTGGAATCTTGCATTGTTTCTGAACTGAGCCCAGAAAACAATGAACCGCAGGCTATATTTCTGCCTTCGCAAATAAAAATGTAATTGCCAAAGGCTTCAGACCACAGTGAGTTTAGATTAGTTTCAGGAAAACAATACGACAGCCACTGTTTTACATAATGCTTTCCATTTTCATGTAAGAAGTGCTGAATTCCCTTCCTAAATGTTTTAACAAAAATATACTTCATTTTAACAGCAAACAAATTATCAATATAAAAGCACTTATTAAGTAGCCCTAGGCTTATTCTCAAGTTTCAGAATTGTTTCCAGTATCTACAGAAGTAAATCCCAGTCACTCGTGCTCATTAGTGTCAAGCAGAACACAATCCAGTTCCTTCAGCGGTGCTTACTTTTCTCTGACAGCGTCCTCCATTTCCTTGAATTTCTTTGACAGATTATTTGTTTTTTCAAAAACCAGAGCCTTATCGCCTGGCAAACCGTGCCTGGAGATCTCCTTCAAGAGATTCTGCAAAACTTCTAGATCTTTCTTACGTTCCAGCAACTCAGAAGTTGATTCCTACAAAGCATGTAGATATTTCATTAATGCAGGATGTTGTGAGATCTTTAAATGGCATCGCGTGGAGATGTATGTCTGGGACCAGAGCAGTTCTACTCAAGAGTTTCACAGAACGATCCTACCTGGGGTCCGTCCTTGAAATATAAACAGGCAGGCTCTTTGAAAAAGAACACTGTAAACTTTACTAAATTTAAAAAAGCTCTCTTAACAATTCTATCCCTTTGTGGGTTCTGGCACGTGAGGGACGCACATTATCTATGATTTGCATAAAATGAGAGACGCTCGTTTCTAACCAAGCCTTCAAGGAGAAGGTGGGCTTTGAAGTTTTTAAAGGAGGAAAGCAGAGATCTTTACTATTTCATCAGCAATTAAAAAGATGCTAATTAATTACAATTCTGCCAATAAAAGCAAATATGAGCTTGTTGTAGCTGCTAATGTATCCGATCAGCCTTGCGAATCCCATGGAAGACATACCTGCATATACTGGGACAATTCAGTTACGTCCTTCCCCGGCACATCCGCCTCTGTGAGAGCCTGGGGTTTTGTTTCTAAGAACGTTTGGAGCTTTTCGGAGAGGTTCTCAAACAGCTCTACTTTGGTTTTCAGTTCCTCCATTTTGACAAGCTTTTCTTTGTGTTTGTGACTTGCTTCTGAGAACCGACGGGACAAGTCCTTCATCCTGGCTTGGAGCGAGGACGCAGTGGACGGGTCTGCGGTCTCCGTGAACGTCTTCACTTTCTCATTCATGGCATTTATGCTGCTCTGCCGACCCGCTATGTCCTGCTCCAGCATCTGCAATGAACCAGACACCCAGCGCGTTTTATACCATAAAGAGGGTTTCAGATACCATCACACCCAGAGTGTTAAAAATTACTCTTTGTAACCACAAAAGCTTGAAGCACCTGAGACTGAAGAAGCTAAGGGTTGGGACTGACCAACAAGGCTGATCTGTCCCCAGAGGAATCCCATCCCCGGTCCCCGCAGGAGAGCGGGGAAAAGCTGGCCCGCTGCCTGGGCGAGGCAGAAGGTGGCCGCCACGCAGCGACCCTGGGGATCTCCTGGGGCCCAGGGATTAGCCACGGTCCTGATTTTTAAAAGGCTGGACAACAACAAGACTGATCTGATTAACGTCTGTGCAGCTGGCAGAAGGCACGTCGAACAAGACAGGAGGCAGTGAGCGGTGACACTGTCTGTGATGAGTGAATGATATTCATGAAAAGTACACACAGGCCCTCCGGGCGCCTTCATAGAAAATTGCTCCACACGCTCAGCCCTGGCCAAGCACCCCTTTCCATGCCGTTATATTCAGGAAACATCTCTTTACATCTTAAATTTAGCCTAAATTTACCCAAAATTGGAGCTTATTAAGCTGTTTTTTTTCCCCATCTGAAAGTTGTTTTTTTTTTTTAAGTCACTTACGATGCTTTTACTGATGATGTCCTGCAGAGCGGTGGAGTTCAGAGGCACCTGGCCCTGCTCCCCCAGGGAGCGCTCCACACCCCCCATCCAGTCCAGCATCTCGTCCAGGCCGTCCTGCACACTCAGGGAGCGCGTCAGGGTCATCTGCAGTTTTTCATTTCGTTCACCAACAGACTTGGCCAGGTCATCGTATCTGCCAACAATGTCACCTGGTCCAAAAGGATGGGGGATGTTAACACAGAGTCCTCCCTGCCCTGTTCCTTTCAAAACATGCTAATAGGAATCACAAAATTCCCAGGCTAAAAGTGGAAAAGAAAGAGCGTTTAAATGATATGTGCATCATGCACCATCAGAGCACCACCAACACCTGAAAAAAGAAAGAAAGAAAAGGGGGAGAGGGTATAGCTCAGTGGTAGAGCGTGTGCTTAGAAAGCATGAGGTCCTGGGTTCAACCCCCAGCACCTCCATTAAAGATAAATAAATAAATGAACATAATTATCTCCCCCCCCAAAAAAAACAAACAGAAAGAATTAAATGAAAATGTGCAAAATCATTAATAAGGCAGCTCAAAAAAGTTTAACAGAAAGAAAAGATCGCAGTGGCAAATAAAAAGCTACAAATTTTCAACTAGTCAATACATATACACGTATCATCTGCATTTGAAAAAAGACTTTTGGGTGCATGAATATGTGAATTGTCCCAGAGAAATGGAAAGTGATCCAAACAGCCAACCTCTAGAGTAAATACTGGTTCTTAATCTGATATTTCAAATTAGCCACACTTGATAACTATATGGGAAAAAAAAAGGTGACTATTTCATACAAAGCTATTCTCAAGGAACAATACACAGTTATAAAGATTTCTCAAGAATTAACCTTTACATATAAAAATTATCACTCACACATACGTTTAAGTGTTTGTCATCCTTCACATCGTAAGCAAGGTACTCAAATGCACAGAGGTTGGCAGAGGCAAATGTAACATGGATGACAAGGAAAATTCATGTAAAAGAAATAAAGTTGAGATTATGCTTCTAAAACAACACAAATAGAATTTATTCAATAAGTTTAAGAGCAAACAAAAGGGAAAAATAAAGTTGACAGGTTAACCTAGCTCTGATGAGATTAAATTTACTTTCAATTCTAAAGACTGAAGATGCTAAAAACAAACAAACAAACAAAAAAACCCCAAAACAAAACAAAAACCTCTTTCTGGCTAGTTTGCATTCATACATAAAACTCTGTATTTTAACATCCTACATTCTACACTGAAAACCAATGAGAAGTTCAAAGAACAATGGTTTTTCATGCATTCACCTCTCTCCCTCTTTCTCTAGAAATCAATCTGTTTTTAATCAATTTATCACTTCTTGTCCAAGAATCTGAAAAGGATTTTCATTATTTCTGAATGTTTTTGTCTGCTACGCTGTATCATGTTTCAATGGAATAAAACTTTGACCTGAAAGATCTCTCTAAAAAGGAAAAAGCTTACCTGCTTGTGTTTGGCCCAAAGAACACAATCCATATAAACAAATCATACTTCTTTTTGGTGGTTCTAACATTATATCATGAGAAAACAGTTTGACAACTTTTCACTGAATTGAGATTATTAAGTGTGGGTGACTTAAAGGGACAATCACGCTCCTATTGTGAAAACAATGAAGCCCCCCAGAATGCAGATGAGGGAAGAGACAGCGTTTAACAGGCACCAAGATGTGGAGGGCAGACAAGTTGGGGGTCCAAGCAGGAGCCCTGACCCAAAAGCCACAGAGCAGATAATCTGAACTGCAGGTGATGATTGGCAGGTGAGCTGTTTCTCAAATGTGTGTCCACAGAGCAAGGCTGGTTATTCCTTGAGCCCTGGTGGGTGAGTTCCCAAGCAAAGTCAGCTATTTCAATAACAACGCACACGACATTGCCAGTCAACTATAATGTAATCGAAAAAAATTTTTAATTAACACACTGTGAGTGTTAGTTTATTTTTAGACTTCTTGGTGTTAAAATACTGTCACAGAGGTAAATTCATAATTTCAGTCATCAAACATTCTTTTAGAAAAAGGTACAAACACAATTGACTATAAGAATGTTATTTTCTTCAGTGGTTGCTTTTCTTAGACATCAAATAACCTCCTCTATATCCTAAACATACCTCTCATTTTCCTAGAAAACTATGCCAGAGAGCATTTTAGTTTTCCAGTAATGCAACATATGGATTTTAAACAAATAAAAGTGACCCTGTGTACAATTAACAATGGGAACAAATGTCAAAACGCCTGTTCAGATAACAGCATTCCACGTAATATAGTCTTTTTTCCTCCCCCAAGTCCTTGTGTAGCAATGGCTGCCAACGCAAGATGTCAAGACTGAGATACAGGGACAAAATGTGAGATCTTCCACTCATATTTTTATTTCATATGTTTGTTTTTATATTTTTGTGTCTTATAATTATAATGCATATAAGATAATAATATGTATATATAATTTATAAATACATGTGCATCCATGAATATCTCTACACACATGGGTGCATGATCAAAAGACTCTGAATGTAAGAATGGAAAAAAGGTTCCCCTTGTGTGGAGGGGTTTATTTATTTTGGGGGGGGGAGATAATTGGGTTTATTCACTGAATTATTTTCTTAATGGAGGTACAGGGGATTGAACCCAGGACCTCGTGCGTGCTGAGCACACGCTCTACCCCTGAGCTACACCCTCCCCCGTGGCGGGGTCTCAGAGGAGCAAAGTCTCACTCTTCTCTTCATCTAAAATTTCCACTCAGATTTTCATGCAAGCGCTCTTGGGGTGAAACATGTTACTCATATGCTGTGTTAAGTTTTTCATTTCATGCGTAGACATGTGTAATAACCACAAACCACACATTTATATATATAGAAAGCAGCAAAGTCAAAACAAAAAAATACAATAATGAGCAATGTTAACTGGTACCCACCGTGCACTTAGTTTAAACTAGATACTGTGAGTAGATAAAAAAATATATAAGGATAATATACAACAGCTGTTCTCTCAAGAAATGTACTCCACAGGGAAATAAAGAGTTTTTGCCTCATTTCCTAAATATGAACTAAGCACGTAAGGACCCTGCTCCCCAGACCCTCGTACACCTGCCACGGAAGATGTGCATGGCTTCTCCCAGACCTTCCTGCAGTGAAAGGACACGGCAACCCAGACTCCACTAGCGGTGTCTCTGTATCCCTTAAAGACCCCTCCCACCCGGAACGTGCCTGTGAGGCCGGAAACGAGGAAGTGGACACTCACCCAGCGTCTTCTGGATGTCGCTCTTGGCCGGCAGAAGAGAGCCCCTGGCATCTAAGAGCACTTCAGCAGTTTTTTTCAGTTTCTCGACAGCAACCTGCTGACTTGATATCTGTCCCTGCAGAGCCTGGAGGATGGAAGGCCTCAGTTAGACTCAGGAGGACTGAGTACCAGATTCCCAACATGAAAAAAAACAAGATTCACAGTGAGACAGTGAAACCGGACAGAGCCAACTTGTCCTCGGTGGAAACTTACACCGGAACTTGTGGAACAAGGTCAGTGGTACAGTGGCAGCGGGGGGCATTCAAATGCAGCCCTGAAACCCACCCTCCGCATACGGCCATAATACTGAGCCTGATTCCCGCTCCTGCGACCTCTCCCCTCAGCCTGGGAGCCCGTCAGGCTTTGTGCAAGAGCCCCCCTCCCACCAGAACACAGGGACAGACACGAAACCAACAAGCCGAAGACCTTCGGGGCCATTTCTGACTCAGGGTAAGGAGGTAGTTCAGGGCTTCATTTCGGTAGATCCTGACTCAGTGCGGAGTCGTATTTATTTCTGTCAATTCAACAGAAGGTGTAACAAATTCAGAAACGCGTGCAACGTTTTGTGAAAATACAAAAGTCCAAACAGACACCAACAGACCTCCCTGGGGGTGGCCCTGGGGAGGGGCCAGGAGAAAGCGTGGATTTGGGCAGAAGAGGAAAGAAAGGAAATGTCCCTGCAGGATGCACAGAAGGAAGAAAAACGGAGACAGAACACAGAGGAGGCGGGAGGGTCTCCTGCAAGCTGTGTGTGTGTGTGTGTGATAAGGAAACAGTTACAGGACTGGAAAGGCCTCAGCGTCGGGCTGAGGGGTTCACATCTCATCCGCCCACAACGGGGACATGTTCAAGGCCCTGGGGGAGGGCTGGGCGTGCTCATTGTCCTGTGGGAAGGCGAAATCAGTCACGCTGTGAGGGGCGTAGTAAGTGGGGAAGAAATGAAGCAGAGACACCTGTTCGGGGCAATTTCAGCAGCAAAAAAAGTGTGGAGGGCCTGCTGAGCCAGGAAAGCAGACCCGGTCTGGGTCTGGGGAAGAGTCCCCAGGACTTGATGATTGACTACCTAGCACTGTGGTCGCCACTAACGACAGGTGGCCTTCAAGTTTAAATGAACTGAAATCAAGTAAACCTAGATCCCCCGTTCCTCAGCTGGACAGGCCACGGCTCCAGTGCTAAGCAGCCAGGTGTGACCTGTGGGTACCACGCTGGACGGAGCAGACTGTAGAACGTGTCCATCACTGCAGAACGTCCTGCCGGGCACCCCCGCTTGAGAGGACAGCAACCAAGGGCGAGAGGCGACCAGAGAGAAGGAGGACCAAAGTTTTTGAGCCTTGGTAATTAGCCCAGTTTTTTTTTTTAAAGTAGGAACGAGTGGAGGAACGAAGGAGAGTGTATTTAGAGACAATGACTTGAATGTGCTTTCAGGACCCTCACATGGAAAGAGCCAAGCTGGAAGGGGAGGCGACTCAGGACGCGGGCGGGAACAGACGGAAAGCACTGAGGTCAAGACCCACGAGGATGCAGGGAGTACACAGACTCACGGAGGATGCTCATGTGTGAGTGACGTGGGAACGAGGGAGAGATGGAACCAATGAGGTTGAGGGGGATGGAAATGAGCCTGGGACGGGTCTGTCCCCAAAGCTTAAAGGAAGAGGGACGGTGAAAAAGGTTGGCAGAGTCAGCCGCTTCAGAGGGGATCGCGGAACCCTGACCTGCTTAGCAGAGGCCCCTGTGGCTCCATGAAGGAGCAGAGGCCCGGCCAGGATGCCGAGTCTGGCCCTGCATTCCCGACACCTCGGTCCACGCGGGCTGCCTGGCACTTCACCGGGGGTGCGTGAGCCCTTTCTAGCCTCACGTGCTATTTCAGGTTCAAAGTCCCACCTTTCCAACAGCAGATGGGCTCAGCCCTGGTGTGGGACCCAGTTCCCCGGGGCCCTTGAATGTTTCCATGTGGGAGTAAACCTAACTCCAACATCTCTTTCCCTTCATCACCACCCAGGTGGAACCTGGGGCTCTTCCGTCCTTCCCACACGCAAAGCATCCAGCGAGCCCTGACCAACTCACCCACTTAATATCATCTCCTGTTCCATCAGGCTTGCGCTCTGTGTTTCTGGGTCACTGCAGGATAATCTCCCGCATGAATGGAAACGCACCCTAATCACGCTCTCTGCGTCTGGTCTCTCCCCTGCTGCGGCCCCCGGTGGGTTTTATGGAGGACGCACGCCTAACCGTCTCACTCTCATACCTTCCCACTGCTTCCTAGTAAAGGGTATCCTGCAGCCTGCCATCAGTGGTCCGACAAAATCCATCCCTAATTCTATCTTCAGTCTCCTCTTTCTGCACCTGCCGTTCCAGAAACGTGTGTATGTCCGGAGGCCCAACAAACCATGACCAGGACAGGATCCGCGACCTGAATCCCAGAGCCGACAGCTGTGCCAAGAGGCCCGAGACTCCGCCTCAGACTGATCAGTCTGGGGAATTCTCCCACAGGTTTAATTACAGTTAAGTATCAGAAATTCTTCAAGACAGCGACGTTCCCCATAACCCACTGCAGTCTGAACCACACGGACAGCTTACTCGCCTCGCACGGCTATTTAGGAAATGAAATAAACTTAGAGGCCCCTCCCCCAAAATATTTTTTTTTAGAATGCGAGTTCTCCGAGGGCAGAGAGAGGGTTTTAACATCTTCGCGTCTTCACAAAACCTAACAGTGGGCCTAGCATGTATATGTCTCTGAACGAATAAATTTATGTTTATAAAAACATCCAGTTCCAGAGATGGCCCTACCATCCTGAAACTTAGAAACGGATTACAAAAGTGTATCTTCTTCACTTCTTCTCTTCCTAATTATGTTCAAGAGAGCCAAGAGTTTTGAGTTCCTGAACTAATGGTACCAGGTTTTAATTCAGCTACAGTGGTGGTTTATAACACCACTTTGGGGGTGGAGGGTGTAGCTCAGTGGCAGAGTACACATGTTACATGTACAAGGTCCTGGGTTCAATCCCCAGTGCCTCCGTTGAGGAAAAAAACAGTTCTCTGAAAAAAAATTAATACCACTTTGGAACAAAACTGCAAATTAAAGTGTTCATCTGTTGTTTTGAATGTATTTCAATAAATTAAAACAGGAGAGAAGCGTCTGAGGCAGGGCACACTGTAAGGCCGTGACCTGGTCTCCAGCCTGGGCCAGAGAAGGGTCAAGTCTCTAAAGCTGCGGGCACTCGTCCATCCTCTCCCGGAGGTCGGAGCAAGCCTGGAGCTGTCAGTCAGGGTGACCTGGCCAGTACCCGGCTCTGAACCCAGGCTTCCAGACGGGGCCCAGGATCCTGCCTTTCTGTGCTTCGCAAGGAATGAAGGCTTCATTTTGTCCGCTGGGTTCCCTGGAAGCAGATCTGGCTACTGTCATTACAGCCCAGTGGCATCAGAATGCTGACCACACCACCAACAGTTATTTGATAGTAATGCTGGTGTCCATGTGTCATTGGACAAAAATATTTCAAATGAAGCGCCTGGGTGCCCAACTCACATGCTTCATACAGCAGGGTCTAAGGAGAAGTTAGTGTCATAAATGCAGAAAAGACGGATTGTTCTGCAGTGGTCTTAAGTGTTTATATTATTGTTAAAGGAAAAATGGGAGGGTAGGCATGCACGAGGCCCTGGGTTCAATCCCCAGGACCTCCATTAAAAAATAAATAAAAAATAAAAATAAGCCTAGAATTAACCCATGCCTTTTTTTTTTCATTAAAAAGCCATAGCATTCATTTTGTTGGGTGTTTTTTTTTTTTTGCTTTAGTTACATTAAAATTACTTTTATACAGGAGGCAATCGGTTTTCTAATACAGATCTAACTGAAAATGTGTTCTCTCTACTGAATCTACTTTCCTATACGAACAATACCTAACTTCCTAATTCAGTGTAACCTGGACCATCTTAACAATTATTTCCAGCTCCCGGCTTTTCCTGTTAAAATCGTGGCCTCAATGTCACAACATCTCCTCTGCCGGACACAACACTGTCCTTGGACAAGTCATCCAGGTGGGACTGAAAACTTAATCAAGACAAGTCTGTTCTTATGCTTGTGGGAAAGAGAGAGAAACAAACAAACAAAAACCCCTCAGGACTGAAAATGCACCCCTGAAGGGAGGCGGCAACCCCTGGGGGCTACATCACCATCTATGTGGGACGCTGACCCGGGACCCAGGACATCGTCCTGGCACCTTGTGTGGGGTCAGGTAAACCAGCCCAGGAAAACGACAGTGCCCTCCACCCCTCACCCCAGCCCCCCTCCCTCCTCTCACCCAATGATCCTCGCCCTTCCTCTGCTTGGCCTCAACCCGCCACATTTCACTCCAGAGTACAACTTAGCTTTCTTCCAGCCGGAAGCCACTGGTCTCAGGCAATACCTAATATTAAGCTGAGTCAGTAGGGTACCTGTTTCCCTCGTTAACAGCACAGGAATGATTTTTGACTCTGTAACCAACAGGTGCAACCAAACTCTGAGAAGCAGTAGTTTAACTGGCAATACAGTGTTTATTTTCTCTCTAGGGCAGCAACCAGCTACTGCTACCCACCTGCTAAAAGGAAGCACGGAATAAATTTAAGAAAGGAAGCTTCCAAAGGCAAAATTATTGGCCAGGTGTAATAAGAATGAAATGTGTCAAAATCTTCTCCCCTTACGTTAGCATTTTAAAACAAGCTTGAAATGCAAAGAATATGGCCCTCACTCCATGGAATTTATTATCTCTGGGAAGATTTTTTTTTTTTTTAAGTGTGAGATAGTTGACATATAATATTATGTTAGTATCAGGTGTACAACATAATGATTTCACATTAGTAGATTTTGCAAAATGATCACCAACAATGTCTTGTTAATATCTGTCACTATACATAGTTACAAACTTTTTTCTAGAGCTTCCAAATGTAAAGATTAAATGTTAGAAAATAAAAGTGAGTTTACTGTAAATTAATAGATAAAACTACTGAAATTCTAATTTTAAAAAATAAAAATCAGGTAAGCTTGACATGTACAAAATGGACTAGACTCTCTCAGTGTGTGTGTGGCTGAGATCTGTACAGTTACAACATTCCCACGTTGAGTCTGCACTTTCAAAAGGGCAGGTAGTGTCCTGGAGAAGTGGGTTAGGTGATCAATCAAGTCTGTACGTCTGTGAATCGGGGCAGGCGGGGAATTCAACAGGAACTCACGCTGAGTGTGACAGGGGCACCCCCTCCGTCCCCTGTCCATTCGTGAACAGACATTCATCGAGGACCTAAGAGGCCCAGGCACTGTTCTAGGCCCTGGGGAGACAGCAGTGAACATGCGATGAACAAAATGAATCAGTCTAAAGACCATCAGTGGCCCAGACAGCGCTGGTCTCCGGGAAGGAGGAAGTGGTGGATACAAACCACAACAGCCACGTCCCACAAGCCAAACCACAGAGAAGAAATGATCTCATCGGAAAGAGAAGTGAACGGATGGTGGAGAACCAAGCAGTGTCCACCCCGCACTCCAGGGAGACGGACACTCTTCCCTTCCCTTGGGGGAATAATCACAGAAGTGGGGAGACGGAAGGTTTCCAGTGGGACGACGGTGGGGTGGGGTCCCTCCTTTGCTCACCTTGGTCTCTTCCAGTTGCCTCTGCAGGTTTTTAGGGTCCACAGCGATGGGCTCAGATAAGTGTTTGCTCGCTGCAGCCTCGCAGGCCTGGAGCCCGGAAAGAAGGCCACATGAAGCATCTTCATAGTGTTGGTATTTGTCCACCAGATCTTTGAGGTTATTCCCAAGGACGTTGCACTAAAAAAGCAAGAGAGATCCGGGTGGGGATTAAAATCCACTGCTTGATGTCGAATACCTGGGAGCCTATGCATTATATGACCTGCAACACACCAGGCTTCAACCAAAGCTAGTGAAAACAGTAGGGCTCAGTATGAAGACACAGCCTCTAACAAATCAAAAAGTCCCCGTAAAAACAAGGAGAGAGCTTAGGTTTATACCAGCTCAAACACACACACGTGCACAAGGGCTGAGTCTTCCCCCAAATGCGAGGATTCAGGTACCAATCAGCAGAGGCAGCTCGTCTTCCAGGGTTCAACCCCACGGGGGCCACACGCCAGGTGTACAGATTCGTATCTGGTGCCTCACGGACCACTTCTACATGCCGCACAAGACTGACTGACGCGAGGAGGGAGAACAAACTAGACCAGAGCGACGCCAAGGCCGAGAGACAACGACGCTCGTCAAGCCCAGCGGTGTAGCTGGGGCGCTCTGTTCAGCTCACATTGTAAACAGGGAAATGTTTCCTTAGTTTTGGGTTGTTTTAAACAAAACTCCTACTAGCCCACAAGGATAACAGAGGCTGAAACAGTCTGTTAGCAATTAAGTATTAAAATAATACACCGATCAAATGTATCTGTAAAGCAAAGACGTGGGAAGGGGAATTACCGGAGAGGAAGCTTGAGTTCAAACCGCAGCCCAGTCGGCTTAGAGCCAGAGTGCGAACGCCCCCTGGTGGTCACCTTGGGGAAATACAGCATCTTATACGTAGGGAAGCCCGGAAACCACCCAAAACCAAATACAGAACTGTACGTTGCTACTTTTTAAGCACATCTTTCCGAAGTAGCAGACGCATAAGACTGAGAGAAGTGGGATGAAAATATCTTATTTTCCCTGCTACAGCTTTCAAGCTTCTGACTCCAAAACGGAAGGTCAGGGGACAGTGGAAACTGCTGGCACAGACTCGCCATCCCTTTAGCAGCAGAAAATCAAACTACCTTGGTGTAGAGAGTCCGGAAGCGCTCGGTGGCGCGGTCCAGCCTGCCCTGGACCTCTCTTTGGGCGGCGGAGGCGTCCAGGTGGCCCCGCTCGGCCCCGCCGCACGAGCTGGCGGCTTCCAGCACTCTGTTCCCGGAGATGGTGATGTACCGCAGGTCCCCTTTGTGAGAGATGACGTCCTCCGAGAAACTCCGCTGCCTCTGCAGCTTGGCCATCAGGCCCCCGAGGTCGTCGGCGCCCGCCTCCAGGTTCTCCAGCTCCTGCTCCGCCTGCTGCAGCCAGAGCTCGAACTCGCCCGCGTCGCCGGCGAACTTGTCCAGCTCCTCCCACAGCGAGCGGCTCAGGCGCACCCGCGTCTCGGCCGCCGCCAGGGCGGCGTCGTACTGCGTCTGCAGCTCCCGCGCGGTGCTCTGCAGCTTCTCCCGGTCCTCCGGGGGCAGGTGGTGGCCCTGCTTCTCCAGCAAGGCCTGGGCCGCCTGGGTGGCCACGAGGACGGCCTGCTGCTGGGCGGCGATCTCCTCGTGCCGGGCCTGCGGGGGACAGCAGACGGCCAGGTGGTCAGAGGGGGCGCAGGGGCGGGGACGGGGGAACCTGCCGCCTCGAGTTCTCTCACCCCTGAGCCGGTCTGCAAAGCCGACTGAGCCCAGTTTTAAATCCAAACTCCATCCCTTACTGGATGTGCACCCTCCAGCAAGATACCTCACTTCTGGAAGTTATGGTTTCCCCGGGTGTAAAATGATAATAATGATAATAACCACCACCACCATTTCCGCATCAGGACAATGACAGCCTCACTCTACAGAGCGCTGGGGAGGGCGGCGTGAGTCCAGATGGGAGGAGCTCAGAAGATGCCTGGCCCCCTGTGACTGCTCCGTAAACCTTCGCTATTACTATTACTTCTGTGAATTCCTTACAACCGTGCTTCAGGTAGAACACCACATAAGTCAGACCAAGAAGGACAACTATCATATGATATCGCCTCTGTGTGGAATTGAAAAATAAAATTAAAAAAGATACAAATTCTATTTTCACGGGCATAGAAAACAAACTATGGTTACCAAAGGGGACAGGGCAGGGGAGGGATAAATTAGGGGTTGGGGCTTAACGGACTCTCATTTCTAGATACAAAATAGACAGCTTAGGGCCGCAACTGAGTCTATGAGCCCCCCAGGAGCCGAAACTGGCATATCCCCTCTACTTTAAGTTCTCGTTGCAAACAATAAAGGCTGTTTGCACCAAATAAAATAAAATAAAACAAAACAGATAAGCAACCAGGACCTACTGTCTAGCACAGGGAACTATATTCAATTTCTTGTAATAACCTATAATGGAAAAGAACCTGAAAAGAAAATTTATATACATGTATATGTATCATTGAATCACTTTGCTGTACACCTGAAACTAACAATGTAAATTAACTACACTTCAATAAAAAAAATCAAATACTCAAAAGTTAATAAAAAATAAAATAAATTTAAAAAATAGAAGAACGCCACAGCCATGAGTTTATTTCCCATTGTTCTTGACTTGCTTAGAACTCTCACAGTAACTTACATCGACATAATGACAGACCTAGAAAAAGGACTTGCCCCTCAATGGTCACTGAGGTCTGAAACGGTAACTCACGGGCTAAGTCCTTCCTGTCTTTACAGGCCTGAGAAGAGAATCTAACTCGAGTCATCTGTTTCAAACAACGCACCTTCATCTTCTGGTACTGCTGGTTCAGATTCTCCTCGGTGGTTCCAACTCGCCCGTCAACCTCCATCTCCAACACGTTACCATTAACTTCATCCTCTTCTCCAATCACTGACGTGCCATCCCCTTCTCGAAAATGCATCCCGTTCTGTTCCATCACCTGTTTCTGTTCCATGCCTGCCCTTTCAGAGTCTCTGTCAACACTGGACAACCAGTCCAAAAGGTTCTCTATTCTGCTTCTGTTCTCTTCCAGCTGTTTCACAGCTGCAACCTGGGCAGGGAAAGTTCACAGCAGGGATTCCTCAGTGTGGGCCAAGGCTTTCGTTTCAAGACATCCCCAATGCAAGTACTAAGATCTTTTAACATTAGAGTGGGGAACCTGAACACACACACACGCTGAAAACTGAACACACTGAAATTAAGCCTTTCAGCCACTGGCAGTCACTTTCAAGTTTTCATCATTCTTAAAAACACATTCCAAAATTTTTCATTGCCATCGATGAGACCACACACATTTCACACGCAGAAAGCCTCACAATGCCACGTAAACTTTTTTAAAAAGTTCAACCCAGCCTACAAACTACTATGTATAAAATAAATAAGCTACAAGGATGTATTGTACAGCACAGGGAAGAGGGCCAGTATGTTGTAACAGCCATACAGAGTATAACCTTTAAAAATTGTGAATCACTATGCTGTACACCTGAAACATGTAATACTGTACATCGACCCTACCTCAATTTAAGAAAAACATTTTTTTTTTAAGTTCAACAAAGCCAACTCTTCAAACTTTGTAGTTTGGTCAGTTACATCCATGAAAACCCAGAATTCTAGTCCCTGGTGCTAACTATACCCTTCGTGAATTGAGGTGCTATTACATCTATCATTTTCTTCTTTTTTTTTTAAACACCTGTCATTTTCAATAAAGCCCCAGAACAGGGCACCACATATTTGAATAAGGACCTTTTCCGTTTCTTCCTTGATCGCCGTCTTCACCACTTTCTCCAGCTCTTTTTTCGACTGTTCTGCCTTCAAATTAAGCTGTTCACACTTCATCTTTGCTTCTTTCAGTTTCTGCTCAATCAGAGCCTTGTCTTCTCCTGACAGCCTTTCCCCGCTCTCTTTTAAGAAGTTCTCTGTGTTTTTCACTATTTCCGCCAATGCCTGGGCACTTCCTTGCATGTCTTTCTGTAATTCCTGATAACATGAAAGAAAAAATAAATCTTAGTAAATTACTGCCCACTTCATTCCTCCAGAACTGCACTTCGAAAAGAGGGGGCGAGCAGAGGGGGACCCAGCACATACAGGTTAAAAAAGCATACTGAACAATATGTTAATTTGAGTTGGTTTTTAAAAATCACAATATTTAAGATCATTTGAAATCTTAAACGCAGCATGAAAGGTAGGAGATTTCACATTATCAAATGGATGTGGTCTGTAAAACACTGAAAACAAGAATGTACTGAGTATATAATCCAGGCAAATTCGTACACACCAGATTTTTTTTTTACATTACGTGAGTCCATTTATAAAAGCTTTTAAATATAAGGTAATATTATTTATTCTGTTTCTAAACATTTATTTTTAACATATACCTATTGCTCAGGATAAAAACAAATAGTTCTCTAAGTTATGAACAAAGCTGTTCCTAAGATAATTTCTATACTAAGATGGTTTCGTCGTCTACACGCCAGAGCTCTATGACATGTAATGTCTGCTCCGCCCTGGCAGGTAAGAAGCTCAAGGCTAAGGTCCCTCAACAGTCAGGGCTCCCCTCTGTCTAGATTTCTCGGTCAGTTTTTCTTTCCTTGTCCTTTACTTTACACTTTCAGTCCATATATTGTACTATGTTTGAGCCTTTGTATTATTTTTTCTCCATACTTTTTTAAGCCTCCCCAAGTTTTTCTGGGACGTATCTGAATTGAAAGAGATACTGTCCAGTTTTCCCAGCAGCACATATTGAAGAGACTGTCTTTTCCCCACTGTGTATTTTTGCCTCCTTTGTCATAGATTAATTGGCCTTATAAGCGTGGGTTTATTTCTGGGCTCTCTATTCTGTTCCATTGTTCTCGGTGTCTGTTTTTTGTGCCAGCACCATACTGTTTTGATTCCTACAGCTTTGCAGGATAGTTTGAAATCCAGGCACATGATAACTCTAGCTCTGCCGTTCCTAAAGGCTGCATTGGGTACCTGGAGTCTTTTGTGGTTCCATACACATTTGAGAATGATTTGCCCTAGTGCTGTGAAAAATGTCATGGGCATTTTGATAGGGATTGCATTGAATCTGCAGATTGCTTTGGGTAGGATGGCCATTTTAACAATATTGATTCTTCCAATCCATTAATACAACATATAAAATAAGTAAGGCACAAGGATATATTGTACAGCACAGGGAATACAGCCAACACTTCATAATAACTTTAAATGGAGTATAATCTACACAAATGTTGAATCACTGTGTTGTACACCTGAAATGAATATAATATGGTAAATCAACTATACTTTCACATAAACAAAATGTTTTTAAAGAAAGAGATACTCTTTACTGAGCAACGACTATGTGACAGCGACTGCTGGTCACTTCACACACAATATTTACTTGACTCTGACAATAACAAAGCAATGGGAGTGTAAGTAATGAAGACACTGAGGCTCGGAGAGATTAAGTCATAAACCCGACAACCTGCAGAATCTGGGAGTTGAACCAAGAGCTATCTCATTACAAGGAGATTGTTCTTTCTCCTGACACCAAAAGAAAGATTTCTTTCTCTGTCATGATTGTTTGCTCCTTCAAAAGAGCAAACTTCAGAGAAAGATGACAGGAATGAGAAGGAGCTGGGAAAGAGGAAGACCCCAAACTGAAGGCTATTTCTCCTGACTTCAGGTGAATGAGTTGGTCTCCAATGGATCCTGATTTTAACTCATCACACAAGGTTATTTCCACGATCAAACCTCCTTTATGTCTCCTCTACTCAATATCTCACCCCCAGAACAGTCCAGAAAACTACCTGGCTGGCTGCAGATGGAAATGTAACTCTCGGGATGAAGTTTCAAGCTCCGGCCTGGGGGAGGGGGGGCGGTCTTAGCTGTGCCTTGCCTCAGGAAAGCTAAAATGATGGCTCCCTCCCAATAAGCCCCACTGCTCTCCAACTACCCGTCATCGAACTTCCCATCGGCCAGACCCACTGATGCGAGACTCCGCCCTACCTCTTGCTTGGACTGGTATTTCTTCAACTCAGCCGTGCCGTCTCCGATCACGAAGGCCTCCTGGTGGCCTATCAGGCGGTTCTCGGTTTGGGTGAGGAGATCGCATATCCCCTGGAGCTTCTCCTTGTACTCCTGCTGGCGTTCTGCCACCATCTGAAATGGGCGAAACCAAAGCATCGGAAATGTGGCCACCGACTCAACTTCACTCAAACACATCCTGCAAGCTTCCCCTACACGAGCCTCCCTACGTATGCTGTAAACATGATGGCAGTGGGGTGCAGAGCACGCAGGCGACGTGGAAAGTGAGCGCGTGTCTCAGACACGAGGAGGGAGACCGTGTTTGGACGACACTGCTCAACAGAATACTGGCCATGCATAGGTGTCAGAGATGGAGCTTCTGACCGACAGACAGGAAGAGACGTTCCATTTTCTCAAGCTCTGGAAACCTGCGACACACACAATTAATTCTGCAAAAGGATATCAAAACAGAAGTTAGTCGTGATTTGTCTGTTAACATATTTGATACGTGTAGATAGGTTATCATGCTGGAGACAGAGCCTGTGCTTCTGAAAGTTAAAATAAAATAAAATAAAATAAAATAAAATAAAATAAAATAAAATAAAATAAAATAAAATAAAATAAAATAAAATAAAACAAAATAAAACAAAACAAAACAGGAGCACTGCATGCGAGATCACTATGTAATCACTCTAGCTAATTCCATTCCCACCTCTTTGCTCAGTAGTGCCATTAGTCATGGCACTGTAATAGAATTCGTTCAGTCTTTCTAAGAGATTAATTTAGTGATGACCTGCATCTTTCATTTTCCTATTATGTATACACTCGTTACTCATTCTCTAGTCACATATGACATTTACCAGGAGCTGGGCAAGGTCTTGAGGGTTCTGAACTCTTTCTTTTATCAATGTCCCCAGCACCACGGGGTAAGCACTGTTGCTCCTTCCAAGAGCCCAAAGAGAAAACTGGTTAAGGGACTTGCCCTGGGTCACACAGCGAGGGAGTGGTGAAACTGGGGTGTAACTCAGGCAGCCTGGCCCAGGGCCTGGCCCTAAACCTGCTATGACATTCCACCTCCCAGAGGTAAAAGACATCCTTAACCTTCTCCATCCGCACGTTCATCAGTTTATCCCTGGAAATTTCTCACTGCCTTCAGACTTCCTCCTCCTAGGAAAAAAAATCCAAACTCTCCCTTGAAAACAGTAGTTTTAGGGAGTCATGAAAATTAAAATGGACAAATGAAAGCATTACTGTGGGAAATAATACTTGCATCCGTGGCAGCATCTCTACCTTATACCCTGTCCATCAGTCTCCGTTCCAGAAAACCTTTCCTGTCTTCTCCTACCCGTGAGCCTTGGTGTCTACACCACAGGTTTCACACCGAAGAACTAAAAGCAGAGCATTCCAACTCCACAAAGAAAGGCAGACCTTCTGGTCATCGAGAGCTTGTTCGAGCTGTAACTGAGTCTCTAAATGTTCCACCTGGGTAGTTACTGATTCCCGGACGTCAAGAAAGCACTTCTGAGTCGTGTTTAAGAGCCTGAGCAGTTGTTTGCTTTGGGTGGGAGACAGGTCTTGTGCGTGTTCAGAGATGAAAAACTGCACATCAAAGGCAGTGGTCTCCAGCTGTGTTTTGCTGTGTCCAAGGTCTTTCAACACATTCTGCAAACAAAACGGTATGCGTCACCAACAGGGAGCTAAGCCATAATAGAAAGTTTGTATTAACTATAACATTTATTATAAAATATGCTTCTTATATCAGGAACTCAAGCTTCTGCCAACATTTTCTCCGTGATTCAATCAACCTATTCATTAGTAATAACTGATAGTGATGAAATTATTTAAATACTGAGACAATTAATATTCTATAAAAATAATCTCTTTCTGAATATTTTAACACTGGCAGAGACAGTTCCTTAAAATGTAACTCCGACAAAAGGGAAAGATCTCACTTGTGTACATTTAGCACACTGAAGGGAAATCGCAACATTAAAATACTATTTGCTGACGTTTACAGTATCCGTGTAACTGTGGTGGCACATAAACTAGACTATGGGGAACTTGCAACATAAATTTAACAGGGCAGAATTTTTGACTCGCAGGCCAGGTGTGTAACTGATCTCCATTCATGAATGTGCTGTTCAAGTCAAGAACTTGGAAGGGAAAAAAAAGCATGACAAAAGTGACTACTACTATGATGTATTTATGTGACTGACTTAAATTACTATGTCTTTATGCGACTGATACATAAATAAGTACACAAATACAAATCTCAACGTTCAGTGGAAGTATGAGTTGTATTAAGGCAGCAGGGACAGTGTCATAAAGCTGTGATGATTTCACAGCTGTGTCGCTATGAACAAACATCTCTTAGAAAGAAAGGAAAAGCTGGAAGCCTTTCTGCTAAAATCTGGAACAAGACAAGAATGCCCACTCTCACCACTTCCATTCAACACAGTATTGGAAGTCCTAGCCAAAGCAATCAGACAAGAAAAAAAAAAAACAAAAAAAACCCAGGATCCAAATAGGAAGAGAAGAGGTAAAATGGCCACTATATGCAGATGACATGATACTATATAGAAATATGAAAACGAATTTATGTATGTATGTGCATGACTGGGACATGGTGCTGTACACCAGAAATTGACACATTGTAATTGACTATACTTCAATAAAAAATAAATAAATAAAATAAGATACTACATAGAGAGAAAGAAAAGTTTATAGCTTTAGCAAAGTCACAAACATCTTTTCTAAACATGAACAACATTTCTAAACATGTTATATTAAATCCACAGGTTTTTTTTTTTTAACTTACTTGTCTTACTTATTTTGACACTTGCCTTGAGAAACTCCAAGCTTTTCTTTATACGTTCAGTGTCCCGAATGCTCACGGTCTCAATACCCTCCACAGACTGGCTCTTCTCTGATATCCAACTGGAGAATGACTTCAGTTTGTGCAGAAACTCCCCATGAGAAACTGCTAGTTTAGACTAGAAAATAAAACTGTGTGTTCATTTCGGTCTGTCCCCAAACTTCGAATTCCTACAAAACCTGATTATGTCTTAAGGGCTTAACAATTTAAAAATAAAATGCTTCATCCTGTGGCTAAATTTCCAACTTATCAATTTTCTTTCCAAACCCAAGTTGTGACCCTGTGGGAGACCTACCGTTTCAGAGTCGATGGCGAGTGTGATGCGGTTCATTCTTTCTGAGGATGTGGCCCTGAGGGAGGAGAAGGCTGTCTCTAAACTCTGGAGGCTCATACTCAGTTCCTTCAGAGGTCCCCTGGGGAAGTCACCAGGCAGAGACTTTAAAAAGTCCTCTGTCAACTTCATGTCTTTTCTTAAAATCACAGCCATTGGAGCCAACCCCAATTCAAAGGTCTGCAAAACATACATATCCCAGGATCCATTCAGTGAGCAACACTAAATGTAGCCAACATTCCAAACATAAAAGTGCTCTGCTTAATTTTCCAAATTAACACCAGCCCACTACCCTCCATAACTGGCAGCAGACAATTCTTACCTCTAACTGTTTCAGTTGGTTCTTCAAAGCTTCCAGGTTGCTGTCCGGAGACTGCTGGTTGTCCAAGGGGGGCTTCATATCTTGAAGCAAAGCCAAATACTGGGACATTTTTGACGTGTGCTGTAGACACTGCTGCAGCTCGCTGGCAAACTAAACACAAATTCAGACATTCTAATTCAACAGCCTTTATGCGGGGCTTGAAAGCAAAGAAGACAGATGGGGTTATTCCCAAATGTTCCATGCAGCTATTTTGTACAAAAGGTAAAGTCAACTTACTTGTTCCATCGAGCTGTCTCCAGAAGCCATTTCTTTTGACCCTGAAGCACATTCCAGGTGGTCTGGAGATTCAGGGCACGGATCCCCCAGCCTCTTATCTCCCGGCTGTGCTGATGCACCAACAGGAGGGTTTCCTGGCCCACCTCCTCTCACATTTTGTAAATGAAGGGGGCACTGGTCTCTTCCCTTGCTTGGAAGATCATCAAGTGTGTGTGGCTTCTCATCCACCATCCCGGAACCAGTGGGTGATTTTTGATTCAAGTCTCCAAACTGTCCTACTCTCTCTGAACATCCATCCGCAAGCAGTGTGGAGAAAATACTTTCAAGGTGCAGTCGCAGCCCTGTAGATGTAACACCTCTTTCCTCTGGTTCGCACTCCATCTGAGTCAATTCTTTCATCAGTTCAAACACTCCTGGCGTTTTTTGGCCACACTGATTTTGCTTAAGCACATCAAGCAGCAGCTCCGACTTCAGATCTGCAGTCCAGCGTGGATCATCTCTGCTCCCTGTTTTTAGTTCTGGTGAGTTATTCATGGGGGACACGACAGAATAGTCCCTGGTTTCAGAGTCGCCAGGAATATCAGATGCTTCGTTTATCAACTGTGCTGTGCAAACCCTTTTCATTAAGTTTTTTATTAAAATTTTAGTATCTGCATGGGCTGAAGGGTCTCCAGCCTCTTGAGGATTCAGATGACCATCTCTCAGTCGATCTTGTAAGATATCCTTCACATCCTCAACAAACACTGGAGACAGCTCAGGACTCGGAACCTCGTTTTCCTGGAGTCCTGGAGACGAGGCTCGTTCCGTTCTTGGTTGCTGAGCAATTATTTCTTCCTCATTGTTAATTTCTAAAGATGAGTAGCCGGTGCTTAAAGTGTCCCTGGAGTTGCTATTTATTATTCCACTTGTGCAAAGTTCTGACGGCACAGAATCAGCATGCTTCCCGAAGCCTCCCACACTTCCGAGAGGTAAGACTGAAGGCGTGCTTTCGTCAATTTCTGGTGTGAACTCGGGAATTCCTGTTCCTCCTTCTGAGATGCTTTCTTTAGAACAAAGATCCTTCCGTTGGACCATCTCATTCGGGGGAGAGGCTTCTTGCACGAGAGCTGCCTTCTCTTTGGCATCCTTAACTCCTAACTGTAAGTGATCCTTTGGGGGAGGGGGAGCTATTGGAAAACAGCCTGGGGCATCTTCATTTGGTTTCCACCCAGCTTCTGCTTTTACATTTCGAGCACAATGGTTTAAAAAAGCAAACAGATCCAGCTCTTCCTCAGGTCCATCAGTGAATGAATCTTTCTCAATACTTGGAGACCCTTCAGACACCGTGACGTCTGGAGCAATCTCATCGCTGATTCCATGGGAAGCTGCTGACTCAAATATTTCTTCAAGATTCTCAAACTGAACAGGACTTTGACTGACTACTGTTGGCAGATTCTTTGGTTCATCTTCAAAGGCCACTGTCGCTTTTTTAATGCTTCCTTTCTGATGTTCGCTCTCTGTGATCTGCGGGTGTGGAAACTGACTGCTGACTAAATCAAGGCTCTCCCTTGTGCTTTCCCTGGGCAAAGGTTGGAGATATTTATCATCTTCTACAGGATCTTCTAAAAGCACTTCTCCTTTATCCACGCCCATTTTACAAATCGAGGCTTCCTCTTCCATCAGGGTACCGGTCTTGTCATCTCTCTCTCTAATCGGATCGCCTCCACTTCCGTGATGACCTCTGTCAGTTACAGAGACTATGGGTGACAAACGGCCTTCCTCCGCAGGGTTTCCTAGGAAACCGGGCTCAGGACTAATGATTTCATCAGAAGATGGGTCAGTCGCTAGTGGCACCTTCTCAAAATCTGGACCGCTGCCTTTCAAAGGCTCCGCAGAGCCTGGCACTCGGGTCAACCTAGCCCCCGCGTTCTTCCGATCACCATCCAGCCCCGAAGCTATACTTCGGACACCGATGGGGCCAGAGTTGTTTTCCGACTCAGCAGCCTTCACAACAGGCAGCAGTGTATCCTTAAGGACCACCTCATGATTCCACAGATTTTCTTTGCTTTTCTGAACAGCCTCCGTCGTATATTCTGGGAGGCTGCTTCTTTCCATAACCGAGCTACTCTGACGACTCGATTCAAGCCATAAAACGTTTACACTTGGCTGTTTCTCTAAAGAACTCTGATCGTGCTTTTTATGCAGGAGAATCACTTCACTGCGACGTTGACTTCCGTGACCGTCTTCCTCCTCGAGTGCCGCGGTGGCACGTGCCTGGACATCCGTGTGGTCAGCCTGGTCCTGGCACGCGGGCTGTCCATCCTCACCTCCCGCTCCTTCGTCTTCAGTGTCACCACCGTCATCGTCATAATCGTCACTGTTTTCCAGATCATTACTGTCACACAGAGGGTCCCCATAACTTTCTTCACTCTGCACAGATTCTAAATGATCGGTATCAGATCTAAATTCTTGTCCAGTTACACTCTCCTCTTCTCTCCAGCAGCCAGCGTCCTCAGGTTTTAGTGCCGCTCGGAAGCTCCCTTCTCTTCCTACAACGTTGTGGTCAGTCCACGAGTCCGACTCCGCACCCTGCAGGCTATGTGTGCTGTCCCTTTCTGAGACGGTTTCCATCGCTGGTCCGTTCATCTCGGACAAGCCAACTGAATGGAAGTGTCTTCTTTCACCAGAATCTGGTTCCGCTTTCTCGGCACCGATGAGAAAATCCTGCAGGGATCCTACTGCCCCCTGGACCCCCATGGAATGTTCACTCCCTTTAGCGACATCGTAAAAAACCTCTCCAGGAGGGGCCGGCCCATCGTCTTCCTCTCCCAGGATGTCGCAGTCCTCAGGCTGCAGACCATCCCTGTCATCGCCCTCAAGAAGCAGAGAATCATGGTCATCGTCCTCAGACAAAGGAGTGTCATAGAAGTCATCCTCGCTGTCACTGTCTGTCTCTGTGTCGCTCTGCCGACCGACCAGCAGGGACGTTTCGTAGTCGCCAGCACTGGTGCTGGCCAATTCTCCCAACACCGATGGACCAGTGCGAGCCAGGCTGACGTGATCACCGCCGCCCCCCGGGGTCATGGCACAGGGGTCCTCCTCCACCGCGGACTCAGGCCACTTGTCCTGGGAAGCAGCGAGAACTTTTTCACCTTCACCATAAGTATCCGAACCATACTGATCATCCTGATGCTGCCCCTGAGGATGACTGGAAGCAAGATTTAGAGATTTCTGCACAGCGTGTTCCCCCTGTAAACTGATGTTAATCGCTGCAATGCCCAGAAACTCGTCTTGAAACTTGTCTCCCATTCCTGGATCCAGTAACGTGGTTTGGTCCTTGAACGGCAGTGAAGAGGCTTCACGCTTATTTCCACTGCTCCCTGTGGCGTGTACATCGCGTAAACTTCTCTGCTCGGTCCTCAGTTTATCGTGACTTAACAGGGCGCTTAGGCGGGGGGAGTAGTCAAAGATGGCTGGACCCCTGCTAATGTTATCTTCAGTCTCCATTTCATTCAAATCACAGATCCTACTAGTTTTTGCCTCCACCATAGGGCTTGTTATCAAATCACCTGCAAAGTTTTGAACATATTTAGAATGACCACATTCACCTGCATGTTCCTGTGTTTCCATGGGACTTTGCTTTTCACCATTTTTAAGTATGTTTTCAGAGCCTGGTCTCAGCACACTAACTCCAGCCAGTCGGGGCTGTGTGAGGTCTGATCCCAATCTGGGAACACACACACTGGAGGAGTTCTGAACTTTAGGATCGGCTGCTATCATACCTGCCGGATTTTCTGACTGGCCAAATTCACTCCTGATAGCGTTGCTTCCCATTTCATGAAATTCTTCATCTATGACATGTTTTCTGTTTTCAGGGATTTCTTGATGCTGGGGTTCTCTGCGAGGACATTTCTCCAGACTACTTGGTGAAGCTGCACCTTCATCCATTTCTTGACCTGAAGCATTATTCAGAAACACACCAGGGTGTCTTAAGACATCAGGACGTTCTTTTCCGGGCATGTCCTCATCAAATTCTGCAGCACAGCCTTCCAGGAGCATCCCGACTGCTTCGTCCAGGTCTCCATCGTACAGCAAGAGCCTCTGCCCGGTGTTGGCGTCCATGTAACTGTTGATCATCAAATAAGACAGGAATAATTTTTTAGTCTGTTCTGAGCTCTGAGTCTCCACTGGCTCCTCTCCCTCAAAGACATCCTCCTCCTGCCTGTAGTCCTGGACCATGGATGGCTGGAATTTACAAAAAGAGAGCCACCGTCTGGCATTTCTGCAAGCTTCCACGTCTCCCAAGTCTGGCATCTGATCAGGCAGTATTATACTTTTCAAAATCGCTGCTGTGCCGTGATCTATAATTCCCAGTTCCATAGCAACATCCAAATCGAGGACTTGAGAAGTTTCGGGAATATACAGAGCAGCTATCTTCTGCCTGCCGTCCAGGATCTTGTACGCCAGTTCGTTCGTAATCAGCTCCTGCTGCAAGGAAGATGACGTGGGGAAGATTTCTCCAGAGTGAGGCCAGATGAGGCCCACGTAGCCTCGCTGAGCCTCCAGGACCAGGAGAGCACTGCTGGGCGTTATTAAATCGCACTGGACCGCCTCGTCCACCGTCAAACGCTTGGCGGGGCTGGAGCGGATGATCCCGCCGGTTTCGACCTGGTAGGTGAGGATGCTGTTGGCCATGTCCCTGTCCATCAGCCCCTCCGCCACCGCCTCTTCCACTGTCAGCCGCTGGCCAGACGTGCCGCCGATCAGACCCCCCGAAAGCAGCTGTGCGCCCAGTAACCTAAACACGGTCTCGCGGTCGATGAGGCCTTCGTGAGCCGCCCTTAAAACGCTCACGCTTCTTCCACCTTTTAACGTGACCCTGCCTCCTTCTTGCGGCCTCACGGGCAGCAGCCGCACCCCGGTGTTTTCCTGCAAAATACTCCTTTGCATCATGGCTCCCAGAGACAGCTTCTCAGCGGTCGAGGGGTCGATGAGATCTTGGCTCGTGTTCTGCCTCTCCAGGACTTTGGAAAACAACGCCGAGGAAACCAAGCGCTGCTGGAAAGCCTTCTGCAGGGTTAGCTGTTCTCCCGTGGCTGGGCTGACCAGGCAGCCCGTGGACAGGAGCATGTCGAGAATTCTGACAGCCGTGGGCTCTGATATCACGCCTTCAGCCAGAGCCTCGAGCACCGGCAGCGTGGAGGACGACGGCACAGCGGAAATGATCTCCTTGGTCTCATTCAGCTCCTGGAGGCGGCTCAGAATTTGCTCATCAATAAGGCCGTGACTTTCAGCATCTTCGAGGCCAAAGCACTTCCTTGATTCTGGTGAGATGAGACCGGAAATCATCAGCTGCGTCTCCAGCAACCGGATTCCTGTGTCGTAATCGAGGAGGCCTCTTAAAACTGCCTGGAAGACGGAGAGGACCTCTCCTGTGGTCTGGTCAATGGTGCCCGCGATCACTTTCTCCAGCTACAAGGAAAACACGAAACTCTCAGTCGGTGACACGAGGGTGGACAGGGCATCGTGAAACTTCATTTTTTTTTTTTTTAATAAATAACACACATCAACAGAAAATCCTCTACTTACCGGGGCGCAGGCAGTGCTGTGAGTGTTAGGCAGCTCAAATGCACAAGTGATCTATGTCAGTGATCTATTCAACAGCACAGGATGTGATAAAAGCTTTGAAAACGACATGCATCTGTGAATTGAAAACTTAACATCGTGTACATTAACAAGGTTAGTGAGCACACAACGGAGGAGATGGTGAGGGTGAGGAAACAGGACGCACACCTAGAAGGCAAACCATGCTTTCTGCAACTGGATGAGATTAGTCTACCGACGTGAAAGAGAGTTTTATACCCCATGCTATCGATGTTTACAGCATACCGACTTTTGCACAGATAACTCAAAACTAACGAACCCGAAAAATTGGTACATACCCCCAAAATGCGACCCATAGTGCGTAAAATATTCCAGGGAGTAGGGAATTGAATATAAAGATAACTTTTTGAATATGGACTATTGCATTGAATATTGTGACTATGCAATGTCAAGTTTTAAAAGTTTAAGGATAGGCAAATTTTCAGTGATTTCTATTACAGTTTAAGAAAATGCTGGAGCATCCTTCACTGTCCAGTATGGTCCAGAATGACAAATAAATCTCCTGGTTATCTCTGAAAATCAGACACACCCCCGACCCTCCAACGTCACCTCTCGAGCGGACTCTCAGACTATTTCATACATCATATTTATACAGTAAAATACCTACAACAGCAGTAGAAGGATGGCTTTTAGAGAGAAGTTAGAAAAATGAATGCTTCTTTCTTTTTACCATGCAAGGCAGAGATTAAGATATCACAGAAACTGATGAGAGCAAGTGTAAGATTTTGCATTTTACCAACAACACTGAAATCTCCAGATACTTCCTCCCCTCCCCCACCTGCGTTTTTCCCACGAACCCCATTCAAGGTCATTTCTTGGTCACTGACATGTTATTTCTACAATCATGCGATTAAACTAAGAATCTTGAAACAGCGTCACGTTCTAAACAAGTAACATTACCTTCTCCTCTCCCTTTATGTCTTGTAAGGTTTGTGATTGCTGTAGTTGTTTGAGAGATTCATTAAATACATTAGAACTTTCTTGGAGCGTTTTCACTTGTTTTTCCAGTTCATTTCTTTCTTCATCTGTCATTCTAAAATAATCAGAAAGTATGAAAACAGGAATGCAAGTCTGCAAGTGATAAAAGAAGACATACTAGGCTCAATGATTTTGGTAAAGAATGCTTTTCTAAATAAGCACATGGTCATAAAATAAAATCTCGTGTAACCTCACACACAGATGGCTCGGGACACAGAGTGCACACGAAATTGCCGTGTATGAAAACTAAGCCTGGCCCTGACGGCCCTAAAAACATCCTGCCTGAAAAAGGGACTGAAGGAAAGAGTGTCAAGTAGTGTCCCAGCGCCTCTCTGGCATATCCAAAGTTCTAAAACAATAATGGACGTTGTCTGACAGGGGGAAGGAACCACTGTCAGCCCCAACGTGGAAACGGGACGGTAAGGCACCACGACTCAAGACAGATCTTGTTAAAGCAGCAGGAGGAACAGAAAGGAAATGTGTGAGGAAATTAACCCGACTTGGTAAGATGCGCTGCAGAATCATTCCAGGGTAAGTCTAGAGATGACAGCCAAAAAAGGATTTCAGAAAAGGGCAGATCCCTTGCCTGCCTGAGGCAGTAGCTGAAATACATGAAATGCCTTGTTGCACAAAGTAGGACCAAACCAGGAGACATCAAGTTGCCAAAGGTCTCAGCTAAGGACGCGTAGAACATGTCTACATATATTTTCCAAAAGCTAAGTCCTGGAGGAACTTGGCTTGGTGTGTTTACAACTCACTAACCACGGATCCTTAACTCTCTGAGTTAAGCAATCTCTTACCAGCGATCTGTTTTCTTATCAGCACTAGATGTGGATAAGAAGTACATTTTCAGGCTTTTGGTAAAGACGAAGGGCGACTAAAAATGACATTAATTAAATTGCTAAATTTATCACCTTAGGTTATTACATTTCGAAGTAAATGTGTGACCAAGTTCCATTTTCAAACTGCCAGTTGAAATTTACCACCTTCTGCCTTGCTGAGCGTTTATAAGACCACTTCCTTCCTTCGACTAGAAGAGCTAAGGAAAACCAACGTACTTGTCTCCGTGTTTAGCCAGAAATAGCTGCATGGTTTGAAGGGTTTCAGATAATTGTTCCTTCTTGATCGAGATTTCCTCACTGGAAATCTGCAAGGAAAAGAGAACACACTCAAACTCTTCCTTCGTAAAGACTTGAACAGAAATCTTCAAAAATTAATCCAGGGGGAGGAACTATCTCAGTGGTAGAGCGCGTGCTTAGCAGGCAGGTCCTGGGTTCAATCCCCAGTTCCTCCATTAAATTAAATTAAATTAAATTAAATTAAATTAAATTAAATTAAATTAAATTAAATTAAAATTAAAGAAACAAACAAATCTAATTCCAGGTTTGCATCAAGACCCACATAATGGGTCTATTTTCAAGCCAGTAACGCATCCGTTACTAGTCTGCAGGGCTGGATAAGGAGGAGGCTTTATGCAGAATGGATGACTGAGGAAGCTCCTCCCTCTGACCCTAATGCCATCATTTCCACTAGGAAATAATACATTATATCTTGCATCTGTCCCAGCCCAGCCACCAGTAAAGATTGTCACAGTCTTCCTAAAGACACGTGAATAAAAAAAAGGGCATCTTCCTCCCCTCCCCTGCCAAGCTCCTGGATGCAATGCTCCTTTTGAAAAAATTACAGTAGACATTATGTATTCATGTCTAGATCTGCAGATCAAGACTAAAATAATTTCTATTACCAAGACGTTCATTTGCCAAAGTCGCCTGTGACAGTCAGAGAAGTAAAAAATTGACTTGTTTGAGGGAAAGCAAACTGTTGTAATAGTCTCCCTTAAATCCTTTCTCAAGACCTAATATCGAAAGTCACTGCCATTCTCTGAAGTGAGCAGAAAGTACGATGGGACAGTGAAAAGGTCCATTCCCCCGGAAGTCTATTTCTCATGGTTACAGATAGTCATGAGGCCATACTGACTTTTTTAAGGCCACATTTATTATTCACATCAAATTACCTGAAATTCCCTTTAACAGAGGAACCATGAAGTGTTATTCAAGATTCGTCATTTATTCCATGATCTGCATGCGAAAGGTACCTGTCTACTTTCATGTCTGCTAAGTCTGAAACTAAAACTGATCTGTGAACTTGTGGAGAATTTAAAACTACAGAATGAGAAATCACGAAGGCTTTATAAACTACGTTCCCCAAAAGAAACTTGTTCTCCCCAGAAATCCTGGTGAAGATTTATGTCCCTGATTTAGCTCTTTTCCTATCTGGCAGAGGGGAAACCAAAAAAAAAAAAAGGTATTTTAAACTAAATATTTGCATAAAATTACTTTGAGGGTTTTGGGTTTAAAAGACCACCAGTAACTGCTTGCAAACTTATTTCTTCCACACTATATAAAAGACAGTGCGCTGGACCTGTGAGCTAAGCTGGCTTTATTTCAACTGAGTCAGAATTCGAGTAAATCCTCGGGTCTATAAGCCTCTCCAAGGGGGAGACCCAGGTAAGGCACAGCCGCCTCACAGGCAAAATGAGACAAGACACGAAGTCTTCTGCTGTTTACTGATGTCCACAGCACCCGCTTCCACTGATGACCAGTGAGGGACCCTGCAGAACCAGGAGGGGAAGATAACGATCTTATCTGTCATGGCCACGGGTCAGGCGGGAGCAGAAGGGCAAGGCAGGAAAAATACAAACGCCATTGCACTTGGCGGAAATTGATTTTTTAAAATATAGCGGCAGTTCCAGTGTTAGCACTGGTGGCATCAGGACTGCTTAACTTAACCCAGTGCCCTAAGAGCTTCAAGGGGGACGGTCCAAGGGACATTTAGGTCACGGAAAGAACCTAGAATTTCCGGGCGGGGACGGGGGGATGATTGGAGAACACTTCTTATGGAACAGAAAAGATCAGAAGGGCATTGGATCCTCAGAAATGTTAATATCTTGGTTTGTATTTTGTGGTTCTTGAAACATTCTGTTTATATCTCTAAGAATGAAACTGTGTTATCTTTGTGATACGGAGTGCGTGGATGTCCTCTGGGAACAGAACAGGACTCCGATCTTTGGCAACTCTCATCAAGATAATCCAGAAGGAGATCTAACTGTTAGGAAAAGCAGCCCTGCACACTGGTTTACTAACAGCAAGGCTAATATTTACATAGTTCAGGTTTGGAATCAGAGGCACCGTCTTCTGCCGCATACTGTGACTCCTTGGGCAAGTTCCCTAACCTCTCCGATCCTCATTATAATTGCCTATAAAAATTTAGGGACAACTAAAGAATTAAAGGGGTTTTTAGGTGGACTGCAGCAACTCAGTAAATTCTCCCCCCCTTCCCCAACTGTGATTATTAAACCAGGACTTCGGGGAATACCTTTTGCTTAAAGAGGGAAGCCTTTCCAGCCTTCTCCCCATCTCTCAATGTCTTGCTGATATTTGATACCCACTTCTGTAATTCTTTGGCTTTTTCAACATGCTCTTTCTTTTCTTCTTCCAGTGACTTCTGTCAGGTGTAAGTGATAAAAAAAAAAAAAAAAGATATATCCCAATAAATGACTAAGCTATTGAAGTGACCTCTCCGTAGAAATCAAGAATGTAAAAATAGTTTTGCATCACACACAGGTTACCGAGATGCTTTATTCATTCACTTAACCATGTGTATCACGTCACACACCAGATGTACTTCCAAAATGTTTATGTAGCAAAGGAAACTGTGACAGACAGTCTTGAATGATCAGTAGAACCTGCCAGCTGGTCTACCAACATGACACGTTTAAAAACTCAACTTTATTCATGAAGCACTGGGCGATCTCTGAATTGCTGCCTTTGCATTAGCATCACAAGCACAATTGTCTGGACAGAAAAGTATCAGACAATGGAAATCTGAAACAGTGGAGAAAGTCTGCACACGTAGGAAAATTACACAGAACGAAGAAAAATCATCTGCCTTCCTCCAACACATAACCCAGTCATGATGCTGCTTCCAATGACAAAGTCGTGACTAGAAATGGGAGACGGTGGTGAACAGGTAATAGGCAAAGAAGGTTATATACACACACACAGAAAAATCCCAAACTTTCATTTTTCAAGGCGATCTAAAACAATATAGCCTCACGGATGCTGGAACAAATGGGCACTTTTCCCTCGGATTCCACGACGCTTTCTGAAGTGCTCTGTTAGTGAGTGCAATGAATCGTTCAATAAATGGGAAGGAACCCTGACACCAGGCTGGATCTGGTCAGGAATGGAGGGCTCGGAAGGGGGGATGCTGGAAACCTGCTGGAGTTCCTCAAGCTTATCCCATACTCTAGGTAAAATATTTCTGAGTGTAGGTAAGAGTCAAAATACAAATCTCAAAGGTAAATGGAATTGGGGCAGTAAGTCTTTGGATATTTTCAGTTTAAAAAGTATTCTCTCCCCTCAGCAGTTAGCTCTTTCCAGCCCTCAAGAAAGCAACTGGTGCTTTGAGTATGTGATACAATTTCTGGACTGTGTGTTTCATCGTGGGAATTGGACCTGTTCCAGGTAATCTACACACGTCCTATCACGAAGCATAGTAGAGGCTGGAGATTCCTGTCATCAGGGGTTCAGACACTTCTAAGAGTTTCAGTCCCGTGTGGAAATCGAAATCGGCTTTTTCTAACGCTTCTTTGTATGTCAACTTTCTTTTTGTCTGCGGACACAGGATGTTTCTGATGTAGGACTTCTGGTCTTTGAGTTTTGTTGCAATGGAGACATCTATCATACCCACTTGGAGAGCCTCCTCTATGGACAACCGGGTCTGAGCCTGGGGCTCCATCAGCCCCCCTGTCAAGTACTGAAATTCCAAACACCGGACTCCCATGTCCTTACTTATGATGTTTGCATTCACAGCTTCCAACACTGACATCACTTTGTTAGTGACAGGATGACTGATCCCCGCCACCACCAACTCACACTGTCGCAGCTGCTGGGCAAAACCCTCGTCCAGCAGGCCTCTGTGCAGAGCCTCGGCCACGCGGTATCTCTTGCCGGTCAGGGGATCAAGGATGCCCCCGGTGCTGACCTGGGCTTCGAGGCATCGCAGGGCGGTGATCCGATCCACCAGATTCCTGCGGGAGGCCTTCAGGACTGAGATCCTCTCCCCACTGGATGTCAGCCAATACCCCGCAACGGGACTGTGCACATCCTTCTTGGGAACGAGCCGGCTGAGCAGGAAGTCCGCAAGCTCTGTGAGCGTGATAAGGCCCTCCTGGTACTTTCTGACCGAGGCTTTGTCGACAGTTCCCTGCTCTACCGCCTCATCAATGTTGAGCTGCAACCCGGTCTTAGCATCCCTCAACACGCGAGAAGGATGCCCGTAGGATTCAAAAAAGGTGGCCTCCTTCCACTGATACTGCAGCCCTGACAGCTCAAGATAGGTACTTTTGTCGATCAGGTTTCTCTGGAAAGCCTCGTACGTGGTCAGTTCTGCTCCCGTCTTGGTGTCTACGACCGAGATCCTGTGCGTTTTCGCCACATTGAGGTTGGAAATGTTCCTCTCCCCAAACGGAAGCAGCAAGCACTGGCAGTCGACGTCGAACACACACATGCGCAGTAATTCCGCGTAATACAGCGCTTGCTTGTTATTGGGATTAGGAAAGACCCTTGTGTTGCTGGACGGCTCGTGTAAAAACTGCAGGATGGCGTTATTCAACAAGCCCTGCTGCAGAGCGACTTCTGGAGGAACGCGAATGCCTCGCGCGGGGTCGATGACGCCCCCGCTGGCGATCTGCGCTTCCAACATATGTTTGCCCCTTTGCCTGTCAAGCATCCTATTTTCCATAGCTTGAAACACTGACAGCATCTTGGAGGAACACGGATACCCCAGGGCTGCCTTCTCTGCCTCAAGGAGCCGAATTCTGAATTCGGGGTCAATCACTCCCTGAAGAATTGCATCTTCAACCGAATAGGTCTGACCTGAAAGGGGATCGATTATGAAACCCGTGGCAGCCTGAGCTTCCAAAAAGGCCAACGCCATCATCTTGTCTATTACGATTTTCTTGGCTGCTGAAGAAAATGACATCTTTTCTTTTGTGGCTTCGAGGTAAAGCCCTGCAATGGCGGTGGCTTTGGTTAAAAACTTGCTGAGAGTCTTCTGAACCTCTTCGACCGTCTTAAGACCGCGTCGCAGCTGCTCGACTGTCTTCATGTCCAGAAGCTTAGCTTCGACCAACTGCCTGGCAGTCACAGGGTGCCGGAGCCCCTGGAATTGAAACTCATCGTCCCTGACTGAACACGCGAGATCTCCATCTACGTGCTGGAAGGTCTCTGGTTCTGAGCCCTTCTGAAGCTCTCCTCTCTTGAATCCACCCCCTTCAAGCATCCATCCCTCAGCACTGGAGCCGGGGTTCTTCCCTTGCTTTAAGGCTGTGACTTCTGTGTGCAAATCATACTGCTTGCTCTTAGCTATCTGTAACAGGAATTGATAAGGCGTTAAGAGTCATCTGAAGAACGCTATGTCACTTCACCCATTCTTAATCCAAATACGATTCCCAGAGCATCAAAGATGAGACAAGAGGAGAAAATGTTCAAGCCAAAGAGGGTTCAGGAGCAAGTAAATACTTTGGAGAGTCTGAACTTTAAACTTTAGATGACAATGAAGGTATGAAAGTGGTTTGTCTTAAGAAGAGATGAAATTTTGCTGACAGACAGAACTTGTTAGAAATTAAACTTAATGTCTTGGTTTTTCTAGCTTTTTTGTGGTCAAATTTTTCAGAATCTTGTCCCGTAGATACACAACAGTATAGTCCTCCCATCTGGGTTTTTAATCTCAAAGATTTAAGAGTGAAAGAATATAGTTTGGAGTAAAGATTCAAGTAAGTCACTAGAAAATGATAGTATTATTTTTTGTCAGAACTATGAAGAGCCGATCACATGCAACACTGTTAGGAAAAAGAAAAAAACTTGAATCTAGCAGAGAAAGGAGACAAGAGCAGAAACCTGATGGAGGGGAGCAGGCAAGGTCTCAGAATCCAGAGTATACCTCCAAGGGCGCCAAAAGCGCCACCAGGTCCACTTCACACTTGTCATCTTGATACCTGGCAGGTGGTCTGGAACCGTACAGAGCCTGATCTCTTAGCATCTCTATTTCTGACAGTCTTGTAAGAGGGTTCGTCTCATCAAAAGTTATCTGCAATTCGGTGCTTGTTTGAGAAAAGTACTCAGAGTAACACTGCTGGCTTTTCTCTTTCTCAGCTGGAACCCTCGGCAGCCTGACCTGGACCTCCTGCATCTGTTCAGCAACCCGACGCTGCCATCCCTCCTCGGACGGCTGCGGTTCCGGAGCCCAGCTCTGCAGAAGGGCCCTGGCCCCGGGGGGCCCGGCGGGCAGCGCTCCCGAACCCCGGGAGGAGAGGTCCCCAGGGGGCTGGCACCCCTTCGCGGCCGTCTCGGGATCTGGCTTGAGGGCGCCGTCTTCCGCTGGGCTCTGTTTTTGGATCTCACACTGGAGCAGCACCAGCTGATGCTCGTGCTCCTTCATCTGCTGGTCCATCTTGCGCTTCAGGTTCTCCACCTCCCGCTTCTGGGCGACCAGCTCGCCTTCGAGCTCGCGGCACTTGCGGTCGTGCGGCGCCTGCGCGCGGTACCGCCTGAGCTGCCGCTCAAGCTCGCGGAGGCTCGTTTCGCAGAGCCTGGCGTTCTCCTGCGCCCGGCAGTTTTCCCGCTGAAGGGACACAAAGTCGAGCTTGATGCCCGAGATGTCGTTCTCGGTGATGACTTCGGACTGCATCAGCTTCTCCATTTTCTTCCGAAACTCCTCCGCCGAGCGTTTGAATTTCTCGGATTCCTCCTGAAACAGAACCATCTTCCTGTGGGTCACCTGCTCCTCTATGGTCTTCAGGTGCAGCTCGTCTTGGACCTTCCTCAACCTGTCGTTCAGCTCCTGCACCTGCGCCTGCTGCTGCTGCACCTTCTGCTCCCCGAGGCGCTTCTCCTCCTGGGAGGCACTCAGCTCTGCGTTCAGGTTCCTCACCTCCTTCTCCGTCTTCTGGATAATGATGTTCTGCTGGTCACACTTCTGCTTAAATTCGCTCACTAAATTCTGGCTTTTGGCCAGGTCTTCTTCCAGGCACTTGATTCTCCTCTGGAAATCTTGTTCCGTTCTCGTCTGTTTGTGCAGATGCTCGTTTGTGTGGCGCAGCTGGTCTTTAAAACCGTCCGCCTGAATTTTCAGGGCTTCGCATCTTTGCTGGATGGCCTGTTTCTCTGAAACCACGTTGGCCGATTCGGCCTGAATCCGCTGCATCATTAATCTGGTTTCGTTGTTCTGCCTGGTGAGCTCGTCCACCTTCTGTTTCAGCACGTCTGCGCACTCGTTACTCTTCGCCAGCTCCTCCTGAAGCTTCCGGATTTTCTCGTGATTTTCTTTTTCGGCCTTAATATTTTGAAGCAACTGCGCGTGGCTTTTCTCAAACTGTGCTCTCAGGTGATCTGATTTTCTCCGGCAGGATCCCTCGTCACCCTGAAGAGGAGAGACCTGGGAATTTAATTGCTGGATGCTGCTCTCGGTGACAGCCTGGGTCCGAGTGATCCTGTCCGCCTCTCTCTGCAACTTCCCTTTCTCCTGCTGAAGAGATGCCAACTCTTGCTCATAGTTGTGCTTGAGCCTCCGGAGGTCATCGGCCTCCTGCATGGCCTCCTCGGCCCTCCCCGTGGTCCGGCTCAGCTGCCGGCCCAGCTCTCGGAGCTGCCGCGAGTACCCCTCCTCCGCCTGGTCCTTGGTTTCCAGCTCCCGCTGCAGGCGTCTCAGGGTTTGATTTGTTTCCTCCAGTTTCTCTTGGAGCAGGCGGGCCTTTTCCTCCGAGGACGCTTTCTCCAGCTGCAGGGAGCCGAGTTCATACTGCAGCTCCCGCACGTCCTTCTCGGCCTTCCTGTTGGCGGCCGTCAGCTCCTCCACCTGCTGCTGCAGGTCCCCCGCCTGCGCGGGCGCACAAGCCAGCGAGGAGGCGCTGTCTGCGCACGAATACTGCATCTCGGCTATTCGCCTCCGGGCTTCCGATTCGATCTTCTGCTTTTCTTTCAGCTGTTCCTCCGCCACCTGCGTCTGAAACGTGAGGTCCCGCTCCATCTGCTGGATCAGCTTCAGGAGCTCCTCCTCCTTGTCTCTCTTCCTCCTCAGCTCCTCCGTCAGCTTCTTTTGCTGATGCTCCAGGTCGTGGAGGCTGGAGTCTTTTCTCTTCAGGTGATCTTCCAGGGTCCTCCTGGTGAGGCTGTGCTCCTCCAGCTGGCTCCGGAAGCGCTGCAGGTTCTCCTCCACGGAAGCCCGCCGGGCCTCGGCCTCGGCCGTGAGCCGCCGCACGCGCTCCAGCTCGCGCCGCGCCGCCTCCCTCTCCTCCACGCTGGCCTCCAGCTCGCGCCGGTACCGCTGGGCCTCACTCTCCGCGCGCATCTTCTGCAGAGTGATGTCCGCCGCGTTCCGCTTCTGCTTCCTCAGCTCGTGCTCCGCCGCCTCCCGGACCCTGGGCAGCTCCTCCTCCACGCGGGACTTCTGCTTCTCCAGGTCGGCCACCATGCTCTCCAGCTCGCGGATCTTGCCCGTGAGCCTGCAGTTCTCCTGCACCGTCGCCTTCTGGCGCTCGAGCAGATCTGAGTACGCCCCGTGCTCGGAAGTCTCCTGACCCCTTTTCATCTACAAGAGACGTTCAGAAGCGTCAAAGCCCTTGGGTTCCAATCCAGCATCTTCAGACACCAACGCAAGGCTCCTAAAAGCACTGCTAAAAACCAGCGAAACCCAAGGCAGAGCAGGCACCACCACCATCACCATCACCACCACCACCGTCTTCAGAGAAGCAGCTTCAGAAAGCCAGCTATGGGAGAAGACCAAAAAAAAAAAAAAAAAAAAAACCAAAAAAACCTTCCTGGCAGGTTTTTCTAAACCGAGGAGTCTTTTTTTCTTCTTCTTCTTTTTCTGTCTCTTAAGAAGAATTTTTTTTTTTAAATTAGCTAGCTCAGGACTTCACAGCAAGAAATCAAGAAATAACCTTATAGCATGAGGAAACTGAGGTCCAAGGAGTTAGATAATTTTGACAAAGGAGGAACCAAAACTCTCACAACCGTATATACATGCTGCATCTTCTTTATCCATTCATCTAGTGATGTGCACTTAGGATGCTTCCGTATCTTGACAATTACAAATAATGATGCTGTTAAGAGCAAGGTGTATATATCTTTTGGAATTAATTCTTACTTTGTAGTTGGCTTTATTCCTTTGTAACTATGCAAGTTTAAAAAGCTAAAGCTCTAAATGTTCTTAGAAAGAATAAACTACATATATGTAAAATTTTTAAAATATGTACAGTATGTTGTGTATATGTATTTACATGCAACATATTGTATACGTGCAGTCAAACTGTAACAATTCTACCTAATAAAACTGAAAAAACAGAAACCAAAAACCTCTCACAACAGTGCTCTTTCTGCCCTCACACACAGCTTAGTCCTACAAGCTAAGAACATGCAATGTATAGGAACTGAATGACATTAAGAGAATTTAGTTTTCAGTGTCTACCCCAATGGAAATTTAAAATGATGTTTTCATCCTTCAGTCTTAGGATTGAAGAAACAAAATACAGAACTTTAGAACAGAGAGCCGAATCAGGAAATAATACTTAACATGAGGAAGGAGGAAAATTATATAAAAATTGGTAGTTTCAGCACATTCCTTACTATTTGCCTACGACAACTATACTCATCAGAATTGCTAATGCAAAGGCAGCTTTAGTCGCTGGTGGCTTTAGAAAAGATGTGCTTCATATACTCACAGATTTCATTGTTGCTGTTAATGACATGCCTCCTATGAATCCACCTTGACAAGTACCTTTAGATACTCCATAAACATAAAGATATTTGTTAAATACAGATGCTCAGCAATTTAGTGCCAATTAAGAAAATGTGGTCACTCTATTGATTACAGAATCAGTCTCAGCTGGGAGGGATCCACTGCGGGGACTACAGAACAATGTACTCAGGGCTACTTTATAATCACTGGTAGTAGTAATTCCTCTTTATTAATACTTAAGGTTATTAGTGTCATATCATCAACTCGCAATCATCAGAATTAGAATAATTTAAATCAAAATAGAGAAGTTATTCTAAACAGATTTTTTTTTCATTGCAAAGCCTTGGCAAATCTCAAGAATATAATTTGTATGATACCCCATTGCATCTTATTTTGCTTCCTCTAATTTCTTGACCCCCAAGAATCTGGGTAACAATTTCAGCTGTTTCCTTTGCTAATATGACTTTGAATGGGAATTTCATATAAAAAGAAATCTCATCACAGTCTGCAATATTCAGTGCTCTGTTTTCTGTTTTCTTATCAGGGTCACTCTGAGTGACACTGAAGCATTTTGTCTGCTTGGACATTAAGTATTCAGTATATTTTGAGTGGATGATTTCTAAAAAGGTTTTCCTCAATTCCTCATCAAATTTCTTTTAAAACTTAGCTGCTGCTAAGACGTTTGAGCCTCTTCATTTTTCTTCTTAGTCATGATCTGAGGTTTAAAAGAATGAAAATTCTCTCAGAAAAAAAATGTTGAAATCTCAGTGTCTGAGTTATTTTATGGACTGCTCATAATCTCACGTTGCCTGGATAACTGAAATTTTTTAGCAAATACTACAAAAGTTACTCGAAATAATTTAGTCCTGTTGCTGATTTGCTTTATTGTAGATCTCAAACTTATTCATATAAAAGTAGCTTCAAGTTTTATCTAAATGTTCTCCAAGGAGACACGTTCGCCTTTAAACTCAGCAATTAACATTTAATAAATTTTGCTGTCCACACAGACTAGAAAAATCTCTTTATCCACCTAATATCCATTACAGATACCCTATTAACATGTTTGTAACTAATTGAGTATTGTCTTTGAAATTAACTTGACTAACTTGACTCCCTCATGTTTATTATGGAAAATTCTACTCTCAGGCCAAGATTTCTCACATGAGTCTCCATGGACCCATTTCAAAAACACTACTGTTTGGAGTCTGAAAACTGAGCTATGACTCTTTTATAAGATATTCCGTATTAAGATCCTTAAGTAGTGAATTTTTAATAAAGAATTTTTTAAATTTTAAGTGATAACAGCCTCGGTGTGGTCTTCCATAAACTATGTTCTTTTCACTTTCAAGTCAATATAATTGTTCACATTTCAAAGGATGACAAGCATAATTTGGATGTATTTTAGGCTCTGTGACGTATCTCTTTTGGGTCTATCAACTTCTAGTATTCTACCACGTCAGGTAAACTGAGAAGGTGCCCATATATGTGCAATCAGATATACATTATAAAAAAGCAGAGGTCTTAAATCATTTTATTTTATGTTTAAGTACTAAATAGACAATTTAAAAGATCTGCATACCACTTAAAATGGGAGTCATAGCTCTTAAAAACTAAAAAATGTAAAAAAGAATTATGGACTTTTCCATAGATGAGAAGTGTAGGCTAATTATTCGGACACTCAAAATATTCTGGTTCTCCCTTCTAAGCCCAAAGGAAGCTAGTTATAAAGACTTGGCAAGCAGCTATGTTAGTGTTTTAGCGGCAGAAAACTGTTAACTCTGAACAGACAAAAATAGTTTACAAAAGCAGTCACACTTTTAGAAACTGAGACGTAATATCTATCAGACATTCACTGCCATTCTGGTTCTCTCATTATATGAATGGAATTATACTAAGTACAGTTGTCTTCAGGATTCCAACCACAGTCTAATCGAAATGGCAAATGCCCCACAGTTTACTGACTGGAGCACTCAGTTTACCATTTTTGTCTGTTCTGAGGTTAGGAATAGAAAAGCATATCAAGACACGCATGGATAGCATAATAGCTTCAAAATTAGATAAAATGGACTTTTATGAAAATATATTTTCATAAAGGACTCCTTATTCTTTCTATTTCTGAATATATATATATATATTTTTTTTTTAAATGCATAATCAAAGGTACTGAAGTCCTCCAAATTAAAATGGCATTTAAACAGTCTTTTTTAACATACACCATAATACCTTTTTGGCAAAAATTAAAACAAAAACAAAACAAAAAACCTCACAGTTCTTAAAAAGTATTAACTGTTTTGTATAAACACCTGCTACTTTTAACTTCATGGCTTTTATGTTTTAAATACTTGAAGATGTAAATTTTAAATGCACAAAACAGGGAGGGAGGGTTGAGCTCGGGTGGTAGAGAGCATGCTTGGCATGCACGGGGTCCTGGGTTCAATCCACAGTACCTCCACTGAATAAATAAATAAATCTAATTACCTCCTCCCACGAAAAAATTTTTTAACATTAAGAAAAGCACATAAGAATATGAATACGAATGCATGTATGTATATGCATAACTGGGACATTGTGCTGTACGCCAGAAACTGACACGTTGTAACTGACTGTACTTCAATTAAAAAAAATTTTTTTTAAAGCACAAAACAAATGTGTTTATGTAGCATTTCTGCAGACATCATAACAGCACTAACTAGACTTCAAAAAAGTGTACTTCTCAATTGTGCAATATCTGCAAATTCTGCCAAACTACCAACATTTCATAATTTACATAGAGCCATTTAAGACATCAGCCCTATTATCTCAGAGTCCTGGAGTGAAAATATATGTTTTTCAATTTGAGAACATCTTAATAACAAACCAAATTATTCTAGGCCTCTATTCTTTTTCACTGTAATTGTATCATTAAATAATCCCTTATATGTCAGCTATCAACCACGTGAACGTTATCATGAAATTTTCTTGTTTTCCCAGCCCATTTCGTGGTGCCCGTTC
This sequence comes from Camelus bactrianus, assembly GCF_048773025.1. Taxonomy (NCBI): domain Eukaryota; kingdom Metazoa; phylum Chordata; class Mammalia; order Artiodactyla; family Camelidae; genus Camelus; species Camelus bactrianus. The sequence continues at coordinate 37,320,620 of NC_133558.1, forward strand.
AGGGAGCTGTCCTTAGTTAATGGTTACCTCCTCCTCTTCCAGCCTCTTCAACGAGTCACCAGCAAATTTAATATATTGTGTCATAAGGGTGACCAGAGCAGTATACCGGGTCCTCAGGTCCATGAACTGCACAGAAGAAAAAAAAAACAAAAAACATCACCTCCAGTTGCCCTAAACGAGTTGAATGAGCACTGAGTAATAATTAAAATGCCAGCTAGGCTTTGAGACAGGGAGGGACACAGCCTCCCAGTAGCGACAGCTGGGTAGGAATGAGATGAGTGTTGTGCAAACCGCACTAAATGACAATCTTCTCTTAAATTTAATCATGACCTACACTTACTATTCTCTGCCACGAATTAATCTTGAATGCAGATTCTCAGAGCGTTCTTTAGAACCCTTAATAAAATATATTGTTACAGGTAGTGAGCTTTTAAATGGGAAGATGAAGTTGGGAAGGAGAGAGGTCAAGGTTGCTTAATATTACGAATGCACTGAACGTCACTGAATTGCACACTTAAGGATGGTTAAAATGGTAAATTTCCTGTTACGCATTTGTTATCACAATGCAAATGTACAAATACAAAATTGCTGGAGTGTTGCTTCTCTGTTTTGTGGCCTCCCCCGTCTCCCGCCCTCCCCTCACCTCTTGAATGACGAGATCCGCTGAGCTCTGCATCCTTCGCCGTTTCACTGGAGACTTCTGTTGTGAATCCACCATGGCCCGGTAGGTCATTGTTTGTAATTCGTAGTCCTGTATAAAGGAATAGGGAAGGTCAGAGGAATTAAAGCGAAGCACTAACACTTCATCCTACCGTGATCAGACGCAGAGAAATGGAGTCTCGTTTCACTGAATACCTTGACATAAAGTTGCAAGACTACATTTTCAAGAATCAGTACAACCTGAGATGCTTCAAAGTGGTAATAAAAATCAAACATTTAGGGGAGAGGGTATATAGCTCAGCAGTAGAGTGTGTGCTTAGCATGCACAAGGTCCTGGGTTCAATCCCCGGTACCTCCACTAAAAAATTAAATTAAATTAAAAATTAATTTAAAAATACATGAAAGAAACCTAATCACCGCCCGCAGAAACAACAAAAACAAACAAACAAAATCAAACATTTAGGGTGGTCAGGAGAGTTCTGAAGTCTCTTTAGAAGCTCGTGGAAAAATCCAGGGACAATGAGCTCATTCTGGTTCGCCTCTGAAAGGACCAGGGGTCATCCGGTGCCTCACATTTCACAAAGAATTATTAGACAAGTGGCAAAGAGGTTCAAGTGAAGATTCCCTGTTTTACTCTTAACCCAGACCAAACGATTTGCAAAGGTTTTAAAAGTGCACTGGAGAAACACATCCCTGAACATTAAATTTGACACAAGGTCGAGGAGGGTATAGCTCAGTGGCAGAGCACGTGCTCAGCATGTAGGAGGTCCTGGGTTCAATCTGGAGTGCCTCCACTACATAAATACATACATACATAAACAAAACTATTACCCCCCCCCAAAAAAAAACTTTAAAAAAAGGTTACTTAAAAAAAAATTGAAAAAAAACTGACGCAAGGAACTGGCCTTCTCACCTTGACTGCAGTGGAGTATTGTTCTGCGTATTTCTGACACTCGTCCATTTTGCTCTGTTTCATTTCTATTTCTGACACCAGCATCTATAAAGGCACAGTTTAGACGAGAAATGACCAGGAATTCTATGCTATCCAACAACTTAACATCTCGGGCACTAAGAAATATCTACATTACATTAAATCATAGCCCTTTGTGCTGAAATGTCATTTGTCTTATGGATAAAGTACAAACTTCCAAGAGTAAGCCACTAAGGGACACACCCTCTGGGGCTTCCAAAGCAGAAGTTACTAAACTCCAGGAATTATCCAAAAGTAGACTTGAAACCCTCGGCTCTCACCTCTTCCTGATCAAAAGAGATCTAGGAAGAACCAGCCCCTCAAGATGGAGCAAAAATCTCAAAGCGTTTAACTCTTTGTCAAAGGTGGCCGTTTAATTTTCGACAGCTATTTTTATTTACTGAGGAGCCCATAAAACCACTGCAGCCTGGGAAGTACCAGAGAGATTTCCATGCCTATGATTAAATGATTATCAGAGATTTGAAAACTGTCCCAACAGGCTACATTCTCTTCCTTATGCTTCAAAAATGACTTCCAAGAAATCAAAGTAGGTAATGCCTGTCAGTTTTAGTGCAGGATTTTAATATTAATGGCTTATTCCCTGCCTTCCTCGAAATAGTGGCTGACTTCCCTTCTCATCAAGAGAAAGGAAGGTAAGGGTCACGAGGGACCAGACGCAGACACAACCTCAGGACGTGGAACTGTTTTTACGCACCTTCTGTTGATTCAACTGTGTGGCAAGGGTTTTACTATTTTCAGGCTGATTTTCCTGAATCTTTCTCTGAGTCGTTTCCACCTGCTGGATCCAATCATCCAACGGGTGATAGGTGTCTCTGTAGTACTTCAGCGACTTGCCAATGCCTTCTAAGTCCCGTAACCTGAGAGATGAACAGAACAACAGTCACACTTTCCAACAGGCACCATTAGGAGGGTGGACGGGGGTGAGACAAAGTCACTGTACCAGGATGCAGTGAGCTATCAGCAGGGCTGGGTGTCAAGAATTCAAGGTCAACAGACTCGCAGGCAGTCAACAATCTTGTGGTAACCGGGGAAAGGGGGTGGGAAGGGATAAATTTGGGAGTTTGAGATTTACAAATGTTCGCCACTATACATAAAAGTAGATTTTTTTAAAAAAAAGTTTCTTCTGTATAGCACAGAGAACTATGTTCAATGTCTCATAATTTGGAAGTTAAATGTCTTGCTAACATATAAAAAAAGAAATATAATTAGGCAGAGCTCTTACACAATTAACTATATATCTTTATACGGGAATTAACTCTCTGGAATTAATTACAGATGGCAGTAAAAAGCGTACTACATGCAGACTGTACCTAGAATGCACAGAGAGAGATGAAGTCTGGGCTAAAACTGAATGGAAAGGGTACTAACCGGTTGTCAATCTGAACCTGGACATTCTGCCACCTCTCAACCAGCTGATCTGCTTTTTCCTTGTGCCAGTCAAAGTCAAGGTCACGCTCTTTGTAGGTTTTGAACATCTCATCGCTGATGGTCTTGGCTCTCTGCAGCTCATCCTCCAGCGCGTGGAAAACCTCTCTCTTTTCATCAACCTCAGATCGCCATTGCTAAGATTGGTGAAAGTCAAAAATGTGTCAGCCACTCATCGGGTAAACACATTGTTCACCTGAATTTTACAGTCCATATACAGATGACTGATACAAAATCAGACAATGGAAAGAATATATTTCACATACACAAATATTACATTACGTTAAACGTTATAAAATTGCCAATGTTTGACTCTACTTTTTAAAAAGATTTTTTTTTTTTGGTTTGCTTTTCTTTCCAGGGGGAGGTAATTAGGCTTATTTATTTATTTTTAATGGAGGTACTGGGGGTTGAACCCAGGACCTCATGCGTGCTAAGCATGCACTCTACCACTGAGCTACACCCTCCCCCTTATTTGACTGTATTTTGATGTAAAAAAAAAATCAATTTTATAAAGTCTGGCTTCATGGAATGTGCAGATCAATCAGATAAAATCTATTCCGTAAGTCAGCTACCTCAATAAGTCTTTTTCATTGTTTATTTCTTAAATATCTGCTAATCTTGTTTAAAAATGAATGCATGTCTTAAAAATCACTGACATAACTTTTCATGATTATTTTGCAAGAGATTCACTCAGTGCTTTACAAACAGAAGAACAGAAACAGACAAGCAGGACTGCCAGTCTTTTTCCCTCTTAGATCCAGTCCTCTGTGTACCTCCTCAATTTCTTAAAACACCTGCCTCTTTCAGCAAGAGAACCTCTTACAAATAATTTACTTTTCAGCATCAACTCCTCTTGCTGCCAACACGAACTGACGGTAAAAACCTACTATCGAAAAGAGTCACACCTGAAATGAGAAGAACTCCCCTAAAGCTAAAAATGACGGCACATTCTGATTCACAGGAAGCCACGGTTTTTATAGGGATACGAGATGGAAAGACCAGCAGTGCACACAAGTTGAGATGTTTCATGCCTGATGTCAAAGACCCAACTCGAGTGCCAGAGAAATACTTTTTTAGAGGACAATCTGGAAAAACAGCCAGCCATAAGACTCCTACCTTTAAAGTACTTATTAGATTCTCAATATTGTTCTTGTCAGCTATAACTGCTTCCTCTTCACACAGTTTTGTTTCATAGAGTTTTACAAGGGCTTCTGCAGCCTGACTGTTTTTTAACACCAGATTCACAGTTTTCAACCTGAAAAAGAGAATGAGACGATTGTCCCTGATGCCCTAGAAGGCAGTCTCGAGGCGCCACTGGGGCACAGGATCAAGGATGTTCTTTCTCTCATTTGTTACAAGACTAACATCTCACTCACTGTCTTCTAACGGGCACTTCTAACGCCCCAGCCCCCCCACGAGTGGTCTTTAGCGAGAGATTCCAAAATAAGACAGGCTTCTTTCAAACCCTGTTTACAGACCAAACTTGGGAGGAAAATCCTGTAGGCTGAGCTCCCAAAATTATAGGCAAAATGTGGGAAGATCCTACCTTATGCCCTAATCTCTGAATCTCTTCCCTTCCAACATGAGGAAGCATCATAAAGCCACAGAACTACTTAGTACGTTTGTTATGAAGACAAAAAGTCCTATTCTTAAAAATGGGTATTTTTAGATAAAACAGCATATATACACACACACACACACACACACACACACACACACACAAAACATGGCAACTGTAGGAAGCCAATTTATACTCTGTATATTGAGACCAGGGGCGCCTACTTCTCTATGTAGGTGGAGGACATGGAGTAAACTTGGGTCATGTTCTGAACGACCACGCTGAGCTCGGACCGCAAGGTGGGGACTGAGGAAGAGGCCGCCGCCTGGCTGAAAAATTCTTCGCACTTATTTGTGATCGTGGCCAGATCGTCCTTCAGTCGCTCTAGCTCTTTCTTCAGTTTCTATAAAACAGGGAACAAACTCAGGTGCTTTGCTGTCACTCCAGACGGAGCCTCTTTCTTCAAACACTTTGAAAATCCACATTTCACGTGATGATCGTTGACTTAAAGAGGCACGTATTCTCTACTTTATCAAAGAAAGCAAGCCATGGGATTCGAGTTTGATAGTCAGTCATTTCCCTTATGGCCCCTCCCCAAAATCTAACGGGAGCTTTTGCGTTGATAAATGCACAGGTGATAAACACATAGTGACTTTGTGCAAAGCCTTCACGGCCTCCACGGGTAAGAAAGGACCTGTCCCTGGGTTTCCCGAACTGAATCACGGACTCCTCATCCTCAGTCAGCAGCACACACATCGTCAGGGCTCACACAGTGACCCCTGAGCAGAGGGGAGCGCGTGTGAAGTCACAGGCGCTGACAATACAGGGCGTCAGGACGGTGACGTGTGCTGGCTTCGTCCCAGCACGTTTCCCGGCCTCACCTCCTGCTCCGTGATTCTGAACACGCTCTCGTGCACGTCGTCCCTCTCCAGGGGGGTGCGGATCTGTCTGATGAGACGGTCCTCACAGGTCTCCAGGCGGAGTCTGATGTTTCGCACTTCCGAGATGTACAGATTATACACCGATTCCTCTTGCTCCTCTGTGCAAGTAAACGTAATATTTAAAAATCAGCTTGGTCTCCATCTTTTGGATGCTCCTGTTCATGTGTTAATACGGCACTTTGATTACTATGGGGACACAGGAAGTCCAACTAACGTTACCAGGTTATCAACAACCCACCCCACAGATGCACACCTTGAAACCAGCAGACATCACAATTTACAAAGAGTTAATAAAGTTTCCCTAACGCCACTTACAGTACCAATGTCTGATTAGTGATGGCTAAGGAAAGTAACGTACTGTTCTGTTTTATGTTCACAAAAACGTGAATCATATTAATAGCAGACTAGTTATAAAAATTAAATTAAAATCCATTAAAAGGAAAGGAAAGGATTGCGTTAATGAATAATTTTTAAATAGGGTATTACTAACATAGGGTTGTTTTTTTTTTTTTTTTTTTTTTTTTTTGGTCTGTAAGCAGTATCAGGCATTTGGAATAAAAATTTTTATTTAACAAAAGTTAACCAGACACAATCTCTTCCTTTAACCCCTGTATAAAATCCAGGTTTGATTCTGGGAAATCTCTGCACCTTGCTCTCAATTTTGCTGTGAATCTAAAACTGCTCTAAAAAGAAGTTTTTAAAAAAAATCCAAGTTTGGTACATGGGAAAAATCACTGAACCTTTTCTGAAACTAAAAGGTCACCATTCTAAAATAATGCCATCTACAGCAACATGGATGGACCTGAGATGGTCATTCTAAGTGAAGTCAGCCAGAAAGGGAAAGAAGAATGCCATATGATATCACTCATTTGTGGAATCTAAAAAAAAAAAGACACAAACGAATTTATCTACAAAACAGAAACAGACTCACAGACATAGAGAACAAACTTATGGTTTCCAGGGGATAAAGCGGGTGGGAAGGGATAAATTGGGAATTCAAAAATTGCACCTCTTGGGGAGTGATGGAAATGTGAGCTATATCTTGACTGTGGTGGTGGTTTCATGGCTGTATACATCTATCAAAATTCATCAAGTTGTACATCTGAAATACGTGTAGTTTACTGTATAGGAACCATACCACAATAAAAGCGTTAAAAAATAAAATAAATAAAATTAAAATAAAGGTTAAAAAAAAGATCATCATTCTGAACACGACATTTCAAAATAGTGAAAATGTTCAAAAGCAGATTCATCAAGACTTCATAGTTTGTCACACTACCTGAGTGGGATCTTTTGATTAATTCATCATTCGGAAATAAATGAATCTGTTCCTGAATCTCCCTACCTCAGACACGCATTTAACGTCCAAGCAGCAGTGCCTACCTATCCCAGGCTGAGTGACAAAATATACCTAAGACTGAGTGTCCCACTGAGAGCAGAAAATAGCTCGGACCAAGCACCCATGGGGGGAAAAGGGCAGGAACTCCCACGCTTTACCTCTTTCTGCAGATTTCAGAAGTTCCTGGTAATACTGCTTACACACAGTGACCTCCTTTTCCAGCTGTGTTATATCTGAGCCAGAAAATATCTGGGACTCCTGGCTGTCTTCCAGGAAGTCTTCAAAGCGCGACTGCAGGTTACTCAGGACTTGCTGGTGTTCACCAGGTAACATTGTCTTTATCTAAAGCAGACCAGCGATCCAAGTAAGTAAGTGATTATGGTACTAAGAGCTAAATTTAAATAGGACAGATCTCAAGTCGGCCTCACGGTAGATGCCAGTTTATAGTAACAGTTATCAACAGAAAACCATTGGAAATTCATTTTTTCCTTTCATTAGCAATTTCAGGTTTTCAAAGACAAGGAGAAACAAGGCTATAAAATTTAATCAGTGAAATCAAAGGCCACCCATCTCTCTGTGCCCAAGCACTACCCTGTCTCCCTGGGAAAATGAAAGCTCTGAATGAAAGACATGATCTACAGATCCCTCCGTTCTTAGAAAAGGCCTCGCACACCGCAGACAGATAATGGATGTCCACTGAACGAGGGACTGTCCGTCAGCAGGGATCTGCTGGGCTCCTCCCACTGAGGAACAAACACAAAACCCACTCCTCAGAGCGACCCGGGGCCCCACACTGCTGCACAGGTCCGGCTGCTGGGGAGATTCATCCTTACTGAGGCCACATTGCTGGCTCGGATGCGGTCGATTTCACTGACAAGATAGTGCCAGGACACCACACTCTTCATGTTGGTGTGAGACTCATGCCACAGGGTCAGGACGTTCTGATACTGTTGCTCGATCCTGAAATACACGGAAGAACGCGCAGATGAAGCCTCTTCCCTCCCTCTGAGAACATGCTGCAGTGCTGTCTTTCTGTTTGTGAAACATCCCAGGTTTACTAGCCCTGGGCCCTTCAGACCCTCTGGGCGTGAAAAGGAACGGACTGCCTGTTTCACGCTGAGAGCCTCCAGCACGGGGCTGCGCTGGACCCCGTGCACACACACCTGTTTGCAAAGTCGACCGCGTCCTTGTTGGGCGGAGGGATGGTAAAGCACACGGAGGGGACCATGGCCTCGTTCCCGGTGGGGCTGATCACCTTCCACTTCGCGCGGTGGGAGTTGTTCGCCAAGACACACTCATCGTCTTTGAAAATGGTGATCTGGTTTTCAAGAACAGAATAACCCAGTGAGGTCCCTGTTGACCACTTTTCCATACTCAATCTTGGGGTTGTTTTTATTGTGTGTGTGTGTTTTTTTTTAATTGGAAATCTTTACCACTGGTGAGCAACATGACCTCATTTTTTAAATATATGAATAATGCCAGCAACTGGTCTGTTTCTCGGAGTTGGAGTACCTCGATCTGTCTGTAGTCACAGATGGCTCTGATCGGAATAGAAGTTTTGAGCGGACAGTCAGGACTCCTTGGCTTTAGCTGGATTATCGCTTTGGCTCTTCCCATCAGGCTTGCTATGGTGCTTTTATACTGCAAAAGCTCTTCTTTCTCCTCCTAGGTGAGAAAAAAGACGGATTTTAAAAAGTTGAACAACGTGTGCTCTGTGTTGTCTCAGGGACACACAAACGAGAAAGCACCAAAAGAAAAAGCACATAGGCAACGTCATCAGAAAAGTCTTCCCTGACCATCTTGGTCTCAACGATTTCAACCCCTCTGCTCCCTCTTCCGAGACCTCTCTCCCCGTTTTGCTTGGTGCTTTTCCTCCGTAGCATTTACCACCATCTAACACACGACATGTATTTTACTTCTTTATCCTGGTCATTACCTCCTCCCCTCCTCCAGGGTGTAAGCACCAGGAAAAAAGAGATTTTTTTCTTATTTATAAGTTTGTTTTCTTTTTTTATTTTCCATTTTATTCTTTTTGGGGGGGAGGGAGGAATTAGGTTTATTTATTTCTGTATTTTTATTACTTTTTTTTTTTTTTTACCTTTTTTTGTTTTTGTTTTGAGGGAGGAGGTAATTAGGGGTTTTTGTTTCTGTTTTTGTTTTTTTAAAGGTGATACTGGGGATTGAACCCAGGACCTCGTGCATTCTAGGCACGTGCTCTACCTCTGAGCTATGCCCTCCCCCTTCAGGGCAGAAACTCTTGTCTGTTTTGTTCCTGTCTCTAGTGCCTGGGACACAGAAAGTGTTTAACAAGTATTTACAGAATGAATGACTTAATACACACACACACACACACACACACACACAAAATGCTGTTAAAGTATTTTACAATATCCAGGCAATCACATAAAAAGCACTTCTGTTGTACTTGTAACCAGAAAACACTAAAACCGAGTATTTAAATGCTTGGTGGAGTGAGGTGGAAATTTCAAGAGGACCCATGAAATGTGAGGCTCTGCACGTGGAAAACATACTAAGACACGAATCTAGTCCCCACTGGACATGACAGTTGAAACACAAGTTTTCGAGTCAGTACCATGGACTCCTGAACGAGGTCCTCCAGCTTGTGGACGCTGCTCGACCTGTCACAGCTGTACTTCCGCTGGATGGCATCTTTTAGGTTCCGCAAGTAGTCAGTCACTTCTTTGGCATCGTTGAAAAACTGCGGAAAGGAAAATGGGCCGTTTAAGCGTCTGAAAGGTCAGCAAAGCGCAGAGCCGGCGAGCAGGGCACCAGGTCTCTGTGTGCACCCCTCACGCGCGGGGACAGAATCCACTCACGAGACCACGTGACCAACATATTTCCTTTAACCACACAACTCTTGGGCTTGGCTGATGATGAAAGATTGCTGACTGCCTGAAGCGTGCGTGTCTACTGCTGTTTTGGCCCTGTATTATTTTTACTGAGAGTCTATTCTGCTCTAGGGTCCAGTTGTTAAGTAGGGGTGAAATTCCAAGAATATTTTAAAACTTCCGAAGAACAGGGAAGAAAAAGCTCTCTGTAGTAAAATAGTTCCTTAACAAGAGAAGCATGTAGAAAAATTAAGTTTTTTTTCTAGATTAAATGGCAACAAACTCTCAAAAAAAAAAAAAGTTAAGATTTTCAGACATTTTAAGCAGTTTTTTTTTCTATATTACTTCTTTTTATTTTTATTTTTAGAATTGATGTATAGTCAGTTACAATGTGTCAATTTCTGGTGTCCAGCACAATGTCCCAGTCATGCATATACATACATGTATTCATTTTCTTATTCTTTTTCATTAAAGGTTATTATAAGATATTGAATATAGCCTCTTGTGCTGTACAGAACAAATTTGTTTTGTTAATCTATTTAAGCAGTTTTTAAAGTACTTCCTCCTTAAGTCAGAAAGAAAAAGAAAAATGTCATATGATATCGCTCATATGTGGAATCTAAAAAATAAAGGGGCACAAATGAACTACTTATTATTTGTAACTTAGATAACTGATTTCTTGAATATGTGTGAGCACATCTGACTGTCCTTTATGGTTGGATTACTGTATTCTGTTGATTCTTATTTGGTGGTTGGCTTTATTCCTTCGATAACTACGTAAGTTTAAAAAGCTAAAGCTCTAAACTGTTCTTCGAAACAATGATCATATGTAAACTAAATAACACATGTGCAATATATTGAATATATGTATTTACATGCAATATAATGTATATGTGCAAACTGTAATAATTCTACCTAATAAAACTGAAAAAGGGGGAAAAAGAGAAAATAATGCATCTGGTTGAATTTGTTAATCCTGAATTAATCATTATGTGCTGTATGCCAGAAACTGACACAACACTGTAAACCGACTATACTTCAATTTGAAAAAAATGAATTTAAAAAAAATCTGAAAAAAAATAAAATAAAGTAAAATAAAATATTTCCTCCTTCCTAGAATGCATCCGTTTATCCTAAAGGACAAGTAGCCCTTACATCCTACGAAGAAAAGATTTCGGTTTATTTCCCCTGAACACAGCACGTATGTGTCTTAACAATACGTGACGGCAGTATGTTCTGATTCAGCCGAAGCTGTGACAGCATCTCCTGATGTGGGGACCGTCTCCGTACCTCGAAGTAGGTGCCGTTGTCCTTTAAGTGCTGCTCCACGCACTGGCAGAGCTGCAGGATCCAGCTCCACTGCGTCTGCATCGCGGCGCGGTAAGCCTTGCAGAGAAAACACAGCCGTATGACCGTCTAGGGAGGAAGGACGCACAGCCTGCTTCTCCAGAACAAGACCCTCCTATCTACAGAGACCTCCTTTAACTGAGGAAGACCTGAAAATCAGGGCAGTGCGACATCCCTGTGTCTCAGAGCCAGCCCTCAGCGTGTCAACATCGATGTTTTAACTCAGTCCAGTCAATTTCTTTCCAACCTTAAATGTCTTGGTGATTTTTCTTAAAATAGACGAAGCTAACCTTGACTTTTTTACTGGAAAAAATCTACCTAATACTGGAAACGGAGACAAGCTACCTGGCTTTTCAGAAAACCACCTTCCACTCCTCCCCGCTGCAACAACACTTCACTGTGTGGAATCCTCACACGTGCCTCCTTCCGGCCACTTTCCTTCATCTTTCTTGTCTCCAAATGTTTATATTACTAGGTCACAAAATAGGCCTTCTGACGCAAAAACACAGTCTGGAGTTTTCTGTCTTTGCTTCCAAAACTAGACTGGAAGCTCTTGGTGGATGTGGGGGGTCATTTCATTGTCCGTTTCTACCCAGGACTGTCTAGGGGGCGGGTGGAGAAGGGCATATGCAATCCCACATCAGTGAAATTCTGGAATCCCAATAATTATAATACTCGGGATTTTTGTTTAAGATGTTTGTTACTGGAATTTTTTTATTTATTATCAGGTGCACCGTTTCACACGAGCAAAGATACTGTAGAAAAGACGCCTACTTGTTAGGGAAACATGAAACACCCTTTAAGACTTTAAGGTGCAATCCACTGGCTTCCAGAAGAGGGCGCCCTAGATGCGCTCACAACTGTCTTATGTCAGCCTGTCAGTCCTGGAAAAACTCACTCCCACGGAGCTAAGCCCAGGCAGGCTTCCTGCGTGGAATGCACAACGCAGCCCTGGAAACCTGGCCGCGCATCTTAATCGTATTAACCCGCTCCCTCCAATGAAGCTGCTTTGAGTAAATTGGCTATAAAAGGCGTATCGTGCGCGGTTAGACTATTAGCTGCATTTTCACATAAAGTATGAGATGGTGTTGACAATTAACTCTGCCCCATTACCCGCAAGACACTGGATGGGCCGAAGGAATCGTAATGATGACTAATACGACTTCATTTTATTCTTCAAGGAACTTTCAGTTAATTAGACTAACACCTCCGCATACAAGTAATGAGGTTCACTCCACATTTTCCATTCCCACCAGAACCCTCAACCTGCAGCACTTCCCAGCAGCTTTCCTCTCTCTAGGGAACATCCCACTTTCAATCTGTCCCCTTACAAACGCCATGTCCACACCCCTCATGACTCTGATCTCCTTTCCCTCGTGCCCCTCCTGCGCTTCCACGGCTTCAACATTCCTACACGGCACTTCCTGAGACGCAAAATCACCTATCTATCTGAGAGAAGGTCGCCTGTAACATTCCCCAAACTCCCCAATGAGGCCTAGAAGTTTCCTAATCTTCTGTGTCACAGTGACGTAGTTCAGAGAACAGAGGCCATCAGATTCCTTTCCTCAGCGGCAGGCCACGTTCCAAGCACAGCTTTGCTTTTTCCCCCCGACAATAAACCACATTTGTCCAAGCTGGGTGCTCCTCACCCCCTTCCACAACCCCCTTTGCATTAAGAAAGTCGCTAACTTGAAGCAGTGTAGACCTCAGGCCTGACACTTAGCCCCTGACTCCAGCCACCACCACATGGGCAGCCTCCACTTCTGGGCCTGAAATGTGTGCCTGGTGTTGTTCCCACGCGCGTCACAAAATCGGATCATGAACACAATTCCTCAATCAAATCACAGTAACTGTGGAGCTGGCTCCCTGAAGTCCATAAAACCCCACTCCTGGGCTCTCCGAGTACCTGGAGCCTACTGACACCCTGAGCTCCGACTCCCCACGGCAGGACCCTCCGTGTGCCTGCACTTCTGCAAGATAAACACATCTTCCCCGGATGTGTGTTCACCCTAACAACACTAACGGCCCCAGGAAATGGCTAGCCTCACACTACCCTGGGCGGACGGGCCTCACTGCACCGCTGCCCTCATCAGAGCCCTGAATCCCATCACTCAGAGGAGCCCCTGGCAAGTCTTGCCTCACTTACGACCCACCAGGTACCTGTGCGCGAAGTGACCTTGCGGCCCCTCCCCCAGTAACAGACCCTCCACATTCACCTCTTGTCCGTGTGGCCCGCTGCTGCCTGGAGCAGCGTCCCCATTAAACTGTTTCTTGTCCCTTAAACTTCCCCTTGTCTTTGGTAAATTCTTTTACCACCCGCAACACTGGCCCACTGCGTCCCCCGGCAGTAACGAGCACTTCCTGAGAACACACTGCAGACCAAGCCCTGGTCTAAGTCGTGAGAGTATATTATCCTCCCTCCCACTTCAGGTCAGTGGATGGGGCTGAGCCAGGTGACGGCACGGCTGCGACATCACCCAGTCGGGAAGAAGCCAGCGTCAAGTCAAGGCTGCCGAGTCAGCCCTCCGTAGTTACTGCAACACATCCCTCTGGCCACGGGGGCTCACAAAGTGCCTTCAGTGTAAGTGGTGAGTGAGTGGCACACTCAGAGCAGGAGGACTAAAGGCCAATCAGTACGACTTGTCAGAAACGGTCTTGTTGAGCCGGGTGGTGATAAAGCTGCACAGTTTGCACTTTTCGATTTATCAGCCAATCAAAGGCTCTGGAGGGTCATAATCAGATGCCCACGTTTGACCGACTTTCTGACCTACCTCAATGGTCAGTCGGGCAGGGTGATTTTCCACAAGCAGCTGCTCTGCTATCTCCTGGACAGATTTGATGTTTTCTTCTTTTTGATCAAGTTCTCTCATTAATTCCTAATGGAAAGAAAGAAGTAAGAAATGTGTTAAGAAAAAAAAAGACAGAACCTGCGTCTTTACGGTGCGGTGACGGAAGTCGCACTTACCGCGTGGTACTCTCTCTTCCGGGCTATGCTGGTGTTTCTCTCGCTCCAGTCGTAAGCAACCTCCTCCTCTTCTTTTTCATTCAACCAAATCAGTTCCTTAGTGGCACGAGTTACAAAATTATAGAGGGTATCCAGGTGCCGTTCCTGATTCCTGGATGTATTCTTTGTAAGGAGAATCATGGTAAGAATCGTGTCTTTGCCACCCAGGGACAGATAATAAGGGAAAAGGAAGGTTGAAAAGAACTTACCAAGAGCTTTGCATACTGACTCTCCAGTCTGTGCAACTTCTCTGCGTAAGTTAGCTTAAGAGGTGCGGTCATCTGGATCTACGTCGTGGGATGAAAAGAGGTTAGGAATTCTGACCTGTAGTCAGTATATCTATATTCCTGTTACAGAGTCTTTATAGGAAGGGCAAAACAAAAATGGAGATGAAGTATATACAGATTTGGGGGGGTGATAATTAGGTCTATTTATTTATTTATTTTAATGGAGGTGCTGGGGATTGAACCCAGGACCTCGTGCACGCTAAGCACGTGCTCTACCCCGAGCTATACCCTCCCCCTCATACAAATTTTAAATTCACATACCTCACTGATCTTCGCTTCTTTAAGGCTAGATTCAAATTCTTCAATAGCTCGGTGAACATTTTTATGATTCTCCAAATGGCTTTCAACACTTGGCAAATCTGATCCCCATTCAGTGCGGTCCAGTTGCATCTTTCAACAGAAAGATATCAGGTTAAAAAAAAACTGGTATCAAGACTGAGACTCTAAGGGGTAGAGCGCATGCTTAGCATGCACAAGGTTCTGGGTTCAATCCCCAGTACCTCCACTAAAAGTAAATAAATAAACTTAATTACCTCTCCCCCCCAAAAAAATTTAAAAAAATAAATAAAAGACCAAGACTCTCAGGCAAAGTAAGTATTTTTTTACCTGCATCTCATCGACCCAATTCAAAAGATCCTGAACAAATTTCATGTTGATCTCCTCTTCGGTTAAATTCTGATCCAGCAAAGATGACTTGAGAAGGGGCTTCCTGATCTGCATCAGTTTCAGAGTCTGCAGGGAATTCGCCTCGACTCCTGAGCTGAAGCTGGGAACTACTCCTGGTGGGACGCCGGGTGTGAAGGCGGGAGTGACGGCCGGGGTCAGGCGAGACGTCAGCCCCGAGGACAGGCCCGAGGTCACGCTGGACGGGGTCAGGGAGGGTGTCAGCCCCTGTGTCAAGCTCTGAGTGATGCCTGATATCATGAGCTTTGTCTGCTCGGTGGTCAGCACGCGGCCTTTGCTGTACACTGAGGAACATTCATTCCTTAGGGCCAGAATTTCATCACGCAGTTTTGCAACCCTGAAGAGAAACACACACGGGATGAGCTAGAATACAAGAAGCATTCTTCACAAAGGTGAACCCTAAGGGCAGCCAAGGACTCTAATGAACAGCAGCACATCAGTGCTGCTCCACAGCCGGAACAAAGGCCTCGCATTAACGCAGGATCTTGTAACGGGGGAGGGGGGCCGGGGAGGGGACCTGGGACCTCTGCACCTTCCACTCAGCTTTTCTGCAAACCTAAACTGCTCAAATAAACAAAGCCCATTTTTTCCTTAATTTGGGGTGGGGGGTAATTAGGTCTATTCATTTATTTTGATGGAGGTCCTGGGGATTGAACCCAGGACCTCGTGCATGCTAAGCACACATTCTATCTCTGAGCTATACCTTCCCCCTACAAAGTCTATTTTAAAATGGCATGTAATCACATTGATAAAAGTTTATGTCACGAATTTTCTCACTGAACGTTGTTACTATAAGCACTGCCCATATTATCACATAATCTTCAGAAATGTAACTGATAATGAACGTGATTACTCCACTATAATATTATTTTCCTATTATTTGACATGTAGGGGTCTAAATTTTTGTTATGATAAAATATTTTTGACTTAAAAGCTTTTTTTCTATGTTTTTAGATATTTTCTCTTTTTTCTGCTTTTTAAATATATCTTCTATATTAAGAATTAATACAGATTTCTAAAAGTGGAATTACTGGGTCAAAGCATCATTTATAATTTTCGCTTTATATATCTCATATATGTATAAATTTACATGTATTTTATTTACATATATATATATATAAAACACAACTAGAAAGGTTCCATTCCTACCCTGAAACCTACTTCTCAGAGACACAGACTTTTATACACATACATTTTTCCAGTATCTTGTTCCAAGATATTTTCATAAGATAGACAACTGAAAGACTGACTTAAAGGATACTTTCCTTGGATTTTCCCTTCTTCAAAAACCACACATGAATATTTCAACTATATGTTAGTTACTACAGTAGTAAATACTGCATGTGTCATAGAATTTTCCCCAGCACTTATCTTTGAAGAACAAAACCTACTTAACACACCAGCACATAACAGAATTAATGTGACACGCATTTTCAACAAAAAAGAGCCCGAGAAATGTACTTCATGGAAGGGTCACCCTCAGCGCTCTCCTCCCAAGCGCCAGGAAACGGTCACACAGAGGGCGCCGCTCTCACCTCTGCACCAGCTGGTCCGCCTGGTAGTATTTCCCATCGATAAGAATCTGTACATCAATGACGTGCTGGCGCAACAGGTTCTCACACTCAAGGACGTAGCCGGCAATTTCTGCTTCGTTCTGAAACTGCACCCCTGATTCTAATCTTTTCGAATCCTGTGTTTTAGAAGAACTCAGTATTAATTCTGTGAAACAAAGTTTTAAAACTAGCCTCAAATATAAAACTCAAAATATTGGGGCAGAAAGCTACTTGGGTGTTCTCTGTTTTCCCTTTTGGTTCAAAAATCTGTTTTCCGTCAAGAGAGCAAAGGGATCATAGTCTTTAACACACTTTAGGTTTCAGGAGACAGACTGACCCAATGTTAGGCAAAGTTTTAGCTCATCCGAAGGCACAGCCGCCTCCGCCACAACCCCAGCGGCTCCTGAAACTGACTTACAGACTGGAGAGCGTTGCGGGCAAGTATCAGTTTGTCTTCACAGATGACGCTGTCCCTCTGAACTCGGTTGGCAATTTGCTGCAACATTTCCAACCTAAGAGAAGGGACAGACAGAATAACGTAAAGCCTCTCCTTTGAAGTCGCAGTCTTCGCCACCCCTGGAAAAAGCAGCCCACCGGAAGCAAAACACGATCCCACGCCAGTGACTCCGTACCTGTGACCATCGACAGATTCATTGCCAAAGCTGATGCAGGAGTTGATCAGCGTCGGACCACAATGAACAGAGAGGAAATTTTCATTTGAATCGAGACTGGTTCGGGTGCTAGTCGTGTTACTGAACACAGAATCGCTGCTATGGTAGCTGTAACTACTGCTGTGCATTTTTACCCCTGAAATGATGCTCCTTCTTCGACAGTGAAAAGTAAACTAGAAAGCAGACGGTCTGCAAAAACTTCTACTTCTAACAGTGAAAAGGGGTGGCTGAATGTTACAACGTTAACGGCTCCTTAAATAGTCTCCAAGATGCATATTCCACACACAGCAAATAAATACGCTGATAGCTATTCAAAAGAGTCTCGCCTCCAGCCCTGTGTTTGCTGGCGGAGGGCTGCCTTTTGTAGCCTGCACGGAAGCCCGGCATGTACGAACAAGGCAGGTTGTTCGGGGCGTCACTGGAAAAGACTTGCCAAATATTTTCACCCAGAGTCATCCGCCTGCAACCGCCTCAAAAACAACTCAGATGTCTCACCGAAGCCCAGCGACCATTAGCAAAGGTGATTCTGGCAATACCAATTGTCAGCCAGAAGAATCCATCAGAGCCTGACCACAGCCTTCTGGAAAGGACCAGGTCGGTACTGAGCAACAGGGCTAAAACCTGGGACGGGAAAGCGCCTGCCAAAAGATGAGTGTGACAGTAAACCGAGTACAGACACTTCCAGGGTAACCACCAGGTCATTCGTTTATGAGGTTCAATGTCCTGAAAAAGTATCCACTTACCATTTACTTGCTCCCAAGGACGTTATGCCTTACTAAAGTTCCTTCGCATTTTTAAAAGCCAAGCACTAAGCAGAACATCAGTGTGATGCTTGCAAGTTCCATCTGTCTGTACTTGCTTTGTCTTTCTAGAGGTGATTGCCTGGCGTAAGAACGTTGTCTCTTTCTCTTTTGTCTTTCACGTGCTCCCACGCCACACAGCTATTATTTTGCAATACAGACTTCCTGCCAAAAAACTTGTTGCATCAAGAAAAATGAAGGCTTTATCTAGCCCAGCTCCGAAATATTTTCCTACGCCCAACGCTACAAAGCCAAACTGCTGCTTCTCCACTTGGAGGGAGATAACTGTTCTTTTCAGAAAGCAAAGGGGAATCCGAGAGCGCCCTGTCACGTATAGTCAGCGCACAGAAAAGCACAAATTACTAAGAGCAGCGCCTAACGCTTCTTCAGCAGCTGTGACGTGTCAGGAAACCGACGATTTTAGAGACACACTCATAACCCGCAAATGCGGTAGGTAGTATTATGTCCCGTTTACAAGCGAGGAGACTGAAGCTTTGAGAGCTCAGTGAACCTGAGATTCCCCCGCTTGCAAACCGAGCTAATAATTCATCCAGGACTGACTGGCTCCTGGACCCTGAACTCAACCACATGATCTTTTATTAACATATATTCAAACCCAGCTGCTACTCTGATGACGGACATCTGCCACGTACCCCCTCTGGCGTATTTGCCCTTATTTCGGAGGATAAGCTGAGTATTCTAACCACCCAGAATCATCTCCTCCATGAAAGGTCCCTCCTGGGTAGTCCTGGCGTGTTCTGGTTCTAGTGATCCAGCTGTGCAGGTACAATAATGTACTTTAAGAAGGGCATTAGATTCATCAGCAGTTTAATGAAGGCCTCACTACACAGACTTGCGCCTGCGTCTTCAATGCATCAGTGCATTCTTCTTTCATGTGGACGTGACGAGGGGGCCCTCAGGACCCCGAGGGCCCCCGTGGAGCAGGCCCGGTGTTAACTCTGCCAACACAAGAGATGACCAAAAAAAAAAGGGGGGGGGTTGTCTTCATGTAATGAAGGCTCACAGCTGTGGAACAGGCAGCCCTTACCCCAGCAATCACAGAAATGAACACAAAATTACAACCGAGATAAGGAACAACAGCTAGGAAGCAACAGCACGTGAACGAGGAAAGTTACAATCAAGACGCCTGGACCAGCCTGGGAGGCCGCGGGAAGTCTCTGGAGGAAACGACATGTGGGAGCTGAGATCTGAGAAAGATGAGGAGTCAAGAGAGATGGGGAGGGTGAAACTGACTTCCCTGCCGAAGGAACGCATGGTGCAAAGACCCCGTAAATGGGACAGGGTGGGCCCTGGCACATCAGGGCGACTCAGAGGCAGGCAGCGTGGCTGCCCCGCAGACATGGGAGGTGTGACACCAGGGGCCTGAGGGCTACGCCTGTCCTGGCCTCCAGGCTGTAAGACCAGCCCCATGGGCTCAGGCCACAAGCCCCATTCACTACGAGTCAGGCTGCGACACACAGACTACGATGGAGACAGATCCATCCCCCAACGTCTCCTGAGGGCTACACGGTACCTTCCTGGGCACGTGGGTGTAGTGGGAGAGACAGGTTGAGGTCAGTGATGACTTTCTGGAGTAAGTGCATTCGTGGACATGGGATGAGGGGAACGTGAGCTGGCATTTACTAAGTGTTCTCCAGATGCCACCTCACTGCCCTTCAAACAGAGGTCTTGCAGGGAAGGTATAGCTCAGTGGTAGGGCGCACGCTTAACATGCACGAGGTCCCGGGTTCAATCCCCAGTACCTCCGTTAAAGAATAAATACATAAATAAACCTAACCACCCACCCCCAAAAATAAAACAAACAAAAAAACAAATAGAGGTCTCATTGCCCCATGGGAAGAGGGCCACAGCCAAAAATGTAACAAGAAATAAACTAAGTTAACTGCTGATCTATGTATGAGTGTCCAGACCCAGGCCTTGGAGACTTAAATCAGTTTGAGAACTCCTCACTGGTAATCCTGATTGACTTTAAAACTGTAACCACCCATTACACATGGATGTGTGAATAGCTGTTGTATGTAACAGTCACATGTGTATATACTATGTATGTATAACAGTCACAGATGTATCACTGAATCACTTTGCTGAACACCTGAAACTAACATGGTACATCAACTACACTTCAATAAAAAATAAACAAATATATAAAACAACCAATCAAAAAAAAGCTGTAGCCACCATACTGAATGAGACTTCACGCGCCAACCGAGCCGAGCAGGCCCTCTCTGACATTTCTCCACTGAGTCAACTCCTCAAACCCCAAAGAAGAGCTTCTCGATGAGAAAATGAAGCAGCAGAAAGACCAAGGTCACACAGCCAAGCAAGTGGAAAAGGGAGATCAATGCTGGTCCCAGGCCAGCCAGCCTCCAGAGCTTAAGTTCTTCCCACGTGAGAAGAGCCCCCTCCCACGGCGACACCCGGGGCACAAAACACCCCCATCACCTTTCCACCTCGGGACGCAGAGCCTTCTCCCTCTCCAGCATGGCGATGATGAGCTTCCCCCATTCTTTTTCTATGTCGTTTGGGTGATAACCTTGAAGGAGTTTGATGCGTCCAAACTCTATCCAAATCTAGAGAAAAGGAAAAAAGGTTAACATGAAGCAAAGATGTCAGAACTTATGTTTTTTTAAATAAAGACAGATTATTAATAAAGATGATGTTGACAACACAAAGGAAGCTTCTGCTCACCTCCAATAATTTATACAGGCGTTTAATTTTTGATTTTTCTGTCTCCTTTGGTGGAATTTCTGTTTCTTTAAACTGTAAGTACTGATTATAAAGTGCCTGAAATGAAAGGGAAAATAAATAGAGAGACAAACTTCAAAGACCGGTTTTCATCATCACATCATGTGGACACTTCAGACGCAGTCTCCTCTGTCACCTGCATTCGGTGGACACTTGGGACACCAACAATTCCCAGCCAGCTGGTAACCAGATTGTGTGAGGTCTGAGAAGGGTGTGATTATTGCTGTGAGCCCAGATTCAACACGTGACACACAAGGATCTGGATAATAAAAACCACAGCAGTGTCTCCAGCAGCTCCACTATCAAACTCTTTTCGTCCAAACAAGAAGACTTATCCTTTAAAAGATGCATTTTCGGGGTGAGGGAAGCTGGTAGGGAGGGTATAGCTCAGGGGTAGAGCACGTGCTTTGCATGCACAAGGTCCTGGGTTCAATCCCCAGTACCTTCGTTAAAAAAAAAAAAAAAAAAAATTTTTTTTTTGAAGATGCACCTTCCAAATGCTGTACTTTTTTAGCTTTTAGGTTTTAGAAAAATAATCTGATGCAATTCCCATAATAGGGGGTGGGGGACATTCTCCTCTATTTCACGGTCTATCCTTGAAAACAGAATTCTTATCAGATAAATAGGAGTAAAATTTGGTTTTAATGTCCCATTGGCCAAATCAAGCAGCTCCTGTAGTGAATGAAGACACATGCTCTTGGTTGCTGCTACTGTCATGTAAGCTGAAACCATATAATTAAATTACTATCTAATTTATAGATATTAACTTAGGAATCTCTTAAATATGTTTATTATATTTATTTAAAAGGACCTTACTGAACTACATTCAATATCTTCTTATAACCTTTAATGGTAAAGAATATGAAAACAAATATATGTGTTATATATACATGACTGGGAAATTGTGTTGCACACCAGAAATTGACACATTGTAACTGACTGTGCTTCAATTTAAAAAGAGCACCTTATAAAAATTATGTTGATACAGTGTCACCACATTTAATAAGTAGAATGTAGACTAATTATTGCAAACTAATTCATGCTGCTTTAAAACAAGTCCCTGCAAATCTTCAGGCAGACAGATTTCCCCGAAGGATTCCATTCAAGGTTTTGCTGGCTAACAAAATTACTAGGTCTTTCCCCTCGATATATTTTTTTTTCCTGCGTCATGTTCTATTCTAGGCACCAGCAAGGAATCTGTGTGGTCACTCCAACTTCTTTAATTACTTAGAAATCTGCATTAATCAGAAGCCAGCATGAATTTGCCCAAATGTCTGGACAACAGGAATCCATCTGGAAGTAAGTGGAACTTGAAATCTGAAAAATTGTTTAAAACTCAGCAACGTTTCAGGATGTCCAGCGGTGAATAAGCGTGGAATGCCCCTATGTCTAAACACTGTTCTCAGTCTATGCGGTGACAGGGGAGGCAGGAAAGCGTTCCTGCCCAGGGAGCTCCCATCCGCATAGGGAGACGCCACACAAGCAATTCAGAGAACTCAGAGAGCAGCACATCAACACACGCCAAGGAACCACGTGCCAAGGACACACTCCCCGTGGCAACGGGAATAAAACTGTTCCGCAGATGTTCTGAACAGACACATGGACGCAATTAATAACTTTAACAGGGCCGATCCTGGGTGAGGTCTGTTTCTGTCATTCTAGTCCGATCAGGAAAACAAAGTCTACATTCAAGGAATGTAGAGCTAATAATTCACATTGTCCACGTCTCGAAAGAAAGCACAGTACTTTGCTACGAGAAACTACACACAAAACAGGACAACTCATTTTCATGGAAGTTTATGTATCTGTACTGTCTTTTAATGTTTCTCTAATGTCTTGGCCTCAGAGAGATGGACTGAGGTTCTCAGGTAGGAGTACATGTTTACCAAACCATGAACTCATTTACATTGCGAGTCAGGTCTGTACTTTCAAATTCATGGTGAAATATCATATGCACCTCCTGCCACACAACAGAAGCCTCCGGGGTGGTTTTTTTTAACAGGATGCGACCACAGGCACATGCCCAGCCATGGCCGTACTGGGACAGGCTTCCGACCCCTCCTGCCTGAGCCATCTGCCGGCTCCAGGCAGCTCCCGTGCACCAAAAACAACTTGGCAATGTCACTTCCAGAGACCCTCTCAAATTAAACCTTTAACTCTCAACAACTCAAACTTCAGGGACTATACACATTTCTTTCAGATATAAGGTAAATAAACAGATTAAGGTTTACTTCCACTTTCTCTGTATAATAGGAAATGAATAAATTTTTTTAAATGTATCTACTGATCAGTAGCTTGTCAAGGGCAATGCTTGTTGAACTTCGGAAATGAGAGGACCCGTCTGGCATTATTTGCAAGTTTCACCATAAGCCCCTCCCTCTCGACGTCTACAGGGGCACAGACCTTGAGTTCTACAGGATTATTAGGAAATGTTCTCTCGGACATCATGGTCACGTGGTGTCGGATCCACTGGACGAGGTAGTTCACCATATTCTGGTACTCAATCCATTTGACTTCCACATCCTGGAACAAGAAAATGGCAGAGAAGATGTGTTATCGTCCGCATCTGCAGATACTAACATTCACAGCACACATGACTGAGTCACAGGTCATTCTGCGGATGGACACGTCTTTAAGCCTGACAGGACCAGCTGGATGTTTTCTTACTTTCCACCCAGTTCCAACCCTTTCCACATAAACAGCTTTAAAAGCAGGCTATCCACATCTGACCACGAAGACTGGCTTAATGAGTGCCAATTCTGATCCAGGCCTTGTGGTGCCCAGAAGCACCAGGCTGAGAAGTCTTCTGAGGCTGCACTGAAATGTAGCAGGAAAAACACTGTGATCAATTTTGTTTTTTTTTCCCCAGGCACTCAATACACGGTGTAAGCCAGGGTAGTTTCCATCTCTGCCAGCCTTTCTCAAATCCACCTTAAATCTGAGACTCAAAGAGTTATGCAATATGTAGGAAATGAGATGGCGATGAAAGCTACGGGAGATGTGTATGGTGGGGTTATTCAAGTCCTCATTAAGAAAACTTTCTTTTTTAAATGGAGGACTGAAAGACTGTCACTTGTGATATTCAATTAAGTATTTGATGAGTGCGTATCCTGTTCAAAGCACCGTGCGAAGTGTTATAATAAGAACACAATACTTGAAGACAATACCTTTGAGCAGAGTTACTGTCTAGATGACGAGGCAAGAGAGAGTCATAATATAGACAGTTAAGCAAAAAGAAAAGCAGCATTTAACAAGCGTTGAGGTAACTGAAGCAGTTTGTATATGTGAGGCATTGAAATAAGCACCAAGCAAGCAAAACTTTGCCTCAGAAGGGTCACTCGAGGCTTCCTGGGAGAGGGAGTCCCTGA
Source organism: Camelus bactrianus (assembly GCF_048773025.1). NCBI lineage: Eukaryota > Metazoa > Chordata > Mammalia > Artiodactyla > Camelidae > Camelus > Camelus bactrianus. The sequence continues at coordinate 37,344,866 of NC_133558.1, forward strand.
GCAGTTCTAACATGACCAGTAACTGCTGGTGGGTGCAGGAAGCAGCAGATAAAAGACGGGGGAGGTCCCAAGGGGAGTCAGGACTCTGAAACAGAAACACCCTGGACACCACAAACGGTTTGTGCTGGGACGTCACCGGTAAGACACAGGTAACTAACACATGCCGAGCTGTGGATGTCAGAATGGCCTGGCTGATTCCATCCGGTCAGCCGTGTGGAGCCTGGAATGTGTCCAGGCTAACCTGATGACAATGTGCAGAATTGACGGGAAGAGGAAAACAAATGGAGACAGAACCCCGAAAGACAGTTCACACCCTCATTCTATGCGAAGGGCTGAGAGTGAGGAACTGGGCGGACGCCGAGATCAAGCAAGGAATGGCCGCTAGAACCTTCTGAGGCAACGCTCAGCCCTGAATGACTGGCAGACACTGGAGGGAAGGAGGAGCGAGGGAGCAAGTCACTCGGGGATCAGCCTTCGGGACAAAGAACAAGAGGAGAGAATAGAAATATGCCTAGGACGACAGCACACAGAGGCGAAACAGGAGACCAGAGAGGGGAGCTCCTAGGTCCTCTAAGTGAAACAGGATGGAGGAGGGGTAGGGTATAGCTCAGTGGTAGAGCGCCTGCTTAGCATGCACAAGGACCTCCTCTAAAAATAAATAAACAAACCTAATTACCCCGCCCCCCCCCAAAAAAGGTGGCAACTCAGAATAAAGGAGGTATCTGCAGGAGGCGTGGGGCAGCCAGGGGGAGGGGGAGGGAGGGCTCCCCGCCAGACACACGACCCATGACAGCGTGTCCTGTTTTCCTCCAGAAACGCACAGGCACAAAACACACGGCTGCAATGAACTGCACAAACCTTGGGGACCAATAAAGAGCCCAAAGCTACGTGTCAAGAGACTTTGCCCTGCTATGAAGTAGCTCTGTTCCTTTGTTCAAATCAAATCACTTTCCTTCGAGCCTCACCTTTAAATCAGAAAACAGTTATCTCCTGGGGTCACCTAAGGCCATAAACCTGAAAGAGACTTCAGAAGGGGGATATTCTGCACGTGCAGAAGGACACCAAACAGAGCAGCTGCACAACAGCGGCAAGTGAAACCCTCTCACTGCAGCGGTTATGGCTTCTACTCATAAAGTGAGGGGGGAGGGCACAGCTCAAGCGGCAGAGCGCATGCTGAGCGCAGCACGGTCCTGGGTTGCATCCCCAGCACCTCCTCTAAAAATAAAATATGTAAGTAAGCCTAATTCCCAGTACCTCATCTAAAAATAAATAAGTAAACCTAATTACCTCCCCCTAAAAAAATAAAATATGTTTTTTAAATAAATAAAATTAAAATTTTAAAAAGTAGATAAAATGACATGCAACTCTCAACAGCCTACTATACTGACAACACAAATACATTTTTTTGTGTTCTACTTCAATTGTAATAGTGGAATGGCGCCCTTCAAATGCACATGGTATCAATTTATTGAAGAGTGTAATAACCCAAATCCTTTAAAAAATACGTGATATTTTAAAACTGTACCAAGCACTATCAGAGAATTCAGTCAACCGGTCTTTTCTGAGTGAACAGCTTCTGGGTAGAAAAATCAGTACTCACATTTGCACCAATGCCTTCTCCGCCCTCAGGGACTTTGGGGAATGCATCATAGAGAGATGACACGTAAGTTATTACTGACTTTTCATCAGGTGAGGAGACGTCAACATCTGAAAGCAGCGACATGAATTATTTCAAAATGCTGATAAATTTCTGCAGATCAGACTTTCAAGCCAGGCTCCATCTAATCGAGACGGTCACTCACCTTCAGGATCCAGAAGTCTTATGACACCGATTTTTTCGGCCACGTAAAAAGCGTGCTCTAAATTTGCAAGGTTGCTTTGAACAGCAACAGTATTCATGTCTATCAGGTCCGGCCTAGGAAAAAATTCACCGTGTTAATTACATCCCTAGCTTGCCAATTTGATATGAAATTCACATGTGTGTCTATTTATAGAACAACTCCTGCAAATACTAACACTACACCTGTGCTGAAATATAGAGATTTTCATCAAACCTCTAACATTGCCCACTTCTCTCAGAAACTTTAGTGGAAGCAACCTGAGCGTCCATCGACAGATAACTGGATAAAGAAGATGCAGTATATTTATACAATGGAATGCTACTTGGTCATAAAAAAATAATGAAATCATGCCATTTGCAGGCACATGGATGGACCTGGAGGTTATGATACTAAGTAAGTCAGAGAAAGACAAAATATCATATGATACCACTTATATGTGGAATCTAAAAAAATGACACAAATGAACTTATTTATAAACCAGAAGCAGACTCACAGGTATGGAAAACAAACTTACGGTTACCAAAGGGGAAAAGGGTCGGGGGATAAATTGGGAGTTTGGATTTGCAGACAAAGACTACTATATACGATAAAAGAGATAAACAACAAGGTCCTACTGTACGGCACAGGGCACTGATACAATGTATCAACATATCCCCTGTGCTATATAGGGTGTATATTACAAGATAGTGAATGTATCAGTATTCAGGGAATATATCACTATCTTGTAATAGCCCCATAATGAAAAAGAATATATATATGTGTAACTGAATCACTATGCTGTACACTGGAAACTAATAGAGCATTGTAAATCAATTAAACTTCAATTTTAAAAAAAGAGAGACACTTTTTTTGGCCAAAGCAAACGGAACAAGGAAAATAAAACAATCATAATGTATAAACTTTCAGCAAATTCTACAACTTCCTCGTAATCAGAATACATCGGAGTATCTGCCCCATTTAACTGATTTAAGCTCCACTCCTTCAATGGGATCCTTCTAACCCAACTAGCATCTCCTCGGCATTTCTTCCCGGACACAAAGATCTCACTCCCACTTCCCTGTCACTCCCACGGCACACCCCCCACCCCCCTGCAGGGCACCCTTTCCAGACACTGCTGTATTCCACAATCTAACTCATCCTGCGGGCAGAGATCAGGTCCTACCTCCTCTATGGGGCCCTCCCTAACCTCCTCAGCCCTCATTTTTCTCTCTGTTCTCTGAACTCCTTATACTCCTGGGCCTGGGCCCATTAATCTGGCATTTGGAATAATCACATTCTTCTTTGCCCTATAGATTCACTGTGTAATGTGCAGGTACATCTTGTTTCTCCCAACTGGTCAACTTCCAGGACTGCAAGAACCACATGGTATTAGTAAACTTTTGCACCTTACCCCTCTGCTGACATAGAGGGGCATCGACATTGCAGACGCTCAGTAGTACCTACAGATGAGTCGGTAAGTAGGTTGGTTAGTTAGTCAATTGAATCCTAAATGAAAGACCAAAGTAAGCACTAGCTTATAGCTTCACAAGCATTGTATTACACACACACACACACACACACACACACACACACACACACACACACACACACACACACACACTGTCATATACCAGAGACTGCACCTCTTTCTAATTAGTGAGACTTGTATGATCCTCTAAGCCACAGGGCTCACTGGAAGCGAGCTGTGTCTACATAATAGACAAGAAAAGACTTCCCAAATACTCCTTGAACAAACAGGGTACTTGGAAACTTAACGCAAGGCCAGAAGCCAGTCAGGAAACCTTCCTCTCAAAAAACAAAGCACTACAAGAATGCAGACATCCATGTGGAAACAGGAAAGCCTTCAACAAGAGCACTCCAAAAATCTCTGAGTTAAGAACCCGCTTCTCCACTTCCAAAGAAAGGCTCTCTCTACCCTCCCCAGGCATTCTGGTTTTCTCAAAATAGCCATTTGGGGATCTGCAGACAGAGTGGGAGGGCTTAGAGGCAGGGTGGGAGGGTGACATGCAATTACTCTGAGTACTATTAGCAGGCTGTTTACATGAGAAACTCTTTGAAAATATATCATTAATCTTAGGAAGGTAAACACCAATTTGCACTCTGATTTTTATCTGCTGAGAAAGCAGACCTCCAAAGAAGTCCACTTCCAGCTTTTAAAGCACTTTGAAGTGCTCAAAATCTTGAAATGTGACCACTATCTACCTACCTATTTCCTAGGAAACTATTAGGAAATTCCTTAGTGCTTTTCACCTTGCCACCACCGAGATCCCTGAGAAGGAATCCTACGTTGATTAGGGGAACAAGAAATCCACTGACAACAATAGAGGTAAATGACATACCTCTCAAAATAACACTTTTTACTCCCACGGAAGCATCTGAAAGAAGCTGCCAACCTCAAGATTACTAAACAGGTGTGTAAAACAGACTCGAGCAAAATAAACACCTGAAGTTCAAAAAACTGGTCTCCATAAAGCTCAGACATTCTGAAGGGACAAAAAGCAGCATTTCTGCGTTCGCCAAATCTCCCAACAAGAAGGGGCATGCTGTCCTGCAAGCCTGCCATTAGCGAGAAAACCAAACACTGAGTCATCCCCGAGAGAATGAATACAGTCATTGAACAACCCAGTTTCCAACTCAGAGAATAAAACAGAAAAGCTGCCTTCAGGATGACACAGTCCCTTCAGCACAAAGGCGGCTGTGTAATGCCCTGATTTGGGGTAAGTCACCTCTCCTAGCGTCATATTTAACACTTTAAAGGAAATAAGACTTCAGTGGTTTCCCTCCATTCAAATGACGCAGTGGACAAAAATGAACAAATAAGCAAGAAGTTTTTTAAGACCACTCTGAAAAAGCAGCAGGCGGAACGTGCTCAGAATCCCACCCCTCCTCCAGGGCCTCCTTTCAGCCCCCACCCTGCCTCTCTGTTTGTCTGAAGGTTCCAGAAGGTGCACATGCTGTGACCTGTCTACCTGCCTTCTAGAAGCTTCCAGAAGCTGCCTTCCTGGGACCACACAACCCTTACAAACAAACTTCAGCTTTCTCCCACCTCCAGGATATTTTCATTTTCACTCCAAAGGTTTCATTTCGCTGTAATTTCTCCTTTTTGTGGAACTTTAACTGGAAATTTGATTCCATCTTGGGTTTGACAAAGCAAAGACCGCTACACTGTGGGTAGCCACGTTCCTGAATTACAGACTAGACGGTCGAGCATTCACTCTTCTGATTTCCCCTGTTTTCTGGAAACCCTTCAAAATGATATAATGTAACCCTCTGCCACCTAAAATCCTATACACTAGTCTTGCATGGGGGGGAAAAAAAAGCCATTCCAACTCTTACTCGTATAAGGTAATCTTGTCTGAATGACCCAATCTTCTTGGATGGCACGTTCTAAAAACATTTATTTATATTTATATCCCACCTCTTCTTCATTAAATGATTAAAAACGGCTTACAAAGAAATAAAAACATGAAGTGATATGGTGATTTTTAAATCAGACGTACAAAACCAAGATAAGGCCAAAAAGTGTCACCCACTCATTCACACGCTGGAGCGCCTTTAATTTGTTCCCAAAATGTAGGACAAAAAGGTATCAAATAAAGCGGCTATTGCCACGATACAAAATAATTTTGGCTAAAAGTAGTTCTTATCTCTCCTACAATATCCATCTTAAAAGAGCATTCTCCCTGGAATAAGCAGATATATACACCCCCACAAGTATATACATATATGTTTATATGCATATACATATACACACAGGCGTTTATATACAGGTGTGTATGTGGATATATACACATACATACATAGTATGCACACTATATAGATGAATATACATGCTATTCACATGTATCTATATTCATACATGTATATTTTTTCATTTATCTGTAATACAAGATATCACCAGCCACCAACAGCCAAACTAGCAGAATATTAAAACTATATAAGAGATTTTTTGGTATCAACACCCCAAAGTAACTCTGCAGTCCTCAGACACTTTGCCAATATATTAGCTCACATAAGAACTAGACAGGGTTCCGAGAGAATGTGATTTACACAGAGTCATAAATGGCTGAAGACCAGCACAAGAGACACCCTAAAGCTTCCACGTTACATCAAGTCAAACTCCAAAGAGCCCAACTGCAAGGGACGTGACACAAAATCAAAACACCTGGAAAGTCCGTCCTTGGAAATGGACATTGGCACTCACTAGAAGGGACACTGATAAAAGCCAGCTGGGAGAATCCATTAGTGCAGACAGAAGATTACCAAATCCTAGTCAACAATCTTATGGTTACCAGGGAAAGGGGTGGGAAGGGATAAATTTGGGAGTTTGAGACTTGCAAATGTTAACCACTATATATAAAAATAGATTTAAAAAAAAAACCAAACTTCTTCTGTATATAGCACAGGGAACTATATTCAATATCTTGTCATAACCTTTAATGAAAAAGAATATGAAAAGGAATATATGTCTGTATATGCATAACTGGGACACTGTGCTGTACACCAGAAATTGACACATTGTAACTGATTATATACTTCAATTAAAAAAAAAAATTTTTTTAAAGCGCACATGGAACAAGACACGTCACAGCTCCTGCATCACCTAAACACACACACACACACGGTTTGGAGGTTTCCTGAGGGCTTTTCTGTGCTGAAAACAATCTGGAAAATAGGCATAGAGTGAAAACAACATACAAGCCATAAATGACAGCTTTTCAAATAGCATAAATTACTGCTCCTCGGTTCTGAACCCTCCCTTCTTCAGCTTGCGGTGAAGTTACCAGCTGGATGTCTTATAAAATAATAACAGTAACAAAAACCACAGCAGGAATTACTATATGTTGATACCTACTGTTGCAGCAGGCAATGCACTGAGGGCTTTAAAAGCATTATCTCATTGAATCCTCTCAACAGCCCTAAGCAGTAGGGTGTGTGATCATCCTGAACTTACAGAGGGAAAAAACTGAAGCTTAAGGCGCTTACATAACTTGAACACAAAGCAGAATCTGACAAGAGGCAGTCCGTACTTGAACCCAGGTCTGTCTCCGTGCAAAGCCCGGGCAATATGCTGCATTATAAACTGAGAACTAATCAAACAGGAACATCCAAGATGAAGCTGAGAAATTAAGATAAAGCACAGAGGCATTCTGGGGAAAATGATGGTGACAGTAACGCCCATGAAGAAACACAGGAAAGTGTACGTGTGAATGTGTGTGCGCACCAGCACACTCAGAAAAATAAACCCTAAGAAATAAGACGTAGTTCCAGCTTGTTACCAAAACAGTGCTCATCGGCATATACTATACAGACGGTTCCCACACTTGGAATGGGTTTATCCAGACTGAAGAAGGCTTGGTCATCTGATTTTTAACAAGGTTCGCCCCTTCCAGCAGGTGATTCTTATCAGGGAAGTTGGCAACTAAGCCAACTTAGAAATCCTCTTGTCTCTAATAAATCTTTCATTTTCTTTCAAAATTATTAACATTTTGTATTGGGAAAAAAAATCCTCACTAACATAATTCTATATAACAAGACAAAGACATATCACAGAAACAAATATGCCTTATGCCCCCAACCAGGAGACGGGGGACCTTTTCACTCTTTTCCAGTGTTGGTTTTTATTGTTTAAATCTAGCGGTAAAGAACATATTTAGGATTGGGGGTGGCGGCAATTCATGCTGGTCTAACTCTAGAATATACTATGAAATGATGGTGTCTGGGAAAGACACTATTTTGGTAACAGATTTTTTTTTAATTAAAATCCAAACCACTTATATAAACTTTGTGATTTGAGATATTTGATCACCTGAAAGGACACTGAGCAACAATTTTCCTTCTCAATCGGACAAAAAAAAAAAGAAAAAGAAAGTAGAATGGTGGGTGCCAGGTTCTGGGGGGTAGGAGGAGTGAGGAGTTACTGTTTAATGAGCGCAGAGTTTCAGTTTTGCAAGAGGAAGAGTTCTGGAGACGCATGGTGGTGATGACGGCTGACAGCACCGTGAAGGTACTTAATACCGTGAACTGTCCTCTTAAAAATGGTTAAGATGGTAAACTTTATGCTCTGCACCATGGTCCCTCAGATTCTGAGGCAGGCTGGCTCCAGGACCCCCCTAGATCCCCAAGTCCGAGGATGCTCAAGTCCCTAACCGTCCCCACGGTACTGGTGTTTCCGTATCAGTGGATTCAACCAACCCCAGATGGACTGTGTAGTATTTTTGATCAGCTGAATCGCAGATCTGGGACCTACGGATCCCAGAGGGCCAACCATGTATTTCATGTATATTTTAAAACTTGGACAGAACTGTTAAAGACAATTGTTACATACTTGAGGGGAAAGGTGATACTGTGGTGGGAAAAAAAATGAACAGGGCTGTGATTCAGGTGTCCTATGGTTCAGTCTGAACTTGCTGTGACTTTGAACACACATCCAGACACCTGGGTCTCAGTTCCCGTTCACAAAAAATGAAAATCTGAAATCACCAAGAATCATCTAGAATTCCAGTCATCCGGAGGGAGCATCCGGAAATGGGGGGGGAGGGGAGAGTGGGCATTTGGGGGGTTGCCGCTGCCATGAGATTTGAAGAATCCACTGACTTGTCCAAGGTCTCAGTAGAGGATTCTTGTGAAAGGACGTGTGAAACTTCATATAAAGAGCCATGGACACAGGGTAATGGGGTGCTGTTAAGAAAGACACTAATAGGTACTAATAGCATCCAATAGCTGCTATACTACTGAGAAGTACCCACTGGATACCTCAACTAACATTTTTTTTAAATTTTTAATTAAAATCTTTGAATTTAAATAAGTTTTTGATTAAATTCAAAAATTTAATAAAAATTTTTCATTAAAATTTAAAATTGAATTAAATTTAACTAAAAATTTTAAATTAATTTCATTAATTTTAATCAAAACTTAAATTATTTTTAATTTTTAATTAAAAATTTTAAATTCTTGAATTTTTTTAATTAAATTTTTTTAAATTTTTGAAGTACCTATTGTCAGGTGAACAATGTAACAAAATGTAATCAGAGAAGGCATAACTTGGTGCTTTAGTATGCTAATTACAGATAATTCTCCCATCAACCAAGGAGCAGTGCATCCACTCGCTCAGTATTTAACAAGCGTCTACCACATGCAGGGCACTGAGGCGCTAAGCGCAGGGGGCTGCGCAGACAGGGAGCAAGGAGCTCAATGCTCCAAGGGGAGCTGGGAGGAAACCAGGAGAGCACGTGGTGGAAGAGCCCCACGGGGACAGATGAGGCTGGATGGATGGCAGGGAGCCCAGTGATGCCGAATCTCACGAACTTCTTCCAAGATTTTGAATGTTTTGCCAAGAACTATGGAAAACCACTGAAATGCATGAAGGAGGATTCAGAGATTAAAGGGTCAGATCCGAGGACAGAAGGAGAAGAAACTTAGAGTGGTGAAAATGCCCCCCCAGAGTCCAGGCAGAGCCCAGGGTGCCTTGCAAAAAACAGGGCAGTGGTGGGGAGAGGGGGCGGATGGGAGATACCCAGAAGGTCAAATGCACGGAGCTTAGTTTTACAGCACTGGTTCCAGGAACCAGGGCGGAGGCCTGGACGAGAGTCCACACAGAGAAGAGAGAAAGGCAAACTGGGGACCTCGAAGAACCACCCCCCGCCCCTATCCACTGTCCTGCAGAAGGGGCCAAGTCTGGAAAGGGCGCTGAGCCACAACCGCCCCAGTACCAGGAGGAAAAGTAGGGCAAAAAAAGAAAAAGAGCATTTCACCAAGAAAAGACGGTCAGCAGGGCCAAATGCTGAGCAGCAGGATGAGGCCTGGAAAACATGCCCTGGATTCATCCACATTTACCCTGAAATCACTCGTGACCCTGGCAGAAGTGGTGTGGGCGGATTACGGCAGATGGGAGTGGAGGGAAGAAATGAACACGGAGGGTGTGGACAAAACTCTTGAGACGTTCAGCCTCTGAAGAAAGAAATGATGTAAGGCAGGAGATGGGAAAAAGCGTGGTTTTTTTTTTTAATTGTGTGTTATTTTCAAATGAACTTACTCACAAAACAGAAACAGACTCACAGACATAGAGAACAAACATATGATTACCAGTGGGGAAGGGGGTGGGAGGGGATAAACTGGGAGTTCGAGATTTGCAGATACAAACTACTATATATAAAATAGATAAACAACAAGTTTCTACTGTATAGCCCAGGGAACTATATTCAATATCTTGTAGTAACCTATAAAGAGAAAGAATGTGAAAAAAGTGTATGTATGCATATGCATAACTGAAACATGATGCTGTACACCAGAAATTGACACACTGTAACTAACTATAAAAATAAATAAATGGTGTGTTGTTTTATTAATAAAGAGGCTTCAGGGTGCTTACAATCTAATGAAGAAGATCTGCGGAGAGAGAAAAGTTTACTCTAGCGAGAAGGGAAGTTTCTGAGGTAGGAGTTGAGATGCGATCTAGGACAGGAGAGGAGGGGGACTGGCCTCAGACAGGTGGACAGAGGATTCCCGCCAAGCCAGCTACGTGGATGCAGAGGAAGGTGGGTTTGCATCTTTGGTAGCAAAAAGAAAGTCTTCCCACTTGCTGGCTTCAAAACCCTCTGGAAGCAGGAGTTGAGGTCATCAGGGAGGAGGTGAAGGTGGTATGAGGGAGAGAAGGGGTGGATTAACACGTGGGGAAAGAGGCCGCTGCTCAGAGCCACGTGAGCCAGGAGCCCGCCCTGAAGTCTAACTGTCTCCGCCATGCGTCACTGCCTAGGGACAGGCACAGACCAAGCAGACACCTGGGCTCACACAGGTCGGGCTCTGCTGGAAAACTGGTATGTACTCAGCAGCAGGCAGGAAACCGAAAGGGATTTTGTGGGAGTTTAAAAAAAAAAAAAGAGAGAGAGAGAAAAGAAAAAGAAAAAAATCCACTCCATTTACTTAGAGATTAGTCTAAGCATAACCGCTGCCCTCCAGAACACAGCTCACCAACTCTGCCACTGACATCTGTGCTCAGAGAGGTCACACAGTAAGAAAATACATTCAATGTGTCTATATACGCATGGCTGGGACCACTGTGCTGTACAGCAGAAATTGACACATTGTAACTGACTGTACTTCAATTTAAAAAAAATACATTCAGATGCCTCGCTTGTCCTCTGAGGGCAGGACAGCTAGCATAACAAATTCCTGAAGATGACTCTTTGGACTAAATCATGTTCAGGCTTAGCGTAATCTTACTGTTCTTATTGGTGGAAAAAGCATCTCCCCTCGGACCCGCCCCTCAGAGAAAAAAAAAAAAGATCTGGAACGTGGTCCTCCCCTTCCCCCTGCAAATAAACCTGAACGGGAAGGAGACCCACCCACGGCTGGGTGTAGCTACTGCTTTATGTTCATATTTGGGTACATTCTGTTGGAGAAACAAAGCTAACAGCCCCAACGTAGCAACAGGCTATGAAGGTGACTTTTTCTCTCCAAACTAGATGCCTGAATTTACTTCAAACATTCTTCTGATTTTTTTTTCTACAAAGGGACTCTCAACCAGCAACAAGGCAGAACGCAAAGGCTGAGAAACACTGTAATTCACAGCAAGCTTTGTTAGCGCTTCAAAATTAGAATCTAACGCTGGACATTTTTAAAAGCTACCTAATGAATTGCGACTCTGGCTTCCCAAAGAGCAATTAACCCCATAACAGCCTCATGGACTTTAATTAAAGCACAGAGAATGGGACTGATTTTGGTAGAGGAGTAACTTCTTCAGGGCCTACATTTAAGTGAACTTATGAGAGTAAACTGTAAGTAAATCTAGGAGTTAGATACCACCCTCTCCCGCAAAAAATAAAGGGGGGGGAGGGGTGCATCAACTTATTTACTCTGGTAGAAACTATTAAACTACTGCTGTCAGAGAGTAACATGAGACTCTGAGTCTAAAAATGAGCCCAAAGAAGAGATGCTGCAACAAAACAGAGGGACCTATTAAAGAGCAGCAGATGCTGGATTCAGAGTTCAGAGTGCTCACCATCACACCATGGAGCCATATGATCCAGCCATCTCACTCCTGGGCACATATCTGGAGGGAACTCTAATTCAAAAAGACACCTGCACCCCAGTGTTCACAGCAGCACTATTTACAATAGCCAAGACATGGAAGCAACCTAAGTGTCCATCGACAGATGACTGGATAAAGAAGTTGTAGTGTGTTTATACAATGGACTACTACTCAGCCATAAAAAAGAATAAAATAATGCCGTTTGCAGCAATATGGATGGACCTGGAGATGGTTATTCTAAGTGAAGTTAGTCAGAAAGAGAAAGAAAAATACCACAGGATATCACTTATATGTGAAATCTTAAAAAAAAAAAAAGACAAATGAACTTATTTACAAAACAGAAACAGACTTGCAGATATAGAAAACAAATTTATGGTTACTGGGGAGGAAGCAGGGGAGGGACACATTGGGAGTTCAAGATTTGCAGATTCTAACTACTATATATAAAACAGATAAACAAGTTTCTACTGTAGAGCACAGGGAACTATATTCAATATCTTGTAGTAACCTGTAACGAAAAAGAATATGAAAATGAATCTATGTATGTATGTGCATGTCTGGGACATGATGCTGTACACCAGAAATTGACACAACACTGTAAACTGACTATACTTCAATAAAAAAAAAAAAACAAGCAGATATTTCCTCTCAATATTTACATGCTAAACTGCATTCCCCAGTTGCAAGGAAAAATACACAGAAAAATACTAAAAGGAGTCAGCAAATGTGGACACTAACTCACTCGCTTGGCTACAGATGGATTAAAAGCAGCCATGTGAGTTCTTCAAGATTTTAAAGTGTGAGAATGCTTAGACGCTACCCATTTATGCTCTCAGAGTTCAACCGTTTTAAGTTTATTTATTAAGGGAAATAAGGAATTTGATTCTGACTCCCAAATTGAAAAGTTTATGACTTTAAAAACAATTAAGAACCATCAGGGCCCTGCCTGCGGCCACACACACCTTACCTGGTGTGCACGCCCACATCCTCACATGCGTATACACCCTCCTACCTCTGGTTCTGCAGCCTGAGGGCAGACCAGGTTCTGGCAGAAAAGAATCACCAAAGTCAACAGTAATCTTACTTCCTGTGGGAATATTTCAAACCCTACAGGGCCTCCTCCCAGTATTAAACTAGTCCAACCCAGTTTAGCCTGTAAGGTGTGACTGAATCCAAAGTACAGGCTGAATCACCACCTCCAGGTCCTATGAAACGAACTGACTCAGACCACAGCCCTCACTCTCACCTGCCCAATGAACATCTTTGAACACTTCCTATAACAAAACGTGATGGTCTCATTAAGTTCTAATTCAGAATGCAAATAATGAACCAAATAGTCGCTACTCAGCTCCACACTCGGACAAGTGAAAAACTCCTGAAGTAAGAGAATATTTACATTCCCGCTCCTGAACACAACCTATTCCAAAAATTGTTGAGTCTTGCTTGGGGGATATATTTAAAGCATGCTTGTGCAAAGAAATGCCAGGGGCCTTAAAAGGAGATTTAATAAATGAATGAAGGGCAAGCAGAAACTAGTGAGCAGAAAGAATCTCTTCATAACAGCCTCAGCATTTCAGGCCTGACATGCTTGGTGTCTTGTCGTGTGGCCACCCCAGGCTCGCCCGGCCCCAGGGCACTGCCGCGCGGTTCTCCCTGGCCTGTGGGCGTCCATTCGTGTCCCTGCCTGTCAGATGGGCCAGTTTTCCACGCTGAGCGATGCTGGGTGCTGCTGTGTTGGAGCTTGGCTTCCATCAGTGTTCCAGGGCAGACAGCTACTTGGAGAGGCTGATAAAGTCAGACCAGCTGGGGACTGAGCTTCAGGCTGGAAATAACTTATTTCCCACAGAAGAAAAAGGTCCATTTTACCGTGACTCTGAGCACATGTCAGTGACAGCACAGAGCTCTCGGCTGAACCTCGGCTCTACCACCTGCCCCTGAAGCACGTGGACCACCTACCGCCAGGAATTTCCTTCTATATCTGTCTTACGCTTGGCGGCTTATTAGCCGACTGGTGTCTAGAGGATACTTCTAGAATCCCTTGGCTACTGGGTCTCCGTTAATTCGGTTTGATCCTCTCTTGCTTTTAAGCTCCTTACTCATCAAATGCTCGTGACATCCTTTTGATCTAAGTCCGGCAAATCCAAGTCTTCTTTGTCATTCTTTGGAATGAAAAGCAAGGTGAGGGGCAACAGTGAGGCTTATTTATGAAGATTTCTTAACCGGTGTGGTTTTCAGTGAAAAGGTTTCAATAGGCTTGAAAGACAATTTAAACACTACAAACCAAACAAGCAGAAACGAGTGCAGATACATGCACTAGTATTTCTCTTATTTGAACCCTTTGCACTGAAAACCGAACATAGCAAATGGACGTTCCTAGGAGGAACTGGGAACAGAATTTCCTAAGTCGGAATTCATATAAAACCAATGCCTTTCTCAGTGACCTATTTAAACAGAACCTATAGAAAGCATCCCCTGCAATCTCTTCCACTAAATCCTATTACTTTATCCTTCTGCCTACCCATTGCCCAACCCAGGCTCTCCATCCTCTGGAGGAAAACATGATGCACTAAAACTACAGAAAAGCTCATTTGTGAATTTCCTCTTACTGCTACTGAGTGTTTGAATGTTCTCTCATCATCCACAATTTCCCTCACTATGTGAAGTTGTTGGCGACGCTGTTTTCAGAAATGGTGGATTCTAAGTCAAACAATTAATGTGGTCCCTTGATAATTTCTTACAAGGGACCAAGATCTTAGTTGGCCGTTATATATGGTACTATTTATTGGATAGGTCAGGGGTCCCTGGAGAAAGAGAACCAGGCATGGCTTTCTTGACATAAGAGATGCCATCTTGGTTCAAGCCATTTGGGGAGCTAAGCCTGGCCACCAAGCTTGCCCTTAAACAGGTCTCAGTAATAACGATCTTAAGGGAACAGAAGAATGCAGAAACAAGACTGTTACCAGGCAAGAGAAGTAACAGCAAAGATAATACACTGTAAAGACCTCCCGTTCTGTTTCAGTGGTAAAGACTGGCCTGAAGCCTCAACCACCAGATCAACTGGAACCTAAGGGAGAATGATGCTGACCTAGAATTTCTGACTTCAATCAACTAACTAAAGCTTGGACCCTGTCAACCGCCCAAGCCCCTTCATGAATATGCACATACCCTTAGCTTAAAATTTCCCTAATTTTGTTGTTCAGGGAGATCTCTGGCCAAAATCCCCAGCGTTCTCCGTACTTGCTGCCAGTAATAAATCCTGCGTTCTCCACTCTTTGGCTTGGCTGTGTCTTTTGGCTCGACGCCCACCCAGAGGCGAGCCCAGTTTTCGGGTAACAATTTCTTAAATTCATCAAGCATTTTCATATGTCTTTGCTGAATGCCGTTGGTCTCCAAGGATGCATTACCACAACTGCTCTGGGCAACAGTTCCATTATCTGGATATCCACGCTGTCTACGGGGAATTACGCATTTATACAGAAGTTTATGAGGACTTGAGAATCCAGAGCAATCATTTCCATTATGTGAAAGGCATGTGATCTGTACTAGCTACCCTTTTGAGCCTCAGTTTAACAATTTAACAATTTGACAACTTAATAAATTATTGATCAAATGGAAACAGAGCCATCTATTTTGCAGGATTGTGGTATTTAAAAAAAAAAAAAACAACAGAAACTGACGCATGGTCAACATCCTGCAACTATTTCTTGGGCACCTGCTACGTGATGGTTTCTTTTTACCTGCATGGAACATTTTTGTTGCATAACATCTACAAATTAGTCTCATTATGTAAATTTCTCTTCATTTGCATTTCACATGATAGTTCTTTGAAGAAACAGAATTTTAGAAAATTAAGTTTCTGTGGAACTTTTAAAACAACTACATTGTTAGTAAACGGCTATTCACTGGGGTTAGCAAACACTGGCTCTGATTTCAAAAGTCATATCTGTGTGGGACACTAATAGAAATAGGCTAGACAGTCCAAATTAATGTGCTTGACTAACAGCTTTTGACAGTATTTACATTAATATGGAATCCAAAGGATGTTAGTACTCTGCCCATTTCAGGCCAATATTTCTAAATCTTTGGATAACATCATGTACATTACGTACAGACGTTATTATGTATCTCTGTATCTGCGGTTTCTGCATCCTCAGATTCAACTAACCACAGATCAGAAATATTTGGGAAAAAAATTCCAGAAAGTTCCAAAAAGCAAAACTAGAACTTGCTGTGTGCTGGCAGCTATTTACACAGCATTTACATTGCATTAGATATCAAAAGCAACCTAGAGATGACTTAAAGTACGCAGAGGATGTGTATTGGTTACATGTGAACACTGCACCATTTCACATAGGGGACTGGAGCATCCTGGCACCTTGTAACCTGCAGGGGCCAAGAACCAAACCCCATGGATACCAAGAGACAACTATACACAAAAATCTTACTAAATCACTTATCACAAATTATACTGGCTTATTCTTAAATGACAAATACTATTTTCCTTCTCATCTCCAGAGAAATCGCCCACACTCTATCCAGGGCAGATGAACTGGCCAAACAGAGGCACCACACCCCTCTTTCCATCCACTGCCCCGATCATGAGGTTATTTCTTATGAAGCCCTCACGCCTTCTTAGCAACCTTCTCAAAAAAGTCTCCCATCTGCTCAGACTTGGCGTTTGAGTAGAAACCAACCCCGTGTACCACCTCAGATAATTTTTTAATTTTAATTTCAGAGGTCAAATAAAATTCATACAACTAATAAAACTTTTTATTTTAAAAAAAACCCCAAAGCCTAGTTAAGTGGGTATCTTTCCCCAGCAAATCCAAAGACATCGCAAAATTTACGAGAGTCATTATCAAGTAAAAACAACTGTTCAATGAAACACTGCTCTCTAACATGTGATTATTACTGTCCAATGGCCAGAAATCTGCTTACAAGGATTTCTCAGTCGTTCACAACTTTGCCTCTTTCGTCTTTAGAGTAAACCAAGGCATTCAATCACGAAAACTATGCGGAGTTGAGTGCCATCTGTTTAATTATTGCACACACTAGGAAAAAAGTAGTCAATTGTTTTTTTAAGTAAAAAGGAAGGTCCAAGGACTTTAAAAGAAAAAAAAAAAATACAGTTCTACAGATGAAAGGTTTCTTCTAATAAAAGAAACCATAGTAAAAGAAAGAAAGAAAGCAAGAAAAGAAACCACAGTAATATTTTTGGCACAAGACAATTTTACAAAACTTCAGCAAGGAAAAAATCTTTTAAGTATTTAAACCTGCTATTCAGTATTTTTACATGAATTCTAACAGAGGAAAAGCAAATCACTAGGAAATCAAAGTTCCAAGTTAACGCTAAACAACCTCCTAAAACGATCTCTCTGCCCAAAGAAAAGTTCAAGACAAATAACATTCGCAAGATCCAAATCCTCCCCTAAAGTGACGTGAGCTCTGTGACTAAATTAAACAGGAAATTTTAGGATCTTTGACACAGCAGTGACCCATTTAAGTACTTCGGAGAAAAACACACAGCAGGAATATACCAATTTGTACTCTTAATCCTTCCTGAGTATTGAAGAGGCAACGCCTAGAGAGCATGGTTTTTAAGAGACAGTGATTTTAGAAGGACAGCCGGCTTCTAAATGTTTTGCTTCTACCTAGAAAACTTCAAAAGGAGAGATCAGGGCACACCTTCAAAATGCATCACGGCACCAGCCCTTCGGTTTAACCATCCAAACACTGTCATTCAAAGGCTAAGGTTTCATCATTCTGGGTATCAAATGTGTCCAGCCTTCTGAGGGCTTGGGTTTTAGAAAGCCACGTGGGAAGAGCAGTGCGACCATCACGATGTCTGTACCAGGAAACCCTCCCAGCAGTGAGTCACTCAAGGGAAGCTGGCACCTTATTCTGGACAAGTGGAGGCGAGTCGATCCTGGTTTTCCTAATTTTTGTCTTTTTTTTTGGAAGTATAATCAGTTACAATGTGTCAGTTTCTGCTGTACAGCAGCATGTCCCAGTCATGCATGTACATACATGTATTCATTTTCATATTCTTTTTCATTGAAGGTTATTACAGGATATTGAATATAGTTCCCTGTGTCCTGATTTTTCTTTTTAACTCAGCAGCCTACACCTACTTCTACGGAATGCTGTTCTGTAAAGGAAGCAGATTATTACAATGTTTACAGGGGGCACGGGTGTGGACACGTGGGAGGCTCATTATAGGTTTCTAGGTGTCAAAGTCTCCAAAATAAAAAAAAAAAGAGGGAGAGAAGGGGAGGAGGCAGGGGAGAGAAACGAAAGGAAGAAAGGGAGAGAATAGGGGAGACGGGGTTTCCAGGCAAACAGACTGAATGAGACCTTAGCTCTGCACCTTGGCAAACCTGAGGTTCCCCACTTGCAAAGGTGGGTAACAGCAGCTCCTGCTCTAAGGGTCTCTGGGAGACGTGAAGGAGGTAACGCAACAGAAGGCCCTTAACAGAATGCCTCACATGCAGAAAGTTGTCAAAATATTAACTATCCCAGTGACTATCATTTTTGTCATAATCGAATACGTCTGTCAGTACGAGGCCTCTATTTACAAAGAGGTCCAGTTCTTCAACAACATGATACAATCTTTGCAAAACTAAGATAAATCACTGAGATCAAGAAATACATTGTTTCAGCCACTATATATAAACACAGATTAAAAAACACAAATTTCTTCTCTATAGCACAGAGAACTATATTCAGTATTTTGTAATAACCTTTAATGAAAAGGAATATGAAAACAAATACATGCATGCATATGCATGACTGGGACACTGTGCTGTACACCAGAAACTGACACATTGTAACTGACTGTACTTCAATGAAAAATATTTTTTCAAAAAGAAATACTTCGTTTCCAACCAAGATTTTCTGGGGATTTAGCTTCTTCTAAGGCAACAGGAGCGTGGACTCAGCAGCCAAGTGCTGGGGTTTGAATCCCAAGTCTGCCACTTGCTGGCTGGGTGACTTTAAGCAAGTGTTTACTCTGGTTTCATTTCTATCTGTAACCAGTGGAGGACAAGATTCCCTTATGGATGCTGTGAGGGTTAAATGAATTAATACATGTAAACTGCTTAGGACAGTAAGTGCTGTGTGAGTGTTAACTGGAGAGCTCATGGTTATCAGTTCTTACTGGGAAACTGTTTGCCACCCCAAACTTGGCCACTGTTAAACCCGGCTACTCACTAGAGTAACTAGGCAAGGGGGCTATGATTTGGAAGCTTGTGAGCTGAGTCTGAACTAAATCCTGACCTCACTAACCATCAAAGCTCCCTAGATATAATCTTGGTCCCCTCCTGGTAGAGTGTGTATCGGAGTTTACTGTCTGCTAAGTCACCGGCAAAATCCAAAGACGTACCATAGCTCTGTGTGTCTGATTTTTTAAAACATTTTTGTTTGTTTGTTTTGTTTTGATTTGGGGGGGGGGTAATTACATTTATTTATTTATTTTAATGGAGGCACTGGGGATTGAACCCAGGACCTCATGCATGCTACACACGCACTCTACCACCGAGCTATACCCTCCCCTCGTAGTGATTTTTTTTAATCGAACGTTTTATTATAAAATCACTGTAAATTTATAGGCAGTTGTAAGGAATAATACAGAGCAATCCTGTGTAGCCCTACCCAGTTCCCTCAAGACAGGAGGGAAGCAGGCAGGGCACAACCATGGAAGGAATGACACAGCCACTGAAGACAGGATGCAAACTGGTTGGAGCCAAGATGGAGGAAGGTCCAACTCCCAGTAGACCTGGAGGCCCAGGGTGGCGGAAGGCTCGACTTCCGGTCGATTTTCTTTTTACTTGTCTGTATTTGTTAATGTTCTGCCTTCCACATGCATTGCTTTTATAATAATAATAATAGCTTATTTTTAAATTTAGAAATGAAAGAAACACTTCTCATATTTGTCTAAGGAAAAAAAACATAACACCAAGTCCATACCTGTATTTATGAATGATGGCATTAAATAGTTTTCCATCTCTCCAGCAGGTAGTGAAATTCTCACACCGAATGCCCGCATAACCCTCTGTTGCCTGCTGGGTCCACAGTAACAGTCTCTCTTTCGCGGACATGTCCTCCGACTCTCCAGTAACATGGATATCAGATATCTGAACGTAATAACAGAAAAGGTTAAACCATTAGGAAGGAAGGAAGCTAAGGCAGATTAAGAACCTACTACGTGCCAAGCACTTTACA
Source organism: Camelus bactrianus (assembly GCF_048773025.1). Taxonomy (NCBI): domain Eukaryota; kingdom Metazoa; phylum Chordata; class Mammalia; order Artiodactyla; family Camelidae; genus Camelus; species Camelus bactrianus. The sequence goes on from NC_133558.1 coordinate 37,364,957, forward strand.
AGTGCTATTGTATTCCGTCCTTGTTGTAAGCCGAGTATATGTTCCCCATTTCTCATACAGGGGAAGTGAGTTTCAAAGAGGTTAATAGATTGAAAAGTCAGATTTAACCCAAGCATCTCAGTTTTTTTTCATATCGAAACATCCCAACACTGAAAGTTCCACATTCCTCTTTACTAATCAGATCTGTTAAAACAACTTAAGCGAATGTTTTACCACGTTCAAATGGATCAAAGTAGAGCCTACAAAGTGATCCTACGTTACTGCCCGCAGAGCAGAACTGGACCCAACAGGTGTTCTGCGTAAAGAACAAAGAAGGAAAACACATCTCTCCAGTGAACCACATTACAGAGCTGTTTGGCCTAAAGTCTAATTTTCTCATGAGTCCTCGCTCATCTTACGCAACATGAACCCTCCAGAAAATGACTTCCCTCTATACTTTGTATTCACTAATTTTTTGAAAAGTCTCTTCCATCAAATGATAATAAAACAGGTCACCAGTTCACACGACTTGCGTTTTCTCAAGCAGCCCTTTGGCAAGGGCCCTACTTAACCTGGATGATGGCATGAAGACCCAGTGGCCCTGGCAGGCCCCCACAGAGATTCCCAAACTGGGACTCACACCGACGGACAGCCGCTCCCTCAATCAGCATAGGCTACAAAGCCCTGTTGAGGGCCAGCGGGGGGCCAGCCAGGGTCAGGAGGAGCAAACAGAGCCAGGAAGCCAGGCGCAGGGAGGGGCTCAACCTGCAGCAGGAAAAAAAAATCCCTGAAGTCACAACACTGGTCTCACAGCTTTGAACGCGTCACTTCACATCTGTGAGTCAGCATCCTTATCTACCAAGGAGGAGGCAGGAGGCAGAAGCAGATAACATTTAAGACTCTTTTCAGAGAATATGAAAATGAATCTATGTATGTATATGCATGACTGGGACACTGTGCTGTACACCAGAAACTGACACATTGTAACTGACTGTACTTCAATTTTTAAAAATTGGGGGGAAAAAAGACTCTTTTCAGTCTGAAGTCTGAGAGACTGAGAGACTATAAATACAACATGGAAGGCAGAGGTCCAAACAGGCAGTCAAGCAACTGAAAGTAGAAAACTTCAAAATCCAGACTAAAGAAAGCCTTTACGCTGGGCGATGCTGGGCTCAAGCAGGAAGCCCTTTACTCCTACTGCGGCCACAGGAGCCAGAGGCCCGCCAACCCGGGGACCTGCAGCAGGGACGAGCAGCAGTTAAGTCCACACCAGACCCACCAGCCCTGACAGCAACCCCTGGGGGGCGGGGACACAGGCCCACCAGCCTCTCTCCATCCAGTACTGGGCAGGGCAGCCCTGCCATGGGAGCTCCCCTCCCAGCCACAGCCATAGATGGCCAGGATTTGAAAGTGGAACAGTGTTTCATGCACCTCAATTTTCACAGCAGCACTATTTACAACAGCCAAGACACGGAAACAACCTAAATGTCCATCGACAGATGACTGCATAAATAAGTTGTGGTATTATACACACACACACACACACACACACACACACACAATGGACTACTACTCAGCCATAAAAAATAATGAAATGATGCCATTTGCAGCAACATGGATGTCCCTAGAGATTGTCATTCTAAGTCAAGCAGGCCAGAAAGAGAAAGAAAAATTTCATACGGTATCACTTATATGTAGAATCTTAAAAAAAGGACACAAATGAACTTATTTACAAACAGAAATAGAGTCACAGACATAGAGAACACACTTACAGTTACCAGCAGGGAAAGGGGGTGGGAAGGGATAAACTGGGGGTCTGAAATTCGCACCTCTTGGGGAGTGAAGGAAATGTGAGCTATCTTGACTGTGGTGGTGGTTTCGTGGGCGTATACATCTACCAAAGTTCATCCAATTGTACATCTGAAGTATGTATAGTTCACTGTACAGGAACCATACAACAATAAAGGTGCTAAAGAAAGAAAGAAAGAAAGTGGAGCGGTGTCTCAAAGCAGTATCTCTCCTAGGAATCTGTCCTAATCTCCACGGCACAGGAAAGAACTGTGTGTGTAAACATGTTATATACAATATATGTGTAAAGGATCTCTCTCTCTCTCTTTTTTCAACATGGGGGAAGAAAAGAGCAGAAAACTACCCAACTTCCAGCTGATAGTCTAGCCTAGAATCACACTGCCAAGCCTCTCTGGCGCATCCCGGGAGTCCAAACCCCATCTCTCCCACCACCTCCATGTTCAGGTTAGTCACCTGCCCCAGGACTACGCTCTCGTCTGTAAAACTGGGTTGACAACAGTTATCACTGTGTTGTGAAAATTCAACAACACGGACCCAGAGTCATGCCTGGCACATGGTAAGTACGCGCTCAATTTGTTGGCCATTTTATTGCTGTGGTGGTTAGTACTCTTTTTGACAAAAGGAGAAGCAAAAAACTTGGCTTTATTAGTCTTCTGATTCTCTTAGGAAAAGGAGTGAAAGATAAGGTTTTTAAATTTGCTGCCTCCAGCGAACTGAAATCTTGGCAAGCCAGGTTCCGAGAAACCAGTCAAGGAGACTGCAAATGAAAAGCTGAACCCCTAGGTAAAATTTCACAACAGCTTTGACAGATTATAAAAATCAGTTGCCTCTGGAAACTCTGAGGACGCTGGATGAAGCTATGTGGGTGGTATTTACAGCTAAATAAAGAGGATGATAGCTGGGCAGAGGTGGGGACTGGTTTCTGCCGGGTCAAGAACATTCCACACTAGTCCAGTCACAAAGGTGGCTCCTATTGACAAAGGAAGCCAGCTCATTTTGACCAAAGGTAAGTTTAATAGGATGCAGTACAGCCCAGCACACCAGGGGAAGGATATTAAGGAAGAAGAGTTTAGAGGTCTGAAAATGGCTACATACCAACCAGGAGAAAATAATATTCTTTTTTTTTTAGGGGGTGGGTAATTAGGTTTATTTATTTAGTCACTTTTTTAATAGAGGTAATGGGGATTGAACCCAGGACCTCGTGCATGCTAAGCATGCATTCTACCACTGAGCTATACCCTCCCCCTAGAAAATAATACATTCTTACTAAATAAGTCCCCAGAAGTGGAATTTCAGAACGTTACTCTCACACACACTATAGGAGACCATTAGGCATGGATACGCTATTTTAAAGGCTATCATTTTAAAGTGTGTATTCAAACCTGTTAGGAACCAAACTTCAACATCTCAAAGACAGGTAACAAGTTAACTCCTTCAGCTTCTCCTGTGATTTCCAATTATTTGAGTATTACCCCCACGTGGAAATCAAGGCATTTTTAGATACAGTGTTACCATCAGCCACTATCTATATGAGTATGTCAAACTTTTTGTGATACAGTGACACCAAAAATAAAACTAAAATCAAACGCTAAGCACTGTGAGTCTGCAGCTGTCACTCAAGACTCCTATGGTAAAATGTGAGCATTCAGCAAAGTAGCATGAAGCCTCCACCCATGGCAGGCCAGGTCAGATTCTGGGAGGTAAGCAAGACTCCTCCCTTCAAATCCTGGAGGCACACAGAGATCAGAGAAGGTGTCAATTCTGCTGCCCGGGTTTAAATCCCACGTCCAACAATTAACGGGATTATGACCCAAGAGCGACTCACATTGTCTCTCCAAAATCCATTTTGCTCATCTGTAAAACTTAAATGATGACGTCATAATGTCTACATCCACATCTGTAATGGAGTATTACTCAGTCATAAAAAGAGGGAACTACTGACACAGGCAACAACTTGGATAAATGTCCAGGAACTTTTGTTGAGTGAGGAAAGTCAATCTTAGAGGTTATATATGCTTCTATGTATATATCATTCTGGAAATGACAGAATTACAGAAATGGGTAACAGATGGTTGCCAGGGGTTATGGTGAGAATGGGGGTGGGAGGGAGGTGGATGTGGCTACAAAAGGGCACCTTGACATGACTCGTGGTCATCTTGTGGTGACGGAAGTGACTTCTGTCTTTACTGTATCAATGTCAGTACTGTATCCATGTTGTGACATTGTTCCGTGATCTGGAAGGTGTTAGTTACCATCGAGGGGAAATTGCATAAAGTATAGACAGGATATCTCTGCATTATTTCTTGGGTTTTTTTTCTTGTTTTTTCTTTTTCTTTTTTCTTCTCCTTTTTTTTCTTCTTTTTTCTTTTCTTTGCTTTTTCTTTTGTTTTTTCTTTTTTTTTTTTTTTAATGGCGGTACTGGGGATTGAACCCAGGACCTCATGCATGCTAAACATGCACTCTACCACTGAGCTATCCCCTCTCCCCACCGCTTTATTTCTTGTAACTGAGTGTAAATCTACAACCATCTCCAAATAATAAACATCTAAATAAAATAAATAAGTAAATGTCTACCTCCCCGAGCGGTTCTAAAGATTGGATAAAATAATTCCCAGCAAGGGCTTAGCACAGTGCGCGGCAGGCAGAAAATCCCTACAACAAATACTAGCTTCTTCCACTGCAGTTTCATTAGCAGGATCTGCAGCTTTCAGCCTCCTCCCGACAATCCGTCAGCAAGCATCAAACACAAACAAAATGCTTTCAACCCGAGTTCCTTTCAGAAACTCGAAGCCCTCATTCCTCTCATCCAGGTCACTGCTGGCTGCCACCCAAGGGCAAGTTCTTCCTGCCACTGAGCCTCTCTGGCCGCATTTCATTTCTGCTTCAGCTCTCCTGACCCAGCTGACCTCCACTCCCAACTTTCCAGAAGGATCTATTCCATGGGAAACAAAGTCTCCTCCCCCTTCAAGACCGTGCGTGCACTGCATCTACCTTTATAATGAAGCAGGTCTCCCCACTGCATTAACCCAAGCCCCAGACACCACTAGGCCCACAGGCAGGGCAAGAGTTTTCTAACTCCCCCAATGATGCAAAACCAGTCGTTTTCACACCTCTACCCCAGGGGACAAAGACGCGTTTCCACCTGGCAGGCCATCTTGGGGGCCACCTTCTTCACCTTCTCAAAATGATGCCCACATTCCCCAAAGGTCAGACACCAGGCAGAGTGCATGCACCCGGCTCCATCCAGCACCCCATCCTCACCCCACCCTTTGTCTTCTCTCCACTTGGACCGTTGGCGCATCCTGCATCTCATAGCCTGGAACCAGACCGAGCCCACCTCGGGGACTTAACCTCCGACAGCAGGGTCCTGTTCTTCTAGTACGTGCTTTCCCTGCCTCCACCTAAACCAACGGGCAGGCCCGTCGACAGCTCACGTTCCTCGAGTGGCCCAGCTGTGCCCCAGTCTTTGAGCCTGGCTGTATCTCCACCTCCTCCTCTATCCGCTCGGTTCCGCGCAACCCATCACTTGGATACCCTCAGCTCCCTCACACCCTGTCCTGACGCTGCCACCACTCAGCCAAACCGCAACCTGATCATGGCCGCGGTACGCCGTCTCCACCCTTGCCCGCGGTAAAAACTGGTGTAGAGAAAGCCGCACCAGCCATGGACCACTGCCTCCGTGAGCCCCAGGTCTGATCCGGCCCGGCTCTCCAAGCGCCCCGGCCATCCTCCTCCGTGTCCTGGACGGCTGGGTGTCTGTCCCTCCCAGTCTCTCCGTCAGTGCTTCAGCACTTGCTGAAACTCCTACCCCACCACCTCTTCTTCCACGTTCAGCATCACTTTCGCGTCTCCTTCTTTACAGAGAGAACATCACACGCTGTTGGCCGTGAACCAGGCTTCCGCTCCTGTGACACCCCCCCCACCTCCTGGGGGTCTCGCTATCAGTTCACCCCCTCATCTGGGTCTTTGCTCTCAGTATGTAAAACTGCCCGAGTCTCTTCCACCCTAAAACAAATTAAAATAAATTACTTCCATCAACTCCCTTCCTTCCGCACTTATCACCGTCTCTCTCTCTCCTCTGTGAAGCAACTGGAAAAAAACAGTCCGTAATTTTTCATCTTCATGATCTTTACGCCTCACGCTGTTGAGACTTCGCTCCAATGCCAGTCCCTCCACGAAAACGAAGGAGGTGACCAGACAAAAGGGAAGAGCTCTTGCTCTATGCTCCGTTTTCCCAATAAGGACGGAAATCAGATCGTTTGTGGAACGTAACAGAGGAACGGGTTCAGGAGGAGACCGGGCACTGAACCATGTCGTGGGGGTCAGCTGTCACCTCCCCGTTACAGTCTCACTAACTCAAGGACACTCACGAGTGTCTGCCTGCACCACTGCTAGGCTGGGTCACAGCCCATCCTCACGGAGCTTCCAGTCCAGTGACAGAAAGACAACGTGGACAAGGAGTCCAGCCCCTCCAGTTTGAACCTGATCTCGCTGAGGCATGCGTCCCTGGGGGTCACTCCTCCCTGACTCTCCTGCCGTCCTGGCCAGCCCCCCGCTGCCCACCCTTTAATGCCGCTCCCGGGGCTCCGCCCCCAGCCCTCCTTTCTCGCTTTCCCAGGGATAATCGCAGCTCCTGCCCTGGCTCTGACCACCCCCTTCACACTGCAGACTCCCAGATCCTGACCTCCCACCCACACCTTCCCCAAAACTCAAGATCTGTAACTTCCAACTCCCTAGCAAATATCTCTGTTGAAATTGTGAAACTAACCACTGACAAAGCATTTAGTCAGACGTTGTGCAGAGCACTTCACGCGTATGCCCTCTTACCATCCTCACAACGTGAATCTCATTTTATAAACGTGAGAGAGGCACAGAGTGGCCACACGCCTCGCTCAAGTTCACACACCACTACTGACAGGTAAAGGAGAACTTGAACTTGAACCTACAGGCTTCAGGGCTGCTACCCTTAACAACCTTGCGGCATCTCACCATCTCTTCAAGCTGACTTTCTCTGGCCCCAGCCCATGCTTCCTTCCGTATTCCTAGCCCAGAGAAAGGCCCCACCTTCACCCAGCTGCCCCCAAATCAAAGGTCTGATCTGAAGTCACCCTTGATGCCTCTTCCCCGCCTGCACCTGCATCCAGTGGGTCCCACCACCCCAAGCAGCCACATCTCTCTTCCCTCCCCTTCCACACCCCCTCTAAAAACTCCTCATGCCCAGCCACACGGCTTCTACCTCCTGTCCCTGCAGAACACCCTCCCTGCTCCGTCTGCCCCTCCACTCCCCCTTCTCCTGGAGAAGCCTCGCTGACTCCACCTCCAGGGTCTGCGTGAGATGTTCCATCATCCCCAGTGCTTGCGGCGCACGTGCGTCCTGTTACGACAACAGCACATCTGCACATCACTATTACCTGTCGGTGTGTCCCATTCTCCCTCTAAGAGGCGCAAATATATTCAAAAGAACAGGGTCTTAAAGACACCTGCACCCCCATGTTCACAGCAGCACTATTTACAACAGCCAAGACACAGAAACAACTTACATGTCCATCAACAGAGGACTGGATAAAGAAGCTGTGATACATATATAAATGGAATGCTACTCAGCCATAAAAATAATAAAATAATGCCATTTGCAGCAACATGGATGGACCTGGAGAATGTCATTCTAAGTGAAGTAAGCCAGAAAGAGAAAGAACAATACTATATGATATCATTTATATATGGAATCTTAAAAAAAAAAAAAAGCCAAATGGACTTACTTACAAAACAGAAACAGATTCACAGACACAGAAAACAAACTTATGGTTACTGGGGGGGGGGGGAAGGGAGTGGGAAGGGATAAATTGGGAGTTCAAGATTTTCAGATACTAATATATATAAAATAGATAAACAAGTTTGTACTGTAGAGCACATGGAACCATATTCAGTATCTTGTAGTAACTTACGGTGAAAAAGAATATGAAAACGAATATATGTCTGCTCCTGTATGACTGAAACATCGTGCTGTGCACCAGAAATTGACGTAACATTGTAAACTGACTATACTTCAATAAAAATATATTTAAATTTTTTAAAAATTAAAAATTAAAACCTAAACACACAAAAATAAAAGGGTCTTGGTCCTCTCAGTACTAACGGTGCCCACCTCAGCTGGCGCCTGGCACATACTAGACGCTCAGTAAATGCCCAGTGAACCCAGGACTCCATGACTGAGCTGGGCACTCTGGGAACCTGCGTTAACTCACCAGACCATCAGGACATCCACATTCCTTCCTCTTTACCGTACACGCCAGGGTCCCACACGGGGAGGAGAGGCTTATTGACCTGCGCTGGACATGCGGTCCCCGACCAGCAAAACTGCCCCACTCCTAAAAGCAGGTGTGTGTCTGCTTCCTATTTACACAATAGAAATGATATACCTGACCACACTTCTCAAAAATTTATTTTGGCAATGTGTTAAAAGAACAAATATCTAGCATTAGTTCCCCCAAGTCCAAGGAGAGGGTGATGGGAGGAGGTCGACACACTTGAATTAAGACGCCTCCGTGTCGTAAGTCCAGTGCACACCCATGTCAGTCTCAACAGTATCTTTTAAGACACCATCGCAATGGGTCTAAAGTGATACCTCAGGAAAGCTTCCACCCTCCTCCAGAACTGAGTCTCGCTGTCAGAAACCTGAGGTTCGTATGAACTGTAACGTCTTGGTCTGCAACTCAAGAGCTTCCAAGTCTACTGATATTCAAAAAAATTCTTGTGGCTTATTTTAACTTTTCAACTGAACAGGCGACTTCACTGACCTTTTTTCAGGCTTAGCTGCTTTAAATGTGAAATACCAGTTAGCAGTGGATCACAGACGCTGCTTCAAGTTTACTTTTTTTTTTTTTTTTTGCTTTCAATTTACTTTTATTATCAGATACAACTCATTCCACTCCCGTAAGAAGATGGTAATTGGGTTAAAGGAAATTAGCAAACGCCCACGCTTGGCATACTCTTTGCTACACAGACAGACAACGCACAGGCCAAATCTTTATTCTGCTTGAGTTGCCAGGGTCTAATGTCCTTTCCTCCCCAAAGAGTAAAACATGGAACCTAGGGGTCCCACCATACAAGGTGGACAAGAAATGGCCCCGAGAATAAAGAGGCCACCATTTCTGTTTGTCTTTTCACTCCATGTAAGCAAGACCAAAAACTGGAATTTAAATAAAAGGAGGGGGGAGGGTATAGCTCGGTGGTAGAGTGTGCGCTGACCAGGCACAAGGTCCTGGGTTCAATCCCCAGCACCTCCATCATAGACAAACAAACAAACAGACCTAATTACACCCCCCAAAATACATAAATAAATAAATAAAAATAGTAATAAATACACTTTAAAAAACTGGAATAAAAAAAACTGAAAACAAACAAAAAATTGCTACCAACAGCAAAAGCCCTCACAGCCTTTCCTCCATTCGCCTCTCTGCCCACGGCCCCTCCAGCCTCACGCACAACTCTGCTGCCCCCGCTCCTCGCTCTTGGCCGAGCTGGGACAGCATCCTCTGATGGAAACCCTAAGAACTGGAACTGGAAACTGGAAGAAGAGGGTGCAGGGGCTGCGGGAGAGGCTGGCGGTGGGGGCGCGGGGACTGGCTATTGGATTCCAACACAGGAAACTTCAATTCCTGACCCCAGTGGACATTGCCAGACCCAGGCCTGCTCTCGGTGAATCAAAGATGAGCTAGTTTCACTGGGCAGCCCTGACCGCGTGCCTCAGAGAGCCTCCAGGGCCACAGGCTCAGCACACCGCTGAAGAACACAGTAAATTCCCACAAACAAGCAGATCACTGGGCTTCTGCAATCTGGGAGCCGAAGACACCAGCGCTGGAACTCAAAGCCTAAAAGGATGAGTTGCTCCAAGTCTTCTTAAACGGCCTCACGAGTGCCGAGTTGTCCTGCCAAATACATGCTCACCTGCGAGGGTCCCACAAACCTGGGGGAAAAGTTCCCAACACCAGGGGTGCGTTAGCTGCCCCAAGCCTGTCCTCAAGGGAGAAGAGGGTCTTCTAAGAGCCCCGTTTCCTCCCTTTCCCCACTACCAACGACTGAGATGAAGAAACCATTATCTTTACTCTGGACCACTTCCTCTAGTCTCCGGTGTCAACACCAACATCTTTTAAGACACAGTTACATGGGGGAAGGGGGTGGGGAATACAGCTCAAGTGGTAGAGCGCATGCCTAGCATGCACGAGGTCCTGGGTTCAATCCCCAGTGCCTCCTCCAAATATAAATAAATAAGTAAACATAATTACCTCTGCCTCATAAAACAAGCAAAAAAGTTAAAAAAAAAAAAAGTCTTAAAAAAAAAGACACAGGACAGACCTAGAATAACATGGGGCTCGGGAGAGCTCCCCCCTTCTTCTGGAACGAAGCCTCCGTGTCTGGACTAGTGACAGTCTCCTGGCTAGTCTCGCCGCACGGAGGCATGCCCTCCGCTCCCCTCCCGACTCAGCTGCTCCTTACTCCGCAGACACACAACTCCAGTTCAGTCTCGGCTGGTGGGTCCAGACTCGAGCCACTCTCTTTCTAGTCCACGATCAAACCACGTGGACTTCAAACCATGTGGACAAACCACGTGGACCACACACGCCCTCTCTCCTAGGGTCCTCTCTCCAAGCTCCTTCTCCCCTTGAAACATTCTCTCTCTACTCTGTCCAACGGGCACAGGCTAGATGCTCAGTAATTATCTGCTGAATAAGGGGCAGGAGGGAGGGAGGGAGAGAGGACGGAAGGAAAGGAAGAAGGAAGGGAGGGAGGATGGAAGGAAGGAAGGGAAGGGAAGGAAAGAAGGAAGGGTGGGAGGGAGAGAGGAAGGATGGAAGGGAGGGAGAGAGGAAGGATGGAAGGGAGGGAGGGATGGAGGGAGAGAGAGAGGACCAGAATCACATGTCATGTTTTCACTGGTATGAATGAGTTTTAACCTCTCATGTAAACCTTGTCATCTTAGAAAGTCAATCATTTCCAAGAACCTCACCATCCGATAATCACAGGACACCTGGACCACCGCACAGAAGTGCCCAGCAGAGACTCCTCAGTGAGAGCCCAACATTACCTAAGCTTCATCGGAATAATTTTTGTAAAACAATTTCATAAACCTGACACAGTACATGAGCCTTGAAATGTCCTTCCAGCAAAAGGAGACAAGCCCACGCGAATCCATCTCAGAGCGCACTGTGATTTCATTCACTGCCGACAGCAGGGTGACCCGCTCACTGCTCAGTGAATTGCAAATGCCTCACTGCGCCGGGGGGAGCTGAGGCTGCAAACCGGAAAGTCCTCTGAGCAAAGCCAATGCCACCAGACCACTGGGTGACAGCGACACTCTGTTTTTACAGATGTGGTCACAGTTCTGGCATGCAGGGAGTCCACAACGACTGCCAGCTTCCACCGATGAGTCACACGCTCCCTAAGAGGTGACTCACATTTGCATTTTATTTCCTCCTATGCCAGGCAAGCAATGCAACTTTTAAAAAATTTCTAAATAACAGTAACTTATGGAAAAGATTAAAACGTCTCATTAAATTGACTATTTGAATAATCTGTTGTACGACTGCAAAAGGCAACATCTTTGAAGTGAAGAAAACAAAAGAAATTCAGCTTGGAGAGGCTAGAATTCATCAAATTGTAGGGAAAAAAATTTAAGCCTCTCAACTTAGGAGTTCCTATTCCTGAGTCCTTTTTTCTCTGCCACATCTACAGCAACTCCCTACAATAATTTTGGAAGAAATTTTTTTTAAACACTTTTATTGTGGTATGATTCCTGTACAATAAACTACACATATTTCAGATGTACAATCTGATGAATCTGGATAGATGTATATACACCCAGGAAAGCACCGCCACGGTCAAGACAGCTAACGTTTCCATCACGCCCCAAGTGGTGCAAATTTCGAACTCCCCATTTATCCCTTCCCACTTCTGGGCATATATCTGGAGAAAATTATAATTCAAAAAGACATGCACCCCAATGTTCACAGCAGCACTATTTACAACAGCCAAGACACGGAAACAACCTAGTGTCCATCAACAGATGACTGGATAAAGAAGTTATGGTATATTTATACAATGGAATACTACTCGGCCACTAAAAATAATAAAATAATGCCATTTGCAGCAACATGGATGGACCTGGAGATCATCATTCTAAGTGAATTAAGCCAGAAAGAGAAAAATACCCTATAGTATCACTTTCATGTGGAATCTTTAAAAAAAAAAAAAGGACACAAATAAACTTAACTACAAAACAGAAACAGACTCAGAGACATAGAAAACAAACTTATGGTTACCAGAGGGGGAAGGGGGTGGGAAGGGATAAATCGGGAGTTCAGAAGAGTTTTATCTCTCAGTGAATCAGCTCATTTTACAGATGCAAAAACTGATTTAAGGGACACACAGGCTATGGAAGTAGCAGCCTGTCCAACAAGCTTCCTTGCAGAACACAAAACCCCTACTGTCCCAAGGGTTAGTGTTATCAAAGGAATTTCAATTCCTTCATATATTTTTGTCGAAATAAACAGAAGAGTTTATACTCTAGTTCTGGAGGGTTTTTTTGAGGTGGGTGGAGGTAATTAGGTTTATTTACTGACTTATTTTTAACACCTTTATTGTAGTATAATTTCTATACAGTAAACTACATATATTTCAGATGTACAATTTGGTGAATTTTGATAGATGTATGTACCTATGAAACCACTACCACAATCAAGATACCTGACATTTCCATCATTATTTTATTTTACAACTTTTATTTATTTTTAATGGAGGGACTGGGGATTGAACCCAGGACCTGGAGGGTAGTGACCTGACCCCACCACCAACTACGCCTCTGTTTCCTCTCACCGAGATGTTGAAAAACTAAGTGGATGTGCACACAGGGCTCAGGACGGCGCCTGCCCCACGGGGAGTGGAGGCACCTGCACTGGGGCAAGGATTCGTGCTTAAACTCTTTGGCTCATTCTTCTTGACACTGCAGTCAGACAAAAAGCAAATCCCATACTGAATCTGTCAAAACAGACAACTATTTCCAAGCCAGGATGTTTGCATCCAAAGACAATCTCGTCAAGGATGTTTTAACTATTTTGGCAGAAACAAATGTAATCAACAGATTTTTAGTGGCTGCTTCCAAGTTTCAAAAACGTGTGAAAATGCTCCACACAATATTTCTTAACTGCAAAGATAGCATGCGGATTTTGAAAATTCTATGCTGTTAAAAAAAATCGCTCCCCTAAAAGCAAAGTTCAATAGAGTTTTAAACGCAAAAAAAGTTGATGAAGTTGTGCTAATTTCTAACTTGATGGCTATCTTTAGCAAATGCTCACTTATTTATTCAGATACCAGGGTAAACTAACATAGGTACAATTATTTCCCTTGCACAGCAAAGGATTTTAAACTTCTGCACATCCTTCCTTTACCTGAAAAGATAGAGTCGTCCAAATGCTGATAGCCAAATTCTACACAACAATTTTACAACTAAAGTTTCACAAACTGTTTACGACATCCAAACGATGACTAAAATTTTTTTAAAAATCAGTAAATGCATTTTCACTAAAAAAAAGATGAAATGGTTCGGAAAGAATGAGTTAATGAGTCAACAGTAAACCAAATGACCTTTGCTCTCAAGATCTGCAGAGCCAAGCTACCCCAGAAAACCAGGAACATTTAGATTTTATCCTAGTCCTTGAATTCCAAGTAAGATTCTGTAGCCTAAGAGTCATAGAAGACTTGGTTAAAGAAAAAAATATTGAATAAATATTACAATTCAGTGAGGTTGAATGTTATCATATCATCTAACATTGTGAGATGGTTCTCAATTATTTTAAGTTTTTATAACATGAAACTCAATTAATGAAAATATCCAGCCCTTCAACACTCAGGTACTGACAATGGAATTTGTACAATATTTACATTCCTCCCCCAGCCTTCCCTCCTTGGCTTCTCTCCTTTACGTCCCTGCCCCCTTCACTGCAATTCTCCAAAGGATGAAAAGGAACATGAAACAGGTCAGTTTCAGGAGTTAACATGGCAACATGAGGCAGCAGGAAGTTAAAATTACAGCAGACAGTCCCCCTTTATCCACAGTTTGGCTTTCCGCAGTTTCGATGACCCACGGTCAACCACAGTCTGAAAACACAACATGAAAAATCCCAGAAATAAAGGCTTCTTAAATTTTAAGTTGTGCGCAGCTCTGAGCAGCGTGATGACATCTCACACCGTCCAGCTCCCTCCCTGCCTGGGATGTGAACCGTCCCTCGGTCCAGTGTCTCCGCCCACTAGTCACTCAGTAGCCACCTCGGTTGTGAGACTGTCACAGTACCACAGTGCTTGTGTTCACGGAACCCTTATTTTACTTAATCGTGGCCCCGAAGTGCAGGAGTAGTGGCACTGGCTATTCAGATATTCTCCTGCTGTGCCTAATTTATAGATTATCATGGTATGTATGTATGCATAGGAAAAAATACAGTATGTACATATAGGGTTCTGTACTATCTACAGTTTCAGGCATCCACTGGGGGTCTTGGAACATATCCCTTACAAATAAGGGAAGACAACGGTATCCATGATCATCACCCCCAAAGCCTAACTTTCAGGCGACTAAGGTTACAGCCATGGTCCCTGCCATTTGTCATGAACGCACAATGGGATGTAAGTGCTGCGTGTTGGTTCAATATGTAACCGGTACAATAATAATGTTTTGTAGAGAAATAAAAGAAGGGAGAGAGGGAGGAAGGGGTGAGAACACTAAACAAAAAGGTGTGCAGTGACACACGTGGCCTCGTAGAAATTTAAAACTGAAAGGGACGTATGTGGGGTGGGGCGGGGGACCGCGTCAGTTCAGAGTTCAGCTCGGTGGATAATCCCGGCTGAGACCCAAGCTCTCCCAGGTACGGGCTGGGTGACCTGAGCGGGTCATTTACATCTCCTGAGGCTCCGTTTCCTTCTCTGTCCATGGAGCTAACAACAGAACCGTTACTGGACGGTTAAACACAACGGCGGGGCGTCTGGCACGTGGTAGGACTCCACAAGGACCATTACTATCACTCGTGGTACCATCGTCAGGTCCAGCATCCTCCTTTTCTGGAAGATGAAGCTGAGACCCGGAGAGGCAAAGATGACACCCCAGGCACACAGCTCTCCAGCGGCAAAGCTTGGCGAGAACTCACTCCTCCTGCCCAGGGCCCGTGATCCACACCGCATGCCAGAAAACCAATGTGGAGAAGAGAATGAGGTGGGAAATGCTAAGCAAGGGTGAAGCTGGTTCTCAGAATTCAGTGTGTTTTCAAGAAACACGTGAGAGGGTGCCTAAAACACATGCAGTGTTCATGCACGTGCCACCAGGAGACATTCTGGTCCAGTTAAACCAGGAGGAGGGTGGTCTCAAAAGGCATCATCTGGAGAAGACTCCACTGCAGGGACCCGGGGGTCCGCTCATAGAAGCACTGTGCTGAGCTGCAGTCTAGACCATCAGAACCACCTATGCAGCCCCACCCTGATTTGGGATCGTGGGTTGATCCCAACATGCAGGCACCTGTACCTTTTAAATGCTCCTTAGGTGACACTCACATGTGGTCACGTAGGCAACCAACACCTGATAAACAGAGAAGACGATCACCTTTGCTGAGATCAACATAACAAGACTGGGAAGAGGTGGGGTTTGTGCAACTAATGGAAGAAGACAGCTTTGTGGGAAGGGCTCGAGGGCAGAGGCAGGAGACCCTGTCACAAGTCAGATAAAGCGGGGTCCCTGAAGGAGGTGCAGACAATGAGCTCACTGCTCCCCATCCCCAAACGTGGCCACCTCTCCACCTCTGTTGATAACACGCATTCTCCACAGGTGAACACCAGCTCCTAGAAACGTCACCCCTGCTCCAAGCTCGCAGCAACCTCCTTCCAAACTCTAACAGTGGATGAAAGTAGGATGCTGGGCCGTGGTTAAACTCAGCGACTCCCACTGGCTGTGTTGCCTTAAGGTTGCTATTTAACCTGAGCTTCTACTTCTTCATTCCCTAAAAGAGGAGCTATCTATTTGGCATATTTAATACAGTTGTTAGGATGACCGAAAGACACAATGTGTCTGAAAGCATTTTTTCAGTTCCAAAGCAACAGGCAAGTCTGAGATATTTCTGTTTTTACTTACACCTCCTTACCCTACTGAAGAGACAACATGCTATGAGACTTACAGTCAGTACATTCAGCCCCAAGGCAGGGCCGGCTGAGCCACCTCCACAGAATCCCTGAGCCTGGAGGGCTGCTCGAGGTCAGCTTACCATGGCAATGATTAAAGAGGAGATGGCTGTGGTATACATATACAATGGAATACTACTCAGTCATGAAAAAGAACAAACCAATGCCATTTACAGCAACGGGGATGGACCTGGAGATTGTCATTCTAAGTGAAGTCAGCCAGAAAGAGAGAAAAATACCGTATGATATCACTTACATGTGGAATCTAAAAAAATGACACAAACGAACATATTTACAAAACAGAAACAGACTCACAGACATAGAAAAGAAACTTATGATTACCAGAGGGGGAAAGGGGTGGGAAGGGATAAATTGGGAGTTCAAGATTTGCAGATACTAACTACCATATATAAAACAGATAAACAACAAGGTTCTACTGCATAGCACAGGGAACTAATTTCAATATCTTGTAGTAACCTATAATGAAAAAGAATATTAAAAGGAATATATGTATGTGTATGTGTGACTGAAATACGATGCTGTACACCAGAGACTGACACAACATTGTAACGGACTATACCTCAATTTAAAATAAATAAATTAGCATGGTCTTTCTTGAAGAAAGAAGGCTAAAAACTAAAAATAAAATATTGAATATTGATCTAAACATACCAACAAATAAATAAATGAGGAGGAGGTGGTCTGGTCACCTAGACTAAGAAGGACAAATATCACAGGAGCAGGGGAGTTCAAGTCAGAAACCTGAACTAAGTCAAAGGTGAAGATACGTTCCAAAAATTGTACACTAATCCACTTGGAGATTAACTCAAAAAACATTGAGCCCCACCCTGCACACAAATGGATGTGATTAAAATGGCTCAGATAGGGAAGATATCGTAAGACACTGAAGGGACAAGATCCTGCAAAGGAATGCTGGCTAACAGGCCATTTGTGGGCTGTAACACTGAGGAGGGAACTGCATGCTAGGAATACTAAGGAACTGCATCTAATTCTGCAGTGAAAAATGCAGACTCCCATGCAAGATAAAAAGCGCCGTGCACCGTCCAATGGAAGCTAATTAAGCAGAGTCAAGCAGCCAAGCCCCTCCAAGGTGATGGGGAAAAGTCACTAGGAGGAACAGCTCAGCTGTTGGTCCAACTCTATTTGCCATAGAATGGTCTGTATCTGGACCACAGGGAAGTGAGACGTTCAGCTCCTCAGATAAAATAAGGACTATCCCGTTCAGCGTCTCCCTGGGCGACGTGAGGCTCCGCTAAGTGCCTCTGCATCACGATCCTTGAACAAATCTGCCTGACAGGTTGACGACTTACTTTCACGTGTATTTTCCATTGACGTTTCAAAAATCATTAGACACACAAATGAGAAAGAAGGGGTAAAATCCTTGGCATGAGGAGAATACAAAGGTGGGGGGCAGAGGGGGGAGGCTTACATGCCACTTAGGAAACAGATTTTAAGAGTTTCCACCAATGAAAACAATTAAGGCTTCCTCGAAGCCAAATTCTGCAGGAAAACAGATGGAAAACACGTGAGCAAGGCTCGTGGTTACAGATAAACACAGAGCAGCCAAGCGGCTGCCTTTGGCTCTGACCTTCATGCCAGACCTACAGAGGTCCTGGCACAGAGCAGATGCTTTCTTTTTTAAATGTAACCACTGTATAATGTAAATAGAACGATGACATAACCGTGGCCAGGCGTGGCGGTGTATACAAACGGGAGCCGGCCTCCGGGGACCAGCAACCGTGGCCAAGGGTGATCCCGCAACCTGACTCTAATAAAACATCGGAGCACTGGGCAAAGGAGCCCTGCCCAGCGATGACCTTGTCATGAATGCTTCACATCACATCACCCACTTCGGGTGAAAGGCAGAGTCAGGATCAGCTTAAAGAAAAAGCCACCAACTGCCAACTAGTTAACACGTCGGGGAGGCTGCCTGAGTCACGCACTTCTCCAGCAAGTAAAGAAACATTCGCTGACGAGGAAAAACCTCAGCGAAGGAATTTGTCTAAAGCTAAATGTCCGTGTTAGGAAAAAAGATCGCCACTTCCTGGCAGTCTGTGTCTGAGTCATACTCAAATAATATGACCCGCTCACTGCCCAAGGGACTTCTGATTTTAGACAGGGGCCGGGGGGAATAACTCACGTAGCAAAGGGACAGAGTAGATTTGGGCAGTTTTCATCTGTGTCTGCCACCCCCAACATGCGCGCACACACGCACAGAACTGAGAGCAATTATGTGAGTGTCCCTCTGCATGGAAACTGGTTGAGACCCAGACTCTGGCTATTCAAGCTTACAGATCAGCAAGTCAGTACTGCTTGATAACATACTGTCTCCCACTACCTGTGTCATGAAGCTATTGTCTTGGGATTTTTTTGGGGGGGTGGGGGGGTGGGTAATAATTAGGTTTGTTTGTTTATTTGTTTATTTAAATGGAGATTCTGGAAACTGAACCCAGGCCCTCATGCCTGCTAAGCATGTGCTCTACCATTGAGTTACATCCTCACCCCAGCTATTATCTTGTCATATTGCTTTTTTTTTTAAATTATAATCAGTTTACAATGTTGCGTTAGTTTCTGGTGTACAGCATAGGGATTCAGTTATACATATACATATATATTCCTTTCCTATTCTGCTCCATTATAGGCAATCACAGGGTATTGAATATAGTTCCCTGTTCTGTACAGGAGGTCCTTGCTGTTTATATAACTGCTTTGGGATTAAACTTCTGTCCCCAAAGGCTATTCCCTAGGAAAAGTCAAAAAACACAAACAACGGAAATTCAAAAGATGTGCATTCTCTTAGAGCAGGGGTTTACTAAGTCTTCCAACCCTAACAAAAATGTATAGGGTTTGAAATACAGATGTGATTAAAGAATGTGGGTATCACCAAAAAATAAAATCATAACAATCAAACCTGAGGCTACAAAATACACTGCACCCAGAACTTCACAGCTTTCACATAAAAATAGCTTTCACAGGAAAATAACTTTTACAAAGGACAGACTGCAGAACCTCAGTCAGGCGGGGGCGTCTGGAGGCCTGATTTACACGTTAAACTCAGGGTCCCGTTACACTTACCTCATTTCCATCTGTGTCTCTGGAAGCAAAGGACACATCAGTACCGAGGGAGTGACATCTCTTTTGTTCAAACCGGAAACAGTGTGTGGCATGTGGGCAAAATCTCCCCGCATTTTGCTTTCCTTGAACCCTGCTATGGTGTTTGGCTGGGGCTTCAGAAAATCCACTTTCTTCAAGGGCTGTCTCTGCACCATGGGGAATGGAACTTAAGCTGGCTGCCTTTCGGGAAGAAAAAACATCAGCTCTTCTCTGGAATGTTATTTCCCTCGTGTTGACATCAGCCAAATGTTTCTTCCTCTCCGCCCGGGACGCAGCGCTGTCTTCTGAGAGCCTCTCCTGGAGGTCACTCACTTTTACTTGTGTTTCACCATGTGGGGCAGGAGACGTGTTTGCAGGGTGGGACCCCCCGCTCGCAGCCCCGGGCAGGAGTAGGACTTCTGTCTTCTCGTGCGGAAGCCCCTCTTCCAGGGGGAGGTGGGGGCTGGCAGACCCCTCCCGCCCCAGCCCCCTGGACGTGGACCGAGGGGCCGCCTGCTCTCTGGATGGCGGGATGCTGACTCCTCTGCCTTCATGTTCCTGGTTGGGATCCACTGACGCTGCGTCCCCTACAGTTTTCTTGGTCGTGTCTCTTCTGAAGTATCTTCTTCCTCCAGCAGGGTATCTTTCAGGGCTCAAAGGAGTTTTGGCAGGATCTAAAAACTGTTCTTCTTTCTCAGCCCTGACACATCCACAGACATTCCCCATCTGACTTGCAGGAAATCACAGCTCCAGACTCTCACTCATTTCAAAATCCGGGGCATTCTCAGATCTTCTCCATGCAGTCCGAGAAGTCCACTCGGACCTCTTATTCCTCAGACTTTAAGACCATCCTCTTCAGCATGAGGCCATTTTGCTTATGAGAAAGGCACACGCAAGAAACGCCGTGGCATCCTGCCCGGCCGGTCCCTGGGTCTCATTAGACACCGTGGCTTATTTCTGGCCACCAATCCTCTTAGACAAACACGGCTGCTCACTGTCAAATTACACGCTGGGGAGCTTTCAAGGCAGACCCTGAACTTTACTGCACGAAAAAATTCTGACCCTCACTTTAACTTTCAGTTTTCTGAAATGAGGTTACCCTAATGAAGTCTGCACTAACCTTTGGAACTGCTCGTGATTCAACAGATCTGAGCGCAAACAGAAAGCAAATGCCAGCCAGGAGACATTTAGCAAAGTGCCTTTCAAACTCAGTCTCAAAGTGCCTTTCCAACGTAGTTTCAAAAAGTCGCTACAATATAATTTTTTTTCTTAAGAAACACAAACTCATTTTGGTACTTGCCTCCCCCTAAAAGGCTCAAAAAACCTCTATAAATTGTATTAAGACTCATTCAAAATCAGCAGTTGGAAAAAAATAACAGGATGATTCAACAGCTGAAGGAAAGATAATGCTAAATGCCTAAAATACTCTATTCAAACTGTTTCTAAAATCAATCTTTTCAAATACTTTGTGATATTTTTCATATGATGTATTTCCAAGCCATTTCTTTTTTATGATCTTTAGGATTTTCATATAAGCACCTTGATAAATTTTATGACTTAAAACACGGAACACTTAGCCAAAAGAAACACCTGTGTGTTCTTATGCATGAATTAAGGCAGCTCAACTTTATGTGTAACTTTTATAATTGAACCCTAGTTAAATATTACACAATTTTACTAGGGCCTTGCTGTATAAATAGTAAGTCAGTTTGCAAGCTGATTATCGAATGTGTGCATATTTCTGACATTGAGTCACAGATACAGTAAAAAGGAAATTAGTAGGGCCTGACTGGACTTACACGTAAGCTGAAACCATGTGACTAATAAAAAAAATTGATAATTTCTCTAGGTTGTCTTCAGACTGATCAAAGGTGGAACTCATTGTATTTGTTCCAGTAAAAATATTCAATTAAACAGTCAAGTTAGCAATGTTGCTGGTATTTGTCAGTAACAGATCTGTATGGTAAGGTTTTCCCCTCATCACTTCCAGAGGAAATTAAACAATATTCATCAGCAAAAACTGAATATCCTAGAAGACAAACTGGCAAAAATAAAGCTTCCAGTTGATTTGATTTTCAGTGTCTTCACTGGCAATGGAACATCATTCAAGAGAACTTCACAATAAGGCTGGTATTTGTACAGACACGACAGAGACTCCACCAGGGGTCTGCACGCCCTCCTGGCCCTGCCAGACCCAGGAGCTGTCTGTTCGCAGGCCACTGCACACGGCTGTCTCTCCCAGAAATGGCCCAATTTTTAGCCTCTGTCTGTTAGCCAGCAATCATCTTGCAAAGCCTACTGTAATATCAGTGACAATCTCCTTTATTCTCTAAGAACTTTCTTTTTTTTTTTTTAATTCAAGTATAGTCAGTTACAATGTGTCAATTTCTGGTGTACAGCATCATGTTTCAGTCATATAGATATATTCCTTTTCATATTCTTTTTCATTATATGTTACTACAAGATACTGAATATAGTTCCCTGTGCTACACAGTAGAAACTGGTTGTTTATCTATTTTATATATAGCAGTTAGTATCTGCAAATCTCGAACTCCCAATTTATCCCTTCCCACCCCCTCTCTCCCTTGGTGACCATAAGTTTGTTTTCTGTATCTGTGAGTCTGTTTCTGTTTTGTAACTGAGTTCATTTGTGTCTTTCTTCTCATATCATATGGTATTTTTCCCTCTCTTTCTGGCTGACTTCACTTAGAATGACAATCTTCAGGTCCACTTCTATTGCTGCAAATGGAATGATTTTATTCTTTTTTATGGCTGAGTAGTATTCCATTGTATACATATACCACAGATTCTTCATCTGGTCACCTGCTCTAAGGCCTTCCTGATCCTACTCAATACCCTCCTCTACATCCCAGTAGATTCATCACCCTAGATTACAGTCAGTTTTACCAACATTTTCCCAAAAGACAGAATAGCATATTTTATTATCTTAGTATCTCTGGACCTAGGATATAGTAGTTAACACATGATTACTAGATTGATAATGCTTACTTCAGACAGCCCAACTAGAAAAGAGATGCAATTTGTGATGCTCATGACAAATATTTTAAAACAAATAAATATACTGGTCTTCTGAAATTACTTCCCTTATTTATGTAAAGTACAGAGTGAAAAAAAAGGCCCAGTCACTTGGAGTGGGGAAGATTACCACTGCTATAAATAACCTTCTATCTCAGCACAACCAGTAAAATTGTTCTAGTCTTAAGTTATCATAGTACTAAAAAAAAAGTTATTTCTTTAAATAAAAAGGAGTATTTCTATTTTACCAACACTTGATAGGTTCCATTTTTTAAATATATATTTTTTTGATATACAGTTTACAACATTGTGTCAATTTCTGGTGTACAACATAATGCTTCAGTCATATAGGAACATACATATATATTCGTTTTCATATTCTTTTTCACCATAAGTTACTACAAGGCATTGAATGTGGTTCCCTGCACTATACAGTATAAACATGTTGTTGATAGATTCCATTTTAAGTAAGTCTTGGTCTACTTTGTAAATATTGGTGACCATTTCACAGTCATAGTATCTTGTAATTCAGGTCCTAAAATACACTGGCTTCTGTAACACAGGCAACAGGATCACAGAAGAAGCAAAACTCCTCTTGGTCCTCCCAGGGCTGGTCCTCTTTGCTCCTCCAAAGACACCCGAACCCCAGAGAGCTTTCTTAACATGGAATCTTCTTCTGAATGACCTTTTGCTTTCAATGTCCTCAAACCTAAGGTCTACACAGACCGCCTCTCATGTCCAACCATTTCCTCACGTTGGATCTGCTACTTCCTGGTTTCTGCTCCCAGGAGGTTGGGAGCACCTTCTCCAAGGTCCCCCGTGTCTTCCTTCCAGACAAACCAGCACTCAACCTTAACTTCCCCGCACTCTCCAGTGGCCCTTCCCACTGCTCACCGTTCCTTCTTACTGGAAATTCTCGCCCCTTGGATTCACAAACACTACGTCTTCTTGTTGCTACAAGAACTGAAGTATGGGAGGAGGAGGGCATAGCTCAGTGGTAGAGCACATGCCTAGCACGCTCGAGGTCCTGGGTCCAGTCCCTAGTACTTCCATTAAAAATATAAACAAATAAGTAAACAAATAAACCCAGTTACCTCCTTCCCCCGCTTAAAAACAAAACAATTTAGAAGCAAGCATGTTGCTCCGTCTATTGGGCCAAGGTGCATGAAACTGACTAACCTCTAGGCTGATGAATCCATTGCAAGAGAAATAAAACTAGGGGAGAGGAGGGCTGTGGTGGGACCGATCAGGGTCTTAGAGAGAAAGGGAGACCGGCACTGATACTAGGGGCTTTCTTTGCAAGGTGAATGCTGGCTACCAGGCAGAGGTCCACCCATGTGCCTTTTCTGTTTCCCCAGATGACTCTCCCCTCCTGCACCCCAAACTGCTGTCCTTTGTCCTCTGCTCTTCTCCACACACACTCCCCCGGGGCCCTCTGAAGACCCCTCTCTCTGAGGGATTCAGCCATCACTGGTATTCTGGTAACTTTCAGGTTTATCATCTGCATCCGCGACTTCCCAGCTCTGCTCAAGCAGCATCTCCAACTGCTCAGCAGACAGAAGCCCTGGGTACCAACCCCCCGCCCCAGGCCATCAAACCCATGGAGAAGGTCATCAGTTTTCCCTTCACCATCACCGCCGTCTCCCTCAGGCGTCTGCGGGGCTCGTATCTCCAGGCTAACAGTTCAGACTCTCGTTAATCCCCCTCCTCCATCCGCCATGCCCTGCCCCAAAGCCCTCCCTTTCCTACTTCAAAACACCACCCCTGGATTCAACTTTTCATCCCACCTGAGTGCTGGACTTCACCCCTCATTCAGAGGGCACCACCCCAGCCTCTCAGCTTCTCCCCCTGACGATGGACTGTTCACTTCGGTGGATTTCACTAGAGTCCGCAGCCTGAGTTTCCTAAAACATGATGTTGCAGGCTAGGAGAGCTTCAGTGACCTGCTCCGCACTGTCAAGGCCACAGGTGAACAAGCGATCCAACAGTGACGCGCAGCTCCGTATCCCCACAGTGGTTCTCCCTCTGACATTCAAAACCCAGACCCCGCCTGTATCCTCGGCTGTCAGCTCCATTCCAACAGGCCTCTCGCCTCTCCAAGCAGGGCTCTTACAGTTTCAACCCTCCTAACCCTGGATCCCTGAGAAACCGGCTGAGAAACTCCACGTGAAGTCTGCCCTGGGGGCCGGTTCTACTTAGTCTGCAGCCAGTTCTGGTGACAAGGTCTGGGGTCTGGCTTGATGCCCAAATCCCTGCCCTGGTCAGTGCTCAGGGCCCCAGGGCCCTTCAGGATGGGGGTCCTCCAGGAATGAGGACCCACCGGCCTTCGGGGTCCTCCTCCAGTTCCTGGTACTGGATCTCCAGACATCAGAAGCCCAGCTGAGCTGACACTCACCTGTATTGGCCGCCCTGTCGCCTGGCTAGCTGACCCCTGGTTACCTGGTCTCCTGCTACCTCTGACTTCCAGGTCTGGGAACCTGCCAAGACGCTGCTTCCTGTAACTCTCCACACCTGTCAGATTTATCCTGTTCCCTAATGAGCCCCAGGTATATTATTTTCCACCATTCTCCTATAAACCCAGTATTCCAGTCAGATTTTTAAAAAATAAGAAGTAAGCCTTATTCCTTCCAAGAGCTGATTCAAAACGCCAGCTCCTTTTGGAAGCTGGCAAATTCTCTCTTCCTCCTTGCAGGCCCTCCTGCACAGGAGTCAATGAGTCAGACACACTGGGTACATCCTACAGGCCAGGCCCCGTGCGCTGCACACACAATGTCCTGTGGTTAGGCAAGCAGTCAAGGAACTACAGCAAGTTCTAAAATTAGGACTCATCTTGAATCAAATGAAGATGATTTTTTAATGCATCATTTTATAAAAACCAGAAATCAAAATGGGCCCTGGTTTATTAGATAATAATTCATAGCTGATAAATTTCCTTTTTCTCTCCTTAAATCTAGCCTGAGAAAGTGCGCCTCTACACGAAACATGCATAGTTCTAAGTCAGGAAAGTGCTTTATGAGAACTCTACCGCCATCTAGTGTCTGTCAAAACTAGCAGAAAATGGTTGACATAGTTGAGAAACCACAATGAAAACCATTCTAAATAAAAATTGAAATTTTTACGTACCTAAGTCAGGCGATACTGTCCAGTAAGCAAAAGAAAGGTGTCTTCATGCAATAAAAAAAAAAAAACTTTTGTCTTTCAACTTTGAGACAACGGAGATTGTCCTAAAAACATTTTAAGCTTTTGGGGTGCCAAGCTCACAAGCAGCAAGTCATTGAAAGGAACAATACAAATACATTGTTTAAGAAACAAAGCCTGAAATGTATTTTCTTCTGCTGGATGCAAAGTCATAATTCACCCTTCATACAAACCACTTTTCAATGAGCAACAAGAGGCTGAAAGAAATGACAATTCAGAAAAGCGGGCTTACCTGGAAGTGCAAAATTATTGTCCAAATTAACCCCAAAGTCAATTTGGGATTTCCGTCTGTTATGTCATCATTTCTGATATTCACTAATTTCACCTGTTTTGTATGTGAAGAAGAGATAAAACAGACTGTTTTTAAAACCAGTAACATGACCTATCTTCATCTACATAAAAATGATTCTAAATAACATAGTACAAAACCCAAATAATTTAAATTCCGGTAATCCTTAACATACTGTTTTACTCCCTTATTTTCACTCATTTTAGATTGTAAATTACAGAGTAACCACAAAGGAAAAATTGGTATTATTTTGGTTCTGTCTTCTACAGCAAGTATTAAATGTACACTCACTTGTCAAAACAAAAATACCACTCAAGCGTGAAGTCCTAAATATTTAAGATTTTAAAATTACAAATAATTTTGTCTTTTGAAAATAACCTTTATTTTACAATTAAGTAGGAAACTATTCTGAATCATCAAATAACTTTAACAACTTTCTCACAGTTCTGTCACAAAAAGTGTAAAAAAAAAAAAATCCTAGTATTATTATTCATTTTGTCTACCATAAATTGTTACCAAGATAAGCCCCTGGATTTTTGGAAGACTGTTCAAAGCTTTAAAAATAATATAACAATTGCACTTAAAGCTCATCAAATGTTAAATTATGCATTCAGGTACATAAATGTAATGATGATATTCACCATTTACTTCCTGGGAAAAGAATTAAATCCCATGAATTAAAGACAATGATACCCAACATTTTACTGCCTGGGCAAATCACTGCCAAAAATATTTCAACAAGGAGACATAATTAACCATTAATCCTTCTGGAAACTTGCAGAGAATGAACAAGAGTAAGGCAAATACCAGTAACATTTAAAATATAAGCGCTGAGTATTTGCTACAACGTAATAACTAAAAGCACTTTGCTGTTCACAAACAAGCACTAATATATCATTCTGTCTCCTCCTCCTCCTCACTCTCCTTTCTTTCCTTCCTACTCCATTAAAAAGCAGAACTGTTACCACCTCTGGTTTCTGTTTCCAGTAAGTCTGAATTCTCCTGAACTTCTCTCCTTTTTTCTCCTAACTGAAAATTACCAATCATTTGGCTTGTACCACTGTGAGCCACAGTGTTACCAAATCAAGGTCACGACTAATACCTTCCATTGTTCATTCAGTGTACATTTCATCATACATTGCAATGTGTTCATTCTTCTCCATGATTTCTTCTGAAACCTCAAGCCAGCTGGAGGCTGTTGTCAGAACGGTTCCAATTTTAACCACTTCTAAATTACCCAGTGGTAACTACTTATACAAAATAAGTGAGTGCCTCCTCACTACTAAGTATTGAAAATACACACACAAAGTCTCCTTAAAAGCATGAAACTCTCTTTTATAAAAATAAGGTAATTTAATGAACTGCGTATAAAAAATACTGCCTCCCCACTACTAAGAACTGTTCATAGACATTCCTAACATTCCGGTGCTACTAAAATGCCATTAACGTCCTAGGCAAAAAGCATTCCAATTCCACAGACAGAAAATCAGCAGCCCTTATTCAGACGGAAATGGGGCCACTTATAATTCCTCTGGGTTGACACTTGCTATTAACTTCCTCTTCTTTGGAGCAAATGTTTAAAAAACATTTAAAAATCTCTGTCTCACAAAAGCACAGGCTTAAGGATTATAATTCACAGTCAGGTTTAACCTTTTCATTCCCTGGCACAGTTCTGTGCAGGCTTATTCAGTCACGTGTGTTTATTTGACTATAACCTTTGAAAAACATCATACCTGGCGTCGTTTCAAATAGTCAAGTGCAATTTGTACATTCTGCAGTCTGTGAAAGCGCATCCGACCTTTCTCTCTGGGCTAAGAATAGAAAAATGCAGAGTATAAAACACACCATAGTTTCTGATGCCACTGACCATGCTACATGCTACGCATACCTAAGCTGTGTATATGTTATATATTATATATAACACAGTGTATCACTATATAGATAGACTGCCCATCTTAATATGCCAAAAGAGCATTTACTCTGTTTAGATAAATCCACTAAATTTTTTAGAGATATTTAAAATTTTTTTTTGTATTATCTGAAATTGAACCTAAACTGGGGATGTTTCTGAATAGGTTATATTTAAACAGATGCTAATTTATTCCAAATGTTTTATTTAAATACAAGGAGAAGAGAAAATACCATATTACATATAGACTTTCTGTATTCACTATACTATGTTTCTAGCCTACAGTTATTTAGCTATGGAGACACAAAAAGAATTAAATACCATCCCCCATTCTGCCTTCTCAACAAACCAACTATTATCGAGAGCGTGTTTTGTAATTATATATGTATGGCATGTTAATGAAAATGAAATAAAGTAGCATGCAGTTAGTATAAAAATCACCAAGAAGGAGAAAGACAGTGGAGTTTTATACTTAGCCATGACAGAGGAAGAGAGAAAAGCAATTAAAGCCATATAATATATTTCCTCTTTATTTCATTTTAGCTTTTTCTACAAAATCAGGGGGACTCTACTGGTTTGAACCTGCTTGGGGATGGGCATGGTTATCTGTGGTCTCAGGAAAACTGACAAACCATCATTCTTCCCCTCGGTGCTGTTTCCCTTAAGAAATATTACACATTAGTGGAAGGAAAACAGAAGGAAACAGAGCTGAGAAGATGTTTAACAAAAATACAAAGAATGGAGCTGAAAGTTACCACATAAGATCTTCCAAAGGGGGGTGGGGGGAGAAAAAAGAAAACTGACAGCTTAGCTACTCAAACATGAATTGTCTGCTGAAGCCAAAGGCAGCCCTCATAAAACAGACGGCAGGAAAAGAATGGGAAAACAAGCTCCACTTAACAGGAGAAACAATGGCGGTGAATTTCCCCACTGCGTCCATAAAAGCTCAAATTCCAGTGGAATCCGGGCACTGGGGACGTAATGACAAAAGCAGTACACCTGTCTCGCGAAGATGGGTTGTGTCAGCCGAGTGTCACGTGGATTAAACAGCTCTGGGAGTTCTGGGGGGGCGCTAGCATTTAAAATCTCTCCCCCACCCCCAGCAAAAAAATAAAACGATGCATACAAGATAGGTAAAGGATATCCATCCACTACCTGCTGCCAACAGGTAGGATTTAAAGCATAATCTTAAATGTTAAATAAATGCCCATAAGTTCCTTCCAATAAAGCAAGAGGTATGTTTGATGTCTCAACTCCAGCAGTGGAACAGACCAGCGTAAAAATCAGCCGGCTGATTGTAACAGTTCCATCCTCTAGAAAATGTTCGTAACATTGCTTAGCTAAAAACTATATATAATTCAAGCACATATGTTCAAATATCATGCAGTGCCCAGGTAATCTACAAAAATCAACTTTAAAGAGAAAATATTTCCTTGGTCCAATTTCTTGGCACACACGCAAACACATCTACATCACTGTGGGTTTGGGTCCTTTCTATAGTTTTTCACAAAGGAGCCGGAACCCGTGGGTTAATCTCCATCGCGTTAGCGCTCACCGCACAGTAACCGCTAGGTTAGTCGAGTTACGGGGGCGACACCTACCCCCTTATCCTCATCCTCCACATCCTCATGCTGCTCATATTCGCATGCTTCTGTGGCACTCACCAATCGTAAGGTCTTCAAAAAATCTCGCTCCCTTGGCTAATGAATATAACAGACAGAAGATAGGACAGCAGAGACACAAGACAGACCACAAATGAAAAGGAGAGCATGAACAGAACGTAATGAAGGGCAGGTAACCGAGAAGGGGGGTCATGTTCACAGCAGAACAAGATGGCACCTGTGGAGGGGGTTAGACCGTGTTTTCAGAAAGCCGTGTTTGTTTCCATTTGTGAGTCTTTTAATAGGTGGTTATAGTATGCATCCAACTTCTGCTAAGCCAAAACCAAAACAAAACCAAACCAAAAATCCAAAGGTAAAAAAAGAAATCAGAACAAAAGGAGTATTTTAATTACAGAACTGATTATATAAGCCAGGTAAGCGAAGTGTCTCAATCTCCCAAATTCACATCATCTGAAGTCCGGAGCGGCTTAGGGATCTAAACCAGAACTCTTTTCACAGGCAGAATTCACAGCTTAAAAGACAAATGCTGCAAAAATCTGACCAGTCTGTGCTGAAAACCCAATAGTCAGAGGGCAAAGAGGATGACACGTTCTTCAAAATAAACTAAGAACTTTTAAAACTTACCAAGGTGTCTCCTGAAAGAACCTCTAAAAGAGAGATCAAATTGTGTCCGTCCCTTAAGTCTTCGTAGAGGTCGTTCACGTGTTTTCGAACCTACAGAGAGAAAAGCAATTTAAAACGTTTGGTCCTAGAACCCAGGATCATTCTTAACACTCAAAAAAGAAAGAGGACGAGGAGAAAACATTCTTTGTGGGATCATTCACCCAGTGATTTTAAAAACACTTTCAGGATAAACTGGGAGTTCGAGATTTGCAAATATTTACTTTATATAAAATCGAGAAAAAAGCAAAATTCTTCTGTACAGCACAGGGAACTATATTCAATATCTTATAGTAACCTATAATGAAAAAGAATATGAAAAGGAATCTATATATGTACATGCATGACTGAGACATGATGCTGGACACCAGAAATTGACACATTGTAACTGACTATATACTTCAGTTTTTTTAAGAAGTCCAAAAAAACCCAAAAAACAAAAAAGCTTATACAGGATTTACATACAGAAACCTACACAACACAGATGAAAAAAAGAGAAAAGACTTAAAGAAAAAAAATATTTTATTCTCCCACTACTTAAAAAATTAAAATTAAAAACTAAATAAAAGTCAGTATCATATGAGTCATTCAGAAAGACAAGTAGAATTATTACTTCTTTTTTTTTTAACACATTAGAATAAATAAAAGCCTAGACAATGACCTGGAGTTATAATTTTTACAACACAAGCAATGCCTTGGCCTTAATCATGATTCCTGATAGAGTAACCAGCACCACTGAGCAAGAGGGGCGAGTTTTTACCCCCACGCCCTGCTGATGGTCTTCCTACTCTCCAGGCCCCAAGATCCAGGATGCCAAAGGTACACACTCTACACCTTAAAAATTCACAGATGTAAGCTGGGCAAATGGTACATGACTTCATACACTATTTTTTAAAAATTCTGTTGCGTCTATGATTATTTCAAAATTAAAATTTTTTTTAAATTCATGTATGTGAGGTTATAAGACCTCTGTCCAAAGTTCCTCTGCACAACATAGATGTTCTGTGTTGGAGGGTTTTCACAACCACATTGACAACAACACGAAGTTAACACTCAGCCTGTAACGACAGCCCCTCCCTCCGTTCCACAGGCCTGGTTTAACCTTGAGAGTTTAGAGCTCCGATCACCAAAGATTTCCCCAAAGCTCCACTCCGTCTGCCACGCGGGGACACCTCCTGCCAACACTCGGCCCACCGTGAGGGTTCTGCCAGACAGACAGCCAGCTGTCGGAGCAGCCTGGCAGGAGGGCCGTCCCTCCATGGGCTGGCCTGTTTCCACCTTCTCCCCTTGGAGTGATTCTGGGCTGCATTACTCTGTGCTGCTCCCAGAAGTGGTCTAGAAAGAGGCAGAGACCAGAATCCCACCTGCATCACATGGGCACAGCCCCGAAAGGAAGCAGGACCCTGTCGGCGCCCCCCTCCACCCAACCCCTGCCTCTTGGTTATAGAGAAAAGCTGACGTCTCCAGGCCGCCTTGAGTCACAGAAGAGCAGGCTCAAGCCATTGATGAGGACAAGCCTGCAGGCCCTGGGGGATGGCAACAATTCTGACCACCTACTCAGCGATGAACTGAGACCACTCCTCCGTTTCTCTTTAGAACCTTCATGGCTGAACAGAATCTTTGGAGATTTTTCTTTTTTTTGAGGAGGATGCTGGGTCCACCAGACTGTAGGCATTCTGATTAAAAATAACTTTTTTTTTTTTTATTACCAAGGCTGTTGCCCCCAGGATCATCCCCCGGCCCCTCCCTTGACTAGAAACCAATTACTCTTATCTAAGTCTCAGGAGACAGCTGCTGAGAAGAAACCAGAGCTGGTTAGAACGGAGGCCAAGATGGCAGAGGATCTGACGTCCAGTGGACCTTCAGCCTCATTATACGCTCACTGTAATGTATCAGCTGCTGAACGACACCCCCACCAGCACCATGACAGGTGACGGTTGCCGTGACAACAGCCGGAAAAGCCCACACAAGGAGTGACTGGCTCTGTAACACACCACGAGCAGGAACATGATGGTGCAAGCCTCCCATAAAAGTCCACGTGGCCCGACCTGGGCCGGCGCCGTCCCTGCTGCCCATCTTGGCGGACGGCTCCCCACTGGAGCGCGCCTTCCTCCCTCGAGCACTTTCCTTCCATTTCCGCTTCTGAGCAACAAGCAGCTGTTCACTTCGCCCCTCTGCCTCGCTGCGTGAATTCTTTCACAGCAGGCAGCAAGGACCCACACTTCGGTGGGCTTCCTAATTTAGGGGTCCCTCCATCCGCTAACAGCCCTAGCTGCTTCCTGTCTGCACGGCACACTCCGAACGTTTATATGTATGAGTCAAACTTCTCTGCCCTTGCAAAATGTCAAGTAAATAGACAGCACAAAGTCAAGGTCCAAAATATGATCAAAACGCTCTGACTACAAAAGAACCAGCAGGAAAGGGCCTAATAAAAACTGAAAGCAAGTCTTTGATGGTTAAGTCTTCTAATTCTAAAAATACCACTAAACTTTATCAGTTTAACTGACTATATTTTCTGCTATCTTTTATGGTCAGGAAATATTTTTTGATTAGTGAAGAAAAAATTCCCTTAAGTGTTTTCATATCAAATGCACCAGCTCTTATTACCCTGTGTTTTGGAATAAGTCACAGAACTTTTAATATACAATGAATTTAATGTTTAATTATCCATCTACACATCATTAACTACAAATAATACAAGTATTGAACTCAGGCTCAAGACCTCTAAGTAACAGCTACTGTCAATAGTACCTATAAAATGGCCAGCAAAACAAACTGAGTCAAATTACTTTTAATCAAGTGTCCCCATCTTCACAAATGACATTTTTATTTTGATTTCCTAATTCCCAAGGAAGATCAGCTGATTCTTCAGTGTCATAAGATAAATATATAAGTAAGTAGAAAGCTTAAAAAATACTTCATTTTTCTTAAAAAAAAGCGTATCATAACACATTTTAAATAATCCTGATTTTGAAAATCCATAAATATCCAAATAAGTTACAAAGAGATTATTCCTCCCATTAAATATTTACTTTCTACTCAGTAAATACCATTAAATGATAATCCCCTCAAGTATTCAATTATATTTCAGAGATGAATCAATTTCTAAGGATGTTTTCAGAAACATGTCTATGATATATATTCATGACACACATGCATGCAGATAATCAACTTAATGAAATGAATGCTAATACTTAATTTTCTATGTACATATAGACACTGTAAGAATTCACTTAGTCTCATCCCAAGCCATGAGCTTGAATTTATAAGGCTAAGGGCTATTTAAAAACAAGGCAGAAGAGTGTCCACCCATGGACGAATGGATAAAGATGTGGTGTGACCATATATAATGGAATATTACTTGGCTGTTAAAAATGAAATCTTGCCATTTGCAACAACATGGACCTTGAGGGAATTATTCTAAGTGAAAAGAGTCAGAGAAGAATAAATACCATAGGGTTTCACTCATCAGTGGAATCTAAAAAACAACAAATGAGCAAACAAAACAACATAGATACTGAGAACAGAATGGTGGTTGCCAGAGGGGAAGGGAGGTGGGGAGTGGGTGGAACAGGTGAAAGGGATCAAAAGGTATAAACTTTCAGTTGTAAAATATAAATCATGGGAATATAATGTACAGCATGGTGACTACAGTCAGTAACACTGTAGCACATACTCAGGAATGTAATGTACAGCATGGTCAATATTACAGTCAACAACATTGTAGCATGTACTCAAAAGATGCCAAGATAATAAATCCTGAAAGTTAGCTCTGTCTGGTGATGGGTGGTAACTAGACTTTTTGTGCTGATCATCTTGAGTGCATGCAAATACCAAATCATCATGTTCGACAACAGAAACCAATATAACATTATCTGTCAATTATACCTTGACTAAAAAAACAAGGCTAGAGAGCTGAGCTCGTGAACTTCACACACACCAGTGCATCTAAATCTCTGTCCTCCTCTGTGTCTCCAGTGTGCCCAGAAAGCAGACTCACTCTAAGAGCCTAAACATGGCCATGAGAGATCACACTGATAGAAACGTATTATGCAGCTCCCAACCCTCAGCCAGCGGCTTCATCTCTCAAAACAGACGACTTCATTGTACAGATCGGACATCCTCCGCATGCAAGGAGGGACAGTGGAACATGGCACACGATCGGGACTCCTGCCAGAGTCACATTTCAATCCAGATCCACTTCCTTTGTCTTTCTCACTCCAGGACGGTTCATGATGATGGGGTGTGAATCTGAACACTTATTTCACAGGAAAGCAATTTCACGACTCGCTTTGCCAGACTGAACCAAACCATCTGAATCAGGGAAACTTTCCGCAACAAAGTGTCCTTCTCCACCATCATATTTAGGCAACAATAAAGATCAAATTTGGCATGTTTACAGAAGAAGATGATTATGCTAAGCAAAACCAAGTTATTAGGAAAAGAGAAAACATGTTTTGGGGGGAAAAGAATTAGGAGTTTAGCTTTGCTTCTGTTCCAGTCTCGTGAACTGACACGAGCTGCCCAAACTCTCTGAGCCTCAACTGTCTGCAAAATAAATTTTGAAAATCTGCAAAATAGAAGTTTGAGAACTGAAGGTCTCTAGTTCAAACTACAGAACAAAACGTCTAGGATCTAAAAATAAAATTGTCATCGTTTAAAAAAATCAATGTGTCACCTTTAAAGAAAATATGTAAAAAGGAAAAGCTGCTCTTAAGCTTTGTGGCTTGATTTCTTAAGAATTTTAGGGGAAAAAAGTACAGAAATAGACTAATTTAACTTCTGTACTGCTTAAAAAAGCTGGAGTCATTGGTTATCATGTAATGTGGTTTATTTTTTCCTGTCTCAGGTGACTATTCCAAGGGTCCAGAGAAATACCGTATACAAAAAATGCTACACAAATGTAAGATATCATTATTACCATCTCTACCATCCTACATAAAACAAACATCCCCATTACTAACAATAATAAACAGAAATACATCCACAAGGGATTATTTCTAGGTACCTGACCCCTATCAGTGTTTTATCAATACTGACTTATCTTCCTCACCACAAAAGAATGGGCTAAAAGAGAATGTTAATTAAAAATTTAAAAACCAACATTATGGGGAAGAAGTGGTAATGAATGGGTGAGCCGGGTGCAAACAACTGGGGTTCGTGAGAAATAGCTGATCATGTGATCAATCTGGGGTGCAAAAAGGGAGGAATTAAACAGTTAAGCTGACACAGAAAAGCCTTTTATTTTGTCCAAAGTCTGAGTCATAGACACTTGGCCTCCACAGATGACTACACGAACTGCAGCCAACAGTCTGACTCTTCCGTACCCACTTTTTAATAAAACATTCTTTCTTCTCATTTTGGGTACGTGCTCTCCCTGTGGAGCAAAAAAGCTGTCTGAATAAATAGTGCCAGAGGGCGTGAGAAGCCAAGTGGAAGCACTCTGAGAGACTCTGGGATTAAATTATATAACTTGAATTACATAACAAGGACGAAGCATCATTTTCTGTACCTCATACAATTCTCCCAGAATTTTCCAGGGCTTTTTAGAAGTGTGGACTGCGCTGTACCAGCAGGTCACCCCTAGAGGGCACCGATCTTTTGCTGAAGAAGGGTTTCCTAAGGAAAGGAAAGGAAGTAGATGGGGGCGGGGGCTGGGGAGACAGATTCTAAAGAAGCCCCTGGTGATGATGACACAGGCGATTTTTCCAGTTTTATTTGTGACAGAGAATAGAGCAGATTATGCCAAATCTGTACTCTCTAAATGGCTTAACTGTTCAAAATACTACCCTAAAATTTTTATTCTGTGTTAACTTGTAACTGTTTGATCTTACATGGGTTAAATCAAATCCAACTTGGAAGATAAGGTCAACTAAATGACACAACAGAACAGTTGGACTTAATTGATATTTTTAGGATATTAGATCCCAAAGAAGCAGAATGCACATTCAAGTGCACGTGGAACATTCTCTAAGGGCAAGAACACGTACTTGGACATAAAAGAAGCCTCCACAAATTTAAGAGGATAGAAAGGATTTCAAGCATCTTTCCTGGCCACAGTGGCATGAAACTAGAAATCAACCAACACGGGGGGGAAAAAACGTGACGATAAGGTCATCAGTGAGCTGCATATTTAATGTTTAAGGATGCATTTTTCCCTAAAGTCTGCCTCTAGCGGTCGATGTGAATCTAGACAAATTCCACAAAAATGTTACTTCCCATATTTCGACTTACTGCTACAACGTCACTGAAGTTCAGGTCACTAGGTATTTGCTGAGCATCACATGCCAGGGCATTGATGCAAAGGTGAAGATGAAGGGTGAGCCACCGCTAGAAGCCTGCAGTCTGGGATGACAGAAATTAGACGGGAGTCTGAGGTCTAAGAAGTCCTCCCACGAGGGCAGGAGTGTTCTGGGTGCAGGGAGGAGGGAGGTGGGGGGGAAAGAGCCAGAATCAAGAGACAAGGCGAGGGTGCCTGCACCTGTAGGGTGAGTTCTCAGGAAGGAATGCAGCCATGAAACCAGGAACAAGGATGGGGAGGAAGCGGGGGTAAGGGGGGCTGGGCGTGGAGGGCGGCTTTTCTTTAAGGAGACCTGACTTCCCCTGAGCAAAGCAAAGACAGCCACTGAAGGCGTCCAAGCACAGTGAGGATGCATATCTCTGACCAGTATAAAAGCTTCTAGATTATCGTTTTTTTTAATTGAAGTGTAGTTGATGTACAATGTTGGTTTCAGGTGTACAGTAAAGTGATTCAGTTACATGTACATATACACTTTTTTTAGGTTCTTTTCCATTACATATTATTACAAGATATTGAATGTAGCTCCCTCTGCTAGACAGTAGGTCCTTGTTATTTATCTGTTCTATATACAGTAATGTGTATGTGTCAATCCCAAACTCCTAATTTATCCCTTCCTCCCTCTTCCCCTTTGGTCACCAAAGAAAAATACAGAATGCTTCACGAATCTGTCATCCTTGCACAGAGGCCATGCTAACCTTCTTGAGCAAAACACAGATACAGCCACCTAAGGTCCAATCTGTCAGCAATGAGGGAGGAAAGCTCCCTTGGCCGGGGGTGGGGGCGGGGAGTGGGGGAAGCAAACAGAAGCCACTGAATCAGTGAACCTGGGGTAAAATGCACGCCCTCCTGCACAGCAGCACAAAGCAAAACCATGAGGCACAGCAAGGACCCACAGCCCTACACCTGAAGGACACAGTATTCTGGAAACAACCACTATCTTTAGAAAGGCACATAAATAATCAAAGTAGGCTCGTCCCCAGTGAGAGCGCCTCAGTGCCTTGTACGATGGGGTAAAGAGAAGGGAAACAGCTTCAGGGAAAACGACGAGTTAGTGTTTTTCAAGGCAATTTTTTTCTTTTTTACTTCAAACAAATACACTCAGGAAAAACAGGGAACCACATTCTCCTGCGAGAGCTCCTTACAAGTTCTACTTCAAAAAATAAATATAAATAATCTATGAATATGTTACCCTATCAATTATTGATAAGTAAATTGATGCTTTAAGAATACACAGAAACGCTGAAAAACCATGTATTTGCTTAGGTAGTTGCCTTTTCTGAACAGCTGTTTACTACAAACTTATTTCAGTACCATTTCTTCAAGAGCTCTGACAGAATAAAACCACAGCTTAGACTCTTCCTAAATTACCATAAATTCATGATCAGAACAGGTAAATATAATGGAGAAATATCCTTATCTGATGTAATAAAAAAAGTGGTCATGCTTTTTTCTAGTCAATATGTTAGGTCAGCATTAAGGCTACACATAATTCATCTCTTTCACTGGTTTTTAATTATAAAATAAAAATATACATCATACATCTTAAGGTATTAATGAATAAAATAATGAACAGGCATATATCTGGAGAAAACTCCCAATTCAAAATGATGGGGGTTTTTTGGAATGGAATACTACTCAGCCTTAAAAAGAAATGAAATAATGCCATTTGCAGCAACATGAATGGAGCTAGAGATTATCATACTAAATGAAGAAAGTCAGACAAAGACAAATATCACATAAAATCATTATATGTGGAATCTTAGAAAATGATACAAATGAACTTACTTACAAAACAGAAACAGACTCACAGACATAGAAAACAAACTACAGTTACCAAAGGGGAAAGTGGGGAGATAAATTGGGAGTTTGGGATTAGCAGATACAAACTACTATATACAGAACAGATAAACAGCAAGGTCCTACTGTACAGCACAGGGAACCACATTCAACAGCTTATAATAACATACAATGGAAAAGCATAAGAAAAAGAATACTTATATGTGTAACTGAATCACTTTGCTGTACACCTGAAACTAACACAGCATCGTAAATCAACTATACTTGATTTTTTTAAATTTAATTAAAATTTTAAAAATAATGAAGAATTTTAAACAACTCGGTGTTGGCCCTAAACAGTACAAATAATCTGTCTACGTATTGGACCTGACTAGTTCTTTGACATAGAAGATTTCGCTTTTAAGCTTTCAGGGTAATGATCTACCATCAATTAAAAAAATGGGGGGAGGATATAGCTCAAGTGGCAGAGCACATGCTTAACATACACAAGGTCCTGGGTTCAATCCCCAGCACCTCCTCTAAAAATAAATAAATAAACCTAATCACCTCCCGCCACCAAAAAAAGAGAAACAAAGAAACAAAAGGCTTTCTCTAGCCTTTCAATACAAGGCAGAGCTATAGGTCATTAAATAAAATTAAAACATCTGTATCACTGATACACATTTTAAGATTTGGGGGTATCTGAGTTAAGTTTCAGCCAGGCAATTTCTACATCCTCTTCTATACAGTTTCACCACTGTCATATGAATCATTATAAACAAAGTTTATTTCAATTTTTAGACATTTTAAAGCATGAAGCCCTTTTCTATAACAATTTGCTCAGGATTTGGGTGAACTGGTTCCAGTTCAGTTTGGTTTCATTTGGGTCTACCTTTTCTGCCATTTCTTCCCTTCTGTCCACAGGAAGACACAAAAATCAATTTCTCCATGTGTCTTGCAGGTTTTTTGGTCGCCTGCAGAGCTGTATAGGTCTTGGTGTTGAGCGATTATGAATAACGTAATTGAAAGAGAAAAATAAACTCGGAAATCAGTGATTCTGCATGTTAATGATTTCATATCTGCCCACTGTTTTTTTGAGCTAATTTTCATTAAAGATGTGGTCTAAACAACCCCCACACTACAATGTCAAACAAACTGGTTAACAAAGGCATCAGCGTTATGCACTCCACATAGTCTTTAAAAAGCAAAGGCATGTTTTTTTAGTGGAGGTACTGGGGATTGAACCCAGGACCTCATGCATGCTTAGCATGCCTCAAGGAGGGGGTGTTTTGTTTTGCAGTTTTTATTTTTTTTTAATTGAAGTACAGTCAGTTTACCATGTTGTGTCAATTTCCAGTGTACAGAACCATGTTTCAGCCATACATATAGATACATATTTCATATTCTTTTTCACTGTAGGTTACAACAAGATATTGAATATAGTTTCCTACACTGTACAGTAGAAACTGGTTGTTTAATCTATTTTATATATAGCAGTTAGTATCTGCAAATCCCGAACTCCCAATTTATCCCTTCCCACCCCCTTTCACCAAGAGGGGTAATATTTTTACGTGCAACTAAATAATGTTTCTGCCTAGGAAGGAAACCCATCACTGAGGGGCAAACCCTCCTTTTAAAAGTTTTCCCAGTAATTCCCTTGCTCATCACCCACATAAACCTTTCTCTGAACCATTTACCACTTCAAGAAATCACTGTAAGTGCTACCTACTCTATCAAGAGCAGTTTTCAGTCATCACATAAGAAAAAGAGAAGGAGCCAATCCCTGGCATTTTTATGCTTACCTCTTTTCCCATTCACCTTCTCACAATTTGGGCAAAAGGAAGAAAAAAGCTAGGGAAAGTGGGGGTACCAATCACTTAACGTCTCTAATAAATAAATTTGGGAGTCTGAGATTTGCAAATGCTAACCACTATATATAAAAATAGATTAAAAAATTTTCTTCTGCATAGCACAGGGAACTCTATTCAATATCTTGTAATAACCTTTAATGAAAATGAATATGAAAACGAATATATGTATGTACATGCATGACTGGGACATGATGCTGTGCACCAGGAAGTGACACACTGTAACTGATTATACGTCAATAAAAAATTTTTAGTTTTTTTAATTTTAAATAATTAATAAGCTAGTCAGTGAAACAAA
This sequence comes from Camelus bactrianus, assembly GCF_048773025.1. Taxonomy (NCBI): domain Eukaryota; kingdom Metazoa; phylum Chordata; class Mammalia; order Artiodactyla; family Camelidae; genus Camelus; species Camelus bactrianus. Next base: position 37,405,030 of record NC_133558.1, read on the forward strand.
ATTTTGATATAAATAGGTGAATACAGTGATGTCACAAGACAAATCAGGGCAACTACTCAGAACTATTATAATAGGTACACACTACATGAGTTCTTATGTGCTGAGTCCTAAAATCAGAACTAGACATAAAATGAGCCTGTTTGGGGGGGGAGGGTGTAGCTCAAGTGGTAGAGCGCATGCTTAGCACGTGCAAGGTCCTGGGTTCAATCCCCAGCACCTCCTCTATAAGTAAATAAATAGACTTAATTACCTCCCCCCAGAAAAATAAACAAATAAATACTTTTTCCTTAAAAAAATGAGCCTGTTCGACACAGGTAGCCTGTAACTATAGGATCAATGTCCTGTTCCTTTATCCCCAACGTTTTAAACAGGTTCCACTGTACTTTAAAATTCTAGCTTTTACTGGAAAAGCTTTGAAACAGAATTGTGTCTATGTTTCAATAAAAATCACATGAAATTATGTTTTTCAAATTTACATTAGTTCTTTTTAAATTATAGACATGACCAAAGTTCACAACCAGTTCCGAAACATACAGCTCCTCAATCAACCCCCACTTAACGACGCCAACTACTCAGTGAGGTTTTCAGATACATTATTAGAACCTGGAGATGCGCTCACGTAAATACATTCGGTTCCTACATAAAAATAAAGGTGGCACCTGGGACGGAGCAACCAATCCGTCTTTGCCCCTTCATGCCAAATCACCTCATCAGACTGATCTTCTTCTTAACGCCTGTCATCAATTTCACAGCAGCTCTAGCCATGGCTGGGGATAAGATGCAATCACTGTGGGGGCTGGGGGCAGGGCAGGGCAGAATTCCAGAGTAAGACCTCTGACCACTGAGAAGACAGCTGGAGGACCCTGAGCAGCTGCTGGGTGGGGAGAGAAGAGACCAGGAGGGGGGGTGGAGGGGCGTGACAAAATTTCCCCACTCTGCAATTCTAATTAAAATGCCAGTATGACACCTGCACACTGAATACCTCTGAGCTGAGTCATCTCCTTGGGGGCTTTTGTCAAACACCCTATGGGCTGTCAATTACACAGTTAATTCAACAACCACGTGGACCCCTGTCCCAGCTAAGAACTGTCCTCTCTCCTTTGGGCACCATTTAAAATATCTTTTATGAACATAGCTGTTTATAGCGAAATCTCAGCACACCCCAAAGAGCAAGAAACCAACTGAGTCCTCGAGGAGTAACTTGATCTGCCTCGTGGACCATGACCAGCAGGGACCTGCCACGTGCTGGACTGGCCGTAACACGAGCCAGCTCCGGGGGCAGGGGGTCCAAGCAGGGCGATCTTCTGGTCACCCCGACACCACCACTTCCTGGTGTCCCTTTCAGAACGCCGGGCGAGACCTTTCCAAGGCGGAGTAATGACCCAAGTGTTTGCTCCATCTCTCTGTCAGTCTCAAGGATGGGAAAATCTATGAGGTCTCTCAGGAGCACATTTTGTAGTTTTGAGGGCTTTCGAATACTGGGATAGTCTCTGATACTTCATTTGCAAACGAATTCACCCTTCTTTAAACATAAGTCCATCTCCCCGAGTCCTTACAAGTAAACAAAGGACAACAACTGGTTGCATCCTTTTCATTTAAACCTTTGAAATAACCCAGGATTACGATCAAGACAACTGTCACAGGGAGATGAACCCTGGGACTATTTTTAAAGACACCCCCAGATGCCGCAGTTCCGCTGCCTCTGTTCCCATCCCTGCTAATGCTTAAAATCTCTTCCCTGTTGAGACGTTTCCTTAAACCCAGATGAAACTCCAAGGCCCCCAAGTACCATGATTTGTATTTTCCAAAACAAAACCACTGCAAAACGTATCGAGGAAGCTGACATGTTTGGATGAAATCATAGATACCGGTTGATTCCATTACTTACTTAATGAAAAAAAAATTGACAGATGTTACATCATGCTGTTGTTAAACTTAATCTCTGCAACAGAATTGCATCTTCTGTGGGAGGAGTAAAACTTTCAAAGATGACATCGATTCCTTAAGAGCGATCAGCTCCTACATGACATTCGTTTGACAAATTTCCAGATTCCAGTCTGCTCAGCAGAGACCGAGCCCTTCCAGGTGTTCATGACCAGAATCAGAGGCGATGCCCACATAGGCAACAGCCCAAAACCGAAGTGACTTTCCCTCCAGCCCCTGTTCTGAGCACCCTCTCTTCTAAACGAGAGTAGGCTTGAGCCAGGTACCACCTAGCAAGTCAGGGGCCGCATTTCCAAAGATGAACCCGGGACACAGCTGTGGGTTTCCCACAAGACATGTAGGGCCTAAGAGGATTTGAAAAGAATGTCACTGAATGGCTGAGGTCACAACTCTCAAGTCCCCCTTGTCGTATTTCTCTGCTTGCACTCATTGTATTTCTTCTGCCTGAAATGCTGTTCTGTCTCCTCGCCTCTGGCCACTGAACTTCACTTTTCCTTCAAGGTCAAGCTCTGAGGTCATCCACCCCGCAAAGGCTCCCCCCCTCTTACGCACTCCCATATTCCTTGGTTTATACCAGGACACCAATCATCATTTTCCTTAAAGAATAGTTTTATGTGTGTGACATATATAAACAAAAGCCCCTTAAAAAGAGAGCCGTGTCTGAGGTCCTCACTGAAAATGCCTCCTGTTTTGCACAGGACCTCTCATCCAGTAGACATTCAAAGAACTTTTGTTCCATAAATAAAAGATCAGTCATCTGCACTTTGCCTGGGACCTTAGCCATGCCCTCAGTTGTGGGCCCAGTGATGGGGGAAAAAAGAGAGACTCAGGAAATAGATTCATGAACTCCTCCATCAAGCCACTTTCCAGTAGGGACACCGTTTTTGCCCCCAGGGCTCATGAAGCATCTATGAGACTTAATACCTGGCACCATGTCTTATCGCACAGTTGGAGCTAAATAAATGCTGCCGAATGACTACGGCACGGAGGAGAAACGTCCCCTTCCACGTGCCAAATCTTCTAAGTATCCCCCTGGCCCACCTTAATTGGTTTGAAATAAATGACTGACAGAATGAGAATGGTGTTCCGATAAATCAAATTTCAAGACTTAATAAAGAATCTTTTTGAAAAGTTTTTGATAAAAATAGGCACATGGATCAATGGAACAGAACAGAGGGTCCAGACATAGATGCACACATTTACAGACAATTGGTTTAGACCAAAGAACAAAAGCAAGTCAGTGTTGAATCTTTTTAACACATGACACTGGGAAACTAATTACTACGTGCAAAATGATTCTTTTGAACTTTTTCCTCAAAATGGATCAGAGACCCAAATATAAAAGCTGAAACTATAAAACTAGTAGCTGAAAACATAGGAGTATATCTGTGTGACCGTGCGTTAGGTGAAGATATCTTATACATGACACCAACAGCATAAGCGATTTTAAAGAAAACCCAATAATAAGGCATAGAACCCAAATAAAAAACAGGCAAAATCTGAAACAGACACTTCACCAAAGAAGATACACAAAACAGACAAGCAGCACATGAAGAGACTCAATGTCATTAGTTGTTACAGAAACACAAAGCAAAATCACAAGATAGCCTTTCACACCCACTAGGATAGCTAAAATCAAAAGGACAGACAGTAACAAGTACTAGCAAGGATTTAGAGAAACTGGAACCTCACACGTCACACAGCGTGGCAGCATGAAAACAGTGCAACCACTTTGGAAAACAGTTTGGCAGTTTCTTAAACTGGTAACCTAGGTTTGTCAGGTGACCCAACAATTTCATTCCTATTTCATTCAAAATAAATGAAAATGTGCCCATACAAAGACCTGGATGTTCATGTTTACAGCAGCATTGCTCATAGCAGCCAAAAAGTGGAAACAACCCAAATGCCAATCAACTCTTAAATGGGTAAACAAACTGTGATATATGCGTGGAATGGAATACTACTTGGCAGTAAAAAAGGAATAAAGAGACAGGCTACCGCAGAGATGAATCTCAAAAAAATCTATGCTAAGTGGGAGAAGCCAGAACCAAAAACACCATATATTATATGATGCTGTTTATGTGAAATCTCCAGATAGGGAAATCTATTGAGATAGAAAATTTATCAGTGATTTCCTAGGGCTGAGGGGAGTGGGGAGAACACAGCAATTGGAGACAGGGTTTCTTTTTATGGAGATGGAAGTGCTTTAAAATTAGACTGGTGATAACTGCATAGTTCTGTGAATTTGCTAAAAATTGTTCAACTTTTTACACTTAGAACAAGTGAATTTTATGGTCTGTAAAACAGACCTCCAAAAAGCTGCCCTTAAAAATATTTAACTCAAAAATAAAAAAATGTAACTCACACTCCGTTTGGGTTACTGAGTGGTAGCGATGTTTACACATGGGGAATGTTTACGCTTGTCACAGCAAGAAGTAATAATAGCAGAGGGCAGGGTATGGTTCAAGCGGCAGAGCGCATGCCTAGCCTGCATGAGGTCCTGGCTTCAATCCCCACTACCTCCTCTAAAAATACATAAATAAACCGAATTACCTCCCCTCACAAAAAAGAAAAAAAAAAAAGAATTAATAATAATGCCCAGAATACAGGACAGGATGTTCTTAAATAAATAAACCGAATTACCTCCCCTCACAAAAAAGAAAAAAAAAAAAAAGAATTAATAACAATGCCCAGAATACAGGACAGGATGTTCTTCTAACCTGGGAGTACACACAACTGAAATACGTTTTAAAAGGATAATTTGTAACTATTGAAAAAAGGTCCAAACATAATCAATTAATACTTAATTAAACAAAAGGACTGATCATAATACTCATAAAGCAAAAGCCGGCAATGCCAACCACAACTAAACCTTTCAAGTACCCCAAAGAGAAGATGTATGTTAAAAGAGCAAAAAGCAAATGGAACAGTAGGCTTCCAAGATGGCCCGCGCTCTGCCCATGGAGTGTGCATCTCCCTGAATAAATCTGCCTTTGCTCTACTATGGCTCCCTCTTAAATTCTTTCCTGTGTGAAGACAAGGACCTTCACCTGATGGGATGCATCCCGGGACTCGCCTGAGACCCGGGACAGGGCCACCCTCTCGCCCCATTTTTCCTGTATCAAGGCCACTCCTGTGAAGGAGACGATTTACCCGACTGCCTTACCTTCCCACAGCCAGTTAAGAGTGGGAAAGACTAAGATTTTACACAATGACATTATCTTGCTCTTTCTGATAATAAAAGTAATACATGTTCTTTGTAGAAAAACTGGAAAATCGTTAAGACTAATGGAGTTAAATTACAATGCAGGGAAGGAAACAAAAACAAAAACAAAAATCCAAACAGGTCAGTAACTAGCTTAACAGCTGAACATGACTAAGGCAGCAGGGAGGTGAAGGGCTGGAGATAATTTAAAGGGAGCTGAGCCACAGAGTAGGGAACTTTTGCCCACGTTCTTGTTGTCCAGCTATGATTACCTGGTAGATTTTCCTTCAACTCATGGTCTAACTCAACAGTCTTAACAATTTCAGATGTAAAAACTCAAAGAGAACACGGTAGAAAAAAAATATATATACACTACATAAAAACTGCGTAATATAAAAATGAAATAAAGGAAATGGAAGACCTTGATTGACAAGAGAAGTTTGCAGAAAGGGACAAAATAGCTTCTCCACATCGTTAAGAGCTGACATAGATGTTTTACACCATTCTGGGAGGCTGATCCCGAGATAAGCAGGGCGTGAGTTACAGTAAGCAAATTCTGGACAATGAAAGAAATAGCTCAGTTACAGCTCAAGCAGACCAAAGGTCTAAGTTGGCCATAAATTGGAAAATCAATGACCCATAAGAAAGGCTGTGAGAAAACATTTCTGCACTGACAACCAAATTAACTAGCTCCTGTCCAAATCCGGGATGCAAATTAACACAAAATTAATTAAATCTGCTTAAAAGCAGTCACTTTTAAAACCCTCCTGCAGGATTTCCCAAAGGGATGTTAATAGATACTTTTTGATAAAAAGAATCCATGACCAAGTGAATTTGTGAAACACTGGATTAAACAGGGTCCTTTACCACAGTGGTTCCGTCTCTCATATGCTAATATGCACCGTAAATCTCTTCAATCTGGGTAGGCTGCCTTCCAGCCGCTTTTGGCAATGGAAACTTTTCTTCCCCCCCCCCCCCCAAGCATCTCAAAACACTGGTGCTCCTGGGAGCCTGACTTGAAAAATGCTACTCTTCAGCCCCCTGACCCCACACAAAAAAAGTGTTTAGTTGATCTGGTCAAGTTTGGAAAATTTAATTTTAAAACCCAGCAGGAAATGTCTTCATCAGAAATTAAATTTACAAGACAAAAGTTTGGAATTTAACAACTGGGAAAAAACATTACAATTGCTCTGTTCTAGACTCGCAAATATAGAAAACAAACTAGTGGCTGGTGGGGGGGAGGGCAAGACAGGGGTAGGGGATGAAGAGGTACGAACTATTATATACAAAATAAATCAGCTACAAAGATATATTGTACCACATAGGGAATATAGCCAATATTTTACGATAACTACTAATGGAGTATAAGCTTTACAAATACCTGAAACTTTTACATTGTACATCAACTATATTTCAATTTTTAAAAATTGCTCTGGTGTATACAATGCTCAGTAAAATCAAAGTGTCTATAAATATAGTTTCTTACGGGATTTTTGTTTGTTTTTCTTTCTTTTTTTTTTTGTAGGGGAGGTAATTAGGCTTATTTATTTAATTACTTTTTCAATGGAGCTACTGGCAATTGAACCTGGAACCACCTGAGCTGTATACCCTCCCCTCCTTACGTGTTTTTAAGTTTATGTAAAAATAAAAAATGTTTAAAACCTTTGGGAACAATAACAAATTGTGAAATGTAAAAACAAAAATACATAACACAAACTCATTAACTTGGACAACATTTCTACCTTTCGAACTTGTCAAGGCCCCTCTGTGTTCTGTCTTTCTGGTAGAACTGCAATAAATCTAAGAGATGACATTTTTACACTATTCTTCAAGAAGTCAGTAAGGAGCAGTTTTTTGGAGATTTTAAAGTATCAGGGTTTTGTTTTGTTCTTAAATACTGGAAGGCCGCTAATGCTTTTATAGGAAACCTGAGTGACAGGTTCTCTGCTCAGGCGGAAGGTGGAAATGCTACGTTGTGTCTGTGGCTCTTTTGGGTCCTTGCTCTGTGATTACTTCATCTAGGCTACACCCCACCAGGGAAGTGATGGTTCACTAATAATCCAGGGGACTGCCAAGCACATACAGCATCTCACCTCCCACTGTGACACCCACTGGAGAGAAAACGGTGTTAGCCTGGGCCTGGGGCAGACTGAAAACACACCCCTTTACTTAGACGTCACTATTTAACAGGCATCCAACACCACAATGCAAAACCACCACTGCTGCACAGACGGGACATCTCCTCTTGTCAACCTGTAGCCAGTTTTATGACTCACATCCATAAAAATGCAGACAGCAGGCCCACAGCCACCACTGTTAGGGACGAGAGGAGGACAAACCTGATGATCTTCAAAGTCTCTAAAGAGGGCACCATTCTCTATTTTATGGATGGGAAAACAAAGGCTTAGAAAGGGTCCAGGTCACAGCTCTAGCGTGTGAGCCACAGCGCTCGGTCCAGGGGCCCCGAGCTCTCAATCATCACACGGTACCACTTCCCGGACCACGAGGGAAGATGCTGAGAAAAGTAGGAACAGCTTAGAAGAACCACCCAGCAGGACAGAGTCCAGGCATGACTTGCTTACTCCCATGCTGCCCTCCTACCCCCAACCAATGTTTCTTCTTGAGTCTCTCTGAGATTCCACCAGAGATTTCTTTTCCAGCAGGATGGCAGACTGCTCTGTTACTTATGGACCATGGTGAATCAATGCCCATCAGTCTTTGCCATCAGGACATCCCCCGATCCGTGCAGAGGCCAGCTGCCCCCCAAGTCCAGGATGGAGCATGGAGAGGCTGGAAATGCGAGTGTCAGCAGGACACATGCAGGAGCTGGGCCCCTGGGGACAGAGGGGGGGGGGCTAAGAAATGGATGGAGAAAAGAGTGAGGTTTGAAACCTAAACCTGCGTGGGGACAGGAAGGGCCCTCTTTCTCCTCTAAAGAATTATGGTCCATGATCTCCAGACTTCAGTTCCTCACATTCATACAAGAGGATGTGCAGAGACAGCGTCAGGGGGGCCAGCAAGAGGAGCACAGTTCCCTATTCCAGCCACACAGGGAAATGCAGTTCTCCAAACTGACCAACAGATGTCCCCACTCATATGTGAAGGACTCTACATGTATGGTATCAAAAAATGATACGGGCAAGGTATAGCTCAGTGGGGGAGCGCATGCATAGCATGCACAAGGTCCTAGATTCAATGCCCAGTATCCCCAGTAAAGAAAAAAAAAAGATCTGATCACAAAGCCCATGGGCTCCTTAAACTTTATTTGAAAGCTAACTATATTTCCATGATTTTTTTAAAACTCACACACAATAGTACTTGAACATTTTTACTAAGAAATTCTTTAAAATAATATATTTAGAAGTTTCTAATATAAGGCATGTAGGTTGCCAATAAATATGATTTCCCACACCCCCATAATGGACATTCAATTTAAAGGTTGGCACATTCCTGGGCCAATTTTGTTTTCATGACAATGGAATCCAAAAATGTTGGCAGGGAATGAATAAAGTGCATTGTAAGGAAGTAATTAAAATACAACATATTCTTGCCCATGTTATGTTTGTAGATATTTTAACATTTATTTCAGTTATTGATTCTCCCTCACAAATGCATCTCAACACCACGCATAAATATTAAGCAATGGCACTGCAGGAATGTGCTGTATTTCCTCTACAGCATATGATACACCTCTTGTAGGAAAATCCCAAAGCAAGGTAGAGTTTTTGCTACTTCCACTGGTGAAATGTATCTCTCTTTTAATTTAAAATAAAGTAGGTAACTAAACGGGTTGTTCAAAGTGGATATTTTACATGAATGCATCATAAGTGAAAAGATTAACATTAAGCTAGAGTTGTCTGATGTAAATTTAACCTATAAATTTGGAAAGATACATGCACCCCAGTGTTCATAGCAGCACTGTATACAACAGCCAAGACATGGAAACAGCCTAAATGTCCATCGGCAGAGGACTGGATAAAGAAGCTGTGGTATATTTATACAATGGAATACTACTCAGCCATAAAAATAATAAAATAATGCCATTTGCAGCAACATGAATGGACCTATAGGCTATCATACTAAGTGAAGTAAGTCAGAAAGAGAAACGAAAAAAACCACATGATATCACTTATATGTGGAATCTAAAAAAATGACACATGAACTTATTGATAAAATAGAAACAGAGTCACAGAGAAAACAAACTTGTGGTTACCAAAGGGGAAGGAGGGTAGGGATAAACCAGGAGTTAGAGATTAGTAGATACTAACTACTATGTATAAAATAGATAAACAACAAGGTCCTACTGTAGAGCACAGGAAATTATATTCAGTATCTTATAATAACCTATAATGGAAAAGAATATGAAGAATTATACACATATATAACTGAATCACTATGCTGTGTGCCTGAAACTAACACAACCTTGTAAATCAACTGTACTTCAACAAAACAACTAAATAAAAAAGGACCTATGATTTAAAAGTTCCTCAGAACATGTCACTCGATAGCAACTATTCCAGTGAAGTGACAAGACTCAGAGAAAGCACCAATAAAAGAGAGACTTGTCTGTCAGCTGTCCTTTCAAGACTACGAGGTGACTGAGCTGACCTGTCTGGTAAATGTAAATAACTACTTTACAGCTAAGAACACACAGCCTCAAAAGTGCCACATCACTTAAGGGCACAAATGAACTACTTATCATCCGTAACTCAGATGACTGATGTCCTGAACATGCGTGAGCACATCTGACCGCCCCTTATGGTGGGACCGCCACATCCTGTGGATTCTCGCCTTGCGGTTGGCTCTTCTCCTTTGATGACTATGTAAGTTTCAAAAGCTAAAGCTCTGATCTGTTCTTAGGAACAATGATCAGCACACATCTGTAAACTAAAAAAAAATGTGCAGTACATTGTACATATGTATTTACATGTAATATAATGTGTATGAGCAACTGTAATAACTCTGTCTAATAAAACTGGGGTGGGAAATGAAGGAAGTGAGACTATCACTTCGAAGAAAACAACTGAAAAAAAAAAAAAGCTGTATCACTTGACCAAGTTTGCACATCTTTAAACTCAGGCTTAGACTCCACAGTTGTTACCAGTTTTCTACCCATTGTGATTAGTGAGGGTGGTGTAGCTTTAACACACACGTGGACCCTTGCAGATGAAAGAACAGTTAAAATCCTGCGTGAAATTGACCTTATGACCCTGTCAACCACCTCAGTTAAATAAAACTCTTAAATACGTACTAGGAATGTGATACACAACATGACTGATACAATTAACACTGCTACATGTCCTATAGGAAACTCGTTAAGAGAATAAATCCTAAGATCCGATCATCAGAAAATTGTTTTCTTTTTATTTAGTATCTCTACGAGATGACGGATGTCCACTAAATCTACTGTGGTCATCATTTCCTGACGTGTGGGAGTCAGATCAATCTGCTGTACATGCCACACTTGTACAGGGCTGTATGCCAGTTATACCTCAGCAAAGCTGGAAGAGGAAAAAAACGGAAATTCTTTCAGCCAATGTCAGCGTCAGAACATGTCAGCTCCGTGAGTCAACGGCCCAGGCCGTCAGGCACTCAGTTCAGCATCTTTAGAAGTCAAGTCTTGCCTTTTCTCACAGCACAGACATTTCTTCTCCCTTCCATTAAGAATCAAATGACTCTATTATGTAGGCAACAGTTTCCAAACTCCTAGGCAAGTCCAATGTGACCCATCACGGCCTCTGACACCCCGACCACCTTCAGTGTCAAATTCTGCCCCTGCAGGGCATGGCCCCCTCACCCCTCTCTCATTACTGGCTTCTGCCTCCTTTGCTCCTTGGCTTCCTCTATCAGCCCCTTTTAAAGCCAGTTTCTGGGGGCAGGGTATAGCTCAGTGGTAGAGTGTGTACTTAGCATGCACAAGGTCCTGGGTCAATCCCCAGTACCTCCATTAAAATAGAAATAAACAAACAAATAAACCTAATAACCTCTCCACCAAAACAAAAAAAAAAAAAAAAAAGAAAAAGAAGTCTCCAGATTTTTCCTCAGGTTTGCAGCACAGCCAACCCTGACCAGGGCCTGGAAACAGGTTTTTCTATTAGATTCTCTGAAAAGGAATTTCTTAGATAACCTTCAAAGAAACCCAACTCCCCCTACAAGACAGGGCCCAGGGAGGGGAGGGTGTAGCTCAAGTGGTAGAGTGCATTCTTAGCAAGCATGAGGTCCTGGGTTCAATCCCCAGCGTCTCCTCTAAAAATAAACAAATAAACCTAATTACCTCCCCCCGTCAAAAACACAAATAAAAAAAATTTTAAAAAAAGTAACTTTACCAGAAATAAAAAAACTTTTTTAAAAAGACAGGGCTCAGGACACACCACCCTAAACTCAGCGCCTTGGCACACTGGATGTTTTCAGCCCAAGGAGCAGGGCAACAGCAGGTGCTGGACATCCCGCCTCCTCCCCCTCCCCTGGAGCAGGTCATGAGACCTTCATGGGAGAGATGCCCTCGCTGGACCCGGAGGAAGCGAGCATCGTTATCTCAGAAGGCAGAGGGACAGTGAGAGGAGTCCGAACACACAGGCCTGCCTAAGCTCCCCATTGATTACCCTTGGCTTTTGTCTGGTCACATTTCCCCATGACTCTCCACTCTTCATCAAATCTAGTACCAAAAACACTTAGATGTAACCATCTCTTCCGGTCCTCACCTCTTCCTGGATCACACAAAACTTTCATGAAATACGTTTGTACGCTTTTCTCTTGTTCATCTGTCTTTCGTGATAGAGCCCCGCCAAGAACCTGGAAGAATAGCAGGGAAAGGCCTCCTTCCTTCCCTACATGCAGTAAGGCTGCAGAGAACCCCCTTAATTTTGTCCACCTGTTAAGAGAGAATTTCCAAGCGAGAAAAATCTAGCTCAAGCCAACACCCTTCTAAATTCTGAACAGATGAAAGGAACAGTAGATAAGCGTGCAGAGCTAATTAGTAACCTTAGATACAGAAATGAATCTCCTTTATTAGTATGAGCGAACTTCATACGACCTACAAGAACCGGGAAAACATGAGAGGGACCAGAAGGATGACAGGAACGTGGTCCTTGCTGAGCCACCTGTTGACTTGGGGCCTCGGCTTCTATACCTAGAATGAAACAGGGGTCCTCAGCTTTAAACGAAGGATGTCATCACAAAGTTCTTTCTCTTCCACACTGACTTTCAGCTCGCTCCTCACAAAGCAACACTTTTACTTCCCTATCTAGGGTAGTCAGCAGGTCTATGTTACACCAAAAATGAAACAAAACAAAACAAGCAAACAAAAAATCCGCCCCCCACCACACACACACAAAACCTAGAAAAAAGTCCTCACCAAAAAAACAAAAACAAAAAAAAACCTAAAAACAAAAACAAAAAGAAATTCCCACCAAAAAAAAAAAAAAAAAAAAGAAACCAAACAACAAAAAAACTGAAAAAAAAATCCCCACCAAAAAAAAAAAAAAAAAAACCTAAAAAAAAAGAAGAGTTCTATATTATAACCTAGGAAGAAAAGCTGCGTTTGCTTTCAGAATCACTCATCCAGCAGCAAACCCCTCAGTGGTCTGAGGGGAACAGTGTATCAGACACTGAGATACACTGTTGAGTGAAACAGACACAGCCCTGTCCTCACGCACGTCGGGACGCGGACATATTTTCTGATGTGAAGCCCTATGTATCATGATTTAGACTACGTTTACACCACTGATCAAAGTGTTCAGTTTTTCTTCTTTGAAAATGCCTTAGTCAGTGCCCTTCTCCGGCTAAAAGGGTGACCCTTCAGGAACGCTGCTTGGCTTTTTCACATATACTTTCATCTGTATCTCTAAGTTCTTACAAAGTCTATTGATTAGAGAAGAATGCAAATAAAAATTTATGGCCATTTAAAGAGGCCAAACCATAACGGTAAAGGACTTGAAGTAATGCTGGGGGAAATTAGAGCGGGGGAAGAGCAATGCACCTGTCTTCTCCTGACTTCTCTGTCTTCACTTCTTGATCATTCTTCAACCATTTGACTGTCTAGGGTGGCAAGCTGTGCAGTATGATGTAGTTTTCCTGCGGACCCAGAAGGACCGAGGACTGACTCAGCTCTGCCACATCCCGCCCCTTCAGGCTGGGCAGGCACCCGTCTTCCCTGAGCCTCCTGAACATCACTGGTTATGCAAGGATTCAGCCAGACAACCTGCATACTGCATCCACCCAGGATCCAGCCCAGAGCAGGCACTCAAAAAATGGTAGTGATGGTAGCAGAAGGAACGACGAGAATAAGGAAATCAAGAGGAAGAAGAAAGTGTTAATGGAGGTGCTGGGGATTGAACCCAGGACCTCACGCATGCTAAGCACACACTCTACCACTGACCTATACCCACTCCTCAAGAGGAAGAAAAAGTATATTTGACCACAAGAAGGAACTAAAGTTATCTGATGGAATCACTGAGTAAAATTTGGGGGTTCTTAATTCGAAAAGGCAGTTCACCATTTTTATCAATAAACACTAAAATCACTTGTAATTGCTCCAACGACTCTCACAAGGAGAAAGGAAATGGTTTGTCTTCTTGCCATAAATTAACTTGAAGTTCAAAATATAGTTTACTATTTTAAAAAATATTTTTAAATTGAAGTATAGTCAGTTTACAATGTTGTATCAATTTCCGGTGTATAGCATCATGTCCCAGTCATGCATGTACATACATAGATTCCTTTTCATATTCTTTTTCATTATAGGTTACTACAAGATATTGAATATAGCTCCCTGTGCTATACAGTAGAAACTTGTTTATCCATTTACATATAGTAGTTAGTATCTGCAAATCCCAAACCCTAATTTATCTCTTCCCACCCCATTCTCCCCCTGGTAACCGTAAGTTTATTTTCTATTGGACTATTTTTTTAATTCATCAGGAATTTATCACAAAGAAATCATTAATTTTCACAATGAGAAGATATTCAGAATTTCTCAGTCCCAAGCTACTGTTCATCTACATGGAACCACATCAGACTCCTCTATGTTCTCTCTTACTGTCTTGAAATTGTCAAAATTACCAAATCAACTATTTTTCACATTTAGAAAAACCTGATTTGCTTCTAAGTCCTACACTTTGGGCCTTTACCCAGACATTTCCCAAAACAGCTATCAACCTTTCCCACACTGGATACACTATCTCTTATACCACAACAGAAATAACTCACATGTCACGTCGTATTTGTAAAGATATTAGACCAAAGTCCAAAGCCAAGCTCAGCCTCCCCCTCTAGGTTTAATTGCTCAACTCCAAATTCACCCTTAAGGTTTTAATGCAAGATCTGGAGTCGGGCAGACGGGGGTGTAATCCTCACTCCCTCCTCAGACAGTTGTCCAACCTACGTAATCCCTCTTAGCCTTATCTTCCACACGCATCCTGGGAATTATTACCCACATGACCTGGGGAAATTATAGACCCTCTCTGGGCATCAGTTTTATCATCTGTAATGCGGGGAATTAAGAATAGTCAGGACCTGCCTGTAAGAACTGTTGTGAGAGTTAAATACATTAAGACATGAAGTGACAGGTCCTGACACGTGGTTTGCTCTCAAATAGTGTCAGCGGTTAACGTTACGATCATGATCGGTGTCAGTACTAACACTGTGAAGTGCCTACCATGCAGCAGAGAGGCAACAGCTACTGCTGTTTTCTAAACCTTATCAGCACATTTGTTGGTTAGATCAAATGAGACTGATGGTTCATTACAGTATTTATCATTTCATCTACAACCAGTGCTCTCCTAGTCTGGCCCCAGCTCAGCAGTATCAGCATTTTGGGAGAAACCCAATTTCTGGGAAGTTGTTAGAAACGGAACTTTTCAGGCCCACCCCCAGATCCAGTGAACCAGAAGCCCTTGGGAGGGGCCGGATAATCTATTTTAACCAGCCCCCCATGTGAATCTGATGCAGCTGAAGTTTAAGAACCACGTGTGTAAGTCGAAGGTCTTGAAAAACTATCTGATTTGCAAAACTTCAGAACCAAAACCTGCATTATCCTTGCAGGAAACGTATCTCTCGTTAGCCCTTTGCAAAGTCAATGCTTCAAAAATTCTCCTATCTCACCTGTGCCCAGAGCTGATTAAGGGACTCACAAAACATGCAATGGGCAAGAGCACAGAGCAAACAGCTTTTTTTCTGGTCCCTAAAAGTCATCACTGTGTTCTCAGCTTGGGGACTTACATTTCCTTCCAGCCACCAAATCACAAAACAAAGAATAGTGTGAAAGATTCAATGCAGCCAGGAAGTTGCTGGCTTCACAATGTGCATAGGCTATCTATGCCATAAGTAAGTCAAGCCTTCCAAAGACCAGATGGGACAGAGATTAAAATGTAATAGTCAGTTAGGTGCCTCCCGCACGGTAACCAAACAGGTTAGTAACAGGGTGTGGTTCAACACTGGAATCCAGGCCTCTTGGTCTCCAAATACATTTGCATATCAATAAAGTGAAATTTAGACTGAACATCCTATTACACAGCGTGAAGGAATAAATTGACAGTACAGATAACCAGTGTTGAAGGACATATTTCCACTCTAAATTGGCAGTTACGTGGATCCAATGCAAGGAAGACACACTATATGAACTTCTCCAGACTCCAACCTGGTAAAAATTGTTCCTCCCCTTACATGATTTCTCCTGAATGTGGCTTCTCAGTCATGGCTCAAGTTGTAACTCTGGGTCCATGCAAACAATGAATTAAAAAGAATCTTCTAATCTGTAAAGGGTTCAGGAAAACACTGAGAAGGTACTTAGACCTTGGGCACCATCTGTTACATGATCACCTTACAAAGTTCTAGACAGCAAGACAGAACTGCGCGTGATCAGTCGTGACAAAACTAAATAAAAGTAAAACACAAGTTTATACTGTATAGCACAGGGAACTGTATTGTATTATAATATCTTGCAGTAACTTACAATTAAAAAGACCATGAAAACAAACATATGTATGTTCCTATATGACTGAAGTATTCTGCTGTACACCAGAAATTGACACATTGAAACCTGACTATACTTCAATAAAAATATATTTAAAAAAAAATTTTTTTAAATAGACCATGCTAAGAATTTGTAATTTAATTTTAAGACCAGTAGACAACCATTAAAGGGGTTTTTTTTAAATAACATTTTTATTGATTTATAATCATTTTACAATGTTGTGTCAAATTCCAGTGTTCAGCACAATTTTTCAGTCATACATGGACATATACACACTCAGAGAGCCCAGAAATGAACCCACAAACTTTTGGTCAACTCATCTTTGACAAAGGAGGCAAGAATATACAATGGAATAAAGACAGTCTTTTCAGCAAATGGTGTTGGGAAAACCGGACAGCAGCATGTAAAACAATGAAGCTAGAACACTCCCTTACACCTTATACAAAAATCAACTCAAAGTGGATCAAAGACTTAAACATAAGACA
The DNA here is from genome assembly GCF_048773025.1 of Camelus bactrianus. NCBI lineage: Eukaryota > Metazoa > Chordata > Mammalia > Artiodactyla > Camelidae > Camelus > Camelus bactrianus. The sequence continues at coordinate 37,421,636 of NC_133558.1, forward strand.
AGATACAATAAACCACCTAGAGGAAAACATAGGCAAAACATTATCTGACATACATCTCAAAAATTTTCTCCTAGAAGAAATAAAAGCAAGAATAAACAAATGGGACCTAATGAAACCTAGAACAAGCTTCTGCATTAAAGGGTTTTAAGTAAAGGAAAATAAATAAAACAAAAACAAAAATTCAAAATCAAAATAAATAAAACTAAAGAGTGACATAAGATCTTCTAGTGTATAAAGTACCACAGGTAGAATGGACATAAATAAATACTGTAAAATATGGAAGAAGGCTGTAAACTGTATTTTAGAACGATTCTCGGGGGTAAGATTTAGCTAACTGAAGTCTGTCACGGGTATTTCCAATAACAATCAGCTAATGTTTTAGTACTATTATTTAAATTACGCTAAAGACTAATCTGTAAGTGTTGCTGACAACAACAGTTCACCTCAAGAACATGATATTCAAGGTAAATAATCCAGTGTATCCAGTGTGTGAGGAGACTTGTCGAGGCAGCAGATGTGAGTGTGTTAACTAGACTTTATTCTTAAATCTATTCCGAAGAGTGATGAATCAAAAGGGAAAAGTTCTCTGCCAGACAATCAGTTTAAGGACAGTCTGAGTCACACAACTGAATGAGCAGACCGCTAAAATTCAAATACGTTTGGAAAAAAGCCACAGACGTCTCCTCACCAGCAAAATATACGTTTTAATTAAGCAATCTGTTTACTTTCAACAAATGTAATTTTAGCTCTGATAAATAAAATAAGGCTATATTAATTTTTTTCTGGAGAAAAAGCTCTATTAAAAAATCCAAACCAAGTATTTTAAGGAACAACGTTTACACATATGGTCATAAGCGTAACTTAAGCAATTATCTAAAAGTGCCACAATGTTTCCTTTTCTCAGTCATACAAACTTTTAAAAATCAACCACACCATATGGAATGGCAGAAAATATTTGCAAACTATGCCAATGACAAGGGCTTAATTTCCAGAATATACAAACAGCTCATACGAGTCAATGACAAGAAAACAAACAACCCAATCCAAAAATGGGCAGAAGATCTAAGCAAGCAATTCTCCAATGAAGACTTGTAATGGCCAATAGGCATGTGGAAAAAAAATGCTCAATATCATTAGTTATTAGAGAAATGCAAATCAAAACTACAATGAGGTATCACCTCACACCAGTCAGAATGGCCATCATTCAAAAGTCCACAAATGACAAATGCTGGAGAGGCTGTGGAGAAAGGGGAACCCTCCTACACTGCTGCTGGGAATGCAGTTTGCTGCAGCCACTATGGAAAACAGTATGGAGATTCCTCAAAAAACTAAAAATAGACTTACCATATGATCCAGAAATCCTACTCCTGGACATATATCCAGAGTGAACTCTAATTCAAAAAGATACATGCACCCCAATGTTCAGAGCAGCACTATTTACAACAGCCAAGACATGGAAGCAGCCTAAATGTTCCCTGACAGATGCCTGGATAAAGAAGTTGTGGTATATTTATACAATGGAATACTACTCAGCTGGACAGGGGAGCTGCGGCAAGTTTCCCCTTCCTTAAGTGAAGGAAGCACACCCTCACCTGAGTCAGCCCTCCCAGGGAGCTAAGCCAAGGGCAGAGTCTCCAGAATTTGGTCCCAACACACAGAACTCCAGGGCTGTGGGGGGTGGCCCAGGACACGGGGCAGACATCCCTCGCCCTTTCCTGCTTTGAACTCCCCCTTTCTTCTCTCTTTTCTCCTCCAGCCCCTCTTCCCTACGGTTTAAGGGGAAGGACTACAGTTAAACTGACAAAACAGACCAAATATGCACAGAATGACCCAAATGTTATCTCGGTGATTTGAGTCCCACTTTTCTCCTCTCCTTCCGCAGCCATCACTCTTTCACTCTGTGTTGACTCACTTCTCACGGTCACCCTTTCCCTGAACATTCATACAACGTGATCTCATTTTATTAAAGGCTCTTCAAATAACAGACTTTTCATTCACGGAAAAGGGACACGGTCAGGCAAGAAAGATACGGGACCTGCTTCCCTCCTGTCCCTGTTCCTCCCTGAATATGTTCCCTATTTCAGGTGAAAGATGGCAAAATCAATACAGGAGAAATATCTAATATTAAGATTTTTATCTAAAATCCATATACTTATTTTATAGTTCCTGCTGATCGGATGATGATCAAATGGCCACCTACAGCGAAAGTGTCCAGAATTTCTCTCATCATCACTTGGGTGGAACGCAGAGAGGCTCACACGAAGGCCGAACTGCCTCTGATTAATTCACAACACGAGTCTAAACAGCCTGGTGTCCCAGAACGTTTCGGGATGTTTAATTATTTTTCTTCACTTGAGGTTAACGCGGTAACTTCTAGCCATAAAAGTATAGAAGATTTAAAAACCATGTTCTCCCATGTTTGAGTTTTGTGTCAGAAACTTGAGAGCACAGCTCTAAGGATTACAAGGCAAGGCTGCTTTGAGCTGATTCCACAGCAAAACGGAACAAGAGGCTCAGGAGCGACAGTGAGGCAGCCAAGATGGCCATCCGGCTGTCCCCCTCTCTAAAGCAGCTCTTCGTTTAGTGGGAGTAAATTTTAACTTCTGACCTACTTCAAGAAACAAATAAGCTAATTTGATTAAAACCCTAACCAAGTGGACTGGCATCTAACTAATGACCTGTGCATAACATACTTACTTTCCTAATTCGTACTATGTTGCAGCGAAAGGAAGCCTTAAATCTTTGAGATTTGTCTTCTGATCAAAGAAAGAGGTCACATATTCCAGGTAAATCGAGATTTGAAGCCTTGCCGTCTGACTCTGCGGGCTATGTGTGTGTAACCACTGAGCTACACCACCTCGGAGGGCTGTCGGAAGTGAGTTCACATGCGTAATGCGGGTTACACACGATGAGAACACGCCTGCCAGGCACCAGGATGCGCCCTAGGGGTGAACAAGGCAGCCTCTGTCCTCAAACAGCTCAACCAGTGTTTTGAATTTTTAGCTAAAGGCAGCCTCCTAATGCTCATTCACCCCAATGACGGGCCGCTCCTAGGACGAGTGGTCCAGCCCGGCACGCCAGGGTCACAGCAGATCCTCAGTGGACACCTGTCTTGTGCCAGCTCCCAGGGGAGTCAGCACCAGCACCCCGCACCCCCACCCTCACATCAGCGCGTCTCTGCTCCAACCCGTGGAAGAGTCCCTCTCCCATGATATACGTGGAACACGCAGGGTGAGACCAAAGCCTGGGGGAGAGGGGGACACTGCTGGTCTGCCTTCATTAGAATTCACCATATGCTCCTCCCAAGAGCATCGTAAGGCAGACGGTCTCCATCTTTTATCTCCCGCCAACACCCCAGAAGATTCAGCCCCCAAAAGTAACAGAAGCTCCTTATGGAAGTGAGTCTCAGATGGCGTCGGGATGGCATGACCTCCCTGAAGGACATGTCAGAATCTGGGAAAAGGATTTTGTCAGACAGTGACGAGAGAGAGGACTAAAACTTCTCTCAGGCAATTCTGATATGCCTTCTGAAATAAACATCACTTTTAGAGAAGGTCGTTAGGTGCTGTTACATTATTAGCACCATCCCTCTATGCTCCATGCTGGTTTAAAGGAGATCTGGAGGACCGCTTAAGAATATAACATTAAAATAATGTTTCTGCGGGAGAAAACGCTTTCCAAGTCCCAAACAACAGACTTAACACAGTACCTTCTCTCCAACTTTAGGACTGTCCACAAAAGGGGGAAAAAGTGACTAAGAGTTCATTGTAATACGATAAAATAGATTTTTTTAAAGTTTCTGCTGTATAGCATAGAGAACTATGCTCAATATCTTATAATAACCTTTGATGAAAAAAAAAAGAAAATGAATATATGGAAAAAAAGCTAATTGTGAAATTCCATGCGCTCTTTAGTTGAGATTTAAAGAACACCTTCGGTCGGATCCAGTAATTCCATGAAATTGTATGTAAATTTTGTACACGTGTGTTTTTTTTGGAGAGCTTACATCAGCTTCTCAGTGACCGGTGGCACACAAGAATCTTAATTTAAGAACCATGACCATTAACTGCTTCACAGAGACACAAAGACTGAAGCATCACTTTTTGGGTTGTACTAAGTACAGGAAATAAACAGAGTCTAGGCTTCTGTCTCTATAATCCAACCTTATTCCTACCTAACTCTGCCACCCACATAAATCTGATGCCAAAACTTGGTTTGACTCTTCAGAGGAAGGAAAAAACTCTTACTGAGAATTGCAGCTTTTCTGTGACCAAATAAATCAATATTTACATATTCCTTAAACTGCTGAGATTTTTTTTTTTTGAGTCCTATCATGGAGAGGTTTTACTAACGTCGCAGAATGCCCTGCAATCACCGCGTACCCATCCTCCCGCCCCGCACCATTACCCACAGGCCACACACCAGATAACTACGGATGCCTGAAATGCACGTGAAATACGCTAGGAGTTAACCTTTCCAGTTGATAGTGATAGTTTCAGGGCTATCCAATCAGGAACAGCACGATACTCTACAGGAGGTAAACCCATCCCCAGATGCGAAAGAAATATGCACTGACCTTCATGAGATGCTGATTGATCCATTTTGTAAACGTTTTCTTTTGAACTTTGTCCCGTTCATCTGCAAAAAAAAAAAAAAAAAAAAAAAGATGTAAAATAAGGAAGTGTGAGGAGACTTTCACTGTGACTACGCACACAAACAAAAATAACGCGTTTCAAACTCCTGCTTAGCGCATGTGAATTCTCTTGTTGAATTCTGTGCGTTAAGGCCACCCGTAAGGAAGATCGGACTCTTCCCAGGGTGGCATTTGGCCATGTCGCTCCACTGAGGGAATGCCCTCTGCAGCTCTGCTGCAGAGCGCCCCCCTCCCACCGCTGCCACCACCGGAAGTGTCCTTGAACTTAGCATCCGTGAACTTCCTGAAGCACCTGACCACATGCTTCATCCCATCTGGTCTTCACAACCACAAGAGAGAGGGGGAGGCAGGGTCACTGCCATCTCACAGAAGAGGAACCCAAGACACCTCGAAAGGTGAAAAGACTCAGCCACGATCATCCAGCAAGACGCTTAAAGTTGCAATAAAAGGCAGGACTGAATCCAGGTCCCCTGGCTGGAAGGGGACACTGGGCTAATTACTGACCATGCTGCTTCTCTCCGAGAGTCCCCGTGTTGAACTGTCCGGTAAAAACGAAACGCCCCCAACTAGACCCTTGCCCACAGAGAGTGACACTGTCCTGGTTACTAGGCGGTGCAGAGAGGGGGTGAGAGGAGGCTGGTGATTTAAGGAGAAACAGTCCCAGAATTCATCACGTTACTATTTCAAAGTCTGCAACATCTAGAGATGCGTTTGAAGTCACGCCCCCTCGGCCCTCCTGCTCCCAGGTGGCTTCCTGTGGTCCTGTGTCCTCCCTGGCTCTCTCTGCATCTGGGAACAGTCCCTCTCCCTCCTCAGTGGTCCTCCTTCCTTCCCCTCCACAGTCCCACATCTCCAGCCCTTCCCTGGGGCCAAACAGCTCTCTCTCTTCATCTCTTTCACCCTCATTCTTCATCCCGGAGCCCCTAGAAACTACTTTAAATGGACAAAAGTTTCTTTGAAAATGCCTATTTTAATTATTAAAAGTATTTACAATAATTTCAGTATAAACCAAAACACTTAACTATGTCAACTGGGAAAAATACTGGGAAAAATACTGGTAAAATGAGACAAAGGTTACTAATATTAATACCAGAAAAACAAATAAAAAAGGAAAAGATGAACATCTTAAAGTATAACTGGGCAACAGCGGCAATGAAAACGTTTAAAAATTTATGAAATGAAATTAATGAAATTAGTTTTAAAAATGAAAAAAAAAATTAAACGCCCTCAGGTATTCAACCTCACTAGCAAATACTACAATAAAATAATACAAATAAGCTTTTCAGTCGAATTGTCAAGATTTTATGAAAAAAAGGTTCACATTGACAAAGGCATAGGGAACAGATACTCGTATTTTGCTAGTGGAAGTGTAATTTGGTTTCAGTCTTCTAGATCTGCACTGTCAATCGTAGCCACTAGTCACATACATGGTTACTTAACTTTAAACCAAAATTAACTAAAACAAAATAACATTGAACAACTCAGTTCCTTGGTTACACTGGCCACAATTCAAGTACGCACGAGCTAACAGTCCAGATACAGAACATCCCCACCATCGCAAAAGTCTCTATTGGACAGCCGTGCTCTAGGACAATTTGCCAATAAATATCAAAAGCCTTCAAAATATATACGCCCCTTTCCCAGCAAGTCCACTTCTAACATTTATCCTAAAACTGTAATTAGGGCTGTGCACAAAATGTATCTATGAGGACATAAATCAGAATGTTATTATTTCAAAATGAAAGTTTTGAAGGAAACCATAAAGGTTCCATGATAAGGAAGTAGATACATCAGTTTGAGGAAAGCAACCCCATGGTTCGTTCAAATTCGATTCTCTGCAAGGCTACCCAGTGATGGCATGTTACTAGAGCTGTCTCCCCTCTAAGGGCAACATGAAAGGGCAGGGGAGGGACCACGTCACCTCGTTTGTATTTCACAAGTATTTCTTCTTCAAAGTCCCCCCTGGAAACCCTTTCCACTTCTTATCCTCAGGAAGAACCAAAAGGCACCTAAACAGAGCCGATCGTTTGGTACTTACTGCCTGTAACAAACTCCTTCTCAGTGCCCCAAACGTCTCATCTCATTCTTGACTTAACACTGGGTATTAAAAATTGGAGATGTTGACCCGGAAGATAGAAGCTTGCTACATTTTAATATAAATACTCAGAACTTTGTTCAAACTGTTCAATCTGCCTGAGCCCCAATGTAAAATCCGCAGGCACTTTGCATATAGCTACTCTGCCAAGAACAATTGTATCAATCATTGTTAACCAACATTATCATCCACAAAATATTCATTAATTCCCTCTTTGGCCGTATCGGGGCATGATCTATACCTCAGTCGTCTAGTCTACCCAGTAGTAGGTGCCATGATGCTTTGATGCACTCAACAAACATGCCCATGATGTGAATTAATTATGCTTCCCAAGGATAATCCAAGTCAGGATAACAAGGCATAATTACTTATATAGATACAATACGTTACTACATCTCTTAAAGTAATGATGATGTAGTGAATGTCTTTCAGCCTTGCTCTTCTTAAAGAGTTCAGAATGAACCTCACTAACTAATTAGTATGTGAGGCAAGAACAAAGAAAGAGAAGCAGTCTATTAGTGCCAGCATCCCTCCCTCCCACCCTCATCCCAGCATCTACCCAGTCCTTTGATGAGCCCAGCACCATGGGATGCTGGGACCATCAGGCTGGACAGAAAGAGCAGCTGGTCCTTGCTCCCTGGAGCTCGTCCATTGGAGAGGGCACCTGACACAAGCAGTGTGACGGGCAGACAGCCGGGCAGAGGGCGTGCACTCACCAGGCAAGCGGCACAAGTGAGAGAAAGACCGCCCTGCCAGGGGCAGGCGGATGGGGCTCCAGACGATTAGCAGGGCGGAAGCCAGCCCTGTGCAGGCGTCTCCATCACAAAGACGCCCTGATCTAATAACTTCAGAATGAAAGAGAGCCCTCGCTCGAACCCACGTGTTATGACTCCCCCCAGAGTCACTTTCATACCCCCAAGAACTACCCCCTCAACTCCGTCTTTCAAACGGAAGTGCCGAGCACACGCCAAACACAGGCAGATGCTGGGGAACCTGGCCCTCCTGCTGGCTGCGGACTTTGGACCAGTGAGTGCAAACGAGGGGACCTCCGCAGCAAAGTCTAGCACTCCTGCCACATTTCAGCAGCGTTTTTCTAACCAACAGCAAAGAAAACAGAGTGGGGGCGGGGCGGGGGGAGTACTTCCTAGGTAATGTCCGTATTAGCACCATCCAATTAATAACCTGGGACCCTAACGTTAAATCATCAAGGAAAACACATTCAAGTGTATTACTAATTAAAAATCCTTACAGTTCAAGAAGAGACAGCTTCCATATCAACTTACAAAACATGAGACGAAGGCATCCCTGTGGCTATCTTCTCAAACTTTATGAATTCATTAAATCACCATGTAATAATATGAGCTCTAACGAGTTTACTCTGTCTCATTACATTTAACATATTGTGTGTATTACAGAAACTCCTCTTGGTATATAACAGTTAATAAAATATATTTGTTTTCTTTTTTTTAAATTGAAGCATAGTCAGTTACAATGCATCAATTTCTGGTGTACAGCATCCTGTTTCAGTCAAACATATACATACATGTATTCATTTTCTTTTTTTTCCATTATAGGTTACTGTAAGATACTGAATATAGTTCCCTGTTCTGTTTTCTAAATTAATTTTTAAAAAAGAAAAAACTGGTCCTGTATTGTAAGGAGCATGAAGAATAGAGCATACATTCTTTAAAACTAATCACTTATTAATTTCTTAGCCACATAGTATATCGAGAAAGCTGAGCTAATCAAATAATGAGATTCACTGAAATAATACAACCATAAAAAGGCTTTTCTGAACCCTGAGGTTTTGCTGTGGTGGTTGTTCCTGGAGGCTCAAAAGCACTGCTGAGACTATTAGATGGGTGCTAACCATTTGGCAGGGAAATACTGAGGTAATATCTGGGGCTTATGATCACAACTAAACCACTGAGTAAGGTACAAAGACTAACGCTAACTATGAAACACATGATTCAGAACTTCTGACACTGGTTTCTGGCCGTAACACCTAATCTCCTCTTTTAAACATGATAAACCCAGATGAGTGCCCTTCAGTTACACCAAGGGAAGTTCTGGAACACTCAGGCTCCCACGACCTACAGTAAAGAGAGGAGGTCACGTGGACTTGAAGGGCTCAACTTGCTTCCGAAAAGCAACTTACAATCAGGGAATCATTGAAGTCTAGGTGGCTGTGATTCGCCACTTTCCATACACATTATTTCAAAGGGGAGTATTCCAGGTGACACTACCTAATTTTCCAATTACAAGTCCCAGAATGGTTCCCTGGTTCATTTCAGTGAGGGATGTCTAACACCGAAATGTGTATTTAGGGCAACTTTGCTAAGACAACAGAAAGGAAAAATCACTCCTGAGATTGTAACCGATTCCATTGGTTTTACAGATGATCCAATTATTTTTCTCAATGAAGTTTTATTACGTTCCTCTACTGGAAAATTATTTCACTTACAGAGTATGTTTTAAATGGAATATACATTTATGGTCACCTTATAAAGTATAATGTGGCCGACAGATAAATAAGAAGGTCCTGCTGTAAAGCACAGGGAACTATATTCAACAGCTTGTAATCACCTATAATGAAAAAGAATATGAAAAAATATATATGTATGTATAATTGAATTACTATGCTGTACAACAGAAACTAATGCTATGTTGTAAATCACCTATATTTCAATAAAGTTTATTTAATTTTTAAAAATTTTTTAAAAAGGAACTTCTTATCAGGGTAGCTATGATAAGAAAATACATGAAAAGAAAGTATAACGTGGCTAAAAATCCTGTAATGACATAGAACACAAAGGATAACAGAATTTGAAAAAAAAAATTAAAAAGTACCAAAAAAGCACTGAGTATTACAATGGACACTGGTTTTCAGTAAAATCCATTCAAAGTTAAATCCACTTAGTATCACTCACAAAATAACTATTATTTCAACGCATATCTGATGCCCAAGAAAAGGAGGAATGTTCTGTCCGGGGAGCCTCAGGCTGTCCCAGCAGCCTGTCCAGATTTCTGAAAGGTGCCAAACTCCCTCTGTGCAAACCAGCTCAGGGACGGCGACTTCCCTCTCCCAGTTCTGAAACACGAAAGTCAGGGGACAGGTGGCACTACTAACCCATGCAGCACATCAGCCCCACCAGCCTCGCATTCCAGTCGTGGTCGTCTCTCCAGACCTGCCCCATCCTCCAGGGCAAATCTGTCCCGCAGCTCCCTGAACTTTCCATGCAAACTCCGAGGTGTCAGAGTCCTGTTCACTTTCAGAGTAGAAAGGAAAACACAGACTAGACACGCCCACTGACCAGCTGAAAACCAGTCAACTCTCCCTTTTAGACAAACATTAGAGAAGCCAGCCTCCTCCACCTTCCGCTACTGCTAAGAAGAAACTAAATGATCTGTTTATTTCTCCTTTTAATCTGAAAGCGGTTCAAAGAAGCCCCTTAAAAAGAGGGTTCTGATTTCCTAATTTTTTATTTTTTCAACAAGGCAAACCAACAGGAGGTCAGATTTCAGGGCTGCACTCTCATCACATTCCCCCTCTAGCCCCCCAGGCGGGATTCCTGGGGAATAAAAACCAACAACCAGCTCAGCCCGTTTAACTCATCCCTGAAATGTGCTCTGTGAGGGTGGCTTTTGGAAGCCGACTTTACAGGCTTGACATGTCTCCTTCGGGGAGAACACTGCTATCAAAATGTGTGCCTTTGCGTGTATTTCCCCTTGAAGCTCACAACAGCTCTCTGAGCTGGGCGGCACCTCTTTTCTCTTTTTAAAGATGCAAAAAACAAAGTTTGGGGAGATGAAGAAACTAGCCTGAGATGCCACCGCCTACGTAGAATCTTAAAATTTGATTTCAAACCTCGCTTTTTTCCCTACACCGTCGAATAATAGACAGGAAAAACAAGAAGGCCTCCATTTATGAGAATCTTGCTTCCGAGCATGAAGGAAACAAAACACGTCACGAAAGGAGAATCCTTGTTCTAAGGAAGCACCAGCCCAGCAGCCTCATCACTCCTATGTTTGTCTGAGACATTAGACAAACAGACTTGCCCGCACAGAAATTGTACAAACAGTAACTCCACAGACATCAAACAAAAAGTGATCACTACTTATATTTGGCAACGTGGCAGCAGCAAACTGGATCAGGTCAAGGGAAAAGACACTGCTCAGTTAACAGTGGCTTTGGACAGTGCTTTTTAACATCTAAGTATGACTTCGAACTCAACGCTAAATAGACTGTAAATGACAAAATGATACCAACTTCTGCAGAAGTATAAAGTGTTCTGCACTTTCCCTCCGTTTCCAGCTGCCTGTCTGAGAGCCCCCTACCTATTTCACTGAAAGAGGATGATTATAATAGCAAACATCCGAGAAGTACGAGCTCTGTGACAGGGCCTCTACTCGCTTACATGCAGGTAACTCACAGAGACTGCACATCATCCTCACACATCCCATAATGAGATGATGCTCACTCACAGGACCAGAAACACAGAGAGGTTAAACATTTGCCTAAGGTCACACAGCAGGGGGTGGAGCGAAGATGCAGTTTGCAAAAGCATACCCAGTATTATAATTTCATACCTGGAAAACAAAATGCTAACTTAAAAATAAATAAGTTAAACAACAAAAAGGAAAAAGTGAGGCTTGGTGAAATCTTGAGAGGTGAGGATACACAAGACATGAAATTCACTTTCTGCAGGTCAGTGATCCTCAGGAGTAGTGGAAGGGTCATCAGAGGAGGTTTACTAGATTTACTAGGAGGTCACATCAGAATTTAGGACCAGGATGAGATTTCTGCAATTATTAAAAAAGGTCAGGTGTGAATTTTAGAGAAGACTGGGAAACACTTGGCAAAAGGCCCTATCTACAAAAAGAAAGAGAGGGAGACTAGAAATCTCTTTCATTACAGGAGCAAAACTGGCTGGAAGAAGTCACTGGGATCAGTGAGAAGACCAGCTCCTGAACCTGATGGACAATGTCCAGCTGTGACCCAGGAGCTGGGTGACAGGGGTTCAGACCTGCGGCCATGGCCACCCCTCGCCCCCCTCAGCCCCCCAGGTCCCCTGTTACCTGCAGCCTCCCCCATCACTGGGGACCCCACGCCTCACCCCAGTACAAGTCTTGCCCACTTGACAGGATTTTCACCCACAGTGGCCTCGGCCAACATCACCCAGGACTGGAGGTTACAGACACGATGGGTAAGAGATGGGGGTCTCCACTCCCACTCAGGTTGAAAACTTGTACCAAAAACTCCCACAGAAACATCACCATGTTCCCATGAGTACAAAGCTACAACTGACATGCATTTTCCGGTTAATCCGTTGATCTATGTGTCCTGTGTCTGCAGGACCATCGATATACAAGAAGAAACTTAACATCTCCAAGCCAAGATACAACGCCACCACCATACTTTGTTAAAAGCAAGATTCTTTTCAGGAATATTCCACCAAAATTATGCCATTAATTTATTCATCATAAAAAAAAAGTTTGCAAAATATTCCAGGACCACAGATGAAAGTATACCAATGTTATTTCCCAGTGATTTCTAAGCTTAGTCTCAACTGCCAAGCCCCATATACGTCAAGCCTAGAGCTGGTCGTCCAGTGAGTCCTGCTCTGCCTGGCTCTGCCATCACTACTTTTCCCAACAGCAAATCTCTTGCATGGTGCAGAGACACAGTTTCACACTCTGCTGGAGACAGACCCTCTCATTTCATTCCCAAGGACCAGTTCTTGGCTTAAACAGCGTTCTTCCTCTTCTAAGAGAAAGAATAGCAGAAAACGTTCAAGGGCTGTCCTTTTCTTATCACTGGTTTTATCAATTTAAAATTCCCAATGTTAAATAAAGAAGTAAATAAATAAGCTTAATTACCCCCCCCAAAAAAATGCTTAAAATTTTTTTGGAAAATTATACAAAATTCCCAATGTTGATGATTTGCTTAGGTTTCATTTTCGTTTTTTTATAACTATTATTTGTTAAGATCTGACTCTAAATAAAATGAACTTTATTTTCTGTTGATCAGAGCATAATTAATCTACTGCTTCTGTGCTAAATCCAAGTATGGTTGAAAACTACATTTAAAAGGGAATTACTGGATAAACAGTAAGTTTATACTGTATAGAACAAGGAACTATATTCAGTATCTTGTAGTAACTTATAGTTAAAAAGAATATTAAAATGAATATATGTATGTTCCTATATGACTGAAAGATGGTGCTGTACACCAGAAATTGACACAACATTGTAAATTGACTAGACTTCAACAAAAATATATTAAAAAATTTGCAAAGGGAATTCTTGGCATATCTAAATTCTAATCTTGATAAAGAAGTTCTTCACATGTTCAGAAATCCTTCAACCTTCTGCCAAGGAAATGAAGACAGCGTAAACAGGAGACGGAACAGACAATGCATCTCTGACACACAGTATTATAAACCCTTCCGATTTCTGCTCCCTGGCAGGACATGAGGAAATTATACAATATTAGAAATGAGAATGAGAAGAATTTAAGAGAAACCATTTAGAAGAAAATACAGGAAATTATGTTTTAAAAATAGTCGGGTAGGAAGAAAAGTGTTATCAAAACTCGTTACAAAACCCAAAAGAAACTGAACATACAATGGCTGACAAATTTGAGGAAGCTATAAATGAAGTTAAAAACCAATGATGGGCAGGGGAGGGTACAGTGGTAGAGCACGCGCTTAGCATGCACAAGGTCTTGGGTTCGATCCCCAGTGCCTCCATTAAATAAATAAATAAATAAACCTGATTGCTCCCCCCAAAAAACAATGATGGACAAAGAAAATATATGCTACATATATAATACACACCAAGACCATCCAAAATGGATGGATAAATCCTGTCAGTAAGAAAACAAGACAGCCCCTCCCCAAATGATGCAAGCATACAATTCAAAGAAGGAACGCAAATGACCAATAGAGATTTGGGGGGCTGCTCCCCCAGCCTTCCAATCCGGAAAGGCGCCGAAAGCAAGGGACTTCCCACTAGCATAAATGTCTAAGAATGACAACAACTAACGCAGAGACAGAATGTCCCAAACAACACTGGTGGATGTGTACAATGGCAAAAAAAAAATTCTGAGGGCATTCTGGCAGTATTCATTACACATTAAAATGCATACCGTTTTCAGGGGAGGGTATAGCTCAGTGGTAGAGTGCATGCTTAGCGTGCATGAGGTCCTGGGTTCAATTCCCCAGTATCTCCATTAAAAATAAACACATAAACCTAATTAACTTCCCCCCCCCCAAAATGCATACCATTTTATGAACCAGCAATTCCACGTGGAGGAACTCTAAAGAAATGCTTGCATATATGTGATTCACATAGGAAGACACGTACTATAGCAAAATATCTCAAACCATTTAAATGTCAGTCACCAGGAGTCTGGATGATGAATTATACTTCACCCATCTTACAGAACACTAATAAGGGGAAACTTGCCCAGAGCGACATAAAAAGATTCCAAGATACACAGTTAAGGGGGAAAAATGCAAAATGATCAATATATATAAAGTCCATCAAATGGAGAAAGAGCACTTCCGTCAGAAGAGTAGCTAGAAGGGAGGGGCGGGTGTGATAACTTCCGATTTCTCTTTCCAGATGGAAGGGTGCAACCCGTTACAGGGAAGATATGTTTGTGCATTACTGTTAACAAGGACTGTGCGGAAAAAAGTGTTTCCAGGGTCTGTATTCATTTCTGTGTTTCACTCTCTGGTAGACTCTGGAGAAGACAGAGACAAAAGACAAAGGCCAGAGCACGGAGCACCCCCACTCAGATGGGAAAACAGAAACACCTCAGGTGGGGGCGATCTGCTCTGAGGCTGGGGTGGCAGAAGGGGGAGAGAGGAGGGAGGAGGGGAGGGGGAGGGGAGGGGACAGGAGGGAGAAGGAGAAAGGGGAGGGAGGAGGGGAGAAAGGTGGGGGGACGGGGAGGGAAAGGAGAGGACCGAGAGGCTGGGGGAAGAGGTGGACCCAGATAGCTCTAGGAGGATGGCTGCCCAGGCTGGGATCCAAAGTGATGAGGCTTTAGTGAGTCTCTGGGAGGAGAATCAGTAACTGAGAATATATTCCGAAACTGCCCTGCCCGGAGGGTATCCTCCTTTCACTTCCAGGGAACGAAACACAGCGTGGTGTTGCCCTGGTTGTCATGAACCCAGAAACAGGACAAGCGTGGAACGTGCTAAATAAGCCGAGGCACATCTGGTGCAGAACAGCAGATCCCGCAAATCCTCCCCGCAGATGCGGTTTTGCGTCTCTCCCGCCCCGCCCCCACCCGGGATCCGGGATCCGGGATCCGGGATCCGGGATCCGGGATCTGGTCACACGCCCCACGGTCAGCGTGGCGGCTGCGGATCCACACACAGCGCGAGCCCAGCATCCGATCGCCAGTATCCGCGGCCGGAACAACGAGGTCCTATCGGGCTCTGCTCTGCAGAGGAATTTACTGGTACCTGTGCTCACGACTGGCCAAGAATTGAATATAAAACTTCCCGAATCTTGCTTCTAATCTGCTTTCTCCTCGCTGAGCACCCTAAGGACACGTGAGCATGAAGGTGCCGGTTACGCTGGGGGACCCTGCGGGACTGTGGACGCCGGGCACCGTCAGGACGGAAAGTTTCTGCGATTCCGTCTGCTACACTGACTTCTCTCTCGTCCACGGAAATGACAGGGTGACTCATATGCACAGCATCTGCACTCCTCTGACACGGCCAGGCCAGACAGCGAGTCAGCGGCAGGGATAAAGAGGTGGGAACACCGAAGCCGACGACCCTGACCCACTGGAAAAAAATGTTAGCCTAGGCTCCTTTCGTAAGAAGATAGCCTCCTACCCAGTTTTTACTTAAATGTGGGGGTTTACAGCTCCATTACAGAAGCACCAAGCAGGCTTCAGAAGCCCCACATCAGGTGACCCACCCCAGGTGACCCATCCCATCCCGGAGGGGCTTCACAGCAGCTGCCTCTGTGGCTTCCACCCCCCACCCCCATCCCTCCACCACTGCACCCCCACCCCATCACCCCCACCACTGCACTCCCCACCCCCATCCCCACCACCACTGCACCTCCCCACCCCTCACCTCCACCCCCAACACCCCTCCCACAGGTGCTCCCAGGAGCACTGAAGAACAAAAGGAGAGGCACACAGATGACTAAGTGTCTGGGGTGCCAGAAGAGGGCTCCCCGAGGCTTACTTCCTCATGCACAGAGATCTTCAAACCTGTCTTAGCCATCCTCCCAACCTGCGCTCACCCAGAACAACACGGTAACACAGAGATCAAGTGGCTCCAACTGAAGTCAGAGTAGCAAAGCGTTCCCCCCGTTACCCACTATACTAGAGAGTAGCTCCTTGGGCTGGTCATTCCCACTCTCCACTTTCTACAGAACCCTTGCCTTGTCCACTTGCTTTTCTTCCTTGAAAACCAAAGGCCACATCTGAAGAAGTGGATCCTCTTCACAGAGATTCTTCCCCCCATTTTTAAATACTCCTTGCACCTTTATCATCTACAATGAGAACAGTGGTCCCCCACTTTGCAATTCCACGACCCCTCCCACCCATCTTTCTGAGAAAGCAAAATGTCCATCCTAGCCCCTAAAAAAAACACACATATATATAAGCAAATAGTCAATGCATACTTTCATTAATGATAAATTATATAATGAAAAATAAGGCTCATAAAGACAAATTGGACAAGCGTGTGCCAGTAACAGCACATGGTCACAAGGAAACTCCAGCTGACTGTGTGAAAAACAGGCACCCTGGGGTGTGCTGATGGGAGACCCCACCAGTATTATCTTTGGGAATTTGACATGAGTGATAAAGAAGCTTTTATTTTTTAATTTTTTTTCTATTGAAGTATAGTTAGTTAACAGTGTGGTGTCAATTTCTGATGTACAGCACCATGTTTCAGTCATACATGTACCTACATAGATTCCTTTTTATATTCTATTTCCACTAGTTACAAGATATTGAATACAGGTCGCCGTGCTATACAGTAGAAATTTGTTGTTTATCTATTTTATATATAGTAGTTAGTATCTGCAAATCTCGAACTCTCAGTTTATCCCTTCCCACTCCCTTCTCTGCCTCCCTCCCCGTCACCGTAAGTCATATGCATGATATCATATGGTATTTTTCTTTCTCCTTCTGGCTGACTTCACTTAGTATGAGGATCTCCAGGTCCAGTAAGTTTTTTAAATGTTCGTAACATACATGTGTTCTGACTCAGTAACTACGATGCTTGGCATTTATACAGCACTTCTGCACCAAGAAGTGTAAAGTTAACCTTATACTTTAAGCATTTTATATATTAGCTTTGCTCCACCTGCACAGTGGAGGACACTGAGGCACTGAGAAGTCATCTGGCCAAGGTCAGAAAGGAATACAGAAAGCAAGAAAAATAAGGTTATCTGCTTGCCTCCTGTCCCTGTTTCTCCCTGAATATGTTCAATATTTTGAATGAAGAATATAAGAAAACCCACACAGAAGAAATATTCCTTTCTAATGTTAAGATTTTCTGTCTAAAATTCATATACTTATTTTATATTTTCTAGTAACTGGATGAGTAGAGAATCTGAGACAAACCAGAGCAGCTGTACTCTTGACCACGGAGCCGCACCACCTCTGGAATAGAGTCTGCGGAAAGTCTAAAGTCCAGACTGCGATGTATGTCAGAAAATACTCATCTCAACGTTAAATATAATTTTTTCCGGATAATAAATACTAAAAATTTATAAAGGTATTATTCCTGATTACCTATTAACAGAAAAATGTGACTTAGTCTCAAAATCTGAGGATTGAAAAGCGATCAACTCAGTCACGGCATGGCCGTAAAAGGACCACACTTTCATGCAGTAACCACCACAGCGTCTCCATGACAACATCAGTATTTTTCTTCCCATTTTCCTTCGGGCATCCTTGTGAGAATTTTGTTTTGGGAACCCTTCCATCAGCACAATACTTCTTTTTTAAAATGTCCTCAACCTTCTCTTCCTCGCTGCTACTGGCGTCATCTTTTATTTTTTTAACTTTATGTATTTATTTTACAATATCGTATTTTTAAAACTGTAGTACAGTTGATGTACTATATTATATGTTGCAGGTATACAATATAGTAATGCACAATTTTTAAAGGTTGCACTCCTTTTATAGTTATTATAAGATATTGGCTATATTCCCCATGGTGTACAATACATCCGTGGAGCTGATTTTACACCTGATGGTTTGTAGCGTTTCTCCTCCACCTCCATCTTGCCCCTCCCCCTCCACTCTCCCCACCAGTTCCTTCTCTACATCTGTGAATCTGTCTCTTTTCTATTATATTCACTAGTTTGTTATATTTTTTTTAGATTCCATGTGTCAGTGATATCTTACAGTATTTGTCTTTCTCTGACTTATTTCACTTAGCATAATGCCCTCCAAATCCATCCATGCTGTGCACCAGAAACTAATACAACATTTTAAATCAAGCAAACAACCCATTTAAAATATAGGCGGAAAAACTGAACAGACATTTTTCCAAAAGAGGAAATGCAGATGGTCCACAACAACACGAAAAGGTGTTCAACATCACTAATATCAGGGAAACGCAGATCAAAAATCACCATGAAACACCATCTCACACCCGTCTGCTGCTGGTGTCATCTTAACCATGTGTGACTGACACTGAAATTCCAGACTCAGCCAGACTTTTCCAGAGCCGAGGAGTCTTTCCCAGAAGACAAGCTACTGGGTTCCCCTGCCCCCGGAGACCAGGGCACCAGCACGTGGCTCCCTAGCCAAAAATCAACAGAGCATTCAGCCCCTCTGCCTGGCTGCTGGAAGGAAATGTGTAAACTAAGATTCATTTCATTTATAAAGTACTTTCAAGGTCCCTAAGGCCAGAGGTGTTGGCTCAGGGATCTGCATCAGCTCTAATCTCGTCCTTAAAAAAATGGGGGTGGGGTGGCGGCGTACAGAAACGAGGTTAGTTTAAACTTCAGACATCACCTGACACCTAGAGACTAAAACACTCAGAGCAAACCACTAAAAATACACGCACTCGGGCTCCACTTTTTTGGTATGCAAATCTCTGTAATGAACTCAATTCATAAAGGCTTGAACTGCATCTCCTATGAAGCTTAGATTTACATGCACCTAAAGGTGGTATGAAACATCCCACTATTTCCAAACCTACTTTTTTTTTTTTTAAATAGGCCAGACTTTTTCAGAAGGTAGCATTCCAAGCATTCAACCGAGCACCTTTTGAGAATCCACGGCAGGGGAGCAGAATTTGCCAACCCCCAAATGTCTCTTTGGCATGTGGATTATTTCCAGCTGAAAACAATCAAGGCCCAAAAGACTCAGGAAGAAACTTTGACCCTCCTCCTAACTGAAGGATTTAGATAGAGGGCCTGTTCCCAGAACAGCGCTATCTGCACCAGAGCTATCTGCAGAGAACATGGGCTACGTGCAGTCGGGCCTGGAGATCAGAGTCCACGCTGTGTTCCACTGTCTCTGCCTGGCCCAGCAAACACTTACCCACCGAACATTCGCTTTTCCATCTTCATGTGAATTGCCTTCCTCCCGTCTGAAGTCCCAAACCACTTCCCGCAACATACTCTTCTGGTATTTGAGGTGAGGTTTTCAGCAAACTGAAGGCAAATTAGCGTTCCTGGTCTCTCTCCCATCTATACCTGGTATTAAACTGTTGTCTGACTTTTTCCTGTTAATCTGTCTCGTGTCAATTGAATTCTTTGACCAGCCAGAACCTAGCGTGGTAGAGGATTATTTCTTCCTCCCTAGAACCACACAGGGCCAGGCAAGGGCTAGGCTTGAGTCCCACAGCCCGCCTCCATCCAGCAGGAAAGAGGCTTGAAAGCTAGAATTGTCCACATTGTGTAAGGAACACTACGAAAGAATGATGCAAAAGGCCCTTAGCCTGACTGGATTTTTTAAACTGAGGTTTAACTAACAAAATAAAATAAATAAACGTGAAATGTTCAATTCAGAGAGTTCTGATGTTTTTTTTTTTTTCTTTTCAGTTTTCCTGCTTGAGTTTTGTGGGGGTTTTTTTAATTGAAGTATAGTCAGTTACAGTATGTTGTAATAACCTTTAATGAAAAAGAATATGGAAATGAATCTAGGTATGTATATCCATGACTGGGACACTGCTGTATCCAGAAACGGACACACTGTAATTCAGTCTTGACAACTGTTTGTATCCTATACCCAGAACCCCAAGATGTCAAACATCTCCACCACCCTGTACTCTCTGCAACCCAGTCCCACATCCCTCCTGGGGGCACGTGACTTTTATCATTAGAGTTCCACTTGTTCTAAAATTTCACATCAAAAGAATCTATTTGAGTCTAGCTTCTTTCACTCAGCATAACATTTTTTAGATTCATCCATGCCACTCCACGTATCACCCATTATTCATTCCGTGTGATTATGGAGAACTGTTTCACTGTATGGACAGACCAGTTTGCTTATTTATCCACCTGCCAGTGGATGTTAGGCACTTTCCAACTGTATAGTAGCAATTTGTGCTACTAGGAATAAGGTTGAGATTAATCTGTTGTGATTCATCTCTTTGATTTATATTCATATGTGGTTTTTTTTTAATTAAAGTATAGTCGATTTACAATGTTGTGTCAATTTCTGGTGTACAGCATCATGTTTCAGTCATACGTAGATTCCTTTCCATATTCTTTTTTCATTATAGGCTATTACAAGGTATTGAATATAGGTCCCCGTGCTGCACAGTAGGACCATGTTGTTTATGCTATATGTAATAGTGCCTGCAAATCCCAAACTTCCAATTTATCCCTCCCCACTCCTTTTCCCCACTGGTAACCATGTTTGTTTTCTATGTCTGTGAGGCTGTTTCTGTTTTGTAAGTAAGTTCATTTGTATCTTTTTCTTTCTTTCTTTCTTTCTTTCTTTCTTTCTTTCTTTCTTTCTTTCCTTTTTTTTTTTTTTGATTCCACATATAAGTAATACCATACAGTATTTTTCTTTCTCTTTCTGGCTTACTTCACTTAGAATAACATTCTCCAGATCCATCTATGTAGCTGCAAATGGCATTATTTTATTATTTTTATGGCTGAGTAGTATTCCATTGTATAAATATACCACAGCTTCTTTATCCAGTCATCTGTCAATGGACACTTAGGTCATTTCCTTGTCTTGGCTATTGTAAACAGTGCTGCTATGAACACTCGGGTGCATGTGTCTTTCTGAATTAGAGATTTTTTTTAATTTTTACCTTATGAAACGTATGTGTCTTCAGTGTAGAGGGCAGGAAGGTGAAGAGTGTACGTTTGGAACAAATAGGTGCCCAAAGAAGATACAGATCAGGGAGGAGGCACAATCCTGAGAGAATCAAAGGTGTAACACCAGGCATGGCTAAAGCATGGGGAGAACACAGAAGGACCCTGACGGCTGGGCCAGGACAGACGGCCTGTAAAGATGAGCCCCGTTAAGGAGCTGGGCCTCCGTGAGGATGGAAGGCATCAAGACAGTGACCAGAACTTCACTTTTCCTTCCAACCTCAGGCAGGTGGTTTGAAAGCACACCTGCTCTGAAGGCAGAAGGACCTGGCTTCATGTCCCCTCTCCTGCTACTAATTCTGTGGGCTGGAGCCAGTTGGTAAAGCTCCCTTAGAGATTTTTTTTCTTCATCTGTGAAATGGAGAAAATAACCACTCATTTCAAAAACCTGTGGAGAGGCTGAATGGAAGCAATGAAGGCCACAGCATTAAGGGAACTCTCAGCATAAAATGGGAGCCCCCTCAGTGCTGCGGGATGGATTTAATGCACTCACCGCCAACAGGTCCTGGAAGCTAAGTCACAGCATCCTCAAAAGTGCCCCGGCTGGCCCCTGCTCACCCCACACTGCCGCAGAAACTGCGGAGTTACCCCGGGGAACCAGTTTTTGAAGCTATTTTTAAATTGAGTTAACCCATTTTCTCTGGAGAAGATTTTTAGGGAGATGTGAAAAAGTTGAGTGCAAGTGAACAAAATGAGGTCGCAAGAAGACATGAATTGGGGCTACACATTCAACTAGACCTTGTTCCCAGGTCACTGCTACCGTGAAAAACAGAAAGCCTGCTTATCCAGAACAGGACGAGAATACAGCCACTTAAAACGCCCGCAAACTCAAAAACCCAGCCTGCAGCAGACAACACAGCAATGCTTCTTAAAACAGAACTTTTTGATTATATAAACCAATTCAGAAATCCACTTCTCCTGATAATGAAATCTTCAACTGCAAAAGAAACAAAACTTTCGGTGCCTTTCAGCAATACGGATGGACAATCAAAGTATCAGATAGTGATCTATGCCCTCCAAGTGACCTCTGGTCGAAGTCCTGTCACATTTATAAAGTGAAACTTTTTAAAGGATATTAATTCAACAGAAGAAATATAAAGCTTAGGTGCAGATGCTGACTCTTTAAAAAGTATAAGCAAAATACACCTGCTTTCAGAGTAAAAGCAGATTTTTGTCTCATGTCATACAATGCGTTTTCTATTTTTCATTGAGCTTTTTTTGAGGTACAGCTGATGTAAGGTATTATGTAAGTTACAGGTGTAACTTATACATAGTGCATAACAGTGATTCACAACTTTTAAAGGTTGTGTTCCATTTATAGTTATTGTAAAATGTTGGCTGTGTTCCCTGCCCTGTAGCATATTTATTTATACATAGTTTGTAATTCTTAATCCGTCACTCCTGTCTTGCCCCGCCCCGCTTCCTTCTCCCCTCACTAGTTTGTTCTCTACATCCGCACAACTTTTAAATTCTATTTCCGCAGATGGGGTCTGCGTGACTCATTCTCTTGAGAGTCTGCACTCTTCACTGAGAGATCCAGACTTAATTTAATTTACTTTAGCAGGTCATCCACCACAGGAACTTAAGAGTAAACGTGTTCACCTGACTCTGAACACAGACCATCTTCTTGATCATTTCCTGTGCCTCATGAATATTAATAAGCTAAATATATATGAAAGCTGAGATGGCTTAATTACAGTAACTGAGGATATAGCCCTAGAGAAAATCTAAGTGCTCTGTCAACACGGCCACCAAAATCCAAATGTCACATATATTAGATCTGGATTCACACAAACCAACGGTAAAAAAAAAAAAAAAAAAGTTTGAGCCATAAATATTTCAGTGTGAAAAGAGAAATGACTTCATGGTGCTAAGATAAATTTCTTAAACCTAAAAATACTTCTCAGTCAAAACTGCATACAGAAAAAAGTATTTCAATTAAGACATGCTTTTTCTTATAAGTCCTGAATGATTTCATCTAGGAACAAGTTATTCAGAGGTTGGAGACTTCAGAATCAGGAAGGAATCAAGAAACAGGATTATAAAGGAAATACGGTCAGATTATCCTTTCAATTTCACAAGTTTATGGTAATCCCAACCAATGCGTATTTTTTTCCAGCTGCAAAGTGTGCCCCTGAACTACAGAAAATACGCAGACATACTGAGTAGAGGGGACACCAGCAGAAGCAGCCCCCGGGTGACCAGACATGAGTGGGGTACCAGCATCAGTGAGGTCACACTGCACCCCAGACTTCGCCAAATGCTTTCAACAGTCACCCCACTTCACCCCACATCTGTTTTATGCTGTAGGTAGTAATTCACATGTAAAGATGAAAAAACTGACACAGCGGCAGATGAGAGTGGTTTATCCAGCATCACCTAGCTGGGAAGCAGGACCTGAACCTGGGTCTCTGTATAACCAAACCTCATCTTCTTGCTAAAACTACCAGCAAATAGACTGACTTAGACAACGCAAAGTTTAAGAACTCTGAAATGTTCACACCTCTGAAAATCAACTGTAATAAGGTAATATTTTGAAAAGTATTCCTATGTTCTCCTTTGCCTTTGGACATAAAATGTTCATCAGCCTAAAAAAAAAAGAAAGAAAAGAAAAATCATAGAAATGCTACAAAAGGATGGTTTTCAGCTTGCAAACTAGGATCACTTAGCAAGACTACCTAACTTTGCTAGCCATGCTAGTCTCTAGAGAGAGTTTTACAAATTACAAATTTATTCGTTTCCCCTTCCCTGCCTCCTTTTTATCAGGAGTTCAAAGAATTTTCCTCCAGGGTAGAAAAGATGGCCCTTCCAGCTGATACCAACTAGGTGAAAACGAGTGACAGGTTCCCTGTGGAGGTGGGTGGGCTGGTCCCTTAAATGGGGTCGGTGGTGGGCGTTAGGGGGTCTGCCCACGCCCTTGCTGGGCGGTGAGCAGGGGTCACTGCTTCAGCTTCCAACACCTGACAAGTGGCACTTGGTTTGTGGCCTTTTTGTATCTTACAGTTTCTAAGTGCCCCAACCCCTTCCTCCCAAAACAAGAACAATCTCGAATAAACAACCTAGCTTACCATCTAAAAGGATTAGAAAACGAAGAACAAACAAAATCTAAAGTTAGCAGAAGGAAAGAAATAACGAAGATCAGAGGAAAGAACTATGACTCCCCAGCTGCGCACGCGTGCAGGTAGGTTTCGCCCCGAGGGCTTCCTCGGTTTGAGGAGACGTTTGTCCAGGTGCCAGTGCGAGCGCCGGGGAAGGGGCCCCAGGTCCCAGCCCGTCTCCAGCTCTGACAGCACAGCCTCCGGGTGATGAAACAAGCAGAACATTGGGGGAGACGGGAGAGGAAGTCGGGGTGGGGCTTAGACCGACCTCCCCCGTCCAGGCTGCAGGGTGGGAGGAGCAGCTGGAGTGTAGCGGCGACCCCCGGCCTCCCTCCCTGTCTGGGACCCCGGGAAGGCGGCCGCCCCCGGCTCTGCGTGGTGCAGACCGAGGGGGCGCGGCAGCGAGGGCCGCGTGGGCCGGGGCGCCCGGAGCACCCCAGCCAGCCCTCCCGGGGCGCGGGCAGCGCCAGCAGGGCCCCGGGCCAAGGCACGGAAACAAAGCGCGCGGCCTGAGCCACGAGATCGGGCCCCACGTTCACTGGTTTCCGGCTTGGGAACCAGTGGCCAACAGAATGCCAGGGGTCAGGCCGAAAGGGGCATCGCCTGGGAGGCAGAGGCACTAAAAAAGCCAGGATCAAGACTCTGCGGGTGCGAGCACATTGCTTCCCCAGGGAGGTGAGGTCGCAGAAGCCACCTCTCTCCCCAGCGTGCCCAGGGGAAAGGCAGGAGGGCGGGCCACCGGTCAGACCAGCACCTTTAACCAGGAGAGACAGCTCAGCAGAGGCTGTCATGTCACCACAGGAGACTCAAGTGTCGCACTTTTTCTCTATTCATCAGAGGGCGGAACTTATGCAGACAACTCTAAGATGAAAGAAAAAAAATTTTTTTGCATTTCCGGGTTTAATTGTGAATTCCGTCTTTCCAGCCAACTCCACGGGCAGAAGAGAGTCCTGGTGTTCTCTCAAGAGAGGGACGCAAACCAAAGTTATGTAGCAACTGTATGTGGTACCGCGAAGAATCTGTCTCACAACCAGGTCCGTCTTGAGCCAGAAATGGCTAAAATATTCATTCAGACTATTTCAATTCTAAAACAAAGCAGGGGAAAAAGTCCTTCCAGGGAGGAAAGAAAAAAAAAAGAAGAAGAAAGTACACTTTTAGAATCTCAAACAATGCAACTTTGGACTAGTGTGACATGGTGACAGGCAGGCCCATTATGAACACACTGGAAACGGGATTGTTCTTTCTCAGGAAAGGCTTTGAGGGGTGAGACTGAAACAGTGATGGTCTGTACCCGGCCATGTGCAGTTGGCCAGTAAACAGCAGATGTCCCTCCAAACCCGAGCGCCTGGAACAATGCGGGAGGAAAGGCTGCAGGTTCCGTGTGAACACACATGTACATCCACACAGTCTCACTCTGCATTTTCTAACCATTTTCTGTCTGTGTTGCAACGTATCATGCAGACTAGCTCACTGTTCTCAAATTGACAGTGTGTGGCAGACCCTGCCGGTGACTCTCACCATATCCCTTAGTGACAGAAACGTGATTTTTGATGGGTCCCCCGGTTGCCTGGAATACAAACCACACTTCCCCAGCCGTACCTTCAGCAAGCATGGCCCAAAGGCCAAGGGCCAGTCGGTGAAATGAAAGCAGAAGTGTCAACTGCACCTTTTAGGGATTTTCTATGAAAGACACCTGGTTCCTCTTTTTTAGCCCTTCTTCCTTACTTCCTACCAGTTGGGAAGCTGACCTGATGGATAAGGTGCAAGCAGCCATCCTGGACCCGGACCACAAGGCAGCTACGCGAGGCGGCCGCAGGAGGCTGGGCTGGTGATGCTGGTGGAGTTAACCAGTATTCGTACTGTCAGCGCTCGGCCACCCGGACTGCCTCTGGCTGGACTTTTACACAGGAGACAAGGGAACTTCATTTCCTTTAAGTTGTTGTTACTTTGTTTTAATCTGCAAAATAGGGAGATTATAAGCTGATTCTAATCCTAACCAAAATAGTGTTTTCCAGCAAATCTGCGACAGAGAGCAATCTGAAATGGAAAATTTCCTAGAAGATTAACAGACACTATTTTACAAAGTGCAAAGTAAAGAATTTAGTATAATCAAGCCAACACAACTCTGTGCTCTCCCAAAGAAATAGCCCCCCTAATTTTTAGGTGGGTGCCTGATCACTAGGAACAAATACACACTCCCCAGGCTGCGCTGAGCTGGATATGGCCGCGCTCTGGCTAAGCTCCGGCCCATGAGATGTGAGCAGAAGTGCCCGTGCTACGTCAGGGGCGTGTCCTTAAAGGGAAAGGCGGTGCCTTCCTCAGTACATCCTCAGTCCAAATGGCTAGTGGCCGAATAGCTAAGAACCATGCGAGGCTATCAGCCAGGAAGGCAAAGTCCAGTGACAGAAGGACCCCGGGCCCTGCTCCAGGCAAGGCGGCTAACAAACCACTCCAAAACTGAGCTCTGTATAACAACCATCTCATTAGGCTCACGAATCCCGTAGGTCAGAAATTCACACCAGGCGCAGGGGGCCATCTTGTCTCTGTTCCATGATGTCTGAGTCTCAGCTCGTCAAACTCAACAGCCGGAATGGCTTGCCGGCTGGAGGCTGGAATCACACAGAGGCATCTTCACGCTTCTGTCTGGTGGTTGATGCTCACTATTAGCTGGGACCTCCTCCAGGGCAGAGCTGGGACCTCACTGGGGCCACCAGCCAGACCAC
Source organism: Camelus bactrianus (assembly GCF_048773025.1). Lineage (NCBI taxonomy): Eukaryota > Metazoa > Chordata > Mammalia > Artiodactyla > Camelidae > Camelus > Camelus bactrianus. The sequence continues at coordinate 37,448,543 of NC_133558.1, forward strand.
TGACAGGTGGCCTTGACACGTGGCCTGACAGATTGGTGACCTCAGGGTTCTGGAAGCAAGTGTCCCAGGGAACAAGGCAGAAGCTGCACCACCTTTCCTGACCTAACTTGGCAAGTCCCCTAGCACCACTGACCCCACAGTCTGCTGGTGACAAATGTGCCAGGTGCCCCACAGACTGAACAGGGGAGACAAAGGCCTATTTCCTTCAATGGGAAAAGCAGCAAAGAAACTGCACACATGTTATAAAACCACAACCATCTGTGCCCCTAAGCATCACACCTGCCTGGACGCCCACCTCTGCACTGCCACCTGAGTGGAAATAAAAGCGATCATTTTTAGCCACTTGTTCTTGTGGGACCCCTGAGCAAATTTTAAAGACATTCTTATGCACCCCAACATTTAAAAATAAAGCCTCAAACACAAATAGCAACAATGTCTCTCTCTAGAAACTAATTTTATAAATACTAGAATGACTTTGTAGCTGTAATTTATTTTGCATTATCAGCTGTTGGCGTATTTTCTCCATCCAAAAGTATTATGGACTATCAGAAACCCCCAATACAGCGCAATCCTGCTGCTGCTGGGAGGCTGCCAATTCCCTTCCTGGTTTGGTGCACGGAGGGGTTTCTGAGCCCAGACAATAAAGATGCTGACGTAGCCAAGAACCTGCAGCCTGAAACCTAAGAGTTCTGGATGCGAACGTGACTGAACGGTCCTGAAGCCTCTCCTATCAGAGCCGCTCCCCCAAAGACCCTACTCTGGGCCAAGTGGAAGGCTTGTTTCCCCCCCCGCCCCTGGTCATCCACGTAGAACTAAGCAAAGCAAACCCTTAAATCAGTTCACAGTCTAATCACTTAGTACACATCGGATACATCATTATCCCTTTTTTTTTTTAATGAATGGACAATAGGATTTCACCTCCTCAAGCCCACTCAAAGCAAAGCATGTAAAAGTGTTAGAGCAGGCAGAGAGCTAGATACGAGCAGAGAAAGGAGGACTCAGGCCAAATGGCAGGAACTGGGCAGAAAGGAGGGGTACAGGCCAAATGCAGGAAACCCTACATCATGTAAGCACCAGGGGCCCCTGGGCAGAGAAAGACAAGCAGGAACCTCTGGGCTGATGAGCGGTCACACCGTTTGGGGTGACAAGTGGCCTGGAGGTCGAGAAAGAAAGGCGGGAAAAGGCAGGACTCTCCAGTGTCTGAATGGAACCTTTTGCTCATTATGCCCTCATTTCAATAAAATTAGCCTTGCCGATCAGAAGTGCCCATTATGCACCGACACCATGACACTTCCGATCCAGACTAAATTAGGAGAAAACCCCTCCTCCCCTCGGGAAGGTGGAGCTGGGATGAAAATCAGGGAATATGACCCCAAACCCTTCCCTCCCCAATGAATATTCCACCCATTCATTTTTACACCGGATGTAACCAACTTGCCAAAGACACTCAGGGCAGCCGCTCACCTGAGCCTGCCCTCTCTCCCCCTGAGAGTGTACCATCCATCCCTGAATAAATCCTCACTTTACTTTCTTACCCTCCCTGTCTCATCTCTGAATTGTTTCTGGGACGGGACAAGAACCTAGTCACCACCGGTAACAAAAGGATCACTGGTTCCTTTACGTCCCCACAAAACAAAAAAGAAAGGAAACTCTGAGAGCATGCTAGGAACCTGGGAGAGTCTGATCATCTCAAAATACATTCAAGACCGCACATGACTTTGAAATATGTACCGAGAGAATGCTTTAATATCTAAATCTCTGAATGCAGAATTCAGAAAAATACAGGCTTCAGAAACAGAGTTAAAATCAAGTTCTTCCACTTAACCAGCTACGTGAGCTGAGGGACTCGACTTAACCCTCCCTGAGCCCCAGGTGACACAGGTCTATTAGACGGAACCAAGTGCTAGGAGATGCCACAGGAAGACAGCCTGACCATTAACTCATAAGATGACTGTGCACCCCCAACCCCTCCACTGTCTCCTTCCCAAATCACAAAAAGTCCATCTCACGTCCCAAAGGTTGTATACAACCGTGCTGGGGTTTTAGCAGAGAACAGAGGCAGTATTCACTTAAACAGAAAAGCATGTATCTCCTTGACACAATGGCACAGTAATCAGATCATTTCATGAAATGCTGCAGCTGGATGACAAAAACTATATCCCTAAGAAAAGGCCAATAGATCTGCCTCTTCTCTGCTGTCTTTATTCGTCAATCCCAGCCTGGACCAAAAGACCACTGTTGCATCTGCAGACAGATGTGGTCCTCAAGGGGTCCGCACGGTGCTTCCTACTGGAGCAGACCAGAGACGGCACGGTGGTCACAGTGGACAAGGTGGCCAGCACTGCTTCTTCCACACGGTTTTGGGTTTCATCTCCCTCACAGGTTTCTACCTGTGTTTAACAACTAAGATTAAGAGCTGTGTTTGTCTAAAAACAGACTTACCCCATGATCCAGCAATAACACTCCTGGGCATATATCCAGAGGGAACTTTAATTTGAAAAGATACATGCACCCCAGTGTTCACAGCAGCACTATTTACAATAGCCAAGACATGGACACAACCTAAATGTCCATCGACAGATGACTGGATAAAGAAGATGTGCTATATTTATATAATAGAATAACTACTCGGCCATAAAGAAGAATGAAATAATGTCATTTGCATTCTATATGGATGGAACCAGAGATTATCATATTAAGTGAAGTAAATCAGAAAGAGAACGAAAAATTCCATATGATATCACTTATATGTGGAATCTAAAATAAAAGGACATAAATGAACTTATTTATGAAACAGAAACAGACTCACAGACATAGAAAACAAACTTATGGTTACCGAGGGTAAAGGGGGGGAGGATAACTGGGAGTTTGGGATTTGCAGATACTAACTACTATATATAAAACAGATAAACCACATTGTCCTACTGTACAGCACAGGGAACTATATTCAATACCTTGTAATAGCCTATAATGAAAAGAATATGAAAAGGAATATATATATGTATAACTGAATCACTATGCTGTACACCAGAAATTAACACAACACTGTAACTCAAGTATACTTCAGTTTAAAAAATTTATATATGTGTATGTGTGTGTGTGTGTGTGTGTGTGTGTGTGTGTGTGTGTGTGTGTGTGTGTGTGTGTGTGTATATGTTTGCCTTGAGGTTTAGGTACAGTTCATACAAGTAAATGCTTGGTTCTCTCCCTTTATTTCAAGTTTTCAAAATAGTAAGTTGGTTCCCTAGACTCTTCCAGGACTAGATGGCTAAAAGACAGATGGGGGGGGGGAGTAAGGGGGAAGCTTTATATTCCTAAATTTCTAGGTTTTGATGAGCTATATTTTGATTTTGAGTTAGAGAAAACACAAGAAAAGTGTAACAAGGAAACAGATGCTCCGTTTTGATCACAGAAAGTTAAGTAGGTGGATACAGTGGTCTGAATGTCTCTTATATTTTAGATTTTTGGTTCTGATATATATTCTGTAGTTTATAGTTAGTAAATCTCTGGTAAATCACATGCTAATTGCTAAAGGAAAATATGATGAAACCTGAAAAAAAAGTTTAAAAATGTTTTTGCCTTTTAGAAAATAATGTGCTGGCTTTTCCATTCTCCTTTAAGTAATGAGTTTTTAAAAATACTCTGCAAAAAAAAATATGACCTTGTTTTTCAATCTCATGCATTTTGTGAGAAAATATGGGAAGAATGTAAATAAAACATTCACACTAGTCATCACGGGAAAAGGAGGATTGCGTGAGAGAGAAACAACTTTAATTGGTCCACCTGTTCCAACAACTGTGTGTTACTTTCATTAATTGAAAGATGATTGACAGCAACAATTTACAAGGGAGACAATTTTTCAGAGTCCAAGAACGATGGGCGATTCCTTTGCTCTCAGATGTTGAAAGACTATCTACGCCTTGATAAGCCAGCAATGATGAGACAAAGGAGAATTTGCAGTGCCTCTGGGGGCCCTGCTGATGGACTGATTACTGAAAAGTTAGGAAAGACCACAAAATCACTTCATAAGCCTGGGGAGGGTAAGTGATAAGCTAATAGCTTTTATTTTGCACAAGAGGAGACCCTCAAGGGAAGAACTGACCCTCTCTATCAAAAAGGTTTGCACCGAAATTTAGATCTGCAAAGTTAACCACTATATACAAAAATAAATAAAAAACAAATTTCTTCTGTAGAGCACAAGGAACTATATTCAATACCTTATAATAACCTTTAATGAAAAAGAACATGAAAACGAATATATGTATATATATATGCATGACTGGGACACGATCTGTAGACCAGAAATTGACACATTATAACTGACTATACTTCAGTTAAAAAAAAAAAAAAAAAAAAACAGGTTTGCACTGGAGCTTTGAAATGTTTCCGTTTGCTTTCTTAAATGGTATTCCAATGACTTAAATTACTAAATTGTTTGGTATTTAAATATGGGATTTTTTTTAACACCTTTATTAAGAAATAAAGGAAATTATGTCTGTTTATCTAAATGGCCCAACCAGAAGGCTACCACCACTGGCTTTGAGTCACTGAAGGAGTCAGGGGAGGAAAAGAGGACAATAAGGTGCAGACACGTTACGCTGGCCTCGCCCCCACCCCCATCCACCACGGGCTCGCATCTAGACCCGTCTGAAGATTTTCCTCTCTGTTGTGATAGTGTGCATTCAAAAGGAACCTCACTCTAACAGAAAAATATCAAGAGAATATTAATTCTGAACCTCTGAACATGAACATTTTCAATGAAAATGCACCACATAAATACTTCAAATGCAAACATAACCTGCAGAAACAGAATCTAGAGATTCATCCGAAATCGATCTGCTAGGTAAATAAACACCAGTGTAGTAGAAACGATAACTCCCTTTAAAAAAAAAAGAATTACATAATTGTAATGACTCCAAGATGACTAACGGAATCAAAGGATGGTTCCATACACAGCGAGCATCACTGCAGGTGGCATCTGTCAGTCACGCCCTTCCTGGATCCCTCATCTTCCCATCACAGCAATAGTCCTGTTTTGGTTTTGGGGTTTTTTTTTGAGGTGGGTGATTAGGTTTATTTATTTATTTATTTTAATGGCAGCACTGGGGATTGAATCCAGGACCTCCTCATGCTAAGCACAGACTCTACCCACGGAGCTATACCCCTCCCCTCTCTGCAATAGTCTTTCTTTGAAAGATCAACCCTTCCAGGGTGCAGGGTTTCTTTGGAAGGATGATAAAAATATTCTAAAATTGATTACAGTGGTGGTTGCACAATTCTGTGAATATTCTAAAAACCACTGAATTGTACACTTTAAATGAGTGAAATGCACGTATGTGAATTATATCTCAGTAAAGCCACTACCAAAAAAAAAAAAAAACCAGAAAAAAAACAACTAGGGGGTAGTTAGTTCTTTATAAACACGTTCCTTACAGAAACAAAGATATAGAATAATTCATTCTTAAAATGAGACTCTGACTACAGAAAGATGACACTTCCAAGCAAGACGGCAGAAAAAGGACTTAATTGATGAACTTAGTACTAGAGAAGAGGCAACTCTGTCTTAATTTCTTACACAGGAAAAATGACACTTTCTCATTCCCTAACATTCCCTAAATTCAAGTAAAATCCACCCTGATCCATGAAGACGTGCAATCGCTGTATATTACAAATCTACTTACAGATACATTTGCAATTTTTACTTAAATTTTAATTTCGAAATAATTTCAGACTTACAAAAATTGTACAAAGAATTCCCATATACCCCTTCATCCACATGCCCCAAATGTTAAGACCTTCCTCCGTCATCATATTAGCAACCCACTGAAGTGACTTAAAATGCCTACAGTGATAGATCAGAAGAAGCAAAAAAAGTTATTAAAGAGAAATACTCCATTTCCATAAGTTATAAGCTTTCTTGGAGGCGAGGGGAGATTAAGAAGTCGACGTGAGCCTTCATCGGAAAATACACTCCTTTAATGGCTTCTCCCTGGCTAATCACTAAATGGAAACGCCAACTGCACACGCAAATGGAACGCCGCTGTCAGATGCTGATCAGGGGAGAGGGGACTGCAGTCTAGGGAATTAAAACTCGCTGCTGCCCTACAGGCAAGAGGTGGGGGCAAATACAATGCCTGCCCGTGCTCATAATCATCCTGGCACCAGACGTCAGTGTGTCAAATGAACACATGGTACGCTTTACATTTCCACGATGTTAATGTCAGTTATGTCTCAAAAAAGCTTAAAAACCATTCCTGCAACTTTTTAAAAAGAGAGATCCTTAAGCTTCACCTTCAAAGATGCATACAGATGTGGGGTGGGGTCCTGGCGTCTCAACCCCAGGTTACAAAGCTGTGACAAAAACAAGCTTGAACTCTCACAGTGGCTTAAACCTCCTTCTGACAACTTGGAAAAAGATGAATCAGGCTGCCACTCACTGAGCCCTCAAATCAAGAAATAAGATCTTAACATCACAATCACTTTTCACCAAATAATCATACACAGAAGCTTGACTTATGAACTGAATAGAGGGGGTGGGAACATGGCTCGGTTGCTGGAGCACATGCTGAACATGCGCAAGGTAAATGATTCGTCCCCAGTACCTCTATTTTTAAAAAAGAAAAAAAAGTGGGGGAGGGTACAGCATGCAGGAGGTCCTGGGTTCAATCCCCAGTACCTCTACTTAAACAAACAAACAAACCTAATTTCCTTGCCCCCCCACACACAAAAAAATTTTTTTAAAGCAGGCAGGAAAAATAAAAGAAAAAGAAACGAAAATAAACTAAATAGAGCTTTTGCTTTCAGTACTCATTAATGTATTAATGCACCTTACAGCTGAGCATCTAAAACCTCAAAAGGAATTTCTATTAGGTACCCAGTCTTCTGCCTGCTCACGGCACAGATGTCAACCTTAAGCATTAGTGAGAATATTTTAAAACACTCACTCACATAACTTGAAAGTTAAAAGCAGCTTTAGAAACCATCCTACGTGGCCTGCTCCCTTCTCCCGACCCCAGCAGAGACTCACACAACAGAAATGGGCTTCAGAAGTAGCTCCTCCAGGGTCCAGCACCAGAGCTGCCGTTGCAAACCTTGAATACGGAGACCCCCCCCCATTCACGTCTAGTACTGCACCCCTTAATGCAGTCTGTGCACGTCTGTCTCCATCAAGAGCATACTTCTCTGGAGACGGGCATCCTGCCTTAACTCCTTTGTACTCCCCTTTCAGGGTCACCCCCTCAATAAATGTCTGCCTAACAAGACACCATGAAAACAACAAGAAAGTGATTTTTCTTGATTATTTCATCACATTCATTCAACAAGCACTTATTTTAACACCTAGTCTGTCCTGGACCACGGATAAAACAAATTTATGAGAATAACTAACACCTTGGCAGAAATCAGTTCCTCCTTGTCTTTCCTTAGGAGTTTGGCCTCTGTGGCCATATGTTGTACCTTCTTTTAATGTATATATTTTATTGACGTATAGTCAGTTTACAATGTTGTGTCAATTTCTGGTGTACAGCACAATGCTTCAGTCATATAGGAGCACACATATATTCGTTTTCATATTCTCTTTCGCCATAAGTTACTACAAGATATTGAATATAGTTCCCATGTGTTGTAACTTTCTCCTTACATAGTCCAGACATATTCACATATGCATTAATTCATGCCTCATGGCTCTGATTATTTACCTAATCACGTCAAAGTGCTTCCTCTCTCTGCCTGGATCAAGCCAACAGGTCCTAGATTTTCCCTATGATCCATGTAAGAGAGAGAGAGAAATAGAGAGAAGTCTAACGGGGTCACCTTATAAACTACCATTTACTCCAAGAAATACTGGTCCGATCTCACAAGGACCTCTCCTGGTGTATCACGACGTGTTCAGACCATTCAAGAATGTACTCACATTAAATACTCAGTTACCTAAGATTTGGAAACATTTTGGTTACTCTAATGTGATTGAGCAGAATACACACACAGATTCATAACAATCCAACCTAACTAGCAGTGCTTACAGTTCAATAAGAAGAAGTCATCCGCTAATTTAACCATCTGTGCCTCAGTACCCTTCCTGATAGCCAAGGCCTTTCCCACCACACGCACACGCACACGCACACGCAGTCCCAGATGCCTCGGGAAGAGACAGAGACACCGCCGTGGCCTGACCCCTCCCACCTGGACAGCAGCCGCTCTCAAAGTCACTGCCCAATGGCCCTGCGCCGCCTAGCGGCCAGCCTGAAAAGTGCAAGTAGCCCACCTGCAAAGGAGCAAGCATATTTTCCAAGATTATTTTTTCGGTCAAACCACTTTAACAGCAAATAACGTTTGCTCTTCTGCTTGGCCACCTCCTTCGGTCACCGTCACTCTTCTCTAACTTCAGATGCCATCCCGGGCTTTGCCTTTCAGGCTCCCTCGGCACCGGAGGCCTGGGGTCCCCGGCTGCAGGATCAGGTCTCTCTGTACAAGCCCAGCTGCCCCGCCGCTCACTCACAGCACGATTTGGGACCGACGGCCCTGTATCCTCTGTCTCTGTAGTCCAGCAGAAAGCATACTGCCTAGTAGAGAGAAGTATTCAAGTATTCGTGTAGAAAGAAAGAAGACAATTAGGATAGGAGCGAGCAAGGAAGGAGATCAGGAAGGAAGCATGTCAGAAGAAGCAGGCAAAGGAAGATGTAAAAGACACTACATTCAGACTCAGCAAACCTGTGTGTGATCACCGGCCACCGGCTCGCTGCGTGGGCAGGGACAGCTCCCTCCCTGGGCCGGGGCTCCTCATCTGTAGGAATGACAGGGCTGTGGTCCAGGATCCCGGAGACCCCACGACCTCAAGGTCCCAATACCTTATTGTCTCAAATAAATGCGCGTCATGCTTTTGAGGGCCACACGGGAAACACCTATTTTCAATGAGATTTTCCAAAGCCCAGCCGCCACCGCCTTTACCACTTAACCTCTCTGCAGATGTCATTCCCCACCCAACCCCCAATTCTGTGTTTCAAACATAGTTTTCGTTTCATCACAGATGTGGCCATGGAGGTGCAATAACTCAGGACTTGTGAGTGTTCTCTTCAACGGACCACCCTAGAATTACGGTAAGACGTCAATGCAGGAAGAAGTCAGGCAACAGCTAGAACCTCCAGCAAAGAGAACGAATCCCACCCCACGACCCGGTAGAAATACCACCGGTCACAGAGGTGAGCCAGGCACCATAAAGGGGGAGGGGAGAGAACAGAGGTACGTGCACAAGTCAGATGGGAAACTGGCGGTTTCTGGGTCTCAAGGCAGAGGTGGTAAGTGGCAGCAGAAACCGCCCTGCTTCGGGAGTGGATGTCCAGCGATGGTGGAGGATGGATTGTGAGACCTGACGGAGATTCTGCAGCGCCACCAGACAGACCCAAGTCAAAGAAAAGACTAGTGTCTGGAAGATGCCTCCAAGGGTCTGAGTGAGACTTCAATTTTTGGTCCCTGACAACCAGCAGGAGGAGATTTTCTAGCCGTGGGGCTCCAGCAGCCTCCCGTCCACCTGCCCAAGCAGGAACAAAGGCATCCTTCCCTTCAAAGAAACACCAAAACCGAACCTTCTCTAAACACCTCAATAGCATTTCCTCTCCCGACTTACTGGGCCGATTTGGCTTGGGATCCACTCTATTTTCAGGAACCACATGCGGGCGGAGAAACTCTGGTCTGGGTCTGGCTCAGCTGAGCATGTGCACCACACACACCACGACCTCGTGGCCCCAAACCCACTGTCGGGGCTCACAGTGGAAGCTGGACCTTGTTTTCAAAGACCACTAACCGAAGCATGGCCACACACTGGGTGAACACGGGCTGGCCTGAGACTTTAAGTCAAAGGCCACTTACTTAGTATGACTTCTGTGGTAAAGGATGAAAAGCATTTTCTTGTAACACAAAAGCACGTGGGTATAATGGCCCCCACGTTTCATGACCTGCCCGGATCCTCAGTATCATGGTCATTCGTGGACAATGCACTGCCTCTGATAATATGCATTCTTTCAACACTTAATGAGCACCTACTGCATGCCAAGTACCAAGCAGGCTGGACACCGGGATACAAAGGTGGGTAAATCAGATCTGGCTTTGAAATCCTGGCTATCATGTTGTTCAGGAAGACAGCAGATACACAGGCCTTCCTCTGCCATTTCTGCAGTGTCTTTAACGGTCCTGGTCACTCAGGGAAATTCCAATTCTCTTAACTGAGAAACACAAGTGGAAAACTTGTTTTAAAAATCTAATGAGTCAGTGGTTTTTCTTCTATTTTGACGTGACTGGGGCTGTTAAGCTTCTCATGAACAACACAGTCACGAAGACCTATTATTATCACCACAAGCAGCTGCACCTTGTCAGAAATCAATATATTCCCTCAAACATTAGCTTAGTTTGGTTTCGATTTCAACTTCCTCGCATGAGGCCCTGAGTTGAAGGGTCAGGTAAGATCAGACACATTGGCACCAGGCATCCCCTATGGGATGCCAGCTCATTCATGCATTCATTGACTTTTGAAAATGAATATTTATTGAAAATCTGCTATGTTTTATCTGCTGAAGACACAAGAGCCAACGGGACAAAGAGCCCTGCCATTTGGAAGTAAATTCTAGCAGAGAGAGATGATAAGCAACAGCAGTAAACCTAGAAATAAGTATGTAGAGGGTTTTAAAAGTGGTAATGGGGGAGGGTATAGCTCAGTGGTAGAGCACATGCTTAGCATGTGCAAGGCCCTGGGTTCAATCCCCAGTACTGCCATTAAAGATTTTTAAAAACAAGGAATTACCTCCCCCCTAAATAAAATTTAAAAATAAGTTAGAATTTTAAAAATAAAATATAATTTTTTTAAAGTGATGATGGCTATGAAGAAAATGAGCTGGTTAGGAGAGACTGAGGGTGTCTAATTTGAAAAGACACATGCACCCCAGTGTTCACAGAGCACTATTTACAATAGCCAAGACATGGATGCAACCTAAATGTCCATCAAAAGATGACTAGACAAAGAAGTTGTGGTTTATTTATACAATGGAATACTACTTAGCCATAAAAAAGAAAAAATAATGCCATTTGCAGCAACATGTATGAACCTGAGATGGTCATTCTAAGTGAAGTAAGTAAGCCATATCACTCATACATGGAATCTTAAAAAAAAAAAAAGACACAAATGAACTTATTTACAAAACAGAAACAGACTCACATACTTATGGTGACCAGGGGGGAAAGAAGGTGAGAAGGGATAAATTGGGAGTTCAAGATTTGCAGATAGTAACTACCATATATAAAATAGATTTTTAAAAAACAGATTTCTTCTCTATAGCACAGGGAACTATATTCAATATCTTGCAGTAACCTATAATGAAAAAGACTATGAAAAGACTATGTATGTATATGTATGACTGAAACATGATGTTGTACACCAGAAATTGACACAATATTGTAAACTGACTATACTTCAATAAAAATGTTTTAAAAAGAGAGAGAGAGATTGAGAGTGTAGAGGTTGAAGGGGAGAAGGGGACAAGCTGGAATTTCAAATAAGATGACCAGAAAGTCCCTCCTGGAAGCTGGTGAGGGACTAAGACCTGAAAGAGATGGAGGCAGTAGCCATGCAGGCATCCGGGAGAAAGACATTCCAGGCAGAAGCAACAGCTACTGCTGAGGCCCCAAGACAGGGCATGCTGGTATGTTCCAGCAAGACCAAGGAGGCTGCTGCGTGTAGAAGGAAAAGGCTGAGGGGCAGAGTATTCAGCGATGAGGTCCAAGAGGTAACAGGAGAGCTGGAGGACCACGTAAGTCATTTCAGGGAGCTTCCGTTTGCCTCTCCCTGAAATGGGAAGCCACTGGAGGGATTCTGGCAGAGTCACAGATCTGACTTATGTTTTAAAAGACCCCCATTGCTGCTATATTGGAAAAAAATTCTCAACAAAGAATATTTACCAAGTGCTTATTCTTGAGTTATAAAAAAAAAAATGATTCCAACCCAGAATGGCCAACACAATACTGAAGAGTAACAAAGTCGGAAGACTGACACTACTCAACGTCAAGACTGAGGTTAGAAAGCTGCAGTGATGAAGACAGCAAGTACTGGAGAGAAAGCAGACCTGCAGATCAGCAGGACAGAACAGAAACCCTAGAAACAGAACAGCACAAATGCAGCTAACTGATCTTCGACAAAGAAGCAAAGGCAGCTCAACAGAGAAAGGACAATCTGTTCAACAAATAATGCTGGAACTGGACACTCACATGCAAAATACGCGAGTCCAGGCACAGATCGTTCACAAAAATTGACTGAAAATGGATCACAGACCTACATGTAAAACTAGAAAACGTCTGGAAGAAAACATAGAAGAAAATCTAAGTGACCTTGGATTTGGTGATGCCTTCTTTTTTTTTTTTTTTTAACATTTTTTATTCTGTTAACAACCCAAGAAAGAGAAAACCCATAAGGTGGACCTCAGTAAGGTTCAAAACTTCTATTCATTAAGAGAACAAAAAGACAAAGCCACAGACTGAGAGAAAACATTTGCAAAACACATTTCTGAACAAGGACCCTTATTCAAAATATACAAAGAACTCTTAAAACTCAACAGTAAGAAAGCAAACAACCCAACTGCAAAACAGGCGAAAGATCTGAACAGACACCTCCCCAAAGGAGAGAGACAAATGGAAAAGAAGCACATGCAGAGATGCTCCAAATCATATGGCATCAGGGAACACGAACCAAAACAACAACGAGATGCCACTACGCACCCGTTAGGGTGGCCAAACTCGAAAACACTGGACAACACCAGATGCTGACAAGTACACGGAGCAACAGAAACGCTCATTCACTTTTTTTAAACATTTTTTTATTGAGTTATAGTCATTTCACAATGTTGTGTCAAATTCATTGTTGACAGAAATGCAAACAGTGCAGCCAACGTGGAAGACAAGTTAGCAGTTTCTTCGAAAGTTAAACAGTCTTACCACGCAATCCGTTAACTACACTCATAGCTATTTACTCAAGTGAACTGAAAACAAGTGCACACAACAGTATGGGCACGAATGTTTATAGGAACTTTACTCATAATTGACAAAAAAATCGAAAGCAATCAAGAAGTCCTTCAACAGGTCAATGGTGTAAACATCCAGATAATGGAATATTATTCACGATTGAGGACACACATTTTTTAAATTTTTAAATGCTAAAAAAATATGAAGAAAGAAAGAAAAGAAAAAATGAGCTATCAAGCCACGGGAAGATACAGAGGAACCTTAATAATATATTGCTAAGTGAACAAAGCCAATCTGTAAAGGCTACCTACTGTATGAGGCCAACTATAGAACATTCTAGAAAAGGCAAACCTAAAGAGAAAGAGAAAAAGTGAGTGAGGGGAGGGAGGAAGAGAGGGATAAACAGGTGGAGCCCAGAGAAATTTTAGGGCCATTCTGGACGATACTGTCATGGTAGGTAAGAGACGTTACCCATTTGTCAGAACCCACAGGGCTTTACAACACCCTGATGGGAACTATGCATTTTGGTTAATAATAATAATACATCACTGCTGGTTCATCATTTATAATCACTGTACCACACAAATACAGAATGTTAACTGAACAACAAGGGACACTGTGGGGGAGAATGCGGTCTATGGGGACTCTCTGTATTTTATGCTCAACTTTTCTGCCAACTTAAAACTGCTCTAAAAGTCTATTAATCGAAAAAATGACTCCTGCCCTCCAAACGCGTAGCCTCACGGCACTTTATTATCCACATCCTGCCCACTTCCAAAACGGGGTTAAGACAACATACAGAAAAAGGGAACGAAAAGTAGAAATAAAACACCAAGCACCATGAGGAAGGAAAGCGATCGCAACTCTTTCAGAGGTTTTAGCTGAAGAGTTACTTCCCTATATCCCTTGGCTGACTTCCCTCCATCAGATGCCACCCGTCCGCCCACCGCCCCACGCATCCGCCCTTCACAGCGCCCGCCCCGAGCATAACTTCACAGGTGTGTGAGGATTCCATCAACGGCTGCTCCACATGGACCCCTCAAAACCAGATACAGGAGTTCAGGGATCCGACAGGAACCAGGAAGCAGGAAATCTAGTAAACCGCGGAACAGAGAAGTTAAATAACAGAAGATCCCAGCTGAAAAAGGCACAGCCAGGACTTTCACAGCTGGACTGCGACTCCAAGGCCTCGTGGTCTTGCTGCTGTGAAGGATGACATAATTTTTGTTCTGAATGTTATCTTCAAGCTGTCCAAGGCAGTGAGCGATGCCACCAATATGGCTTAGTGGTCAAGCTGGAAACCAGCCTGATTTAATCAAAAAGGAGATAATGGCTCCTAATTTCAAACCCTGTGAGTCAATGAAAACCCAGAGTGTGAGGGTTCCTATTTTATTGTGTACATCTTCCGGGGGCTGGGGCTCTGGTCCGCTACCGATACATCACTCCGCCACGCAGGATGTACTCCGTCCTGCAAAGTCATAAGGGCTTAAAAAGATAAGCTAGAATCTTCCCCAGATGAATTTTTGCTGGGCCTTTAAAACATGACTTAGAAAAAAAATTAATTTAATTAAATATTTTAAAAATGTGACTCGGTAAAACCTGCTGCCTTTAACATGTAAACAAGGAAATGACCAGCCAGGAAACTCAGTTATCGAGAAGTAAGGCAGAAGCTGGAGAAGCAAGAGCTCTATTGGGAGAGGGAGGGAGGGAGGGAGGGACGCATAGATGGAGCACAAGGGATTTTCAGGGCAACGAAATTAGTCTGTGTGATGCTATAGTGGTGGCTACACGTCATTATGCACTTGTCAAAACCCACAGAATGTACAACGTAAGAGTGAACCCTAATGTAAACTATGGAATTTGGTTGATAATAATGTGTGCATGTTGGTTCATCTATTGTACCAAATAAGCCACACTGATGAGGGATGTCGAGGGTGGGGAGTATATATGTGTGGGTGGGGAGGGCTATGTGCGAACTCTGTATTTTCTGCTCAATTCTGCTGCAAACCTGAAACTGCTCTAAAAAAATAAAGTCTATTAAAAACAACAACAAAAAGCATCTCTTCTGGACAACACATGCACAGCCTCAGACCTACCGCATCCCAAAATAACTTATCTTTTAAAATGACTCTGACCATGCAATTACCAGGCAATGTCTCAACCACATTCCTGATAGATAACAGATTCTCTTCAAAAGGGAATAGAATGATAAACATTACCTAAGAAAACCGGGTATCACTTTAGATGTTCATAACTTCTCTTCCACGGGGCCCCCCAATCGAGACCAATGCTAATCCTCACACTGGCATGTGACTAAAATTGTCTGCAAAGAGCAGATGTCCAAGTGACATTGTGGCCCTGTCTGAAATATAATAGTTAGAGAATGTGGTGTCATTTAAGGAGACACTATAATTTCCTGAATCGAACGTAAAGCGTTAAAACATGTGTGGAACATTCAATTGTAAAAATTATTATTTCTCACAATACTAAATGTACAAATGATCATCCAAGAAGTATAAAAGCCCTGGGTCAAAAAAAAATGTGACAATGAATATATGTATGTTCATGTATAACTGAAAAAGTGTGCTCTACACAGGAATTTGACACAACATTGTCAAATGACTGTAACTCAATAAAAAAAAATGTTTTTAAAAAAAAAAAGCCCCGGGTCGAAAGTATATGTTTTGGTTGTGAGTTATTTATGGGCAAAACTCGGAGACTCCATTTTCCTATCCAGAAATTAGACATATCGGCACACTGTGTGCCAGAAACACATTTACTCTCAACTCTGGGACAAAACTGCATCAAACACTGAAAGTCATTCCCAGTTTCTGGATCACAGGTGACTTCAGGAATCTGATAAAGTCTGTGGGCTTCCTTCTAAATGCACACAGCACGTGCAAACGAAAACAAAATTTTACCTACAGATGGAGGGAACACGTGACCTTTTAACGTCAGCTTAAAAATTTCTAACCTGGAGGTCTAGCTCAGTGGTAGAGTGTGTGCTTAGCACGCACGAGGTCCTGGGTTCCATTCCTGGCACCCCCATTAAAAACAACGAGTAGTAAATAAATAAACCTAAATTACCTCTCCCGCCTCACAAAAGCAAGCAAAAACAGAACACTTCAGCAAAAACCTGGAGGAAAACCCCACTGCAAGATTACATCAGAGTCACAGACAAGTGCCCTGGCCTGTAAGATAACAGGACGGAGATTTACACGCAAAGGGCTAATAGTCCAATGAGAAAAATACCAGTGTTACCAACAAAATGCCTCCGAAAGACAAAGTATAGTTGTTTTACAACGGCGTGTCAATTTCTGGTGGGCAGCAGAGTGATTCAGCTGTACACATATTAATGCCTTTTTGTATTCTTTTTCCTTACAGGCTATTACAGGGCATTGAATACAGTTCCCTGTGTTGTACAGTAGGACCTTGTTGTTTCTCTGTTTTATATATGGTAGGTAGAATCTGCAAATTTACGCCTCCACCACCCCCTTTTTAAAACTCCTAATTAGTTTTATTTTAGATTTATAAGTCTATCAAAAGCAAGCAATGAGAGCCAGGGTCAGTTAGTGGCAAGAACAATTAGAATCACAAGGAATTTTGTTACAGGGTGATCTGAAGCAGCATCACTCCCACATCCCTCAAGAAGGCGGCTGCCCCAGGGATGTGGTCTGTCAGTCACCGTGGTGGCCAGCCCCCCAAGGTCACCCCCCCAGGAGAGGCCCCGGGACTCCCCATCTTCTGCTGGTCACACCCTTATGCAGTCTTTTCTCACATGTGACCAACTGCATGTGGCCAAGTGGACATGTCACTTGGCGGTTAGGTTGCACAGGACGGAGCCTTCCTCTCGGTACCCATGCCCTACCCTTCTCCTGGGTCTCTGACCCCCTAGAAAGTCAGCTGCCGGGCTCTGGGCATATGAGGCTTCTGGGGACAGTGAGTGGGGTCCGGGAGCCTGGAGGCCGATTCTCTGAGGCCCCTGACGAGCCTGGAGATGCCACCTGATGAGAAACCAGGGGGCCACAAACTCCCAGCTAAGCCCCTCCTAGATTCCTGGTGAAATAGTGAAACTTCACTGCCCAAAGCTTCTAGATTGTTGAGTAATTCGTTACACAGAGCGGATAACTGATATCATTATCTTTGTCTTTTCTTTTCTTTTCTGAGTCTTCTTGGCCCTTAAAAGTAATTGGTCACCTAGAATTTGACACAACAGTGTAAAATGACTATAACGCAATAAAAAATGTTAAAAATAGAAAATTTAAAAAAAAGTATCAAAAAATAAAAAAAATTTTTTAATTAAAAAAAAAAAAATTGGTCACCAGTGAGCTTTTCTTACACTGTGTGTCCTATATAACCACCCTCCAATACCCACACCTTCTTCACTTCCTCCACCCAGACGTGGGTCCCTTGTATCTTACCATTACAAACGCCACAAAAGCCTACACACCCGTACACAAAGGGCAAAGCCTACACACCTCTGAACCACGGACCCCCACCCAAATGCACACAGGAGACATGCAGGTGATGTCAATGACCAGGTAAGCTGGGCAGAGTTTAAGGTAACAGGGATGTGGGGGGCCAGGTAACGATCATGATGATCTCAAGGGCGTATGTTCTGCTCAGTTTCTGCCAACTGTTGCCTTTTGAGTACGTGGACCCACTGTTACCAGATGACCTTTTTTCCCCAAGAAGCGCCTACATTCTGAATGTTCAAATAAAACGTCCCAATTTTTTAAATATTGGTTTAAAATTTTGCCACAGTACATGGGATAAAACATACCTGCAGTCCAGATTTAGCCTGTGAGCCACCAATTTCCACCCGCTACTCTAGATTTTTTTCCCTCTTTCCCCACCTTTCTCCCTTTTTCCCTTTTTAAATATATATATATTTTATTGAAGTCTAGTCAGTTTACAACGTTGCGTCAGTTTCTGGTGTACAGCACAATGCTTCAGCCATGCATGAACATCCATACATTCATTTTCATATACTCTAGATTAATGTCTCTAGAATTCCTCTGCTCAGAATCTTCAATGGTTGCCCATGATCACTTCACCCGGCTTTGACACACCTCTTCAGTATGACCTCAACTTACTTTTCCAGGCCTCCAATCTCATTCTGGAATGTCCTATCACAGCAGACCTTCTGCCCAACACCCTCCGGAAGAGCCTGTGTTGCCCACTCACGGCGTTCCCGTGCACACCCTACACACAATTGCCGGCTTCAGGGAGCTCGCGGGTTCCTGGGAAAGCGGGGCGCGCACAAGCCCTCAGCGTCCGCGGAAACGCGCGCGGCGGCACCTTGCACGGAGCGGAGGCAGAGCCGCCGGGCGGAGGGGCCGCGAGCGGCGCGAGGACACGCCACGGCTCAGCGCAGCACGCGGCGTCCCAGCGCTCCTCGGCCGGGGCCCGGGCGCTGCCCACTCGGCCCGCCGGCGCCTCAGCGCTCACAGACCTCGACGCCGCTTTGGTACCTGACCTTCAACGTCTCCTTCCTGCCTCTAAATGAAACTGCGGCCACCATAATTACGCATAGAACTGGTGTCCGTAGATACTTCGCTTATTAACTGAAAACCAGTCCATGACGCTTTATAAGATACGGTTCCAAAATACGAGCACCACTCTTAAAAACAGACGACAAAACACGTCCAGGTCCTGGTTTCTAAAACCAGCCTCCGAAAAAACGGAACCAAGGCTCCTGGGAGAAATGGCTGATTCCAGGACTGGGGTAGGAAATACACAAAATGAGCCTAGAACGTTCCGTAACGTCAGAAAAGTAAGGAAGTGGGACGTGTCAAAGGCAGGGAGGACCCTCCTGGTGTCCCACACTGGGGTAATTCTGACAACAAAATAAGTAACATCATGTTGGATTGTAACTCAAAGTATGAAATAAATATCGCTAAGTCCATACTGATCCAAATAAATGACCAGGTGGATACAAAGATAAATGGGGGAGAAGACACACATTTCCTTCCCAGAAGAATCCCAAGCGACGTACGCAGACCCTCTCCACTCGAGGGCGTGAGGCTCAACTCCCCACCCCTCGAGGATGGGCTGCGCATCCCATCCCAAGGTGCCAAGAATAACCTGCGTCCTAAGAACAGAGGATGCAGGGCTGGGGAGGGGAGGGGCCCGGCAAACACAGCCCCAGCCACGCCATCAAGGTGACCGACGCAGGAGGTCATCTTGGGAGCATGTGCCCTTGCTATGATGTGCTGAGAATGACACTTCACGAACCCTGTCGTCTTTCCTGTAGAAACTCACGAGAAAAACATCAGACAAACCCCAACGGAAAGACACACTACACCACACCCAACCAGAACTCCAAATGGTCAAGGTCATGAGGAATTGGGAAAATCTCAGAAAACGTCAGAGACTAGACAAGACTAAAGGGACAGGATAACTAAGCATAATGTGGTCTCCTCCAAAGGATCCTGGAGGAGAAACAGGGTTATTACGGAAAAAGTCATGAAATTCAAATCAAGGATGGAGGTTAGTTGAAGGTAATGGACCTGCGTTGGCCCATTAGCTGTGATAAACATACACACTAACATAAGACGTTAACAACAGAGGAAACTCTCTGTACTCTCTTTGCGGCGTTTCTGTAAACTAAAAACTATTCTAAAATTAAAAGTTCATTTCAAGGGATGCACAGCAATTCCAGGTCAGAGGTTGCCACCACGTGGGACTGGAAACCAGTTCAATGAACTTTTTTTTAGCATTATCAGTAACTTTTTTCTTTTACTGAAAAACAAAATCTAGGCAAGTATTTAAAACAAAATGTTAATATTCACTTAAACTTAGCGGTGAGATACCACTGCATTTTGTTCTAATATCTTTCGGTAATTTAAATTTCTTTTTTGAATTAAAAAATTTCAAGAAGGGGGAGGGAAGTCCATGTTAAGTTTTTAAAAAAATTTCAGAGGACTGACGTTATCTGAAATTCTTTTCTGAGCAAAAAAGAGGACTCTGGATTTAAGCTTTAGGCTAAAAGTATTTTTTAAAGATTAAAACACTAATGTAAATTTTTTTTTGGAGCAATGGAACTATTCTTTATTCTGAATGTTGTGGTGATTACACAAACCTATATATGTGGGGAAATTCATAGAATTGTACACCAAAAAATAAAATTTAATTTATGGATGTAAACTTTCAAGTTTAATTTTTCTTTAATCGAAGTATATAGTCAGTTTACAATGTGTCAATTTCTGGCGTACACTAACCTAAATTTTTTATTTTTTAAATCTTTAAAAATTTTTCTTGCTCACTAACCCTTTATCACATGTAGAGATTTTATTTTGAATAAAACCACAAAAACAAGTTGTTTATTCAAAGATCACAGTCAAATCAAGACCTGGAGGAAGGTTAAATTCTGAGCATACAGGCACCAAGACAGCTCACTCTGAAATGT
The DNA here is from genome assembly GCF_048773025.1 of Camelus bactrianus. NCBI lineage: Eukaryota > Metazoa > Chordata > Mammalia > Artiodactyla > Camelidae > Camelus > Camelus bactrianus. Next base: position 37,468,953 of record NC_133558.1, read on the forward strand.
TGACAATTACAGAAGTGGAAGGCCCAGGCAAACAGGAACACGCTCTCAAGGGGCCCTTTACGCTCTACAGATTAATGTACTAGAAACTGAGAATATCGCTCATCTTCGTGCAGAGGTGAACGTGCTGCCTTCACTGCTAAGTCTCCTCTCCTCGGCTCTGGCTCCTAACACTTTACTTGAATTAACCCTGGTTTCTCTATGTACAGAATAAACGGCAAGTAATTAGACCCAGAAACACAAGGTGTAGGAAAAACAAGGCATCTGTGTCTTAACGGGATCCAGCAACTAGGGAACAATGCTTCCCATCCAGACTCTGAGCCAGTTCAGAAATGAGATAAAACAGATGAGAAGTGAAGAGAACAAATGGACAAGAGGGGAGAAATAAGAAGGCAAACCAAGGACCAAAGTGTCACCTTTACTCCTCATAAGTCCTAAACTGGAGAACATGGCTCACCACAGACAAGGAGATGGTCTCCAAACACTGAGCTCCCCCCACCGGCAGAACAGACTCAGGTCCCCGTCACAGGCAGCAGGTGCCCTGGGGGTGGGATAGCCGGTCCCCAGAGCATCGGCAGCAGAGCCGAGCAGACTGAGGACAGAGGGATGGTGAGCACCACGCCTGCCTTCTCACCCCAAACCCACCCGTTGGGCTGAGCCCCCTTGACTCCCCCAAGAGGGGACGGGAGGCAGCAGTGCTAGACTGTGGAACCTCCACACACGAAGCAAAACACTGGGAACTGAGAGGAAGTCTTTCTCTCCAAAGGAATCACAATCACAAGGGAAACAATCACCACTTACCTCGCTGCAGCTTGTCAGGTGTTACAAACAATATTTTAAAATGCAAATGAAAAGTCTAACATTTTAAATATGCACACTCCTTGGCTCGTTATGTTAAGGATGGCCAACTGAGTCCCTGGATGTGAAAGCATGAAGGCTGAGTAGATCTAAGAAGAACTTGGATTCCAAGGGAGCCCTTCCTTCATCTCTGTCTCCTCTAAGCAATATCATGAATTTGGACACAAATAAAAATAAACTGTCCCGGCAGGAATGCAAGGAGGATGACAGACCTGGTGGCCTCCGGGTACCCAGTCTTCCTCGTTTGCCATTTTGCTCTTAACCTCGTTTCCTTACACGTGAAGGACTGAGCGGCTCAGGCCTCGTGGGCCCACGTTATCATCCTCTGTCTCGTCACCGTGTTACATTAACCCCCTCCGGGAATCGTCTGCTCGTCCTCCCCTCTCACCTGGGCGCCTGTCACACAGGAGTCAAAGCACGTGCCTGTGCGTCTTCAATTTTGGAAAAACAAAACTTGCTCCCGAGCCGTATCCACTCCCCCTCCAAGACGCGGAGTATGACAAGATGGAATCCTTACAACTTGCAGGCTCATTCCTTTTCTGTGATCCCTTGCATTCGATACATGTGTGTCTGTTCTCCTAGTGGGTGGGAGATCTGAATTCTCCTGAATTTAACTCTAATCTTGTCTGAGCCTGTTCCAGTGTCTGAGTTTCTGATCAGTTAATAACGAGAGCCAAAGACCTGCTGGTTGACCTCTGTGTTTATCACCAAGCCCCTTGGTTCCGGGTTATTCCTTCCCTTAATGTCACGCTCCGAGCATTCCCGTCCTAGGACATTTTTCACCCAAGATGCACCTAAGAATAGCAGGGTGTCCTACTGTCCCAAGCACTGACATCAAAGGTCCATCAGTGACAGGGCAGAAACCACCCGGAATGTGGGCCACGTGCTGCCCTTTTTTGAATTCGTGCGCTAGAGGATCGGAGGGCATGGCTGAGAAAATGGGTTCAGGAGGACTTTATGGACCGATTTTTAGGAATCTTCTGCTTCTTCTGGCCTTAGTCCACCACAGCAGGACATTAGTTCCCTGGAAAAGCAGGCTTGAAGTTGATCACTAGGCAGAGAGCCATTTCCCTGAAACTGTGATTTGTTGCATAGTGAAAACTATACCAGTTTGTAAGCTCTTCTTCATGGAAACATTCAAAGTTTCAAATGATAAAGTACCACCACAAGTAAGCCAGAAAGAAAAAGAAAAATACCATATGGTATCACTCATATGCAAAATCTAAAAAATTCTTAAACGACACAAATGAACTTATTTACAAAGTAGAAACAGACTCACAGACGTAGAAAACAAACATGGTTACCAGGGGTTCAGAAGGGGGTGGGAAGGGATAAATTGTGAGTTTGAGGTTTGCAGATACTACCAACTATATATAAAATAGATAAACAAATTCATACTGTAGAGCACAGGAAACTATATTCAGTATCCTGTAGTAACCTTTAATGAAAAAGAATATGAAAAGGAATATATGTATGTATATGTATGACTAACATATTACGCTGCACACCAGAAACTTACACAATGTTGTAAACTGACTGTACTTCAATAAAAAAAAATTTTTTTTTAAGATTTAGATAAACATTTAAAAGAATACAGTACCATCACAGACTTTGAACTAATAACAGTAACATTCACTGCATCACTGAGCTACCATGAGGCACTCTTGCAAGAAATCTACACGCACTCACTCATTCCCCTCACAACAGCTCTGTGAAGTGGTACAATTCCTCCTCCCATTTTGTAAGCGAGGGCCCTGAGGCACAAAGATGTTCAAACTGTTGGCACATGGCTGGTGCAGTGGACCCTGTGTCTGGGCTCACAGAGGGAACCTGCCTAAGGTAAATGTGCCTGGAATGAATAATATTCTATTCACAAAAATTGCATATGTAATTATTATTATCCTCTCTGCTTTCATTTCTGATAGTAACCTGATGCTCAGAGAGACAAAGTAATTTAATCAAGGTCACTTAAATCAAGACTCGACTTGGAAGGTCAGGATCTCTAAAACAAACTAGACTAAATGCTTCGCATTCCTAGACACTGCACAAAATGATACAAAATAGCTTAGGTACTTTATGGGCTTAAGCACTTCATTATTTAAGACAGGCTGCAATTCTCACCAGAGTCAGCACAGAAAAATATGAAAGACTGTAACAGACACCACAAAAGATAAAATTAGACTTCCATCTCTTCAGAAGGAAACCCAAAGCTTATAGAGAAGCATACTAATTAAACATGGGTATTTCTTGTCTTACTTCGAGATTATTAATGACCAAATAAATGCCAGGCTTTAAAAAAAGAAAGAAAGAAAGAAAGAAAAAGAAGTATGGCTATTAAGAGAGTCTAACATGTAACTGTTTAGTAATTTTCTCTGTACAAGTGAGTAATGTTAATGTGATAAAATGATTATTAGAAAAGGAGAAAAGACAACTTTCATGAAATATACACTCTTAAAAATCAGACTCCGAACAACACTTAAATTTAATTATGATGGTCATAAAGAAAAATGCTATTAAGTTCTTAGTCATCAAATATTTTCAGAAGCAAAAGCTTATCAAAAATTAAACTGTATAAAATATACTTCTATTAGCTGGTCCCAACTTTTGAAAAAGGGACTAGAATAATTTGTATAGTCAAGAGAATTCCGGTTATAGTGGCTATGGCACAATGCACAGAGGTTAAGAAACTTGAGTTCTGTCATTTATACATGGAACCTACATTTTTTTTTAAGTATAAACAGAATCAAGGTATGTTTCAACATCAAGATATACCTCTACAACAGTATAGTCCAATGAAATAATGGATGGACTGTGTTCTAACCAATTCTCCAATACTGAGCAATTAGAATCACTTCCAACTTTTCACTACTATTATAAACAGGGCTGTAACCGGTACCCTTTTTAAACTTTCACGTATACTGATGTTCCCTTCTAATAAATTCTTAAAAGTGAAATTTCAGTCAACATGAATATGTATGTTGTCCGGCAGAAAGAATCTATCATTTTTAGTCTTAGAAATACTGTCTAAAGTTGTGGTATATTTATACAACGGAATACTACTCAGCCATAAAAAAGAATAGAATAATGCCATTTGCAGCAACATGGATGGACCTGGAGATCGTCATTCTAAATGAAGTAAGCCAGAAAGAGAAAGAAAAATACCATACGATATCACTCACATGTGGAATCTAAAAAGGAAAAAAGAAAAAAGAGGACACTAATGAACTCACTAGAAAAGAAACAGACAGTAAACAGTCTTATGGTTACCAGGGAAAAGGGGTTGAAAGGGATAAATTTGGGAATTTGAGATTTGCAAATGTTAACCACTATATATAAAAATAGATTAAAAAAAGAAATTTCTTCTGTATAGCACAGGGAAATATATTCATTATCTTATAATCACCTTTAATGAAAAAGAAAATGAAAACAAATACATGTGTATATATATGCATGACCAGGACATGATACTGTACACGAGAAATTGACACACTGTAACTGACTATGCTTCAATTTAAAAAAAAAAAAGTATCCAGAAATACTGTCTGAAATAGCACAATATAAGTCTGGACTAATTTTTAAATATTTGTACATTATAACCATAAATACATAGATACGTATGTTTGTACGTGACATATGTGTATACATATACACAAATCTCTATTATATAAACAGTATCTTGTAAAATACTGTCCTTTTTTATTGTGGTAAAAAAATGTATAGCATAAAATTTACCATCTTAATCACTTTTAAGTGTACACAGTTCATTAGTGTTAAATATATTCACGTTGCTGTGCAGCGCATCCCCAGAACTTTTTCATATCACAGAACTGAAACCCTGTACCCATCAAACAGCAACTCCCCATTCCCGCCCCAAGCCCCACCCCGCCCACCGTCCCTGGTCACCACCCTTGTGCTGTTTCTAAGCAATTTGACTACTCTCGATACCACAAACAAGTGGGATCAAATGGGGTCTGTCTTCTTGTGACTGGCTTATTTCACCAGCATTGTGTCCCCAAGGTCCCGCCATGTTGTAGACGTGCCAGAACTTCCTTCCTTATTAAGACTGAGTATCATTCCAGTGTCTGTACAGCCACCTTCTGTTTATTCAGCCATCGATGGGCATGTGGGTTGCTCCCACCTCTTGGCTACTGTGAACAGTGCTGCTGTATAAAATATCATGCTTATTTACAAAGATCGATAAACACGGTAAAATTTTATGGTAGAAGTCCTTGGCACCAAGAATGCCAATTACGTCATTAAAGAGAGAGGAGAATTCCACTTGACGTGGTCTACAACATCAGCTTACTGTCTAGACCAGAACATGTGCCACTGGTGAGCACGTGCAACACATTTTAGAAAGAAATCACACACGAGGCAGGAAAAATTAACAAGCATCATGTCCCCTGGGTGGGGGCGGAAGGATAAGGAAGCCCAGCCCTTCCACCACTCAGCCCCCAGAGCTCCCACACGGAGCAGGGACTCACTCAGTCACTCGTGGGAACAGGACGTCCTCACCTGCCCTCACGAGGGGTCAGAGCCCTGCCCCTCCCATCCAGTCCCACCCGCTGTCCCCCCTGCACCGGCTGCTCCTGGGTGTTCAGATCACACTTCTTAGAGAAGGTCCTCCTGTTACTTTTCCTGCCACACTTTCACTCGCTGACATTGGGCACAGCCTTTATTTCTCCAGAGCTGAGCTTTCTGTCTTACCAGGAAGTAAGGTTAAAAAAATGGTTTTAATGGAAAAGAATCTGAAAATACGTGTGTGTGTGTGTGTGTGTGTGTGCGCGTGTGTATAATATAAATACCCGAATCGCTTTGCTGTCCACCTGAAACTAACATTGTAAATCAACTACACATCATTTAAAAAAATTAAAAATAAACAGAATGAATGAATAAAATAGGTAAAACTTTTTTAAAAAAAGGGTTCATCTAATCCTCTATGATTTCTCGCTTATAGTCACCATGGTAAGTTAACAGTTATGATGCCCATTTTACGAAAGAGGAAAACTGAGGCTCAGAATGTGTGAGTCATTTACCCGTGTGACAGAGTTTGAATAAACCAAGCCGTCTGGAACTTACATCTGTTAAGTTTCAAGCTCATGTTCTCTGTACTACCTTATGCTGCAGTAAACAAAATGTCTTGTTACTTCTAAGTCACTAACACCTATGATAGATAAAAGCCATTATTCTTCTCAAAACATCAAGTTTACACACTTTGAGCTTCTCATTTACTTTCCCTCCTCATTCAGAAATCCAGGGAGAACACACGCCTTCTTCCTCCTCTGGAGCTCCGTCTAAGAATGCGTCATCGGTAACTAAATACATCTGCTGTGTATTGACTTTCATTTGCTCGGAAAGAGACTCACGTCTGCTGGTTAGCAAGCTGGAAAGCAAACACGTTTACTGCATTATTTTCTAAATTACTCAGGAGCTTAAAACATACCACTAACCACGCTTCTGGGTGAAGGCTTCTACAGCTATCATAAGAAAAATAAAAACCAGTTTGTACCAGTCCACAAAACCTGAAAGTGTCCAATGATCACACTGCTCCAACCAAAGAAATCAGCTGGGTGCTTCCAAAAGAAGAAATCCCCGCTGCCCAGCCCTGGGCCAACACCACCAAAGGTCCCGCCCAACGAGAATGCTACAGATGAGATGGTACATCGTCAGCCTGATCCATTCCTCCAAGCCTGGGAAGGCTGAAGGTGGGAGGTGAGAAGCCGAGAGACCAGGGATGAAAATGAAACGCCCATCAAGGTCAAGAGAGCAGGAGGCCAGAAGGAGCTGCTCACAAGCTGCCTTAGATCCGGCCACTATGCACCTCTACACTAAGTCCTGTATCCCTTCATCCTTTCCAGGAAGGAGCCTGAGGGAGGCTCTGCACCTCGAACCAGACCAGACCAGTAAGGATACAATGCAGTAATGCAGACACTATTTCGTGTGTATTGCAGGAGAGAGCAGTCAGGTAAACATATGAATGTTCAGGAACCAGGAGGATACAAAGTAAGAAGGTGAAGAAGCCCGTGGTGTCAGGTGCAAATCGTGAGCATCACTATTAAACTTACGTCAGAAAAAAGGTGTCTGCCTCCTAGCTGTTGCCATTAAAGGGACCTAGACGCAGGGGTAACCGGGTAGCAACACGCACACCAAGCAGCCAGATCGTGATGTCTGAAAAGCGAATCCCCACTGAAATAAACTAGGACTCCCTGGAGAAGTAACTGACGGCAGATCTGGGGCAGGGAACGCACAAGGCAGAGCCCGAAACACCCTGTGCCAGAAAGCAAAGGAGTGCTTAAAGATTAATAAGAACATGGTGAAAAGGCACGGAAGGCAGCCTCGAGGGGCTCCCGCTAGCCCAGCGTGGGATGACTGAAGCATCAAACAGAAGAGAAATGGTGGTGGATTCTAACACACTGAATAAAAAAGGAACCCATGAGTCACCAGTGATGTTTAAAAAAGAAAAGGGAGGAAGAGAGGAAAGTCCTTCTTTACAGAAGAACGCCAGCTGATCAGTGAGAAAGATCTGGATCACAGTAACTGGATCAGGCAGGGTTCAGGGCACGCTCACCACTGGGTGAACGGTTCCTGGGGAGCAGGACAGACACAGCTCACTCACAGATGGTGCATGCATACAAGAGAGGAAAAGTACCCAAAAGGGACTTTTACAGCAGACAGATCTAGCAGACAGCACCTTAACTAGGAGACTGAATTTCACACCACCATCAGTGGGACGTGCGGCACGTGCCTGATATGGTGCAATAAGAAATACACACCATCAGCTCTAACGTTTTTCGTTTGGTTGGGTTTTTGTTTTTGTTTTTTGGGGGCGAGGGTAGGGGGGCATGGGGATTAGGTTTATTCATTTATTTATTTCAATGAAGGTACTGGGAATTGAACCCAGGACCTCGTGCACGCTCAGTATGTGTCCTACCCCTGAGCTGTACTCTCCCCCCAACCATTACCTCTAACATTTTTGCCAAAAAAATGTTTAACCTAAATCCAAGCATGAGGAAATAATAAAAATCCAGACTGTGGGACATTCTGTTGGACAACTGGGGAAGAGGGGGGCTTTTTCTAGAATAAATGAGACTAAAGACGTATACCAACCAGATGCAGCATACGATCCTATTTGGATCCAGGAGTCCTGGGAGTCAGGGGAGAGTGGTGGGGGCTGAAGGCTGGGGGAAATCAGGGAGGGATGTGTGTTACGTATGAGATGCTACCATAGACATTTTCTTAGGGATGAAGGCGGTGTGTCGGTTATGTTAGAGAACGCCTGTAATTTGTGTACTCAATTATTTAGGGACAAACTGTCATGATGTGTAAACAATTTTTAATGGTTCAGTAAAAACTAAAGATACAGAGACAGAGCACAAAGGCATCAAAATGTTAATAAATCAGCAAACCTAGGTGAAGGGTGTACACAGTGTTCCTTTAAGTCTTCTTTCAACTTTCCTCTAGATTTTATGTTTTTCAAAATAAAAGGGGTGGGGAGGATTTGCAGTCAAGATAGCAGGGCAGCAGGACCACGAGCTCGCCTCCTCTCCCAGTCACAGAAAAACCACGACTGACGGCGACACAGCCATCAACAGACGACTGGAACCTAGCAAAAAAGATCCTCTTCAACTGGAAACATAAAGAGGGAACCACAGCAGGATGGCAAACAACAAGTTTCTTCTGTAGAGCACAGGGAACTATATTCAATATCTTGTAGTAACTTGTGGTGAAGAAGAATACAAAAACGAATATATGTGTGTTCCTATATGACTGAAGTACCGTGCTGTGCACCAGAAATTGACATAACATGGTAAACTGACTATACTTCAATTAAAAGATAGATGATAGATAGATAGATAGATAGATAGATAGATAGATAGATAGATAGGGTCCAAGAATGAATAAAGAAAATGTGATGTATCCTTATACAGTGGAAGATTATTCTGCCATAGAAAAGGAAATCCTGCCATTTGCAACAACACAGATGAACACTGAGGGCATTATGCTAAGTAAAATAAGTCAGGCAGAGAAAGACACATATTATGCTACTCCTTTTATGTGTAATCTAAAAAAACCAAACTTGCAGAAACAGAGTAGGCTGATGGCTGCCAGAGGTGTGGGAAATGGTGGGGGATCCTGGTCGAAAGGCACACACTTTCAGTTGTAAGATGAGTGAGTTCTGGGGGTCTAATGTGCAGCGTGGCAGCTGTGGTCAACAACACTGCGTCATGTATCTCAAAGGTGCTGAGATACGTAACGGCATCACACAAAGAATGGTGCCTATGTGCGCTGATGGATGTGTTAACTCACCTTAACGTGGTCATTATTCACAATATATACAAATATTACATCCTCACCTTGTTCACCTTAAACTTACACAGCGGTACACGTCAATTACCACACCTCTCAGTAAAGATGGGGGAAGCACAGGAGTCCACGATCAGGGCACAAAAAATTAACTCTTGGAAAACAAAAATATAATAAAGAAGAAAATGTCAATGGCAGGGTTGGAAGATCAAACTGAGGAAATCACTCAGAAACTCAAACAAAAAGGAAAAAGTTGTAGAAAACAGAGGAGAGGAACAGAGCGCCTACAAACAACAGGACAGCAGAATGTGAAGGAAGAAAGTCAAAAACTCCCCAAATTTAAAAAACATAAATTTCCAGATGAATGGGACGATCAAGCACTGAGCACAGTGGGTAAAGAGAGCATCATGAAATGCCACAGTATTGGAGACCGGGACCCTGAAGGACCCTGAAACAGGGGTTCTTAACCCCGATGGCATAGCCAAATTACCAGGGAACTTTCCAGAAAAATACCAGTGTTTGGGCTCCACACCAGAGCCATTATTTTGAAATCTCTCATCCTAGGATTTGGTCAAAGTCCCCTGACAATTCTAAAGTGGAGCCAGGGTTGAGAATCTGTCCTAAAATTGTCCAGGAAGAAAAGAAAAGAAAAGAAAAAAAGAAGAAGAAAGAGAGAAAGAAATAGAAGGAAGGAGAATGACTGGAATTTCTTTTTTTTTAATTGAAGTATAGTTGGTTTACAATATTATGTTAGTTTCTGGAGTACAGCACAGTAATTCAGTTACACATACATATATACACACCTTCCTTTTCATCCTCTTTTTCAGAAAAAGAAAGATAAAAACCATATGGTATTACTTATATGTGGAATCTAAAAAGAAAAAAAAACTGACATAAATGAACTGATTTCTGCAACAGAAATAAATTCTGCGATTTCTTAACAGCAATAGTGAAAACCCAAAGACAAGAAACCAGCACTTTCAAAATTCAGAAGAGAAATGTATTTTCAACCTAGAGATTAGCTATCAAGTACAAGCATGTCCTAAAACTTCCAGACCCCTGAGGTCTCAGAGAATTTACCCTCCCTGCACCTTTCCTCTCCCTGCTACCTGAGAATGCAATTCACCAAAGTCCGGCTGCAAAGCAAGAAAGAGGAAGGTGTGAGACTCTGCAAACAGGGATCTAGCCCCGGGGCCAGGAACGGTCCCCCAGGGACGGTGGAGTGCCCCAGGGATAGAACCCAACTGATGAACAGAGAACAGTGTCCAAAAGTTATCTGATGTATCTGAATGTATTGGAGAGAAAATTTTAACAACTGGAGAACAATCTGGGGGTGGACGTGTGATAACCACACAGAAAACTAAGCAGAGCAGCAAGGCAATGATTAACTGGAGAGAACACAAAAGGTTTTCTGAGGAAGAGAAAGTCATATTTATTCCGTGCCTCAGCTGTGAATAGCACTTACTAAATCGTAAGTGTGAACACAGAATACTGACCTGGACGAATGAATGACAGAACCACACTGGGAGGGTGGAGTGTGATGTGTCTGATGGGGCGGGGGTGTGTGTGTAAGATAAACGCTCACCTTCCAGGGAAAGGGTCCAAAAGATAACACACAAAACAGAAACTCAACAAGTCCGCCTGAAAACACATTATGTCATAATGTGATTTAAATGTCAAAGGAAACAGCCAGAAGTCCGAAGTCCTTGTCTCCAGGTGCAAACAGTGGAAGGGCGCTGGGGTGCGGGGTTTAAGAAGGAACTGCCGGTTTCTGTAAACACGCGGTGCAGACCATTCCCTCGTAAACTGTGCGCATGAACGATGTAGGTAGCATTGGGAGTTGGAGACTTGCAGATACCAATATATAAAAAGTAGATAAACAACAAGTTTCTACCGTGTAGCACAGGGAACTGTATTCAATATCTCGCAGTAACCTCTGGTGAAAAAATATGAAAACAAATATATGTACGTTGATGTACGACTGAAGCATTGTGCTGTACGCCAGAAACTGACACGACATTGTAAACTGACTAGACTTCAATAAAAATACATATATTATATATACATAAAAAAACCTAAATTACAGAAAAGCACTCTATAAGCAGGTAGTTCTTTACTTACCATAACAGGAATTAATAGAAAATATCTGCATTAGTATGGTTTTAAAAATAGCAATATAAACATTTTCTTCAGAGATTTGGAAGCAATCACCAGAAAACCCAAAACACTGTTCCAGATGGCTTTCAGGACAGGGAAGGACAAGGTGGTGCTGAAACGCTTCATTTTCATTATAAATCCTCTGTACTGCTGGGCTTTCTAATGATGTGCATATAGTGTAATGCTTAAATAAAGCAAGTGTTTTAAAAATAATCAGAAAGAAGGGTTTGGGGGATAACCTGCTTTATTTGCTGACACTGGCTTTAGAGTTGACACAATTCTAGTTCACTTTTCTAGCCAACGTGTAGCTCACTGCCCCAGTTGTGGAAAAATGTACGATCATCTCTTTTTCCATCATAACACTGACAGGCATTTAGGTTATTTCCAAAGTTTCTCTATTAAAAGCAACAGCACGGTTTTAAAAAAAAACTCTTCTCTCTACTTGCACACATGGTATTTTCACCTGCTCGGTTGCCTTCACACTTTCTGTCTTCTGTTGCCCAAAGAATTTTTAACTCCTTACACTTAAAAAAAAAAAAAAAAAGGAAGGAAGGAAGGAAGGAAAGGAAAGAGAGGAAAGGAAAGGAAGGAAAGAGAGAAAGGAAAGAGAGAGAGAAAGAAAGAAAGAGAAAGAAAGAGAGAAAGAGAGAAAGAGAGAAAGAGAGAAAGAGAGAGAGAGAGAGAAAGAAAGAAAGAAAGAAAGAAAGAAAGAAAGAAAGAAAGAAAGAAAGAAAGAAAGAAAGAAAGAAAGAAAGAAAGAAAGAAAGACACTCCAGCCTTTATTTGGATTTCACTAGTTTTTCCATTAATGTCCTCTTTTTGTTCCAGGATCCCATCCAGAGTACAACAGAGCACTCATCCAGCAGCCACATCTTCCCAGTCTCAAGACTTGTTTTTCACTTACACTCAGAAGAACTTTGTTTAAGCAGTGTCAGCTATTAAACCCAAACAAATCATTTCAACCTCTCTGAGCCCTGGGTCCCTTTGCTGTTAAATAAGCAAATACCATTACTTGAGAATATCTAGTAAGATAATGCTATGAAAGATCTCCATAAACTATATTTTCCCCTCTGGGAGTATGTATTTGCTTAATATGTATTATTCACAAGCTAGACAAGGAACAGAAATATCTTCTTTTGTAAAACGTCTAGAAGAGAATTCAGTTTAAAGCCTCCTCTTTCTCTGGAACATGCAACTTCATCTTTATAATACCATGCAGAAAACCAAAGACTCTTGACATGCTCATAAAGGACTTGTATATAATGACATTTTTGAGAAACTCTAGGGGAAAAACTTGTAAGTCCAAAGAAACGATAATGTGAAACTTACTCAATGTTCTAATCTTACTGATGTATGTCACATAGTAAGTCTTAAGGGAGAAACTAAAGCTGATTTCTAATTTCTTTTTGGGGGGGGGTGTAATTCGGTTTGTTTGTTTGTTTATTTATTTATTTTAATGGAGTTTCTGGGGCTTGAACCCAGGACCTCAGGCATGCTAAGCACATGCTCTACCACTGAGCTACACCCTCTCCCCGCCCTGATTTCTAATTTCTTAATATCTACTCCTGCTTCTACTTCTTGATTATTTGTTTGACAATACTTAAGTTTTATATTTAAGAAATGGTCAGGAAATGGGTTTGAAAACTGAACATTGTAAGTAGAACGAATTATGACATGAATTAAATGACATAAGGAGAAATACATTTAAACGTTAGAACAGAAGTCTATAAAATATTAGAATGGCATTTTCTGGTCGCCATGGACAATGAGAGAAATTTTTCTCAACTTTCTGGATTCAAGTAAACTTATCTTAAAACTCTTGGGGAAAATGATTTACATCAATCTTTTAACTTTGGTAACAAGAATAAACTCCTGAGTTGCAGAGAACTAAGTACTACATTTAAAATAGATACACAGTAAGTTTCTTCTCTGTAGCACAGGAAACTATATTCAGTATCTTGTAGTAACCTATAATGAAAAAGAATATGAAAAGGAATATATGTATGTATACATATGACTGGGACATGATGCTGGACACCAGAAATCGACACATTGTAACTGACTACACTTCAATTTTAAAAAAATTTTTTTTATAAAGAATAAACTCCTTAGCAAACATCACTTTAACAAAGTGTAACATGTAAGATATTAATAACCATTTCTGTTTAGGTTTTTAATATCACCAGTGTTCTGACAAACTCAGAACATCCCAGTAACACTTAATCACTGAGAATTATACCAAATATTGATTCTTTACTGCTAGCGAGACTCTGAGGGCCTCGAGACAAAGATACCTTTGAGGACAAACATGAGTCCATGGGAACACACAAATTTATCTCACACAGCACAGGGCCCTACGTGTAGCACCAAGACCTTTCCCTGCTCCACACACACAACACCCATTGATACCCAGGGGGCCCTGATGCCAGCAAGGGGCACCATGTGGCCTCTCGCAAGGGGAAAAATTGATGTCTGCATTTGAATGGTGTTTGCCCCCTGGCTCCCAGCCAATCCAATACAAACATCACCATTCATGACGTGTGGGATAACTCTTTGTCTTCAGTGAATTCCAGACTTTTGAAAAGGTCAAAATTCAATTTGAAAAGAAGAAAATCATTATATTTAAGAAAGCCTGGAACATAGAGAGACTATCGCACAGTATTGTACAATAATGACAAATGACCCCCAAATCCTCCACTGTGGTTGCCATGGAAACCTACTCAATAGTGGCTGCCTTTGGGGGTGTCTGTGATCTGATAAGCATTACGCTAAATGCTTTACCTGTATCATCCCATGAAAAATCTTGTGAGTGGATAGGAATCATATTTTGCCGGTGAAGAAACTGAAATTTATAGAGACAGAAACTGGCAGAACCAAGATTATAAAACTCTTGTCATCTTTAAATACTATGGCATATCTGGGGAGGCTATAGCTAAGTGGTAGAGCGTGTGCTTAGCATGCACAGGGTCCTGGATTCAATCCCCTGTACCTCCATTAAATAAATAAACCTAATTACCTCTCCCCCCAAAAATAAAATGCAAATACTATGGCATTTCTGCTATTAATTCTAGAACATGAGCAATGACATTAACTATTCAGAAATATCCTTCCTTTGAAAATACTTTTAAAACTTATGCTACAGTCTTATTTGATACTTTATTTTCCAGAGGCAGTGGCTTTCTTTTTCTTCCCTTCCTTAATCTCTATAACAGTGACACGACCGCTTACAGACACCTTCAGTCTCTTAAGTGTTCAGGAGACTGCAAAACATAATAGGGAAGAATTTATAGGATCGTCTTGGATTAAATAATCTGAGGAGAAGCATCATCTATTTAAGTTCACCAGGGCGATTTTCTTTTGCATAAAATTATCAAACATCTATCAAACATCTCCCTGTCAGAGGCAGGACTCCCTTCAGTGAGAAAGCTGGGAGGAAATGCTGATATGAATCTTACCAGGAGACCAAATCGGCCAGCAAGTGGACACCCATCCTAAGAGGGCCAGAGCTCAAGCCCCGATGTGGTGGGGAGACCCAGACCTGCAGACTGCTCCAAGATGCCACCCTCTTCTGTTACAGATTTAAGGCAATTCTCTAGAACACAGTGCACAGAAGTTTCTGTGGTTCATGGGTAATCTAGAGGGCACAGGTGCGATTTCTTTGCAGCCCACCTTCCTAAAGTCGGAATCATGGCGCCGGAAACAGAGGTGGTTTTCCCATCAAATACACGCAAAGAACAGAGGTCGAGGGCTGTGATTCCATCTCGGTGACTCTCCAAACACCTGACCACATCCAGGCTTCCAAAGTATCACAACTGAGCTGCTTACTTTACCGCACGAATTTCAACATATCATTTACATTACAGATTTCATTCATGAAACCAAACTATCAAGACACAGGCCCCACTCGTGTGTGAATGAGTAAGTAGCAAAACAGGCCCAGGGCTCTAACTACAATTAGCTTTTACTCTGAGGATTGAACGGCTGATAATCGGACAGACCATCTGTGACTCGGCAATCTGTAGTATTTAGACAATTTCCAATCTGAACAGGTTACTGCAATGATTTTGGAATCCAGTTTTGGGGTAAGGTGTCATTAAATAAGATTAAAAAAATGTAAAAAAAAAAAAAGGTAGCTTTAAGGAAGTTATGGCCCTAGATACCCAGAGATAAACATTTTGGCACTAAGGAAGTTTCTCACTGATACACTAATTTAAAGAGAAGGAAGAAACAAACAGGGAATATGTCACTGCTTACCCCCAAAACTTATCAATCTCCCAGAGCTTTTAACTATATCTCAGTCTCTTCTGACAATTAGTTTGCAAAGATAAAATACAGATTTACCTGAAATTGCACTCCAGTCCTTCATTTCTCAAGGACCATATCACAGAAGAGACAGTGCCTTAAAGACCACACGGAAGGAGCTCCATTCAGTACATTTTTGCAGAGGACACGTGCATCACTGTATTAAACCAAATCTGATCCTCCACAGATCTGCTCAGAGCAAGTCTTTTAATTTGGCGATAATAATTATCAATAGTAATTGGTAATCCCTTACAGATAACATTTTTCCCCCACGACAAATTCATAAACAGCAGGATCAGCAACTTCTGCTACTGTACTTTTGCGTGTGAAAATTGAAATCTGGTTTCTATTCAATGCCCTATTTTCCCTTTTAAATTTTTCTTTGTGGAACATTTTTCCCAGCAGTATTTTACGTTGTTAACTATCTTTTAAGGGCCATGGTCTTGAAAGAACACCTCTTGAATGACACAGTCTGGATGGTTGGCTTTAAGTCAGCCATATCTGTTATTTCAAGATGAAACTGATTTTAACTGATTTTTGAATTCACTGTGCAAAAGTGTGTAAGTGGTATTGATCCCTTTGAATTCTGAATTATTTTCCATCCAATTTCCTTCTGGAGTATAAAATGTGGAGGGTTTTGATTAATAAAGATCATTTCTATATTTTTAACTTAACATTTTAATTTTAAATCTTTAAATAAATGTATACTTATTCATAAAATTGCTCAGATTATTTTTTAAGTGTTTAAAAGCAGTTCCAAATCAAAACTATAAGGTATATCTCCTCACACCAATCAGACCAGCCATCATGCAAAAGTCCACAAACAGTAAATGCTGGGAAGGGTGTGGAGAAAAGGGAGCCCCCTCATGCTGTTGGTAGGAATGTAGTTTGGTGCAGCCATTATGGAAAACAGTATGGAGATTCCTTAAAAAACTAAAAATAAACTTACCCTATGATCCAGCAATCCTACTCCTGGGCATGTATTTGGATAAAACTCTAATTTGAAAAGATACTTGCATCCCAAAGTACACAGTAGCACCATTTACAACAGCCAAGACATTGAAACAACCAACCCATATGTATGTCAACAGATGACTGGATAAAGATGTGGTATATATATACACATACGCACACACAGTGGAATACTACTCAGTCATAAAAGAGAATAAAATGCCATTTGCAGCAACATGGATGGACCTGGAGATTATCATTCTAAGTGAAGTCAGCCAGAAACAGAAAGGCAAGTATCATATGATAACACTCATATGTGGAATCTAAAAAAAGAAGAAAAAGACACAAATGAACTTATTTACAAAACAGAAACAGACTCACAGACACAGAAAACAAACTCATGGTTACCAGAAGGGAAAGAGGATGGATAGAAAGGGATAAATTGGGAATTCGGTATTTGCAGATACTAAATACTATATATAAAATAGATAAACAAGTTTATACTGTATAGCACAGGGAATTATATTCAATATCTTGTAGTAACCTTTAATGAAAAAGAACATGAAAAGGAATATATGTATGTATATGCATGACTGAAACATTATGCTGTACACCAAAAACTGATACATTATAAACTTACCATACTTCAATTAAAACAAACAAATAAATAAATAGTAAAATAAAACCAGTTCCAAATAACTGAGAGAGTTCTTAAGCTAACCTGATCCACAATTCAAAAACCATCAGGCAGTTCCTAAGGACACTGAATCATCTGAGACTGGAGAAACCAAGGGGCCAAGAGTTCCGATTTCCAATGTGGCTGAATGAACAAATAAAATATCTTCCTCATGACTCAGTCAGTTTATGTAGAAACAAGGTAAAACACAGCATCTTTGGAAAATCAGATTCAATATTTGAATATAAAATTTCCATGTTATTTTTAAAAAATGAAACTTAACTTGACATGATCTATTATTTGAAAATACTATCACCATGGAGTCAAAAGATGTCTCTGAGCCACTACAGGAGTTTTTCCAGCTCCTAAGTAAAAACAAGGACATTCACATTTAAACAGAACAAAAACTTCAGTATTTCCTAGTTAAGCAGGATGATTAAAGAATGAAATAACTAGTTAAACCATCAGTTTGGCTAAATGAGCTTTACCGAACAAAGCAAGGAGAGAATGTCACCCTGCAAAGAACTGGAATAAAACAGGCTGCCAACATTCTCTGAGAACCTAGCACGCTCAACACTGTTCAGAGAGTTCAACTTAATGTAATGGTCAAAACAGACGGGCACAAGTTCCCTCTGATTCTCATCTTAGAGATGAGGAAGCATGCACAGATGGGATATGCGCTGTGCCCAGAATTACACGGGGAGGGAGTGGCATATTTTATTCTAAAGCCACTACTGAATAACACATAAAAATATCTGGTGATTCAGAAAAGAGTAGACACATGAAAAAGATGCTCAATATCGCTAATTATCAGAGAAATGCAAATAAAAATCACCATAAGGTATCACCTTACACCAGTCAGAATGGCCATCATTCAAAAGTCCACAAATGACAAATGCTGGAGAGGCTGTGGAGAAAAGGGAACCCTCCTACACTGTTGGTGGGAATGTGGTTTGCTGCAACCACTTTGGAGAACAATATGGAGATTCCTCAAAAAACTAAAAACATACTTACCATATGACCCAGCAATTCCACTCCTGGGCATATATCCAGAGGGAACTCTAATTTGAAAAAAATATATGTATCCCTAATGTTCACAGCAGCACTATTTACAATAGCCAAGACATGGGAGTAACCTAAATGTGCATTGATAGATGACTGGATTAAGAAGCTGTGGTATATTTATACAATGGAATACTACTCAGCTATAAAAAAAGAATGAACTTCCATTTGCAGCAACATGGATGAATCTAGAGATTATCATACTAAGTGAAGTAAGTCAAGCAGAGAAAGGCAAATGTCATATGATATCACTTATATGTGGAATCTAAAAAAATGACACAAATGAACTTATTTATGAAACAGAAAGAGACTCACAGACATAGAAGACAAACTTATGGTTACCGAAGGGGAAAGGGGAGGAGGGATAAATTAGGAGTTTGGGATTAGCAGATACAAACTACTATATACAGATAAACAATAAGGTCCTACTATATAGCAGAGGGAACTATATTCAATATCTTGTAATAACCTATAATGATAAAGATTATAAAAAAGAATAGATATATATAACTGAATCACTATGCTATACACCAAAAACTAACACAAACTTGTAAATCAACAATACTTAAATTTTTTAAAAAAGAGTAGAATATTTAGGGTTAAATAGAGAATCCTCATTCTGAGTATGTGTACACCAGGTAGACACAGGATAGGGGTCCCAAATCTGCGCGTGAGAGACTCCTTCCACTGCCCTGTGACCCTGGGAGGGAGGGTGCCACCTCTCCCTCATGGGGATGGGGTAAGGGGGCAGGTCCTACCTCCTAGACAGCAGGCTTTCTGAATTCGTACGACTCAGAGGAACAGCACAACCACAAGCTGATTTAGACATTATCAATTTATTTTCTATGACAGCACTCACATCTTTAAAACACTTTAGAAGAAAAATAACTAAAAATCTCATCCTGTTTTTCCCCGCTTTCCCATAAATGAGGCAAAATTTACAAATACATATCCTGTGTAAACATTTAAAATAGGCTATCCTAAGAAACTGAAATTAATGTACAACTTACAAAACGTTCCAATAGAGACCGAGGGAATGGTGAGTGAGGCTGCCCCCAAACTCCACAACTGAACCCCATGAAACAAACGCACAACAGGAGAATTCATCACACACAGTCAAGGCAGAAGAACTCAGGACAAAATCTTCCAAGCAAAAGCTGAGAACGAGATTAGAAAATCGAGAAAAGATTGAAGAAAAGCTGGGGTCTAATAAATGGTATGAGCACAGCCCAAAGAAAGACGCCGTGACAGCGCCCGCTGGAGAAGTCCAGGGGCACAGAGAAGAGCAGGCGTCCACAGTGGTCCCCAGCCACGCCAGTGAGCAAGGCAGCCTGAGCAAGTGGGTGCATAAGGACGGCTGGGGCAGAGCCGGCTGTATCAGGCTGTCCCTCCTGGTGGTGAAGACCAGGATGCTGACGATGACAACAGCTCACTTTTACTGCACACCTAACTCTGCCAGGCACAACGTGAGGCCCTCTACACACATTATTTCCTTTAACCCTTATGCGGGGCCAGTGAGGCACTCCCCCCATTTTATAGATGAGGAAACCGAGGCTCACAGAAGCTCAAGTCACTTGCCCGAGGTCCCTCACAGAATCACTGCATAGCCATAATCTGGACCCAGATCAGAGCTCACAGGGTACGTTCTACGAAGCATTAAAATAATACACCTGTAAAGACTGCTAAGAGAAATTAAAGGAGATCTAAATAAATACTGTGTTCACAGATCAGAAGGCTCAATATTGGTCACATTCAATTTTCCCCAATTGATGTAGAGATTCAATACAATCACAATCAAAGTCGCAGCAAACATTTTTATGGAAATGAATAAGCCAATCAAAAAAATTATATGGAAATAGAAAGGGAAAGAAACGCCAAAACAATTTTGTAAAAGCACAAAACTGCAGGACTGGCGCTGCCTATTTGCAACACTTAAACCTATAATGGTGCAGTCAAGGAAAAAAAATTAGACCCATGGTTCAATGGGAAAGAACAGAGTCCAGAAAGACCCAACCATACGGGGTCAATACATCCTTAACAAAGGTGCCAATGTCACTCAATGGGGAAAAGTAGTCTTTTCAACAAATGGCGCTAGAAACACCAGCATACAGCACCATATACGAAAATGAATTCAAAATGGGCCACATTCCTCAATTCAACAGACAAAATTTTAAAAACTTCTCAAAGAAAATATGGGTGAAAATCTTAATGATCTTGGGTTGGACTTCTTAACTATGACATCAAAAGACGAATCAGAAAAGCAAACACTGAGGAACTGGACTTCATCAAAAGACAAATTTTGCTCTCCAAAAGGATGTAGGTAGTTGTCACTTCTGTGTACAGCATGCCTCTCCTATAGCTTTTCTGATGGGGGACACACACCGGGGTTCCACTCAGTCCACGTGACAGATGCATCCTTTCACTGTATGCGAATCAAATGACATCTGCTTTACACACCAGTGTCCTGAGACATCAGTGTCCTGAGGGCTCATCTCCCTAGAACAAGTCAGTCCCCCTCCACAGGGAGCATTAACAAGACTCGGTGCGTACACCCACAAAACTAAAACCAGACCCCAGGCTATGACGACTTCAGCCAGGTAACAGCCCACTGACTCCTAGCCACCCCCCCACATCCTAGTAAAATCTCTCTCCTTCCACCTATTTTTTAACTATAACAAACAGTACTTTTGAAAACCTCTACTCTGTTTAAGAAATCAATTGAAATTTCCCACACTGGTTTTTTGTTGTTCAAAGATACAAAAAGTCTCCTTCGGTCTGTTGGAATAGTTAACACCTGCTGCCAAATGCGCCAGCAAGCCTGGGAACAGACAGGGCAAGGAAAAAAAAAAAAAAAAAAGAATAGTTTGAAAAGAAAACCAAGTCGTGAATCCACAAAATCTGATACAGTGGAGGAAAAAAACCTTAAAATACGTTTTCCACACTCATAAAGGAAAAAAGAATGGGTAAGAAGGGGAGAAAATGGTCAACCATTTACCTAATATTTTGTGATCTTTTCCTAAATTAAAATGAAATATATGCAACTGAGTTTAACCAACATTTTTTAAACAAAGAAGACGAAGGCTATGGCTACTCAGAAGCAGCATGAAATGGCATTTTATTTACTAATTGCTATTCAGGTCAAATATTTAAATGATTTCCCGTAACCAGTAAGAAATATTCTACCATATTTTCCCTTAGTAAGTTTTAATTGAGAGGTTAAAAAAAAATGAAGCACTGATATTTTTATAATTAGCAGATGAAGCACAATCTAATAATAGAACCCGGACAACATTTTCTACCACTTGCTAGTGGTCTGTGTGTATCAGTCAGTGATGAGGATTTCAATGATTTCCGAATAATGGCTAGTTGGCAAAGGTGTTTCACGCAGCCCTAATATGATGGCAGACGCTGGACCCTGTGCTGTGGGCACCTTGGTGCTGCTCTGCCCTCCCCATCACCCACCGCCCTCTGAGCTGTCAGTCACTCAGCATCTGGGGGCACCTGGGAAGCGGGACGATGTGAAGACTACCTCTACCCACTGTTAGTTATTCCTCCCAAATCTCCCACCCTCTCTTAGAAGACACGACTCGCTCTTTTGCCCCCACGATTTACCGCTTTATGTCTCTCCTTCCATCTCCAGGATACCACCCCACCCCAAATTCCTTCAGTCTCTCCCCTCCGAGTCAGCCGCCTCCATCACAAGCATGCCAGGAATGGGGCTGGCCCCAGGGATCAACCCTGCACCGCCCCTCCCTGAGGGAAGCTAGCTTCTGGAGTGTTCTAGTCTCTTGGGGTGGAGGGCAGGGTGCTGTCTGAAAAGAGGGGTACAAACCTTTCCGTACCGTAGCACACAACCTTGTTTCCCCATCCAGCCATCTGGGTGGGAGCATAAATGAAATTTTTAAACACTGCCACCTTGTAATTAATTTATGATGCAGTGAAATATGAGAAACCCAACAATTCAGAGCCTCCAATACACCGTCCCTCAGAAAAGAAAAAAGGCCCATGATTAAACTACAAATTGACTGTTGGTTGGTATCAGCAAACATTAGCTTAACCTCCCACCTTCCACATGGACAGCTGGTGAAGCTATAGTAAATGCCCCCCTGATGACTCGCCTGTGACAATAGAAACCTTCAGTGACGTCTGCCACCTCAAATTACATAAGACCCAGAAAAGAGAGCAATATATTTTAGATAGATTTTCAGTCACAAGAGGATAACTTTTAAAAAAATCTTTCTTCTGGTTCACTTTCTCGTAATCAATTCCACGGGCCATTTCGATTTGGCAAACCTTTAGAGATTTTAAATATGACATTTTTATTTATCAATACTACTTCACTCCCTGTAGCACTTAATATGTGAGATTACAGAAAATGACAGAATGACCACCTGTACTTCCAGTAAACAGCTAGCGAGCACATTTTAGGCATTATTATTAATGTCGTATTTCTGTACAGCATGGTATCAGCCCCTCCAGACACCATGGTGTGTCACTGGTAATGCACTGAGATGATAATGTCAGTTACTCAACTGCAAGGTTAGTTGACTGTAATGTCAATTACAGCTGAGTAACTAACATCCTAATTGAAAGGCATATCTTGTTTAACCATGGGTAAGTTTGTGTATTTTACATTAAAAAATAAATATAATAATAATAGTAGTAATAATAATAATAATACTGTTTCCTATCTTTTAAGCACCTAATCCTTTGTAAACCCCCTTCTGAACTATGTGATCATTGCAATTAAAGCAGGAAGGGACATCAGAGGCAGCCCAGTGCAACCAAGTCACCAGATACACTAAGTACCATCACCACGCCCCAAAAAGTTAAATGATGTGCCCAAGGTCTCGCAGCAAGGAAGCAGCAGCATTATGCTAACTCCAGATAACTCGTCTTATTTCTCCTGACACACCGTGTTGCCTTCATTAAACAGAACAAGCGGCAGCACCCCTCGGGCTGGAAAGCCTCAGGTTTACAAGGGACCCTCCCCAGCCAAGCAGCCCCGCCTCCCCCTGCAGCTGCCACGGCCACCGCCGGGGAAGGCGCGGTGGGAGGCCGGTTCCCAGCCCCAAGGAGGCAGGAAACACTGGACCCCTGGCGTGTGGGGGCGGAAGCCAACAGTCTGGGCGGGCAGACAGGGGAGGGGTCAGGGAAGAGCCAGCTCTTCTCCTCCTGCTCCAGAAGGAACGGGGCCGGCTGGGCTGAGGAGGAGGGAGGACCTAACGCAGACCTTGCGCCCAGATGCTGACTTCGCCAGGGGGCCTACGGGTGTGCTCTTCCCAGAGAAGCACAGGAGAAGCCAGGGCTTCCCAGCACCGCTGAGGTCCAGAAAGCGCACTGATAGGAAACCTGGAAACAAACCCATTTGTACACTAGATACCGACTGTTCTTCCTTGAAAATGGAGGGGAGGGGCGAATGCGGTGCAGGAGCTGGTGATTAAACTGTGTCCATTTCATCCTCCCGTTTGCCAGGTAAATGCAGCGACCTGTCACGGGGCGTCCTCGCCGTCAGCGGGAGCCAGAATCTGACACATCAGTGACAAGATAAGGAACTCCTTGGTGGGAAAACAACAAATTCTGCCCTTCTAAATGATTATGGTAATGGATACAAGTCAAACAACATATATATTGTGTACATTATATCTACATAACAAAATACACGTCTAACAAGATATATATCTCAGCAGATAATACGGGAGGCCTTTTAGTTACTTAATTTTAAATTAAGCTTTTCTTTCTAATTGTTTATTTGAAACTAAAATTACTCTGAAAATTAAACCCTAATATAATACTAATAATATAAATCAATCATACTTCAACTAAATATAAAATAAAATAATTTTAAAATAAGTAAAATAAACTCAAATATTTTACCTGTTTTAAGTTATTCTAACTAGGATGAGAATTTACTAATAAATCTAAAATAATTTTTTTCATAAATAAGTCTAAAAATAGAAGAAAATACAAACCAAAAACATAAACTACATTCCACAAAAGGAGAAAATACCCTGTAATAAGGCTGATTAAGAGGCAAAAATTTTCAAAGGGCAGGACTACACTGATACCTCTTTGCCAAAAATCACTTTTAATCTTGTAAAACACACTAAATAAAGCTAATGTTTGAAATGTGAGACAGTATCAAAAACTTTAAATTCTTCTGTAAAACACTTAATTGAGACAATTAAAATATTTTGAGTATCTTCAAACTTCAGAGTATATTTAAACAAGCCTTGATGCAACCATACTCATTTCATGTGAGCTGTTCACTTACAAAGCAAAGATATTTTAAATCCTGTTTTAATATAGTTCATCCTTATGCAACTTAATACATATTTGCCTGAACGAAGCACAAATACTAAACACATTCCAGCTTTTCTCTCCCAACAGCCAACCTTTCTCAAATAATGTAAGTGAAATCGCCATCTTTCATTACTCATTTTTAAAAATTACTGAGCCTGAACATGCCTTCCGTATCACTAACTCAAAATAAGCCGATTCCCAAAGAGAAAATAAGTAAGAACATGAATGCAATCACTGTGAGGGTATCAACAGCCAAACTAAATTACTCATTATTATTTACTATTACATAGATCTACAAATATAAGTTTATATAAGGAAAGTGTGCTTTCTATGACTTCATTTTTAAAGTACAAAATTCATGTCTGTGAAAAACTAGCAAAGAAAATAAGCTCTTTTACTTTAAACCTTATTTTTACCATCTCACGAGGCATTTCTATATGAAATCTGAAGCTGTCTCACTAAGTAAACAAGAAGCAGAAAGCTGTCTTTGATCAAAATCCTCCCACAAGTGGAAGGAGAGAGAGAATGACAGAATGCTTCTATTTGGGGATGTCACTGCATTAAGAATTAGCAGGGATGGACCATCCTGGTGACAGAAACAGCACCTGCCACTAACCGTCCTTCGGAGCAGGATTTGACCCCTGAAGTCTGTGACAGACCAGGGAAGACACATCACTGCAGCAATCTCCTCCAACCCCGCCCACCCGGCAGAGTGCCTCCAACAGCGTTCGTCAAGTGACAGTTCCAACTGTGCTCTCAGAGGAAGCCAGCTTACTGACCACACAGCACAACCATCAAAAGCAAATCCTTCACCTCACAGGAGTCACAGTGGCCATCATTAAAATGTCCACAAACAATAAATGCTGGAGAGGGTGTGGAGCAAAGGGAACCCTCCTACACTGTTGGTGGGAATGTAGTTTGGTGCAGCCATTATGGAAAACAGTATGGAGATTCCTCAAAAAACTAAAATACACTTACTTTATGGTCCAGCCATCCCACCTAATTTTAAAAGTACATGCACCCCAATTTCACAGCAGCACTATTTACAATAGCCAAGACACAGAAACAACCTAAATGTCCATCAACAGATAGATGAATGGATAAAGAAGATGTGGTATATAATATATAAATGGAATACTACTCAGGCATGAAAAATAAAATAATGCCATTTGCAGCAACATGGATGGACCTGGAGATCATCATTCTAAGTGAAGTAAGCCAGAAAGAGAAAGAAAAATACTATAAGATATCACTTATATGTGGAATTTAAAAAAAAAAAAAGACATAAATGAACTTATGTATGAAACAAAAACAGACTCACAGACATAGAAAACAGACTTACTGTTACCAGGGGTGGGGAGGATAGGATAAATTGAGAGTTTGAGATTTACAGACACTAACTATTATGTATAAAACAGATTAACAACAAGGGAACTATATTCAACCTATAACCTGTAATGAAAAAGAACATGAAAATAAATATGTATGTATATGTATGACAGAAACGTTAAGCTGTATACCAGAAACTAACACATTGTAAGCTGACCATAATTCAATTAAAAAAAAAAGAAAGAAAAGAAAGCAAACCCTGAACAGTGGGAAACAAATTTTTCAGTCCCCAGACATCCGCCAGAACATAAGAGGACTCCAAAGCTGATTCTTGAGGTGTATTTTGGTCGAGGTAGCTCAGGCTATCTTAAGAAGATTCATTGCTCAATTGGAGTATTACCAAACAAAAATAGTCAGAGGCAAAATACATGCTGAAGTTTCATACAGTTTCATCTGTTTACTGGGACTCTCACCATGTTCCAAAAATGATATGAAGTGACTTACTAAATTACAGCCACATGTTATACATTAGAAGTGGGACCGTGGTAGACACAGTGCTGGCGGGAGACCCAGGAGCCGGAATCACAGCTCTGCCCGTCACTACGTCCCCATGTGACCTTGGGTGACGCTGGGCTGGTCCCTCCCCCTCTCCATGCACCCAATTCCTCATCTGTAAAATGGGGATGCTGGCAGTTACCTGGTGGGGCTGTCATGCATAATAACTTAACACGTGTAAAGCATCTAGAACAGCACGTGGCAAGTCGTAAATTCTACAGAACTGTCAGCCCAGAAGGAAAGGTGGGGAGGGAAGACCCTAGGAACAGAAACTGGGCGGATGCACACAGCCATCTATAACGTGCTATGTATATACGTCTTGTTTTTATTTTATCCACATGGGCCCATCACACCCAGGTGTATAAATTCAAATTTAAAACTGTGGGCACTGATCTCCGTTCTATTTTAACAGGACAAGACAGCTGTAGTGTATGATGTCTTTATCGGCCACATTAATTAGGCACTGGCTTCAGCGGACATGAGATCGGCCACCACATTCCAAACAGGAGTATGACTGATTCGGGCAATTTTTACAGCGGAAGTGCTCTGCTTTTAGAACTGTGTGAAAGGTCTGCGCATGTGTCCTTTAAAGACGATCCCCACAAAGGGGATGAAAGATCCCGGGAAGCCCGAAGCCCAGCATCCCGCCTCCCCTAACCCGAGGGCGTGGGGCCACCGCAGAGGCCGAGGGGAGGGCAAATGAGGTCAAGACGGAACAGCCAACCCTGAAAGTAACTTATAAAGTACTGTGAACTCCCAAGAGGGGAGGGTATAGCTCCGCGGGAGGGCCCGTGCTTAGCAGGCACGAGGTCCTGGGTTCAATCCCCAGTACCGGCAACGTAATAAATAAAAATAAACCTAACTGCCCCCTCAAAGAATATTGTAAACTTCCGATTTCCCACTCTTTCTACTTCAAATATTTTAGCCGATGATAACTCAAATAACAGTCTCAATTATATTCAAATAAAAAGCACTGCAAAATCGTTATATAAAAATGTATTTTCATCTATTAAATATTTGCTAGCACCTAAATAAATACAGACATCCAGGACACATTGGTTATTCCATCTGATTTAGGTATTGGGTAATAAAGTGATGGAGGTTTAAGGCCTCATGCTCCAACTCTGAACAAAACGAGGATTGAGTCATTTATTTCATTTTTCTTTTTTTCTCTGCTTTCCATGAGAACTTATGGTTCTAATAATAGAATGTCTATACTGGGCATCCCTGAGTTTTGATCACAGAGGTAACTTTAGGGTAGAAAAGGAACCAGTGTCATTCATGTCACCATTCCTCTTTCTCCCGATAACTGCCTGCTGACTCAGCTCCGGCTTGTAACACCGTTTAATGAATTCAGTTCTGTAACCGGAGGTAAACCCAAAGTCGCAGGCCGGAGGGTGTTAACGAACGGATAAAAATTTATGAACCTCAGAAAACTGCTTATCTGACACTTTTTAACTTTCCATAAAGCCAAACCAACGCAAAAAGCAGTGCAGTCCTCCTCCCAGAAACCGGTGAGACCCACGTGCCTCCAGCCCCTGGGGTCCGCCCCGCTTTAGGTGGAGAGGAGGCTGCGTCCACTTTACAAGACTCAGGAAAGGGGTCGGGTCGGGAGGGGCTGTGGCACGTGTGACAACCCTCATCGCTGTCCCTCAAGTATCAACACAGGCCTGCAGGTCAACTGCCTAGCGATAGCCTGCATTGTAATCGCTCCGGTCACTCATTTACAAGCATCCCGACAGTTTATCACAGAGCCTCACCCACAAAATAAACAGGAGCCGAGGAATCCCCCACCCGTGAGGGCTCAGGCAGGTCAGTTAGCAGGAGGCGCTCGACAAGCCTCAAAGTTCCCAGTCTGGCTGGTCTACATCTCCCTTAATCTCACTTTGTTGTGGTGGTGGGTTTTGGCGGGGAGGTGGGGAGGGGTTAGGTTTACTTATTTATTTGCTTATTTTAATGGAGGCACTGGGGATTGAACCCAGGACCTCCTGCAAGCTAAGTGCACCCTCTACCACTGAGCCATACCCACTCTCCTCCCTTAGTTCAAACTCCTATTTCCAGAAATACATTCGAAGTAGAAGAAACTGCAATAGACCACTTTTCTGCCTTTTATCTACTCTGCATGGTGTTCTCGCCACGTAGAAAGTGGGGCTTGTTAGCAAATACGTTCGTATTTAGTGTTCAAATTCTCTCCTACCGAAGATCTTGTGATTCCAAGGTCACATGGTTCTAAAAACCAAGGAGAAATGCAGTCTGTGAGATGCTGGGCAGAGAACTTAACCTGCCACCCAATGTCCAGACTCCTGACCCAAGGACACTGGGTGTAGTTTTAAGCCCCTTAAAAAAAAAATACAGGGAATTAAAGAGATACTGGGGAAAATGAGGGAAAAAAAAGAGAGAGAGGCCTGCAGTGAGGACTCTCACTCTTCACTCTGGCATCTCCCCTTCTAAAGAGAGCGTCCCTTCGCCTCACCTGGCCAGTTGGTCATTTTCTTGCATGAATATGAATTTAAATAGCCCTGAAGGCAACTTCAACCAACTGAGAAAACAATACAGCCTTTCCAAGAGAATCTAGGGGCCATTTGATTTTATTTTCCTTTCCCGATGAAGATGGAAGATGTTCTTTATACCCACGGACTGGACACTTGAAAAGCAATTTGTGAAAATAAGAATTCTGAGGGGACGTGGCGGGAGAGGCTTTAGGCTTCCTTCTCAGGAGCCTTACTATTCTAGCACTAAACTCTACGGCAAAATAGCAAATCCTATTTCCTTTGGGATGTTTTCCCCCATTTTAACTCAAAACAGCCAATACAAATTAGCCAAACTAGTCATTCTGTTATTGTTTAATTAAATCATGTTTATGTGTTAAGGAAATCATGATGACTTTTCTAAAGGTTAGTGGACACCATCTCTGGTCTCCATTATGATCAACTAAGAAAGGAAAGGTTGTGCTCTCTGGCATTTCACCAGAAAGTTCTAAAAGAAGTCTGTGGCAGGCAGAATACTGCTTCCCCAAAGATATCCACACCCTATTCTGCAGAACCTGCAAATACGTTACCGTACGTGGAAAAGAGACACTGCCAGTGCGATCAAGCTAAGGGCCGTGAGATGGGAGAGGAGCCTGGGTCACCTGGCTGGTCCAGTGTCATCCCAGGGAGGGGCCCCCACGAGAACAAAGCAGGAGGTCAGCGTGAGGGAAGATGCAAAGAACAGCAGTGGTGGGAGTGGCTTGTCAAGGAGCCAAGGGACGAGGGCAGTTTCTAGGACCCAGAAAAGGCAAGGAAACGGATTCTCCCCAACGACACCCCGAAGGAACAGTTCTGCTGACACCCAGAGCTCAGCCCCTGAGACCCACCGTGGACTCCTGACCACCAACGTGGCACGGTAACAAATTGGTGGTATTTAAGCCATTGGGTTGGTGGTCCTTTGGTGCAGAGCAGTTAACCTTTTCAAAGCTGAGTCCCTAAAGGACCACACACCCTTGTCTATAACTGCGCCAGACAGAGGCCTTGCCTTTTCTGCACAGTCAGAGCCCGGCGGATTCAGTATTCTTTAAAAATAACAGAGCTAATTTGCCCTGTTCAAGACGGAGGCCACCCCAAGGAGGTAAAAGCGAAGTGCCAAACTGTCATCAGATACAGTCCACGCGTGTCTTAAAACTGTCGTGACCTTCTGACATGACTCGGCAACTCAAGTCAGTATCAGAAAGGCCCACAGGCGCTCCAGCTGAAACGCAAATACTAACTTTCAAAATAACGGTCCAACACATGACTGTATGTAAAATAGATAAACAACAAGGGCCTGCTGTACAGCACAGGGAGCTATATTCAATTTCTTGTAATCACATATAACGGAAAAGAATCTGGAAAGATAATATATACACGTATGTATAATGTATCACTCAATCACTTTGCTGGGCACCTGAAACTAACACTGTAAATCAACAACACATCAATAAAAAATTTTTAAAAATAATAATGGTCAAGCACTCAACTGCCTTCCAACTGCTCACTGGACCTAATGCAACACACCCGTGAATAACGTGCTCAGGGGAGTGACTAAATGCTCCGATGCCTGCCGGAAGGGCAGCAGTGTTTACACAGCACAGACGAAACCTGCAGGAACTCGGGCTGCTGGGCCATGCAGACTTCACCGAGCACGGTCAGTCGGGACCAGGAGGAGGAGGAAGTTCAGTGCATGCATCTGGGTGCTTGGAAGGACAAAGACAACATGGTTGAGTGGAAAAAGCAATAAAGCAGAAATTCAGAGCTCCTGGGCTCCAGTTCTAAGCCCGGTTCTAACTAGTTCTGTGACCTTAGTATCTCTCAGCCTTGTTCTTCTCCGACATAAAAAATGCAAGAGCTAAATTATACAACCTCAGCTCTCCGATTCTGCTCTATTTCTCAGAATAAACGTGCTGTCACTACAAAAAAGAATCTTTCCTCTCTTCCTGCCCGACTATGATAACTTAGTTCTATCAAACTGATTCCAATTTAAATATCACATGAATAGAAATATCACGTTGATGTGACAATACAGAGATCGTCTGTGTCACGTCTTCTTCCTCCGGCTGTGCAGAGATGCTCACAGCTCAGGGTGGTACTAATGCGAAGGCAGCGCACGAACAAGGATCATGCTTTTCCCTCCCGTACTTTGACCAGCTGAGTCTGGAGCACCCATCAAACGGAACATAATGAACATGTGGATGAACTGTGCAGGAAGGACTTTGAGGGTTTTAAGTCTATATTTCCAAAACCCATCTAATGATGATAAAAGAAAATTTAAGCACAATTGATATGCACATGAGCCTTCTTTAAAGAGAAAAGGAAAACCTCCCACCTCTGGCCATGATGGAGGAACAGGAACTGGTTTTACCCTTCCACTGGACACAACTACTTTTGTCTCTAAAAAGAGAGACAAAATTTATGGAACCATCGTTTTCAGACATGTGACAATAGACAGAGCAGACACAGTGATTTCTGAAAAATGGGAGACAATTAAGGTGAGCCCAACCACCCCTAGCTTACTGCCTGGAGCGAGTTTCCAGGCTATGGTGCAGGCATGCGGTGGGGGACTAGGGTGAGCGATGGAGGGCGGTCTCCCCCAGAGGAGGAGAGAGTTAGCACAATGAGGTCAAGACCATCCGTCGGAAATTGCAGCACAGAGAACAGGAAAGAGCTGCATGAAGGCCAGCCGTGGAGATCCCCGAAGGGTGGCACTTACCTCCAGGAAGGAGCAGGCAGAACGCAAAAGGTGCTGCCCCAGCCGTGCAGAAAGCGAGCCGTGGGCTCAAGCCCACCTGGTCCTGCCAAACAGAGCTTCAGAAGCAAACCTCACAAGCATCAATCTAGTCTAACAAAACTCAGAAACCCTAAAAAGAACACTGCAAAAATTCAGCACCTAATTAAGTCAAATTAACCACATATGGCATCTATATAAAAAATTACCAGGCATGCAGTGAAACTGGAAAATGTGACCCATAATGTGGAGAAACAGTAACCAAAGAAACAGACCCAAAAAATGACACAGAAGACAGAAGGGCTAGACCAGAATACTAGAACAGCTATTATTAATATACTCCACGTGTCCCAAAAGACAGAAGAAACCAAGAGTATGTTAAGGAGAGACACAGAAGTGAGAAAAAACCCAAACTGAACATCTAGACATGAAAAATACACTCGATGGAGTTAACAACAGATTACACAAAAGAAAATATTCTTGAAACTTAAGACAGTAAGTCTACTTGGGTACATTAAGAAACCAAATTCAGAAAGTCTGAAAGCCCAAATTCCTCAGTAGAAGTTCACTCATTCAATCATTAAAAAAAAACAAAATAATTACTAGGCATCCACAATGTGCCAAGTCCCATGATAAGCACTGGAAACATTTAAAAGACTTTAAAAAGATTTTCTGTAGTTTCCCACCTTATCACAAGTATTCAATATTCCCTTCTTTGATGCTTCTATAAACAAACACGCAATCTCTTTTCCTTCGTCTTCCTACTGTATTTCCATATATCGGTTAGCATTAGGGACGGAATTCCTTATAATCCTGGGGTTACGTTCCATTCCAATCCACGGGGGAAAAGTTGTACTATATTTGGGCTCTCCTATCATTTCTTTACTCCTACTTGTCAGAGAAATGAAACATCAAGAAACAAGCTAAGGGACACAGGACATGCTGGCCTCACCAGGTAAGGATGTTAAGAGAGTCATGCATAGGACAGTTTATTCATACTGAATGACAGCATCTTAACTGTTCCATAATTCATCGTGCTGCTTCTCCTTTTAAAAAAAAAAAAAACGCAACACCACTTTTTCACCTTTGTGTATGTCATGGGCACGCAATACATTTTTAGTTAATCTGTTAAATAAATGAGTTAAAAAAAAAAAAAATGAAGCCAGAGAAAACAAAGACAGCACACTCCTTGGAGACCACAGTTCCATCTGCCTGACCTACTCGAGTCACTGCCTTCCTGCCCCACTGGACTCTGCCTGCAAGTCTCTGCTCAAATCAGCTGCTAAGAATGACAGCTGAGGTCACAATGAACCACCGCGGCCATACAAGACCACACAAACCGTAAGTCTGTAAATTGTTTATGAAAGTGCCAGATGGTCTGTTAAGTCAATGTTACTTAATACTCACAATGTTGCTTACAAACGATACCCATGTCAGAGTCACACAAAGGAAGCTTTTCTCAAACACCAGCACCGTTTCTTCACATACGTGCAAATATTTAATTATCTTCCTCTTTTAAACTTTCTGCTTTATTTGTGGTGGTATTTATATTTATTACAGAAGTAATAGATACTTTTTTTTAAATGTCACATAAAATATACCGAGATTTAAAAAAAGAATCTTACCCCCTGGAGTTCACCACTATTAACAGTTCAGTTTCTAACCTTCATCTCTCTCCTTACATTTCAATATAGAATTTTCTTTTTTCTTTTTTTTATAAAAATTCCATCCACATTAGTCCTCTGCCTTTTAATTTTTCTTTAGAACATATCAGGGAAATGTTCCAGGTCAAAAACCAGACATTTAATTCATTTTTTTATTAGTTCCTTTGTATTCCGAGGTATCAAAGTAAAATTTATTCAACCACCCCCTCCTGAGAGTCATTCAGGTTGTTTCCAACATTTTATATTATAAACAATGTCACAGTATGTATCACGAATTCGAGCAGCTACCTCTCTTCCCCAAAGATGGTTAACAATGTCAGAAGCACAAGTACTGTTTCCCATCCCTGCCAGTCCCTGTAGAAGACGGTAAAATTTAAAAAAAAAAAAAAAAAGCGTTGCTAACTTTTAAAAAAACATATATTTCTAACTTTTTTCTAAAATCCTTTAAATTTCTCCATAGACTTGCCCCCAGTCAAAAATTTGCCCGTGAAAATTTTATTATAGAAATGTTTGTAAATTCCAAACAACCAACTTAGAACACATATTCACTTAAAAGTTCTGTTTCAATAAAGATTAGATATTCCAGGCTAATGCAAAGCTGTATTTTTAATTTAAAAAATGGTAAAACAACATGATGGCTATACAATATATGTTGACCTTTTCTAGTCAATATAGAATAATTAAAATATATTATATTGGATCCATAAAAAAAGTTTAATAAATACATACCACAGGCTTGTTGCTATTGGAACACAATTTCCAAATCACAACCTTCCAACCACATAGTTACCTGCTGTCACAGGGGAGCTGAGGAGCCTGGACCAGCAAGGAAAGCACACCTGGGGCAGGGAGGATGCGGGGGAGGTAAAGGTATGCCCAGAGAAGGACAGATCAGCAACGGAGTCAGGCCCCCATTCGCCTAAAACCTCCACCTCCATCTTCCCAGAAACAGCAAGAGACAGGCTCCCTCTCCTCTTTCCTGACCCTCCTTCTGCACAACTCCCTCCCCTCAATGCATCACCACACACACCACCACATGCCCAACTGAGATGTGAGCAAACCCAGACTTTCTACCCCTTCCACTGCTGGCCCACTCGCTACATGGACCCGAACTGAGGTCATAAAGCATCATCACCAAAAGCAGAAGGGACGTCCTAGATCCCAGAAGATGCTCATTAGACAGGCCAGGGGCAAGGGTGAAAGTTGGGAGTGCTCAGTGGTCCAGATCCACCTGCCTGGAGCCTGAATCTTGGAATTAACAAGGAAACAGCCAGGTATCCTCATGCTGACGCAAGGCTGCAGCCAAACTGTCACTGAATCTTTCAAGATGGAGGATTTTTTTTTTAATGACTTTATTGTGTTCTGGTTCCTATACAGTAAACTACACATATTTCAGATATACACTTTGATGAATTTTGATAGATGTATATACCCATGAAACCACCACCACAATCAAGACAGCTCACATTTCCATCACTCCCCACAGGTGCAATTCTCGAATTCCCAGTTTATCCCTTCCCACCCCCTTTCCCCTCTGGTAACCGTAAGTGTGTTCTCTATGTCTGTGAGTCTGTTTCTGTTTTGTAGATAAGTTCATTTGTGTCCTTATTTTTTTCAGATTCCACATATAAGCGATATCATATGGCCTTTTTCTTTCTCTTTCTGGCTTACTTCACTTAGAATGACCATCTCCAGGTCCATCCATGTTGCTGCAAATGACATTATTTTATTATTTTTTATGGCTGAGTAGTATTCCATTGTATAAATATACTATATCCTCTTTATCCAGTCATCTGCTGATGGACATTTAGGTTACTTCCATGTCTTGGCTATTGTATATAGTGCTGCTGTAAACACTGGGGTGCATGTGTCTTTCTGAATTGTATTTTTCTAGGATGGAGGAATATTTTAACTGCTTATTATAAACCCAATTTATATTATGCCTGATCTATTTCTTAGAGCCCCAGAACAAGGATGAGCCTGTTGCATGCAACTTATCATCACCAACCTCCTGCCAAAGTCCATCAGCAAACACGACACTGAAAACCGAGCACCCCTCTCATCCTGTGTCTAGAACGACACTGTCACACTACTTCCAGCTCTGCTGCTCCGTCCTTATTTCACTCATTCCTTCTGCGTTCATTCCCTTACTAATTCTCCTGTAAGCCATGGCTTTTTCATTAAGTGACTGAGAGCCAATGAGAACACGACTTCTGTCTACCAGGATAGAAAAGGAGACAGAGCCGGTGGACGCGGAGATCAGGCCACGGTGTAGATCTTGCTTTTTGCTCCACTGACCCCTTCCGTCTCTGGACTTGTTTTCTCAAGCAGAAAAGGAAAGGAGGGGAAATCAGCACACTCACCACCATTTCTGTCTTTTCTCTGTATCAACCACCAGCCGTGGTAATACTTGAAAACAAGACAGGCAGGTGGGTGGAGGGGGAACCACGGCTCTGTTAACTGGCAGGGGTGGGGGAGTAAATAATAAAGGAACAGAAAAACAAATCAAACAGCTTACACAACCCCCCAAACTGAAGTCACTTCAAATCCAAAGGCCACAGTCCCTAATCCCAAGGGGATAGCTTCGCCCAAAGAATGGGCCACTGGGAATTTTCTGTTCACGTTCATTTCTAAAGTGAAGAATTCAAAGTACCACAAAAGAAAGCTTCCATTTAACCAGAGACAGAAGGAGGAAGCTTGGAGGGGATGACATGTGGCTTTCCCTCCAGTGGTACATGGTCTTCATTTAACTAAACACAAAAGAAACACAGACCCTGACATACAAGAACACACAGTGACTAAGACAGATGACAATTTAAAATCCTCCCCCAAAAGGCCATTTGCACACACTCAAAGGCACCAAGTTCATATATCGCTAATGCACTGGATGAGACTGGAAAAGGTTTTAAACTATCCAGTTTCTTCCAAAGTTCTACTTCAGTCAATGTTACAAAAAAATGTGACAATGAATATATATATGTTCATGTATGACTGAAAAAATTGTGCTCTACACTGGAATTTGACACAACATTGTAAAATGATTATAAATCAATAAAAAAAATTTTAAAAATAAATAGCATACCCTTAATGGCCAAAAAAAAAAAAAGTTACAGATAAGCCTAATTCCTCACAGTGCTGCTTAATTCAGTCCTATTAGCAAATAGTATGGTCTTGAAGACCAGCTCAAGTCATGAAACACAAACGCAGTGATTACAATCTGTATCAAAAGCCCCGAAGGCATTTTAAATCAGGTTTTCAAAAGAAATCAATAATAGTTTCAGAAAAAAATTAAAACTACGAATATGGTGATCATTTCAAATAATACGAGGTGGATGCCAAAAACAGGCAATGGAAAGTGATCAGAATGACGTCAAGGATGACCAGAGAGATCGCATCCACAACTCAACAAGAAAAACAAAATACCACTAACGTTCTCATATCCATCACCCTAAGGCCCTGATATACTTGCTGGCACACAAGAAATACTCAGTAAGTCTTTTCCAAATGAATAAACGATGAATTAATTCATTAAGGCAAATACTATAGGATGATTGGGCAACATTTGCTTTGTATATGAGCCCATCCAATACTAGCGAGTTAGTATCGAGAGCCAGGAGTGGAAACCAGACCTCTAAATTCTTAGCCATTGCTTCATTGTGGAATTTCTAGAATTCAGAGTGACTAGAATTTTTTAGTTGGATATACAACTCAAGAATCTACTCAATCATGAATTAGGCAGTAACTGATACAATAGTGGTTTATCTAATTCAAACGATTTTTTTCTTACCTTGAAAACTGAAGTTTGTAATTAGATCAAAAGATACCAATGTAATAATACTAACCAAATCCGTAAGGATAGAAAATTGCTTAAATGTTGTTATGACTTAATCACCCACTACGTAATAGAATCATTAAAAATATCTTGAAATAATACTTAATGGCATTAGAAAATGCCATGACATATTAAGTGGAAAAAGCAGGATACAGAACTTTACACACATGATCCAAATTTTTAAATGTTACATATTAAGGAGAAAAGAGAAATGGAAAAGGAGCGGAAATATGTCAGAATATTTAGTATATTTGGACAATGAACAACAGATTATTTTTTATTCATATTTTATACACTTCTTTATTTTCCAAAAATGTTAGCTAGTTTGGGTTATAGATTTTTCTTTTCATACTCCCTCAAACACTTACATAGTTCCTCCTTTTCCACTGAGTAAAACAGAAATTACATCGTTAATCAATGCGATAGTTTTTCTGTCTGAATGTAAAACCCTACAATTGTTAAGAGCTGCTTCAATTAACAATAGAAATAAAAGACAATGGAGTTTTTCCCTCAAGTCACTAAATCTCCAGTAGCCAGGAAGAGGATTTTTCACTGATGTTTATAGATTAAGGACAGCCCGAAACAATGCTGAACATATTTATCTCCTTCCTAAATACAGACTTCCACGAATAATTCCAGGACATATTACATAGCTGTTTGCTTAAACTGAGTCTATTCACCTCTCATCACATACATGACTTATAATACCATTAATAATATCTCTGAATTCTTATAAAAATGGTCCACAATTGCCTATATAGAGGGCACTGCAGACTGGCTGTCAGAACTCCAGTCCGCCACCTGCTCAATGCAATTTTGGGAACCTGGTTTCCTTGGTTATAAAACCGGAGAATTGGTGCTTATGTTACCTGTCTCAGAGAGGAGGCAGGAATGAAATTATATCACATATGAAAAAATATGACAAATATGTAAGGTGTTATAAACATTATGACCATTGATCTAACTCAGCATTGCCCACACCATGTTAAGGTCATCTCCTTCGGTGGGGAGGGTATAGCTCAGTGGTACAGCGCATGCTTAGCATGCACAAGGTCCTGGGTTCAATCCCCAGTGCCTCCATTAAATAAATGAATAAATAAACAAATAAATAAGCCTAATTACCTCCCTCCAAAAGAAAATAAATACTTGAAAAAACAGATATAAAAAAAAAGATTGTCTCCTTTGATGTTGACCTTTGCTGAGACACACCCAAAAATTTTTTCTCACTACTGAAGCCTCAGATTTGATAATATACTCATGGTATTAGCAGAGTTCTTAAAAATAGAGGATTAAAATGTACCACTTACAACACTGCCTACGAACACAATCTGCCTGGTTTATATTAAAGTATTGATTAAATCATTATGATAGTATCCTGCCCGCCATGCAAAGAGTGAAACGCAAGGTCAGACAGCCCAGATTGAAACGGTTAGATGCAGAAAACCCTCCACTGACACCACCCACCCTCGCCAACACCACAGAGCCTCCCCTGCCTGGTATCCTGCCTCCCTTCAGACGCCAGCCCCACCTGTGAGACTCCTGGATGCCCAGATTTCTCGTCTTGTGTGGCTCCTGCTTACACTGAGGAGTGGTGGCCCACCGTCCCTGCCCTCACCCACCTCTACTCTCCTAGGGGCTCCAAGTGATCGATTAGCATTTAGAATTCAACCACAGATTTCAAAATAGTGAAGCTCAATTTCTCCGGTTCCAGGTGTTTCATCTCTCCCCAGCCTTTGTACTGAGCAGAAATCATGATAGAGAGGCAGGGAGGGTGTAAATCACATGGTAATTTGTTCTCCTGAATCATTAGTCAATTTCTGATTCGAACTATGAGGTTGGGAACAATGTGGCTTGGGTGTTTTCAATGAAATGCTAATTACCAAAGTATTTTATGCTGTTTATTTTTATCATTTTAATTCTACTGAAGCACAAATTTAAATTTCTATTTAAAAATATTTCTAT
Organism: Camelus bactrianus; assembly: GCF_048773025.1. Taxonomy (NCBI): domain Eukaryota; kingdom Metazoa; phylum Chordata; class Mammalia; order Artiodactyla; family Camelidae; genus Camelus; species Camelus bactrianus. The sequence continues at coordinate 37,508,143 of NC_133558.1, forward strand.
AGAGATTCTTAAATGGGAAAGCATGGAGATTAAGTACATCTGTTTTTCCACAAGAAACATAAAGAACCCTTGCATTCTGCCTTCTGTAATTTAGCATTCTTCAAGCCTTCTTTAGTTTTTCAAAGAAAAGGATAAAGACTAAGTTATCTGTAGGAGCTAAATTGTTATAGCTTCTGAGATTGCTTGAAAGACACATTCAAATACCACCACAAACACCTTGGTAAACATAAGCCCCTCCCTTAAAAAGATTGTAACATTCACACTATGTGCAAAATCCAGCTCTGAATTTCACCCACTCTGGCTTTTATCTACCAAGTATTTTCGATATTCTCTAGTTTCTGTTACGCAGATAAAGTTATCACAAAGATCACAAAAGGAACAGTAGTGTTCCAGCATTCATAAACATTTATGGGCCGTGGCTCTCCTAAAACACGCTAACAGAAAAATCACGTAATCTTGCTGTCCTTCATAAGTCATGGTTTTAAAACTCAAACATGATCACCTACCCGGTGCTTAACTCTAAGTGGTAAAACTTTGTGTTCTTAGACAATATACATATATATTCAGCATTACACCCCAGCTATAATCAAATCACCGTAACAAAAATTTTCAAAAAAATTATACAAACTACTTTCACTGTGGCCCTACTTGTGATTAACATTTGAAAAGAAGTAATTCAATACCCTAAGAGTTTAACTTTCACATGTTTTGCAAGACATGGATTGCTAATTTCAGCCTATCCTTAAAATAGAACAGTTCAACTAATTTTAGACTCAAGTGTTATAAAGCATCTCAGCTGCCAGTTAACTGGACACCTGACCTGCAGCAACAGAACATGCAGATACACCAAAGCAAACTGTCAGATTGCTGAACTCTGAGCGACCATATGCCAACTCTATGAAAGCCACATAATGTATGTACCCAAAACAAAATGATATTGATGAACACTATGCCCACATGAAAGGAAATCATAAGGGCCTTGTTTATTTACGTAACATCTGTAATATGCAATGGTTCAAAAGTGTCAAAAGGCATATATCCAGAAGGAACTCTAATTCGAAAAGATACATGCAAAGATACAGTGTTCAAAGCAGCACTACTTACCATAGCTAAGACATGGAAGCAACCTAAACGTCCAGTGACAGATGACTGGATAAAGAAGTTGTAGTATGTATATACAATGGAATACTACTCAGTCATAAAAAAGACTAAAATAATGGCATTTGCACCAACATGGATGGACCTGGAGACGTCATGCTAAGTGAAGTAAACCAGAAATAGAAAGAAAAATACCATATGATATCACTTATATGTGGAATCTTAAAAAAAAAAAAAAAAAAGGACACTAATGAACTCATCTACAAAAGAAGCAGACTTGAAGACGTAATAAACAAGCTTATGATTACCCGGGGGAGGAAAGGGAGTGGGAAGGGATAAAGCTGAGGGTCTGAGATTTGCAAATGTTAACCACTATATATAAAAATAGATTAAAAAAACAAATTTCTTCTGTATAGTGCAGGGAACTATAGTCAATATCTTGTAATAACCTTTAATGAAAAAGAAAATGAAAACAAATATATGTATATATATGCTTGACTGGGACATGATGCTGTACACCAGAAACTGACACATTGTAACTGACTATACTTCAATATAAAATGAATGAATGAATGAATGAATGAATGGAAAATAAATAAATAAATAAATAAAAGATACAGAAGACTTAAAACTCAACAATAAAAGAAAAAAACCCCAATGAAAAAGTGGACAAAAGATGTGAACAGACAACTCACCAAAGGAGACAGAGACGCAAATAAACATATGAAAAGATGCTCCACATCATATGTCACAGGGAAATGCAAATTAAAACTATATACCTATCAGAATGGCTAAAATCCAAAACACTGACAACACCAAATGCTGGTGAGGATGTGGTCAACAAGAACCCTCATTCACTGCTGGTGGAAATGAAAACCAGTACAGCCACTTTGGAAGACAGGGCGTTTAGCGGCTTCTCACAAGGTAAACACAGTCTCACCTACAATCCAGCAGTCACACTCCCCGGTATTTATTCAAATGAGTTGGAAACTTATGTCCACACTAAAAGCTGCACACAAATGTTTAGGGCAGCTTTATTCAAAACTGACAAAAGTTGAAAGCAACCAAGATGTCCTTCCAAAGATGAATGAATAAACTGTGGTACATCCATACAATGGAATATTATTCAGCAATAAAAAGAAATGAGCTAAATAAAAAGCCATGAAGAGACATGGAGGAACCTTCAATGCATATTTCTAAGTGAAAGAAACCAGTCTGAAGAGGCTACATACTGTATGAGTCCAACCACAGGAAGTTCTGGAGAAGATAAAACTACACAGAGACAATAAAAAGATCAGTGGTTGCCAGAGGTATGGGCATGGGGAAGATGAACAAGTAGAGCACAGGATTTTGGGGCTCTGAAACTATTCTATACGATACTGCAGTGGTGGACACATGACACGCATTTGTCAGCTCCCGTTGAACTGCACATATTCAACATAGTATTGGAAGTTGTAGCCACAGCAATCAAACAAGAAAAAGAAATCAAAGGAATCCAAATTGGAAAGGAAGAAGTAAAACTGTCACTGTTTTCAGACAACATGATACTATACACAGAAAATCTTATTAAAGATTCACCAAAAATAACTAGAGCTCATCAATGAATTTAGTAAAGTTGCAGGATACAAAATTAATATACAGAAATCTATTGCATTTCTATGCACTAACAATGAACTATCAGAAAGAGAAATTAAGGGGGAAAATTCCATTTATGATGACATCAAAAAGATAAAATACCTAGGAATAAACTTACCTAAAGAGGTCAAAGACTTATACTCAGACACTGTAAGTTGTTGATGAAAGAAACTGAAGATGGCACAAACAGACAGAAAGATACACTGTGTTTATGGAGTGGAAGAATTCATATTGTTAAATGACCACACTACCCAAGGCAATCTACAGATTCAGTGCAATCCCTTATCAAGATACCAATGCCATTTTTCAGAGAACTAGAACAAATAATTTTAAAATTGTATGGAAACCCTGAATAGCCAAACCAATCCTGAGAAAAAAGAACACAACTGGAGGAATGAAGCTTCCCAACTTCAGACTTTACTATAAGCTACAGCCATCAAAGCAGTGTGGGGCTGGCACAAAAACACACACACAGATCAATTGTACAGGAGAGAGAGCCCAGAAAGAAATGCACGATGTTACTAACATAAACTGGATCTTAGTTAATAATGACAAGTTGATACTGGTTCATCAATTAAAACAAAGGTACCACACGAATGCAAGATGTCAAAAGGTGAAACTGGGCGGGGGGTGGGGGGTGGGGAGAAGTATACAGGAACTCTGTACTGTCTGCTCAATTTTTCTGTAAAACTAGAACTACTCTAAAAATAGTCTTTAAAAAAAAAAAAAAGGCTACTATCCTAGGAGGAGTCGGAGGACTTGAGTTCCTAGGCCTACCTCACTTGTTGACTGACTATGTAATCTCTACTCTTCAAAATACTTCATATGCCCTATTTCATCCCACCTTTATTAACCCAGAAAGGGGGAGAGTGAGGAAGACCCTCACTGCCGGAATAATAAAATAAGCCACCAAACATTATTATTTTATGCCCAAAATCAAGGATACAAATTGTCGGGGGAGGGGATAGCTCAGTGGTAGAGTGCGTGCCTACCATGCGTGAGGTCCCGGGTTCAATTCCCAGTACGTCCATCAAAAAAATAAATAAGTAAGTAAACCTAATTACCTCCTCTGGCAAAAAAAGAAAAGAAAGAAAAAAATTATTTAAAAAAAGAAAGAAAGAAAAGAAAAGAATACAAATGGTCACACTAGCACAGCCAGCATGGAGAACCGTAATACTGAACACTGGGGCATGTTTTTAATTCACTGGGACAATAGTATCTTTGTATAATGTCTTTAATGCCAGGATTCACTGGGGAACATTTTCACCCACTAGAGAAAAATCAGGACTTTGTCAGTTCCCTTTGACGATTCTTTCCAGGAAACATCTCAGGCATCTATCAAAGGAGCCACATTCACTGGTGACATTTACAAACTTAATTCTTTTCAATATGAAAAAGAATATATATATGTATATGTGTATATAATATATATATATTATATATGTATATGTGTATATAATATATATATATATATAAAAAACTGAATCACTATGCTGTACAACAGAAACTAACACAACATTGTAAATGGATTAAACTTCAAAAAAAGCTTTATCCTTTTCAAAATTTCCTCAACCTCAATACACACTGGAAATGCTCACATTAAAATTTTATGTTCTTTTCATGCATACCCACTCATTAGAATTTACAATCCAGCTGAGATATAACAGTTCAACCTCCAAAGTCTATTTAATATTTGAATTGAAATATACCTCTGTGAATGTTTAAGCTATTAATTTTTATTTCATGTATCCATTTAACACACCTCAGAAAGTTCCAGTATTACTCAAAACATAATAAAAATATGCTCATAAAAACTATTTCTGCAACATTTCCTGGTCAAGGTAACAAAACTCAAAATATACAGTTAATGTCAAATACACACCTGATGTTCAGATGTCATTGCTGCTACTTTTAGCTATGTGATTTTAGGAAAGTTAACTTCTCTATGTCTCTATTTCCATATTGGTAAAATAACAGTAGATCTGGTTAAGATAAAGAGCTAGGAGATTTAGAAATCAGGGGGGAGGGTATAGCTCAAGTGGTAGAGTGCATGCGTGGCATGCATGAGGTCCTGGGTTCAATCCCCAGTACCTCCTCCAAGAGTAAATAAATAAACCTCATTACCTCCCCCCACCAAAAAAAAATTTTTTTTTCAAAGAAATGATAAGTAACTCATTTGCATCACCAAGGACTGTGCCTGTCACACAAGTAGGTCGGCGTATAAATGGTAGCTATTATTTTTACTGTTTTAAGTTAAAAACTAAAAGCTTAACACATAAATGCAAGAATGGCTTAGAACTTATAGTCAATGATCGTAACCACGGGCCTTCTCATATACCGAACAAAACTGCCTCTAGAAATTTGCTGAAGTTTATGTATAAAGAAATAGCAAATAAAAGGGTTTTTTTTTAAAGTAAAACCAAGCCAAAAAAAATTGCTGAAATATATTAAAAGGTTGGTTTTTAATTATTAATACTTACTTTTAAAAAGGATCTGAAACCAGTAATTTTATTTGCTTTCAGAAAACAGATTCACTGCTCTAAGATACCACATTTAAATCATGCTCAGAGGTTTCCCAACAAGAAGACCAGTAAGGTATTTCTTCAGGAGCCTACATTAAATAGAACGTCCCAGTTTTCTAGGTCACACTATCGCTGCATTTCCAAGGTCAAGCAAAACAGCAATGAGTCTATTTCTTTAACAAGTAAGGTCTAACAACGACCAATATTAAGAATTTGTTTCTAATGTTATGTCAAGTATACATCAATTTTAAAAAAGAGAAATTGTTTCAAAAACATATTTTCTACTAAAAATAGAGTTACCATGTGATCCAGCCATCCCAATCCTGGGCATATACCCAGAGAAAACTCTAATTCGAAAAGATACACGCACCCCAATGTTCACAGCAGCGCTATTTGCAATAGCCAAGGCTTGGAAGCAACCTAAATGTCCAGGGACGGATGACTGGATAAAGAAGTAACATACAATGGAAGTGAAAGTCAGCCAAAAAAAGAAAGACAAACACCACACGGTATCACTTACATGTGGAATCTAAAAAAAATGACACAAATGAACTTATTTACAAAACAGACACAGATTCACAGACATAGAAAACAAACTTACGGTTAATGCAGGGGAAAGGGGGGGCGGATAATTAGGAGTTTCGGATTAGCAGATACAGACTATTGTATGTAAAATAGATAAATAACAAGGTATCACTGTAGAGCACAGGGAACTATTTCAATATCTTGTAATAACCTATAATAAAAAGGAGTATGAAAAAGGATGTATATGTGTACAACTGAATCACTATGCTGTACACCAGAAACTAACACAACATTGTAAATCAACTATACCTCAACTAAAAATATACGTATTTTCTCATGAACACATAACCACAATTTTTTTTACAAACTAAAAAGAAAACGCTCCACGTTTCCTCGACTACGACTTCAACAGCGAAGTCGCTGCAGCCCCTCCTGTCCCCACACTCAGAGCCAATGGGACAGCCGTGTCCGTTTCTGAGGTTTCGCTCGCATCAGCTTCCATTCCAAGCATCCTAACTTTCCAGTGGCCTCCCACCCTGTCTCCCTGCTTCCTGAGTCTCGCCGCCCGCTCAGTCCTCCAGCCTGCTACCAGAGTCACCTTCCTAAAGCCTGTCTCACGGTCAACATCCTGCTGATGCTCATGAGAGCTCTGGAGAATAAACCCCAGCCCTGGTGCTGGCTGCAACATCACCCGAGGCTCTTTTCGATCTGGGCCAACATCACCCTCTATATTCACCCATGTCCATCCTCGCATAACCCCCGCCACCCCATTCCATCCCTAAAACCTACTAAAGCCTACCTGCACTTCAGCCAAACTTCCAAAATGGATTCCGTGGTTGTGCTAGCAAAGTGGAATAGCCCTTCTCCTGAGGGTTCCCTCCCTGGTACTTTCGCCCTCTCACGGGGTAAAATCTTACTCGATTCTAAGGACGGCGCTTTCCCCAACACCCACCCCAGGCAGAACTATTGGCTTCCTCTTCTGTGAGAGAAGAAAGTAAGATGGGAAACTATAGCAAAGGAAACTGCAGTAAAAGCATACACCAAAAATAAATATATAAATTTTTAAAAAGCCTTATCACTTAAAGAAATGCTATGCTATAGCAGACAGTTAGCTGGAATTCCTCTTTGGTAGTAGGTAGGTGATCTCTAAGTTAACTAAGAGCTGAGAAACTGACACTGACGACTTTCTTCAAGAGCTACTGTAGAGAGAGGAGTCCCAGATAACAGAACCAACTTGAGTTTCTTTTCAATTAACATGAAATACTAAATACTGTACCAGAAACTAACATGACGATTGTGAACCAACTATACTTCAATTAAAAAGTAAACAGAAACATTCTGAACGACAAATCTTCTCACTCAATTCACAGGGTTATAGAGTCAGGTAATCTTAATGCATTTTATACATTCTTCTACTCAGTTGCGGTGCTAAAACAGAAAGGAACACATGACAGCCGAGATACTCCATCTTCGTGTCACCTCTCTAGCTTCCCATGTTTCATAATCTCAGTCTCAAGAAGATGCTTTGTGGACCCTCCAGCTCCCCACAGAACCAGACTCCTGGGCACACATGACCCCAAGGCAGAAACACAAACACTTTTTTGCCTCCTACAGAATAACATTAAGACAACACATTGTTCTCATCACCTCTCCTTACATGTTGTTGTTTATTACCTGAAATCATCAACAAACCAGAAAAATTAGCATCTCCAAATCGCTCAAATGGAAAGTTTTTAAAAAGCATAAAGCTTTTGCGGAAAGACTCTGACTAAATAAACTTGCAGACATCTGTACAAGGCTAAGTTAGAACAAAAACAAAACAAAAAACTAAAGGAGCATGGGTGTGATGTTTTGTCTTCCAAGTTAAATTCACTAACAGTATCTAATAACTGGTTACATTCGATATGTGTTCCTTATGGTGTAAGGCAATGAACAAACTCTTTGGCCAATTTAAATCTAATTATTTGGTAGAAGTAACTTTTCAAATCCACACTGTAACATGAAACACCCAACTATGTCATTTGGAAAATCCCCGTCCATGGAGGGCTCAGACATTTTCTCCAGCTAAAACAAAGTCAAATACATTGTGTCATGGCTGTTACTGAGTCCAGACTTCAGGTTTCCAATCTCAGAACAGACATTGCTGGTTGCAAACGCAATACATATTCTTTCCTTATTCTTTACCAACAGAACTTGAATTTTGTTCAGGGCACTAAATGAGGCCAGCTAAAATGTCTGTATTTTCCTAGTTTGCTCAGCAGATCGCAGTGGCCCCTTAACAGGTCTGGCTAGTGAAATTCAAGCGAAAATTGCTAAGTGGGCTTCTGAAAAAGCTCTTTAAAAGGAGGCTGAACCAACTAGTCTGCATCTTTGGTCCTTTGTCCTTGCACCTCTTCTTCTTCCCATCTGGAATTGAGACGCAAAGGCTGGAACAGCAGCAGCCATGCTGAAATGACAGAAAGACCACACGATGCACTTCAAGTGGCAGAGAAGAATAGGGTAAGACTGGGTCCTGCTGGCAAACATAAGTATCCGACAGCCCTGCCATCCTACCTGGGGTATCTCAGTCCCCGAGAAAAAGAAAGCATCAACATCTGTTTTCTGCTACAACAGCCAGACACAATCTTGACTAACACTCATTACCAGACTAAGCCTATTTCATTTTCTAAAAGAAAAGAAGAAGCCCAGATTAATACTGTTATAACCAGCTACCATGTAACACTATCATGGCATAGCCCAGTTAAAGGTCACTTGTTACACAACTGACTATAAAGCCACACAAGCAGATGAAATCTGAAAGCAAGTTTTTGCAGAATCCTGAAGCCAGCTGAAAACCACCAAGGTCACACTGTGCAAAGGGGAGAAAATTTCTGGAAAACTTTATATACCAGCTTTCAAGTCAACTGGCACCAGAGTTAGTTTACACGATAAAAAGACCAGATTTTTACTATTCACATATCTACACAGGCTGTAAAATTGAACTGAAAATGCAAACTATGGCTGGAATAGCTCTCAGTTCCTTTTGACACCAGGCACAAAAGCAGAATTACATAGCCCTAATGAGAGAAGGGCCTAAAGCAATTATTCAACGTTTGCATGAAAAACAGAAAATGTTCCATTTTTTCTTAATCGAAGAGGGTTTTTTGGTGAGATCTGTGTGTATAATCATAAATAAGTAAGAAATCTGCCAGTCAATTTCCATGGAGAATAATAACCAAACACTTTTTATAGTCATCCGGGGATAACTGATTAATTTCAGGGTCAATGGAATAATATTCATTCAGTTAGACCAAAATAATCTTCCTTCTTTTTTAGCGAAGTCTAAAATATACAGAAGAAAATTTACTGAGTTCACACTAATGATCTCATTTTCACACTTAACATCAATTTTAAAAAGTACCAAAGTGTTGAGGAAATGAAATCTTCTAATGATAAGACTCAAACAGCAGACTTTCATAGATTAAAGTGAAAGCTATTTAATATTAATAATTTAATAATATATAATAATTAATTAGTTTCCTCATCCTGACAGGTGAGACAAGAAGGATGTTCTATATCTTCCATGTTAAGCAACTGAAAATATTTTGTAACTCATGGTAAATACACTGGATAATTCACTATAGATATAAAAGAAAAGCCATTGACATGGGCAATTTCTAGCATAAACAATCATAAAGAAATGTTTTATTTGTAAATAAACGTGTTTATTCACCCTGATTGTGGTATCAGCTGAAGTAATGTGACTTTTTTTTTAATCAGATGCCCTGAATAGCCTGCCTGCGAATATACTTTATAAGAGGACTGGAATATGAATTAGAACACTGCATCCTTCTGTCGCAAATAGCTCTTTCTGTGTTATTCTCATTCAACAAACAGTTGCCTATTTTCACTTAGAAGTAAAGGACGAAAGCAAGACACAAGAATAGACCACACCATAAATAATTAGGGCTCACTGGCTCGCCAGAGTTCTTGCCTTTCTATGGAAGGCTAGGTCCAAAGCCCAAGAAAGCTCTCAACTTCTAAACCTCACGTTCATAATCACCAACATTATAGATTATCGTAATTCTGACATTTCTGACAGACGGGTTCTGAATGTGTTCCAGCTGACTCCACCACTTACACATTCAACAGCTGGGGCATAAGGGTAACTTGGCAACCTGATAATACTCCAGCCAAATGCAAAGTCATTCTGTAACCAAGGAACTCTGTCAGGGATAAAAATCAAAATAACCTCTCCTCAGTCCAAATAGGAATGTAAAATGTTTTGAACAATGCAGGATTTCAGAAAAGGGAACCACCGTACTTTGGGAGGTTCGTGAACTGACACTCCCTATTCAAAGCCTACCATTCTTTTCTGATTAGATCAGCCCCACAGCGAGTCACCAGGATAACAGGCACTGCAGTGAAGTCATCGGACTGGACACTGATGGGAAATCATAACCGGCTTCAAAACACATCGGGAAACAATGATTTTTCCAGGTCTCCAGCTTTTCAAGTAATACGCTGGCCACTACTCTTACCTTCCTGCCCAACACCAAATGAAACATACCACAGCTATAAAGCCAAGCACAAATCCATGACCTCAGCATTTTAAAACCGCAGAGAAAATGAAGGAAACAACCCTGACTTTTTCAGTGAAACCTGGGACTATATGTTTGGAAAAGCGTACGTTTCAGTGTGATACTGATCATTCAGTTACAATTAAAAAGAAGTGTAGTCAAAATGGCCATGGCCTTCAGATCTTTAGTTTCCTTTTATTTCCAAAGGCAAATAACAAGCTTTTATAAAACGTCCGCTTCCTCAAGACCAGTCAAATCAGCACTTCAGTTATTTCTGTTTGCAAAGTCACCTGAAATCACCCACCTGTCACTGAGCTAAAACTTCATGGGACAAAAATTCATACAGCTAGGATTGTTTTCAAAAGTAAAACACGTATATACTTTAGAACTCTCAGGACTTTTTCCTTTCTGACCTTAAAGAGCATGGTATACGTCTTCCCTAAAGCTTATTAGTATATTAGTATATTGCAATGTTGCTCATTTTTAAAGTTCTGGGACAACTGATTGAGAACTTTATTTTAAAATGGACAGACAGATGTGAATATGAGTGCACTGCACGTGAACACACACACACAGATGCTACAAATGTGTGTTCACCTAAAATATCATAGCACTTGTTCAGTGGCGATATTACACACCAGAGTCTTAGCACAAAGGAATTCTGATTGTGCTGTTTACAGAATTGTACATGGGTTAAAAGAATATCGATAATAAAACATGTTCTGGAAGAAGATGAACTAAATTTGTAGGCAGATGTTGCACTTCTGGAGGATCTGGAATTTAATTATTCAGTACAGAATTCTGTGTTTCTACTTTCTACTAGCAGAAAACATGCATTTTTAACCATATAATCTCCATTCAATTTACAGAAATTGAGTTTCTTAAAACCATAGCAAATATTCAAAAGATGCAAAATCACTGGAATCCAACCTATGAAATAAGTCACTATTCACCATGAACATATTAAGGCCCCTGGGTGTGGACCCTTCCCAAGCCACAGTAAGGAGACCGTCTGCACACACTGAAAAATAATTTCCAGAGACAAAAAGACTTCAAGATGAGAAGGTACACTTTGTCTAAGGTTTTATTTAACTATGAAGTCAAAATAAACATAATACTAAAATATCAATATTTATCAGGTTGGCATAGAATTTCCTCAACATAAAGGATAGGCGGAAAAATATCTCAAAACATCCTCCTTCACGATGAAATTTCCAAGAGACTCACTGACTAAAGTCTTTCATCCATCACACCATCAAATAATATTTATGATGTGTAAGAATAGATATACAGTCACAAGTCATAAAGTTTTTTCAAATAATGCCATTTTAAGAAAAATGATTCGATGATGCTCTCAGTGGTGAAACAGTCATTTATTTAAGACCCCAAGAACCCTTTTGATAGGGTTAACCAATACTCCATACCAAGCAAGGGCAGCAATGCCTTAGTAATCCCACGGAGAATTAACCGTACCCACCCTCCCAGGAAGAATTATGATTATGCGTAGTGCTTAAAAGCTTTTGCAAGGCAGAGAAAATGCAACGTGCTTCTTAGAAATCGAACCCCTCCCCCGCGCTGTATTGCCCATCCTAGGGCGTCTCCGGACCGACGCCCACCCTACCACCCTCCCTGCCTCGGGGCACTGAATTCCATCCAAAAAAGACCTGGTCCATTCTCAAGACTGGCCCAGACACCTGTTTACTTGTGCCCAAGCAGTGGTGGCTCAGGTTAAGCAGAGGCAATGGTCACCCGCTCGCCGGTGCCAAGCCCCACCGCCCGAGCACGGGGGGAGCACATACCTTTGTACCTTTCCAGGACATCCTCGTAGGCCTGGAGGTACTCCTGCTCCTCCACGTACAGGTAAGCGGCTGGGGAGAGGTACCCCGCCATGCCCAAGTTTATCTAAGCGATGACTGGCCGATTCCCCTCTCCCACTCGTAACCCCGGACAGTATCGCAGTCAGCAAGACGCAGCCTTGGGAATGGAAAAGCGGAAGGCAGGCAGGCTGATGGGGCGCAGAGCCAGGGACGCAGAGCCGGGGCCGCGGGGGGCCGCGCACGCCGGAACCGGCCAAGGAGACGCCCAGGCCCCCTGGCTGGCCGCGGGTGCCGGGCCGCCCGGCCGCTGGGAGCCACCGTCCCTCTCGGGTTTCAGCAGCGGCCAATCTCGGCGAGCCCAGGGGCGGCGACCAGCAGCGCCACGCCGCGCGGAGGAGCCTGGAGGCCGGCGGGGGCGGGCGGGGGACAGCGGGAGCCGGGATCCTCGGAGGCCAAAGCGGCCGCCAGCCTGGCCCTGCGCTGGGAGCCTGCTCGGGGCCGGGAGGACGCGCGCTCTGCCTCCGCCCGGGATGCCGCGCGGCGCATCTGCGGCATTTCCTGGCCGCCGCGCCGCAGACACTCGCCCGCGCCCCGAAGGGAGGGAGGGAGGAGGGTGGGCGGAAGGGAGGGGGCGAAGCGGCGGTCAGCGCCCCGGCTGGCTCGGCTCCGACCCGCGTCGCCCGGCCCCTCCCGCAGGCAGCACCGCGGCGCCGGGCCCCCTCCCCGGCCCGCCCACCGGGTCCACCGCGCGGCCAAGCCCGCCCACCCCGGACACTGGCCGGCCGGCCCGGATCCCAGGGGCAAGGTTTCTATTTGGGACCCACAACAGGTGCCTGGGAAACAAAGCCGCGGGTCGCCGCCACTGGCGTGCGCAGCCACCAGCCGGTGGCACAGAAGGACCGGGTCACTGCGGCAGCGCGGAGCGAGGAGGGCCGGGGGTCCGCGCCCTGGGCGCATCTAGGGACGGGCGGGCAGTGGGGCGGGGGTGGGGGGGGGCCTCTGCAGGTGGCCTCGCACGGCAGGCCTGACAGCCTGGGGGCGCCTGCGCGCCCCGCAGCCCCGCGACCCGGAGACCAGACGCGGTCCCTCCCTTCCGCCCCCCAGAGCCGGGCGGCGCATCTGCCGCGCGCTCCGGGAAGGCAGCCACAGCCCGGGTCGATTCCCAACACCCGGGCTTACTCTGTCACCTCCCCCTTTATCCCTACCATTACTCACTCCACACTGCCCTGGTATCCACTGAATGTGAGTAAAATGGGTACAGTTCCCTTCACTTTGGCACATCACATACTGAAGTGGTGAGTTTAAGGGTCCCCTGGAGAAACAGACTGGTACTCAGACATGTTAGCTGTTTATTATTATTAGAAGAGCCATTGTTGGCCTCTGACTTCTGACAACTTCACCTCCGCCCACATCTCCCTCTCTACTTCTTCCCTTCATAAGTCCTGACCTTTTGTCCTTGGTGATTCTTTTGTCTTTGTCAATGTTGTGAATCAATCACCTTTCATTAACTCTTCGATGGGAATGAGTCCTCTAAAAAAAACTGTATACACGTGAATAAAACTTACTTAAGTTAGAATCAAGAGCTTTACTTCTTATCAGCAATTGGCCCATTTTGGTTACTCCAGAGGAAGCAAGACCACACCTCTCTTTTCTGTCCTGGCCACTGGTTCATGATCTGAGTCTGACCCCACGTCCCATGCAGCCTTTAGGATCACTGGAGTTTTCCTGCAACTTGGCACACATTTCTGTACGCATTAGTTCACGAAGTAATAAATACGCTTCGTCCTGGACACTTCCTTGAAATTATAGGGTTAGCAATTAGGTCCCAAAGAGTCACTCCATATACAGCCCACACATGTATAAACACGGATCTCAAAACTGTCTCCCTCAAAATGAGTAAGGTCACTGAGGGCCCAGTCTGAGCCTTCATCAGAAACTGACACCCAGTAGCGCCCAGTTTTATGAGTATAATCACAGCACACTTAAGTGATGTTAACTGTCCATTCAAGGAACCAGTCAAAATGAACAGAAGCAGCATATGGCACTGTCGGTACAAACAGCCTTTACTCCATGCATTTTGGAGTGATGATACTGGATCAATCTGCTAATAGTAACAGTGTATTTTCAGGGAAGCAGCGAAGGCAGGGCAGTTAAGAGGTAGGCCTCTGGAGCCAAGACTGCCTGAATTCGGATCCTAACTCTGCCACTTCCTACGACCTTGGGGAGAGTCTTCGCTCTCAGCAGACCTCGGGGCTGAAAAATGGAGAAGATAACAGTACCTACTTCCTGGGGTTGTTGGGAGCCTAAACAAGGTAACATATTAGGTGCTTCTGAGAACATTTGCCATCACAGTCAACTCTCACCAACAGAGCATCTTCCATGAGCCAAAGAATTTGCAAAATATTTTGCATTAACTACTTTGTTTAATCACCACAACCACAACCCTTTGATAGAGAAAATGAAGCTGAGAAGTGTTCAGTAAGTTGTCCAAGAAAACAAAACAATTAAAGTTCAAAATCTGACTCAGTCTAAGATCCCTCAATTCTAATGTCAAAGGATTCACATGGGACAAAGACCCAAGTTTTAAAACAGCACTGTCACTATCAAACCATGTACCTTTACAGGCACTTCCAGACTGAAAAACCCAACTTACAATACCCTGTAGATAAAAATAGCAGATCTGTTATATTGTTATGTTAAAGGCATTTATACAATGGGTACCACAAAGCCCTATCCTTACATTTTATCACATCATTCTCACCTTGACCCCGAGAGGCTAGAAGGGCATTTATGAGAGACTCTGATTTTTAAATAAAGACACGAAAATAAATGCAAAAGCGCTTTTAAAACTATAAAGTATCCGATGTGTGACCCCATCATCAGTAAGACTTTCTGAAATGTAAATCTGATGATGTCATTGCACTGCTTAAAAATTGTTCAGTGATTTCCCACCACTGACAGCATAAAGCGTCCAGTCTCCTCAGAATGGCCCGAAAGCATCCTCGCCGTTCCCGCTATCCCCTACATGTCCCCCACTGATGACTTGCAGTTTCCATCTGAGCCCATTTTCCTACTGTGTCCTGGAGCCCCATCCCTCTGAAGTGACCCTCCCTTTCACCCTAACTCCGTCAACCGCACCTCAAGTGATGGTCCCCTCAGAGCCTTTCTGGAGCCTCCCTCGCCTCCCCACTCCAGCAAGTTAATCAGCAAGTTAATCTGAGTTCTTTTAATACAGGTCCTCACAGCCATCACATCACAAATGATCTCTTTGTAACTGGCTCCCAGCACATCCCTTGTCAGGTTAGACTAGGACATATTTAAAGGCAGAATTCTGTGCTTATCTTCATTTTATTCCACGGGCTCAATAAATATGTATTAAACGTGAGTGACTGACGGAATCCCACAGACCACATGGTCTTTCTGACTCTAGACACTAGCACCTTCAATTCTATTTTTACAACCTAAGCGACAAATAAGAATCTCAAACTTTCAATTACTTTCTTACCAAGTAACAAACACTACGGACATCCTCACATCATTTTGTACCCTCACCCCGTCTCTTACTAGGGATGAACTTCACAGGCGGGCTGAGTTTCAGGCAAAATGTGAACATGTCTAATAAAATTAGAAGTTGAAGTCTTCGTGGTATGTTTTCACAGCATGAAATTCCCTCAGATGCCCTGTTCCCTCATGCTGGGTGACCTGTGGCAAATTTAACACCTAATATATCTGAATTTCATATTTTAGCCATGTTATGATTAAACAGATATTTGTAGCCTGGCCCCTGAGTGTACATTCCATGTGTAATTATTGTTATGATTTATGCAGTCAATTTGCCAATATTTATTTTAAACAAGGTGAGTAGTACCCTTCCATACCAGGGCTGCTCATTCTGTTTGTGGGGTTTTGTTCAGTTCTATTTTTTGAAGAATAAATATAATCTCCAAACTACGAAACTCTTGAGGTCGCAAGTGCACCACTGATTTCATGGCAAACGTTTTACAATGAGGAAGATGTGGCCCCTGCCCTCACGTAGCCTACAGCCCGTTTGTCCACTGCACCCCATCAGAACCCCCCATTCCTACACTCCCTCTCCACCGACGGGATTCTGACCCTAGTGCCAGCAGCTTCTCATGAGTCTGTCTAGTAGTTTATATGATCTCATTCCCCCAACAAACACCTCCCCTTCCTTCTCTCAGAGCCCTTCCTTCAGGGGGAGGGTTTGGCTCAGTGGTAGAGCGCGTGCCTAGCATGCATGAGGTCCTGGGTTCAATCCCCATTCCCTCCATTCAAATAAATAAATGAACCTAATTACCTGCCCCCACAAATATTTTTAAAAACTAAAAAAAAATTTTTAAAAAGAGCCCCTCCTTCACTACCAGAAGCAAAAGCAAACTCTCCATCCCTCCCACCTCCATCTAAACACTCAGGCCAGGAGAACCTTCTTCTTTCCATTAAAAATGCCAAGAACAAGCATCCTGTCTTGATGGCCCAGGCTTTTTACAAAGCCCAGTAACTTCCCATCACCCTGCTTTCACCATCTTCCCTTTCCGCTGAGGCAGATACCTGGTACCCGCACTGTTTCCTCCTCTCCCCTGCGAGGGTATCCTGACAGGGCCAGGAGTAAGGCCTGGGTGACTAAACATTTTCTGGTACTCACCCAGCTCTCCCCTCTCTCCCAGGCCACCCCCTCACTCTCACTTGGCTCCCAGACTGTCTCCATCCCCCACTCCGGTGCCACCCACCTCTTCAAAGGCCTGGGGTGAGACCAGCCAGCATCTCACAACAGAAGCCAGAAGAAACTCAAGGCTGTTGCCCCAGAAACCCAGACTAGAGACTGGCTGGCTGGGCGCTGTTTGTTTTTCCCGGAATCAGAAAACCCCACGGTGGGGACGCTAGGGGGACTCTCAGCCGCCATGGTGGCTGGGATCTGAGCTAGTCCCCTCCAGCCCCCCGGAAGGAAGACAGGTACCAAGTGTGCATCATGGTGGGAGGCAGAAACTGGGTGGGAAGGGCTCCAGAGTCGAGACTGGGAGAGGGCGGTGGGCGGGGAGTGTGTGGGGGGCCAGATCTGCTGCAAAAACCAACTCTGATAAACACCAGGCCTTTGGTGTTTGGCCTTTGGCCTTTGCAAGAGAGCCCCAAAAAACACACCCCAACCTATCCATTACCATGCCTGGGGGAAAACAATCATTGAGGGAGGGAGAGCCACCCCAGAACGCAAGTCGCACGCGCAGATCACAGACACACAAAGCACCCAGGCACCGCAGGCTGGAGGATTGATTTCCACAGGGGCTCATCTTTCAGCTGGGTAGAACAAGCCATCACTTCTGGGACTTACAGCCAGCGCAAGGGAACACCGGGTAACAACAGAAACACTGGCGCCTCCCATATATTAATTAATCAGGAATGCAGGATGGCTAAACTCTCAAAAGCACCAGAACAGAAGCTGCTACGAACAGGATGCTGACAGAGATGTTACATTTAAAAAAAAAAAAAAAAAACCCACCCAGAAACAGCATCTAGGTTGCTAGAACACCCTCTGCAGTCCTGGGTACCAGAACCCGGGGATCTACCCCTACTCTGAATCTGGTCAGTGTTCCTGGGCAAGAGTGGAAACGAAGCTTCCAGCAAACACACTGGGAATCACTGAGTGAATACTTTCAGATTGTCACGATGGCTACTGCACATATAGAGGAAACTTTAATGCAGATGCCTGTCAATATCCCCTTACATTTCCAAAATATCGATTCATCCAACCAGAAGACAGGGCCAAACAGCTTAGTCACCAGCAGGCAGCGCAAATCGCTCTTTCGATAAATCGGGACATAGAGTAAACATGGCCCTCCTCCCCTCCACCCACCTTGAGCACAGATCTCTGCCCGGCGCCTCAGCTCCCAGCCAGATACGGCCCCCCCTCCCCGGCACCCCTCCCCGGGGAGCAGATGGGTAAATTTCCGCAAATCTCCCCCTCCCCCCGGGCTCCATCCCCTCCCCACCCCAAGGCTCTTACCTGCTATCCTGAGCACTGCTCTCTCCGCGGGGTCCAACACCGAGCCCCCGTGGATCTTTCTCTTCGATCTCTCATGTTTAGGCAAATTCCAGGGTAAGGTGTCTCCGGGAGCTGGAGATGCAGAGCCGGATTTCTGACTGAAATCATCCTCGTCGGAAAAATCCGCAGAGGAAGACATGGAACAGCGATAGGACGCGTTGCCGGAACTCTACAGAGGACGACACGGAAAACAAGAGTCAGCAGCCAGACACTCGCGTCTGCCCGTGCGTTTCAGCAGCCCCGTCCCGGCCCCCACGCCGAGTCCGGCGTCCCGCACCATCCCCTGCGCGGAGGGGGTCCCCACCCCGGGGGCGGACGCCCAGGGCTCACCATCTCCCCTCCGCCGCCGCGCCGACACCAGCCACGACACCGGGGCGGTTCCGATTCATGGACGATTCACACACAAGTGTGTGGCCTGTGGGTCCGGCCACCGGCTCACAAATGACTGGCCCAACAATGAAGCCAGAATCAACAGCCTTCCTGTGCCGAATCTATAGTATCTGGCTCCCCCACCCGGCCGGGACACACATTTTCCATCACTAGACTGCTGGTTAATTCATTAGCGCAACTCACTCCAAGTCTCAAAAACAAAGCACAAATGCAGGATGTCGGGTCCCAATTCCTTTCCGTTCCAATTGCCTCCCCCACCCCGGAGTCTCCCCTCTGACCAGGTCTGAGCCTCTACGTCCTCTTTATTGGATTTTCTTCGTGAGAGAAAGCTGGTACCCCGAGCGGCGCGAGGAGGGAGGAAGGACCGATTGCCAGAAGAGCCTTTTCTTAAGACCCGGAGGACACAAAAGGCAGAATCCGAAGGCAGCGCCAATAAACAAACATCTGAACTCAGTTTAGAGTTCTTGGGATAATTTAAACTTCTAGCAAAGGAACAGCTGCCAGTGATGTAAATGAGAATGATGCAGTGCAGTGACAGGAAACAGCTCCTCTCCGCCCCGGGTCCTTACACGGTGAACCGAGAAACACGGTGCTCTGACCCTCGTGCTGTGCCCGCGCCCGGTCCTCCCTCCACGGAGCAGCAGGAGCAGCTCTGCAGGGCGTTACCTCACATCAAAGGGCTGTGTCCCCGCAGGGGAAAAGGCACCCAGACGTCGTTCCTTCCTCCTCGGTGGGGTTAAGTTTGTGATGATTTAGGGGGCCGCCGGCTTACCATGGAAACAAGGATGCTGACGGTCTGTGCTGTGGACGGGGTTCTCAGTAAGATCAAGCACCCAAGGGAAATCGCCACTTTCCCATGGAGAGCTCTGCTGAGGCTCACGCTCAGGAAGCAAACTGGAATTCCTGAAACGCCTCAGGTCCCTAAGAAGCGAGTGGCAGGCAGGAGCCAGTGCGGGCTGCTCCGATTGGAGCAGAAACCCTGGGCTGCTCACCAGACCAGTGACAACGGCAGCAAAAAACAGGCCGTGTGACAACATCCCAAGGCAGGTGGAATAGAGCGTAAGTGAACTGGGACCTCACCTTGGTCTATTCAGCCATGTCCCTATGCACTGTCAACACCACCATCTTTTTTAACTTCTGATTTTTTATTGAAGTCTAGTCAGTTTATAATGTGTTAATTTCAGGTGTACAGCATAGTGATTCAGTTTTGTATTTATATATATATATATATATATATATATATATATATATATATATATATATATATATATATATATATATATACACACATACACATTCCCTTTCAGATTCTTTTTCATTACAGGCTATTACGAGGCATTGAATATAGCTAGCTCCCTGTGCTATACCGTAGGACCTTGTCATTTATCTATTTTATATAACACCGTCATTTTAAAAGTACACATAACATTTCCTGGAAAATAAAGCATCCAAAATTTCTCTTTAGGTTTACTCCTTCCTCCAAAAGCAGTCTTCCATTTTCTTTTACATGACATGTCATCACTTTGGCTACTCTAATTAATTTATTTAGCTTTTGTGTGTTTTCCTCGTGGCAATAATGTATTCAGCAAATAAATAAGTAAAATTGATTTTCTGTATTCGCTGGAGTCCCCAGAGAGTGGTGAGTGGCAGCAAGTCAGGCTCGGCAGGCTACTTTCAACCTACTTTATTTTCCAGGCTTTGCTGAAAATTCACCTTGAGCTCTCTGGGGTTGTGTTGGCTGGATCCGTGGAAAGTGGGGACATTCTTAAAGACTTTCTCAAGAAGTGATTGGGTTCCCTTGGTTGCCTTCTGTCTTCCTGAAAGTGGCTTCCTACCTACCTGTCCTTACGTAAGGTCATCCTTTATCCGTGAGGTTCAATTTCTTGTAGTTGCCTGCACCCTTTCAGTGAGTATAGTAATTTGATTGTTTACCTCTACAGACAGATGTGGGGAGTAACTGTGAAAGGACTGCTCCTTTCCCAAAACCACTGGGGGCTGATTTTTGTAGAGAGAGTAAATGTTTTTAATGGGAGAGTCTCAGCTGATTGAACAGCAAAATGTGATTGATACCATGACATAAGACCCATTCATCACATGTAGCCAGATGGGAACAGGGACTCCCCTGGACCCAAGGGTGTTGGCTGGGGCCGCCTTCTCATCTGGAGGTATCCTTGGTAAATGGATAAAAGAGAAATGAAACAAGACAACCAGCAACACCTCTTTCAGCAACACAGAGGGAAATACAGACACACAGACAGAGGGAAATCATGCTGATGCACATGTGGTAAAGTCCCTCCCAAGCTACATGACTCAAGTGTTTTCGCACTATTCAGTTTTAAAAGCATTATTCAGTTCTTCCCCACAATAACTGTCATCAACACTTCTTACATATAAGGTAAATGATCCACCATTAGGCCCAATGGAACCTTGAAAATTGAGAATGGATTTAAATGACACTGCTTTGAAGTCCACTGATCCTCTAAAACTATTCTTTATTGATTTGAAATGACTTGCCGATTCACGTCACTACTTTAAAGGTTGTAAGTGTGAGTGTGAGAGGACTCAGACATAGAAAACAAACTATGGTTACCAAGGGGGAAAGGGCGGGGAGGGATAAATTAGGGGTTGGGGAGTAACAGATCCACACTACTGTATATAAAATAGATAAACAACAAGGACCTACTGTAGAGCACAGGGAACTCTATTCAATTTCTTGTGATAACATATAATGGAAAAGAATCTGCAAAGAAAATACATATAAAAAAAGTCAACAAAAAATTTTTAAAAAGAGTATAAGAGGATAGCTCTCCTTTCTTTTGGAAAAAGCAACCAGGTTCTCTAACCCGAAGTCCAGAGCCTTAACTTTGATCTGGGGCTTGGAAAGTAAGACAAAGCAGGACGGCCCTTGGGACCAGCAGAAGCTCCAAGTCCCTGTTAAAATAAATATATGTCCATCAACAGGAGATTGGTGAAATAAAGGACAATATATCCATACCAGGGACTACTCTGCAGTAATTAAACAAAAATGTTATTGAGCTACATTTAGCAAAGTGAAAAGAGTTCACATAGAATGATTCCTTTATGGGGAGGGTACGGCTCAGGGGTAGAGTGTGTGCCTAGCATGCACAAGGTCCTGGGTTCAATCCCCAGGACCTCCATATAAGTCAATAAATAAATAAAAAGCCTAATTACCTCCCTCCCCCAACAAAAAAAATTTTTTAAGAGTTTTTAAAAATGTTAATGGGAATTTTTTTTAAAGAATGATTCCTTGAATGTGTGAGGGGGAGGCATAGACAGATAGATGATTTACAGATAAACAGGTAGACAGGTGATCGGTAGTTAACTATTTACCAGCATGTAAACAGCAGTGATCTCTGGGTGATGACTAATATTATTAATGAATTTAATTTTATTCCTTACAGTGTTTTAATCCAAGACAAACAGGACACAAAAAGATGGCTAAAAAGAAAAAGACACTATATCAAGGATCAAAGAAAAAAATCTCAAAGGCTGTGGGAGGAAGTTACTATCTAAGATGGTGTTTTTAACTGTTCGGGGGCTCACTAACACCTCTGAAAAGTTGATGAAATCTGGGGAAACCTCTCGTTGACACAAAACACATAAGCAAACACACACAAGCTCTGCATATGATTTTATGGGGTTCACTGACCCACTGACCCCAGGTTAAGCTCCTAATTTTCACCATCAACTATCATCACCATGTGGCGTGTGTGCTGAGACCAAGAGAAACAGTTAAGAGTGCAGAGTATTCAGAAGAAAGGTAATTACGCTAGAAAGACAAAGCTGAGCTAGGTCATCATGTTTTTAACATTTGGCCTTTTTTTTTTTTAAACTATGTAAAGCCCTATTAAATCTTTTTTCTTTTTAATTGAAGTATAGTCGGTTACAATGTGTCAATTTCTGGTGTACAGCATCATGTCCCTGTCATGCATATACATACATATATTTGTTTTCATATTCTTTTTCATTAAAGGTTATTTTAAGATATTGAGTATAGTTCCCTGTGCTCTACAGAAGTTATATATATATATATATATATTATATATATGACTGAGACACCTCTGGACTGACATTAGATCTCTAGACCAAAAAAAAAAACCCACCAGGTTGTGAGAAACCAAAAATCCATGTATTGTGTCTCATTACAACCTAGCCATTAAGGCAGTTTCAACAATTGAATTAGATCACCAAAAGCTTTAAAATGATTTTCCGAAATGCCAACCCATTCACATGGTATAAAAACAACTCAAATCTCCTAAAGCCAGGATAATTACATAATGTGATATTTTTAGAAGGGGAACTAAACAATAACTTCGCTAACTGAAACCCCGGTGGGGGAGCTGAGGTAGATACAATGGACCTGCCTCCCCTGGAAACCGGCCAGGCTTAGCACCCTGGTCTGCAGGAAATTACCTCTGCACCCAGCATCCTCTAAGGGCGACGAGAAACAAGTGCAGAGATTAGGGCTTTCAAGTAGCCAGACTTCTAGAATCCCAGAGGCTGGACAGTGGACTTTCACAAACCCACGTGCTTGAGATTCATGAATATTTCTGTAAGCATATTTCCAAAAATTTAACCAAAAGAATAAAAAGCATCTGAGGAATCAGTAAGACAAATTCAGGCTGCGAGGTACTCTACAAGATAATTATCCTGGACTTCTCAAAAAAAAATAGGAAAAAGGTCAATGTCAGGAAACAGACACACCCCAGAAGCAGGGACTGTTTAAATGGAAAAAGACAAAGTGTAACAACCTTGATGGGAGTCTGTATTTCTTTTTGAGCTCAAAAGTCACATTAGGGATAACTGGGAGACTCTGAAAGTGGACCACGGATTGCCTTCAAATTTTCTGTACACCTAAATGTTTTCAAAATGAAGAGTTGCAAAGAAACACAAAATAAGGGCTTTTTTTTTTTTTAAGTGTTGCTCAGTCCAGGCCTGTTCTGACCAGATCAGATCCACCCAACCCACCCCATTCCAAGCACACGGTGACAGCACCCAGCTAAGTGACCTCTCGTCACATTTCCTCATAGACACTTGGAGAAGCATGGAAGCCGGACCGACAACAAGACCTCAGAGCAAGGTGGTCTGCCTGCCTCAGTCCTGAGCACAGTGGATGGAAGCCGAGAAAAGTGCCCCTGGGTTAGGCATTCAACACACAATCCAGTGAACACAAAAGCTGGTTTCATATCGCATCATTGATTGTATTTTATATAAACTGAAAAAAAGACATCAAAATTTCAAATAAGTGTACCACTGTATATAGCACAGGAAACTATATTCAATTTCTTGTAATAACATCTAATGGAAAAGAATCTGAAAAGAATATAAATGTATGTACCTATGTGTATAACTGAATCACTTTGCTGGACGCCTGAAACTAACATTGTAAATCAACTACACTTCAATAAAAAAATGTTTTAAAAATTCAGAATAAGTGAAGATCCAATTTTATTTAAAATTCCACTGCTTAGGTAAGTACAAAAACTCACTTCTTGCATAGGGTATAAAAATACATGATATGGCCCAAGACTATTCTTCCATACTCATTTTCTATTTGGAAATAAGTCAAAAAGCAAGGGCATGTTATCTGATTTTAGGGATGCCCAGGAAAACCATCCCTCTCACAAATCAAGAGATAACAGAAGAAAACAGTTAAGGAAAATGGGGGGGGGGGGGTTTAACCCCTTGAAGACAAAATGACTTACGGAAAACTTTGGGGATCATGTGCTTGTTTCTGTTTAAAATTTTTTCAGAGCGAGCTGAATCACGCAATTCAAGCACTCTTTCATCAGATAAGTAACTCTTTTTAAAATTATTTTATTTCTTTTAAAATTGAAGTATAGTCAGTTACAATGTGTCAGTTTCTGGTATATAGCACAATGTCAAATAAATAACTCTTAATCAGCCTCTCAACTGGAAACCACCTTTAAACAGTAAAGGCGGGAGGGGGCCTTTTTGGTGGGGTCTAGACTGGTTCTCAGTCTCTCCTTTGAGGGGAGACTTGCGGGAGCCTTAACTCAAAGAGGATGGGGAATCTGGTGGAGCTGGAGAAGAGAGGTCAGAGGGAGGGGAGGCTGGAAGGTTCCTGGATCTGATCAGGGAGAAGGTTTTGGGCAGAGAGTTAGGGAAGTCAAAGGTTTCTTTCTGGGTGGAAGGCCCAGTTCATCAGCCCCTGAAATGAGAGCACTGGGGTTTAGGACACAAATTCTGCAGGGTAGAAAGATTGTGCACTGGTTAGAGTGTTCCTTGGTGTTCTGTTTCTGGGCCGACAGGGCTCGCCAATGGGACACAGGGAGGAGGACCTCACCATCTTTCTCCTCCTGCTGGCTGAGACGCTCTGCAAGGTAAGTATCAAAGGCTCACTTCCCCAGCAGCCTGGCTTAGGATTCTAGGCAGTCTTGGCTCAGCTCCAAGACATTCTGCAAGACTTCCTTCCTTTCAGTTTAACCAGCAAGTTCTAACTCTGCACATCACTTACTGAGTGACTGCAGTCAGCGGCCATACGATGCATTTTCACTCATTATCTTATTTAATACTCTGGAACCCAATAAGGAAACATGTTTAGGGAGGGTAAGTCTCTTATACACAGTCATGCTGTGAGTAGAAGGCAGAGCCTGGATCTCCATCTTGGTCCTTTGGGCCCCAAAGCCTGTGTCATCAAGGGCCCTGGAACGTGGTCCCAGGCACTTGGAGGAACATCCCTCAACGATCTTACCAGGTATTTGGAGCCCCCAAAAGGATCAGACTAGTTCTGTGTTCAGTTCAGCCCAAAGCATGGAAGGTGACCCGGAGACAGGTATCTATCTGTTCACAATAAGGAAAAACCATCCAAAAAGATGCAACTGCTCATAAGAGGAAAGGTCAGCTTTGGGTGGCAGTGGGCTCCTTCCAACTGGAGGGACCAAGCCTTCCCTGAGGGGAACAGTTATCTCTCAACACCAAGATTCTCTGGTCCTGTGGGCTCTCACACCTCCATAATCCTCTCCCCCAATAAATTACAAATGAAAGAAAAACTGTGTTCAGTATCAAAACGCCACAGTTTTTGAAAACTGTAAAAAATCTTTCACATGTTTTTGCAAGTCCACCTTAACAAAATCATCTTAAAATTGGAGAAACAGAGGCATCAAGAACCGGTTTGTATTTGGGCATCAGCAAATAGACTTTCCAAACTGAGGAAGGACACTGTAAAGAATGTGCTTAAAAGAAAAGCAAAACAGAGCTCTGAAAGTAGCCCCACAAAACAGAAACATGTTAGGAAGACAATGAAAAACATCTTTACCTAGAGAATGCTTAATCTTCTGTTTCAAATGGATGTTTGTTTATGTCAATCAATTCAAAATATGTCTTAATAACCCACAAGCTTCTGCCTTGGAGGAGCTTAACAGCTAACTGGGAGAGTGAAGGTGATAAGTCAGCCAACGTATAATTAAATATTTTCATCTTGTCTTTACACATTACGCTGAAAAATACGGCTTCTAGTGGAATAATATACATATATACATAAAAATATGGCTTATCACACAAAGTCAATTAGGAGAGAGGGCTGGTTCAGGAACAGACTGGAGAATCTGTGGTCCTTTTGGAAGCCAGGATGGAGATGCAGGTGTTCCCTCAACACCTTCCTTCCTCCATCAGCGACATACCCAAACCTGTCCACACTGATAGAGCCACCCTGCAGATGCATGACGCTGGCCTGCCCACTTTTAAAAACAAATTAATAGCAAACATTTTTTTAAACTTTATTTATTTTATCTCTAGGGGAGAGGGAGGTAATTAGGTTTATTTATTTATTTATTTTTGGAGGAGGGACTGGGGACTGAACCCAGGACCTCCTGCACGCTAAGCATGCGCTCTACCACTTGAACTATACCCTCCCCTCAATGGCAAACATTTCTTAAAAATTGGGCACTTGACATGAAAATGCAGGTGTGCAATGTCAGTTCTAGCAGTAGTTTCCCCTTTTTTAGAAAGAACGTAACGCTATCCAGGCTGACACAGTCCCTACCTGGCCACGTTATCCATTTATGACACCTGCCCCTGCAGGCATCTGATTCTGCACCCCTGGCAGAAATGAAGGCACGGGTGATGTTGTTGCATTCAGAGATGAAGAAATGACAAGAGCGGGGGAATGCAGGGATACTGGTGATAAACAAAAAAAAGTGGATGGCGGTTTAAACATAAAGGAGAAGAGAACTGGAGAGGAGGAGACAAAACAAAACAAAAAGAAGAGGGCTCCCTAAAGATCTCAGTTAAATTAGTGTCAAGATGAAATGGGTGGCACCCTGTTCCTACTGACGTCCCAGTGCTGATCAATTCTGCTCCATCCCCCGCCAAGAACCAGGAAACGGACCCGCTAGGGGGCTCGGGCAGCACTGGCTCATAATCTCTGTGAATCGCGCTGGACCACCTCCCTCACCACTGCTGCTGAGTTGGCAGCTTTTGGTCCTGCCCCTACCTGCGGTCAAGCCTGCTCCCCCCAGGTTTCTCCTGTCCTTGTCTAGGTCACAGGGAAGCTGGGATACCAAGGACTCTAGACAGCCAGGACCTGCTCTGACTTCTGTTAGGGAAAAGACGTGGGCTCTGATCACTCACGCAGATCTCTCAGGTATTAGCCCAGGATGTTCTCAGAGACCGAGCCCCAGCCAGCATCTTCGCTGTCTGGTCGTAAGGTTAAAGACGTGCCCGACACGGTAGAGACTGGACATCGGGTAAACGCTTTATGACCCTGGGAAACTGCTGGGCCTTGCTGGGCTTTGTTTTCTTATCTGAGAAATGGGGAACAGTACATAAGACACAGGGCTGGTGTGGCAGAATCAGCAGTAAGAATAAGTCGATCTGCAAAGTGCTAAGAGCAACACGCAATGGGTAGAAACTTCAGCATCATGTGATGTGAGCTACTCACACTTGTGTGATCCGGGCACAGAGGACTAAGTCCAGCTGAGCCAATGTGACTGTCACTCCAGGAAATTCAAAACAATAAACAGAGACGCAGACACTGGAAGTTACTGGCACGAGGTCATGTGAATAGCCGCTCTCAGGAGGCGAGGTCCATGTCGTCCCCTCATGCTCCCTTCCCAACCTCGGTTTCTGAACCTTCAGTTCTTTGGGATACCCTTGTATCTGTCCAATACATTCCTCTCTTTCTATTCTTTTAAATTCAATTAGGGGTCGGCAGGAGAGTATAGCTCAGTGGTAGGGTACATGCCTAGCATGCAAGAGGTCTTGGGTTCAATCCCCAGGACCTCCATTTAAAGATAAATAAGTAAATAAATCTAATTCTGCCCCCCCCAAAAAATAAAAAAAAAAATGCAATTGTTTTTTCCTTTAAATTCATTGTCTCTGTTGTTGGAGATGACAATAACAAAAAACTTAGACAAATACATTATATAAAACAAGCAATTATACTCAGTTCTTCCCTGTTGAAACATAAGCAAGGCTATGTCTCTGTACCTTCATTTTCATTACCTGCCTTCATTAATGAGACTGCGAATAACAGCTTTTACACAGCTATTCTCTCCCTGCACTTACTGCTGCAATTAAGTGGCACAATTACTTTTCCATTTAAAAAAAGGTTGTTCTTATTGCACTGAAGCCAAGTCCCTGTAACTTTAAGTGCCTGAGGGCATTTCCATCGCCACTTCCTGAGGACAACGAAGTCTGTTCCATGTATGTTCAGCGAAAAATAACCCGGTGCCATAAGCCACAGCTGACTGGGACGTGAGGAGGTCCACTGCCTCAGGGCTGGCTTGCTGGAAAACGCTGCCCTCATAATGAGGATGCTTCGGGCTGGAGGGTGGACCCCGTCCAATCACAGCCTCCCTTCTGGGGAATAAGGGCTACGTGCATCCCAAATGCCCTTAACGAAGAGTTGAGTGTCCCTAAGATCTGCTGCCCATCCTGGTCTCTCAGCACTTGAGATGCATCCACGTGGTCCAGAGCCCCTGCATCTCCGCTAAGGGCCACCCCAGGTTTCCTTTGGTCTTTGAAACAGATCTCTCTTTCAGAAGGTCATGTGGGTCTGTCCCTTTCTCGCTCTATCCCTGGGGGAGGCTAGGCATCTGGGAAGGAAACAGAAACAGCCTGCACGCATCATACCTGACTTTTATCCTCCACGAATTTAAACCTGCTGAGGCTAAGTAGTTACAGTAAAAGGCAGAGGGCTCTGGGGAAGAAGACTTTCCCCAGCCTAAAAAAGAGGCCCTCGGGCTAGATGGAGCATCTGTGGATCCTGGAGGATGCTTCTTGAGTCCCAGAAGACGATCAGAGACAGTGGTGCCTAGTGTCCAGGGGGACGGGCCACGTGGTTAACCTCTCAAAAGACCCCTGTCCTGAGAGTGACCCACAGCATCCTCGGGGCCCGTGGAGCAGCCAGGGGGTTGGGGGGGACAGCACAACCTGCAGGCACACATGTTCCCTCCTATCCCGGCACCCTGACCTCGTATAGGACCGTGGAACCTTAACACAACTCTAAGAGCTCCGAGGTGGAGGAAGTGAGTTGCCAGGTGGGCAACCGGGAGTCAGACCCTAAGTTGAGAGGAAAAAAGAGAAAGTGATTTATCTCACAGCAGAGCTTACAGCCTAAGAGTCAAACTTGCTGTGTGCATGCATCCTGACTTTGGATCCCAGGCATAGGAGTGGCCCCCATGACCATCTGCTGAATGCACCCAGGGGCCCAGCAGCGGGTCCCGGGGGCGGAGAGACCCAGAGAAGACGTCCTGCCAAGCAGGGTGAGAAATGCCCTGAGTGTCTGTCTGTCTGTCTGTCTGTCTGTCTCTCACGCACACTCACACAACAAGACCACCTCCTCCCACCTCTCCTCCTTGCTCCAGCAGCATTTTTCATTTTAAGGCTCCTTTGGATGATTCTAGTACCAGAGAAGAGGGAGCGTGCTTGCTGACTGCCACCTCGTTCCAAAACGGGTATCAGGTAACTAACAAGGTGGCAGTGGGGAGAGGGGAGAAGGCTGTGGGGACTGACAAGTTCTCTAGTCGGTGCCCCAGAGCTGGGGAGAGCGTGGGGTGCTTAGACAGATAAGGTGGGAGCAGCAGCAGGTGAGGCTGGGGAAGCAGGTGGCGGGTGGAGGTCATGCAGCGCTGGAGCCTGACTGGACAGTGTAGGAGTCGGACTGCCAAGGAAGGTGGGTGGTAAGTGTGCGTCCTGATAGACTGGTGACCGTGACAGCCATGGAGGGACTGGACTGGGGAGTCTAACTCAGACAAGATTAGGTGGCAGTTACTGTGACTGTCCAGCAAATGATGACATTTGAACTGAACCACGGCCGTGAAGGATGGAAGGATGTTGGAGAAATACTGAGAGACTGGAAAAAGGGCAGGTGAGAGGCAGGCTGGGCTGCAGCTGCTGCAGCAGAGGTCAAGGCAGTGACCTGGAAGGAGCAAGAAGGTTGGGAGTCAGGCCTTGGTGTTCCCAGCGGGGAGCTAGAGAGGGGCCAGGGAGAAATGAGGGGGTCCCAGACCCATCATACAAGGAGGCACGAGGCAGCCAGCCCTCCAATGAGCCCCGGAATGAGTGCATGTTGATTCAGACTGGCTTAAGGAGAAGGCTGGCCACCCTCCAGGAGACCCTCATTTCCCTCCAACTTGGACCCTGGCCCTTGGCACTGCAGGGAGTGACCCAGGAGCTGCCCTGAGGGAAGCTGTGAGGCTCTGTGGACCAAAGCATCCTGCATCTGTCCCCGCCTCCCACATGGACCAAAGCATCCTGCATCTGTCTCCGCCTCCCACATGGACCAAAGCATCCTGCATCTGTCCCCGCCCCCCACATGGACCAAAGCATCCTGCATCTGTCCCCGCCTCCCACATGGACCAAAGCATCCTGCATCCATCCCCGCCTCCCACATGGACTAAAGAATCCTGCAACTGTCCCTGCCTCCCACATGGACCAAAGCATCCAGCATCTGTCCTCCCTCCCTCCTGCACACAAGAACAGGCATGTGCTACCAATCATGCTCACTGTCCTTTCACACAGAGATTGTACCGAAGAAGCTCATAGACCATAGACAGACATGCCATTTACATATATTTCTTGTGACGTTGTATGAGCCGTGATATTACATGACTTAAAAACCCCAAAACAATACTCATATTTTTCTGACTTTCATTGTCTCTAACAAGTAAACATGTCAACTCTCCCCCCTATGCTTTAAAAACAAATTCATTCCTTCTTCCACAGAGCCTTCTGCACAGTTCTTATCATTTATAATCCTGTGTCCCTCCACCCCATCACCCTTAGTCATATTGAACACTTAGGATTTGTGTGAATTCCAGTGTCCACTTTCCTCCCCTTCCCAGCTGCACTCCTGACCCCGAAATACTGCTTGAGGGTTTTTTCCTCCTCTCTTCCTCAACTGGTGCTTTCCCAGCCAGTCTGAGAGCTTCCACCAACAATAACAAAACACCAAGAATTTTTCTAAATTCCAGAAAACCACATGACAAATCCTATCAGAAACACAAACACAACATGGAATAAATGGGGAGCCCGTGTGGCCCACTATATTTCTTCCTGAACTGGTCCTGTGTCTGTATCCACAGTACAGCTGGATACAGCTGGAAAGTTAGCAGGTGAAGAATCCTGCTCTCTTAAAAAATCTATTCAATGAAAATCATTATTTATTAGTATGATGGTTAATTTTACACATCAACTTGGTAAGGTCATGGCACACAGTTTTTGGCAAAACATCAGTCTAGATGTTGCCGTGAAGGTACTTTTTTAAATATGGTTTTGAGTACAGCAACTCCATACTGTGGGTGGGCCTTGTCCAAGCAGTTGAAGGCCTTCAGAGCAAAGACTAAGGTTTTCTGACAAAGAAGAAATACTTCTCAAGAATGCAACACAGAAACCCAACCTGAGGTTCCAGCCTGACATCCTGCAGAATTCGGACTCAAGACTGCAACATCAACTCTTATGTGAATTTCCACCTGCTGACCTGTCCTGCAGGTTATAGATTTGCCAGCCCCATGAACACGTGAGATAATTCTTCCAAATAAATCCATGTGTGTGTGTCCCACAGGTTCTGTTTCTCTGAAGAACCCTAACTTTACTCACATCCCCCGCAATCCAAGGAAGGAGAAAAACCTAGTATAATTCACATTTCACGGGAAGGGAGACCAGGCAGGACTCTCACCAGACTGAGTGAGGGGCCATGGCGTTTCCTCCAGCCCCTTTGTTCAGCACCTCTTCTACCACAAGAACATGATTTATTCTCACTGACCTCATATTCTGAATGCGGTTGATCACACCTAATTCCTTGGCTGTTAGACAGTCTTAAAATGAGACACTGTGTGTAAAACATCTAACACAACACCTGCCCAGCACATGATACTCAGTACGTTTTTACAGCATTTCATTCTAAGAGAAAATGATAAACTGAAAACCAGATTAAAAGTACTTACAACGGCAGTGATTGTATTACAAAAAGTGTTATCATTCTGAGGACTCAAAAAAATGTTTTCACCTCCCTTCACACCCCCTGTACACTGATGCCTAAAATCCCAGCAAAAACAAAATTCAGTCTTTTGGTTTAAAGCCTTTTATGTCTGAGCCACCTTCTCGTAGACAGAAAATAGTAAGTGCTATCAGTCATTCACATTTTAGTATGAATAAGGTCATGAGCATAACTGCTGAGGGATATTTTGATAAAAGGAAGAGGGAACATGGAGGCTCCTACAGGTAAAGCAAAATTAACTCTATTTCC
This sequence comes from Camelus bactrianus, assembly GCF_048773025.1. Taxonomy (NCBI): domain Eukaryota; kingdom Metazoa; phylum Chordata; class Mammalia; order Artiodactyla; family Camelidae; genus Camelus; species Camelus bactrianus. Next base: position 37,540,473 of record NC_133558.1, read on the forward strand.
CCTAGGGCCAGTCCTGAGTCTCAGAGACACAGATTCAAGGAGCCAAATGAGTCTCTGTACTAACAGAACAACAGCCTGGCCCTAATTCAGAGTACAGCTCAAGAGAATACTGCCTGGGTGGGGCAGAGGCTGTTCATTTAAATGTGAAGATTGTCTCCTCGGCTTCCCTAGCGCAGAATTCAGGCTCTCACTCCCACTTTGCTGAGCCACAGAGGCAGACAGCCTCATCCTCTCACCTGCCTTCCCAGTTCTCCAGGGAGAACACAGTCTTTCTTGGGATCTAATGGAGTCAGATCTGCTACCAAACCCGGTGCCACAATGTCTGAACTTCTATTAGAGACTCACTCTGCAGGGTTCCTCGCCCTGTGACAGGCGTGTTAACGGAACAGACTTACTGGAGGGTTAATAAAATACATAAAGGCACCCTAAGCTATTAGTAAATTGGACAGTTTCCCCCCAGGTAAGAATGGTGTGGGTCACCTGAAAGCAATCAAAGCCAAGGGGAAAAGGCAGAAGACTGAAAAGGAGCACAACTGTTCACAGCCTTCTAACTTCTCTGCCGAACCGCCGCGAAGCAGGCGACCCACGGGTCAGGACTTCGGTTCCCAGCTGGGCCACTTACTGGTTTCGCGGCCCTGTGGCAAGTCCTAAGTCACAACTTCTGTGAACCCTGGATTTCTGGTCTAAGAATGGGAGTAACACCTGCCTCTCAGACTTGTTCTACAAAGGTAATACATCCAAGGGACTGAGGACCAAATCTAGCAAACAGGGGGACACTTTAAATGACAGCTATCATTTCAAAGAGCTGCCCCAAATCTGTCGACTGGGCAGAGAGTTCCTACAATCAGAGCTGCAAAGCCCTGGGCAAACTTCTAAGCCACTGGGAGGTTTTTAGTCCTTTTTTTTTTTTTTAATTATTAAAGTACAGTTGATTTACAATGTTGTGTTAGTTTCTAGTGCACAGCATATACTTTCAGTTATACACATATATATTCTTCTTCATATTCTTTCTCATTATAGGTTATTACAAAATATTGAATATAGTTCCCTGCGTTATACAGTAGGACCTTGTTGTTTACGTATAGTAGTGTGTACCTGTTAATCCCCAGTTCCTAATTTATCCCTCCCTCTCTTCCCCTTTGGTAACCATAAGTTTGTTTTCTATGTCTGTGAGTCTGTTTCTGTTTTGTAGATAAATTCATTTGTGTCCTTCTTTTAGATTCCACATATAAATGATATCACATAATATTTATGTTTCTCTGTCTGACTTATTTCACTTAAAATGATAATCTCTAAGTCCACGCATGTTGCTGCAAGGGGCATTATTTAATTCTTGTTTATGGCTAAGTAATATTCTATTGTATATACACCACATCTTCTTTATCCAATCATCTTGGATAGTGCTACTATGAACACTGGGGTGCATGTATCTTTTTGAATTAGAGTTTTCTCCAAATACATGCCCAGGAGTGAGATTGCTGGATCATAGGGTAACTCTATTTTTTAGTTTTTTAAAGAATCTCAATGCTGTTTTCTATAATGGCTGCACCAAATTATATTCTCACCAACAGTGTAGGAGGGTTCCCTTTTCTCTACATCCTCTCCAGCATTTATTGTTTGTGAACTATTTAATAATGTCCATTCTGACTGGAGTGAGGTAATACCTCACAGTAGTTTTGATTTGCATGTCTCTGACAATAGCAATGTTGAGCGTCTTTTCATGTGCCTGTTGGCCATCTGGATGTCTTCTTTGGAGATATGTCTATTTAGGTCTTCTGCCCATTTTTGGATTGGGTTGTTTGCTTTTTTATTTTTGAGTTGTGTGAGCTGTTTATATATTCTGGAACTTAAGCCCTTGTCAGTCGCATCATTTGCAAATATTTTCTCCTATTCTGTAGGCTGTCTTTTCGTTTTGTTTATGGTTTCCTTTCCTGTGCAAAAGCTTATAAATCTGATTAGGTCCCATTAGCCAGTCCTATCTTAATTCATAACTTAATTCAACTGGATTACTAAAAGGATTAGAAGTGATGGACAGAAAGCACGTAGTAGGTATTGAAAGAATGACAGCCATGCCATTCTTACTCCAAGTCCATTCTCTCCCTGTCCCTCAGCGGTCTCTCCCCTACAGAGGCTGGACTGAGTCTTTAAAAGCATCTCGGAGAATGTCATGCCCGCCCCCAAACCCTGCAGTGGCATCCTACTGCACCCCAAACCTTGTGCCCTCACAATCTGTCTTTAGACTTTTGCTCAAATGTCACCTTTTTAAAGAAAGTTCTTCCCTGACAACCTTATACTGTAACATTACCCTCCCCCATCACTCCACACCTCCCAACCAGCCGTGAACTTCCCCACAGCTCTGATCACCACCTGACACACTGTATCCATATACGTTCATCTGTGTGTTGTTTGTCTCCCCTGCTGGAAAATATGCTCCGGAAGTCCAGGGGCTTTGTTTTATTCCTGGTTTAGTCACCAGTTTCCCAGGGACCAACCCAGAGCATGCGCTCAGTAAATATTTGTGCAATGAAAAAATGAACTGAATGGAATCTGCAAAAGCATTTGTACCGCCTACCACACAGTAAGTGCTCAGTAAACACCGACTGCCTTCAAAAAGTCCCGTCCCTTCTGACTTCTCCTCCTGCTCCCCCCAATCAGTGCCTGTTTACTTGCCCTGAAGCTTGTCTTGGTTCAAAGCACAACAGAGTCTCACGACCCACAGTAGACGTTCCTGATCACACAGTGGAAGCGAAACCGTTCTCAGCAAGCTCACTGGGAGAACTAGAGACCCCAAGATCAGACGCAGCCCAGAGGGCTGGCAGGGCACCGTGCACCCTGCCCAGCCTCCCTACTCACCATCCAGGACTGTGGACAGGCCACCGAACCACTCTGAGCTCTGGTTTCCTAATCTAGAAAGAGGATCTGCTTCCTAGGGCTGCTGTCAAGACTACTAACAGGTGAGCTAATTAACACCCCCTGCCCAGCACAGAGCCCGGCTTACAGAGGAAGCGCTTCAGAAAAGCCAGCCAAGTGTTATTAGCATGACTCAGCACCAGCAAAGATGCTGTTGACGTGGAAGGTCTGTGTGTCTTTACAACTTTTCTTGTAGGAAAAAAGAACCACTTATTTATGGTTATCTCTGGAGCTACAGAGAGCTAATGATGTTCCAAAACAGGTTTTCACTGGATCTTAAGACAGGAAATAACGATAGTCCTTTGCTTATAAAAAGCAGCATTCTCATTTCCCAAGGCATTTCTCACTTCCTTGGTATCCTGAAATGTCCACACCTCAGACCTTCTGGTTCTTCTTGCTCTAATAACAAGATGAATTTGCCTGGAGTCATGGAGATTGCACGTATTCTAGAAACAAACGTAAGACATCTGTGTTGCCTGCTTAACACTCCCATAAATTCCAGAGACTATTATACAGGTTTTTTTCATGTAAAATGTCTGGGTTTTCTAAACTAATTTAAAACATGGGGGAGTCAGTTCATTTGATAAAACATATAAATACACATTTTTAATGTATATAAACCAGAAACTGACATATTGTAACTGACTATACTTTAATTTCTTTAAAAAGTATAGATATAAAAAATTTGAAATGTTTTAGCTATACTTGGCATATAAACAGAGAAACAACACAGCACAGAACAGAGAACGTTCAACCAGGAGGCCCTGTTTCCAGTTGTGAGTCTGAAAGTCACCAGGTACCTGATGTTTGGCCTCTCAGGTCACTTTCTGGGCCTCATTTCCTCCAAGTGACAATTCAGGCTGAATGATTTTTGAGGTCCCTCAATTGTCCACAACTTCATTATTTCTAAAGTTTTTTGATGCACAAGTTCCAGTATCTTTAATATCTTGTCCTCAAACTTATAAAGACCCTATTTATGTAACGTATTTATCCTGAATTAAGTTTAAAAGCTAATGAATTATGAAAAGATACATGCACCCCAATGTTCACAGCAGCACTATATACAATAGCCAAGACGTGGAAACAACCTAAATGTCCATTAGCAGATGAGTGGATAAAGAAGTTGTGGTATATTTATACAATGGAATATTACTCGGTCATAAAGAATAAAATCATGCCATTTGCAGCAACATGGATGGACCTGGAGATTGTCATTCTAAGTGAGGTAAGCCAGAAAGAGAAAAATATATATAATATAATACCACTCATATGTGGAATCTAGAAAAAGAAGAAAGAAGACACTAATGAACTCATCTACAAAACAGAAACAGACCCACAGACATAATAAACTACCTCATGGCTACTTGGGGAAAAGGAGTGGGAAGGGATAAATCTGGGAGTTTGAGATTTGCAGATATTAACTACTATATATAAAAACAGATAAACAAATTTTTTCTGTAGAGCACAGGGGACTATATTCAATATCTTGCAATAACCATTAATGAAAAAGAATATGAAAATGAATATATGTATGTATACACACTACTGGGACATGATGCTGTACACTAGAAATTGACACATTGTAACTGACTATACGTAAGCTAAAAAAAAAAAAAAAAAGAACACCTGCGGAAAAAAAAAGGTAAATGGAAAATATCCTCTCCTAATCCCATAACTCATCCTCCCCTTTGGAAGTAAGTGCCTTTTGCAATATAACATTTTTCAGCAAGTCTTTAATTCTCAAAAACAATAAATAAATAATAAATAAAACAGCTCAACAACCACAACTGCTGTTTCATAACTTATCTTGACTTTTTGGTATAAAAATATTACATCAATATTTTCTCCACTTGGGGTTTTATGTTCAGCTCCAAAGTGTAACAAATATTGTGCAATTAGGAAGTGGATTTGGCTCAGCTTGAAATGACAAATCTGTACTGAAATCTGAGATTTGAAAATAAGTGAGTCACTTAAGAACTTCTCAGTAGCCTATGTAAGCATGAGTTCAGCTGCGGGAAATGAAGGTCCTGTGTCATCTGCTTTAAGACTAAGAGATAAGCAGCAATGCCCACCCCCACCCACGTACTGCACAGCCCTAAGGAGAAATGAACTAGAAACGTACTAGATATGTAATACAAAGGGGATAAAAGTCATGTCCGGGCCCCCTGTCTGGGGGCGGGGGTCTACTTGGGCCCAGAAGCACAGCGGGAGCCAGGCTTTCCATGGCTATAGGGATGGAGGCTAGAGCTTTGGGGGACACACAGCTCTGATCTGAGAGACCTATTCTGGGAACTTCCTGAGTCCTACAAAAACAAGACAAGGGCTTCTCAGATATACTGCAGACTTGACATCCTAATATGCCTTCTCACTACACAATGCCTAAAATTACAGATAAAATAAACATAATGTAGTTTTTACTGCATCAGTGAGGTGGCAGGAAGGTGAGGTAAAGCCCCAGAAGCCAGAGAGACAGGAAGTTAAAGCACAAACACAGAGGTGAACCCGCTCATCCCTGTGACCTAAAGCTTCACCTTGATGGCCAAGCACCTGGGCGTGGAAGAGGGGAGAGCAAATCTGACTCCATGTTAGATCTGTTCCTTTGGTTCTAACCCTGGGCTCTGTTTTCTGTGCTGAGTCATGCTGGTTCCGCACCTTTTGTAAAAGAATGTTGCCTAGAGCCTGAAAAAGACAGGAGAGCCCACTCTCAAGACTCTGATCTGTAAGGGTGTAACACTTTTCCATTCATATAGAGGTAAAAAGCAGCAGAACAGAAAATAATACTTGTCTTGTTGGAGGTTTACAGCCATAACCTGACCATCTTCCCCAAGTCACAATTCACATATGGCTAGTGAACATATGAAAAGATGTTTTTGGCATCATTAGTGACCAGAGTAAACCAAATCCAACCCACAATAACATATTACATGTGTCCAATTGGCAAAAACTTTTAAAGTGTAACACAACTCTGTTACTAACGGCAAGTTCGTGTGCCCGCCGCACCAGGAGGCCAAACAAACTGAAACATGTAAGTTTGAAGCAGAGAGAGGTTTATTGCAGGGCCGAGTAAGGACAGGGTGGCACATGCCTAAGAAAACTCTGAACTCCCCAAAGGATTTCAACAAAGCACATTTAAAGGCCAGGTAAGGGAGGTGGGTCACAGGGTACATGATCAGCTCGTGCACAATCCTCTGACTGATTGATGTGGAAGTAACAGGGCAGTCAACACCATCAACCCCCAGGCGCCAAAAGATTTCGATCATTAAGTAGTTAATTCCTTCCCTTTGGTGGTGGTTTTAAGGCCTGAAAAACTCAGGAAATATACATGAGATACTATTATCTGGGTCCTTCAGAGAGGAGCTGCAGCAGAGGATGGGGGGGGGGTGTCCTGATCCTGGAAGGGCCCCCAGGGTCCTGCTTGGTTATAACTCTGGGCTGAAAAGAACATGGCTCCTGGTGATTGCTTCTCTGGGGCGGATGCAAGTACTCTGAAGAAAGGTTTGGTGTTACTCCCTAACATTTAACTTCCATGTATAGGCTACAACCTAGCCATTCAGCCAAGAACATACCCAAGAAAAACTCATGCACGTGCAGAATCAGAGACCTATCCACGAAAACCTGGAGCAGCCCTCAAACGAGTCCAGGTCTGGAAACCAACACCCACTCACAAGCGAGTCTGAACAAACTATGGGACCTTCACACATGAACACCCTACAGTCACACGCAGTAGTATGGGTGAGTACCAGCAACGTAGTCTTTCGTGCAAAAAAGTAAGTTCCAAATAATCAGATAAAGGAGGATCGTCCTTTTTTATTAAGCTCAAACCACTAAAACTTTTCACTATAAACTTTTGAGGATGACATAGAGATGCAACAAAATCTGGGAGAAAGGGAAAAGAAGAATGATAAAGGTGTTTGGGAATGACGGTTACCTTGAGTGGGGAGTCAGGCGGCTGGGAGAGGGGGCCCACAGGGTCAGACATAGATAGGTCACTGCCAGGATCCGAGCCTTTGCTGTGATGGGGGGGGGGGGTTGAGTGCTTATTGGGCTAATTCATCAATTAATTAAACCAGGCAGAGCACAAGCCAACGAGCATGGGTCAGATGGGTCAGATGGGTCAGCTGTCTTTCTTTCTTTTTATCCCAGCATCCCAGCTAAACCTCCAGTCAATCACAACTCCTTTGGTGTGGCATTTAACAGCTCAGAAAATCTTGTCAAAATATCCTCTCATTTAAGCCCTGTGACAATCCCATAAGGCACACACTGCCACGGTTCTCATTCTGTATCAAAGAAAACTCAGAGCAATGAAGTTACTGTTCCAGTTGAAGCCTAAATATTAAGCCTCTAAATTCTGTACTCTTCCCTACGTGAGCCTAAAGAACGCCTGTCCTTTTTTTGGGGGGGGGGGGTGATCGGGTTTTTATTTGTATTTATTTATCTTTAATGGAGTGACCGGGGATAGAACCCGGGACCTTGTGCATGCTAGACACGCACTCTACCGCTGAGCTATACTGTCCCCCAATGCCTGTCCTTTATAGTCCTTCCCACCACCCGCTTCAAATCATGTGATATTTAAGAGATAGGCAAGAAAAAATAAAATGAGTTCTCCAAATCACCAAAGGCAGATGTCCAAACTAAAACCCTAGAGAGAGAAGGTTCTTCGGAAGACCGGATCTGCTTCCTAACCACCCAAAGGAGCTCATGGTCACTGACACCATTTCCAGCTGCACATCAACACCTCTGGGCAAACTCTCACAGAGGTTCTAGGTGGACCCCAAGGCAGAGAGGCTGTCAGAGGTTCACAGGGCCTAGTCGCCCTTTCACAGGCTTTCTCCAGGCCACAGCAGACACATGTAATACATTTTTCCACTTAGTGTTTGAAAGGGCTTTATTATTTAAATAAATGTGGTTAAAATAATTTCTTGTAATTTTACATTTCATTTATGTACAATTATATAAAAGTTGAATTGCAACTGCCCAGAAATGATACACTTTGTATCATTTAATTAAAAGATCACTTTAAAAAAAAAAAAGTTGGGGGGTAGGAATTAATTAGGTTTACTTGTTTATTTATTTATTTTTTAAGGGAGGCACTGGGGATTGAACCCAGGACCTTGTGCATGCTAAGCATGTGCTCTATACCCTGCCCCCGCAAAGGATCACTTTTAAAGTTCAAGTTCCAGACTTCTTATTTTGGAATCAGTAATACACTTAGGTCGGCCTTTGAGGAGCTCACACTCCAAGCACTGACTGACTAGCATGTCTAGGGGATACACCCCGACCAGAAGCAAAGACTGCAGAGTATCTGTGTGGGTGGCAGAGGGCTGCCCACCCCCACCACCCAGGTCCAGCCCCAGAGGTGCTGGGCCCTCACCCTTCACATCGAGCACCCCTACCGCCCTTGGCTACTGCCCCAAATCCAAACCAAAGCACCTGTCCTGTCAAAGATGATCGTCCTCCTGCTACCTGAGCCTCCCCCACCGATGCCCTCCAGGCCAACTTCTTCCAGGTGTCCTGCAGAACCTTCACGCCACTGTCAACAAGCTCCACCCTCCTCAGAGACGGCCTGTCTTACCTCAATCGCGTGCTCTATCACAGGTTATTACAAAATACTGGGCAGAATGCCTGTATTGCTGGAAAGCTTAAGTCTTAGCTGAAGCAAAACTTAACTGGGCTGAGCCCACAGGTCACCCAGGTAGTCCTGTAGTATATGGCATACAGTGTTCATTTACATTTCTTTCCCCATGATGAGTAGATTTTCAAAAGCGTACCAAGAAAGGTACTTTTAGGTATATAAAATACTATCTACCTTGGTAACTTGCCATGGTAGCTCAGCCTGATTTTCCTTTCCTTTTTTTTTTTTTTTTTTTTGCAATTGAAGTATAGTCATTTTACAATGTTGTGTCAATTTCTGGTGTACAGCATAATATACAGTCGTATCATATACATACATATATTCGTTTTCATACTCTTTTTGATTACAGGTTACTACAAGATATTGACAATTCCCTGTGCTACACAGTAAAAACTTGTTGGTTACCTATTTTATATATAGGACTTTCCTTTTCTCCATTCCTCCTCACCCTGGTTTCTCACAACTTTCTTACTCCATGATGACTAAGCTGTGACTATTCAGATAAAAAAAGAGATCAGAGATTCGTTATTTAAGATGTATTGCAATCCCACAATTCCCCAGGGCTGAGGTTTAGAACACAAAGCCCAGTCTCCTTCTTCTAAGGGGATCATTCTTCTCATTAAAGTCAGAGTAGGGACAGGACTGCAATGAAGCGATGACTTTGCAAAGACAGTTTGAGTGTGTTTCTAAGAAAGCAGGTCTGTTCTGTTTTTCAACCTACCTGGCTCCACAATTAGTGAAAAAGACATTTTAAAATATCAGCTGATGAAATACTTATACAATGTCTAGTAACACAAACTACTCTCTTACTCAAAGTTATATACACCTAGGGAGATACAAAGAATCAGTGAAAATAACTAAGAACAAAAGGCAAACATTAAGCCACTCCCAGAAGAATCAGACGATGCCTGACACCCTGCTGATTCGTCTTCCACTCCGCCTCCATCTTCAGACCCAAAGCTTATCTTTATTATATTAAAAAAAGAAGCATCCAGGTTTTTAGGAGCAGACCATGGGCCAGACAATTCTAAGACCCTCCAACCACACTCAGTCTTTTTCTCCTGAGGATAGACCATAACCACTCAAAAGGCAGATCAACAATTCGATATTTAATCCAAATGATATTTTTTATTGGTTTTGAAAATCAAAAATGTCTATGATTCCTCAACAGTAGAAGAAATCAAGTCTTGTTCATACTTTAGTAAATGAGAAGCTAATCTTCTGTTTCACAGAGACCAGGGACAAGGGGGGTGGGGGGACACCACCCAACAAAAGGATGGAGAAGTTACCAAGAACGGATCCTAGCTAATGACTTTTCTGATTTCTCTTCTTTAAAACGCCAAAGAGCTGAAGAGCACGTGGAATTCCACTTTAAAATATATGTTCAAGTTAAATGTATAATTTTTGCCCTTCTGAACTCTTGAGACAAAGGTTTATGCTCAATAATGTTTAACCTTCTTGGAACGCAGGAGGAGAAAAGGCTGACAGTGCTATGTCACAGGTGCTTAGAGTCACAGTTCAAGGGACACAGTCACCCTGACAGCTAAGGAACAGGAGCGCATTTACAACACTTACGCTGCCTATTTAAAAAGAAGCTTTTTTTTTTTTTTTGGCCGCAGCAGCAAGTTATACAGATTAATAGCATGAAAGCACACGTCCTGTAAGGACACCATTGCTTCTTAAAGATCCACACTTAGCTATCCAGTTTTAGTGAAGATTAACAGAGTTGGTTTTTGGTTTTTCAGCTTTTTTACATTTGGCAAAGCAGCTGAAAATTATAATCGATTCTCAATTATCCACGCCTACCTCTAACAGGGCTTAGATAGAAATAAAACTCAAAGGAAGGAAGGAAGGAAGGAAGGAAGGAAGGAAGGAAGGAAGGAAGGAAGGAAGGAAATTCGCAGCTAACGATGGTTTCGAGCTGTCTTAAGCTTGTAACGAGCTAGAAACGTATCAGTTATCAGCTCACAGCCTTGTTTCGCAGCAGAGAAGTACCAGTGTGAGCAGCAGAATGAAAGCAATACTCTAGCTCTGGAAAACCACCTCCTGAGCAGAGTCCCATAATGGAACGTGATGTCAATATTAAAGATGAACTCAAATCGATCGGGCACCTCAGCAGCCTGCATTTCAGCCATCATCAAAATTTCATGAGCCCTGTGAGAAGGCACAAAGTGCAATTTGCTGGAATAAAGTAACCCTGGGATGGAAGAACTCCACTTACTAAGGAAAACTGTCAGCCTAGGCATCCTCTGCATTTCAGCAAGACAAAGTCACACTATGTGATGACATGTTGCCTCTGGGTCAGTTTCATTTCAGAAACGCTTCTATTTTCATATCAATAAGTCTACACAGAACAAAGATAGCCATCTCGGGGGAAATCAGCTTTTAGATATTAAAGTGTAAGAATATGCCTATATAATTGCGTCGTCTGTCTTGCAGTATTTGTTTAAATTTTAAAAAAGCACATTTTTAAACTATTCACCACGATGGTGTTATAAAATGTTTCAAGTAAAAAAGCTGACAGATAAGCAAACAGTCCTTTGTTAAGAGGAAAAAAGAAATACAAAGCATCAAAAGACAGCGATGAGAATGTTGCCCCCTTCCGTCTTTCTAAAAACCTTCTGATGCTAAATATCTGAAATCGGGCAATGTTATTAACAGAAATTTAAGCTCACTCTATGGAAAACAAAAGCCAGAAGAGGGACTTGAAGCCGAGTGATGATGATGTAAACTGTAAATAAAGATGTGTTTCTTTTTTTTTTTTTTAAGATGTGTTGTTTTTTGTTATGGGAAAACTTGAAGCTTATGCAATAATTCAAAATTGTAAAGAATGACCGTTTACACACACCCATCTTCAGCAGCTACCACCTCCCGGTCGGTGCTGTTTGGACGAGACCCCACCCCCGTTTCCTCTTCCCTCCCTCCCTCACCCCTCACCACACTGGATTATTTTTGAAGCAACCCCTAAGAATCTTATTATCTCATTACTAAATATTGTAGTCCATATCTCTTAAAGATAAGAACTGTTCTTAACAAAATCACAAAACCATTATCAATCAAAACATTAATATAAATTTCTTAATACCATCAAATACCCAATTGGTCCCCAATTTTCTCAAGAATTCTTTTTTACATTTGTTTTGTTCATCCAAACAAGCCTGACCCATGATGTTGGTTGGGGGGGGTCTCTTCAATCTCTTTTGACCTACAGATCACCCGCCTGCTTTTTAGTTCTTACAATTTATGTGTTGAAGAAATAGGAGTGTTTGCCCCAAACTTCCCCCAGAATCTGGATTTTGCTAACTGTATCTTCAGCATCATTTCAGACGTCGCTCCGCCCTCCGTCTCTTGTGTGCACCTCTCCTTAGCACTTAGATCATGTGTTACTCCCTCTGGTCAGCAGGAGGCACGTGATGTGTGGCTGTCTCTCCTGCAGGTGTCAGCAGTCGCTGCCCATCACTGTCCAGGTCACAGTTCCTTAGGGTTCGCAACATGTGACATCTCATTCCATCATTCCTTCCTCCCTCCGCAACTATCTGCTGACCGTGTAGATTAAGTCTTCCAGCAAACACACGATGATGCTTGATTCTTTCCCTTCACCATTTTCCAGAACGTGAGTTAGTTCATTTAGCATTCTCCAAAGGGCAGTAATGAGGGTGTGCTTGTTTTTTCAATAGCATAAGTCATGGATTTTACACACTGATGTGAGCCAGTCACTGCGGTAGTTATGCTTCCTGGTGGGGCAGTAGGAGCCTCTCCAAGTTTACTCCTGGTTCTTCCGAAGAGACCATGGTAATCTCTGATGCTTCCTTGTCTTCTCGTGTGACTAGATGTGCCGGGTTCCTTCTACCCTTCTCCTTCCAGACCTGAAATCAGCCATTTCTCCAGGGAGCCTGTGACAGCTGCTGAGTGCCCGGCGCCCCGCCCTCTATCCACCCGTGCACCCTCGAGCTGCTGGAGTGCTGGCCACTTATGCTCACAGCTGCCCCCTGTGCAAAGCACTCCCCTGGGCCACACCGAGCCTCCCCGCAATCCCTGCTCGGGAGTCCACAGCCAGTGACTAACGCCGGTGGCAACAAACGGCAGGTTTCCAGTCAAGACGAACTCTGTCCTGCAATTCATGCCCCAGAGCCAACGTGGGACCAGGGAGGGCCAAGCCCCACCCCAAGCCCGCACCCTGGCTCGCTGGCTCTGCCCCCACCCATCCTGCTCACCTTACTCCCCTCCTGACATTCTCCCTCCACAAATCACTTTCACAGCAGCGCCACTGACCCAAGATCCAAGGCTTAGTTTGTTTCTGTAAGAAATGACAAAGGGAATTATAGCCATTGTCTTGTAATAACCTACAGCTGAGTATAATCTGCAAAAATGCTGAATCACTATGCTGCACACCTGAAACTAACATAATACTGTAAGTCCACATATAAAACAGGGAAACAACAAGGTCCTACTATACAGCACAGGGAACTGTATTCAATTACTTTGTAATAGCCTATAATGAAAAAGAAAACGAAAAGGAATATATGTATGTATAACTGAATCACTAAGCTGTATGCTGGAAATAAACACATTGTAAATCAACTATACTTCGATGATAAAAAACATCGTAAGTCAACTATACGTCAATTTAAAAAGCTAATTTTTTTTAAAGAAATGGTATTTGGATACATAACATAGGCATCTCTACTAGACTGGTCACTGTTTCCAGTCCTGTTCAGTGGGCAGAGACAGGAAACACATTTTTTTAAAGAAAAAATTCATTATGAGCTCAAACTGACATTTCCAGTTCAATTTAGGGTTACAGGGATTTAGTTACCTAACTTCTCTGATTTCACACCTCATCTCCTCTCTCTCCCAACTGAAGATCCTGGCTCTGAACAACATCAGTGTATCTATTTGCTAAATAAAGTTAATAAACGGATTATGAAATAATACAATCTTTCGAATTGAAATACAGGTTTACAGTGTTAAAACGATGATCAATCTTGCTTATTCCAGAATATGTTTTAACTCACATTCCAATGCATTCTACAATAGCCTTTTTTTTTAAGTACAGTCAGTTATGTGTCAACTGCTGGTGTCCAGCACAATGTCCCAGTCATGCATGTACATACATACGTTCATTTTCATATTCTTTTTCATTAAAGGTTATTACAAGATATTGAATATAGTTCCCTGTGTTCTACAGAAGAAATCTGTTTTTCCACAATAGCCCCTAAAACTTCAACTAAGACTTCACATTAAGTAGTTTCTCATTTTTAAGGATAATGATACTAACCGTCATTTCACTCGTATGACACAGCGTCTTCCCTCGTGACATTCAATCACAGTCGCGCCCACACTGGCTGTATAAGGACATGTCCTCCAGTTAGTAAGTCTGTCTTTTTCTTTGCATTTGCTGCTTGTAATTATCTCTTATTTACCTTGTGCCGTTTTATGTAAAATAAAGTAAATGCGTCTTCTCTGATGTTCTTATCGTTTGAGCCCTTATTCTATGAACATTTATTGTTGTTCTTCTGCTTGTTTCCCTGCATTTACTGTTTAAACTCAATTTCTTTTCAATTGCAGTCAAATGCATAAAACATAAAATCTACCGTCTTAACTTTTTTAAAGTATAGTTCAGTAATATACAGCACATTCACCTTGTGGGGCAACCCATCTCCAAACTCTTAATCTCTCAAGACTGAAATGTCAGATTTACCCAACAACTCCCTGTTCCCTCCTCCCATCAGCCCCTGGTGAGACAGGAGGTGGGGGCAGTGCACCACCTTTAAAAGAACGACACGGCCTTCAAGGATACAACACGCACTGGTTAGAACCAACTAGCCCCAAGATGGCGGAGGATTCAACTTCCAGGAGACTCTGAGCCTCATTATAAGCTCGCTGCAATACACCAGCTGCTAAAAGACACACCCACAGGCCCCATGACAGTTCCTAGGCTGACCATGAAAGGCCCAAAAGTGGGTGGTGGCCCAATTCATGGAAATCGTCACCTCTTCCCCCAAAGAGTTGGAATAATCCTCCCACTCATTAGCATATGAAAATACCCAGCCCATAAAAGCTAACCACACCCACACCCCGAGGCCTCCTGGCCTTCTGAGACAGCCCACACTCTGTCTATGGAGTGTGAATCTCTATGAATAAATCTTCCTTCACTCTTGAATTCCTGCCTGCCTAAAACCAAGGACCCTCACTTGGCATGGCACGTCCCGGGGACTCACCCAAGCCTGGGACACAGCCATCCTCTCACGCCTGCATTCTCCTGCAACACTGGTACCCACCATTCTACTTTCTGTCTCTACAAGTTTGCTATTCTAGGGACCTCATACACTATCGGTCCTTTTGCGACTGGCTCGTTTCACTTAGCATAATGTCCGCAAGGTCCATCCGTGTAACATGTGAGTCAGAATTTCCTCCCATTTTAAGGCTGAATGATATTCCACTGCACGTACACACCACATTTTGTTTATTTATTATTCACTGATGCACACTTGGGTTGCTGCTACCTTTTGGCTAGCACAGATAATGCCGCTGTGAACATGGGTGCCCAAATGTCTCTTCAAGACCCTGCTTCCACTCCTTTGGGGTGTATATCCA
The DNA here is from genome assembly GCF_048773025.1 of Camelus bactrianus. NCBI lineage: Eukaryota > Metazoa > Chordata > Mammalia > Artiodactyla > Camelidae > Camelus > Camelus bactrianus. Next base: position 37,555,612 of record NC_133558.1, read on the forward strand.
GAAGTGAGATTGCTAGACCTTATAGTTTCTGCTTTTGATTTTTTTTTTTTTTTGAGAAACTGCCACACCATCTTCCATAGCAGCCGCACCATTTTACCTTCCCAGTAACAGTGCACAGAGTATTTAAATCTCCCTTGACCATCCGATTGACTTAGGGATCTGACCGTCGTCCACCACAGTGATGCTGAGCGACACGTGGCAGGGTCAATGCTGACAGGTCAGTGACATTCCCCAGCGTCAGAGCTGCTTCGCTACTTTGCCATTTGATAATGGAGCAGGATGTGCAGAGGCTGTGGCACGGGCTTGGTAGGAACAGACCAAAGCGGACTTGCCGATACATTGCTCCCAAGGGCGGCCAGTTCAGATCGTGCGGGCTGTGAGCACGCGCTCAAAGATAAACAGCCACTCCTTGGGAATGAGTCAGGATAGAACGCGTGTGATCCCTCCAGTCTACTGGACTCTGTAGCCTTGTTCCTGAAATCTCTCACCCAGCTCCCCAAACAGACTGCAGGGCCAAGGATGCCCGCCTCCATCCAGACTTACGACCTGGGTCCGCCCCTCACTGAGACTCGGCTTTGTCAGAACGGGTTAACGATATATGCTCCACCCAACGTACAAACTGGCCGTGCAGATTAAATGAGATAATGAGCGTGAACACACTTTTTAAAATGTGACACGTTCCTGCCAAGCAGCAGTCTTCCTGAAACATCCCTGTCATCTCCAGGACTGACCTCTCCTCTCCCAAGGCGCAAACTAAATTCTCTTTGGATATGCTCAACAGTTCCATTTCGCTAGTTTGATTTCCTCAAGCCACACTCATCACCTCACAACAGAAAAAAAAAGAGAGAGAGAGCGAGAAGGGAAAAAACCCCACAACATTGTAAACCGACCATATATCAATTATATATATAAAATATAACTTTATAAATATAGAGATATATAATATGGGGCATTACACTATAAAGAGAATCAGATGGATTTTTACAACTCACCAGGATGTGGGGCCAAGTGGTGACCCACAAGTCCAGTGACCCCTATTCCTGGGCTCTCAGAAGTCTGCCTGAGATCCCTCAACAGATAAAGTACATTATTTACTGGGCATGTTTCCCCTAACAAACGAATAGCCCTAGGGAATGCCTAATCTCACAATAGCTCGGCTGGCTTGTGTCAGCCCACCTGATCAGAGTCATAAACCCCACCACCCCTTCCTGGACGACCTTATAAAACACCCCAATAACCCGCCCTCAGTGCTCACACAGGCACTCCCGCCTGCGTGGCCTGCTGTGGTCTATGTCAGGGTAACCTAATAAAGCCCTTTCCTATTTTCATTCTTTGTCTTTGGTAAGTTCTTTTCCTACCCACGACACCGGCCCACCTTGTCTTGTCCCTGACACAGGAGGGGTCCAGCAGTGACATCTGGGAGAACTGAGAGTTAGATCGAGGAGAAAAGGTCCAGAGAGATGGAATCAGCCCAGAAAAGAAACAGCTCTTTGATTCTCAAGTACAATTAACTTGCTACCAATTCCAGCCAGTAAACAAAGGGAGCTCTCATCCCTGAAAGCACTGGAGGGAAGGGCAACCAGACAAGCTCGAGGTCTCTTAACAGCTCGATTTCTCAAGACTGAGAGGAACACAGAGCAGTGGGGCTGCTTCACCCTCTTCCAAGATGATGCAACAGGAAATCGTCTTTAGTTATAACCCACGAGATCTGGGGCCACGATCAAGGAGTCATTCCAGGCCAAGACGGCTGTCAAATAGATTTCCCAGGGAAACTCTGAGTGTGTCCTTTAAAAGAAAGACGTTTAGAATACATGTGTGTATATATATATATGTGTGCATGATTGGGACAATGTGCTGTACACCAGAAATTGACACATTGTAAACTGATGGTACTTCAATTAATAAATAATTAAATATAAAATAAAATAAAGAGGCTTATCCCCATCTTCCTGGAGCAATTTGAAGATCATTCAGGTGAGAGGCAACGTAATAAACTAGACCATCTTTGAAGGTGCTTTCTTTTTAGGGCTTTGATCCACAGTTGTCCATGAAAACTGGGAAAGCATGCGTGGCGATCTAGAAGTTTTTTTTAAGTTTCCTTCGTTCAGAGATTAAAGAATTTAAGGTTTTTAAGACAACGAGTGAGGCTGAGTAGAAGACAGACAGAAAGATTGGTGACAGGCCCTGCTGCGTCAAAGTGCTGACTGGGAAGAGAATCGTCAGCGGGGAGATGTGCCTAATGTCCTCCGAGGAGAACGCGTGAATCCCCTCCCCGAGTTCATCTGGTCTCATGAACCGTGTGAGAAACTAAACTCTACCCGCGTGAGCAGTGTTCATTTAACACAGTCCACCTCCCCTGCATGCTCCTGTGCACCAATTATTGTACACCTACTGAGAGCAGATTCATAATAAACGAAACCTTCTGCGAGGTTCTGGAAGGGAGACGTAGCAATGTGTAGCAAAGGCCAGTTAGTTGAAAGGACATAATTCCATAATAATCCTTTTGAGGCAGCTAGCAAAAGAAATCTGACTCTATTTATTCAACTAACTCTCTAGAAGTCCAAAGAGGAAGAGGAAACAAACATTTCCCCTAGAAGCGTCGTCTTTGCCAATTAATTAAGCCCAAGTAGGGTATGGGCTATAGGTCAAGCCTTCCAGAGGAAGTGACAGGTCCGGAGGTTATGCAAATAAAGCCGCCTGGGGTGAAGCGCTGCAGAAGGAAAGGGAAAGGGAGACCGCTTCACAACCGGAACCGAGCAACACCCTACTCCTCTACTCCTCGGTCAGCGCCATCGAGGGCACGTGTGGTCAGTCTCCTTGACGCTGCCGCAAGCTCCCAACTGCAAAGCCTGTTAACACTGATTTAAAAATATAAAAACTATGCAATGTTCCAAAATACCTGCAGCCTCTCCATGACCTCAGCTGCAATCAGAGAAGCAGAAAATTCTGCAAAGCCTGTTAACGCTGATTTAAAAATATAAAAACTATGCAATGTTCCAAAATACCTGCAGCCTCTCCATGACCTCAGCTGCAATCAGAGAAGCAGAAAATTGTCCCAAGACTCAAACACCAAAGCCAACAACTGAAGGAAATGGAGGGTGAGGTCAAGGAAGTGGCTAAGAGCAAGGCTGGGAAGGGGCCATCAGTGTCCTTTCCTGCAACTCTCTCCCGTCTCTACCTGACATGCCTTAGATGAACATCCTTAACTGCAAGTCAAGAGCCCTGGACTCTGCCTAAGGCATCAGTGTTTCTTTCCTTTTTTTTTTTTTTTTTCTTTTTTTTTTTTTTTTGGTGTACTCAAGGGTATGTTTTCTGTCACTGAAAACAACAGATGTATTCAGAAGTGTGTACTTTATTAAACTGTATTTCCCCCACCCCACCCCCTACCTCTGGCAACCACCCATCAGCTGTCAGCATCTGTACTTCTGAGGGAGGGGCAGGAAGTTAAAGGGAACCTCAGTCCCCTTCCTGACCGCTCAGCTCTGAAGGACCCCAACTCAGCCCCCAACTCCCTTCTCCATCAGTATTCACTTCCTAGGTCACCGGACCAGGCTCATGGATTTGATAACATCCACGTACAAACAACTCCATGATATCCAGAGCCTAGGGAATCTAGCAGATACTTCAGACTTCACATATCCAAACTGGAAGTGTGATTTCCATCTCTCAACCCAAACCCACTTCTGCGTTCAGACACCATATGTGGGAGATGCTCTAGACCAGGTGACGTGGTCCCCGGAGAAGTCAAGGTCTAGGGGAAGAACGGGAGGAAGGAAGGAATTACTGTCACTGCGTGTTCATTCCATGTGTCAGCTCATCCTCACCCCCCAGTGAGGTCGCCACTGTCATCGCCACTTCACAGCAGGAAGGCTGAGTCTCAAGGAGCTGAACAGCTGGGCAGAGATTACCACATAAGTTTTGTACTCTCCACGGTCCCCATCTGTCCCCTCTGAACCTGCCCATTCCTGCCCTGCTCTGTCCCCGGGATCCTGATGTCTGTCATGCACATCACCCAACACCCCACCCCCACAACGGAAAGGACCAGCAGGAGCTGGGAGGGCAGCACAGTGACTCCTACCTCCCAGCCCCCGGGCTCCTTTCCTGACTCCCTGGGTTCTGACCAGGTTGCACTTCTCAGCCCAGCCCCGCTCCTTACCAGGACCCAGTAGGACCACGGCCTTCTGCTGCCCCTGTAGGCCAGCAGTGGTAAGAGGGAGGGTCTACTTGAAGGCTGGGGATCAACCTCAGCCCCACCCATACTTCTGGAGATAGTCCTTCTGATACGAGCAGGACTATTTCTTTATTTTTTAATAGAGATACTGGGGATTGAACCCAGGACCTTGTGCATGTTAAGCATGCCCTCTGCCACTGAGCTACACCTTCTCCGCTCTGTCTCCCCAGTTCTTGTTTGTAGGAACTAGGCTTCATTCAGCCTCCTTGAGTTCCCTGAGGTCCAAAGGGCAGATTCAAACAGTTGTTAGTCAGGGAAGGGAGGAACAGCCAAGAAACAATAGCACAGCCTTGGCGCAGGGTCCTGGTTCCTCCTCAAGGAACAGATAGAACAATATCTTTAAGTTCTTCTGCAGGAACTAAGGCCCCCAACTCCCTCCTGCCTCTCGTTTACAGCTGGGCAGAATCTTCAGAGATGGTTTTTTGAGCGGACATTAGGTCCACCAGCTTGCCAGCATTCTGGTTAAAAGCAACTTTCCTTTTTGTTACTAAGTCTGTTGCCCCCAGGATCATATCCCAGCCCCTCCCTTGACTAGAAACCAATGACCCTTACCCGTCTCAGGAGAAGAAGCCAGAACTGGTTAGAACCAATGGACCCCAAGATGGCAGAGGATCTGACGTCCAGTGGACCTTGAGCCTCATTATATGCTCACTGTAATGTATTAGGTGCTAAACAACACACCCACCAGCACCATGACAGGTGATGGTTGCCATGACAACAGCCAGAAAAGCCCACACAAGGACAGAAAAGAAGGTGATTGGCTCCATCACACCAGCAGGAGGACATGATGGCGGAAGCCTCCCATAAAAGTCCACATGGCCGAGCCAGAGGTGGAGCTGTCCTGGCTGACGGCTCCACCCTCGAGAGCCTTTCTTTTCCTTTCCCCTTCCAAGCAATAAACTGGCTGTTCACTTTGTCTCTCTGCCTCTGCTGCACGAATTCTTTCACAGCCAGCAGCAAGGACCCACCCTCTGGTGGGCTTCCTAATAATTTAGGGGTCCCTCTGTCTGCTAACACCTCCATCAGACTCTCAGCGTGCCAACTGCTTCCTGCCAGACACACAAAGCAGGAGTTGAACCCAGGTCCCCCTTACGACCGAGCCTGCCTTCTTCACTGGAGTAACTGCTACCTGTGTTGGAGACGTGCACAAAGCGCGGAGGACCACAGCAAAACGCACCTCACTCTGATAAGAAGGATCGGAAAAGGCTTTTCTGAACCAGTCGCCTGATCATGAGCCTGTCAGTCCCAAGAGGTGAAACAGGCAAACAGGGAGTGAGGAGAGGCGTGAGGACTGTGTCTCATTACCCAGAGCAGTTACAGAGCCCGCTCACGAGACAGTGACGGTGCTTGAGAAACCTTCTCAGTGATGATCACTTACTTCTCCATCCTGATCCACTCGGGGAGATGAGAAGAGAGAATCAGCTCAATTCTGAGCAAGAGAACAAATGGTCTGTTCCCTCCCTTCAACAGATCCCCTGTCACTGAAGATAAACCTGACTCATTAGCATAATATACAACCCCTTGAGGATGTGCCCTGCCTGACCCTCGGGTCTCATCTACCAGCTCCCCCTCCTGTTGTCCCTCGAGCCTGCTGCTCCCCCCCACCCCATCATGCCTCTGTGTTTGCGTTCACGATCTCCTCGTCAGAGCTGCCTCCCTCCACGCCCCACCCGATAAACATCTCTTCCAGACTCATCTCAGGCATCTGCTTCTCTGCGAGTACTCCTGGCCCTGAGATGTTTCCCTAGTGCCTCATGCAGAGCCCCAGACAGCACGTCTGCAGCACAGACCGGCGCTGTGCTCACTCGTGGGCAGGTCTGTCCACCCACCCAGCTGTGAGGTCCTGGGAGCAGGTTGCCCAGTAAGTGCTTGGGCTCTGGAGGCCGGCTGCCTAGACCCACACCCTAGACTCTGCCCCCAACAACTAGGTCTACTTACACAAGTAACATACCCAAGCCTCAGTTTCGTCATCCAGAAAATGGGGATAATTAACAGCATCTATCTCCTAGGGCTGTTAAGGGACTCGTGTAGAATAATCCCTGTTTCATAGTAAGCCCTCTGTAATGGTTAGTTATTAATATGTATCTGCACATAACTTCTTTCCTGTATAAAAAAGCTGATGTCTGTTGAATGAATAAATGTTCTTACTATTACATTTTGCGCCACATAGATACCACATTCTCCTTGGCCCTTGTTTTATTAAATCATGAAGGGAAGACTCTTGTCTCTAAATAGGTGCTTAGTCCACAACTGGTGAAACGGGACCTTTTCTGTACAGGAGTTCAAGCTTCCTGCCATTCCGTTGGCCTGGTCACTGAGACATTCTCCTGGGCTCCCAGCAATCTCCACACGCATCTGCCACACATCTACCCACCAAAGGGCAGGTTGGCTTTAATAGTGTACAGAGGCGTATTATCACAGCACAGGAGGGACTCACAGGGAAACTTTTTTTCATGCTAACGCAGCACAAAATTACTGCAGTCATGAGAGACTTTGTAGAAGTTCTAAAATGTGAGTTTCTAAGCCCTGCATCCTTAACTGTCACAGCCCTGGCACAAAGGCCTGGTGGGAGAGCCCCAGCCAAGACAAAAGATCAGGAGGTGAGCAGGGTTGGGGACCAGCTCCCGAGTGGGCCCGGAACGGTCCAGGTAACTTCCTAGGTAAGGCAGCACCCCGGGGCACCAGGCTAAGGACAGTGTGGCCACCTGGGTGCAACATCGAGGCCACACCCTCCCCGCAAGGATTCATCAGTTTCCAGTCCCACCCCCCTACCTCGCAGCACCCGCCTCTCCAACGACTGCCCCCGGGGCTTCCTGTGAAACCACCGACCTCGCTCTCCGGAGGTCACGGCCACTTGTTAGGGACAATAAGAGGCTAACCTGATTATTTACAGTTAACCTGATGGTGTGTTAAGACGCAGAGAACGACCGCACCCTCTGGCAAGCATCTCCCACTCATAAAAGGCAGCGCTCCACTTACGGGCCTCCTGGCGGGGGCGCCTTGAACTGAGTGGTAGAAGTCGGGCTGCACGCGGCTGCTCTTCTTGAGTCTCCGCTTCCGGGCGGCGATCTCCTGCTCGCTCTGGTGGTGCAGCTCCACCGCCGGCTTCGCCTCTTCCAGCCGGGCGGCCGCGGCCGCCGCAGCGCGTCTCCGAAGGTGCCGCGGGCTGGCTCGGAAGCCCTGCGCGGGAAACACAAGCACAGAAGCGCAGGTTGGTCCCGAGCGTCCGGAGGTTCTCTGGGGCTAGTGTTAGTGCTGAAGGGCGCTCCAAAGGCACCAGCTCGGTGAGCTCATTTATGACTCCAAAGTGAGCTCAACGTGAGCAAGGCTTGTGCGTTCCGTAAAGGGTCCAGAATCATTTTCCATTCAGAGATGCTTTTAATCCAAAATGCCAGTTAAAAAAAAAATTTGGCAGAGAGGGGCAGGTATAGCTCAGTGGTACAGTGCATGTTTAGCATGCATGAGGTCCTGGGTTTAATCCCCAGTACCTCCATTAAATAAATAAATAGATCTAATTACCCCCCCCAAATAAATACATGAATAACAAATTTTTTTAATTAAAAAAAAAAACACTGGTGGGCACATTGCTTTCCTTATGTGTGTACAAGGCAGACTAAGTGTGAAGAGGGGGGTCTCCAGGTGGGCGTGAAGAGGGTCTGGGGACAGGACTGAGTATTACCCCAGGGAAAGGGCCACTCTGTCTCCCTGGGAGTGGACTCCGCAGGAAGCAAGGCAGGGGAGCAAGGCGTTGTCATAAAACACCTTCAAGTGAAGATCTACAACTAAACAGAGGGAGTGCATGGAGGGGAGGGTGTGCGTGTTGGGGTCAGGCGGGCCTGCGTCCAAATGCTGCCCTGTTCATTACAGTGCCACATTTATTAAACGTTTCTGGACACAGAAAACAAATTTATGGTTACGAGCCGGGCAAGGGAGTGGGAAGGGATAAATTGGGAGTTTAAGACATGCAGATCCTAACTACTATATATAAAATAGATATACAACAAGGTTCTTCTGTACAGCACGGGGAACTATATTCAATATCTTATAGTAACCTATAATGAAAAGGAATCTGAAAAAAATCTATGTATGTGTATGTATGACTGAAGCATTGTGCTGTACACCAGAAACTGACACAACACTGTAAACTGACTATACTTCAATAAAAGAAACACATAATACATTTAAAGATTTTTTAATTCATGATCTAATTTTTCTAACAGAAATGGATAACACTCCACTCACAGGGTTTTTAGGTTTTAAATAAGGCAACAGATGTAAAATTCTAAAGTACAGTATCTGGCAAATAGCAGGTACTCAATAAAACGTTGTTTTTCCTTCTCTTTTAAAGTAAGGTGAGTCTAAGTACATACTGGCTAGACAAGAAACAAGTTCAGCTGAGACATACTGTGCACCTGGGTGTGTGCAAATAGTTCTGGAAAATGATGTCTGTCCTCGTGTGGCTGACGATTTACTGCAGAACAGACTGGAATGTGCAGTGAAGGAAGAGGGGAAGGGGTGGTGGAGGGCACTCCATGGGGCAGGAGGAATCAATCCATGAAGCTGAGCTTAGTGGAGCCAGTGGCATTTGAAGTGAGTAGAATTTATGGTCCAAGGCAAGGGAAACAACATAAGGCAAGAATGAATAGGTAAATGATGTATGGATGGACAGACGGATGGATGGATGCATGGAATGTTTATGCAGCAATAAGCAATATTATTTGACGATGTGCCACGACTAGAACACAAGCCACACACGAAATCTGGTGAGAATTAGAGGGGACGAGGTGTCAAGACTACAAGGAGGGCTTCTCTGAGGTTGTAGGTCTTCTGAATTATAAAAGATGTATAAAGACTAAAGACTGCAGTAAAGGCATAAAGAACAGAGAGCATGAATTTCAGAGGGAGCAACAGGAGGAGGCGAGGCCATGTGGGGACTGAAGATCCACGTGCACAGGAAGGGTCTCGCGGAGGGACTCCGGGGAGGGCCTGCCGTCTGACCAGGGCGCCCTAGACACCAGACTGAGGACATGATGGAGAAAAAGATGGAAGTACGGGGTGACCTTCCAGTCGGAGGAACGCGGGTCTCAACAGAAATCAACAAGGAAGAAATGCAAAACTGAGGTCACACTTTGGGCACTTTCTTCTCTTCCCAAACCCCTCCTCTGTGTGCAGGCTCCGCGGGGGCCTCCCCTGCCCCAAATAGGCCCAGAACACGCCCGGCTCCCACGGAATCCAAGGGCTGCTGCAGCAGCCGTGGTGAAGAGGATGGAGGAGAAGGAGCCCGACGAGGCCCACACCGCGTTCCAGAGCAGAGTCACGCCGCACGGCTGCTTTTTACACAGCAAGCATTGCTGGTTCATTTTATTTTTTATTTTTATTTAATGGAGGTAATGGGGATCGAACCCAGAACCTCATGCATGCTAAGCACGTGCTCTACCATTGGGCCATTCCCTGCCCCCAAATGCTTTTTAAATTTGTAGGTTCCTGGACGCCCCAACACACGTACACCTTCCTTAGGAATTAGACTCACTCGGGGCGGGGCCCAGAATCTGCTCTTCCATCCAGCCCGCCTGGGCGTTGTTGCCGCTCCTGAACTGTAGAGGCGCTTAGTCACCACTAGGTGGCACTGATTCCCACAGCCCCCGCTCTCCTAGCTCAGAAGCCGGTGCGCTGGCAGAATTAAGTGTATTAGATCCCATACTAGCTTCCGTCCTAGTGGAGTGAGCTGAGCATGTTTCTTTGGTAAGAAAGCAGATTCTCCTTTGCTTATACTCTTAGGAGTAATATGCAACCGGATTTTGCTTAACTTCTATTATTATCAATAGTCCTTGGTGGCCCACAAATTCTAGAAACACAAAAACTACATAAAACTCAAAGTGACGAAAAAATTAAAACATGTTGGTACATTATGGAGAGCAATAACCCAATAAATCAACATCCCTTTATCTACTCGAGGAGAAAGTTTGCCAAGTACGCCCAAGAAGATACTCAAGCATCACTTAATAATGAAAATCAGAAACCGTTTTAAGCAGTCTTTCCTAAATTTCAGTCATTTTCATTCCACCTTCACATTTTCTTCAGATCTGAGCACATCATCCAGGTCTCTTTGATTTATCTTATATCCAAATACACTTGTACTATTTTAACATAACTTCTTATAAGCACGATAGTGTAGGACACAGACTGCCATCAGAAAAAATGTGGGTTCATATCCTGCCTCTGTTACTTCCTAGCTGTGTGATCTTAAATAGTTTCTTAACCATTTCGTCATCTGTAAAACAGAGATTAAAAATTGTACTTAATTGGGGAGAGGGGGTATAGCTCAGTGGTAAAGCACATACTTCAGCATGCACGAGGTCCTGGATTCAATCTCCAGTACCTCCACTAAAAAAAAAAAAAGCACATAATTTCATAGGGATGTTGAGAAGAATAAATCAATGAATGTATGTAAAGTACTTAGAAGTGTGCCTAGCAGGCAGTGATATGTAAGAGTTTACTTGTTGAATAAAAGATGTTCTTTTTAAAAATATGTATGTTTACTATATTTTTTAATTTTGGGAGGAGGAGTAAATAAGTTTTTATTTATTTGCATGGAGGTAGTGGGGATTGAACCCAAGACCTCATGCATGCTAGGCACATGCTATATACCACTGAGCTATACCCTCCCCGCCAAAAGGTGTTCTTAAAGACAAAAGTGAGTTCTTAATCAGATGTAAAAGGAAAAAGCATCCCACTGCAGGGGTGCCTCGCTGACAGATACCCGAGGTACCAGCCACCTGATTATCAGGAGAGAGTTCTTTCCCCAGAAGAGTCCCAGGCACTTGCTGTCCTGTGAGTCAAACTGTCTGGGCTCAGACCCAGCTCTCCCACTCACTAGGTGTGTGATCTTGGCCAAGTTACTCCTCCGGGCCTCACTTTCTTCATCTGCCAAATATAGATAATAACACCTCTCTCACAGAGTCCTGTGGTGTTTAAATGAGATCATCACACTAGCCTGTTAGAACAGTACACAGACGACAGTAATAGTCAACACACCATCCCCGTTACGATTACGGTTTCACTTCCACGAAGCTGCCGCAGTTCAGAGCCAGGATTACAAACACGGTAAACAGCAAGGAGTCATCACTGAGCAGTCACCTCGCTTTATTTCCCTAAACCACGGCATAGAATTATAGGTTTGTGGTTTATTACACTTGCTTTGTCCTAAGTCCTATAAAAAGTAAGCCCTGACTTTTAAAACAGAAGGCAATTTTCTTTTAAAACAGTAGGTGGCGCTCTTACAGGCGTTACTTAAGATTTGATGGTGTCAGTATAAAGTCCGTTTCTCTCTACCCATTTGATCTTGCCAGCAATGCCCTTCAACCTGTGGGTGATGGGCACTTGGGAGTCTCTTGGTAGTGGACTTCTGCCACTTTCAAGCCACCTCGTTTTATCAGCACCTCTAGGTAATAGGTAATAACTTCTCAGCTGCGGGGTGTTGATAACAGGCCAAGTCAGGGTGCTCCACGGCCCCTCTAGACCTCGCCCCTTAATAACCAGGTCCGGTCCCTGGGGACGCAAGTGGCCAGGATGCAACCGACTGCAACCAACTGCTCTCTACTTGGATGCTTGGACAATGAATGCCAACCGGGGGGCTTTAAGGACCGAAAACTACAGTAGGAGTTCATCAGCTGCTGCGCCCAAGACTTTCTGAAGCTTCCAACCACACGTCATCTTTTTTTTATCTTACTACATTTTTTGTGTGTAGGTGGTAGGTAATTAGGTTTACCTATGTATTTTATTTTTAGAGGCAGTAAGCATGCACCCTACCACTGAGCTATACCCTCCCCCTCAGACATTCAGTCTTGATTGTGATCTTTACCATTTATCTGCACTAAACTCTCTTTTGGTTTAAGTCCGAGTCCAATTCCACTGCCTGTAAACAAAACCCCTGCTGGACACTCTTTCTGTTAGATTTCAAGTGGCTATTTTCCTTGCACATTCAATATTCAGACTTAATCGGGCTGTTTGTGGAGACTGGGGATAAAAAAAAGGGGGGGATAAGGTATTAATAGCAGTGAGTTACTAAGCACTATTTAGGGGCAAAGCCTATGTGTCTACTTCACAGACAGGCAAACTGAGGCTTATAAGGATTACGTAATCTACCTAAGGCGAAAACTGGCCATTAGAAAAACTCAGGTCTCCAAACCAGTGTCCTTTCCACTTTGCTCTCAGGTAAAGAGATTACAAAGTAACGCTGCATTTCAGAGCAAATCTTCTACATATATTCACAGGCCTGGGCCCCAGGGAAGTGCCCAGGAAAGTATGTTGACTGATTAAAACAATAAATGTTGGGAAAGGTGTAGCTCAGTGGTAGAGTGCATGCTTAGCATGCACAAGGTCCTGGGTTCAATCCCCAGTACCTCCATTAAAGATAAATAAATGAATAAAAACCTAATTACCTCCCTCCCAAAAAAATGTAAAAAAAAAAATGTCTACAAACATTTTCGATAAGTCAGGCAGAAATTGAAAAAGTTAACATTTTCAGGTAAGAATTTTTATTATGTAAGATCAAACTACCACCAAGTTTACTGACAAAGTATCTGAACAAATGGAAACAACGCATGAATCACTGAGCTTTTATATATTTGTGGGTTATGTCTGCCTGAGGAACTAAGCTTTACAGGGACACAAGGTACAGACTTCCCATATTCAAGTATTATGAAGCTCAAGAAACTGATGTTTATAAAGCATATAATATCCCATCTCTGGGATGCACCTTGCCAAGTAAGGGTCCTTGGCCTCACGTGGTAAAGAATTCAAGTGCAAGCTATCCTCCAGTAAAAGTAGATTAATTTAGAGAGATACATACTCCAGACAGTGCGGGCTGTCTCAGAAGGCGAGAGAGAGAGAGAGAGAGAGAGACAGAGACGCAGAGACAGAGAGAGACAGAGAGACAGAGACAGAGCGAGAGAGCTTGTGTGACCATGAGGTGCGGTGTTGCTAGTTTTTATGGGCTTGGAAGCTTCATATGCTAACATGCAGGAGGATTATTCCAACTACTCTGGGGAAGGGGTGGAGATCCCCAGGAACTGGGCCACCGCCCTCACTCTGACCTTTCACGGGCAGCTTCAGAACTGTTCTGGCGCCTGTGGGTGTGTCGTTCACCAGGCTCGGACTTTATAGTGCATCTAATGATGCTCAGGGTCCGCTGGAGGGCAAACATCCTGCCACCTTGGTTCCTCCAGGTCCACTGGGGGTTGACTCCTCCCCCATCTTGGTGCTGGTGGCTGTGTCATTCCTTCAATAGTTGTGCCCTGCCCCCTTCCCTCCTGCCTTATGATGACAGCAAAAAAAAACTACTGTTAATCTTTGCAAAGTCTAAGGAATTCACTTCTGTCAGACAAGGTTTCACAGGTTAGTAATGTAACTGTGTTTCTTTCATATTGTATGATATGGTTACTAGTTCCTGGATCAGAAGCTCTGAGGAGCAGAGAAGACTTGATGTTTTGTCAACTGCAGATGAATTATGACTCAAATGCGGTTCTGTAAATCTCTTCCTGATGCCAATCATCCCCCTCGGGATATATGCCCCTCCCAGAGCCCCTGCTGCCTGGGGGAGTGTGTTTTGCACCACGCATGCCCCCACCGCCTCCTCCCATCCTGGCTACTAGGTCTTGATACATGGGCAACGTCCCTCCCTTTAGAGTTTGATGGAGAAATAGTAAGAGCTGGGGCCACTTAGCACGGAATTTGAAATCAACAAAACAAAACCAAAAAAAAAGCAAAAACAAAAACCATTCTGTAGACCAGTGCTTCTCAAATTTTACTGTGTACACGCATAGCCTAGGATTCTTACTAAGATGCAGATGGTGGGGCCTGAGACTCTGAATTCCTTTAACAAGAGTCCAGGGAACCCCAATGTTGCTGGTCTGCAGACCAAACTTTGGGGAACCAGGATGCAGACCCTGGTACAGGCAGAGGGAGAAAAATAACGAAACCACGCACTGAGGAGAGAAAATCAGCTGACGGAGAGAGGAGTGGCAGAAGCTGATGGCGTAAACCTGAGTCGAAGTTTCACCACTTCCCTCCGCCAAGGAGGCTGTACATCCACAACCAACCACAGCTCTGATCTCTGGGGAGCCTGACCCTGTGATGAGTCTTTTTCTTAAATTCTGTCAAATGACACACAGACCCTTACAACACGCCCTAAAATACAGCAGGTCTCTGACTCTGCACCCAAATGAGCCTGAGACACAAAACACGCCCTCCCTGGTCGGGGCGGGGGGAAAGCGCACAGGAGAGTCTGAGGTTGGAGCTAGCTGATACACCTCCTGTAAGGAGGTTAAAGTGGTTTTTCATTATAAATGTTAGATTAACCTAAGCAGGTTCATGGGGTCCACTCAGAAAATTAGCCAAATTCTCTCTCCCAGCCATCCTTCAAATCCACCAGAAGGAGTTTGTTTTCTCCCAACCCTACAGAAAATTTTGCATAGAACCTGTCGTTTGTCTGGTCGTTTTCAGATCATTAAAAAGTCCTCTCATCACTGACAGTGACAAAAAACAGGGCCATTCTGATGAGGTCATGCCACCCCCCCAAGGCTTCCTCTCGGGCAGGGTTTAAAGTGATTCCAGGCTCTTCCTCCCAAGAGATACACAAGAAATAACCCATCCATCCTTCACCAAAACACACTCTGGGAGGGCAGGCTGTTCCCCATGCAGCCATGGCCACTCGCTCCCCCACCAGAGCAGCCAGCCAGCCATGGTCTCTGGTCCTTTGCAATGATCACATCAACCTGGGCACCCTGAGGACCCCAGTCAAGCTTTCCTAGGGGTCTCCTTAAACTTGTTTCTCTAAGCTTCAGAGGGCGTGGGAGGAGACTCGGTGCACTGCTGAGACATTTCTCAAACACTGAACGAAAAATACGGCCAGCCATATCAGTACACAAAGGATGCTGTGGCCATCAAGTCATCAGCCACTGCTGCCACCCCACAACAGTGAGTGGGGGGATCTCAGGATGCAGACAAACAGGCTGCCCGGCCTCTGCTGCCACCTTCAACGGTGCCCCCTGGGGGAACTCAGGATGGGAAAGAACAGGACAGTGGCGCTAGACAGCCAGGTGCACATCAAAGGGATGATCTCAATGAGCCCAGACCTTTGCACCTTCCCATACACAGAAAAGTGCCAAATTCCTTAACTTGAACTACCTGGTCTTCTTTAATTAATAGTAACCTTTTGATGTTCCGATTACCTGATCTTTCTTGTAAAAACTCCTATATATCCTGGCCCCTCCCCCACCCCTTCAGAGCAGTTCCTCAGAGCGATCTGAGAGGCTGTCATCCTGGGCTTACATCCTCAGAAATGTCCACCAGATAAAACATAACTCTCAATTTCTAGGTTGTGCATTTTATTTCAGTCAACAGCTAATAGGGTAGCCACTCGGCACATGTCACTATTTGCATTTAGATTTTAATTCATTAAAATTCAACTAAAAATTCAGTTCCTCAGACGTGTGAGCCACAGTCCAAGTGCTCAGTGCCACATGTGGCCGGTGGTTTCTGTATTGGATGATGCCGGTAAAACATTTCCATTAACACAGAAAGTTTTACTGAACAGCAATGCTCTAAGCTTCCAATGCTGGATACCCAGCCTTTACCCACAGAGCCTAAAGTGGGTGACGGGAGACTATGAATGTCAGTGCAGGTGAACTGCTGTAGACAGCCACACCACAGTCTCCTATCTCAACACAACAGAAGTCAAGGTCCCGCTCGTGGCACTGTCACCCATGATCACCAAGGGGGACGGCCACTCTGCTCCACGCGGTCATTACGGCAGCCGGCACTTTCCACCTTGTGGCTCGTTACGTGCCCAGTGTCCCCTCCCCTCTGCGAGTTTGTGGGGGAAGAGCCGGGATTGTGTGTGGATGGTTTCAACGGGCACACAGCACACACTACTTCTCACAGCTCATCCATTCGAACCCGGGTCCATGGCCATCACTGAAGGTCAAGGGAAACAAAAACGCAGTAAGGCCACATGCCCTGGAGAAGAGAAGACAGATACTGGGGGGGGCACAGTGGACACTGCTACGGAGCTGGTCCCAAACCAAGTCCACAGCCACCCACCTCCTTTGCGAGCCCTCCTCTGCTCTCTGGCAATGTGATTCTTACCAAGTCCAACTCCAACAAAGACCCAAAGCGTGCACACGTCTTGTTACAGAGCCAAATATAATTCTGGGAAGGGGTCGGTAATTAGGTTTACTGTACTTAGTTGTTTCATTTTAAAGGAGGGGCTGGGGCTTGAACCGAGGACCTAGTGCATGCTAATCACACACTCTACCACTGAGCTGTACCCTGCCCCCACTCCCCGAGCCAAGCATAACTTGAGCCCCATCAATATAACACTTTTCCCACACTGTCCAGCTGGTGAGCCACATCCAACGCAAACTCTTTACAGGAGCACCAATAATAGTCATTTCTAGCTATGGAGCATTTCCCAAGTGCCAAATACAGTGCATGCTTTATTTCATGATTTCTGGTAGTATTCCTAGGAAGTAAATATTTTAATGCCATTTTACAGATTAAAAAAAAAAAGACATTTAGAAGTTTGCCTAAGCCTTAGCAGGTATCGGCTCTCGGATTGAAACTCTGGCAATCAGACCTGTCCTCTCCAGCCGGGTCAGCAAACTACAGCCCTCAGGCCAAGTCTGCCCCGCTATCTGTTTTTGCAAAGTTTAAATGGAACAGAGCCAGGTCCATTCAAGTTCCTTGCCTGTGGCTACTTCTGTCCTAGAAAGGAGCACAGTTAGGCGGCTGCCTCAGAGCTCACAAGCCCTGCAAAGTCATCGGTGGCCCATTACAATAAGATCTTTGCCACCCCCTGCTCTACAAGTATCATGCCAGATACTTGAACATCCCGCTTCCATCACAGACTGAAAAGTCATTCTGACTCGGAGTTTGGGTCCGCTGTCTGCGCGGATCATCACATCCACAGGCAGGGCTGTGAGATACACAGGTTAGTCAGTCTGATTTCCTCCGGTAGCCACCGCCACCCCGCCTGTTTGTGGTTTCAAAGGCAGATTAAACAACATGTGTTACACTGTTTCACCAGACACAGAGACGACACTCTCACAGAGGCACGTGCATTACTGTCTAATAATCACCCTGCGTTTTCCCTGATGATTTTTTAAAAAATATTTGGACTGGAACTACCGAGCAAAAGATGCGCACAAAATTTATCAACCCTCAGGTTGATACAACAGGTTTCACCCCTCCTCTACTCTCCCCACCTCCTTTGATTTTTAGAGACAAAGCCATCAGTACCAAGTGACAGTGGGTTTTATGGGCAGTGGCCGCCCACTGTGGTAATAAGGCTTATTAGTCTGTTGTAAATGGCCTGTGCTGTTTTTTCTTAGATGGAATTCATCAGCCTCGTGGTTTTTGTTTTGGGGGGGGGGGTGTTTGTATTTTGATTTGGTTTTGTTTTGTTTGAACCAAAATGAACCATAAAAAAAATATAAACATGCTTGGCTTTTAAGAGACTTTTAAGTATGGAACACACATTGCATTGATATTAAAATCAAGATAAAAGTAGGACAGAACCTGGGCGGGGTAGAGCTCAGTGGTAGAGCGCAGGCTTAGTGTACACAGTGTCCTGGGTTCTATCCCCAGTACCTCCGGTAAAAAGGTAAAAAAAAAAAAAAAAATGTAGGGTAGAAATTGCATCTACTTACATAAAACTATGACAAAGACATATTAGTGGATGCTGGAAGGCACAACCCAAAACCCCTACCTTCCTGGGCCAGCTACCAGGACTGCTGGCAGCCCCAGGCTTTTAGCTCATCCCCTTGCCTGAGAGCTCCCTGGGGGCAGAGCATCATGCCGCCTCCCCCAGGGCCCATGCTGGTCGGCAGAAATGCGGGTGGGGGTGGGGGAGTGTGCTTGCCTCTATTAGAAATGACTTATGCATCACAATTCAACTCCTCCTGCTGCCAGAGCCTGCATCCCTTGCTCCCTTTAAGTGCTCCCTCCCCAGGGCACCCTCCCCCTGCACAGAATCTCCATCTCACAGTCTCTTCCCACCCCCCCACCCACCCCCACCCCACCCCCCGGCAGCGGACCTGCCACAAACAAGAAGTCTGATTTCTCAAACAGTGCCCTCTACAACCAATGCGCCACAAACAGCCCATGACAGCAAAGAATCAGCCATCAAGAGCTTCCAGGGGACGGCAAATCCACTGGGACAAAAAATGACAGTCACAGCCAAACACTGGGCGGTGCCCACATCAAACACAGAAGCAGCAGGCGTCTGGGAAGAGAGGGGGGCACAGACAGAGTCCTAGAGGGAAGGTGCGGACAGGGACACCGGGAAGGCTGCCTGCGAAACAGGACAGCATCAGCCTAATCAGAGCTCAGCCAGAGCGCCGGGCACAGACATGCGCAATGACAGGCTCTATAAATAGCAAAGCCGGCAGCAAATCTCAGCCCAGCCTTCATAATTGCAGACCCGGGGGTCTCAGATGATGCTGTGCACGTGAGTGCTGTCTGTCTGCAGACTGAGCCGCCCACTCACACAGTAGCCAGGACCCTGTCTGCAAAATAAAAGAAGCACAGTTTAAAACACCAATACACCAGGGATAACATCCTTTTCAAGAAAGAAGCCAGATAATATAAAATAAGGAAGCACGTTTCATAGAGTGCTTACAACCTCCCAGCTGCTCAGACGCCAAACAGCACCCAAACAGCAAGATTACTGCCGTGTTGGACAGTCACACAGAGCAGTCGCAGGAAGGAAGACAGCACAAAGGGATGTGACTTGAAAAAGGGCTCAGGGAGGGAAAGAGGGGGAGATGGGTGAGGCCGTGCAGCCCCTAGTGTGCAGGATAAAACGGAGGTGGGGAAGGAAAGATGGAAAACAGGAAACGGGGGAGGGGGGCAGGAATCCAACATGTGCTAATTTGCAGCAAGTCACAGCAAAGTCCTAACAAGTGGACAAGTGGTCATTGTGTCTTTGCAAGGGGCCTCCTTAGTCTCTTCAATACCGGTTACAAAATCAGCATCTTTAAGAGACTAACGTCAATCTATCAGACAGCGCATCAGAAACAGCTCAGGACACAGGAGAGGGCGGTGGGCTACGACCAAGAGGACAAAAGACAAGACCCAGACCAGACGGAGAAGCAAACTGAACAGCAAACACCTGTGCACAGGAAGAGAGCTGGCTAAATTCATCCTATCAACAGCATCCCCAACAAGCTAGTCTCAAGGAAGAGCTCAGTCTTAAGGTCCAGCTTCATCACAGTAAGATAGTGTCTCTATGAGACATTCTGGAATTGAGGCTGATGGCTATCATGACTCAGGACAACTCAGGCACGAGACAGAGGGGGTCACACCAGTTCCGGCAGCAGGCAGGTGATGGGGAGGCCAGCCAGGCCTGCCGAGGGTCAGGAGCCTGTTCAGCAAGAGCCCGTGGGAGACTGCCAAAGCTGTGGGAGACCGCAGCCGGGGTGCAGGGGTGCCAGGGCACCGGGTGATTAGTTCAGGCAGAGCGGGACCTGGGTGGCCGTAAGGGGTAAAGGATCCATGGTCCCCGGGGTGTCCTCACCATTGCCCACTTCCCTCCCAGTCTGAGCTCTGGAACTTCCCCCAGGGTCTAGCAGCTCCTGACGCATCAGTGCCCACCTTCTACTGGTTGTTAAATCTTCTGACCATCATCCCTGCCAACGTATAAAGTTAACAAAAGCTGTTCAGGCTTTGGGGCTGGGGTTCAGGGCAGGATTTCAAGTCCCAAAGTGAGCCCCTGCACGCACACAGGCACATGGGGTCGTCATTTACCAAGCCCCAGGCCAAGGGTCAGGGTGCAAGCTTGTCAAAGTTCACCATCAAGCCCCAAGCACTTGCCTGGGAAACAAACCTAAGAATTCGAGGGGCAGAAGCTTCCAGCACACGGGGTTACGACTGGAAATGTCTCAGAAGCACGGACAGCCCCTACTGGGGACCCACAGAGCAGGAAGGACTGACCATTCCCGCCCACCATCTGAAGGCTGAATCTTTGCCCCCAAGAAACTCACTGAATGTGTATTTGGTCCAAGTTCAAGTCTTGAATGCTTGTCTGGCACTACGGTCCCTTCTCCAAGTCTTACTCTGAAGACATGTTTATCAGCAAGAAGGAAAAAAAAAAATGTTTTCACGACCTAATACCTTCTGATCATTTCTACTCAGTAAAGAGAGAGAAAAACAAAACCAGCCAATCAGAGACTGAGATGTGAGGCTGGTCCAGGCAGGGGGGCAGCTACAGCCCTACTTCCTGTTCATTTCTGCTGCCTTTGATGCACTTATCACAGGCACATCAGCGAGATCTGTGCATGAGGAGTCACCTTGGACCGGCTCCTTTTCCTGAGATGATGACACTGAACAGCCGCTATGAGCTTCAAACAGATTTGGTTACCCTCCCCTGCAGGTATCTGGGCAAGTGCTTTGAACTTTTTAACCCAGATCATATGATCCTGTTGACTCTCAGCAGACTGATTTAAGTGCTGTTTATTTTGGCGTGGCTTTTTTTTTTTTTTTAACAGCATTTATCACAGTTTGACTCTTTTAAAATGTATCCGTGGCTATGAGGGCAGGACCGAGGTTCTTTTTCCTGGGTACCCTTCATTGTTCCCACTTGCACACCTGTTCACGGTTCCCATTCAGTTTGGGGCTTGATTTTTTTTCTTTTTCAAAGACTATTTGTCTAGACGTTTCAGGGGAAAAAAATTAGAAACTTAAACCCTCCAAAAAGAATACACCATGTTCTTTTTAAAGCATGTAAGTAAATGTCCCTTGAAACACATTCTTCTAAGAGTAATACCTGGAAAATGAGTCAACAGCACCCTGATTTTTTTTCTGATGCTTATACAGGTATTTATAGATCAGTAATTTTTAACAAAAATTGATCTTGTTACATGTATTGCGCTGCACTTTGCTCTTTTTAGCAATAATGTAGATAGCAGTTCAGATGCACATTCTTTTTTTTATTGAAGTGTAGTCAGTTACAATGTGTCCATTTCTGCTGTACAGCACAATGTCCCAGTCATGCATATACACATATGTATTCATTTTCATATTTTTGTCATTAAAGGTTATTACAAGATATTGAAAAGTTCCCTGTGCTGTACAGCAGAAACTTTCTTTTTTTCAATGTGGTTGTTTATTTTAAAACAGAGAAACATAAAAATTTTTATAAAAACAAAAGGAATATACTCTATACTACATTACAATGAGATGACAGGTATAGTAAAATGCATGCCAATCACTGTAGCAAATAAATCCAAAAACACAGTGATTTGAACAAGATAGAAATTCATCTTCCTCGTGGCTAGTTTTTGTGGTTGACAGGTGGCTCTGACCCGTGAGGTCATCAAGGACCACAATCCAACTCCATCACTGCTCTGCCTTCCCTGCAGGTACTCCTGGTCCACAGGGTTGAACCTGGCTAACCACCGCCACAATTCCTCTCCAGAGTGGAGCAAAGAAAGGGACTACAGGAGACAAGCAGCTCCCTCCTGCGGACTTGACCTGGAACGAGCCTACGTCACTTCCACTTACCTCCAACTGGCCAGGACTTAACAATTCACTGCAGGAGAGGCTGAGAAATGGAGGCTGTAGCTGCTTCACCATATGCCCAGTTACAACAAGGGCATTTATACTACAAAACTAAGAGAAGAATGAATTGTGGGGGAAATTTCATCATCATTACTACAAAAATGAGTAAAAATTTTGCGCCAGAGTTTTATTGATTATCTTTAAAGGCACATAGAAGTTACCAAGTTATACAGTAAATTCTGCTATTTCATATTATAGAAAGACAAGAATTCCAAAACTGCCTTCAGTGATGATAGGAGGCCACGAGTAGCAGATATATTCAGGCAAATCAAACAAATAAAGGTGATGTTTCAATATTAAATGAAAAAGTAACTGCTCTTTTAAATTTGTGGAACAGAAAGAGCATTTTGAAAACGGATTTTTGGATATATTTTTATTAACACATGACTTTGTTCCCCTAAAAAAAGTAAGTTTATTATCTAGAAAATTTGTAATTTTACACATTTTAAAACCTGAAAACACAGTTCTTCAACTGTAGAACCACCCGAATGATTTTCAATGAGTTTTGGCATCTTTTGTTAAAAATATAAAAACCAACTGATCTTGGGAAAAAAATGAAAATTTACTAGTAAATTTTATTTTTAAATAATTTTGCATAATCAATGGAGGAAACTGAAAAATAAATGTCATAATTAGCCAGGACAGTTACCAGCACATGTTCTCCATTCAAATCTATTTTTTGTTATCTTTTTCAACTGTAACAATGGCTAAAACCAAACATTAACATAAATGGAGCTTAAAATAACTGACATTTAATTACTAAATCACATAGTGTTAAGCAAAGATTTTTTTGTTTGTTTTTGTTTGTTTTTGTGGAGGAGGTAATTGGGTTTATTCATTTTCAGAGAAGGTACCAGGGATTGAGCCCAGGTCCTTGTGCACGCTAAGCATGTGCTCTACCAGTCGAGCTACACCCTCCCCCTCTAAATAACTTCTCATTACAGTAAAAACAAATCAAGGTGGGTTCAATGAGAGGCTCTGTCCTTTCACGATGGTAAGACGCTGGCCCCACTCACCCCTTTGTGGTGAGAACACCTCCCACAGAAAAGGGGACATCACACTTCCATGAGCATCGTGGGAGAGTTCTCTGTGTGGCCATTTGAGTTTAAAGAAAAATCCAAAGTACAAATACTTGCTTTAAAAAAAATTATTTTCCTTAATCCTATGAGGTCAGAGAAGGAGGACCCCGACATTCCGTCTCCTGCCAAACTTTGAATTGGCTGACATATTTGGGTCTGCTTTTTTTTTTTTTCCAACCAGGATTGAGGATAATTCACTTGGGCACCCTAATGGTTGGCTAATCTAAAAAGCTTTCTTAGCCTAGGAATGTGGGGCCACCGGGTCACAAAAATATCCAGTCCAAATAGCACTGAGTAAGAAGGGTGTGACTTTCTCATCCAGACCCTGCAGAGACTGCAAAGCCAGCAGTCATGAGTCAGAGCTCACCCTGCGCTTCTCAGAGGCGGCACAAAATGAGAAAAGGGGACAAGCACCACCTTCCCAGGATGCCTGATGGTGGGGGGGGTGCAAAGTCTAGGACAGAGAAATGAGAAGAGAGGACGCCTGTGCTTAGGATGTAGACAGACCAAGAAACCACAGAAGAGTTGAGGAATAAAGGCGATCTGAAGGCCTGGGCATGGCCCGGGTGGGCCCTTGAAGGAGCCTTGGTCCACCCCCCTCCGACTGCAAGGCAGTTTGGAGCGTCAGTGAAAGCCTAGCCTAGCATTCCAGCACTGCTAGAACTCTCACCGGGGTCCCGTGCACACCGCCTTCAAGGAAAGCAGGCAGCAGCAGTGACTTCCACGCTGCGTGCCCTTGGAGATGCGGAGGGCACCTGGGCTGGAGAAACCACCTGATGGACTCCCTAGGGCTCTGTCCTGCCCCCACGGCCCCCACTCCCCACCAGAAAACAGAAGCGAGCTCTGTGGGGGGTTGTGGGGGGAGGAGAAGGCAGTCATTCTGATTTACAGGTAAGAATTAGCCATCTTATATCACAGCTGATACAGTGAAAAGGAAAAACACTTCTGAATTAAGGTTGTAACATCAGCAAATACATCCTGTCACCATTGAACAATATTCCTTCCCTTTGGAGTGATGCTGAACTCTTTAAAAAGACTACTTTTGATGGTTAATGCAATTCAAGAAGAAGCCGAGGTTAAGTATGCAAGGCTTCTCCAAAACTGTCCCTGCACGATTCAGCCTGACTAAACAGAATTTAATACATCGATAAGGAAGAGAAAACTGGCACATGAAATTTCTACCCAGAAAGCAGAGAACAAAGAACACACAAGAGGGAGGATGTAGCTCAGTGGTAGAGTGTGTGCTTAGTATGCACGAGGTCCTGGGTTCAATCCCCAGTCTCTCCATTGAAATAAATAAATTATTAAAAAAAAAAAAAAAGCACACACAAATCCCCTGGGATGCACTGTGGGTGGTACCATCTGTGGAGCAGTGAGAGAAGGATAGCGATGCTTACATGGCCCTGAATCCTTTCCGTGGCTACGGTGGGTCCCCAAAATTCTAAGTTCCTCCCTCTGTCATCCAAAGACAGACTGCCAGTTAAAAATTTTCCAGCCACTCAAGACGGGAACACATTCAAGCAAAACATAATCCCGTGTTCTATTTATATTTCTATCTGCAGGTGGAGGCACCGTGGAAAGAGCTTCGATTTCCCGCAAACCCCTCAACATAATTCTCCGCTTTCAGGTCAACCCATCTCCCATCAGACCTCGTCTCAGCCTCCCTGAGACTCCCTTCCATCCTGCATCTCTCTATCATCATTTCTGGACGCAGGAAGGCAAAACACAAATTTGCTGATACAAAAGGTGAATGATTATAAAGCTGCCAGAGCATTTTAGATTTTCATGCCCCTGAAAACTGTCTTTCTGACTTATCCTGACATACATCTTCCAAGTAAGCAGATTGAAAACGTGTGTTGCTGGAAAAGCAACTGGCATGTAAACGTATCAAATATAAATTAAATTCCCTCTGAAGGGAAACAGGACATTTACTCTCGGTTGCAAGTGCATTATTTAACACTCCCTCTCGCATTTTAGCATCTGGCACGTGGTATGAAAGCCCCTTCAGGGTCCATTCATCCATTTGCCATTCATCTTTCTTTTAGTCCGCTTTTGCTTGGGTTTCATTTATTCAATAATTCAAACTAAGATTTTCTGAGGCCAGCTGTGTGCAGCAGTGTCCTAAGCCCTGGCAACAAAAGAGAAGTGAGGCAGGGTACAGCTCAGCGGGAGAGCAAGTGTCTAGCATGCACAAGGTCCCAGGTTTGATCCCCAGTGCCTCCGTTAAAAAATAATAATAAATAAATAAATAGTGGTAAGCAGAACTATTTACAACAGCCAAGACACGAAAACAACCTAAATGTCCATCGACAGATGTCTGGATAAAGAAGTTGTGGTATATTTATACAATGGAATACTACTCAGCCATAAAAAAGAATAAAACCATGCCATTTGCATCAACATGGATGGACCCAGAGATCGTCATTCTAAGTGAAGTAAGCAAGAAAGAGAAAGAAAAATACCATATGACCTCATTTATATGTGGAATCTAAAAAAAGAAAGAAGATATAATGAACTCATCTACAAATAGAAAGAGACTCACAGACATGGTAAACAATCTTATGTTTACGGCGGGGGGAGGGAATGGGAAGGGATTAATTGAGTTCAAGATTTGCAGATACTAACATTACTTATATAAACTAGATAAACAGCAAGTTCATACTGTATAGCACAGGGAACTATATTCAATGTCTTGCAGTAACCTATAATGAAAAAGATTTTGAGAACAAATATACATGTATGTATATGTATGACTGGGACATGATGCTGTGCACCAGAAATTGATGCATTGTAACTGACTATAATTTTTTAAAAAAGAGAGAATGAAACATGAGAATCCTACCATTTTTTTAAAAGGAGAAATAAATAAATAAACCTGATTACCTCCCTCCTCACAAATAAAGCTTTAAAAAAAAAAAAAAAGGACACAGAACACGGCCTGGGGGCACCCAGTCCAGAGGGAACTCAGGCATGAAGCAAGGGCTGCCATGAAGGTAACAGGAAGTGTGCTCGGGAGACAGTGCAGGGCAACTGGGGAGGTGGTCAGTTCACGGGGGAAGGAACCACTGCCTGAGAGGCCAGGGTCACGGCTTCAAAAATGATTCAAGGGCAAGGAGAGGCCTGTTGGTCAGAGAGAGGATGAAAATAAATGATGAGCTAAGAGGTGAGAGCTGAGATGAGAACTCGGCAAGGTGTTATTCCACCTTTTTCTTCACTGACTCTGAGGTAGCGAGGTGATGACCCTGATGGTTTTTTTTAAAGAAGGCTGGAGACCATCCCCCTCAAGGTTTCCAAGTGGAAATCTTATTAACTGAGTCCACGGGAGGATGCACTCTCCCCAGCCTGGTGCATTCACGCCTCAGCTCAGACAGAGCGTACCTGGAGAATTTAAAGAAAACAGAGGGGACACATCACATAAAATACTAGGACCCAAGACTCAGTCATGACCGCATCCATGATTCCGCTATTAAAATGCAAGCTCATCCATGCAGAGTCACATCTCAAAAACTGTATCAGTTTAGTAGTAAACCTAAGCAGACACTGGCTTCAGAATAGGATGGACAAGAGGAGCAGGTGAGAGAGAGAATTAGTTAGAGACATGAGTACAGCAATGATGGGGTTAAAAGGGTACGGTACCCAAGACACACTGCCGATTTCACAGCCTGGTTTGGACCAGCCCTGGTACCCACAAAAGCTTTTCTCAACTGGCCCGGCTAATGCAGCATCAAACATTTTTTTTTTTTTTGCGTAGGTCATTGGACTGATTCAAATAATCAAACAGATCTCCCAATATATGATACCAAACGAACACCAATCCCAGAGAGTCTCATAAAGGAATAGCACCAAACTATAGGAAACAAAATAAGATAAGTCAACAGACACTGGGAAAGGTTAATGTTAAGTGCTATCTGAACCATTCTGGAGCTGAGAAGAACATGGGAAAATTCAAATTTGTATAAAGCAAATAACAGCACTGAGATAAAAACCTGACACAGATTAACCCAAAAAAGAAAACTTCAGACCCATCTCATATGGAACTATGAGTGCAAAACTCCTAGTGAAAATGCCAGCAAGTAGAATCAGCAGCCTATCAGAAGAACACACCATGATGAAATGGAATTTATTCCAGTAATTCAAGAAGAGCCCAGTGTTAGAAAATCCATTATGATATTTCATGGGTCTAAAGAAGGAAAAAACACACAGTCACACCCACTGGCACAGAACAAGCACTGGGGGGGAAATTTCAAAAGCAATTGATGAAGAACAGTAGGTAAAATAGAAACAGAGGCGTCATCAGGCTGGGAACTGTCAGGAAAGCAGGAAGTGTTTCAACAGAGGGGATTTAATACAGGGAATTGGTGGAACAGGAGCTGGAGGCCTGGAACAGAAAAAGAAGGTCACCTAGCAGCAATAAGGGCAGGAACCCGTTCCCAGCCGTAGAGTTAGGGGAGAAGAAGAGATTAGGTCACAAGAACGTGGGAGCTCAGAGGAGAGGCCCCACAAAGCTGGGGCTCAGGGCCGAGACAAGCGCACACTGCTCAGGTGCTGTCAGTCCCCAGGAGAGCAGAGCGGGGATCATACCTCTGGGGAGGGAGGGGGTACCTCGGAGGGGGAGTGGTGAGGCTGGTTCTCAAAGCCTAGCAAAAAAGCTACAGTCTGTGGTGAGAGCCTCTCCTGAGGCCCCTCTGACAAGAACGGAAGGGACGGGACATGCTCCTGCCCCCTCCTGCCCTCCAGGCTCCCTGGAGCGCCCCCTAGTGACAGATCCCAGCAGGAGCAGCTGTCAAGCATCTGGGAAACGCAGTCTGCAGAGTCCGGGCTCCACAGCCCAGCACAGTATTCCAGGGCAACCAAGGGTAAACGCCCAGCCCAGAGGGATGCTTCTGAAGCGTAATAAAATGCACTTATCTCATCCCAAAACCAGCTTACGCTTCACAGAGAAACATCAAAAACATTCTCGGGAAGTCGGGAACAGGAAAAGGATACCTTCTCATCGCTGCTATTTACCACTCGGCTGGAGGTCCTCGTCAATACAAGCGCACGAGGGAAATGAACAAGAAATCTAAACGCTGGAGAGGAGGACATACAATAATCTCTACTCTCATATGATATGTGTTGTACACCTGGAAAATCCAAAGAGGCTCCCCTGAGAAGTACCACAAACAGTAAAATAATCAAGTAGGTGAGAAGACTATGAGAGTAAGATAATGCAACCAATGGTTTTCATGCACAGAAACTGTAAACAGAAGACATCATGGAAAAGAGAGAAATGTAAATCACTTTTAATCACGACCAAAAAGATAAAATGCTAGAAATCATCTGAACCCAAAATGTGGAAGAACTACATGAAAAAAAACTCTTCCACCAAAGGAGAGTTGAACTAATAGAAAGACACATGGATTTTTTAGACAGGAAAACTCAAAATGAAAAGATTCAATTCTCCTTTAACAAAATTCACATTTAACATGGTCTCAAGTAAAAATACTAATTTTTTTCTTAGCATTAGACAATCTGAAAGAAATTTTAAATAATAGCAAAGCAAAGGTGTATTTCAGTAAGAAGAAAACAACACGTTATGAAGCCTCAATAATGAAAACAAACCATTATGGAGGGCCATAGGATAAAACTTACCAAAATGAAAACATACAGACTTTTGACCCATAATTGTTCTGAGTTCACCCCACAGATAACATTTGCACACACGAGAAATGGCTAGGTTTTACATTTAAGCACTGTTTATAATAACAAAAGATCAGACTACTCCCAAACGTCATTAATAGAATGGTTAATTAAATTATAGGTACGAGTTTGTTTTCTATGTCTGCTAGTGAGAACGGGTAAATTGGGAGTTCAAGATTTGCAGATACTAGCTACTATATACAACGTAGATAAACAACAAGTTTATACTGTAGCACACAGGGAACTATATTCAATATCTTGTTATAATGAAAAAGAATCTGAAAAGGAATCTATGTATGTACATGTATGACTGAAACATGATGCTGTACACCAGAGATTGACACATTGTAAACTGACTATACTTCAATTTTAAAAAATAAATTTAAAAAAGAGGAAAAAATAAATTATATAATGCATCTAATGGACTATTATGTAGCTATAAAAAGAAGTAAAATGCTCTCTATATGGAAAGCTCTCCAGGGTGATTAAGTGAATAAAACAAGATGCAAACAGGGCATACAGTTACTATCCATATAAAAAAAGAGGAAAATAAAATTTAAAATTTTACTTTTGTTTCCTTCTATATAGAAAAATAAATAATGAAAAGATTCACAAGAAGCTGATTATCTAAAAGATTTCCTAAAAAATGAAGAACAAGAAGGGGAGAAAGAATTCTCACTGACACATTTTTATATATTTAAATTTTGAATCATGTGAACATGTTACCCATGCAAAAATGAAAATATAAAAATTACAATAAATGAGCAATAACAGCAAATGCTGCCAAACTAAACGGAAGAGATACCAGCACACGGAAAGTTCCTCCTGTTACCTTTCCCCACTACCCCATTACTAAAATCTTATGCGTAGTGTCAGAAAACACACACACACACGCACACACACACACACGCACACACACACACACGCACAGAGCCAGATAATCCCAAGGGACCCTCTGACTCTACACTCAAGATACAGAAACTCAGGAAAATGCAGGTACCGCCAAAAAAGAGATCAAAGGAAGACAACACTAATTTCCATGAATGACAAATTTCTCGTCGGATCACACACCACTGCAAGATCAAAAAAAAAAGAGAGTTCCTCAAAGGAAGGGGCAGATCTTATTCAACTTGATTTTACTCCAAAGCTTCTGACCAAGGGTCCCCCTCAGTCAGTTGGGTTCCCTCCCCTGGTGAGACCCAGCCCTTCAGAGCTAATGGCCCAGAGTAAGCTGCCCTCTGGGCCCTGGTGGTCCCGGGATGTGCAAGGACAACAGCTAAGGAAAGCGGTGATGGTTTGCAGAGCCTCTGGCCTCATCATGTGGGTCCCAGTACCTACCCCAGGGCCAATGCCACCCTGGCCTTGGGATCTAGTCAAGCAGTTGCAGCCAAGGAATTAGTAGATTCCAGCTGCCAGACAGGCTGAAAGCAAGAGTCAGTAACACCTGAGAGCAGCAGCTTGAAGGAGACCCAGGCACCTCTTCCTTACCTTTTACAGGAAGTCCCTTGTCTGTACAGAATACTTCTCTGCACAAAAGGACCATGTGCAGAAGTCACATAAGAGATTTAGATTTCAGGCCCGGAAACTAACACATAAGATTAAAAAATCCTTAGTAACAGCTCCCCTTTCGCATAAAACCTTCAAGGACAGAATCCAAGAATTCCAGGCATGTCCCTTGCTTTGGTTTCTTTCTTTTTTTTTTTCCTTCCGTAAGTAATAAAAGACTACAAGTGGACTTCCACTCTGTGAGCATCCATTTGAGGCTAAGAATGGATGCTTTTGCCTCACAGGCTGATTTTTTATATCTTTGTCCAAAGGACATTCGCTGTATGAGACTGAATCTCCTACCACCAGTATTAGGAGTCATTTTCCCAATGTTCAGTCATTCATTTAAAAAAAAGATACCAAAAAGCAATAAAATATTCAAATAATTGCACAAATGTGGCTGAACAAAGACAGTAATTTTGCTGAAACCAGTTCCCAGGCAGACAGCTCTCAAAATATTCCTTTGTCAGGACTGAATGACATAATCCGAAATCCTGGCATAAAAACCTGCGTAGAGACAGCATTCATATCCTGTATGAAAGGGAAGGTAATATACTCAGTCAGAGATCTGAACAGACAAGGAACCCCGTATACTGTGGAATGCAAATCTCAGACACTTCCTGCGGCCTCCCTGTCAGTCTTTTATAACCTGAAATGAATTAAGCTGACGTGATTAGCCTCTAACTCCATCCAGCTGCACTCTGCCTTATGGAAAAGGCATTGTGACTGGAGTTGTGGGTAGAAGTTTGGGGAGGAAAGGTAAGGGGGATTGTGGGACCTCAAGGGCACCTAGGGGTGGGGCAGGCCTAGGTTAGCCCCCGAGGAAGTGTTCTGGGAGGCCAAAAACCAGCCTGACAGCAGTGGTACCCAGAGGTACCACTAGACACGTGGTACCCTAGCACATAGATGCTACCCATCCCTACAGCAGAGGATGAAGAAGAGGAGGGAAAAACAGCAGAACCGAACTTCGACAACTCTGGGTTTTCCAAATAAGCCCTAGTGACTCCAATTATTTTCCCCCACTTAATCCCATTCATCCATCCATCACATATTTACCAAACATCACAGTGAGTACCCGTCCCAGGCCAAATGCCACCCACAGCTACAGAGACTAGATGTAAACGACATGGTACCTGCCTTGGGAAGACAGGTGGGTAAGTCCCCACCCCTGGTGCCCTCACCCAGTCCCAGAGGGGAGAAGGTCTGGAAGCATGAAGGGAGGATTCTGAGATAAATGGAGGAAAGAGGCGATGTTTAATCCTCATTTGGGAGTATGAGGAGGAATTACCATACACACAACAAAGCAGTGGCACATTCCAGCACTAGCCACGGTATGGAAACACAGAAGGGGACAGTGACATGGAGCAGCCAGGCCTCGTCTGAGTTTAGGGTACCAGTGCATTCGGGATGGGTTGGAGCTGAGGGTTAGGAAAGGTGCGCTCATCCCGCAGGTAAACAAAGTGGAGGGTCCGATCTTACTCTTCCAACATATAGCAAGAGGCAGACAGGAAGCCAGAGGCAAGGAGACCAGAAAACAGACTATTCTGAGAACTGGTTCCTTCCCTGTTCCCAGTTCAGAGATTTTCATCTGTCACTATTACATTGTGGTTTTTCAGGGATTTTTTTTTTTTTTTTTTTTTTGGAGGAGGGAGGTAACTAGGTTCTTTTTTTTTTTTTTAATGGAGGTGCTAGGTACACACTCTACCGCTAAGCTGTATCCTCCCCCAGTGTTACACTGTATTCCATTAGATGCCACTCCTCTCTCCAGCCATTGCCCTTACCAGGTGACTATACAGTTCATCTCCCAGACAGGTACCTTTCTAAGAGTGAACGGGCACACCAATCAGACAGATGTTAAAACAACACGCCCAGAAACTCAAATTCTTTCTGGCCAATTCTTTCTGATCAAATCTGTCCGTCCCTGGGGGTGGTTAGCACAATGCATATTTTTGATCCAAGAAAAAAATGGCAACTCTTGCTTTTCCGTTCAGTTTCTGGGGTTTCTTTAAGTTACTTTTTGATAGGCTCTGAGTTTATAAATCCAAATATGTTGGCTGTGAATGGTTCAGCTCAGGATGGGGACAGTTTACTAATTTGTTACTCACCAGCCTACCAGTGCGTTTTACTGGGGCACCTCAAATGTCTCCATCATCCATATTGCAAATATCACCCATTCTGCGACCAATCTCAGGTTGGCTGCCCCCGGGGCTGGCCTTCCACACTGTCAGTTAACGCGTACTCAGGAAATACACATTTATTTGAATATTAATCTTAAAAACATAATTAGGGAAACTATACCCTCTTAAAACATATATATAACACATTTCAAAGTCAAACATCAATATCCACTAAAAGCATTTCCTACCATTTCTTTGAACAATAGAGATAACAAAGAGTTACTGAATGTATCTAGAATGGAATTTTTTTTTTAGTTGCCTGGATTATGCTCACACAGTCTCCCGATCAGCTGGCGGTATCTCTCCGTTTTCCTAAGCTACACACGCTGCTTCAGCTTTAATTAAAGGGCCCGTTGCCATAGTTTCTCAGAGAACAGCCCGCAGCATGCTTGAGTCCGTTATTTTCTGGAGGTTTCTAGAGAAATTGTAAACCAGCAGTAGCCAGCCCAAATTTCCCAGTTGTACCTCCCACCCAGCACAGTAGATGACTCAGCCAGATAGCTAGGTATTCTGAATCTTTCCAGGGAGTCTAAACAACGAGGAATGTTATTTAAAATTCAGCCTTTGGTTTCTTCTGTTCTGCCACGTCGGTCATGGAACCAGCAGACTGCAACTGAGTCAAAGACAGCAGAGCCACACCAAGGGGGGAATTCAGCGGAACGCCCACCCTGCCTGCATCTGTGCAAACACCAGCACATTTTCCTTTCTAATAATAATGGAGAAAATGCACCGTATTTTCATGTTATTATCATCATATTGCTTCCTTTTTTCTAAGAACTCAGAAATGCACATTCCAGTATGCTTGCAAAAAAAAAAAAAAAAAAGGCTCTCCCAGAAAATAGATTAAATCATGGAAATTCCTCCCTTAAGGATTTCAAAAATTAAAAAGTGGAGCTCAGAAAACCTTATTTCTTAAAGGGAAAACTTGATTCCAAGCTGGCCTCATAAACTGAGACTTAGATAAGAATTTTGTGGGCCCTAAAAAAACCCAAAAAGACAAAAAAAAGAAAGAAAGAAACCAACACCTTGATTCCATCAGTATCTCCACCCTGCTTTTTTTTTTAATTAATTTTAATTTTAATTTTCTTTTGCCGGGGGGTGGTGGTAATTGGGTTTATTTATTTTGATGGAGGTACTGGGGATCAAACCCAGGACCTCATGCAGGCTAAGCATGCACTCTACCACTGAGCTATAGCCTCCCCTCTCCATCCTGCTTTTTGATGGCAATCACCACACTCTCTCTGAGTCCTGAAAAGCCAGCTGAAAGACTACTCTGAGCTTTCAAGATCAAAGAATGTGAATTAACACTGACCCCTATAAAGCTTAGAAAGGCAAATGCCAGTTCAGCTCCTTTTAAGTGGCCCCACTCTCCTGCGTCTGAGGCTCTGAGCACCAGCTCTGCAGGTCAAAGAACCAGGGCTGGCATTTCAGCCCTGGGAGCCGCTGGACCTCAGGTGGGTGGTGATTAAATGAGATGGGACGTCTGTAAGGACAGGAAAGCACTCAGAAAATGGCGGCTATCATCACGCCCCATAACTAGGTCATCTCCAGGACAGGAAGTGGGGCAGGACGAGCTCCCACTATTTTCAGGAGAGCCTCACCCCACCCCCTCTGCCTGTCACTTTAGGAGTGAATGTAACGACTCCATCCCTGATCTTTCCAACTTAAATGTTGCACAAGCCATTTGACTTCCTCATTGCCTGTCACCAAACTTCCTTTCATTCTCTCTTTTCTACATACGATGAAGAGGTTCTAGAATGTATTTGAGAGATAGATGGGCCACGCTCCCAACCAGGAACACAGGGAATTTAAAGGCGCCTGGTGGGTGTTCGATTATAGGTGTTTACTAATGATTAAATGCACAGTGAAGGACCGGAGGTTCCTTCTGTCATAGCTACTATGCTTTGTGTCCCTTTATTTTTCAATCTGATAAGCCTATGTGGGTTTTTATTAATGTTTTTAATTTTTTTTTTTTTTTTTACTGGAGGTCCTTGGGTTTGAACCCAGGACCCTGTGCGTGCTAAGCACGCATGCTACCACTGAGCTATACCCCACCTCCAGGCTTATGTGTTTTAAAAAACACATATTTTTTTAATTTTGTTTTTATTGACGTGTAGTTGATTTACAATGTTAGTTTCAGGTGTATGGCAAAGCGATTCAGTTACACATAGACATACGTATTTTTCCTCCAGATTCTGTTCCACTATAGAAAAACCACATTATTTTGTCACGGATTCTCACAACATCCTGTAAAAAGATAGACCAGGTATTGCCATTTCTAGTTTACCAAGAGAGTGAATCTCAGAAATATGAAGTGACTTACCCAAGGTCAGCAAAGGAACAGGCTTGATCTCAGGTCTCCAATGCCTAAGTCAGGCGCCTCTACACAACCCACCGCTCCGTGTGGTCAGGGAACGGGACTCCTCCCCCCAGTGCACCTGTCCCGTGGCCCTATCGCCGCAGCACTGAGAAGGGAGGCTGAGAATCATCTCCCTGGGGAGTTTGTGTCCCTCTCTCCCCCCATGCATTCCTGAATCCACACTTCTTCAACTGCCAAAACAAGCAAACAAACTCAGAACAGGCACAGCAGCCTGAAGGGTTCCTCCTACCTCTGGGCTGCAGGAGAAAGATCTGAGAGGGTGTTTCAAGCTGTAGACTGTGGACTGGGGATGGCTGTGAATTATTATTTCTCCAAGTAGCACGGGTAATTTACAGAAGGTTCTCTATAACCTCCCACACCTGAGCCACAGTGGGAATTAAAGCTCAACCTCCTCTGCCAGGGCGCTGCCCAGGGCGACCCTAACCAGACAAGGAAATCACATCACCTGCCTGCAGGAGTTCCTAACCAGGGTCCACCTCTGCCCTGGGAATCCACAGACGAGCATGCAGAAGGCCCTTGCAGGCACTCGGAAATCTATACAAAAGTACCTATCTCTGTATCTCCAATTTTTCTAAAGCTGTGACCCACGGCTTTCATCAGAGTCTCAGAACGCCCCTCAGAGCTTAAGATCCCAAGAAAGGACTTCAGAACAGTAGAAATTACTTAGACTTCATTATTATTACTTAATTTTTAAAAATTGTAAGTTTCTATGTTTGTACCACTCAAAAAAAAAAAAGCTGGACAGTTTCACTAAATCTTCCCTAATATATTTGGGATTCCTTCGGGATGCTCTACAGCAGCTTTCAAAACAAATTAGTTGGAAATGCTCCCAGGTGCCGGCTGCCTCCTCCCTGCCGCAACGTGGGTCAGGGCAGGAATGTACACACTGGACACCTGTTAATGATCTCCAGAATTGGTCAGTTAGTTACGTGAAACTTGTTAACAGTCTGTTGCTTAATAACTTTTTTTTTTTAAGTATAGTTGATTTACAATGTTGTATTAGTTTCTGGTGTACAGCATAATGATTTAGTCATATATATATATATATTCTTTTTCATATTCTTTTTCATTATAGGTTATCACAAATTATTGAATAGAGCTCCCTGGGCTGTAAAGGGGAGGGATAAATTGGAAGTTGGGGATTAGTAGACACAAACCACTATATACAGAATAAACAACAAGCTGTTTAATTACTTCTTGATGCAAGAGTTCTATTCTCTTTGTAAATGACATCAGTAAACATGATGAAATGTATTGTTTTCTCTAAAATCTACTGGTAGCTCTCAGTCTCAATCTATTTGGTTTTCAAGATAGAGGGAAAGCCAGAAAAATCTGGAGAATGATGAGACTGAACAAAACGAAGAGAAATTGTTTTCAAATGACAAAATATTGAAGTTAGATTCCTAAAAATTCTGTGTAATGATCAAAGAGATGAAATCTTCAGTATTGTGTGAGTTATATGTAACCATACACAACCCTACCAGAATCATCTCACTAGATGGCAAAATGTTATGAGATTTTCCCAAAAGGAAATAAAAGGAGAAAAGCAATGGGCTTCAGGTGGAGGGGGACAGACTGATTAAAAACACACTGCGGTTCTGGTTACAGTAAATTAGGACAAGCACATGCCTCCCACTGAGCGCAGCTACATACCTGCACAGAGCGCACTGAGCAGATTCCGAGGATTCTGAAAAGAGTCACGAGGGGCTTGAAGTTAAAAAGCTAGAACTCTAAGGACCACCAAACCAGTGATGAGTCTCCATGTTTGACCTCCAGTGTCCTCCAGACTGAAGCCCAGAGCTGGGCACGGAGGCTTAAGCAGAGGCAGCCCCAGGAGCACCTCCTTATTCTGTCTTGACGAGTGAGGAAAGGAAATCTTCAGACTCAGAATGCAGGAATCCCTGCTTTTTCTCCTCTGAGTTCTCTTAAGCCCCAGCCCTCAATCAGTCCCACGGGCAGTGACATCAGAAGTCCACTGGAAGTAAAACCCTTAGGAAGGAGATCTTCCTCTCTGGCCCTAAGAAAGTGGACAAACTCCCACTGCTTTATATTGTTGCTCCCTCTTCCTGCCACATGGCCCTGGATGCAAACATATCCCTGAAGTGTGCAACATAACAGAAGAAACCCCAGCTTTCTGGCTGGCTGAACACAAAAGGAACCTGAAAGTACTACCAACCTTACAGAAATTAAAAGGAGTAAAAGAGAATCCTGTTAAGCCAACAAATTAAACAATTTAGAGAAAATGAACAAATTTCTAAAAGGCACGAATTACCAAACTGACTCAAGGAAAAACAGAAAATCTTAATAGGCATATACAAAGTAAAGAATTTGAATACCTTTCTTTTAAATTTTTTAAAAGTTTTTTTGGGGTTGTGGGGAGATAATTAGGTTTATTTATTTATTTATTTATTTATTCATTTATTTATTTTTAATGGAGGTACTGGGGATTGAACCCAGGACCTCATGCATGCTAAGTGTGCACTCTACCACTGAGCTATACCTTCCCTGCTGAATAGCTAAATTTTATTTTTATTTATTTATTTATTTTGAATACCTAAATTTTAAATTGATAATTTAAAACATTCCCAAACACCAGCTTCAAATAGCTTCACTGATGAATGGCATCAAATATTTAAAGAATTAATACCAATAATTCACAAACTCAGAAAATACAGAAAAACTCAAAGTGGACTGTAGTCTACATGTAAGAATCAGAACTGTAAAATCTCTAGAAAAAAAACAACAGAAAATTTTCATGACTTTGGGTGATACAATGTTCTCAGATATGACACCAAAAGAACGATAATAAAGGAAAACAACTGATAAATGTGACTTATTAAAAGTTTAAAATTCTTGCACTTAAAAACATACCATTAAGTAAATGAAAAGACAAACCACACACTGTAAGAAAGCATTTGCAAATCATGTATCTCTTAAAGGACTTGTATTCAGAACATATAAAGAACACTTACAACTCAATGGGAAGACACAGAACCAATTCGAAAATGGGCAAAGACTAGCCCTGGTGTGATTCATCCTGTACCACTGTTCCCTGGAACAGTAATCAAGTACCTCTCCGCCTGCTTTCCCGCCTAAGTGTGTGCCACCATCCATGGAATGCTACCACCACTCAATGGACATGGACATGAGGCCCCCTGGGGCCCCAGAACTAGCTATTTTGTTGTGAACTAAAGGCCAACAAAGATTATCACTTTAAGGTGCATAAAGATGAAAATGAGCAACTATCTTTAAAAATGGTCAGTTTAACCTTCCTACACTGTTGATGGGAATGTAGTCTGATACAGCCATTATGGAAAACAGTATGGAGATTCCTCAAAAGACTAAAAATAGACACTGTATGATCCAGCAATCGCACGCCTGGGCATATATGCGGAGGAAACTTTAATTCGAAAAGATACATGCATCCCAATGTTCATAGCAGCACTATTTACAATAGCTAAGACATGGAAGCAACCTAAATGTCTATCGACAGAGGACTAGATAAAGAAGATGTGGTATATTTATACAATGGAATACTACTCAGCCATAAAAAAAGAATAAAATAATGCCATTTGCAGCAACATGGATGGACTTGGAGATCATCATTCGAACTGAAATCAGCCAGAAAGAAGAAGAAAAATACCATATGACATCACTCATATGTGGAATCTTAGGAAAAAAAGACTTTTTTTTAAATTTACAAAAAAGAAACAGACTCACAGACAGAAAACAAACTTACGGTTACTGGGGGAATGGGGTGGGAAGGGATAAATTGGGAGTTCAAGACTTGCAGATACTAACTAATACATATAAAACAGATAAACAACAAGTTCATACTGTATAGCACAGGGAACTATATTCAGTATCTAATAATAACCTATAATGAAGAAGAACATGAAAACAAATATATGTATGTATATGTATGACTAAACTATTATGCTGTAATAATACCAGAAATTGACACAACATTGTAAACGGACTATACTTCAATTAAGAAAAAAAAAAGGTCAGTTTAGGGGCTGCTGCAAACAACGAATTGCACACTGTTGAAGCAGAGGCAATGAATTATGAAGGCATCTAAAGTAATACTGGCAACTTTGATAATATCTTTACAGCTAATGGTTTCCCCTGGGTACTTTGAAAGAACACCACCTACAGCCTTAAAGGTGAATTGTGGTTCAAGGCCTGTGCATATTTGTGGGCAGCACGTAGTAGCTGTGGAGGAAGATACAGAGTAAAAAGATGAAGAGGAGGAGGAGGTGAAACTTCTAAGTGTATCTGGAAAGCAGTCTGCCCCTGGAAATGGTAACAAGTTTCCCAGAAAAAAGCAAAACTTGCCGCTGATGAAACAATGATGATGATTTTGATGATAAAAAAGCTAAACAGCTCCAGTAAAAAAATCTATACGAGATACTCAAGCCAAAAATGCACAAAAACCAAACTAGAATGAAAAAGACTCAAAATCATCAGCACCAAAATCAAAAGGTCAAGAATACTAAAAAAAATGGGGGGGGGGGGTAAAAACCCTCCTAAAACACAGAAAGGACCTAGTTCTATAGAAGACATTAAAGCAAAAATGCAAGCAAGTATAGAAAAAGATGGTTATCTCCAAGAAGTGGGAACCAAACTCATCAGTTATGTGAAGAATGGCTCCAGATCACTGGCCAGGAGGCTATTCAAGATTTCCTGCAGTGGAGGAAATGTCTTTTAAGAAAATAATTTTAATAGTCTGTTAAAACCTTCCACCTTATTTCATTTCAATAACAGCTGATACCTGGCTGTACTTTTTTAAATTGAAGTACAGTCAATTTCCAGAGGAAACTCTAATTCAAAAAGATACATGCACCCCAATGTTCACAGCAGCACTATACACTGCACAATAATCTCTACTCTCAGATGATATGTGTTGTACACCTGGAAAATCCAAAGGGACTCCACTAAGAAGTACCACAAACTGTAAAATAATTAAGTAGGTGAGACGATTACAAGATTAAGATAATGCAACCAATAGTTTTCATGTACAGAAACTGTAAATAGAAGATATGATGGAAAAGAAACACCCACTTTTAATCACAAACAAAAAGAAAATACTAGAAATCATCTGAACCAAAAAAGAGGACGACAACCCATTATGAAGCCTCAATAATTCAAAGAGACCGTTTGGAGGGCCATAGGATAAAACTTACCAGAATGGAAGTATATAGACTTCTGCCAACAGGACTCTATTTCCCCCACTCCCTGTGACTTGCTTTGGCCAAAATAACATGTGAACAGAGGCAGAAGTACCAGCTGAGAGCCTAGACCACAAGAGGCCTCGTGCACTTCCACCCTTGCTGCTTTTGGAACCCGAATCTACCCACACATGAGCCAATCCGGGTTGGCTTCATGGAAGAGGACAGACCATGTCGAGACAAACTTCATTGGTCGAAGCTGACCAACGATGCACGACTGAGGGCCGGCTGTGATAAGCCAAGACTGACTCAGGTCAGTACAACTGCCCAGCTGAGCACAGCCTGAACTGCCCACCCCCAGAGCTGTGAGTAAACAGTTCCTGCCTGAACTGCTGTTCGTTGTCACAAAGCAGGAGCTAGCTGATACCCCAAAGAGGCAGACATGACTACTGGATGAATATAATGAACCAAGTGGCGGGGTTCTGTGAAGCTGTCCAGTAAGGACAGACCTCCCTTTACGCACAAGAATAGAAAAACAGTCAATGAGATTGACTCAGATCTGCTAATTGTTAAAAGTCCCTGCAGCAGAGGAATTAACTGCATGACCAAAGTGAGGATAATAGTGGAAGCTTCTCTGTAGAGTTGATTAAGGGATTTACCGAGCAGAAAGGCACGTGAAATGAAGTCAGAAAGTGCTGCCAGGCTGACACCTAGGAAAGGTTTAGGACAAGAGGTCAAGGTCAAGGGAAGCAAGAAACTCATTAAGAGCTCATGATGAGATGCAGAGACAGGCAGGTGTGTGGTCCAAGAGAGGTCTGTCAGAACTCAAGATCCGGGAGTTAGAGCAGTTAAAAGACATGATGAAATATGCACAGGTCAGATGAGTGGATAATTATAGAGCTGTACGTAGATATTTGTCCATTTCATCTAAGTTGTCACATTTCTTGGCATAAAGTTATACAGAATATTCCCTTTCCTTTTAATGTCTGTGCGTTCTACAGTTATAACCTCTCTTCCAAGTGTCATGCCAGTGGTGTGTGCTTTTCTTGATCGATCTAGCTTGATGTTCATAAACTTCGTTGGTCTTTTCCAAAAACAAACTTTGGCTTGGTTAATCTTCCCCATTGTATGTCTTTTCTTTATTTCATCAGTGTCTACTCTTATTTTTATTATTTCCTTCCTTCTACTAATTTTGCATTTACTTTTCCTTTCTTATCCTCTAGCTTCATGGAGTTGAAAATTTGTTAGATTTTAGGCCTTTCTTCTTTTCAATATAAGCATGTAAAGCAATACATTCTCCTCTGAGCATTGCTTTGGCTGCATCTCGTAATTCTGAGATGTTTTCACTTCCATTCAGTTCAAAATATTTTCTACTTTCTCTTATGGCTTCTTTTTTGATGAATTTTTTGGAGTATGTTATTTAATTTCCAAAAATTTGAGGTTTTCCTAATGCTATTATTGTTACTGATTCCTAGTTTGACTGTGTTATGATCAGAGAACATACTCTATATGATTTCAGTTCTTTAAAATGTATTGTGAACTGATTTACAGCCTAGAATGTAGTCTGTCACTGTGAATGTCATGTGTGTATGCTGTTCTAGAAATATCAAATAGGTCAAGATAGTTGATAGGGTTATTAAGATCACTTAACATCTTTACTGATTTTCTGTATGGATGTTCTATCTATTGCTGAGAGAAAGACATTAAAATCATCAACTATGATTACAAAATTGTCCATATTTCACTTTAATTATGACAATGTTTACTCCATGCATTTTAAGGCTCTGTATTAGGTATATACACATTTATGATGACATCTTCCTGAACAGTTAGTCTTTTTACTATTATGGAAAACCCCTCTTTATCTCTGGTAACACTATCTGCCTTGACATCTATTTTACTTGAAATTAATATAGACACTTCAGTCTTCTGCTTATTGTTTACCATCCTTTATGTTTTTCCATCCCTTCTCTATCAATCTATGTCTTTAAGTGCATCTCTTGTAAATAGCATACTATTTACACACTCTGATAATCTCTGTCTCTTAATTGGAGGGTTTAGCCCATTAATGTTTAGTATAATCATCGATATGATTGGATTTAGGTCCACCATCTTACTATCATTTTCAGTCTATCCCCTCTGTTTTTTCCTCTTTTGTTCCTTTGTCCCTTTCTTTGGATCA
The DNA here is from genome assembly GCF_048773025.1 of Camelus bactrianus. Classification (NCBI taxonomy): domain Eukaryota; kingdom Metazoa; phylum Chordata; class Mammalia; order Artiodactyla; family Camelidae; genus Camelus; species Camelus bactrianus. The sequence continues at coordinate 37,597,675 of NC_133558.1, forward strand.
TTGGTGTATTTTTTAGAATTCAGTATGGGTTCATCTATTGGCTTTGCATTGTTTTTGTTGATTTCTCTGAGGATTAAAATATGCATCCTTAACTTTTCATTCTACTTAGAGTTAATATACCACTTCATATAAAATGTGGAAACCTTGCAATCATATGGGAAGTCCATTTACTCCCCTGTACTTTTCTACACTATAGTTGCCAAACCTTGGTCATACATTACAAAACCCACAACACATTATAATTTTTGCTTTAAGCAATTATATATGTTTTAAAGAAATTAAGAGGAATAAAATTGTATTTTATATTTACTTTGGTATTTAGCATTCTGATGCTCTTGATTCAAATTTATCACCACATTTCTTATAACTAGTCAAAGAAAGACAACCAAAGCACACACATTTAGCCTGCACCTGGCATGAATGCATAAAAATACACACTGAAATTGTCCCGGTCTTTTCTCTTAAGATCATGACAATTAATGCAATACCACTTGGCACCAATTTGATTGTGAACAAAACATAAAATCAGGCACATAATACTGGTGACAAAGTCAATTTGTCACAAGATAATTCAGAATATACTTATGTTAATTTTTCAGATTACATATTGAAATTAAAACATTAAATATTAAAACTTTTGTTCAAAGTTCTCACATCAAAGTATAAAAATCTTTCCAATAATAAATTCAAATGTCGTGAAATATTTTCAGCTCATTTTAAAAAGTGCCTGAATCTGCGTATTTTTGAAGTAAACACAGGATGCTAACTAAGGCACAACTGTGAGTATGTCTGAAATAAAAAATGAAAAGCATCTGTCTCTTTCCCTTTAAAAGTAAAAGAGGGATACTGGAATATTTGAAAGTCAGAATCCATGAGAACTGAGAGTTAAACTGACTTTAGAAAACGTCAAGTATATTCACTTATTCCACAAACATGCAATGAGCATTATTCTGTACCAGACACTGAGCCAAAAACAAGGATTCAGATACTCATAGTCTTGAAGGAGGGACAAACAGAAAACCCAATTATTATGAGGAGGAGAGAGGTAAGAAAGTTTCCTGGAGACAACCTACGAACTGGGTTTGGAAGGAAGAGCAGGAGTCCGCCTTTTATGCCTGAATATTTTTTGCTTTAGTTAGGGTTGGGTGGGCAAAGAGAGAAAAGGAAGACGGAGAAGGGCTTTCTCGGTTGGAAATATCATGGACAACAACAATAATCCTAAAAGGTCTGTTTGGAGAATTACAAGAAGTGAAGACAAATGGTTAGACTAGAACCATCACCAAGGTGTCAGTACCAGGATCTCCCTGATGTCGTATTAAGAAGGTGGAACTTCATTACCGGGAAGGAAGAGGAAGTCCACTGGGCGATTTTAAGTGGATCTAAGGGAAAGCATTTAAGAATTTGAGGGGGTAAATATGGCTTCCCCAACCCTCTCTCCCTGCCCACCTCTATCACAGAAGCCCAGGAAAATAAAAGCTCATAGCCCAGGCTTCCCCTGCAGGGAGGGACGGCCTTGTAACAGTTCCGACCAGGGATGTGTAAGAAGAAATCTAACTGGAAAGGCTTCGGCCAAGATTTTGATTTCCTGATGAACACCCTTCCTTGGCTGGCTCTGCCCTTTCCCCCTCCTTCCTTCCTTGACTTTGGGCATGGCGTCTGGAACAGTGCCAGCCATCCTGCAACCACGGGGGAAGGCCGGGATTATCCCAATTACCCCAGCACTGACACACAAAAGCCTGCAGCATCTCTAGACTTCCTGCCGCCAGGGAACATTAATCCTGGTTATTAATAACCCATTTGGGGGAAAGGTATAGCTCAGTGGTAGAGTGCGTGCTCAGCATGCAGGAGGTCCTGAGTTTAATCCGTAACACCTCCACTTAAACAAACAAACAATCCAAATTGCCTCCCTCATCCCCCCCTTAAAAAAAAAAGCTAAAAAAAAATGATAACAACCCATCTTTTGTTGGGATCACTTAAATCTGAATGCCTCTCTGACTAATGGAAGTTTTAAGAATTAATTTTTATTTTAGAATGATCCTTATTAAACCAGCATGTATGGATTGGGGGTGGGGAGGCCGAGAGGTGTGCAGGTTGGAGGTGGGAGGCAGACGCGGAGAGGCTGGAACAAGTACGGGGTTTCTTTGGGGGATAAGGGAAATGTATTAAATTCTGTGATGAGATGTAGAGAAGGAACTAGTGGTTGCCAGCGGAGAGAGGGAAGGGGAAGGGGCAATATTGGGGGAAGGGATTAAGAAGTACAAACTCTCAGGTATAAAATAAGCTACAAGAATGTATTGTACATATGGGAATATAGCCAATATTTTATAATAACTGTAAGTGGAGCATAACCTTTAAAAACTGTGAATTACTATATTGCATACCTGTAACATGTAATACTGTACATCAACTATACTTCAATTAAAAAATATGATATTGTAAAATAAATACATAAATTTTTAAAAAATGGTAAAGATGGTAAAAAAAATGGGATCACAGAATTTGACATTTTAACAGATATCTACGATGATAAAAATGGAAGATTCAGTTTAAGTTCCAGATTAACTATGAATTAAGCAATTTTTGTTTTACTTGGTTAAAATCCTTCATTTCTTGGTATATCTTCATACATAGTGACAATCTGAAAATGATCTCCTTTTTTCCAATAAATACTTTAATAAAAATAAATAAATTCTGGGATGGCTGCACGACCTTGCAAACACACTAAAAATCACTGATTTGTGCACTGTAAATGGGGGAATGTATAGTGTGGGAATTCCACCTCAGTAAAGCCTTTTTAATAATTAGGCACAAGGGAATACGCTGGGACCATCAATATCTAAGTAGGAAGAGGGTCCAATGCAGGAAAAATGGGATCTGTGGCCAGAAAACAAGGCGGGGGGTTGCTTCAAGAGGGGATTGGTGGCCAAGAAAGTCCAACACAAGCATAGGTTCATGAAGTTAAAGATGGAAAGGTCTGATGTAGCAATTTGGGACTCACTGCTAAGCCAAGGGTGAGTGGCAGCAGCAGCAGAAGCCAGATGATACTAAATTGAGGAATAAATGAGAAGCGAGGAATAGGAGGTAACAGATAAAGAACCTCTCTGGAAACTTTTCTTGCCAAGAGAAGAGTATGGGGAGATGTGTGTTGTTTTCAGAAGGACATGTGATGTTTACGTGTAAGGAAGAGGAGTCATGAGAGAAGGAACAACAGACGGCTAACGGAACAGCCCCCAAGAAACAGGAATGACAAGGAATTCATGGCATAAGCATAAAATATGAGTAGGGAGGACACAGCAGTTTTTCACTGGGCTGGGAGGGAAGTTGAGGACGCCATTTAGCTTGCAGAGGCAAGAAGTTTAAGGTGCTACTACTTGATGGCACTGATGTCCTCTGTGAGTTGGGGACAGAAGTCACCGGCTGTGGGCGGGGTGGGAGGCCTGAGCATTTGAGGAGTACACAAACATTTAGAATAATTATTGTTGGCGAGGGATGCTTGAGGAAGAAGTTCAAGAGCAGGGACACATTTCAAACACTTTTAAAAAACCGTAATATATTTCGTAGCTGATAAAAAATGACCTTGTACATAATGAATTGCCTGCAAATGTATTATGCTCTGCATTGGGATTTATCATGACCACAAGGAACACACGAGCAGGTTGTCACAAATCCCTGGACATATGGTGCCTGCAGTCAAATATAACCCAGTGATGCTTGAGCACTGGACCTGAAACACACAGCACCCTGAAAGCATGCAACTTCCAGTTGACCAGTAAGCCCATAGCCAGTCACTGTCCCAGCCTCTGCAGCCAAGGCCACAAATTTTCACTCTTCCTGACAGAGAAAAAAGAGTGATCAGGCTGTTTGGCCGCAGTTGTTAGAAAAGAAATCAAAAGGCAGTTCTTTGCTTCTCTTGAGAAGGCTCACAGCAGGTGCCCTCCTAAGGCATTCAAACAAAATAATATGTCAAAGCCTCTGTCACCTGTCAAGTGGTACACGAAAGTTATTTCTATTACAGCTGGCACCTCCTTATATTTCCAGTTCGATATTCCTTCATGTGATCTCAAGAACCCTTTCTTCTAATCATATGGGTGTGTTCTGAGCGCTGAAAACAGGCGTGTATGTTCCTAAATTGATATCTATTCTCATGAGGTTCTGTTGGCCTGGAGGTTTGCTCTCAGCCCCTTTGTGTCTAGCCAGGTACTACTCAACCTGCATGCTACAGCATAAATATCACCTCCTCTTGGAAGGCTTCCCTGATCACACCAGCTAGGAGCAATCGCATCATCAGAATTATTCCAACCCTTTTGTACACGTGTTACTTGGCATTTATGCTAATTACATCTTTACCTTTACCTGCCTTAAGTTCCTAGAAGGCAGAAACCAAGTTTTCCAAGATGCCTTTTGAGCATGAAACCTGGCCTGCTACTCGAAGGGGCTTCAGAGATCATCTTCACGTTACCAGTGAGAACAGCCAGTCTGAGTCTCAGAGGCTGGGCCAAGGTCGCGCACTGAGGTAGTGGCGGAGCTGGAACCCCAAGCCAGGATTTTGAACTCTTATTCCTGTATTCATTTCATTAAGCCAGTACTTGCTATTAGCCTGGTTCTATTTTGTAATAGAAATCTTATAAAGAGTCCTTCTTAAGTCCTAAGGTTAGACAAAGATTCAGACTTCTCTGAAAAAGCTTTTGTTTCAACTTTCATCTAGATTGGACTGAAAAGGCTTAGATGCGTGGAAAAAAAAGAAAGTGAGTTTTTCCCTTTCTTCCTTTTCTTTTCTTTTGCTTTCAGCATTCTGTTTTGTCGCCATGTAGCTGGAGTCAGGGTAAATGATATGGCGGTGGTGACTCTGGTGAACAGGGTGAATTTGTCTTTTTCACAAACGTACTGGCTGTACTTGCACAGCACGGCCTCGGAGGCACCCATCACATCTGTGATTCATAGTTGGAAACCGCATAGCAGTTCAGTTACCGGAACAGAAGAAACCAGCAACTATAAAATTTCAGCCCTGACACTGGGAGTGACCTAGAAGCAATTGCCAAGGGCAGGGGCTAGTCCTCAGACCTTCTGTTACACCTACTCTCTGATATCACACCTCGCAAAGAATGAAAAACATAAATGTTTATTTTTAAAATAACTGAGGGAAGGGGGAGGGTACGGCTAAACGGTAGAGTGTGTGCTTGGCACGCACAAGGTCCTGGGTTCAATCCCCACTACCTCCATTAAAAAATAATAATAAAAATAAGTAAATAAACCTAATTACCCCCCCCCCAAAAAAAGAACACAAAAAAAAATTTTTTTAAATAAAAAAGCTAAAATAACTGAGGGGAACAAAATGAACACTATATCATGTGTAGAGTTCCACTTAAGACTGATTTAGTTAGTATAAACTAATTTAGACTTACAATGTAACTAACTCTAGACAAAGAATTTATTTACAAAGATAACCTAATTGTAAAAGACGGCAAAATAATAAACAATTATTTTCTCTAATCCACTAAATTGGATAATCCTTAATGAAAGATGCAATTTCTGTGAGAAGCTGTAAACTGTGGTTACTTTGCTGAGCATCCCTGGTTTGGTGCAGGGACTCTGGGAGTGTAGTGAGGCTGGGGCGGGGCAGGGCAGCATGGGGGTCTGTGTGGACCACCCTTTCACCCAGGATAACGTGGGTAACACTAGAAAAACCTAAAGGACTTGCCTATTGTTTTGTAAGGAATGTCTGCTAAAAATTCATTCAACTTCGCTTCTCTCCTTCATGGAGAATTTTGGGCATATGAGTCTCTGGGCTGTGAGTGACACAGTTAACCACCACCAGGCAAACAAACGTAGGCAGGGAGCTCCTGTCTCACCAAGTCCTTATCTGGCTATGTGACTCTCTGGGAACTGCTTAACTTAACTCCTTTGATCCCTTTACCTGAAACAGGAAGTGAAGATATTCACTCAATCCTCATGGACACAAAACACACTCCTCCCTCCCCTCCTGTCCAACAAGGCTTCCCTTATCCCACTGGGCTGGTGAACAGGGATCAAGTACCACTGGTCCCTCCGGGCGTCCTCCAAGGGCAGTCTGCGTAATTGTCTTCAGCCTCCCGTGGCACTCCCGAGGCTCTGTCTTGTAATCTAATGGTACCTCAATTACCCATATCGCTTTCTGAAATTTCCTTAAAACCAGGACTGCCACTGCCTGATTTCACCCCAGAAATCTAGGGTAACAGTTAAGCCTTGTGTAAAGTCACAGCACCAACATTATAAAAGGAAAAGTACATTTCTTAGAGACCCACAGACGTGGTTTCTAGACTGTGTCCCACATCAATGTGAAATCACTTCTCTTCATCAGCTGTGTACAAGGGTGTGTGTGTGTGTGTGTGTGGCACAAGTACTTTATATTCATACACAAAGCACCTACTTCTCCCTATCTGACAGGACATTTTCTCTGTCTGTGGATTGGGGTTACACTGTTGAGCCTTTGCTGGGTGGATTAATTAATAATTTCACATTCTCATGTACTATTACTAAAATGTAGAGAACTATTAAGTCCATCAAGATGAGTTTGCCAGTATGTGAAAATTAAAAGGGCTGTTGGTGGTTACGCCGCCCAAACATCACATAAATATTGCTATCATTTATTTCTAGCTCCAGGAGGAAGAAACTGAGTTGAAGAAAGGTGTTTATGAAACACTTAGTGAGGAGTAAAAAGCTAGAACCCCTCAGATGAGAGACGTGGCTTTTTTTTCCCTGCTGCAGAACTTCCCCAAAGCACACGGGGTCCTGATGCCACGGATCCGCTCCCCCCCCCCCCCCCCCCCGCCAGGGAAGTATCTCTTTCACTACCTGGGAAGAAACATTCTGAAATTTCCTGTCCAACTGGACTCCCCCCAGACGTCTGGATAGCAGAAGCAATACATTCCACCAAAAAAAAAAAAAAAAAAAAAGAACCCAGCCAAGTGCTAACTGAACTTCTTCATGTGTTCCAGGGCTTTCCCCAAGCTCCTTCACATTTCAAAATGAGTCAGCAGATCGCAAACCCATTCTCCTCACTTGACCACTAGAAAACTGCTGAAAGTGAATCATCTACTTACTGAGACTGGGATGGAGAATAGAATATTGAATGCGACTAGAAGTTGGGAGGAAAATCAAAACATTTTCTTTCATCCTTATTTTGCAGCAGCTACTGATAAAAAGCAACAAAAAGACTATCCATTATGCTGCACAAGTACTCATTTTTAATATGCTACAATCCAAAACATTCAGAGGTATTTCTCAAGGAGAAAATCCTGCAGGAAAGGGTATTTTGATAGAAACGAAGAAAAAAAAAATCCCTGTTTTCCCTAGGGGGAAATGTTTTATTTGCAGTGAACACAAAACAGTGATGATATAGGACATTCTCAGGATTTTCTCTTATGAAATAACATTCTTTGAGTAGCTTAACAAAGGAACTTGGGATAAAGGGGAACACGGGTGGCCTATCAACAAATTAAGCTAATGCTGCATTCAATTTTCTGAGAAAAAAGAATTCTAACCAAATCTATTTTGTTATAATTAATGATTTACATTTTTTAAGTTTTTAAAAATATTTTATACATTTTTTTTTTAACTCTCTTTTTTAAAGGAGGGACTGGGGATTGAACTCAGGACCTCGTGCATGCTAAGCATGCACTCAACCACTGAGCTACAACCTCTCCCACCCAGTGATTTCTGTTTCTGATGCAAAGTCTAGGGCAATTTTTTTTAAAATCTAGAAAGGTAAAATAAGAATTGGGATTCAGCAAATGTTGAGTTCTGAGCAATGTCCTGAGAATGTGCATTTTTCTTTTCTACCCAATACTGAGTTGTACTCGCCCTGGTATGGGAACTGGCATTCCTCGAGGAATTTATGACAAATATTATTACGAGCCCATGATTCAGCAGGCAGTGGGGATACAGCCCTAAACAAGAGAGATGTGGTCCATGCCCTCAAGGCGCTCACAGCAGAGCAGATGAGGTGCATACAAAGCACACACTGGATGTCAACCTGTCCCAGGAATCTGTGAAATGAGTTTCGACATTAAATAACCGCTCCCAGCCTTCCTAACCAAATGCCAGTTCATGACAAGTGCTCAACTCAGAGATAACTAAACAAGACGTAGTTCTATCTCAGTCCTCCGTCTGGACTTCAGCTGACATGCTTGATGGCTCATCTAAGAACCCATAACAGGATTTTTACTCTGGTTCTGTCATTTACGTGTACTGGACTGGTAACCTCTCAAAATCCTGAATTGTGATGTTCGCACCCAGACCATTGTTTATTTTTGTCACCTCTAAATGGGTTATTCTATTAAATGAATAGATATTCAAAAAGCATTGCTTCATAATAGACTTTATATTGTTTCCCGTAAATTTGATTTTTTTGGGGGGGGGAGAGTAATTAGGTTTATTTGGGGTTTATTTTTTTTTTTGGAGGTACTGGGGATTGAACCCAGGACTCTGTGCATGCTAAGCACGCGCTCTACCACTGACCTATACCCTCCCCTTTTCCCATAAATTTGAATTAATTAATCTAATAAAGACTTTAAAATTTTCAAAGAGACCTTCTATTTTACACATTTTTAATTCTATTTTACAATATGTAATTATAACTATCAAGTACTGAATACCTACTATAAACTGAGGGGTTTTTTTTTTTAACATAACTACTTGTCAACCCTGCCCTCCCCTACAGTCCTACTCGGTACTACTGGTCCCATTTTCCAGATGAGAAACTGAGGTGCTGAGGAGTTTAGTTTCCCAGCACCACACAGCTAGTTAGTGTAAAGCCAGGATGGAACCTCGGATTGTCTGACTGGTTACGTTACTATCTTCAGGGCCCTACGCTGAGAACAGAGTTCTCACCCCCTGGGCCACATACAGAATTACTCGTTGTGCAGCATTATAATGCTGTTATAATAATGCAGGGAGAGCTTTCAAGCAACCAGGGTCCAAAAATACATCTCGGGTGCAGTAACACATCGGATTCACTAGTGAAATGAAATGTGAAATAACTTCTCAGGTAAATGGCGAGTAAATGGAGGGTGTCTCATCTATGAAGTCTTTGCTAAGATGAGTAAACCGCACCAGCCTGGCTACCAGTAACCTCCTGGCTGTGTGAATCTCTCCCGAAAAGAGAGAAAGTCATCTCCCATCAAGTGGGGGCTGTCTTGGAAACTCAGAAACGCTGGGTCAGGGAGAGCTTGTGTTTCTTGTTTTGTTCTATTCTCCAGCCCAAACAGCCCTACAGCAGTTCCGCCCAATCGCGGCAGCCAGGTCACCTGTTCATGGAGGGATGGTCTGCGTTTGGAGAGTAAAGCCAGAAAAGATCACCACCACCGCCACTTTGCAAAAATCATCAGCTGTCCCCAGTAAAACATGGAGGGCTTTCTGGGTGAACAGGAGCCTAAAGTGAAATAAATGCATACGGATCAAATTGCTCTGCACTCTCTAAAAGCTCCTGAGCCTCGTTGGATACGCAACCACAGCCAGCTGACGGCACCCAGAAAGCTTCTATCGGTGCCTTACAGAGGCCAAAGGACCCTGAGATCCACCCCCGAGGCTAATTTCCTAAGACATGGCCACTTTCAGGGGCTGTCTTTCCCACCTTCTGGTACTACACAAGAAACCTGCTAAAACCGTTCGCTGGGCACTCATGTTGGGGAGTCGCTTAGAAAGAAACGCGGCCCTTTCGGCTTGAGGGCATCGCCATTCAACGCCCTACTGGTTTCCTAACTCGCATACGATTAATATTGTTACTCAGGAAAGAGAACTTCCTCTGACCTTGAGCGTGCGCGCTAAGTAAATTACCTCAGAACGATAGTGGTGAGATCTCAGAACAGCATCTGGGGAGAAAAAAGAAGAACGAGACTTCATTTAACTCCTTGTTCATCACCTGCCGAGTCACCGATGACTCACCTAGGGGACAAGGGTCAGGAAGGGGCGTTCTAGACGCCTCGAAGGCAGTGGGGACACCCTGCCGGGCGGGGTGGTTACTAGGCCAGCGGTCTCTAGGTGATTCCTCCGCGAGAAGTTTCAGGGAAAGTTCTAGGGGAGTTGGGGAGCGCCGGATCTCTATGCTTCACTTTCGGACCCCACGCTCCAGCCCTGGGTGGGTGGAGGGAGACTGCCGCAGCCCGGACTCCGTTCCGATCCCCAGCAGGGATTAAGCAAACTGACTCTAAGCATCTGCGTCCGTTTCTCCTCACCCGGCGCCCTACTCGTCGCGGCTACCCCAACCCCGGAGACGCAGGAGGGGGAGAGGGATGTCAGACACACAAACGCACTCGGCTGGGGGAGCGCGCGGGGATGGGGTCTGGGCGGCAGCGCGGAAAGGAGCCAGCCGCGCTTCCCTCTCCAAATCGGCTTAAAGCTTCCTCCCGGCCCGAGGAAGCCCGTCGCGGCGTGTCTTACCTCGGCTCCTTGAACGACCCGAAAAGACCGATTTCATCGGATGCCTCCCCTTCTGGAGCCTGCGGTGCCAGCAGCAGAAAAAGATGATGGTGGCGATGGTGCCCACCAGAAGCAACAAGAGGAAGAGGGCACATTGTATACTGTAGGGTCTCAGCAAGACGAGGAAAGCGGCGGCGATCATGGTGCGGGCGAGGCGGGGGCGGCTGGCGGCGGGGCTGGAGGGCGGCGGCACAGGCACCCGCGCGGGGCGCACGCGGAGCGGCGGGCACGGGCGAGCGCGGCTCAGCGCGTCATGCCCGGCGCTCGCGGCCCCGCGCCCGGCCCAATAGCTGCGCACCCGCGCCCGCCGCGCTACAAGAGTGATCCCAGGCTGCGGGCAGCACTGGCCATGACTCAGCAGACGGCGACCCGGCAGGCACTTGGCGGCGGGGAGCCCTCCCCGCCCTCCGCAGGCGCCCCCGCCCCCGTCTGTGCGCAGCCCCTGGGCGCAGCCCCGCCAGAGACGCGGCGGGCGGGGAGGGGCAGCGCTGCCGCCGCGGCGGCCACCTGGGCTCCACGCATCGTCCTGCGGCCACCGCCGGCCTCGGCATCCCCGAAGCCGGGAGCACGTGGGGCGGGGCGGGGCCGCGGCAGCCCGCGGCGGGCGGGAGTTGGGCGCCGCGGCGGGGGCTCGGCGGATGACATCACGGCCGGGCTGCGGCAGCGCGGGCGCGCGGACATGGCTGCGGCGGCTCCGGTGGCGGCCGCGGGCTGCGCCCGGGCCTGAGAGCCCAGCGCCCTCCAGCGGGGCAGCCCGCGGGGCCGCGCCGTCCCGGGGGTCACGGGCCGGGCGCCCCTCCGCTCTCGGAAACCCGGGTTGCCGCCTTTCCAGCCTCCCGTGGCCGATTGCTGGGGAGCCCGGCGATAGGGGGCGCCGCGGAGCCGGGGGGAAACTGTGAGGCGCTGGCGGGAGCCTGCAGGCGGTGCTGCCCCCCACCTCCCACCTCCCCGCGCCCCGCCCCGAGGCTGGGGCTCTGGAGGATGCAGCCGGGTGAGCTATTGTTTGCGGGGGGTTCCTCGCACGCCGAAGCCTGAGCCCCGGGCAGGGCCTTTCCTGGGCATCGGGGTCCCCCGGAACGGGAGGCCCGCCCCCTCCAGCCCCTCTGGACCCGGCGCGCTCCCCATTAGGGCACTCGGGTCTGCAGACATGAACTCTCCCACCCCTAACTTGGCGCTGTGTCGCAGCCGAGAAATGGGCACTTTGGATCCTCGTGCATCCCTGCGTTGACCATAAAGCCTTGACTCCTTTCGTGCACTTGAAGGGAGAGGCAATTTCAGATTTAGGGAACTGGCAGATGGAAGAAGTTGGAGATTGGTCTCTGTGTATTTTGAGGAGCAGTTTTTTAGGAGTGTGAGGAGATAATGATCTATCACATTCAAGACGCACACACTCCCTCTCTTCCCTCCTGCCCCCTCCCCTTTCTTCATAAGCAGCAAAAGGTATCCTGTAGTTGGCGTCCGGGAGGCTTTCCCGGGGTCGCTGGCGCAGTGCGGACGCGGGAGACGCGGCGGCGGCGGCGGCGGCGGCGCTGCAGTCGCCTCCCTGCGGCCACCAGGACACCTGGCCCGGGCTTGCTGCGGCAGCGGCCTCGGCCGGCCAGTGCTGTGCCCATCCTGCGGCTCCCAAGCCAGTGCTGCCTTTTCCTGTGTGGGGTTGGTTTTTGCTTGTTTTGTTTTCTTACTCGCATAATGAAACTGCAGTTAGAGCGGCAAGGAGCAAGCGGCATGACTGAATTTGTGCAGTTGCAAATAACCACTAAGGTGGACTCTTACTTTGGAAGACTTAGGAGATTGGAGAAATTGGGTCATAAAAAAGTAATTTGTAAAATTCAGGAGAACAGTTCAAGAATCTGACAATACTTAAGTTTTGTTACTTGCTTGTAGGATCTCAAAATCAGTGTGGTTTGCTAACAATACAAAATCAAGCGTACAGCTCTGCATAGAGGCTCAACCAGTGATGTTCTTAGGGCCTGCAACGTATTACCATGTGTAAGCATTAAAGGAAGCTCCAAAAGGCGTTGCCTAATGCATTTCTTAAATGCCAGAATCATTAAGATGGGAAACAAGAGATCGAGTTTTCTTACGTGCAACTTGTTTCCTAAAAAGAAATAAGAATTCTCTCATTCGGCTGTTCTGATTTGAAGCTGAAAGGGCCTTGCTTGCAGACTCTGTGTACAGTGAGGATGCTGGATCGGGGCGCTGCCTGCACTACAAGTCAGGTGGACTTCTTCGGTCCCTGGCACTCGGGCTGACGGGTAGAACCTCGTCGCGTGTAGGTAGCTCACAGGATTCATGATACCGCAGCCCACTGCAGTGAGCCCACATTCCCATCCGCTGTGGGGTGGTTTTTGAGGAGAGTTCCGGAGTCTGCCTTGCAGGGCACATCAGGACGGGAATTCTATACCGAATTGCCTCACAGTGGTCTGGTGGAGTAATTTAAAGCAACAGCAAAACTGAATTAACCTCCTGCAAACAGAGGGGGAGAAATAATTAACAGAAAGGTAGGAAGGTCGTCTTTACTTTCTATTTCTCATTGACTAAGGTTTGTGAGTGAGCTGAAATGGACTGCAGATCCTTGAAACACTCCACAGGCACAGCATAGTAACTAATTTGCCCCAAACTCTGCATTTATAACAACAAAAAGAAACTAAATAGCAATGATGGTTTTCTGAGCTATTACTTCAGTACACTTGTTACCATCCTGAGTCTTGCTGCAGCCATTTGTAAGTTTCAAGTACACACAAGAACATCATTTATCTCTTTTGGCAGCCAAATGCCGGACTGCCCTGCAGTCGGATTACAGATATTTCTTTTTAGATGCGTTCATTTCTGTTCTTTGCATCAGTTTTCTCAAGGATACTAGTAATAAGCAGACTAAGCCATTGAGAGAATGTGGTATTTAGGTTCCATTGTTATTTTCTGATTTGTTTGTTGCTAATTGATCATTTCCTTCTCCAAGTAATGGCATGTTATTAATTGTTTCTTACCTGTAAGTTTATGTGATGCTAATGCATTGCAGAATTCAATAAATATTAAATCAGCCAATCAGTCCTTTTCAGAATTTAATTTAGCAGAATTCATACCTTTTTCTTTCTGGTAGGTTTTCATTAAAAAAGAGTAATTGACATCAGCTCCAAGTTATACATTTAAAGTTTGGGGGTCAGGATGGAGGAGGATGGTCCACAGCCAAATCTTTCAGTCCAAGAAGTGAAAATCAAGATGGAAAGGTATATATAATGTTTTGACTTTTTATGATAGTTAGCAGTGTCACCCAAGAGAAGACAAAAGCATCGGGGAAAACAGTTAAGAGAGTTTGCTATCAGGTATGTGGAAGATGATCCACCAAGCCCTTTTACCCTTTAGAGTCTCAACCAGATTGAGAACACCCAGGAGAAACCAGAAGGAAATTAACACACTAACTTTATTCAGGGTAAAGTCAGGCTGAAGAGCATGGCTTGGGCTCAAGTCCAAAATGGCACATCTTGGTCCTTTTCCCTAACTCTGCACACCCTCCCAGTCACCCCTGAAGGACTACAGTCCTTCCCAACACAAGGGCAGGAAGGGCACAAATTCCTAATTGATGGGTTGGGAAGACACATCAGGAAGAAGAGACATCTCCATCCTAAGCTGTGTTGCGACCAATTCAGGGAGAAGGAGGAATTGCAGATGACTCATATTTTGAGCCCCAGTGCAGGAAGTTTTGGAGGAAAAGGTGACCGAGCCACACTGAGTTGCACACCCATTGCAGCAGGGGTGTCAGAGGGCATCCGTGTGAAACTGGACATCCGTGGAAACATGGGTGGAGAGGTCAGAACCAGAGACGGATAGGAGTCACCAGCATAAATTCTAGTTGAAGTCATGGACATGTACGAAATGACTAAGGAAGAGAAAGCGTGGAAAGAATGGAATCGTAGCTTCGGAGACGACATCCACTTGTAGACCGAAGAAAGGGGGAGCAGTAGCTCGGTGGGAAGTGCCCTGGTTGAGGGTCTTCCTAGAACAGAGGCACAGCCGGGGAAAGGAGGCTGTGGACGGAGGAGACCTCTGGACACCTTCCAGAGAACTGGCTCATCATAGTGGGAGAGGCTGAACCCAGACGGGAATGGGTTGGAGAGAGACCAGGGGGAAAAAAAGAGGCAAGAGGGCTGTCTACAGTCTTTGGAGAAATTTGATTCTAGAAGGCATGGGTAGAAATGCAACTGAGTAAAAGCCAACAAATGTCCTTTTGTCAGGATAGGGGTGCACTTGTCCTCACGCACCTGAGTCCCCCAGACGGTTCCTTCTGCTCTCAAGCTGCTTTTGACTCTGCAGAGTTAAAACTGACCCTGACTAGTGGTGATGGCTCCCTGCACCTGGGCTCCCTCCACCAACCCTGGCTAGCAGTGCTCAGAATAGAAAAATTTTTAAAGAAAACTAAGGAATACCTTGGAATGTAACCTAAGTTGTCCGTGAGTGTCTATTACAAACCTGCATGAATGTAGGAAATGAGTAGATTACAGACTGATAATCCCACAAAGACAGTACATTGGAATGTTACCCCCTTGAAAACAAAAAGGTTAGCTAAGAATGGCTCTCGCAATGAATTCTTTAATTGAAGTATAGTTGCTTTACAATGTTGTGTTAGTGTCAGGTGTAGAGCAAAGTGATTCAGTTATACACATACATATATATTCTTTTTCAGATTCTTTTCCATTATAGGTTATTACAAGATATTGAATACAGTTCCCTGTGCTCTACAGTAGGTCTTTGTTGGTTATCTATTTTATGTATAGTAGCATGTATATGTTAATCCCAAACTCCTGATTTATCCATCCCCACCACCCCTTTCCCCTTTGATAACCGTGTCTGAGTCTATTTCCAGTTTGTATATAAGTTCATTTGTATCATTTGTTTTAGATTACACATAAAAGTGATATCACATGATATTTCTGTCTCTATCTGACTTACTTCACTTATATGATAATCTCTAGGTCCATCCATGTTGCTGCAAATGGCATTATTTTATTCTTTTTTATGACTGAGTAGTATTCCATTGTATAAATATACCACCTTTTCTTTATCTAGTCACCTCTCGGTGGACACTTAGTTTGCTTCCAAGTCTTGGCTATTGTTCATAGTGCTGCTGTGAACATTGAGGTGCACGTATCTTTTTTGAGTTAGAGCTTTCTCTGGATAGATGTCCAGGAGTGGGATTTTTAGTGACAAGTTATTAGAAATAAATCATACTGATTTTGGACTGGTAAACTACTTGATCCTAGATGAAGATTTTTACTCTCAAAAATCAATGGCATTGAAGGAATTGGGAGGAATCGAGGAAACGTGTTGTATGCCTGTTTATTCCCAAATGGTTTTCATGACTGTCTGAGACCAGGGCCTGTGCCAACAATGTCTGTGTTCTGGTATTGAAAGGTCAAGGAGCTATGTGGTTTGGGAGAAACTACCGCATCTGCTGTAATCTTGGGGGCGATTTCCAGAGTCCAGAATCTTGGAGGGCGGGGGCCACCGCATGGATGGATCATTATTATCTTTTTAAATTCTGAGTTTTTGAAGGAAAAACAATTGTTATTTGCAATAGTATCAAATATTATTTTCAGCCACTATATCCCAGGAAAGGATTTATAATTATTTTACCATAATAAAAAACTTTTAAAATAACTTAAAGTTATCATTGTAAGAAAAAATATTGCCAACAGGATCATCCCAAATTGTTCTTTTAACATTTTGGAAATTTTAGAGCCTAATTAGGATTTCTTGTCCTACGATTTGCAAAATCCTTGATAAAGCTGGTGGGGGGAGGCGATGTTCTTTTTTGTGAGCATTACAGACTTTTCAAAAGTCTGCTGAGTTTGAGAGTTTAAAAAACATCAATAGAATTGAATTCATCTACTCTCTAATGCTTTGCAGACAGTTTTTAGAAAGTAGTCATTTATTATCCACAAGCAAATCGAATTCATTTATATAGTTTCCACATTGAGTGTGGGATTAGTCATGCAGCAAAATTCTGAGTCATTTGACCAGAAAATTTACTCATGGTTGTATGAACCGCCAGTGGAAAAGTGGAGAGCTCTTCATAAGTCAAATTACAAAGCTCTCGGAGTTATAAATCACGGAGCCGCCTTGTTCATTATGATTCAGAGAGCGTAAAGTATTTCCACCATTTCTAAAACGGGCAACTTGCGAAGCAAGTTTGAAAGCTGAAGTCATTGCTAAGTTCTTGATTAACTAATGTTTATGAATTAAATTCCAGATTGTCTTAATAAAATGACAGCAATATTTAGTAGCTAAATTATCTCCATTTCTTACAATAATGTTTTGTAGGACTTTTGCATTAAACGTTGGGTGGTAATAGATCTGTATGCTAATGCATCGCGGTGCGGAGAGCCTGAAGGAATGTCCCTAAAAGAGCAGAGGTAGCCAAGTGCACCAAGGAGCACGAGAATTGCAATGAGGAAAAGATGTTTCAATGACACACAGTTCCAGAGGGTATTGAAATTATCCCAGTGTCATGATATCCCACGGATCTAGGAACAGAAAGAAAAGCCAGTCTTAAAATGTCTTCGTGGCTCCAAAATACTTTTTGGCGTCAAATGGGAACGAGTAGCAAACAGACTAAATGAGAATAAAGTTTCTGTTTCAAAGAAGAAAGCCAAAAACCTAAAGTCTGCTCTTTCTGGCCCTGTCTCTTCTGTGGGAGTTTGTAACCAATTGATGAACAAGATTCTTGGGACCTGAAATTGTGTGTAAAACTGTGGGTCTCTTTAGGGGGACATGACCCATAGTTTTCACCAGGTTCTTAAGGAAAGAAACAGAGAATTATCAGAACCTTACACAAGTGCACAGATAACAAGGCTTCTGCAGCATCAAATCATTCTCCCACTGCATCAGCACCACATCACCTGAGTACCTCCCCTGAGACTGGGAGAAGGGGCTGGAGCACCATCAGTCTAGGATGAGCAGAGGAAGCCCTCAGCTCTAACCCACAGAGGTTCAGGGACATGTCCCCAATACACGCAGATGCCGCCCACCCTCCGACTGAGTGGAGACAGCGCGCTGTGAGTTTCCTTGTCCTCTTGCAAGATTGGGAGAGGGACAAATGAGTTCCCTCATTACCTTTCATTGGGATGTCGGTTCTAACTCTGAGAAGGGAGACCGCGTTAACTACCTAGGACCACTCCACAGGCTTCTGTCACGGGAAGAAGGGCTGACTTGATTCCTGGGCTGCCTTCAGGCCAGTTAAGTGTCCCAACTTCAATCTAGATGTTTGGCTGGATAAGCCCGTTTTTGAGCGAAAAACACTGGTCCTAAAATTTAGTCTTGAGCTCACAGTCTGCAAGGATCTCCACAGTCTTAAAGCTTAAAAGAGCGGCGGAAGGACTCCCAGAAACTATTCCTACACATCCTGGTGCATGTAGCAGCTTTCCTCCTAAATCTGCTCCACGCCACAGCTTGTAAGGCTTTTCAACATTCAGCCTTCCCCAGAGATCTGGGAACTGGATCCCGCCAGGATAACTGGGTTCCTGCCTGCGGTATGGAAGACCGCCCATCCATCCCATTATCTCTGATCTTCCACACTTGCCATGCCTTCCTCCAACTTC
Organism: Camelus bactrianus; assembly: GCF_048773025.1. Classification (NCBI taxonomy): domain Eukaryota; kingdom Metazoa; phylum Chordata; class Mammalia; order Artiodactyla; family Camelidae; genus Camelus; species Camelus bactrianus. The sequence goes on from NC_133558.1 coordinate 37,615,725, forward strand.
TCCCCCCACCATCACTACATTCTCAGGACGCTAGGTCCTAATGTCCCATCACTGGGATCATTCTGTCACACCACAAGGCTCGTTGTTTTCATCCTGTGACTTCCTCACTTCAAGTCCAGTTTCCAGGGTGTCCTGATCTCTCCATCTGGCTGGTTCTATTTCCTCCAAGTTCCCTTCTGACCCTATATGCTGGGAAGGGTTTAGTGGTAAAGCATCCACGCAGTCCACACAGAGACTTGCAACCAATGCCATTCCCTGAGGGTCCCAGATCCGTCTGGTCTAGCAGGCACTGTTCTTTGCACAATTTTGTTCTGTGGCCATCTGTAGTGAGGTGGGAACGCACCATGAGAAGATACTGCAGGGCCACAATTAGTGTCCCCCACCTCATGGTCATCTGCTGCATGGTGAGCTGTTGGGAGTCTGGGTCTTGGTGCCTGGATTCAGGGCATTAGCAGCACCCTGGGAGTTGGCTGGTATGACCACTGTTCACCTCTGCCCAACACTCAAGGGCACAGGACAACACGCTCTGGACTTCCTCATTGCGGAATGTAGTGTTGCTTCAACACGGTACCAAGGAATATTAGAGCAAGAAAATTATTGATAAGGGGGAAAGGGGCAAACCAGTTAAGATGATTTATTGAATAAATTATCTGAAATATGACTCAACAGTTAATTATGTTTAGACCTAAACTTTCTTCTTTTTTTAATTTATTTTTGGGAGGGGAGGTCATTAGGTCTATTTATTGATTTATCATTAGTTTATTTTTTATTTTTTAATGGAGGTACTGAGGATTGAACCCAGGACCTCATGCATGCTAAGCACATGCTCTGCCACTTGAGCTATACCTTCCCCCCAAACCTAAACTTTCAAGACTATTAAAGTACAAAATTAATAGAGATATTGGTAAATGGTAAACACCTACTTCATTAGGGTATGATATTAATATAGAGTGCAATGGGGCAGATAGTTCAAAGAGAAATTAGCTTGTCCTTCCACATTATAATTGATAGGATAACTTTCATATTTGAAAGTTGAATCGCTCCTGATTTTTATGCAGAGACATTGATTCTTCGCTCAGAATTATTACATTTTGTGAGTTTTTAAAATCGGTCTAAAACTTAATCACGTTCTAGAATACGGTTACTTGGAACCAAAAGGATAATGATTCCATCTGGCACTCAACTTTCAAGATGAATAGAATGTTCTCCATTAATTAAAAAAATGTTAAGTGGAAGATGATCTTACATGCCTTAACAGTTATCCTAAAACAGAACTTTTAATTGGCTCTGACTCTCCTTTCCACTTAACTCTGCATCTGCGTTTCTGATACATGGGGAAAAGGCACTTAAGTATTGGGGGTCGAGGGGAGGACAGGTAATAACAGAAGAATAGGCGAGGGGAAGACACAAAACCCGGTATTCATTAGAAAAGACTCTGGAGGCCTTAGAAGCGTAGGGCAACTTTCCCAGGGCTCCTCCAAGCTTTGCGTGCACTTTGCTGTGCAGACTCTCAGGCGGTTCCAAACGCGGCGGCAGGCTTTCCGTAGACTTGATGGGGACAGGCGACACCGTGGAGACCGTCTTCCTCGGCTCCCAGCCTCTGACGTTCGTGCCCTCCTCTGTCGATGCCCCTTCCTGAACGCGTCGAGATGACAGTGAGCCCGTCTCAGCGCCGAACTTCAGGTCAGACGGAGCCTGGGTCGCTTAGCACCTGCCTGTCTTGCCGGGTCAGGAGCAGCAGAGAGAGTCTCTGGGTCCAGATGAGGAAGCCGGTGTCTTTGTTCAGGCTGCCTTCACAAAATACCAGAGACGGCATGGTTGATAAACAACGGGAATCTATTTCACAAGCTCCTGGAGGCCGGGGGTCAGAGATCGGAGTGCCCGCCTGGTCGGGTTCCAGTAAAGGTCGTCTTCCAGGCTGCAGACTGCCGACTTCGCACTGTGTCCTCACGTGGCAGAAGGGGCTAGGGAGCTCTCGGAGCCTCTTTTATGGGAGCACTCATCCCGTTCATGAGGGCCTCCCCCACATCATGACCTAATCACCTCCCAAAGGGCCCAAGCCCTGACACCATCACCTGCAAGCGTTAGGATTTCAATGTATGGATTTGGGGAGGGACCCATTCGGACCACAGCAGCAGGGAATACGGAAACCAGGAGGATCAGTGCTGTAGCTCAGAGCAGTCAGAATGGAAACCTTACCAGCTGTCTGCCCAAAGGGAGAGGGGGCCAGGGTCCACGGGGAGCCCCAGTTCCCCCGGTTCCCTCATCTGTAAAGTGTAACTGGAGAGCGACTGGGGGGGTTAAATGAAGCGGCACAGGTTAAATGCGTAGAAGTATACCTTACACGTAGTAAGCGCTCAGTAATTGTTAGCTGTCTTTTTCTTGTTATTAAGAGAAGGAGATAGGATAGGGAAGATCTGAGGATGTCCAGTAGGGCAGGATGGGGAGCTAAACACATTCCTTCCCCACATCACAGTGACATGCATGACAACGTGTGACACCACAGCTTATTGGTAACATTGGCTTTAGTAGAAGTACATCCACAAACTCTGGCCGGATGAGACTGTTTCCTTTTCCTTTCCTATCATGGGACGTTGAAAGTGGTTCAGGTCTAAAGTCCCTCAGACACACTTAGGGTTTCTTAGGTTCCTGCGCTGTCTCCAGTCCAGTCTAAGTCACACACAACGGAGTTGGCAGCACGGCTCAGTCCTCCTAACGTGTACTGATCATCTTTTTAATCAGGGTATTTCCGGATACAACTTGGACATTGAAAACATGTTAAATGTCTTTTGGAAATAGAGAGAGAGAGACAAGAGTGAGTTGAAATGCTCCCCAGAGTTATTAGTAAAACCCAGAAATTTTTATCTAGAAGTCAAGAACACTGGGATGAGAACGCTCTGCTCAGTAGAGCGCTGTGGGTACTTACAGGAGAAGGCACCCAGCCATTCAGAGTCACTCAGATCTTGATCTGCCTTCCTCTAGTAAATACATAATTTAATTAAAATAAATAAATATGGACATCTCCCTCCACCATGTCCCACCTGGCCAGAGGCTGAGCTGAAACTAGTAGCCCATTTCACAGAGAACGTTAAGCCAGCCACTGAATATTTAGAATTACTTTGACAGTATTTTCCTGGGATTTTGGAGCGCAGAGAGGAGGCTTCAGCTTATAATCTGACTTGAGTACTGCAAAGGGACCTATTATGTCTATACATTCCAAAACTGATACACATTAGAAAACAATTGAAAACTTTTAGATATGAAAGTTTATGAAATTATAGGGGTTTTTTTTGTAGTCCTGTACTTGCCTTTCAGGGTTTTTATTTAATTCATAACAGAGAAATTACATTTAAATACAAAAGTGGATGAGATACCTGAATTATATTTTGATTTTCATTTAGTTTCCTTAAATTTGATAATTTTTGTTTTTTAGAATTTCAGAGGTGGCTTTTGCATTTTTGAATCCTGCATTAATTGTATCATTGACAATATTAAAAGTAAACCTAAATGCATTAATAGTTCATATTTTAATTGAATTCATTTGCTTTCATTGGCTGCATGGTTCCCCTTTCTCTATACCTTATTTCTCAGCTATGTTTTTCACAATTTGGATGTTGCTTAGAACATTGTTTTTCAACTATGAGTTATAACACATTAGTGAGTTGTGAAATCAATTTAATGTGCTGTGATTGGCATTGGCTAAAATGAAATAAAATATAGTAGACAGAATAGAAACTGAGAGAATGCATCACATGTGGTAGGGTATGCTCCGTGAAATTTTGTTTTAGGGGTGAGTATGTGTGTGTGTGTGTGTGTGTATGTTTTCTGGATCAAAACATAGTATGTAAAAAAAAAAACATAGTATGTATATTTTCCTGTGAGCTACAATCAAAAAAGATTGAAAGCCATTGGCTTACATTATTCATCCAACCACATATCTTGGAGCAAAGGTCTTATTTAATCTCATCCCCTATAACTACTTGGAGAATTAATTACGTGGTTTCTGTTAGCAAAAAAATAAAAATAAAAAATAAAGAGGAGCAGATAACTACATGGCGAATTTTTTTTTACTAACTATAGGAACTAGCAGTGTTTACTGTATAGCCATATTCATAATATCCCTTCTGAATTTGCTAATTGGCAGATAATATGAACATTGAATCACCTGTTTGTGGAGGTTACAATAGTGGCCTGAAATCTCCTGAAAAGTAGTCATTTTAAAAGAGGTCTGACATGTCCATTCTGGTTGGTCTTGAATGAATTATGTGTTTGTGAAGAAACTGGAGAATTTGCTCTTTAACTAAACCATATCAGCAGGAGGAAATTTTAGTACAGTTAAGGATATTACGCAAACTATGTTTCTGTAAACAGATTTTTCCCATTTTTTTTTTTTTTACTGCAGTGAAAACACATAGCATCAAATTTACACCTTAACTCATTTTTAAGTGTATATAGTGCAGGAGCATAAGGCGCGGTCACATTGTTGTGCAACCATCACCACCATCTGTCTCCAGAACCCTTCATCTTGCAAAAATGAAACTCTAGACCCATTAATCAGTAATTTCCCAGTCCCCTTTCCCCCTCAGCCCTGGGCTTATTTAGTAATATTGTGCATTTAAGTAAGGCACTGGGGAGGAAGATGTTAAAGCAGATGGCCTGCTCTCCGGGAAAAGGAATGAAGAGGAAAGAAAATAAAGCAGGTGATATAGCTTAACTCCTTTTAAATATGGTAACTGAGCCCCTAGGTCAGGGTTTAGCAAACTACTCCTTGTCTGCCTGCCTCCTGTTTCTGTACAGCCTGTAAATTAATAGGTTTTACAGTTTTAAACAGTTGAAAGAAATCAGTACAAGAATAGCATGTTGACACATTGTGACTTGACTATATTTCAATTTTTTAAAAATAGCATATCATGATATGTGAAAACGACATACAATGCAAGTTTCAGCGTCCACAAATAAAGTTTTATTGGAACACATCCACACTTATGTGTTTGCAGATTGCCTGTGGCTGCTTTCCTGCTCTAAGGGCAGAGTTGAGTAGTTGTGACGGAGACCACGTGGGGCAGCCTCATCACTCCGCACTGCTGCTCAGTGCGGCACAGATCACAGGCAACTGTAATAAGGCAACACTGTGTTAGCGCCCTGCATACTGTCATACGGTTGTATGAGATTTTATTTTTTATTACCAGTGCCTGCCAAAGTAAGAAAAGAAAGAGAAAGCTAGACTTAGTGCTTTTAAAGCAGAGTGGAGTATGGGTTATTTTGTTATCAAATTAGAAGGCAGCGCATTTGTGTATTATAGAGTGACACTGTAGCTGTGCTAAAAGAACAGGATGTATGTCAACATTACCGAACTCAGCACTCATCACAGTATTTCCAACTCACAGGACAGCCAGTCCAAAACGCTAGATAGTTTAAAATGAAATATCACAGCAGAATTTCATCACAAAAATTAAAAATGAAAACGAGTCTATAACCAAAATGTTTTTGAGTGGTTCATTTGTTAGCCAAACAAGGAAGGACATTTACCTATAGTGAGTTAATTAAATTGTGCTTTATTGCAGTAGCAATATTCACAGGGCTGGGCAACAAGCACCAATTTTTTTAAAAACATTTTTGTCCCTATTAAAAGAAACCCTAATTGGTGGGGAGGATATAGCTCAGTGGTAGAGCATGTGCTTGGCACGCACAAGGTCCTGGGTTCAATCCCCAGTACTGCCATTAAAAATAAATAAGTCAATAAATAAATACCTAACCGCCTGCATCACAAAAAATAAAACAAAAAAATTTTAATAAAAAAGAAATCCTAGCGGGAATGCAATTTGGTATAGCCACTATGAAAAACAGTATGGAGATTCCTTTAAAAACTAAAAATAGAGTTACCATATGATCCCGCAATCTCACCCCTGGGCATATATTTGGAGAAAACTGTCATTTGAAAAGATATATGTGCCCCAATGTTCACAGCAGCACTCTTTACAATAGCCAAGACATGGAAACAGCCTAAATGTCCTTCGACAGATGATTGGATAAAGAAGTTGTGAGATATAGATATATATATATATCTATATCTCAGCCAGAAAAGAATGAAATAATGCTATCTGCAACAACATGGATGGACCTAGAGCTTATCATACTAAGTGAAGTAAGTTAGACAGAGAAAGACAAATATCACATGATATCACTTATATGTGGAATCTGAAAAAATGAGACAAATGAATTTATTTACAGAACAGACTTGCAGACAGAAAACAAACTTATGGTTACCAAAGGGGAAAGGTGCGGAGGATCAATTAGGAGTTTGGGGCTAGTAGATACAGATTACTATATATAAAACACATAAACAACAAGGTCCTTACTGTATAGCACAGGGAACTATATTCAATATCTTGTAATAACCTATAATGAAAAAGAATATGTATGTACAACTCGATTACTATACTGTACACCTGAAACTAACACAACACTGTAAATCAACTATACTCAGTTAAAATTAAAAAAAACCTATACCCATTAGCAGGCATTCCTTCCTCTACTCCCAAATTTATCACCCCTAAGAAACCACTAATCTATTTTCTGTCTCTATAAATTTGACAATTCTTGACATTTTGTATAAAGGGGACTCACACAATGTGTGGTCTTTTGTGACTGATGTCTTCTACTTAGTGTAACGTTTCCAAGGCTCACTCATGTCATAGCTTGCCTTGGAACCTCATTTCTTCTTGCTGCTGAGCCATATTTCACTGTACGGATATATTACATTCTATTTACCTCTTCGTGAGTTGATAGACATTGGGGTTTTTCTACTTTTTAGGGGTTATGAATAACACTGCTATGAACATTTGTGTACAAGCTTCGTGTGGGTGTATGTTTTCATTTCTGTTGGGTATATACTTAGGAGTGGAACTGATATGTCATATGGTGACTCAATATTTAACTTTTGGGGGAACTCCCATATTGTTTTCCAAAATGCCTGCACTCTTTTACAATCCTACCAACAAAATGTAAGGGCTTTGATTTCCCCCTTTACCATCACTTTTTGTTTTCTGTCTTTTTTGAGTATAGCCGTCTCAGTGGCCGTGAGGAGGCATCTCGTAGTGTTTGTGAGCATTTCTGTAGCGATTAATGACACTGAGCATCTTTTCATGTGCTTATTGGTTATTCGTATATCTTCTTTGAAGAACTGTCTGTTTAAATCCTTTGTCCATTTAAAACGTTGGGTTGTCTTTTTACCATTGCAAGAGTTCTTTATATATCTTGTATACATGTCCCTTATGAGATCTGTTTTCAAATATTTTCTCAGATTGTGTAGGTTGTCTCTTTACTTTCTTGATGGTATTAATGTAATAACAAATTACAAAGCAAAGCAAGTAATTATATGGAAAACTTACACTGAGGAGGTAAAGTCATTTCAGGAACAACTAAGGTGTGACTCATAAGTATGATTTGTGAAAATGTTTTTGTTGTCATATCTGTGAAATCATCGCCTAACCCAAGATCACAGAATTTACCCCGATGTTTTCTTCTAAGAGTTTATGGTTTTAGTTCGTACGTTTAGGTCTATGATCTAAAATTACATTTTGAGTTAATTTGTGTGTCTGTTGTGAGGTGGGATTCCTTTTGCATATGAATATTCACTTGTTCCCGTACCATCTGTTGCAAAGATTCTTCTTTTCCTCATTTAATTGTCTCGGCATTCTTGTCAAAAACTAACTGACCATATATGTAAGGATTTAGTTCTGGACTCTTAATTCTGTTCCAGTGATTTACATGTCAATCCTTTTACAGTACCACACTGTCTTAATTTCTGTAGCTTTGTGGTAAGGTTTCAAATAGGGAAGTGTAAGTCTTCCAAGTTTCTTCTTTTTTAAGATTGTTTTGGCCATTTTGAATCTCTTGCATTTCCACATAAGTTTTGAGACCATCTTGGCAATTTCTGAAAATATCATGTATTATTGAACCAATAACGTCAATGGTGAGCTTCATTCTTGTGGACTTGACCATCATCAGTTCCATGAATTTTTTTCAGATGTAGAAGTTGAATATTCTAACTTGCCCTGTCATACAGCATTTCAGTAGCTTAGCAGTGGTAAATCTTGAGGCTAACATTTGAGTTCAGGGGCAAAACTGAAATTTCTGTGAATAAGAACTGCCCTCAGCTACTTCTATGGAACAGTGAATGGCTTTGGAAATTAGCTTTTGCTGCAGACTTGATAATGCTGACAATTAGCTCATTAACAAATTACAAGGCAAAATTACAAGGCAAAGCAAGTAATTACATGGAAAACTTACAATGAGGAGGTAAAGTCATTTCAATAACAACTAAGGTGTGACTCATAATTAATGTCAAGTGCTTATACACTTCCCCTGCTGTCAGAAGTTAAACAAGGAATGAGATGTTCATCCCCACTCATATCTGCACTGGATATATTTTTCAAGTCCAAATTACATTGCCAGCATTGTCTTTCAGACATCAATGCAAATGCAAAGGAAATTTCCATATTTTGAAATACATTTTTACTATGCGATTGAAGAGTTTCCACTTAACCTTTAATCAGAAGTAATTAATCCACAAGGTAATGGCACACTGAAAGGCAAATATAAAAGAATTTAACAGAAGTCTATAAAAGTCTACTAAGAGATGAATATACTCAGTTAAAGTTATGAATTCATATTGAGAGTTACGGACTTTCTTGATAATGGTTGTATAACATTGTGAATTTGAGAAAGAAAGGAAGGGGGCAGGGCATAACCATTAAAAGAATGAAACAACAATTAACACTAAGATAGCAGAAGATTTAACTCCTGGTAGACCTTGAGGCCCAGGATGGCGGGAGATTTGACTTCCAGTAGACCTTGAGTTTCATTATATGTTCATTGTAATATTAACATGGTGAATGACACACCCACAGGCACCATGACAGTTCTGAGGCTGACCATAAAAGGTCAAAAAGTGGATGACGGCCCAATTCCTGGGAATCCCAGCCCCTTCCCCCAAAGTAGCTGGAATCATCCTCCTAGTTGTTAGCACGTGAAATCACCCAGCCCATAAAAACTAACAACTCCCACACCCCTTGGTCACTCTCTGGCCTTCTGAGATGGCCTACACTCTGTCTATGGAGTGTGCGTCTCTCTGAATAAATCTGTCTTCATTCAGCTAGGGCTCACTCTTGAATTCTTTCCTGTGGAAAGACAAGTGCCCTCACTTGACGGGGTGCATCCCAGGGACTCACCTGGGACATGGCCATCCTCTTGTGCCCCATTTTCCTGTATCAAATATACTAAAAGCCACTGGAAATACTCTTAAAATGGTTAAAAGGGTAAAGATTTAGGTTACGTGAATTTTATCTCAATAAAGAACATAATAAGTTCGTGGATTAATATCAGTACATGGTAGTCCAGTGTGACTTAATTACAAATAATAGACTTTATCAGTGTGAAAGACATTTTCAAGGATAAAATACATAAAATCTCATTACAAGTCAGCATTAGCAAGTGAGCATTTGCAATTAATTTTGATGGTAGGGAACTTTTGAACTCCAATTAAACAAGACGTTATTTTTAAAATTCCATTTTCATTAGCAGAGCTGTCTTAGAAAAGGTTGTACTCCATTATTACTAGTACACATTCAGTTTTATGAATAAAATTTCGTGAAGATTTATTTTCTCTCTTGCTGATAAGCACCTACATGATACCCTTGATTTGGCCTCTCGGCCTGCAAAGCCTAAATAAAATATTTACTATCTGACCCTTCACAGAAAATGTCTTTGACCTTGCTCTGAGTAAACAGATTCAGATATTCGCTAGGAGGGGAGCATTTGTCTCCAGAAGGTTCATACTTGTATATAGCCCTGATTTAAGATTGCTTATGGCAAACACACCCAGAACCTATGGATTTATAACTCCCTGGAGAAGGTCATGTGAGCTATGCAACTCAGAGGTATACAATGGAGATGTGTCATAACTTAAACACACCCACTGTGTGAGGTGACCCCAAACTTCAGGGAGGCCCCACCTACCATTCTAGACCACAGAGCACCTATGTCATATGAGAAGGAAGAACCTACAAAGCCAGCAGGATTTCCTCGACGTCTCCCCACTCTGCCTCTGCCCTCCCATTGCTGGTATCTTTGAAATTATTAACAGAGCTTAGTACTGGGTAAGAGCTCTGATATTCGTGAGTGAGGTGTGATAGTCCAGCACGTGTTAGCTGAAGCACTCTTCAGGTATTTGAAAACCTAAAGTAAGTCTACAAAGAGTCACAACAAACAATTTTGGCAAGGCCGTCCCAAATGTTATTTTATGCTTGAAGTAGAGAATAATGAGTATCTTTTAAAATAGGTAAAAGAACCATATATTCTAAAAGCATTACTTGGTGTAATTTGGTAAGGGGCATAGTTACTTTCTGTTCAACAGTTCCTTTAAGCACAGTCTCTTCTATAGTTAAAGTTTATTATTTGTAATTAAGTATCTTTTTGAGACAGGAGAAAAGGGGGCAAGGCACACTCATTAAAAGAATGACACAGCAATTGGGGAAAACAGGATGAGGCATAAACTGGTTAGAACTAGCTTGGCCCAACATGGCAGAAGGTTCAACTTCCAGTAGACCTTGAACTTCATTATATACTCATTGTAATACATCAGCTGCTAAGTGACACACCCACAGGTGCCATGACAGTTCCGAGGCTGACTAAAAGGCCACAAAGCAGGCGGGGGGGCGGGGGGGGGGCAATTTCTGGAAATCCCCTTCCTTTCCCCAAAACAGTTGGAATAATCCTCCCACTTGTTAGCATATGAAACTACCCAGCCCATTAAAAACTAACCACTACCACCACCACCCTTCTCCGGGGCTGCTCTCCCTTCTGAGATGGCCGTGCTCTGTCTATGGAGTGTGCATCTCCCTGACTAAATCCGCTTTCACTTTATTATGGCTTGCTCTTGAATTCTTTCCTGTGCAAGATGAGATGAGGTGCACTCTCCAGTAATACCTTCATGAAAACAAATCAACGTATGCAAGTAATTAGGATGCTAAGACCAAATGTGCTACATCATGCATACACAGCAAGAGCTAGATTTGCTCATTTTAACCATATTCTACCTAAGAACGATCATCTGCTTTACCAGATTTTGAAAAAAAATGATTCTCCCTTAAAACTTTTATGAAATGTATTGTTGCCTTTGAGATTTTGTTTCCCGTTTTTTTTTTTTTTGCTTTGTTTTGTGGGGGTAAGTAATCAGGTTTTTCTTTTATTTAATAGAGGTACCAGGGATTGAACCCAGGACCTCATGCATGCTAAGCACACACTTTACCACTGACCTATACCCTCCCTGCCATTTCCCCTTCTTTATGGCACTATTCTTAAAATTGCACCAAAGGAAAATCTTCTATCTCAAATCTTTAGAATTTTCAGAAAAACACAAAACAAATGTCTAGGCATTTCTTATTGCTCTCTCTTGGAATGTTTTGATCCTGATGAGATCTGCTATTATTAATGTCTTTTTCCTAAAGATACATAACTTCAGTCCTCAGATAATTTCCATAATTTTGTAATATTCCTACTTTGTTTTTCAGACTCCTCATAACCGATTCACAAGAAAAAAACTTAGGAAGATGGAAAAAATTTATACTATTTGATTTTTTAAGTGATAACTGCCTGCATCTCACATCCTGGAAACATCCTTGGGATGGGGATGAGTTCAAAGACTTCTGAATCAAGTGCAAATGTGTCTTAAATTGGTCCATGGGAGAAAGAACAATCAGAAATATAGAGTGAAATAGGTTACCTGAGTGACGGTGCTATTGTGAAACATACAGCTGGAAATACATCATATTTCCTTTGGTTTGTTTTTCATTGTAAGGAAAAACAGGAACATTTGGACTACGTCCAGAGTAGCACCATCTCATGAGCATTCCCTTTTCCTACAATTTCAGAAAACCTTTGGTAACTAACTGAGAAAATGCAGAAGATCTTGCAAACTGAGGAAATTACCAATACTCAAGCTCTCAGAAAAGGGAAGAGGAAACGGACGGAGACAATGGACTCAGAAAACGCGAACAGTGACGTGGATAAGGGGCAGGTTGGTGTTCTGTGACCATGGCATCACTTTATCACCTCTCTCCACCACAATTCCATAATTCCTCGTAGTTGATTAGTGTTTTCCCCCTCTTCTATTTACTCTTCCCTTTAATTCTTTATTCAACTGGAGGAATAAAGTTCCATATCCTCTTTTTAATGTGGAACAAGTTGAATTAGGAACATACTCAGAAGACGTTTTACCTGCCTCTAGCTGAGTGTGGTCAGTTATGCATTGCTCGACCTTTCCTTGATATTCTGGGAAATTAAGATCAGCAGACTGTCAGGAAATATTTTTTCTGCTCGCAAACCACTGGAGACATTGGACTACCTCTTCCCAAAATGTACTGTCCGCTTTTCCATTTTGATGCCAATTTGTAACCCATTCTCGTCACAGGCTTGGCCAGGATCCCCTTCTTATTGGTGTTTTGTTCATTTATTCCTTTTTGACCCGAATCCACCACTCCCATTCTCCTCCTACACTTAGGACAAACTATCAATGTGTTTATTCTTTTTTTTTTTTTATTGCAGTATAATCAGCTACAATGTGTCGACTTCTGGTGTACAGTATCATGTCCCAGTCATGCATAAACATACATATATTCGTTTTCATATACCTTTCCATTATAGGCTATTACAGGATATTAAATACTGTTCCCCGTGCTATACAGAAGAAATATTTTTTATCTATTTTTATATACAGTGGTTAACATTTGCAAATCTCAAATTCCCAAAGTTATCCCTGCCCATCCCCTCTCCCCCGAATGTGTTTATTCTTTTATCAATGTGTTTATATCTTTTTCTTTGTGCGTCTTTGTACTGCATGTAGTGTTTGTGTACATGTATTTTTGTCTAATTTTTAAAATACATACTCAGGGTTTGAAATTTTTTTTAGTCTGAGTATGGTTCTATGGACATTCAGAATGGTCCAGCATCTGGCATCCTGTCTGTCACAGGCTGTCCCACAATACGGCCTCTAACAAAACTAGGCTGTCCCGACCCGCTGGTAATAGATTTGTTTACCTTTATATCAAGAAGCTTAGGAAAGCACCAAAACCCTCATGTGAAATGTGCCCAAGCTGAATTTAAGAAGTTGGTTCAGTGAGACCCAAAGTTTCTAGAGATTTTCTGAAATGAAACATGTCAGCAGGGCCCGTGGTGGCTCTGTGTCTGCCAAGTGTGTCCGTGACCAGATCACACATGCTTTCCTCACCGAGGAGCTGAAAATCCTCGTCAAAGTGTTGAAGACACAAGCAGAGTCAGAAAGGTAAATTGAAAATGAAGCTTTTGAGGGTAATAAAAAAACCAAAAGGCTAAAAAATATATATCCATTTATCTGGAGAGAGAGAGAGAGAGTGTGTGTGTGTGTGTGTGTGAGTCTCCCTTAGACCCTGTCTCCAGCCACCCTGTGCCCACCTCCCACAGGTAAATACATTTACTGCTTTCTTGTTTGTCCTCCCAGCGTTTCTTTGTTCAAATAAAGCAAACATGAATGTAGATACGCTTCTGTCTTTTGCACAAGAAGTAAATTACTAGATATGCTGCTTTGAACTTTGCTTTTTTACTTAATATATTTTGACAATCTTTCCATTAGCATGTAAAGAACTCTCTCTTTTTTACAAAACCCTGTTATTTCTCTGGGTATATGTATGCTTTTTAAAAAATTTTTAAACGTTTATTTATTTTGTGGGGGGAGGTAATTAGGCTTATTTATTTATGTTATAATGGAGGTACTAGGGGTTGAACCCAGGACCTCATGCATGCTAAGCACACGCTCTACCCCTGAGCTGTCCCCTCCCCTCTGCACTGCTCTTTATTTAACCAGTCCCCTAGGACGGATCCGGCTTGTTTCCAATCTTTTTCTTTGTACACGCTGCCCTGTGGCTACAACCATGTGGCTACATCATTTCGTACATCGTTTAGTACATTGGTATCGTAATGTGCAACTCGGTCTGTTTCTGATTTTTCAGTCAGCGCTGCTTTTAACATCTGTCTGTATCACTATTATACATGATCCGTTGTGTCTAACGCAGCTTAGCGTATTGGACTTATCCTTTTTTCCGATGAGGAAAACCTAGATTACCTCCAGTATCTCGGTGCTACAAACAATAACAAAATAAATCCCCCCATACATGTCTTTTTAAGAAAACAGTGTGAGCACGTGTCTGGAATAATCACATAGGAGGGTGAGTACTGGCTTGCATGACAATGAAATTTTTTTCCAGAATGTCCGCATCAGTCTACATGCCCAGCAGCAGGGCATGAGGCGTTCCTCTGTTTGTACTTCCCTGCCAACACTTAGCACTTATATCCATATTTCATATTTTTGGCCATTGATGGAAGAAAATGATTTCTTGTTTATTTTTCCTGGTGCAGGTTTTGCGGGTCCAGTGGTTCCTCCAGGGTGAAACAGTCACCTGCCCTTGCAGGCCGGTAGTGTGATTTCTTCTGCAATTAGTTTTTCTCGAAAACTGAATAGCGTTCCAAACTATTTATTTCGATTTGGTTTCAGGGCAAGTAACTACAGCCAGAGATCTCATTTGATCATAAATAAGCCTGAAAACTCTCCTCTCTTATTAGAGCGGCTCAGCCTCTTTCCCTCCAGCTGAGGGTGATTACTTAATTGCCGGATCAAACAAAAAGCTCACGCACTGAATGTGATGCTTACCGATGGGGGTGGATTTCAGCATCTGGTAGAGAGCACTTGAAGAGAAGGTCTTGAAAAAGCCTTGAGGTCACAGTCTCACCTCTCACTATTTAGATGTAGGAGTAATTGGCTTTTTCAAACCTTGAACACTGAACATTCTTGGACTCAGTTTAGTCCAACTGCTGCATTCTAAATGCAGGCGGAAGGAGAAAGCCTTCCATTTCTGCAAACCAGCTAGCCCTGACAAGACGTCGCTGACACACACCAACATTCTTTCTTTTTCCAAGCTCGGTAAGCACGTGGTCTGCCTTCCAAAGTATTGCAGGTGACAGTGTTAGCAAATATGTCATCACCAGGGTCTAACAAGAGTCTGGGACCTTCCAGCATGTCATACCTTTGCCCACAGCCTGACCTCTTAGTAGTTCAAACATATGTCAAGCCTTGAGTATCCTGCTTCTGGGTACCAAAACCTGCATTCGTTAGGATGCGTGTTGCAAAGATTGTAACAAAGACCCAAATGTAACAGTGGCTTATAAAGATGGAAGTTAATTTCCCTTTCACACAACAGCAGGAGCCGTCCTGCGTTGCTATAGCAGCGCCACAATGTTGAGGATCCCTCTTATCTTGTTCATCCATCTTCCCTAACTCCCAGCCTCTATCTCTGGGCCAAGGTGATCCTCCAGCTCCCACCCCCATGCCTTCCTCTCTGCCCATGGGAAAAAGAGACTTCAGGCAGGAGAAGACATGCGCATCCCTTCTAAGGTCATGATCCAGCAGTGGTACACACGGTTTCCACTCATATTTGATGGGCGGAAACAGTCACACAGCCATGATGCACTGCCTGGGAGTCTGGGGAATGTAATGGAGCTGGAAGCTACCTGCTCAGCTAAAAACCTCGTTACAAACTGTAACAAATGGAAGGTCAGCTACCTGGAGACAGCTAGCAGTCTCTGCCACTGTCCATTTTCCTACTGAGTTTTTACATACTCTGCGGGATTTCTTGGTCTATCTGGTGGTTTTCCTGTTTTACTCTTACTGATTTGAACAAATACCTCATCTATTGTAGAACTCAGTCTCTTATGGTTTTAGATTTTGTAGATATCTTCTCCTGATCTATTTGTCTATTAACTTTGTCTTCCATTGATGCTTACAAGTGGATTCACCTTTGCTTGATTTCATTTCTCTCTTGCAGGAACTTGCTACAAGAACTAGATCATACATTCTCATTTCTTCCCAATTATTCTGCATAGAACTATGATCTCAGTAGGTATCCTTCAGTTTTTTTTAAAGAATATTTCTTTTCTTTTTCTTTTTTAAGAATATTTCATTTCTATTTAACCAAATCCATCATTTTTTTCTTTAGGATTTGTGTATCTAGGGCAATTACATTAGTCAGTTGCACACACAGGACAACAGTAATTTTCATTACCATTATATATATCTGTCACACACATATATGGAATAATAAAATATATACACATATATAGATTTGTATATGTGTAAAATAAGGATTTAGGTTGAATGTGTTCATTACCAATCATACAAAAATGTATTGTATTTTCTACAACTGATCTCATCTGGTTTTTAATTCTCCATCCCTGCTTGACAAGAAAGAGGGGGAAAAGGCTTAAACTTGTCCACTGACAGTGAATTACAGTTAGTGTTCTGGCATTTAAAAGTCCCTTTGAGCTGTTGGTGTAGTTTCAGTCAAGTCAGGATTTAAGTGTCAGTGGAGACTAGGTTCTCAGCCTCCCCTGCTTCCTGTTTTTTTTCCTGGGAAGTGATTCAGCTTTTCAGGAGTGTTACATATCATCCCAGCATCTGGGGAGGGGTGGCTGGTCTTCTGCCCAGGCTGACTTTTCTGCCTGGTTCCTAGGTGTCCAGGGCTGTCAGTCCCTCCAGCATCTCGGGGTTCTGGTGGCACCAGCGGCTGAAGTTCGCCGTGCGGGTACCCACCACCATTGTCTTCAAGGCTCCAGCACTCCGTGGCCTCTCTGTCTACATCCTAAATGACTCCTGTTTCACCAGTTCCCTCAGTACTTACCTATTTCCTGACCGGGACACGGGGAACATTCAGATTCTCTGGCTGCTTTGCACAAGCTCTGGAGAGTCTCCATTTGTCTAGACACTAATTTTGGCCATTTCTGATCTACAGCCCAGAGAGATGTTGCCCTGATGTTGTGGGACATGGGGCCTCATTAGGGAGTTTATGATGCACTGAGAAGCACGGAGGTGGCCTCTCATTTCTCTGGATGTTTCCATCATCTACCCTGACCCCTGAGATCCACCTCCCTTCCTCCTCAAAGGAGGAGCAAAATCACTGGAACCTGACTTCCTGCCTCTCCAGTTCCGTATTCCTCCTAATGCTCAAACCCACTACCGGGATATCTCTACCCTTCCTTCAGCAGGAACTTTCTGGATGCCATGCCTTTATCTCTTCCACTCTAAAGTTTATTTTTATACACTTGATAGCCCAGGCTTCTAGGTTTGGATCTTTATAAATTCCATTCTGTGCGCCAATTTTCCAGATTTGGATTTATAGAAATATAAATGCCAGCTTCGTTACTGGAGAAAATTCTTTTCTATTCTTAACACAGCTGGGGTTTTACAACACAAACGCACACGTTTGCAGGCTATTGTCCTGATGTCCTTAAAAATATTTTTTAAAGAAAAGGGGAACCTCAGTGCTTGTTCCGGGTGAATCCTCTCCCTCCTTTGTCTGAGGCAGTGAACCCCAAAGTTGGCCTCATGGCAGAATCTGGACAGAAAGGCTGTGAATGAAGGTCGGGGGGAGATGGAGGATGGGGGTGGGCTACAGGATCTGAGTGGCGGTCTGGTTGATTTTCCTCAGTTGTACTAATTTTCTACTTTGTATTTTTCACTGAAGTTGGGTGGAAAGTCAGGATTCTGGTTGCTGTCCCACAGGGGATGTGTGCGTGAACCCTTGACGTCCTTGCTTGTTCTGTGCTCCCCTGGGTGTGGGAGCTGAGGCTAGGGCACTCGTGGGCCCAGCTCGGCTCCTGGAAGAGCAGGAACCTGAGGTCTAACAACGTCCCATCGGTGTACAGAAGGCGGGATAACCACTTTGCGCTGCCTTGATGCTCCCTTTGTCGTGTCTGCCTTGTGTTTCAGAGAGACCCATACTCCGGAAATGCCTTTCTGCCCGGCGAGAGCTCCAGTGAGGATGAACAGCCTCTAGCCGAACTGTCCAAGGAGGAACTGTGCACGAAAGTAAAGAGCCTGAAACAAAAACTAACGAACACACGGAAAGAAAACAGCCGCCTTCGACAATCTTTGGTCATGCTTCAAGGTAAACTTAGAGAAAACCGACTTTTTTTGAAACTGAATTACCTACCCTCTGCCAAAATAAAATAATTAAGTAATACAATAATAAATAAATAAAATATTAAAAAAGCATTAAATTTAAAAAAATTATACAAGAGGGGGAGGATATGGCTCAAATGGTAGAGTGTGTGCTTAGCGTGCACGAGGTCCGGGGTTCAATCCCCAGTGCCTCCTCCAAAAACAAATAAACTTAATTACCTACCCCCCTGCCAAAATAAAATAATTAAATAATACAATAATAAATAAACAACATATTAAAAAATCATTAGAGAAAATCGACATTTTTGGATGAAAGGAAGAGTACATGATGAATGGAAAGTATTGCAAGTCAGCCGTCAAGAATTTAAAACTCAGTGTCTTAGATCTCATTTGTTTATATTTGCTTTTATTTTTACTGTACAGTACAGGGAACTATATTCAATATCTTGTAGCAATTTATGGTTAAAAAGAACATGAAAATGAAGATATGTATGTTCATATATGACTGAAGCATTGTGCTGTACACCAGAAACTGACACAACATTGTAAACTGACTATACTTCAATAAAAATTTATTTTAAAAAATCAGTACCTTAGAGAAAGAAAATCAAAAACCACATTTTAAGAAAAGCTGTGATTACATAATTTAATACGGAAGCACCCTATTGAAGCTTCTAGTTTATTGCCTAAAAAATTTTAGATTATTCCTACAAAATACCAAATGTCATATTCACTTAATAATGTCCAACAAATATTTATTGAGCATTTAATAAAGGCCTGGAGAGAAAAGATCTGTAAGACAGACTATGTCAAGATGTTCACGATGTACTTATCTCGCTCCCCTCTGCTAAGGGAAGCACTAGACAAAGGGGCCTGCTGTCATCCCTCACAGAACCACTGGCATTAAAGATTTTATAGATGACATTCTAGGTTTGGGGGTGGGAGGAGTGGTCTGGAAAATAGTCACATTGCACTGAAGACTTATCAAGGAGCAAGAGAGGCCTAAGCAAATTCAAAACCACTTGGCATACTGCCCTTTTTGTTGAATCTTACACTGTGTTTAAGTGTTTACTTTTTGAAAATGACATTTTCCATTTGTAGTTAAGCATCACGCACTGTTCTGTATAGCTGAATACACGGCAGTTATATCCTCTGTTGGGGCAGCATTCTGTTACTAAACAGCAAACGTACAGAGGATTTTGAAAATATGTCCCTCTGGCGACTGTGTAAGGAAGTACACAGCGCCTGCCTGCGGGGAAGGACCACTTTTGAAAGGTATCACGGTCATCAGACAACCTGGGTAGCAGCCCAGCCCAGAGCGAGGGCTATGGAAATAAAGAAGACCATTCCACAAACAGTCTGGGAGGGAGAACTGAGAGGAGACAGGACATTGCGGTGGGCTAGGTTGACAGTAAAGGCCCGTAAGCTTGTCTGCGAGTATGTATTAAATCAAAGGCGTCACAGGCAGAGGAACAGCTCAATGGCAGAGCGCATGCTCAGCATGCACAAGGGCCTGGGTTCAATCCCTAGTGCCTCTAATTAACCTAATTACCCGCCCCCACAAAATGAAGGCTTCATAGTTTTAAGTAGAAACAGCCACATGTGAATGGAAATAAGATGTTTATTCCATCAACAAGTCATCCTCTCTTTATTTTTTGAACTTTAAATATTGCCTTTTTATAACTGATGGTTTTTCCTGCCGAGGTTTTTGCAACTTTCAAAGAACAGATCATTCTTATTTTTACATAATCTGTTTCAGAACTCACAGTAAGATGAAAAGCTAGCTGATAAAGTTAGCAGAAATTGCTGGTTAAAGTCTGGATCTTGGAGTCACACACCTTGGGTTGAATCCCAGCTCTGCTGACCTGCTTTACAACTGTGCCCTCAGCCTCAACTTCACTTTCCCTGTCTACAAAATGGGTGCAATTTTTCATGTCCTTCTTGCCAAGATGATTAAAGTAGCTAATTGGAAGATATGCTTTACCAGGACCTGGTCCATGACAGGTGGTCAGCAATCATAGTTAGTGTTACAGTCTCTGTTTTTATTGGCACCAGAACTTGACCCACAGACCCCAAAAGAGAAAATTAGACCAATTTTTCTCATAAATGTAGATGAGAAAATTCCAAATGAGAGTGTAGAAAATCAGTTTCAATAGTCTGTGAACTGACACAGCATTGCAAACTGACTATACTTCAACAATAAAAAAAAGAAAAACTGAGGCTGTGGAAAGAATCACTACTACGGCCGGTTTCTCTCTCCCCACACACCGGGATTTCCTTTTCTCCTGTCTCCGCCAGCCTCCCACGCCTCCTTCCAGAGCCTGACTCCCAGCCGATGGCTTGGCCTCACTGAGCAGTTGGAGGATGCGGAGAGACTGTTAGCTCCCCGCAGCCGTGCTTGTATTAATCTCCACTTTCTCCCCTGTCCTCTTGTCCAGACAGAGGCAGTGCCTCCATCTGTGCATCAGGTCCCCACCCTCTTTGGCCAAACGGGAGACAGAGCTCTGGGGATTCTCCCCCTTCTCTGCAAGATCACGGTTGCCTTCTCTAATGAGTCATTCTCAGTAGCATCAGGCATAACATTGTTTCTCCCATTAAAAACAACAGCAAAAAAAAAAAAACAAAGGAACATTGCGGGAAGGGTATGGCTGGCATACATGAGGTCTGGGTTCAATCCCGGTACCTCCATTAATAAATAAATAAATAAACGTAACTATTTCCCCCTACCCCCAAAAACCCCCAACCCTCTTTCAGGTCATTGCTTCTCTGCCTGCTACCCTATTTCTCTCCTTCCCTTTATAGGAAAACTCCTTCAGTGTTGCGTCTACACATTCAATTTTCCCTCTTTTATTGTCTCTGGATCCTACTTCCATTGGTCCTAATCATTCTGCTATAACTTCTCCAACTGCAACAACAGAAATGTCTGGTCTCCCGGTTCTGGAAGCTAGAATCCCAAAACCGAGGTGTCAGCAGGGCCAGGCGTCCTCTGAAGGCACTGGGGAAGGTCCCCACCTTAGCTTCTGGCTCTTCCCGTCTTCACAAGATGGTCTCTCTATGTGCTTGTCTATATCTGTGTCCAAACTACACCCCGTTTTTAATTTAAATTTTTACTTAAATTTTTACACTTAAATTAATTTTATTTAAATTTTATTTAAAATTTTTTATTGAAGTGTAGTTGCTTTACAATGTTAGTTTCAGGTGTACAGCAAAACAATTTGGTTACACATATACATACATACATGTTTTTTCTTTTCAGATTCTTTTCCATTGTATGTTACTAAAGATATTGAATAGAGTTCCCTGTGCTCTACAGTAGGTCCTTGTTGTTTATCTATTTTACATGTAGTAGTGTGCACCCGTTAATCCCAAACTCCTAATTTATCCCTCCCCTGCCATTTCCCCTTTGGTAACCATAGTCTGTTTTCTATGTCCAGGAGTCTGTTTTTGGTTTATAAACAGAATTTGTATCTTTTTTTTTAGATCCCACATATAACTGATATCATATGATATTTGTGTTTCTCTGTCTGACTCACTTCACTTACTATCATAGTCTCTAGGTAGGTCCATCCATGTTGCTGCAAATGGCATCATTTCATTCTTTCTTATGGCTGAGTAGTATTCCACTATATATATAGACCATATCTTCTTTATCCATCATCTGTCGATGGACTTTTACAAACTTCCCCCATTTATGAGGACATCAGTCATACTGGATTAGGGCCCACAGTAATGACCTCAGTTTAACTTGATTACATCTGTAAAGACCCTATTTCAAATAAGTCACATTCTGAGATACTAGGGGTGGGACTTCAACCTATCTTTTTGAGGCGGACATAGTTCAACCCATAGTATTCCATATTGCTAACCCCAAAGGCCATTCCTCAAGGATCATCTTAAGTGCCCATATCCAGCGCCTGACACGTGTGGCTATCTCTCTTTCCTTGAAAGATTTCTTCGTTTGACTTCTAGGACACAACATTCACCTGTTTTCTCCTCCACTGCTGCGCTTTCCATCTGGGTCTGTTTGTCTGTTTCATTTCATCATCTTACCCTCTAAGTACCTGAGGATGCCCCAGGTGCAGCCCTGGGACTTCTCTCCTTTCTATCTACATTCACTCCATGGGGGATCATATACAATTCTATGGTGTGAAAATCCATCAGTAATTCTGCTTCTCAGATTTATCTCTGGCCTGGACTGCTCCCTGTAACTCCTGGCCCACTGTTCAAGACATGATGGACAGGTATCTCAGACTAACATGCCCCAAACCACGTTTCCGACCTTCTCCTGCACCCACTCCTCTCTGTCTCCCTCGTCTTGGTTAATGCTGACTGCCTTGTTCCAGTTTCCCAAGCCAAAACCCACAGTGTGATCTTGTATTTCTATTCTTTCTTTTACAATCTACATTCACTCCATTGGCAAATCTTACTGGCTTTATCTTCAAAATATTTCTGCAACACAATCCTTTTTACTACTCCCACTGCGGCCACTCTAGTCCCTCACCCAGTTATCATGGCGGCCCCCCCACTGGGGTCACCCCTCCTGCTGTTGCTCCTGGGCAGCCCGTTCCCCACACAGCAGCAAGAACGATCGGCTCGCCATAGTCAGACCCCTCCAGTGCACGTCCACTGCATGCAGGGCAAATCCAAAATCCTTTTTACGATCTTTGAGTCCTTAGTGGTCTGGCCACTTCCCTTCCACCTCCCTCTCTCCCCCCGTCCTCCTCTGTGATCCAGCCCCACTGGACCACACGCTTTCCCTTTGAAGACATCCGTTGTGATCTTACTTTGCTGTCTTTGACCTGGCCAGTCCCTCAGCCTGGGCTCTTCTTCCCCAACCACATGGTTTGCACCCTAGGTAATGTAAGTCTTCGTTCTAAATGCATCTTTCCCCTGACCTCTCCCTCTGTCTAAACTTTTAACCTCTCTCCCCTACAGCATTTTTTATCCCCCTTCCCTGCTTCGTTTCCTCTCTGGCACTTAAAACTTCATATCCTCCACTCTCTATTTAATACTGTCTGCCCCCCGCATGCACATGCACACGAGAATGTACCCTTGGAAACCGAGTAGTAAACTTGGCTATTGGCTGGACTTCGGGGAACGAGAAAGGTCAGGAACCACCAACTCCCACTGCAGGATTCATGCAGGCATTTATTTATTCAGTAAATATAAAGTCCTCTGTCTGTTGGGCACTGCTCTAAATACCTGGGAAAACCCAGTGAACAAAACAGGCCAAGATCCTGACCCTCACGGGGCTCACATTCCAGTGAGGCAAGACAGTCAAAATCATGAAAAAGAACAACTGAGTAAATCATCTAATATGTTAGCTAGTGGTAAAGGCTATGGAGAAAATAGGAGAGGTAAAGGAGGGTTGGGATTTCAGGGAGGGGGGTGTTTTGCAGTTTTAAACAACATGGTCCCAGCAGGCCTCCTTGTGAAGCTGCAGCTGGGAACGAGGAGGCGATGAGAAAATTGAAATTTCATGTGTAATCCAAACAAGAAAGGGGTCCGAGAGAAGGGGGCAGGGTTCTTAGTGCTCTTTTGCTCAGTGGTGTTCCTAGTGGCTCTTTGAACTAAGCATCAGGACTGTGTGTCTGTTTATAAGGCCTGCTAACTAAGAAAAATGGCAGAATTTACAGGCCATTCTAGACGTTCGGAAAGGCAAACCTGTGTGTGCTATACGTGTGTGTGTTATAAACATCTGACCCATATCTTGTGGACCACAACCGACCAGCCCAATAAGATGTAAAAGGAGAAAATTGTTGTATCTATTGTACAGGAGGCTATGAAACTGTCATTATTTACAGAGAATGAAGGTATGCCTGGGAAAAGCAATGATTAGCTGGAAACTCAACTCTATTAAACTAATGAGATTTCAGGAAAGAATGAAAAATCAATTAAGTTTTGCCCAGTTTCATTTAAATGGAGCAGAAAGCTGTCAAAGGTTCAGAAATAGCCAAAGTAAAACCAATGAATCACCAAAGTAATAATTAGTAAAAGTTTATTGTAAATGTATCAAAAAGACAGCTTGCAAACCAAAACATGGGTTGAGGCTCAGGGGTGTATTGTTATAAAGCAGGTTTTTTAAATTTTATTTTATTTTGCTTTCCTTTATTTATTTGATGCAGTGCTGGGGAGTGTACCCAGAGCCTCATGCATGCTAAGCACACACTCTGCCACCGAGCTATACCCTCCCCCACTACAGCAGCTTTTATATATAGCGAGAAAGCGGTGACGTTTATCCTTTGCAGTGATTGGTTATAATGTTAGAATTTTCTTAAATGATAGGGAGTTGGTCAGCGGTTGCCTCATAGTCAACCCTGGGAAACAGGTAAAGGTTTGCTTCTGATTTCCAGGGGCACAAGCAAGAAATGGCCCAGGTCAGGTTAGTCTCACAAAACAAGCTAAATTAAGCCTTGTTTATGTGACTAAATTGGTTTTGTCTGTGCGGGGAGTTGTCAAGGCTGTGGTCTCCCTTTGTTTCTGATTCTAACAAAGCTTAAATTAAATTTCTGTGAATCTCCCTCCTTTGTTGAAATCCCACCAAAAACCAACTTAAAATGCATAAAAGCACAAGAACCAAGAAATCTCAAGAGAAGACCACAGCAGACAAAAGATGCCAATACCGTTTTAGAAGCAGAAAGCAGAGGGAGGAGTGGTGACTGGGGAGAAATCTGGAGAGGCCCAGTGTCTGTGACTGACGGGGGTGGGGGGTGGGCAGAGCTAGAGAAATTAAAAAGAAACAAGCCAAATCACACCACAGGACTACAGGAGGTTTGGAAAAAACCCGGAAGAGACTGTGGTAGTGCCAGTCATGGGAAACTGGAGGACTCTTTGGGAAACCTACATGGAGACCCTTTTGGACCACAAAGTCACACTCTTCCCCAGAGCACAAGATGGGGGTTTGCTCTCAGGAGAGACTGAACAAGAGCCATGAACTCAGGGACACTGGGCGCAGCTGAGGGAAGTGGTGTGATCATTTGAGGACCTCCTCCAACATGGAACACGGAGATCAAAACAAAGAAAGAGAAAAATAAGGTCGAAGGAAACGGGAACAATGCAGGCAGCAGCAGGGGGCTCCAAGAAGCAAGAAGAGGGTAGTTTAAGAAAGATATATTCCAAGAGAAAGAGGTGGGGACCTAGGAATTCAGTAAAACGAGTGGAAGTTAAAGTTAAGAAAATCTTGTAGATATTGGAGCAAGGAGACAAAGAAAAGGAAGATAAAAGAGATGAGGAAAAATAGAGAATTAGTCCAGGAGGTCAGACATCCAAAGACATCCTAAAAGAGAGGAGGAAAAAAAGAGGGAGAAGTTATTTTTTAAAAACTAATACAATAAACTTCTAGAACTGAAGGCACAAATTTCTGGATTACAAGATACCACCAAAAGCAAAAAGGCTTGTCCAAGGCATAACCTTGTGAAATTTCAGAACACCATGAAGGGAGAATCCAAGAGCTTTCAGACAGACCGGGCATGTGATGCACGAAGGACTGGGAGCCAGACAGCTCAGGAGTTTCACCAGTGATACTGGGAGCTCCAAGATAACTATGCAATTGATGCCTTTGAAATTTCTCATGAAAGTGATTTTGGGGGGGGTTGATAATTAGTGATTGATGCCTTACAATTTTGCACAGAAGTGATTTGGGGGTAATTAGCTTTATTTATTTGTTTTTAATGGAGGTACTGGGGACTGAAGCCAGGACCTCATGCACGCCAAGCACACACTCTGCCACTGAGCTATACCCTTCCCCTGCACAGAAATGATTTAAACCTAGACTTCTCTACCCAGTGAAATGACCAACCAAGTATGAAGGTAGAATAATAATATTTTCACTCTAACAGATCTCTCAATAATATACTTCCTGCGCTTTCCTCCAAAATGAAAGTGACTCTAGAAGGTAAATCAGAAAACAGGTGGTGCAGCTCAGGACAGGGACGGGGAGGGGGGTGGCGCCACAGAATGATAGTGAGAGGAGGCCCCAGGATGGCAGGTCCACAGTGGCCTGGAAGCCGCTGGTCCAGAGGTACGGGGAGCTCCAGGACAGAGATCGCCAAGAACAGCAGGAAACATGATGTCACCTACCAAACATCCTGAAAGGAGATTTTGCACCTCTGGGAGGATATTTAGAGATGCATAAGTGAGAGAAACAGTTAAAATGATGATAATAAGCCAACTTTTAAAAAATGAGCTAATTTTGACTCTAGGGGGAAAAGTCATGTTTTAAAGGGAATGCACTGGAAATGACATCACTCTAATAATGTAAGCACAATATTGACTGAACGAACAATGGTGTCACCCACCATGTGTTCGCACATGTGGGCACCACGTGTGCGTTTCTGTGGGTCTGGGGGAGGGTGCTGAAAGAGGGCTGCCCTGCCATGTTACATAGTGGAAAGTCAAGAAATAATTATATGAACCTGAAAAAGAAGAGTTGTATATGCTTATTATGATTTAAGACCACGCACGTAACTACAGGTAAATGGATTACAAGTGCTCCCCCTAGGAGCGGGGGGTAATCCAGGGAGGTGAGCGGTGGGGCAGAGGAGTATGTTTCATTATAAGCCCTATTGAGTGTAAAAAATAATAAATGCCTGTACATAATAGGTGCCCCCAATCTAGTAACTACCATTTTTTTTAAATCAGTAATTTCCTTATAGATCAGAAACTGCCAGTTAAAAAATAAAAGAAATAAAAAAGAATCTACTCATATTCATTACAAACAACTATATAATATCTACTAACCACCCTAACAAGAAATGGGTAGGATCTATGAAGAAAAATTAAAAACTCAATGGAGAGATACACAAACCTGAATAAATAGAGCGACGTCTCATCCACAGATGAGAAGGTGCCAGTTCATCTCCCAATAACTAACAGTCCGAATGGAATCCCAGTCAGAATGCCAATAATTGTTTGGTTTGGGTTTTGATTTTTGCAGTCATTTGACAATTACTCTTATAAAGTTAACCGGAAAGGACATTCTGAAAAAGAATTTGAGGACATAGCTGTCAACATGAAATCATACAAGGTTCCAGTAACTAAAAGGGACTTGCTAGCACAAGAGCCAACGGGTCAAGGGAACAGAGCACGTGTCCCCAGACAGAACCCCACGTCGGGGGAGAAACTGTCCCAGAGGCTCTGTGGCATGGAGACCAAGAGCATGGCTGGAGAGGGGCCAAACCACCTGGGTGCAGACCCTGGCTCTGCCCCCACGAGCTGTGTGTCGGAGTGTGAGTTGTTGAACCACTCTGTGCCTCAGTTTTCCCATTTCAAATATGGAAATCATAAAAAGTCCCTCTCTGGGTGACATGTAAGGATTCAGAGCAGAGCCTTGCTTACCATTGTGGTGTTTACCAACACAAGCCCGCAGGGCCAGCTTCATGGCGGTGTGACCGGTGCAGTCACACAGGGCCTGCTCTTAGAGAGGCCCTGCTGTCACCGTATTAAAACTGTTAAGAAGCTTTGATCAAGGAGTCTTGTGTTTTCATTTTGCAGTGGGCCTGGCAATTTATATAGTGAGTCCGGCAAGTTGTTCAGGACAAGGATGAATTATTCAACCAATGGTGCTGAGGAAACTGAGATCCCCTCACGGGGGAGAGGGGGCAGGTTTAAGTTAGGTCCTCATTTCACACCATGTGGTGCGCTAAGAACGTAACTGCACAGCTTACATCAAAACTCCATGTTCTGAATTTGAATGAGCACTGGTTTAAACCCATGATGAATTTTATCTTTAAAAATCAATGATGTGTATTTTCTAATACTGTTCACGGAATAGGCCTAGAAACAAGAACCCAATAGCAAGGAACACGCCTAGTCCCTGCATATGGTCTCGTAACACCACTTCCCAATAAAGGGAGCTCAGTCCCCTAAGAAGTGGCTGATTCCAGAACTTGCACAGGAAATGTGCAAGATGAGCCTCCGTGGAGCCTGGAACAGGAACTGCAGATGAAAATCCTGTCATCCCAGAAAGGAAGTCAGCAAAGACCATGTGGACGTGTCAGCTAGAAGAGGTTCCCACTGGCCAAAGATGGGACGATCTGAGCAGCAGTGAGAATGATCACCGCAGTGGGTGATCATATATGTTTAAGTTCATGAGTGCATGTGGTTGTTCAAAAGAGAAAACCTTCATGATCATCTGAAAGAACCAACTCATTATTTTGCAAACTGACAAATACAGACTGAAAAAAATCAAGCATTTATCCTGCCGTTATTAGATGAAATGAACCTCAGGGTAACCAAACAACTCATAAGAGGAAGTTTCTCTTTGTAGAGGAATTCTAGCTAAATGACGAAGAATTGGAGTATCACCATTTTGCAACCCCTTATGACAGTGAATCTAGGCAGTGATCATCAGTGACCACCAATATCACAAAAAAACTAACCGTGCATTAAATGCCGCCTGATGGAAGTTAAAACACTGATCAAGCCTTTAGATCTATTACAGCAAATACAGGGGACAGAAGGACATGTTAAATGCCACTTTTAGGATGCAATCAGCAAAATCTAGACTATGGGAAACCTTGCAGGATGAATGACCCTGTTTCTTCAACTAATAAATTGCAAGGAAAAAACTCGGAGAGGGAAAGGAAACCTCTAGGTGATAAAAGAGACAGCAACTCATTGGAATGTCTGGACCTTATCTGTACTCTGATTCAAACTATAAACAACAACAACAACAACAAGGAGACAGAGAAATCTGAACATTTGCTAGCTTTTAAAAAATGATATTCAAGAACTATTGATAAGTATTTCTGGCTGTGACAGTGGTGTTATGTATTTTTTTTTTCAATTTCTTACCTTTCGAGATATACATGAACATATTTACAGATAAAATCAAATGATACCTGTGATTTGTTTAAAGTAATATTGAGGGTGGGGAGAAAGTAGATGGGGTATAGGTAAAACAAGACTGGCCATGAGTTGAAACTGGAGCATGGGATATATGGGAGTTTACTATTTTGTGTCTGTGTTTACATTTTTCCATTAAAAGTTAGAAAACATATGTCCAGGCAGGAAAAAACGTTTACTTGTGAGAAGATGTTTACACTGTATGAAATATATAAGTAAATATTTCACTGATTTGAGTGACTTTCTAAGTGTAAAATAAATGAATAACATACTAAGGAAAAGACTGCTACTTTACACAACACTGTAAAATGACTATAACTCAATAAAAAAAGTTAAAAAAAGGAATAGTTACTAATGCCACAAAAAAAGACTGCTACTTTAAAATAAAAACTAAAAATGTGTGCATGCTTTTAAAACATCATAAAATTAAAATAAACACTAAGAAAAAAATACTTGCAACATAGGACAAATAAAAGGCTATAGTGTTTAAAATATAAGGGAATTAATAATAATAGCTAATACAGTGTGCTTATAATGCACTAGGCACTTGTATAAGCACTTTATAAAACCCATCAGCTATTATAAAATGGAAAAAGTACTAATATTCCTTGGTCTAATAGGTATCTCCTAGAAGAAGTTCAAATAACCAATAAACAAATAAGTATATATTTAACTTCATAATAGTCAAATAGTCGCAATTTAAATTGTCATAAGATTTTAACCCATCAACATAGTGAAGACTGGTGTCAATGATTAACACCTCTTGTAGATGGTGCAGGGAAGTAGCTGACTTCTTACCTTGCTAGTGGGCATGTAAGTCGGAAGAATCTTTTTTGGAGAGCCATTCAGCAGTATTAACTGAGTCTGGAAAACATTTTTACCTTTGAGCACATTATTACGCTCTCAGGAATTCACAGCATTGACATGATCAGAGATGCATATAAAGACGTGAGTGTTAGGCAGTTAGTAAGAGTTTTCTCTGCAATCAAGAAAAATTGGGTGGGGGGTATAGTTCAATGGTAGAGTGCATGCTTAGCATGCACAAGGTCCTGGGTTCAATCCCCAGTACCTCTATTAAATAAATAAATAAACCTAATTACCTTACCCCCCAAAGACAAATTAAAAATGATTTTTTCAATTATGAAAAAAAGAAAAATTGGAAGCAACCCAAATTCCAAAAAGGAAAAAGGAGCATTTAAATAAATTGTAAAACATCAATACCTTAGAATACTAGGGAATTATTCAAGTCATGTTGTCAAGTGGAAAATAACCCATCAACAAGTGAATGGGTACTTTAATTGTGGAGTATCTATGTAATGAAACATTACTCAGCAACAAAAAAGAATAAATAACTGACATACACAGCAGCATGAATGAGTCTCAAAACATTATACAGAGCAAAAAAAAAGAGTCAGACAAAAAAGGGAGAATATACTGTTTGAATCCATTCATATGGAATTCTAGAACAGGTAAAACATATCTCTAACTAAAAGAAGTCACATTCGTGGTTGCCTCTCAGGTGAGTCCAGGGGTTAATCTGGAAGGAACACGAGGCACCTTTCTGGAAGGATGGAAATGTTCTATTTCTTGATGGGTGTGCATTAATTGGGTATATCCTTTTGTCAGACTCACTCCCCTTTACCTACTTAACTTCTGCTCTGACTTCATGTAAGCTCTT
The DNA here is from genome assembly GCF_048773025.1 of Camelus bactrianus. NCBI lineage: Eukaryota > Metazoa > Chordata > Mammalia > Artiodactyla > Camelidae > Camelus > Camelus bactrianus. The sequence goes on from NC_133558.1 coordinate 37,646,294, forward strand.
GCCTTTGATTCTAAATAAATTCGACCTCAAAAGATATTTTCCAAGATTTAATAAAATAGGTAAGATTTTCAAATTACAGTCTTAATAGAAAAAAAATGCTATGCATATAACACAATCCTAATTATATTTTAAAAATACATGAAAATGGGTAAAGATACAGAGATAGAAATGGCAGGAAGGATATATTCCACTCAACATGTACACCTTTCATCATTAGAGAAAACAGTGAGTATTCTCCAAACCATGCTTTATGCAGAATTCCCCCTTTTACCTTTACATTCCAGCTTTGGCCTCCTTGCCGTTCCTCAAATACAGAACTTGTTTCCTGTGCCCCGACAACCTCCTCCTCCGCCACCCTCCAGCTACTTAATTCCCGCTGCATCTGGAGTCAGCCAAGCCACAAGGTTAAGGGTGCGTCCTCTAGCCTGCCAAGTCGGCTGAGACGTCTGATACTGACTGCAAGCCTAGCGGTTTCCCAGAACCACCCTCAGAGTCAGTCAGCTGCCACAGGAGCTCAATTCCCAGAAACCTATTATACTCGTGGCTCCATTTAGTACAGAGAAAGAATACAAATAAGAAACAGCCAAAGTTGGGAGAGAGGCACAGGGCAGCCTGGTCAGTTTCCAAACGTGGCGCTTCTGTCGTCCTTGGGAACGTTACCCTCCTAGTATTTATATGTTACAATATGCATGGAGCATTGTCCACCCAGGAAGCTCACTGAGCTCTGGTGTCCTAAGTTTTTATTGAGGGTTCATTCCATAAGCATGACTGATTGATCAATTGCCGACATGGCTGAATTCAGTCTAAGTCTTTCCGGCTTCCTGGCCGTGGTCAGCTTCCACTCTAAGACTATTGGGTGTGTTTGTCCCCACCCTGAGAAACTCCTTAGCATGAACATGAATCAGGTGTGTTCTGAGGGGCTCACCATGAATAACAAAGACATTTTTGCTGTTGCCCAGGAAACTCCAGGGTTTACAGGTTACTTCCTGGGAACTGGGTGGGGCGGGGTTAGGACGGGAGGCCAGACTTCACATTCTTATACACAGCATGGGCATGTAAATAATGCTCTCCACCCCCTCCCAGTTCCAAAACTCTAGGATCATATCTGATTTTGCTCCCAGTCTCATTCCTGGCGCCTAACTGGTAGCAGACGTTGAGAGTGTATAACATAGAAGTTGATAGCATGGAATTGGCGGAGTCTGAATTTGAATGTTGGCTCTTCTTTTCACGAACTGGGTTAACCCTGACGGGTTACTTAACCTCTCGTTGCGTAACTGTCCTCATCTATAAATCGGGGGTAAGGGCAGTACCTATTTTGGAGAGTTGCAATGAGTATTAAATGAACATCAGACATCGGTTAAGTTCACAAAATAGCACCTGGCACAGAGTAAAAGCTAGATAAATGTCTGATATTATTAAGTGCTCAATAAATGATCGCTGATTGAATAGCTGTCTGGCATATGAGAGAGGCTTAGCAAATATTAATGGAAAGAATATAAAATAAGATTTTCTTCTCTAGCAGATTTTCTATTTCTCTATTAACAATGTATTAATTTCCTCAATAGGCCTGATTTTCAGCTCTCAAATCAAGTATCATTCTAAAGATTATACAGCTCAATAAAATGTCTAGAAAAGTACAGAAAAGTTCCAGAGTGTTTTTGCCTCTCCAGCAGTCTGTACCCTCAACTGTAGAGTGAGGGGCTGAATTACACAGGGTTCAAAGTGTCTCCCAATGCCAACAAAATGTTATTTGTCCTTAGGAAACAAACTAGATATAACAACAGAGAAGATCATTTTACAAGGAGGCATGAAACCTTTGAATGTGTAAGTTTACATTAAAAAATAAATAAATAAAGGAACAAAGAGAACATTCAGTTGATTACCAAAACCCATCTTTAACAAGTGAAAACATAGACCTGAACTGTGGCAATGAATTTTTATTAATTTGATGGCATTTGACTCCCTGGCAAACCATACACTAAGGCCACAGAAATGGTTTATTTTATCTTCTCACTTAAACTGGCCTACTGTGCATGTCTGGAAGGTGACATAATAGAATCAGTAATGTCTCCAGCGGGGGAGGGTGTAGCTCAGTGGTAGAGCGCACGCTTAGCATGCACAAGGTCCTGGGTTCAATCCCCAGTCCCTCCATTAAATAAGTAAGTGAATAAACATAATTACCACCCCCCCCCAAAAAGCAAACAAAAACAGTAATGTCACCAAACAACTGGTGAAATACCGTCAGATAATACCATTCACAACTAGAAAAAGTTCATTTTGGTTACAAATTCATGCACGTACATTTGAATACAATAACCAAACGTCTGTAAGTTACGATTCAGCAATTACTAACTTATTTAATAATGAAAAGTAAAGATGTCCCAACCACTCCTCTTACCATGCTCATTTCCCCAAGGTAGCGAGTGTTACCAATGGGTTCTCCCTGCTTCTCTGCATGTACACACAATAAAAATAGATGCCCCTGTTGTGCAAGGTACTTGTAAAATGTTACTTTTTCTTGCCATTGTAGTGTTGCCACAGGCGGTCACCCAGTTTGAAGAGCTGGTGGGGATGGCCGAGGCCCTGCTCAAGGGCGGAGGAACCCTGACCACGGCGGCGTCCACCCTCTGGAGAGCAACAAATAACTCCTCACCAGACTCATTTGCCTCCACGTGCAGCAATTCTAATTCTAATTCCAGTTCACCGATTTCCCTGAAAGCTGAAGAGGAGCATCACGCGGACGAGAAACAGGTCAGCTGGACAACCTGCCCTACCTTCCCCTGGGACACGGTTACACACAAAATTCAAGGGAGAGCCCAAATGATCATGGGTGACTTCAAGTCGATCACCATGTTCTGACTACATAAAACCACCTTTGACAATAAATCTAACATCTGTGAAAGAAATTTCCGACTTGGAAAATTAAAGCCAAATTGTGGACAATGATGAAGTTAAGCCAGAAAATTCCTAGGGGGGAGGCTACAGCTCAGTGGTAGAGCGCATGCTTAACGTACATGAGTTCCTGGGTTCAATCCCCAGTATCTCCATTAAAGTAAGTAAATAAACTTAATCACCTCCCCACCCTCCAAACAACAAAAAACTAGAAAATTCTTAAACCAGTGGCAGAGGGACAATTACACATGAAGGGTCCTAAAACTACACCAGGGAGACGAGGTGAGTCTCATCCCGTGCCTGCCGGCTGAACACAGTTCTACTCTCTCAGCTTCTCTTAATCGAGAAACAGAGGCTAAGAAAGAGGAAGAAAAATACCATGTGATATCATATGTGAATCTAAAAAGAAAAAAGAAAAAAGAGGACACTAATGAACTCAGCTACAAAACAGAAACAGGCTCACAGACGTAGTCAATAATCTTATGGTTACTGGGGGGAAGGGGGTGCGAAGGGATAAATTTGGGTGTTTGAGATTTGCAAATGTTAACCACTATGTATAAAAACAGATAAAAACAAAAAAATTAATCAAATGATACCAAATGAAAAAAAGAAAAAAAGAAAGAGTGGCTAGAGGTATAAGTTCTGTTAGAATCAGGTATCAGCCTGGGAAAATATGTCTTCATGAGACAACAGTCAAATCCTCACAATCTAACGTTCAGAATATTTGAATCTTAGTGCGCTGGTTTCCTTTTGCTATGTAACAGATCACTGCACACTCAGTGATTTATAACAATGCAAACGTATTACCCCAGCGTTCTGCAGGTCCCAAGTGTGGTGCTGGCAGGCGCACTCCTTTCTGGAGGCTTGGAGAGGAGTCTGTTTCCTGCCCACGGGGGTTGCTGAAGAATTCAGTTTCTCGTGGCTGTAGAGCTGTTTAACGGCCGACTGTAACCTGAACACCGTTCCCTGGTTCATGGCCCACTTCCAACCGTCTTCCAAGTCAGCCCTGCACGCCAAGTCCCCCTCATTCTTCAAATTTCTCCTCCTTCCTCCGTGTCTTTTTTCTGACCTACTCTTCTGTCTCCCTCTTCTGTATTAAAGGGCTCTTGTGATGCGATTGGGCCCACGTGGATAATCCAGGAATCCAGCATCTCAAAGTTCTTTAATGATATTTACAAAGTTGATTTCCCCCATAAGCTAACATATTCGCACGTCCCAGGGATTACAATGTGGATATTGCCAGTTGACCATTACTCTGCTGACCACACTTAACAGGAAGTGCTGGGGATGGACCAGGCCTTAAGGCATCAATCCAGGTTACATGACAAGAATTTGTATACACTCTGGAACAAATACGTCATAAATATGGGGCATTCTCTCAAAGATAACATTACCCTCTAACCCTTGAAATGTAAAATACATATTAAAAGCATAATAGATCACCTTAAAGAATGTTGATTTTGTTTCCTGGTATATCTTCAGATATTTTTCCTTTTCTTTCTCAATTGTTTCAATTATTACTTTTAATTATTTTAGTTCAAGATTGAGAAATGGCAGATTGCCCGCTGTAACAAGAGCAAGCCTCAGAAGTTCATCAATGATTTAATGCAAGTGCTTTACACAAATGAATACATGGCCACACACAGCCTGACGGGGGCCAAATCCTCTACTTCGAGGGACAAGGCGGTAAAACCAGCTATGAATCAGAATGAAGTTCAAGAGATCATAGGTGATGATATGATTGCATTGCACTGTCAGATGAATTTGAAATTATTTTGCCATCCAAGTTTAAGGTGTTCTTTCATCATCTTTTTTTTCCCTTCAAATTTCTTTTTCTTTTTTTCTCCCTTTTTTTTTAATTGAAGTATAGTCAGTTTACAATATTACGTCAATTTCTGGTGTACAGAATAAGGTTCCAGTCATACATATGCATACATAGATTCGTTTTCATTCTTTTTCATTATAGGTTATTATAAGATATTGAATATAGTTCCCTGTGCTCTACAGAAAAAACTTGTATGTCCAAATTTGTCTTTGAGAGAAAAATCTTAGGATAGCCTAAAACCTCTTATTATATTTGGGGAATTTTGTGGAAAAAACTTTACGTTAAAAGTAGTTAGTCAGATAAAAATAAATTTTATACCAGTAAAGAGTTTGGATTCATATAATTAATAGCTTTAGAAAAGTGAATTTTATCAAATCTTCTTGAACAAAATTTTAGTAACAGCTTATATCTTATTTTCTCTTCCTTATCTTGATTATATATATATATTATTTCTAATTCAGAAAAATAGGTTATGGTTTTCATCCTATTTGTGGTTTTTAAGTTAATCTCCTTAAATAAAATAATCTATATGATCAAGTAATTTTTTTTTGCAAATATCCAACAAATTTAGAGAATCACTGAATCCAAACTCTCTATATGTTAATCATATGTCATTTATCAGTTAGAAAAGAGTCAATCACAATCTACCTGTTTCAACTGATGTTGGGAACAGATAAAAATAAATTCCTCGCATTTTGGATCAAGGGCGTTTAGCATTCAGAGCAGTACCAAGGTCAAAGCTGAGCGGAAGACCAGCATGTATGCTCTGAGTTTATGATACAGACCTTTGCTATGTCTTGCTTCGCTTTGAAAAATCTGCCTGTAGATTCTTCAATTTAAATCCCTCATGGGTGTTTGGGCTGCTTTTTCAAGATGGAGACGAAGTTATAACGTGAATTGCTTGATGCTTTATCTCAGCTCGTACCTTAAGATGCAAAGGCCTGATAAAGTGGGGTTTTTTTTAATTAATTAATTAATTTTTATCAAAGTACAGTTGATGTATGTTATGTAAATTATAGGTGTACAATATGGCGATTCACAAGTTTTCATGTTTATGCTCCATTTTTAGCTATTATAAAATACTTGCTATATAGTCCCCGTGTTGTACAGTAGATCCTCATGGCCTATTTCATACCTGAGAGTTTGTACCTCTTCTCCCTCCCCAACCTGCCCCTCCCACCCCCTTCCGACTAGTAACCACCGGTGTGTTCTCTGTATCTGTGAGTCTGCTTCTTCCTTCTGATAAAGTGTTTTTGTATGTTTGGTTGTTGTTTTTGTTTTGTTTTGTTTTTTTACAGGAGTCACAAAACAGTTATTTCCCAACACAGACGATGTTTCAATTAGGAGAATGATAGGGCAAAAGCTAAACAACTGCACCAAGAAGCCAAATTTAAGCAAAAATCTGAACTCTCAGGATGTTAAGTAGAGCCTTTTGGTAAGTCTTGCAAATCTTCACAATCCTTTCTGTGGGGCAAGAAGATGTAATACCTGTGCTCACAGAACAGCACGGATCTACACACACACCCCTAGAGAAGACCAGAGGCCTGGGAGATGCTCACAGGTGTTCCTGGGGGCAGAGGCAGGGGCAGGGAAGGGGGGCTGCATGTGGGAAGTGCTGCATCAGTTACCCAGATTTTCCTTTCCCCGAGCCTCTCACATATTTTGATACCCTCTAAACATGCCCAAGTGCACCAGAGTCTTAAGAAGGGGAGAGGGTAGGTGGTGTTTTCCAGGTGTATTTTGCTGAGGAACTTGTCTTCTTCACAGAACATTTGTTACCTTGTGGGTGTGTTGCCAATGGGGAGGGTCTTGTCTCGCTGCAGAAAGAATTCAGAGATGGAACGCGGAGGTTAAGAAAGTAAAGTGAGGATTTATTAAGGGATGGAGAGCACCCTCTCAAAGGGAGGTGGGCAGGCTCAGGTGAGCGGCTGCCCTGAGTGTCTTTGGCAAGTTGGTTACAGAGGGTGTAAAATGAATGGGCGGAATATTCACTGGAGAGGGAAGCGTTTGGGGTCATATTCCCTGATTTTTATCCCAGCTCCACCTTCCCAAGGGGAGGAGGTGTTTTTGTCGTTATTTAGTCTGAGTCAGAAGTGTAATGGCATCGGTGCATGATGGGTAGTTCTGACCAGCAAGGCTAATTTTATTGAAATCAGGGCATAATGAGCAAAAGGTTACATTCGTACACTGGAGATTCCTGCCTTTTCCCACCTTTCCTTGTTGGCCTCCAGGGCCCTTGTCACCCCAAACTGTGTGACCACTCATCAGCCCAGAGGTTCCTGCTTGTCTTTCTCTGCCCAGGGACCCCTGGTGCTTACACGATGTAGGGTTTCCTGCATTTGGCCGGTGCCCTTCCTTTGTGCCCAATTCCTGCCATTTGGCCTGCATCCCCTTTCTCTGCTCATATGTAGCTATCTGCCTGCTCTCACCGGTGGGGGTAGAAAGGAACCTGAGGAGGGACGCACGACAGTTCAGGAGGTGTTTCTCTAGAACAAGGGAGATACAGACCCTGGGGAATCTCTGAAGCACATGACCAGGACTGACTGACAACACTAACAGTGGTTCGACCTGTGTACAAACCATGGGCTGGAAGTCCCCAGGGGTCTCCTCTCCCTCCCCACTCTGCTTCTCCATGCTTGAAATCTTTAAGTCAGTGGTTGCAGTCTGTATTGGTTTGAGAGGGATTCTACCAATATGTTTGCATTACACTAAAAGGAAGAATGATTTGTTTTTAGCGAGTTCTGAAGGAAATACACATTATGGTCAGGTCCTGCCTAGGTGAGACTGGGACGTGGAATTTAGTGTTTGCTTTGGCCACTCAAAGTCCTGGCCCTTTCACTTGTTCTCACCCTCCCTCTCCATCATGTTGATGGAAACTATGTGACAAATATGCACTGTTGTGCTATTAATATTTTATTTGATAAACAGGTATATGATAAACAAGAGGGCAGGTTTTCCTTCCCTTTTCTTTTTTTTTTTTAATTGAAGTATATAGTCAGTTACAATGCATCAGTTTCTGGTGTACAGCAGCATGTCCCAGTCATGCGTATATATACTTGAATTCGTTTTCATATTCGTTTTCGTATTCTTTTTCATTAAAAGTTATTACAAGATGTTGAATATAGTTCCCTGTGCTGGACAGAAGAAATTTGTTTATCTGTTTTTCTTCCTCCCCTTTTCTTTACTTCCACCTTTGATTCCCATTTTCCTGCTTTTCACCGGCCACCCTGAGGCCATGCCACGTGTCCTTTTCTTCTGGCTGGGATGTGGAACTGCGTGTAATGCAGTGACTCCCCACCTCCACCACCCACCCACTGCCGACTCCCACCCCCTCCTCCTCGAGGGTCCTTTACTATCTTGCTCTACAATTAAGGCGACCACCGATGAGATGCAACAATACTCTCTCGTCCTTAAAAAAACAAAACACAATAACCGCCCCAAACAAAAAAAATCTACTTATAACAGCTACAGGGTAATTCTTTCCCTTGGCTCATACATATTCATAGACCGACTTGACGATCTATAGAAGATAAGGAAATTTGTAGCCTTTTTCTCCCCCAAGGGAATAAAAATGTTGGTTGACTGTGAGTTTCACAGCCTCCCAGTTAGGAGATCATTGCTTAATTGAGGCCTTAGAATTTCTGATTTTGGCATGAGGACCCAGTTATCCTGGTGTGTAACAGCCAAGCTCCCTGTCTAAAAGCCATGTAACCACACCTTCAGGTCACAGGGCTGTCCTCTGGAGCACATTATTGTATTTCAGAGCTCTGCAAAGCAATTTGATATCCTAACTTCTGCCTTTTTCATCTCTCAGGCTGCCAAGGGTACGCACAAAACTCATCTCTGACAATGGTCAGCAGAGTATTGAAGAAATTAAAGTTAAAAGGTTTTTATATCAGTTTTGCTTGTACTTGCCAGTAGTGGTATTATTAAATCACCTGGCTATGACATTAATTAAAATAGAAAAAAGGAAGAAATCTTATTTTATCCACACAGTATGTTCTGGCACCTTCCAGGCCTGGCTTGTGCTTGGTTGCCATAATGCTTGGAATAGAAATGCATAAAATTTGAGTCAGAAGTAGAGATTAACACTAAAATGGAATTTCTTTAAATTAGCAGGTATCTTTCATGTGAAGAATAGTTAAATCCAAATTATTTCAAAAGGACTGAGAAAATACCCTAGGAAAGGCAGGGTCGCATAAAACCAACCTCATTCAGCCATGCCTGCTGCATGGGTCAGATAAAGCACCACCTGGTGGAACGCTGCTGTAATTTCTCTTGTTGCTCCTGTTACTAACAGGAGCCTAAAGTGACTGCATTTATTCAGGCGAACCACAGTCCCTCCTCACCCCGACCCCAAAAGTATTCCTTGGAAAAATAATTTTCCTTCCACTCCTGTAAGCAAGGCAGTAGGTAGTGCAGAACCACGTACACTTCTGCGAATTCCAGTACACCCGAGAAAAACCGAGCAACCCCGCCGTGCGTCCTGGTAGGCTGTGCCCTCCACCCAGTGCGGAGCTCAAAGCTGCCGCTGGCTTGGATTTGAAACGACAACCGTTTCCCAGCTGAGACTTATGTCTGTGACGAGGAGAGCTAAATTCCACGCAGCCCCTTTCTTCGCCCGTTCATTCGCACGCCTCCAGCTGCTCTCAAGTTACCTGCAGCTCACGCCTGGCCTTGAGCTTGAGGCTGTCAATCTCCCTGGCCTCGCTCCATTATTTTGCTTCTTTCTTACAAGAGCTGAAGGAGATTTTATTTCTAAGAATTACAGGTTATTAGAATATCACCTCTGTAACACCCCACGAAGGGGTCAAACAGCCTTCTCTTGAAATTTCCGTGACGGCCCCAGTTTACATAATGTCTACCGTAGTGTTGCATCTGCGTGTAACTGAAAGATGATCGAATACAATGGCACTGAAACTAAGTGGGAGGCATTGCGTCCCTGCCCCTGAAATAGGGGATATTTGAAAATGTCCAGAGGTAACTTTGGGTTGTCATAACTGGGTGATACTACTGGCCTCTAGTGGATAGGAGCCAGGGATACTGTGGTACATCTTACAAGGCATAGGACAGCCCCCACAACAAAGAATTACCCAGTCTAAAATGTCAGTTCTGGTCTAAAATGTTTTCTTGGCCACCAAGATGGCGGGGTAGGAAGACCCAGAGCTCAGAGGGCACACCCAAACTACACCTGTTTACAGACCATCCATCAATGCAAGCAACCCGAAGACTAGCAGAAAAGATCTTCTACAACTAAGGATATACAGAAGGAACCCAAATAAGAAGGGTGGAGATGCGGTACAGTCAAACACACATGCCCAGGTGGGTGACTCACAAATGGGAGGATATCACAATTGTAGAGGTTCTCCCCAAGAAGTGAGGGGTCCAAGACTCATATCGAGCTTCCCAGGCCTGGAGTCCTTCATCAGGAAGACGAGCCCCTAGAACGTCTTGCCTTGAAGGCCAGTGGGGCTTGCATTCAGGAGACGCAATGGGCTGTAGGAAATGGAGACTCCACTTTTAAAGGGCTCATGCAGAACTGCACACACTCCAGGTCCCAGCTCAGAGGCAATAATCCGAAAGGAGCCTGGGTCAGAACCAGCTGCTGATTTTAAGAGTCTCCAGGAGAGACAGGAGGCAACTTGGACTCCCCCTGTGGACACAGATACTGGAAGCAGACATTTTGGGGAGCTCTTTCTACCACGAGGACACTGGTGCTGGCAAGTCCTCCCTCTTGCCTGTTAGTGTGGAGGCTTACCCGCCCGCCAGCTGGTCACCACCAGTCCTGGGACCACCTCAGGCTGAGCAGAGACCTGGCCCTGCCCACTAGCAGGCCTGAACCAGCCCTGGGAGCCCCTGGCCCCATAGCTAGCATGCCAGGACCCAGCACTGCACACCAGTGGGCTGCCCCATAGCCAGCTGCCCTAGGACACCCCGGGACACCCCAGGGCTGCAGCCAGCCTCCCCAGGACCCTGCCTCACTCACCAGTGGGCCAGCACCAGCCCAGGGATGCCACGGGCCTTGCAGCCAGCTGTGCCAGGACACAGCCCCACCTACCAGCAGCCGGGAGCTTCTGCAGGAGGCAGGGCCTGGTAGCCAAGTGGACCAGGGGCCAGCCCCATGTTCCAGCGCACCCACAGTAGTCAGCCCTGCCACAACAGAAGGGCCCACCCAGCCCACATGGGGGCACGCCTACCGCAAGTAGCCCTGGTGACCAGACGGGAGTGCACTGCTGGGCCCACAGGAGGACTCCTACAAGGAGAAGACTCTCCAAGATTGGGAGATACAACCAACCTACCTAATACATACAAATAACAAAGGGAATTGGGCAAAATGAGGTGACAAAGGAAGGAGCAAGATAAAACCCCAAAAGAAGAACTAAGTGAAGTGCAGATAAGCAATCAACCCCATAAAGAGTTCATGGTAATCATAAAGATGCTAACAAACTGGGAGAAGAACGGATGAACACACTGACACGTTTAATGAAGGGTTGGAAAATACAAAGAAGAACCAGAGCTGAAGCATACAATAACTGAGATGAAAAATGAAAAATATACTAGAAGGAATTAACAGGAGATTAGATAATACAGAGGAACAGATAAGTGAACTGGAAGACAGAGAGGTGGAAATTACCCAAGCTGAACAGGAAAAAAAGAAACAAAAGAATTTTAAAAAATAGGGACAGTTTTAAAGACTTCTAAGACAACATCAGATGTACTAATGTTCGCATTTTTGAGGTCCCAGAAGAAGAAGAGAGACAGAAAGGGGAGAGAACTTACTTGAAGTGATAACAACTGAACATTTTCCTAACCTAGGAAAGGAAACACATCCATGTCCCAGTAGCAATAGAGAGTCCCAAACAAGATGACTAGGGCACACTATAATTGAAATGACAAAAATTAAAGATAAAGAGAGAATCGTAAAAGCAGCAAGGAAAAAACAACCAGTTGTATACAAGGGAACTTCCGTAAGACTGTCAGCTGACTTTTTAGCAGAAACTTTGCAGGCCAGAAAGGTGTGGCATGATATATTTAGAGTGATGAAAGGAAAAAAACCTAAATCAAACCTAAATACTCCACTCAGCAGGGCTATCATTGAGATCTGAAGTAGAGATGAATTTCCCAAATGAGCAAAATCTAAAAGAGTTTAGCACCACCAAACCATCTTTACAAGCCATGTTAAAGGGACTTCTCTAAGTGGAAAAGAAAGACCACAGCTAGAAATATAAAATTACAAAAGGAGAAAATCTCATTGGTAAGGGCAAACATACAGTGAAGGTACCCACTACTTATAAAGTAGGAAGGTTAAAAGACAGAATCGTCTGTATCCACAATAAGTAGTTAAGGGATACACAAACACAAAGGATGTCAAAAACATTGGTGGGGAAGAGTAAAAATGCAGTGTTGTTAGAATGCGTTTGAATTTAGGAGATTATCAACTTAAAATAATCATGTATGTGTAGGTTGCTATATATAAACCTCATGGTAACTACAAAGCAAAAATTGATAATAGATACACATACAAAAAAAGAGAAAGGAATCCAAACTTAGCTCTAAAGATAGTCATCAAATCACAAGGGAAGAGGGGGAAGGGTATAGCTCAAGTGGTAGAGCACACGCTCAGCACCCAAGAGGTCAGGGGTTCGATCCCCAGTACCTCCTCCAAGCAGAAATCAATGAAGAAACCTAATTACCTCCCCCACATAAATCACAAGGAAAGAGCACAAAAGAAGAGCAAAGAACAGGGGGTAAAAAAAGAACAGTGGGGTGGAGGGTGGGAAGGGATAGACTGGGATTTCAAAATTGTAGAATAGATAAATAAGATTACACTGTATAGCACAGGGAAATATACACAAAACGTTATGATAACTCACAGAGAAAAAAATGTGACAATGAGTGTGTCCATGAATGACTGAAAAATGTGCTGAACACTGGAATTTGACACAATATTGTAAAATGATTATAAATCAATAAAAAATGTTAAAAAAAAAAAAAAAGAACCGTGAAGGAAACTATCAACAAAATGAAAAGGCAGCCTACTGAACGGGAGCGTATACTTGCAAATGACATACACAATAAGAAGTTAATATCCAAAATATACAAAGAACTCTTGCAACTCAACATTAAAAAAAAAAAAGCAATTAAAAAATAGGTAGAGGAACTGAGTAGACATTTTTCTAAAGAAGACATAAAGATGGCCAACAGGCACATGAAAAGATGCTCAGCATCACTAGTCATCAGAAATGCAAATCAGAACCACAACGAGATAACACTTCACGCTTGTCAGAATGGCTGTCACCAAAAGACAGCAAATAACAAGTGCTGGCAAGGATGTAGAGAAAAGGGAACTGTCGTACACGGTTGGTGGGAATGTAAATTGATGCAGCCACTATGCAAAACAATACGAAGATTCCTCAAGTAATTAAAAATAGAACTGCCATACAATCCAGCAATTCAACTTCTGGATATTTTTCGAAAGAAAACAAAAACACTAATTGGAAAGGATATATGCACCCCTATGTTCATTGCAGCATTATTCACAACAGCCAGTGTATGGAAGCAACCTAAGTGCCCACGGACAGATGAATAGATAAAGATGTTTAGATAGATAGATATGTAGTTAGATATCCATTAAAAAGAATGAAATCCTGCCATTTGTGACAACATGGATGGACCTAGAGGGTATTATACTAAGTTAAAGTCAGACAGAGAAAGACAAATATATGTTTTCACATATATGTAGAATCTAAAAAAACAAAACAAACAAATAAACATAAACTAGCAGAGTCATAGATACAGAACAAATATTTGCCAGAAAGGAGGGCTGGTGGGATGAGTGAAATCAATGAGGGAGACTGAGGTATGGATTTCCAGTTACAAAATAAATAAATGATGGGGACGGAACGTACATCGTGGGGAATATAGTCAATAATAATGTAATGTCTTTGTGTGGTGACAGATGGTAATGAGACTTATTGTGGTGATCACTTTGAAGTGTATAGAAGTATTGAATCACTATGTTGTACACCAGGAACTAACACAGTGTGGTAGATCAACTATACTTAAAAAAAAACAACAAAACACCCAAACCAAATAAACTCATAGAAAAAGACATGAGATTTGTGCCTGGTGTTACCAGAGGCAGTGGATAGAGGGAAAGAGAACTGGATGAATGATATTCAAACTGTACAAACTTCCAACTATAAGATAAATAAATACTAGGGATGTGATGGACAACATGATAAATAAAATTAACACTGCTGAGTGTTACATATGAAAATTGTTAAAAGAGTAAATCCTAAGAGTTCTCATCACAAGGGAAAAAATTCCTTTTTCTTTTATTTTGTATTATATGAGATGATGAATGTTCACTAAACTTGTGGTAATCATTTCATGATGATGTAAGTCAAATTATTATGCTGTACACCTGACAAATGTATATCAATTATATCTCAATAATACTGGAAGAAAAAAATGAATTCCTTCTTTTGGAGATAATAAAACTCAAACTAAAAAGGTTAAGCGAACTGCCAAAGTTACACGATTAGTAACTATTAGAGAGCCAACGCTAGCATGTAGTTCTTTGCATTTCTTACTGCATTAGTCTTGGTTCTCCAGAATTAGTCATGGTTCTCCAGAGAAACAGAACCAGTAGGATGTTTATTTAGATTTATTTTAAGGAGTTGGCATAGACTATTTGCAGGGCAGACTAGCAGGCTGGAGACCCAGGGAAGAGTGGATGTTGCAGTCTTGATTCCAAAGACTATCTGGACTTTTAAGGATTCCTCTTCCTTGGAGGATCTCAGTCTTTTTGTTTAAGGCTTTCAACTTATTGGATGAGACCCACCCACATTATGGAGGGTAATATGCTTTACTGAAAATCTACTGATTTACATGTTAATCTTATCTAAAAATTACCTTCCCAGCAACATCTAGCCTGGCATTCGACCGAACAACTGGGTACCTTAGCCTAGCCAAGTTGAAAAATTAAACGTTCTAGGGTCAGAAAGTCTGGTGTTTTATTTTTAGAAAGTCTGATTTTGAAGCCTGTTCCACGTCATAATAAATGCGTGGCTTCTGAGGAATTCTTGACATCTCTGAACTTTGAGTTAAACAGGGATAATAATACTATCTACCTCAGTGATGGAGCCAGAATTTGTGGGACCTGAAGCTTAATAGAATTGGGAGAACTCTCTTTAAGAAAGAAACACAAAATTATGAAGGTGCCATCAGTAACAACTCTGTAAATTAATTCAGAATAAATAAATCATGAAAACTACATGATATTTAAAAGTTAGCAAATTTCTCAAATATCACATAATATAGGGAAAATTACATAATATGTTTATTAGTAACTCCATAGTACTTTCATTTTTTTTGCATAAATGTTGACTGCCTCTTCATTTGACAATTTTATAATAGTTTTTTCTATAGAAAGAATAGAAAAATAACTTAGATCATTCTCTAGCATAGTTGGTGGAAAATTGCTTTTTTTTCTTTTTGACAATTTACAGAGTTTTTTTCAAATTCTCAACTCTACAATGTAATTTTTAGGATTGTTGTCAAATTTGAGGAAAACATTATTGAGTTTCTTTGATATCTGAGTTGTAAGATTTCAGGGCATTTCAGGTTTTCTATGGAGTGCGTGCTCTTAAATATTCTTTGAATTGACCACATTCATAGTATTCCTACAAGACACTGCATACTGGAATGGCCAGCACTAATGTAACTATACACAGAAGAGATTATAAAGCACAAAAATATGTCCCAGTCAATCCTTAACCAAATCTCAGAAGCGCCCACTGCCACTTCCTGGTTATAATCGGAGGAGAAAATATGACTGGAGAGCAATTAAAATGGAAAGAGAAAAACAGAGGTCTTAACTGAGGATGGCTGAAATATATAATTTTGGCAAATTTAACAAAAATTTATAAACATATGAAGATATTGCTAGGGTCGTATTTTTTGGAAGTTACCTATATAAGTAAGCTTTATCAGCTTCCCAGTAATTCCACCTCTGACCTAACTCATTGGTATGACTTTGGGTTTTTGGGGCTTTTGGGAGGAGGTTTTTTGGGGTTTTTTTTTTTTTTTGAGTTGTGAAAGAGGTAAGGCAGATTTAGGAAATTGCCTGATATTTGAACAATCAATAAACGTAACTGAAGAATGACAAACAGTTGACAATTTTTAAGATGATTGATGGATATGTGGGGATTGTTCATTTTACTTTGTGCGATCTGAGTTTTTAAAAAGTCATTTGAGATAAAAAATATACATATATATTAAACGTTTTAGCTGTTATCTACGCTTGAATTCCTCTGAACAGAGCATAAAAATAATTCCTAAGTCACCTCAATAGTAATAGTTCTTATTAACAATTTGTATTTTTAAGCGAAAACTTGTTGTTGACATAAAAATAAATAACTCATACTCATGAATAACTCAAATTATAAGTCAACCGTTAAAAATACTATAAGAATACTAACAAATTTGTTTCTTTTTTTTAACATTTTTTATTGATTTATAATCATTTTACAATGTTGTGTCAAATTCCAGTGTTCAGCACAATTTTTCAGTTATTCATGGACATATACACACTCATTGTCACATTTTTTTCTCTGTGAGTTACCATAACATTTTGTGTATATTTCCCTGTGCTATACAGTGTAGTCTATTCTACAATTTTGAAATCCCAGTCTATCCCTTCCCACCCTCCACCCCCCTGGTAACCACAAGTCTGTATTCTCTGTCTGTGAGTGTATTTCTGTCCTTTATTTACGCTTTGTTTTTGTTTGTTTGTTTGTTAAATTTGTCTCTTATAGGTAGTACAAGTACCTGAAACAAAAGCACCTTCAGTTGTCACCCTGACCTTGGACCTTGTGGGTGGCCCTGCAGCCTCCCTGGCAGTGAGCACAGAGACAGGTGCGGTGACGGCTGGGGACCCTGGGACATCGCAGGGCTGTCCTGGTGGAGCGCGAGCTCACTGAAGAAGCTGCATGTGGATTCCTCCCTCAACACCAGTGATGCATCAGACCAGAGAATTTCTAGCAGTTTTATAAGCATGCATTATGGTTTCTTGGAAATACGCATTTTCCCCTCCCAAAGAGCTTCCCTTCAGTACAGCTAACTTAACAGGATAATCAGAGCTCCGGTCATAGCAACACAAACTCCAGCCCCTAAGATTCCTCATTGTCCTAATTCACTACTGTATATTTACTATTACCAATGACTTCCCCTTATAGTTTTTGGACCTTGAGCATAAGCACATATTTTAGAAAAGTACACAGTGTGATAATCAATATTCACAAACATGAAAGCGTCAGAATCAGCCTAAAATCTGATAATCATACCTAACCAAGTAATAGTGTTTTAGCAATAAAGTTATAGGATTATTCTCTTATGTAAAAAATGTATAAAGTAGCAATCTGGAAAAAAAAAGAGAGCTGCAAGACCTTTTTATTTTAACATGCAACTATTCCACTGCACTCCTGAAAAAGAAATAAGCCCAAGTTTTGTGATTGTGAAAGTAATGCATCAACTTTTTAAAAAGTCTTTTTTTACATTTGTTTACATGCTTCTAACTTTTTATTGCCCGAAGTATATTAAATACACGTGTGTAATTTAAGACATCAGTACCATCTACAAAATCCTATATGAGATATAACGTCATATTGTTTTTGGTGGGTTATATTACTACACTGCTTAGTTTTTACTGATTTGTTTTCACAGTATCAGAAGAGAAAATAACTGAAAACAAAATCTTATGGGTTTAACAATCTCTCTCTCTCACACACAAATATCATTTTGTAAATGAATGGAAGATAGAACCTTCTTCATCAACAGGCTTCTCCTTCAACGTCAGGTTGTCACATGTTGACAACTCGGCAATGCCAAGCCATGCTCCTTCAGTGCACAAGGTCATGTTCAAACTTAGAAAGGAGGATGCATGAGATGGAGAGTCCGGTACTGTGGACCCAGGAACATTCCATAAGTGTTGCCTGATAACAATGTGGTTGAACAAAATAAATATTCTTCAGGAAATAACTTGTGTTAACATTTGCTACTTTTACTTAAATATAAATAAATCCCACTGAAAACATAAAGGCATTTGCTTATTTCTTATTAATTTACAAAATCCAGGGAGAAAGTCATCTTCTAGGCTGAGGACTTCTCTCAAACATTGAGACATTACCATTATCATCAGACTGTCTTTTTTTTGTTTGTTTTTTTCTTAATTGAAGTATAGTTGACTTACAACATTGCATTAATTTCTGGTGTACAGCATAGTGATTCAGTTATATATATATATATTCGTTTTCCTATTCTTTTTCATTACAGGCTATTACAAGATATGGAATATGGTTCCCTGTGCTGTACAGTAGGACCTTGTTTCCACATTTTTTCTTATAAAATCACTGATGTTGTGCCACAGCCTTTCCTGAATGCCTGTGTTTTAATGACAAGGTTTTTCCGGGTCCAGCTGTCTGCAACCAGGTCCTGGGTAGTGGGCAGGCCCTCTGCGGGCACAGACACCACTGACTGGCTGCTGTGGCTCGTCTGGGACAGTGCTGTGTAGCCCTGCTCCCTCAGGTCGCCTGACCGCACCGAGTATGGAGGGACTTCCGGCCCTGGCCCTGCATCCCAGGTCCCCCAGCAGCAGCAGCAGCAGCATCCAAAAGGACACAGCCCTGCACCCCCAGACGCGCCTGCACCTCAGGGAGTGTGTTTTTGCAGGATCTCTCTGAGATCCACCGCTGGGAGCCCTCCAGGTGCCCCCGTGCCTTTTCTCTCTGCACCCCGACCTTGTGACGAGTGCTGAGGTCGGCTAACCTCACCCTTAGTGCTTAGAGCCACAGCTTCTAGCCTCTGCATTTCTCGAGGAGTTTCTCCTTCTCAGGAAGGGCACTTCACTGGTACTTTCTGAGACTGGCCACTCAGGAGGCCCCCTTGATGTTCTTCTTGCATTTTTTGCCCAATTTAACGCCTTGTAGCAATTTTTTAAAGTTTTTGGATTCTGCAGATTTTATCTATTGCCTATTTTGCTAAAAATAGCAGGGGACAGGAGGTTTTGTTGTTGTTTCCATTTCTCCTTGCTGCTTTATTTGATTTCTTACACTAAGGGGAAAGGAATTAAGACTACTCGCATGTTCTTCCTGGAGACTTACATCCAGTGCTGCTGCTGTAGGGTCACTGGCTGAAATACAAGACTCCCAGGTAAATCTGAATCAGATAAACAGCAACAAAATTCTGTTTTAGTGTAAGTATACCCCTTGCAATATTTGGGATATACTTATACTAAATAATTACCCATGCATCTTAAATCTTAATTTACCTGGATGTTCTATATTTTTATGTGTTGAATCTGGCACCCCTCTGCCATCAAGAGTCTAATGTAATTCTGATTCTCATTCTTTTATTCAGAATATGTTTCCCCATCCTCCCCAAGGTTCTTTTGATCTTTTCTTTCCCTGATATCTAGAATTTGATGAAAATATGTTGTGTATCCTTTTTCATCCATCATGCTAGGTATATGATGGATCCTTTCAATTTGGATACTTGTAGCCTTTAATTCTGGGAAACATATATGGGGTATATTTGATATGTATATAATACTTATTTTATGAATAATATGTTTATATAATTTTAATTCTGGGAAATACGTTTGGGATATATATACAGTATATATTTACATATAATATATGAAGTACGTATAAGTATATGTAATAAATTCAAGATACATAATACTATTATATAACACCTATATTACTTGTATTATATTAAATAGCATTATTACATAAACCATCAGTGTCCCAATTGGTCCTGGTTACAATCATTCCACTGATGATAGTGGAAATGACACATGCCTCTCTGTCCCTCCACCCAAATTCTTCCTTGCATTGCTGTCCTTTGGGTTTATTAATTTCTCTATATTCCTTTTAGCAAGGAGTCAGGAGAAAAAGGAACTATCACTCAGCATTCTTTTTCGCAAATTCCCTGACTATTTTCATAATGGTCACAAAGTTATTCTTCTAGATGAATTTCTAAATCCTTTTGTCAACTTTCCACTCTCAAAAAAAAAATCCTGCTGAAATTTTTGTTGCGATTATACTTAAGTAATTTTCTAGTTTGTAGAGAATCTATGTATACAAAATTGATTCTTCCTACCTAAAAACAAAGTCAGCTTTAAATTACGGTTTTTCCAGTTTTTCCAGTCCTCAGTAATCATTCACATTTTCTCATGAAGATCCCACAGAGTTCTTGTCATTGTAATGCCTAGGTGTTGCGTTTTGTTGTTGCTATATAATTGATCACTGCTACACAGTGATTGTCTGTTTGTGTGTCTTTCTTCTTTAAGCATCTACTTTACTACATCTATCTTTCTCTATTCTTTCTTCCCTCTTGGTTTTTCCCAACAAAAAAAATTACTCAAATAATGATAGTTTTGCGTCCACTTTTGAAAATTTTTTTGCTGTTTTCTCACCCTTTTTCACTGCATTGCTTACAATTCCCAAAACAATGTTGGGGGGGGTTAGTTCATTTGGTTGATTGGTTTGATTTGCATACATTGTGAAATGATTACTCAGATAGGCTCAGCTGTCATCCGTCTTCTCATGTAGATACAATAAAAAGAAAAGAAAGAAAAAAGGAAAAAATTTCTCCTTATGATGAGAACTCTTAGGATTAATACTCTTAACAACTTTCGTATACATTACACAGCAGTGTTACTGTAGTTACCATGTTGTGCATCACATCCTGAGCTCTTATTTATCTTATAACTGAAAGCTTGTACCTTTTGACCACCATCTTCCAATTCCCCTTCCCCAAACCTTGTGCCTCTGGTAGCCACAAATCTAATCTCTTTTTCTATGAGTTTTGTACTTGTTTGTTTTAGATTCTACATGTAAATAAGATCATACATATATGGGGTATATTTTATATGTATATAAAGTATATGTTGTCTTTCTCTGTCTGACCTATATCACTTCACATAATGCTTCCAGTTCCATCCATATTGTTGCAAACAGTAGGATTTCCTCATTTTTTATGGCTGAATAACATGCCATTGTGTCTATCTATCACAGCTTCTTTATCCATTCGTCCATTGATGGACATTTAAGTTGCTTCCACATCTTGGCTATCATGAATAATTCTGCTATAAACATGGGATGCAGGTATCTTTTCAAGTTAGTGGTTTTGTTTCCTTTGGATATATCTGTTTTCTTTGGATATATTCTTAGCAGTGGAATTGCTGGACCATATGGTAGTTCTATTTTTACTTTTTTGAGGAACTTCCATATTGTTTTCCATAGAGGCTGCACCAACTTACATTCCCACCAACAATGTACAAGGGTTCCCTTTTCTCCACATCCATACAGCATTCATCTTTTTTTAATCTAAAAAAAATTTTTTTAATTGTAGTCAGTTACGATGTGTAAACTTCTGGTGTACAGCATCATGTCCCAGTCACAGCTTTCATCTTTTTGATGATAGCCATTCTAACAAGGGTGAGGTGATATCTCACTGTGGTTTTGATTTTCATTTCCCTAATGACTTGTGTGTTGGGCATCTTTTCGTGTACCTGTTGGCTTTTCATACATCTTCTTTGGAGAAATGACTATTCAGGTCTTTGCCTATTTTTAAATTAGGTTATTTGGTTTGGGTTTTTTGTTTTTTTGGTTTTTTTAGTTCTTATGAGTTCTTTATGAGTTTTATGAGTTCCTTCTGTACTCTGTATCTTAAACTTTAAGTAGATATACGGTTTGCAAATATTTTTTCCTATTCTGTTGCCCATCTTTTCATTCTGTTGATGGTAACAATGTTACATAATAGTGGTGGTAGTGGGCATTTTCATTTTATCCCTCACTTGGTTCTGTCAACATGATAGAGAATGAATGGTATTTATCTCATTTCTCTCAATGGTATTTATCTCATCATAGTTTAGTTTACATTTCTCTATTTATGGATATTTAAGGGAGAATTTGTATTACTTGTAAACAGTCTGTTCATCTGTTTGCTTGTGAACTTACTTAAAACCTCAAGTTTTTAAAAGCTAGAAAGGATCCCAGAGTCTATTTCCTCCTTTTACAGATGTGGGAGTTAATCCCAGAGAAGTTAAGGGTCCAGGTATTGTTGTGTTTCAGAATCATAAGGTTACCAGATTCAGGACTTCTAGATAAGTATGGTTGGCGTGTCCAGGAAAAAAACGCAAAGTGAGGGAAGAGAGGATGAGAAATGAGTTCATGGACCCCTTATAGTATCTAAACTCAAATCATCAACTCAGAGCACACGTAAAGACTCAGGAAATATTTCCCTGTAGTCACATAAGATACATTACCCCAAAAGTTAAAAAATAAAAATCTTGCTTTGAACCCTGAACCAATCAACAACCAACTGCCTCTTTTTCCAATCTTTCTATTCTGCCCAGTTCCTTACTTCACAAAACACCCGCTAAGGGCACAGATCCAAACACTAATACTCACTTTAGAGTCCTCCCTGAACTTGCCAGACGGGGACGCTCCTTCCCAGACCGGGACGCTCCATCCCAGAACGGACGCTCCTTCCCAGACGGGAACGCTCCTTCCCAGACCGGACGCTCCTTCCCAGGCGGGGACGCTCCTTCCCAGACCGGACGTCCTTCCCAGACTGGACGCACCTTCCCAGACGAGGACGCTCCTTAAAAGACGGGGACGCTCCTTAAAAGACGGGGACGCTCCTTCCCAGTCGGGGACGCTCCTTGCCAGACGTGGACGCTCCTTCCCAGACGGGGACGCTCCTTCCCAGACCGGACGCTCCTTCCCAGTCGGGGACGTTCCTTCCCAGACGAGGACGCTCCTTGCCAGACGTGGACGCTGCTTCCCAGACCGGGACGCTCCTTGCCAGACGGGGACGCTCCTTCCCAGACGAGGACGCTCCTTTCCCGACCGGGACGCTCCTTGCCAGACGGGGACGCTCCTTCCCAGACCGGACGCTACTTCCTAGACCGGGACGCTCCCTTGGTTCAGCAGGCCAAGTGCACTGGGTTTACTGCAGCAGAGAGAGCTCTCCGATGGTCTTTCTTTGTTGAGTTTCAACAATTTGGAGGTCCTGCCTAGACTCTGTTGAGATCCCCTTCTCCACACACAATGTGGTGATAAGGAGCACATCTGAGAATCCTTGGGTTTGCACTCATTCAAAGCCACTTGCCCAAAATGATGAGGTAAGTTTCACAATGAATCTGAGCTCTGAACTTTGCTGAGCTCTTTGACACAGAGTTTATTTTTCATTCCTGATTTTAAGAATAACATTTTGGATTCTAATTATAGCTACTACCCTTTGCTCTTTGGTTTAAAATGCCCTGTATCTTTGTCTCCTGTTCAGTTTTTCCGTTTGTTTTGTTTTAATTTGTTTTTCTCTAAGAAGTCTACTGGGAGAGGGCAGGCATAGATCTGGTGACCCCACTATTCAAGTTGGCTCTGAAGAACAAGGAATGGAATCCTTTGGATAAACTTGCTCTAGGCCACCTTTCAAAAGCCTGTGAGAACACTCCTTGGTCTTATCTTATGTGTTTCTTGAAAACTGTCTTGATTATTTTCAAATGCCTGCACTGGGACTGTAGGTTTCCATGCCTAGTGTTGACGACAGGTAGCCACTGGTCAGGACGTGGGGACACAGAGGCCATACGCAACACTTCATCTTTTTAATTTCTCATCTTTTTCTTTTCTCACAGGCATCTGCACCTATACAAGGTCAATACAGTCCTTATTCATCAGACTATCTTCTCAAATAGCACAATTTCACCAAGAGTAATTGAGAATTACAGTGGTATCTTGGGAGAACCTTTAATTATGACTAAGATTATTCTTTCCAGAGGGGACTTAATGACAAAAAAGTGATAAAATATCTAACCAAGGAAGGTCAACTTTCTTCGGTTGATATAAGAAAGAATCAGAGCTTAGTTCTAACTACAAAATTGTTTCCCAGAAGAGTCTATGGCTAAAGCTAATGAAAAACGTGATAAACAGTATTGCTTCACTCTTGGAAATTCCTGTTCATCTTCTGTGCCTTCCTCCAGCCCATGAAACAGCCTTCCTTCTTTTTATGTCCCACCAACATTCTAATATGCAAAGGTCGTCTCCTTTCCCACCTATACTTGTATTGGTGACTACAAAGTTGCAATTTCCACTTAAAATTATGGAGGGTAGATTTTTAAGCAGGACAAAAGGAGTTCTGAGAGCCATATTTTAAAAATTCCTGCTTCTTTAGGAGGAATTAGGTATATTTAAAAGGAATTTTGAATATTCCTAAGTACTCAAAATCTCAGTGTCCCTGATTTAAACCAATCAGTGCATTTATCACATGCGCCTCAGGAAAGAAATGCTTAGTTGCCATAGATGAACTGGAGAAGATCAGAAAATGATCTAAGTATTCTGGAAAACTATAGAACTGAAGAATATTTTTAAAAAATGCTCAAATAATTAGATTAACGCTTCTTAAGGTTATATTTCAAATCTTCCCATCCAAAAGTGATCAGAAATTGACCCAGTCTTATAATAAAGGCAAGGGGAATCCAGTGGGGGACTTAAAGGATCACCTAGTCATAATTCTCAGGTAATATTCTGGAATGGATCCAACTATAGATGTCCCCATATCATGTCCACCTTCTTTATAAATGGATCAAAATGTAAATTTTTAAATTAACCATGTAAACAAGAGATTGTGTGGTAGATAAGCCCTTGATCAGAGATATAACAAATTTCAGAGTCTTTTGTAAATGTTCTACAGAGGAAAGGACCTAGATTCAGAATAAAGCACTGACTTTGCAATAGCTCAATGACAACGAATACACCTAACACCCAGATCTTGATTTCTAAATACCATTTCCCACCAAAAGGAAAAGGGTCCCTTGTCACAATGCCTGCTTCCAGGGCAGGGGCAGAGAAGGTACAAGATGCGCTTGAAACATTTTATGTTAATGCCAGGAAATAAGGAACTGCTCAAAAAATGATGGCCACATGAGCCAGCAAAAGGGACTCCAGCTGGCCAGAGCGAGGACAAACTGAGCATCAAAATAAATGATGACTCTGGCAATGTAACAGAATGTCA
The DNA here is from genome assembly GCF_048773025.1 of Camelus bactrianus. Taxonomy (NCBI): domain Eukaryota; kingdom Metazoa; phylum Chordata; class Mammalia; order Artiodactyla; family Camelidae; genus Camelus; species Camelus bactrianus. Next base: position 37,671,093 of record NC_133558.1, read on the forward strand.
AGTGAAAATACGGAACGATTGACAGAGTTAGAAAATTCCTAATTGAAACCATCACAGTAAAGATTGATCAGGCAACAATTATCAGAGGGTACTAAGTCAGGAAGCGTTAAGTGTCATGAGGAGAGAATATTCACATGTTCTCAACGTATTTCCCCACAGATTGGATCTTGTTCTGGAGGGAAAATACTATAAAGGACAACTGACAAAATGAGATATGGACTGTAGATTATAAATTAAAATTCATTATTTTGATAATTGTACTTGGTTATATAAGAGAATAGCCTGTTTCTCAGGAAATACACACTGAAGTATTAAGGAGTAAAAAGGCAGGGTATGTACAACTTACTCTTTTCTTTTTAGGTAAAAGATTATTTTAATATAATACAAAGAATGTAAATAGAGAAAACACTCCCTAATTGTCCATGAGGCTATGTGCCATAATGGTCAGCAAAGCTGATGTGTTACTGGTATGCAGCCTATTCTTAAATGGATCAAAAATATGTGTGTGTATATACACATAAATACATATATACACATGTATATACACAGAGAGAGAGAGACTGGGGTGTGCAGGGAAGGATAATAAAGCAAATGTTGCAAAATATTAAAAACATGAAACTCTGAACAGTTTATGGAGTTCTCTGTCTTAGTCTTGTGGTTATTTATTAGCAGGAAATCACAGATCCTTCTGACTTCCCTTTAGGATGTAGAAAGCTGAGAGTATCCGTCTCACCCTTGCAATTACAACAAAGCCACACGATGTCCAAATGTACACCTACTTACACCACATTTAAATCCACGACCTGAGGTTTTTTCAGGGCCATTAGCAAACTCGAAACCTAAAGACAGGCATCCAAGGACTAATAAGATGTGAGCACTTGCTTACCTGGAGCAGAGGCTGCTGGACAGTCGGAAGGCATCAGCTGGAAGTCTCCACAGATCACTGCAGGTTGAGCAGGGGCTAGAAAGCAAATATAATACTCCTGAGGTGACAGACACAGAGGCGTTTGTGTCCACTTGCAGACTGTTCTGCACGGACTTCATAAAAGAGACAGGAGGCAGAGTCCCAAGAAGACATCCTTTGTGGGGTGGGCAGTGGGGTGGGGCTATTGGGAGGCAGGCGGAAAACAGAGGCAAGAAGCCCCTTCCATGGATCCGGTCCCCATATCCCCTACGGACTAAAGGTCTTCAGCTGCTGGGAAAGGGCAGCAAACTCAGTTACCCTTGGGGCCTTAGTGAAGCCCCACCGCAGGTAGAAGGGAAAAGGAAAAACCCACGTCCCCTGTAAGGGGAAGAACACAAGTTGAGGCCACACTCACAGCTGGGGACAGGGCAGGATGGCCGAGAAGCCCCCACCTAGAGACGCCAGGACACCATGCCTGACTGAGCTAGAGTCATTTTTTTTCCTTTTTTTTCCAGCTTTACTGAGATAGTACTGACATATAACCTATATATGTTAAAGGTGTACAATGTGATGATTTGACAGACGAAATGTTATAGAAACCTGAATCCTGTCAAGAGACCAAGCGACACTCAGATGGTTGGAGAACTCAGGTTTACTGTACCGGCAGGCCCAGAGGAGTTAACACTCCCAAGCTCTGGACCCCGTCTATAGGTTTACACAGGCTTTTATAAGGTTTTAGGTTTCAATTAAGTTCGTGTCATATGCAAATGAGGTGTTAGAAATGGACCAATCAGGAGTGAGCTTTTGGGAACTAATGGAATTTTAGAGGTAAGTTTTGTTTTCCTAGAAGCAAGCTGTTTTACAGAAGCGCAAAAGCCGGAAGGCAATGGCCCTATCTGGGAGGTCTTGCCGGTCCCTTTGTGGGTTTTCCCCCTTCAGTACGTACTGCAAAGTGATTACCACAATAAGGTTCGTTAACGCCTCCATCCCCTCACATCCCCTTTCCTTGTGTGTTGATAACATTTAAGATCTACTCTGTTAACAGCTTCTAAATGTAGAATACGGTACTGTACATTGTAGTCACCACGCTGTCCCAGAGCATGTTCATCCCACACTAGGAGTCTGTGCCTTTGACCAGCATCCCCCTACTTCCCCCACCCTCCTCCAGCCCCTAGCAACCACCATCCACTCTGTGCTTCTATGAGTTTGGCTCTTGCAGATCCTGCTTGTAAGTGAGAACATACAGTATTTCTCTTTCCCTGTCTGACTTCCTTCACTGAGCATAGTGCCCTCGAGGTCCACCCATGCTGTCACAGAAAGGCGGAATTCCCTTCTTTTTTATGGTTGAATAATATTCCATTGAATAAATACACAACACATTTTCTTGGTCGTTTCCATGTCTTGGCTATTGTGAATAACGCAGCAATGAACATAGGGATGTGGGTATCTGTCTGAGACAGTGTTTTCATTTCCTTCGGATATGTACCCAGAAGTGGGATTACTGGATCACTTGGTAGTTCTATTTTTAATTTTTTTGAGGAATTTCCATACTCTTTTTCATAGTGGTTGCACCAATCTGCACCCCCAGAAACAGTGCACAGGGGTTCCCTTTTCTGAGACAGGGTCTTAATCAGAACAGAGAAGGCCACCTGTCTTTATCCCATAACCAGGAAAACAAGCATCAAATAACAGGCAACAGCAGTCTGCTCCTGGACCACTGGGCAAGGGGCAGGAACGTGGGGGAGAGACCCTCTCTGAGGCACACCAAAAAGAGAAGACCTAACTGTGAGGTCGGAGCAGACATTCAGATAAATGCTCTAGAAAACGAGCCCCCCCCCGAAGCACAAGGTAAGGCAATGCTGGAGGGATTTGAAGACTGTGGTGCTCCAGGGGCGAAAGTGACAACAGCAAATCCCACACATTGCCCACCGCCTGATTAGTGACTCAACTCCACACACCAAAGGCCTCCCAGAAGGAAGGAAGTACGCATTTCCAGGCATGAGAACTATTTCACTGATTTCTGCTTTGGGTGAAGATTCACTGTCCCACCTACAACTGAAACACTGTATAAACTGTATCAAACAGCAGCTCTTAAGATACTGCAGGTCAAGCAATGGAGGACAGTGGCCCTTGCAAGGCAGAAAAACCTACAACTGGCCCTGCTTTCTGCTTGGAGAAAGTTTCCAGACCAAGGAGCAGAAAAGGAAACCCAGGAAGAACCTGAAGTGGGGACATGGACCGGGGTCCAGGGAAGCCAAGGTGTCTACATCACCCAGGGAAGACCACCAGCGAGGAGAGAGGCACAGAGAAGGGACTCCGGAGACCCCGGAGGACCCCGAGTATTCCGCTGGGTCTGATCCGCACGTGCCCCGTGAAGCAACAACTCAGGCAAGAACCTACACTGCCCAGATTTCACAGGAGGAGTGCCTGCTGCCGGTGAGGAAGGGCACATCCTTGGCATCCACCCTACCCTTCCCTCCTGCCCCATCCTTGGTGTCCGGATAACAGAGGACTCTCAGACCTGCCCCCCTTGGAGACATGTCATTGCTGCTGACCTTTCGTGTCCGGCTTTCTGGACAATTCGTGCCTGTTATCACAGAAGTTATTGACACCGAGCTGACAGTGTGACTCTACTGCCGCCACCCTCTCCTGTTACACCCTCCTTAGTAAGTCAGTTTAATTATTAAATGCAGCCAACCCCACAACGAGATGATCCTTCACCAGGCAGCCACTGGGTGTGATTGGAATGAAACAAGGGGGAGCTTGTGGGGATCAGTCTTGAAATTTCTGAAAATTCAGGATTTCGTCCTGATCTAGCATTTTTCTCTTTCATACGCCTGGCTGAAGAGAGCCTAGGAGATTCAGACTTAATTCTAGTTATGTTGTATGGAAATTTTCTCTATGAAATGGTTTTCTGCCTCTTATATCCAACCTTTCTGGACAAAAGTTCTGGATGACAGTAGTTCTGGGATGGTTGGGAAAAAAAGTAAATATATATACATATTTATAGTTAGTGATTTTATATATACGTGTGTGTGTGTATACACACACATATATATATGTATATATATATATACATACAGTTAGTGAAATGGGACACACAGATTGGGTAAAAATGGAGGGAGAGCAACCCTGGCATCTAAAGAGGTAACCTTTACATCCTGGAAAGCAAGAGTGGGGGAGGGGAAGGCAATAATGATTTATTTTTATTTTTAAGAACTGCTCTTGGAAGCCTTCTCCTCCTGAAAAACAAAACAGCATAACTCCTTGTGCTACTTTGCCCAAACTTACTGCAAAACCCATAAATTAAACTAGCTGACTAAGCCTGCCATTCCTGCCTGCCTATGAGACCAGAGGAGGTGGCCCCAACTCCCCCCTTTTTCACCCAGAATACCCCATGTGAAGTGCAGTGCACACCTCCTGCGGAGTATGACTCACTACTCTGGACAAGCATTCCCTCTGAAACCAAGGACCAAACGAAGTTATTTAGACTGAATTAGGGGGCCCTAGGGCTTATGAGATTTCAAGTAGATTTCAGAGCAAAGAACATTCCCAGGGGTACAGAAGGCTAATTCATAATGATAAAAGAGTCGATTCATCAAGAAGACATTTCTAGATATTTAAGTGCCAAATAACAGAGCTTGAAGACACATGAAGCAAAAGCTGATAAATAGACAAATCCACAAACATAACTGGAGATTTCAAGACTCTTCTGAGTAATTCCTCAGCATTCCTCTACAAGTCTCAAATTTAGTTGGTACAAATGCACCTGTAGTTTTAGTGCACTTTGTGGAAATGCAAAAAAAAATTTAATCTAATGCATCTAATACTAGCTATAAATATAAGTAATCACATGTCATGTTCTCATTTAGATGGGCAAAAACAGGCCTCCGACTGAGAAATGAAATATCCGCTGGGCTAAAGTAACACACATTGATGAAGTCAGCTGAAAAATTAACAAGGGACAATATTTCTCCCAAAGAAACACTGCACAAAGTCAAAACGACTTTGATAACTATTGAATTCTCACTTACTCAACGAGAAACTTTGTTCTCTAAAACCAGAGTACGAGACACTTGGTTCTTTGAAAATGTATCAATAAGAATGAAATATCCCTCTCTTTGCTTATCTCTTTGACAGAGAACCAGTCTCATATCTCAAACCTGGCACAGGGGTTTCTGGACACATTTAGTATCTATTTTAACTTTGTAGTTCCCAAAGTTCCCTGAAAATTTCCCACTTGTGGTACAGACGTCATGTTGCGCTCTTTACGCACAGCCCTCATCGCCTTTGAACCTGTCAGCACACGACTTCACTTAAATTTCACCTACTCCCACCCTTCCTTAAAATCTCAGAACTCCACTCCCTTGTCCTGTGAGATGTTCCACTGCTCACTGAAGGCCAGGGTCAAATCCTCAAGGCGATTCTGGAAGAGTGGGAAACTAGCTCACAAAATGCCTTCCCTGAGGCTAGAGCTGTTTGCTGATTCTTCCTGCTTTAAAATTCTTGCAACTTACTTTTCTCTTTTCTCTGACAAACCCCCATCTTTGCAGTACATCCTCCACTTGTAATAGAAAAGAACAAATCTGACTGCATAGTACATCTGTTCCTTTGACTTTAACCCTGTGCTGTTTCCTAGGCTCAGTCTTGCTAACTCTGCACCTTTTATAAAAGAATGTTGCCTAGAGCCTGAAATAGACAGGACAGCCCAGTCTCAAAGCTCTGACCTTTAAGGGTGTAACACTTTCTCATTCATATAAAGATAACAAGTTGCAGAGTAGAAAATAACATTTGTTTTGTTGGATGTTTTACAGGGGCACCATGACCTGATCCACGTAGAGGGCTGCAAGAACAAAGGATTCAGAACAAAGAAGTCTGCACCAACCAACCAGATCCACTCCCCCTTTTCAGCAGACAAGGAGCCTGAATTCTGACTTGGGGAAGATGGTTCTCCAGGACATTAGTCTGCCATCTTCTTGGCCTGCTGACTTTATGAATAAAGTCGCTATTCCTTGCCCCAACACACCCCGTCTCCTGATTTATTCTCTTGCGGTGTCTATCAGCCTGGACTCAGTAACACCCTCCCTATACATTCTTTACCCAGAATAGCTTATCCTTTAACCCAGAAGCTGTGCCCCAGGAAGGTGGTCAGGGGCGGGTAGCCTCAGAAGAAGGAACAGACCCTACGGAGTTTCTCTGTGAGGCCAGGCAGATGCATCAAGACTGCGAAGAATACAGCACCCCGAAACCCCGTTCGTGGTCCCTTTCTGTTCCGCCCTGCTTGTCTCTCAAACCTCAGGACACCAACCCCAAGACAGACTCACAGTCCCTAAGGCATGAGCCTGCTGTGACCCCCTTTGCCTGGCAGCGCCATAAAGCGGCTCTTTTCTCATTCCCCCCCAAACCCAGTCTCTGGGTCTGAATTCGTGTCTCTGGGTCCAGAGGCCGGTGTTTGGGCAACAATGCTGCGGGACGACGGCCCCGTCAGGCCATAGGCGATCCTAGGCTGACAGGGCTGGCAGAAAACGCTTTACAAGAATGTTCTCAATTAACACTTGTTTCATACATTTCATCTATTCACGATCATCTGTGTGGAAATATTTAGAAGAAAAGGGCCGCAGGAAGAGGTTTTTCCGAAAGGAACCGACTAGGAGAGCTCTGGAGGCAGTATCAGAGCAAACCACTAGAAAGCACCTTAACACCATTCATTTATTATCTGGATCACTATTTGACCATAAAAAAGAAAAGAGGGAGAGAGACTGAGGAAGGTCACCCGCATTCTACCTCAGAACACGAACCTTCTTGAGCGCACACTCCGGAGCTCAATCCTCCCGCGCTCCTCAGCCGGCGGGGCGCTCTCGCGCGGCCCGAACTACAATTCCCAGCGGCCCGCGCGGCGGGAGGCCGGGACTGTGTGAGGGCGGCCGGAGTTCTGCGGGCTGGGTCGCTCCTCCTTGGGAAGCGGTTTGCAGCCCTTTCCGCCCGGGGCGTCTGCAGCTCGGCCCGCACGCCGGGGCGGGTCACGGCAGCGCGCTGCGAGCTGGGCGGGCAGGTGGCGGCGGAGGCGCCTGTGCTGTCAGGCAGGCTGTCGGGGAGATGGGCGACCCGGGGCCAGAGGTGAGTGGCGGGCGTTGTGCGGGGCCCGAGGGCGGTGCAGCCACAGTAGCCGTGACAAAGACTGTGGCCTGCAGTATTAGTGGCACTCTGAGCCACGCTTCCCCGCTTCGCTTAGAGCCATCTGATGCTTGATGCACGCACAGTTCTGGTCTCCTAAGACCGTGTTTTGAAGGGGGGCAAGAGCGTCTTGTATACGATGGCACCCAGGTTAGGGAGAAGGGACGGCTGGTGGTGAGGAAGGAGGTGAAAACCAGAAGGGCTGCAGGAAGTCCAGATCTGAGCACAGGTGTCAACATAACATGAAGGCAGGTAGCCTGGGGACCTACTTCCCTCACCTTTGAGGTCATGGCTCCACAGTACAGCAGTGATGTTCACAGTGGAGGCCCCGCATCACCGGGAGCGTGGTGTGTCCTTGTGCGGTTATTTCGCTCTGGGACAGTGGTTCTCAGGCATTACTAAGTGGAAGCTTGCGGATTCCTGATCCCACTCCAGACCTGTGGAATCAGCATTCGGAGGTGGAGCCCAGGGATCTTCATTTGGGCACAGATGCAGGAGTATATGAATCTCTGGACACACTTTGTAAAGCATTGGCTCCAGAAACCCAAGGGGGTGCTCTGATAGGTTTAGGGATAATTTCCACCCAGAACTGTTAAAGTTTTACAAAGGCTCTGCTTCAAGTAGTATCTTAGTAACTTAGTTAGCTAGAGGTTATTTTTTACTGCAAACTACTCTTCAAGTACTGTAGGTAGTTGAGGTTTGCTCTTAAAGGGGTTTACTCTTTCTTTAGATGGGTGCCTGTTTAGTGTTTGTGTGTTTTTTGGTTGCTGTAGGTTATGGCAACCATGTAAATCACTTGTTTTTAAATCAAAATTCCCTTCATAAACATTGTGGTAACATTGTTTTTGCAGCTGTAGTAGGGTTATATAGAAATTCTTTACAAGATCATTTCCTTGGCATTCCTCCCAATTAATAGTACATATACGGTGCTCTTTTCTTGACACTGGGAAATGTTGCAAGTTTAGAGGTACCAAGAAGGGCTGTGTGCCGACTTTACCCCCCATGTGGTGAGGGCTAAGTGAGTAGTAGTGGAAATTGAAGAACCATGGTATCTGTTTTTGTACTGAAAACATTTGGAAAGAGGATTCCGTGGGGCATTAGGAAAAATAATTTAGGTTCTTCCTGACCGTGGTATAAAGACACAATGAATAGGATACAGTGACCTTGATGCAGTTTTGAGCAGCTACAAATGTTTGTGATCTGTGTGCCTCGCTTTGAGAAACAGCAGGAATCTACAAAATTAAGCTTGGAAAAATAAATTGATATAACATTGTGTCATACTCTGAGGATTAAATGCATAATTATATTGTAAATTCTGACTGAGTTAAAATATCAGCTGGTGTCCAGCTGAGGTTTAGAAGTCTTGATTCAAATTTTATTTTAAATATAGAGAATCTTTTGTGTCTTTGCATCCAGAGTGGTGTACATCCAGCTTGACAGAACCTTTTATTTTTAGCCTTGTTTCCAAATAGAGGATTAAGACTTGACAGCTCCATAAGAAGTGAATTACATGCTCTAAGGGAAATTGCAGTACCAGAAGAATCTAGTCAGGATATTCCTAGTGCATTTAAATGGTGCCACATACAAAACAATGATAATTTAATTGTTTTTTGTATTTTAATATTTTATCTTTTTCTCAATTATTTTTTGGGAAGGGGGAGGTAATTAGGTTTGTTTACTTATTATTTTGTTTGGGGAGGGTAATTAGGTTTATTTACTCATTTACCCTTGGAGAAAATACTGGGGATTGAACCCAGGACCTTGTGCATGCTAAGCATGCACTCTACCAGTTGAGCTGTACCCCTCTCCCCATTGAACTTTAAACTACAGAGACAGAGTTTACTTTCCTCTGCTGGGTTCCTATTACTGGGTTCCACCAGGATATGTTTATTACTTTTTTTTATAGTACCATCCAGAAAAGATGAAATGCTACTGGGTATATAGTTCTTTCTTTGCTTGAGGCTTCTCAGATTCAAAAAAATGTTTGTGTTGTTTGTATATGTTTCATCAAGAAGCGTGTGACTACTTGATGTGCTCTGGTTTGGATTTCCTGGTCTTTTCACATAAATCTTATTTTCCAGCCTTCAGTCTGCATTGTGGCCCAGCACCCTCTTCGTATGCAGCCATGTTATGCATGAGCCCCAGGCTAAACAGAATGTGCTGAAAGAAAGGGATGATGAAAAGCGGGGTGCAGAAGAGCCTTGTCCTTGGTGTAGGTCTTGCTGAAGAGCAGCACGCCAGCGGAGGAGGGCACCTGCTCCCTGCTCTCCCGGACCGGCTCTCTTTAGTGTCATGTGGCCACTTCTCTGGATGACTGTCTTATGAGTCATCCCACGCTTCGCACTCTCCTCATCTTCTTGCAACACAGCTCCAGTGTGGCTCCCATCTCAACACTACTTGTTGATTCCTTTGCCTGTAGAATAAAATCTTAAGTTTTTGACGGGGATATTTAAGACCTGGTCTCTGTTGAAGGCAGTATGTGTAAAAAAAGGATTGAGAAGATTCAGGGTTTGATGTAGGTATAAGGATACAGAGGATGAAGCAGAGCTGGCAAAGAACGCCATGATTCTGAGCTTAGATGTCTAAAATATTACTAATAACCATCCCAGTGACGAGGTACTGTACTTTTTTTTTTTTAACATTATCCTGGGCTGTTTACCATTTCCAGAGGCTTTTTTTCCTCTGTGTAGATTTAAGCTCTTTTTGGGTTTTGTTGTCATTACATAATCATTTTCTTTGACTCTTTTCTTCTGCTGTTTTGTTTTTGATTATTCTGTGCCACCTGTAAGGCCTCCTCTTCATAGGAATTCTTGTTAATTCTAACCAAAAAACGCAACTGATTGTAAATGCACATTTAGTTTGCATGATTATTCATGACTTGTAAATTTGCTGGCTTCCTTTTCAGGAAGGACCATCATGACCTGTTCTTGAATACAGTGATCTGGTCTGTGGTGACAGCAAGGAGCCTAACGCCTGTCATAGTGACATAAGTATATTATTTTTGTGTCTTCAGTTCTGTCACTAAGTGCAGTGATGTGCTGATCTGGCTTGTGGTGTGGCTTGATCTGGCTCGCAAGAATAGATTGTTAAATTTGAACTGATTGTTACACATAGCCACTATTAAAAATTCAAGTATATAAATTTAAAAGTAAATAGATGATCATCACACTTAAGGTGGTAAGTGCTCAAAAATCTTCATATCCTAATGTTTACACACTTGAGGTTATTTACATCTGTTGTACTGTATGGTAGAAATACTATGTAACAGTGTGGTCCTGAAGGATGATGGAAGTATTTACACCAAGGTAATTGGCAAACTACAAAGCAGGGCTTGATTTATTATTTGTTGATTGTCTAAACTGAAGAAAGTGACAGATTAAATGTTAGTGAGGATTAAGCCCAAAAAGGTGGTATGTTTCTACTGCTAGACTGCATGCTGTATGAAAAATTGAGGAAGTCTTGTAATATTTGAAAACTCATTGATTGAACAAAGATGTTAGTGTCATCGATGAATGAGTGGAGTTCTGATGTACATCTTTTTTTGCTTTCCTCTTATTCATTAATGTAAATGAAAAGATCAACCACTCTTCACATTAGAACTGTATTTACTTGTGAATCATAAGAGCAACTTCTTTGTTGAATCAGGTGATAATCAAAAATTCAGCCAGATTTTGTGACATTATTATTGGCTATAGATTTTAAAAACTGATAAGTGGATCTTTTAAGGAATAGCAAGTCGAACTGAAGTCATAGGTATAAACTGAAAATCAAGGTAAGTGTTCTAGCTTAAAATTTATTTCTAAAATCATATAAAGAACTCTAACAAACATTTTACATTAATTCTAGAAGTAGTTTCATAGATTTTACTTACATGTGTGCAATTCTTTTTTCAGATTTTGTCCCCTAAAATGCCAAAACGATAGAGTGATTTTTTGCATTTGTCAAATGTGAAGAAGATGAAAACAGACACAGGAAGTAACAATAAGAACAAAACCATTGTCGATTGCGTTGATGGAATCAAATTACAAACATGTTGAACAACCAATCATTGAAGAAAAACCATCATGTTCATCAAAAGAAGAAATAGATAATCTTGTGCTTCCAGATTGTTGGAATGAAAAACAAGCATCTATGTTCGCAGAGCGGTACAAATGGCTCGGAATAAAAGAAGGTAAATTAGGATGTGGGGATTGCTCCACAGTTCGGCATTTGGGATCTAGGGCAGAAAAGCATGTTCACGTGTCCAAGGAGTGGGTTGCATGTTTAGTAACCCCGAATGGCAGTAGTAAGTCTACCAGACAAGCTTCTCTGTGGAAAAAAATGAGGGAGCACGATGTTTCTAAAGCCCATGGTTTTAAATTCAGGATTTGTTAAAGGAATCAGTTAATGACTCAATTTCTAATTTAGTACATAAACAAAGTAATAGAAGTATTGATGCTATTGTAAAAATTTTCAGTACTGTTTATAGTTTAGTAAAACGTAACAGACCTTTATCTGATATTGAGGGAGCAATAGAATTACAAGAGAAAAATGGAGACGTCAGTTGTTTAAATACACGATACAGTGCAACAAGAATAGCAGAGCATATTGCAAAAGAAATGAAGATGAAGATATTTAAGAATATTTTGGAAAAGAATGCCAAAATCTGTATTATAATTGATGAGGTATCTACAGTTCCAAAGAAAAGCACCCTAGTGATTTATCTCCAGTGCACAGTCCAGTCAACTCCTGCACCAGTTATGTTATTTGTTGTTTTAAAAGAATTGGCGTCAACCACAGCAGAGTGTATTTTCAATACGTTACTGAGTACTTTAAATGATTGTGGCTTCACCAATGAATATTTGAAAGCAAACTTAATTGCATTTTGTTCTGATGGTGCTAATACAACGTTGGGGAGAAAGTCTGGAATAGCTTCAAAGTTGTTAGAAAATTTTCCTGAAATCGTTGTTTGGAACTGTTTAACCCATCGATTGCATTTGTCACTTGATGATTCAATATCTGAAATAAAACAAGTTAATCATTTAAAAATATTTCTTGATAACATTTATTCCAGTTATCATCAATCTAATAAAAAGCAGAACAAGCTTTTAGAAAATGTAGCTAAAGATCTTGAAATTGAAATTGTTAAAATTGACCAGGTAATGGGACCAAAATGGGCGGCATGTAGTTTACAAGCCGCAACCACTGTATGGTGAGCTTATCTTGTGTTATATATGCACTTTTCCTCATTCTTATTCTGGCTTGGCAGAGAGATTAGCTAACATTAATTTCTTGCAAGATCTTGCTTTAATGATTGACATTCTTGAAGAATTTTCAGTCCTTTCAACAGCATTACATTCAGAAAGCACAAAAACTGATCAAACGCACCATGAGAGCCTTGGAAAATTTAAAAATTGGTACTAGAAAGCATGAATCTCAAATTGAAGGTTTGATTAAGTCAGATAAGTTTAAAGATATTCCATTTAATAAAAATAATAAATTTAATGCCCTTCCTAGGAATACATTACTAGAAAATAAAATTCAACACATGAACTTAACGTCTTTTATCTGACAGAAATCATGATATTTTTAATTATTTTGATTTGCTAGAACCTTCTCCGTGGCCTTATGAAGAAACCTCACCATGGGTAATTGGTGAAAAAAAAATTATTTCATCTGTGTGAAATTTTAAAATTTGAAATTGATTTGAATGATTTTCGGGAATTTGTAAATAATAATATAAAGTCAAACAATGTTTCAATTCCTGCAACTGTACAAAAAGCTAAAAAGGTAGTTAGCATCATTGCAGTCAACAGTGCTGAAGCTGAAAGAGGTGGTCCATTTAATGAACATAATTTGTACAAGGGTGAGAAATAGTTTAACAATAGATCATGTATCAGATTTAATGACAGTAAATTTGTTGGGAAAAGAGTTAGCCGATTGGGATGCAATTCCCTTTGTAAAATCCTGGTCAAATTGCAACCATAGGGTGGCTATGGATACAAGAGTTCGGCAAAAGTCAGCAAAAGCCTCTGAGAATCAGTTCGCTATATGGAACTTACAATAAAGAGTGTTGAATATGCTTTTATATTTGGAAATTGTGTGCTACACATCATATATATATATATATATATATATTTTTTTTTATTTTGAAAGCCAGTTATTAAACTTTTATTATCAGCATGTTACTGTTGAAAAAGCATTCTCCAGGGCAGGGAGGGTATAGCTCAATTGTAGAGAACGTGCTTGCACGAGGTCCTGGGTGCAAACCCCAGTACCTCCTCTGAAAATAAATAAATAAACCTGATTACCTTCCCCCACCTCCAAAAAAAAAAAAAAAAAAAAAAAGGCATTTGCCAAAGAGATAAACTTGATTGTTTTTAGGAGCTGTGGTTTTTTAGAAGTTGGCCCGTGTCTGCTAGAGTGGGCCATCATAATACATATTTCAAGGAGTCCTGTACAGAACATCCAACAATTTTCACTTTTGCTTTGTTGTACTTTTCGTGAGGCTACTAAAGAGTAACATAACCCAGGTAACTTCTAAGCCCTGGGGGTTGTATCAAATAAAAGAGAAATGGAAGAAAAACCGCAAGCATTTTGGCTTATGTTTCTCACTTCCGTGTCTGTGTTATCTAATACGGTAACCACTAGCAACGTGTGGCTATTTGAAATAAGTGCCTTAGAACTAAGAAAGTAGACTTTATTCAATTAATTTCGATTAAATGTAAAAACTAGAGCCGTGTAACATTTTTGTTTAACTCAACTTGAGTTTTTTTAGAAATACATTTCGCTTTGCTACCTTTGTAAGAGGTGCTTGTTGTGCAATGTGCCTGTGTGATGTCTAAGGTTACGCATAAACACTGATTGAGTTGGTGTCAACAGGTGGATTAAGCGTAAATTAATTTTTTCCATGACTCAATGTAACGTAGTGTGTTTACCTAAATATTTTATACAGACAACATGAATTAGTGATTACTTATGTAAATCATAATTGGTAATTAAATTGAAGTACTTGTTTTAATTATTTTTTTTTTAGTGTAGACATGGATATGGACACATGTTAAAATTTTAAATGAAGGCATACTGAAAAAGTCAAGTAGAGCTGCAGAAGCCAATACTCCAACTGGAACAGTAAACAAAAAGGCCGGAAGAAGATATGTTGCAGATGAATGACAATTGCAGTTCGCTTTGGCAGAGGAAAACAAGCTATTGTTTAACAAAAAATAAGATAGTGAAGTGGACAAAATTGAGACAGTTCCAGCAAATGTGTAATGAATGAAGTTATCTCTCAAAGGTCAAAAAAGAATTGAAATTTAGTCACTTGAAATCACAATGAAACGTTTTTAAGCAATGTTTAAAAGGATTGACTTAGTTAAGTTTGGTCAGATATGAAACAGCTTGGATTCCTACATGAAAAAGAACTCATTTTAGATGGGCAGGTAGCAAAATAAATTATTTCAGTTAGAGAAATTGTCAGAGAATTAGGAGTTAAAGCCTAAAAATGTTTTCTAATTAAAGTACAAAATCTTTATTTGTCACCAAATGTTGCTTGTAATATACAGGGATTTCTAACAAAAGTAAAAATTGATTGATTCAAAATCTGAAAAATTACAGGTACTTTAGCTTTAGGTAAATAATGTAATAGAAGAGATCCTGTCCAAGTAATATTTGGAGTACATTTTGTCTCATAAGATGTAAAAATTTATGAGTCAATTTCAATTCGTGGCCTGAGAAATCAAACTTGTATAGCTATATTTTAATCTTTTAAATGTATCAGAAGAGTTTCAGCTAGATAAGAAAAAATTATTTTCTATCACAATAAATAGCATTCCAGTTCGGTTAGGTCCAAAGTCAGAGATTTCATTGGAATTTTTTTAATAAGCCTGATATTTTCTCTTATTTCTTCATCCCTCTGTGTGATTGGTGCAGTTTTCTGAAATGGTCCCTATGACAGGTGTCCTGGGTACAGCCGTTAAGTGCTAAGTGCCGTGAGTCCACATCAGTTTATAGGGTTGCTGAAGAACTAAAGGGCAGTGAGTTTAGTGATCTTGTGTACTCTGCCAGTTGGTTGATTTGTGGAAGAGTCTACAAAACTTACTGTACTGTTGCTAACACCAGTTCAAGATTTTCTTGCAACAACAGAAATGCTAGCCAGATATTAACAGTCAAAGGGAAATGGCAGTTTGCTTAGTCCCCAGTACCACATGGCGTGTGAATGGTGTAAATCTGAAGCTCCAAGGAAGGGAAAATGCCTGCCTGCGCTACCTAGACAAGTACTAGGATTTACTTTGAAACTGAAACTTTAAAAAATAAAAATCAGAATAATTTTACATTTTTCTAATACGAATCAGTGTGCATAGGATTTTAACTGTTTTGACATTGTTATATAAATTTTCTATAAAAACCACAAGAAAATTTTGGAAAATGTTTCATTTATTGATAAATTTAGAGTTGCTTTTCAGTTTACTTGGTAACTCTAAATTCAGTCTTAACAAGACTGAGCGTCGACACAAGATTTATTGGATTTACTTAACTTGGACAAAGGTAGTTTCCAAACTGATGTGCTTTTGCTCTGAAGGCAAATCAATTTAAAAAATGAGTAGGTTTTTTTTTTTTTGGTGTGGATTTAAACAATAAAGGAAATTATTTTCTTTCAGTTGTTGGCAAACTTAACTGTGTTTGGAACAATTTGGATATATGAATCTACTTTTTTCAAATGTAAATTTTGTGAAATTTATGTACAAATCAAGTACTTGTGATGAAAAAGGCACTGAGATAAATCCAGATAAGCTTTAAGTATAAAACACATGTAGCATGTAAATTATTCACATTTACAACTATATTGATAATGTGTTGAAGTAATATTATGGGTAAGTTGAGTTAAATAAAATATTAAAGTTAATGTCATCTATTTATTTTAACTTTAGAATTACATATAAGGCTTATATCATAGTTCTGGTGCCCAGTAGTGCTCTGTATGATGTTAGTGTCAAATCTGGGTTTCTCTAATCCAGACCTCTCTTGACTTCAGGATCCATAGTCACCTGCCTTGTCATTTTCACAGGTTGTCCCATAGGTGTCCCAGCCTGCCTATGTCCAAAGCTGAACTTAGTCCCTCACCATGTCTGTTTTGGAGAATGGCACAACTGTCCATCTTGTTTCTCAAACTAGAACCTCAGAAGATATTTGAAACCTTTTCTTCATCTTCTTGCCTTCTCTCTTTCACCTTTTAAGTATCTCTGAATCTGTATTTTCCTCATTGTCACCACTGCAGTTATCTTAGTCCAAGCCCTTGTTTTTTTTGCATAGGGTAACATAACATAATAACTTCCCAACAAGTCTCCCTACCGTCACCCTTGCCCCTTCCTAATCTGTACTTCACAGTAACTCAGGACTGGCCATTCCGAAATCCACATTTATTCTTACAACTTTTATTGGTCAAGAAGATACTCAGACTCATCTCCGGCCATACCACCCTGAACGCGCCCCATCTCGTCTGATCTTGGAAGAAGACATTCAAACTCAGATAACAGAAAACCCTGGTTAAATCACTTAGGTGGACTTATCTTGAATGACAGGAAAGCTGGAGAAGGCTGCAGGCTTTGCTCGAGTGTCTCGATGGCATCATTGCTGAGTTATCCGGGATGCTTTGGGCCTTTCCCCGGAGGGTTACAGGATGGCTGGTTTTACACAAGCTGGTTTTGAGGCAAGAAGGCAAGGGGAGGAGCAAGCCCTGAATATCAGGAAATCAAAAGCTTCACGGGAGCCTTTTCAAGCAGATTTGCATTTCACTGGCCAGAGCTGTATCAGCACGGCCATCCCTCATTGCAGCGGAGGCTTGGATGCTGAGCCTTCACCTCTCCTAGCGTCCATAGTAAAGTTAGGCAAGGGAGAGAGGGGACAGGGTGGTGGGTGAGCCAGTCTGAGAGGGGTGCCATGTTTCCCCCCCACTGAAAGTCCTTCACTACTTCCCCACTTTCTTCAGGATAGTAAAGTTCAACCTTTCTGGTCCCCTTAATAACAGTTCAGTTTGTTTTGTCCTTCCCCCCTACTAGGTAGTGAGTTTCTTGAAAAGAATCTGTACCTGGTTATTAGCAGTGGCTAGCACATGGTAGAGGCTCAGTAAACGCTTGCTTAGTATTTAAAGTTTCCTATATCAGTTCATTTTTATGACTTGTTTACACCTCTAAATATTCCTGTTTTCCAGTGAACTAAGGGAAAGAAGATAACTTTTCAGTTTTTAATTTCAGATATGTAGTTGTGCCTTAATTAGCATTTCATGTTTGCTCTGAAGATATATTGAGGTACTCTTAAAAATGAGTTGGAAATATTTCCTGTTTACTATTGAAGAGATGTTCATGGTTTGGACAGAATTTTCAAGATTTTTATATTTAGCATTAAAAAAATTGCAGTTGATAACGTGGAAAACTAACATTTTATAACCAATTTACTTTATAATTGATACTGGTCTCTGATTTTATTGCCTAAATTTGTATTTCAGTTTACAAACACATTGATGCCAAATGATATTTATTTGTCATGAGTTAATGAGGAAGGTCAGCAACAGTCTTATGTAATTTATGTGTTTATCCACATTAGGGGAATATGGTGCACTTTGGTAATCTTAACATTTTGAGAAGTGGTGCAGTTTTGATGGAAAAGCATGAGAAATTATAAATAGGCCAGTATAAAAGACCATTTTTCTTGTTAATTTATTTAAAATAAAGCAAAAGTTATAACTGTCGACTGAAATAAATGCGCAGCCTAAAAGTTGAGAGTTATGGTTTATTTGGCAGGAGGACTCCAGCTGGGATGACAGCCTCTCAGGTCGCTCTGAGGGGCTGCTCCGAAGAGCTAGGGGAGGAGCAGGATATACAGGAGCTTTACAACAAAGACCAGGTAGTTGGAACAATAAAAGATTACTTGTTATCTAAAGAAAACCAGTCATCTCAAGTTAAAAGAATTTAGTGCTTTTCTATGTATGGGAGGAAGCAAACATTTGGGCCCATTGAATTGATTCCTTTGACAAGCACCTAGCTATCTAGGGCCAGTATCCTGTCCTTTCTTATTCTGAGTCCCCTCAGGGTGCACCACTGTGAGTGGCTGCAGAGGCCGGGCTGCAGGCTTGTCTTCACGGGGGTGGGGTGGGGGTGGGGGGCAGGCGCTGATGACTTGATGGCTTCAGCGTTCTTTGTTTACTGATGTGGTTTGCAGTACAACTAAAACCCCTGAACATTATGTATAAACATAAGAAAATGGAAAGACGGAGAGAAGGCAGACCAGCTAGGGACCTTAGAACTCATAGAATGACAGAGCGGTGAGTTCCCTGAATTTTCTGTTTGCCTCATATATCTCAGGCTTGGAACTGAAGAAGCTGGCAACCTGTAAATGCTAATGGATGCAGACAGAAAAAGCCTGCCCTCTGTGGTCAAAGGATCAGGAAAGGGCAGGCTAGCAAGACAGAAAACATTATTTTATACATTAACCTTGCTACTTCAGCCAGATACAACAGAAGACACCGTAGCTTCACCCAAACCACCAGAGGCCAAGTGAGGAGCCTGGACTTCCATCTCTGCCGGCTTCTAATGAGGTATCACTGACCTGCAGCCCAACCCACTGGGGTGGTGTCAGAGGAGGCCTACTGGAGAGTCATGACTTTGACCTTTGCTCAGCATTAAGGAGCCCCATCCCCTTCAGGTGCTAACAGAAGCTAACTAGGCAGCCTGGACTTCCTCACTCCCCGGGAGTAACGAGGCAACAAACAGCATCCCCCTTTTTGCTCCTGAAGTGTGACTGAGGAAACCAAGTGAGCAGGAAGTTTATGATCTAGAGTCTCCTAATATGATAACCAATATGTCTATGTCGGTTTCAATAAACAGTCAGTGTCATTCCTAGAACCAGGAATCTCTTGAATAAAAAAAGACAACCAATAGATACCAACCCTGAGTTGACATAGATGTCTGACAGAGATTTCAAAGCAGCCGTTAAGTGCTTCAATAAACAATTAAGAACATGCTTGACACAGAAGAAAACACAGAATTATTCAGCACAGAAATAGAAGTCTCAGCAGAGAGGGAGGAACCAAATGGAAATTTTAGTAATGAAAAACACAGTAACTCAAATAAAAAACTCAGCGGATTGATTCAACAGAAGAGGAAGGAATCAGTGAACTTGAAGATAAAAACAATCCAAATAGCACAATCTGAACAACAGAGGAAATAGACTAGGGGGGGAAGAAAGAACCCAGCCAGCCACAGGGGCCTGGGCGACTGTAACAGCTGATCTAATCTTCAAGTGGTGAGAGGGCCAGGAGGGGAGGGCAGAGGGCAGAGCTGAAAAAGTATATGAAGAAACATGGTCTGAAAACTTCCCCCATTGAGCAAAGACAAACCTCAATTCAGGAAGCTGGGTGAATTTTCAACAGGATAAATCCACAGAAATTCAGACCAACATATGTCAGAGTCAAACTTTGGAAAGCTAAAGACAAAAATCTTGAAAGCGCTGAGGGAGAAAGACCTTATATACAGAGGAAACTAATTTGAATGGCAGAAGAGGCCACAAGGAAGTGACACAACGTTTTTCAAATACTGAAAGAACTGTCAACACAGAGTACTGAATCTGGTGAAAATTTCCTTCATGGATGAAGGAGAAATCAAAACATTCTTACATGAAGGAAAACAGAAAATTTGTCGTCAACAGACCAATGCTGAATGAATAGTTAAAGGAAGTTCTGTAAACAAATGATTAAGGGAGGAATCTTGGAACATCATGAAGGAAGAAAACATATTATATATTATATATGTTCATGTATAACTGAAAAAATTGTGCTGAACACTGGAATTTAACACAACATTGTAAAATTATTATAAATCAATAAAAAATGTTTTAAAAAATGAAGGAAGAAAATACAGTAAATAAAAAATAAGGGTAAGCGTTAAGCAGTATTGTGTTATTTGGAAGTGGACTCAGATTTGTTGTAAATGTATGTTGCAAACACTAGAGAAACAACGTAAATTTTTTAAAAGTGTAGTTGATATATTAAGAGAGGAGATACAATAGAATATATAAAATGCTCAGTTAAAACCAGAAAAAGCAGGAAAAGCATGAAAAACAAAACACAAACACACACAAAAGAAAAGAACAAGGTAACACAAAATTTACAAATCTAGTAAATATACTAATTAAAAGAGATTATCGAGTAGATTTTTTAATTTTTTAATTAAATTTTTAAACAAGATCCAACTATGTGTTGTCTACAAGAAGTACACAGGTATAAATCTTACAAAATGTGTAAGAGGTATATGAGGAAAACTAAAATTCAGATTAAAAAAATCAAAGAAGATCTAAATAAATGGAGGGATATTCTAGGTTCATGAATAGCAAGCCTCAATTAAGGTATCTGTTATTCCAATTTAATTTATAAATTCAATACAATCCTGATCAAAATTCCAGCAAGTTATTTTTTGGATATCAGCAGACTTGAGTCTCAAGTTTATATGGAGAGGCAGAGACTCAGAATAGCCAACAGTTTTGAAGAAAAAGAACAAAGTTGGAGGCGTGACTCTATCCAACTTCGTGACTTATTATAAAGCAACAGTTTTGTATTGGCAAAAGAGTAGACAAACAGATAAACAGAACAGAATACAGAACCCAGAAACAGACCCACAAATATGTAATTTACTGATCTTTGACACCAGAGCAGAAGCAATTCAGTGGGAGAAGGGTAGTCTTTTCAGCAGGTGGTGCTGACACAAACGAACGTCCACATGCACAAAAAGCCTGTGGTACATTTACAGCATCAAATACTCAGCAATAAAAGGGAACAAACTGTTGCTCTTTAAACAACTTAGATGAATCTCTAGAAAATCATCCTGAGTGAAAAAAGTCAATCTCAGATGATTACATATTGTATGATTCCATTTGCATAACATTCTTGAAATGACAAAATCCTTAAAATGGAGAGCAGATTAGTGGTTGCCAGGGGTTAAGGAGGTGGTGAGAATGGGAGGGAAGTGAGTGTGACTATAACAGGGCAACGTTAGGGGTCTTGTGGTGGAAATATTCTGCATCTTGACTGTATCTCTCAGTATCCTGGTCGTGAATCTGTACCGTAGTTTTGCAGGATTCACCAAGGTGGGGCTGAGAAGATGCATGATTATCCCTGGGTAGTGAACTCCTTACAACCACATGTGATTCTACAATTATCTCAAAAGAAAAATTTAATTAAAAAAAATCCTAATCTAGACATGCTTTATGAGTTAATCAAATACAGCACCGCCCAGTAGTACACTGTTTTGTTTTGTTTTTTTTCTTCTTCTCTTAAGTTGGCTAACTCAACAGAAACCTTGGTGTAATTACATTTCTTTACCTCTATGTATTCTTTTTGGTGAGGAGGCAGGCTATTTTCCTAGAGTCCTTATAAGTAAAGCAATGTATACTAAAAGTCATCAGATTTTTACAAATTTTAATGTGTCCAAAAGTCTAGCAACCCTTGTCCCTTGCCCTGTGACAGACTGCACCCTCCACCCAACACTGAGTCTAACATAGCTGGGAGTGGTCCAGTGTTGAAGGGGCAACTTAAAGGCAATCTCTTTTTGTACACAGTGACACTGAGGTTTCCAGAGGTTAAGTGAATTGCCAGGCACAACTTTGTAATGTACTTTTCTATAACACAGGAGTAACAGAAGTGATTTAGAGTGTCTTCTAACATGGTTGATGGCAATTTGCTTTTTATTTTTGACAGTTTACAGAGGTTTCTTTCAAATTATTAACCGTTTGCTAATAATACAGATTAATTTTTCAACTATTGTCAAATTTGAGGAACCCTCTATTGAGTTTCTTTGGAATCTGAGCTGTAAGACTTCAGTGCATTTTGAATTTTCTACGGAGGGAGTGCTCTTAAATATTCTTTAAACTGACCACATTCAGCATACTTCTAGAAGACATCCTGAACCCAGATGGCCAGCTACCATGTAATAATTATACATGGAAGAGGTTGCAGAACACAAAAATATGTCCCAGTCAGTTCTTAACAAAATCTTAGAAACACCCACTGCCACTTCGTGGTTAGAGCAGAAGGAGAAAGTGCAAACGAGGCGCAGCTGAAGTGGAAAGAGACAGAGCTTTTAACAGATGATGGTCGAAATGTCTCATTTTTGCCAATTTTATAAAAACATATAAACGTGAAGATATTTCTAGGGCCCCTTATTTGGAAGGTATCCGTGCAAGTCAACTATTAACTTCACATTAATTCTACCACTGACCTAGTTCATTGGGTTTACTTGAGTTTTAAATGGGGTAAGGCAGGCTTGGAAATTTTCCAGAAACTTAACAAGCAATCAATAAATGTTACTGGAAGAAAGATAGGATTGTTGAAAATTTTTTAAAGATGGTGGTTATGAATGAGCGTACTAGGGGATTTATTTCACCTTGTGCTTTAAAATTTCTGTAATAAAATTTTTAAAGTCACTTGCGACAAAAATACATTTAAAATATTCTACAGTTTTCTCTGCTGAAATTTCTCTGAATGAATTACACAGTTCTCAATTCACCTCATAAATAATGGTTATTAACAATTTGTATATTTAAGCAAAAAAATATTGTAGTAGATAGAAAAATAACATTCCAGCTATTGAAAGTATTATAAAACAATGCCACAAATTTGCCCTGTTTTTAAAAATTTGTTTTTTTATAGGTAGTACAAGCACCTGAATCAAAAGCACATTCAGTTGTCACCCTGACCTTGGACCTTGTGGGTGGCCCTGCAGCCTCCCTGGCAGTGAGCACAGAGACAGGTGCGGTGACGGCTGGGGACCCTGGGACATCGCAGGGCTGTCCTGGTGGAGCAGGAGCTCACTGAAGAAGCTGCATGTGGATTCCTCCCTCAACACCAGTGATGCATCAGACCAGAGAATTTCTAGCAGATGGATAAGCATCAAGTGTGTTTCCACTGGAAATACTCATTTCCCCATCCCCAAATAAAACAGGTGTTTATTTTTAAGTTACATTCTTGCCTCAAACCAAATTCCAGAAAAAAGTTAAAGATGGAAAAGATAGTAAAGATAGTTAAAGATAGTAAAGAACTAAAATTGAAGCTATAAAAGAAAAGTAAACAATGAATATTTTTATGTTCTCTGAAGTGAAAGGACTTTCTAAGTCTACAGTTAGTTCAGCAAAAGTGTCAAAGAAAAATTTACTGATGTCCGAGCTCCTGCCTGTGTCTTCTGTGGCCGTCCTAGGTGGCACTGAGAGGTTCACCCTGTGCACTCAGCATTTATCTGTTCCCTGACAGTGTTTTTCTGTGACGGTCTTTCATGCATCTGTCAGTTTGCAGCTCTTTTCTGCACTTTTTTAATGTCAATCTTTTGTTTATTTTTTTAATTGATGTATCATTGATTTACACTGTGTGTTAGTTTCTGGTGTACAGCATTGTGATTCAGTTATACATATATATTCTTTTTCGGATTCTTTTTCATTACAGGTTATTACAAGCTGTTGAAGATGGGTCCCTGTGCTCTACAGTAGGACCTTGTTGTTTATCTATTCCGTATATTGTAGTTTGTATCTGCAAATCCCAAACTCCTAGTTTATCCCTCCTCCCCCATTCCCCTCTGGTCACCATAAGTTTGTTTTCCTTATTGCCTGTTTTTTAAAAAGAAGGTTTTTCTGGGTCCAGCTCTCTGTAGCTGGGTCCCGAGTGGTGGGCAGGCCCTCTGCGGGCACAGACACCACTACTGGCTGCTGTGGCTCGTCTGGGACAGTGCTGTGTAGCCCTGCTCCCTCAGGTCGCCTGACCGCACCGAGTCTGGAGGGACTTCAGGCCCTGGCCCTGCATCCCAGGTCCCCCAGCAGCAGCAGCAACAGCATCCAAAAGGACACAGCCCTGCACCCCCAGGCGCGCCTGCACCTCAGGGAGTGTGTTTTTGCAGGATCTCTCTGAGATCCGCTGCTGGGAGCCCTCCAGGTGCCCCCGTGCCTTTTCTCTCTGCACCCCGACCTCGTGACGAGTGCTGAGGCCAGCTAACCTCACCCTCAGTGCTTAGAGCCACAGCTTCTGGCCTTTGCATTTCTGGAGGAGTTTCTCCTTCTCAGGAAGTGCACTTCGCTGGTACTTTCTGAGACCAGCCACTCAGGAAGCCCCCTTGACATTCTCTTTGCATTTGCTGTTTAATTTCAATTGTGTTTCTTTGCGGTTTGGCAGAGGTTTTTCAGTTTCCTATTGGCTGAGAAAGTGGGGCACTTAAAAAAAATCTTTATTTGTTTAGCTGTTTCTAACTTTTTCTTGTTGTTTTGTCTGCTTTCTTAGGAAGGGAGAAAGATGGCGAGGTCATCAGTGTTTATAGCAGAGTTATGTCCAGTGTTGCTATTGGAAAGCCCAGCGCAACTCTGATTCTCCTTTTATCTAGAACCTATTTCCTCGCACTCCTTGGGGCTCTTTTAATCTTCTTTTTCTCTGATGTACTAGCGTTGGATGAAAATGTGCCTGTTGTTTATCTTTTAAAATTTATTTCAATCAAAATCCCAGCAAGCTTTGTAGATTTAGACAAGATTATTCTAAAATTTATATGGAAAGGCAAAGGAACTAGAGTAGCTAAAACTGTTCTGAAAAAGAAGAATAAAGTGAGGATAGTCAGTCTATTTGATTTAAAGACTTGTTACACAGCTGTAGTAATCAAGATTGTGTGGTATTGGTGGACAGACAGACATAGATTCGTGGAACAGAACAGAAACTGCGGAAATTAGACTCATAAATACTTCCAGCTGTTTTTTGACAGAAGAGTAAATTAAAAAAAAAAGACAGAAAGTAGGTTTTTCAACAAATACTGCTGGAGCAAGTGGGCATCAATGGTCCAGAAAAATGAACCTCAATCTAAACCTCACACCGTATACAGAATTAACTCAAAATGAATCATGAACTGAAAGGTAAAACGAGAAACTTAAATCTTTTAGAAAAAAAATAGGATAAATTCTTTGGGCTCTTAAGCTGGCGATAAAGGGTTCTTAGCGTTGACACCAAAAGCATGATCCATAAAGGGAAAAACTGATAAACTGGACTTCCTCAAAATTAAAAATTTTGCTCTGTGAAATCCATTGTTGAGAGAACGAAAGACAAGCTATAGACTGAGAAAATATTTACAGACCACATATGTGATGAGGGACTAAATATCTACAATATATAAAGAGCTCTCAAACTCAATAATAAAAAAATTCAGTTAGAAAATTGGCAAAAGACACGAAGAGACATTTCTCGACACACAGAATATACAGGCGGCAAGCTCATAAAAAGGTGGTCAATATCGTCACTGGCAGGAAAATACAAATTAAACCTACAATGTAACATCATTACAGTCTTATCAGAATGGTTAAAATAAAAAATAATGGCAAATGTTGGTAAGATTGTGGAGAAAACTTAAAGTTTTCGATGGTGGGAACGTAAAATGGTACAGCCATAGTCTGGGAAATGGGAGGAAGAGGAGGAATTGGGTGAAGGTGGTCCAAAGGTACAAACTTCCAGTTATAAATATTAACGATGTAATTATGTACCACATGGTAAATATAATTCACACTGCCATATGTTATATATGAAAATTGAGAGAGTTAATCCTAAGAGTTCTCATCACAAGGAAATTTTTTCTCTATTTAATTTTGTATCTATATGAGATGATAGATGTTCACTAAGCTCACTGTGATCATCATCTCATGATGTACGGAAGTCAAATCTTGATGCTCTACACCTTAAACACATACAGGGCTGTACGTCAATTATGTCTCAATGTAACTGGAAAAGTTAACACGCTAAACAATAAGATCCAAGAATTGACCTCTTGGGCATTCAAGAAATGAAAACTTACATTTCACATTTATTTTAATGGAGCAGGGGATTGAATCCAGGACCTTGTGCATGCTAAGCATGCACTCTACTGCTGAGCTATACCCTCCCCCACCCCACAGAACATTTCTTGAAATGACAAAATTAAAGAAATGGAGAACAGATTAGTGGTTGCCAGGGGTTCAGGAGGAGGAGGCGCTGGGAGGTATGACTATAACAGGGCAACAGTGAGAAATCCTTGTGAGGACAGAATGTTCAGTGACTACATCTCTCTCAGCATCCTGGTTGTGGTACTGCACTATAGTTTTTCCAGGTGTTACCACTGGGGGAAACTGGGAAAGGGTATATACAGTGTCTCGTTCTTTCTTGTTTGAAACAGGTTTATAATAATAATTCACACACCAAACAAGCCATTTAAAGTGTAGAATTAAATGTTTTTTAGTATATTCACAGATACACACAACTATCACCACAGTTAATTTTAGATGATAACATTTTATCCATACACCCCTCTTCCCAGCTATAAGCAATCACTAAGCTACGTTAATTTCTCTGTAGATGTTTCTATTGTAGATGTTTAATGTGAATGGAATCATATAATTCACGGTATTTTTGTGACTACCTTCTTTCACTTAGCGTAATGTTTGAAGGCTCATCTGTCTTGTATCAGCACTTCATTCATTTTATGGATGAGTGATATTCAATTGCACATAAATATATTACATTTTATTTATCCATTCATCAAGTGGTGAATATTTGGTTTGCTTTCACCGATTGGCTATTATGAATAATGCTGCTATAAAACTTCTTGGACATGTTTTTTGTATGGACATATGTTTTCACTTCTTATGGGTATATATCCAGGAGTGGAATTGCTGGGTCATGTGGTAACTCATGTTCAGTCATTTGAGAAATTGCCACACAACTTTCCAAAGTGGCTGCAAAATTTTACATTCCCCCAGCAGTGTATGAGGGTTACTGTTTCTCCACATCCTTGTCAACTCTTGTTACCTGACTTTTTGATCTTAGCCATCCTAGTGGGTGTGATGTGGTATCTCATCCTGGTTTTGATTCACACTTACCTAATGACTAATGATGTCAAGCGTATTTTTTGTAATAGAGAAGAACAAATCTGACTGCATATTAGATCTGTTCCTTTGGCTTTAACCCTGTGCCCTGTTTTCTAGGCTTAGTCTTGCTAGCTCTGCACTCATGTAAAGATAGTAAGTTGCAGAATAGAGAATAACATTTGTTTTGTTGGAGGTTTTGCAGAAGCACTGTGACCTGGCCCACATGGACAGCTGCTGGAACAAAGAATTCCCACACCAACAAGTTTGCAACAACCAACCACACCCCCTCTCCTTTTTTTTGTATACAAGGAGGCTGTATTCTGACTGGGGGAGGATGGTTCTCCAAGACAGTCCGCCATCCTCTTAGTCTGCCAGCTTTCCGAATAAACTCAGTATTCCTGGCCCCAACACCTCATCTCTGGATTTATTGGCCTGTCAGGCGGTGAGCAGAACGAGTCTGGACTCGGTAACAGTACTGCTACCCAGAGAAAGTTACTATTATTGCTGAGGTAGGTTTCCTATTTCAGGCATGGTTTGCTTGGTGGTTTTATGTGGTTCTGATCATATCTATATCTATCTGTATATCTTGCATTTAAAAAAATATGCTTTTAGAAATTTTAGCTAAACATTAAATGGAGGTAAAAACACTCTATAGTCTTATGTTGATAGAGCATGTGCCAAATTTTAACCATTCCATTCCCAGTCATTAGACTTTTAGATGTTTTACAATTTCTGCTATTACAAATAAATCTGTGGTAAGTTACATTTTGCATGATGCTTTCCCTACAGATTAAATTATGTCCTCAGGATAAATCCTTGCAATGACAAGGTTTGAAGGGTATGAGTTTATTTAGGCTCTTGTTTTCCAAGAGTTTTGCCCATTAACTTCTTACCTGCAAAAGATTAAATGTTCCACTGAACTTTCACCAGCACATTAGGAGAATCTTAGATATTGCCTAGATATTTTAAAGTTTCAGAAATACTTACTTTACATACAGCTTTTGAGTAAGACAACAGGCAGGTCTCTCATTCTTAACTTGCCTCTACAGTTCTCAAAATTACCAAGTAGAAAACAGCTGAAGTCATAAAGCACTGGTGGAAATGCAGGAAATATCCAATATTAAGCAATAATTACTACCAGTATAGGTAATAGGTTATTGGATGTTGGGCATGTATGCAGACAGGCAAAGACAGGCAGTTAAGATTTAAAAGAATTTTCCGACTTCTTTCTGAAACCTTTACTGACCATTGATGTGTAAAAAAATGTGGGTTTTTTTGGTAAGGCAGTTAAATGAAAAAAAAAAATTTTAATATGAGTGAACTATTTCATAGACTTTCTGAGTATGAACACTGAAAAAGTCAACTATCCTATTTTTACTAAGGTAATAGCTGAGAATATCTGTAAAAAGTACGTTGTATTATCAGGATCAAGGGCTCAGAGATAAGTTGGCGAGGCCTCGGCATCCTGTCCCACTGGGTCCAGGACTCTCCAGCCTCTCCAGCTTTCTTCGGGTCAACCTGGAGACTGGAGCGCTGGGCCTCAATTTCCTTCCTCAGGCCTATTAACACATGCTCTGAGCGGAGACCGAAGACGCAGGACAGGTGAGTAATGGAAGGACACCTCGGATTTCTGTCCTGATCTTAGAATTCTTTCAGCTAAACATCCACATTTCCAGCCCTATGAGGAAAATGGAAACTGACGAATTAGTCTCCACCATCTGCCTTAGGGCTAAAGAAGAAATCACTGCGCTTCGCTTACGCAACGAAACTCAACTCCAAGCTCCCCACCCCATCCTCGTCTCCGCCCTTCACTATGAAAGAGGACCCAACACGCCCACCGCGGGCGAGCGGCAGTGACGTCAGCCTCAAGAGGCGCGTGCGCTGTGCTTTGGGTCCCTTTCTGCGCTTTTCCACCTAGGGGCCTGACGGTCTCGGTGCGGCCGGAACTACAGTTCCCAGCGGCCCGTGCGGGGCGGTCTCGGTGCGGCTGGAACTACAGTTCCTAGCGGCCCGCGCGGCGGGGGCGGGAGGCCGGGACTGCGTGAGGGAGGCCAGGGCACAGCGGGCTGAGCGGCCCGCTCCTCCTCGGGAAGCGGTTTGCTGCTCTTTCCGCTCGCGGCGTCGGCGGCGTCGGCGGCTCGGCGCGCACGCGGGGGCGGGTCAAGGCGGCGCGCGGCGGGCTGGGCGGGTGGGCAGGTGGTGGCGGCGGCAGCAGCGGCACTGGTGCTGTCAGGCAGGCTGTCGGGGAGATGGGCGACCCGGGGCCGGAGGTGAGTAGCGGGCGTCGTGCGGGGCCCGAAGGCGGTGCTGGGCCGCGCGTCCCGGGTCGGGGGCCTCCGGGCCAGGGCCCCGCAGCAACAATGGCCGCCCCGGCCCGGCCCGGCTCCCGGGGGCGGCCGCTCGGCCCTGGCGGGGCGTTCCGAGGCCGGGGTGCCCTTCGGAGGGGCGTGCGCTCCTGGTCGAGGCGCGGAGCTCGAAGGGGTCACTGCAGCCCACGTAGGCGGAGGCGCAGCCCGACTCCATCCAGGACCTGTGCTCGTCAGGTCTCCTCGAGAGCTCTCCTTGTCGGTTCGTTTTTGAAAAACCTCTTCCTGCGAGGCGGGGCTCTACAGATAAGCGTGTTTTGGCTTCTTTTTGTAGATAATAGAGTCTGTCCCTCCTGCTGGGCCTGAGGCATCCGAGTCCCCGGCGGATGAAAATGAAGATGACATTCAGTTTGTGAGTGTAAGTAGTGGCGATATTCGGGTTTTCCCGAGTCCCAGACTGTGTGTGGTAAGCCGTTCTGTGATTATACCTCACCTGTTCATTCAATGTCCAGAAAACACGTGTGAACGTCTGATAGAGACTAGATCTCGTGGAGCGTGGGGAAGGATTAGGGAATTTGCCAGAGGGGTCCCTGAGCAACCACAGTGGCCGTGATAAAGACTGTGGCCTGCAGTATTAGTGGCACTCTGAGCCACGCTTCCCCGCTTCACTTAGAGCCATCTGATGCTTGATGCACTCACAGTTCTAGTCTCCTAAGACCGTGTTTTAAAGTGGGGCAAGAGCGTCTTGTATACGATGGCACCCAGGTTAGGGAGAAGGGACGGCTGGTGACGAGGAAGGAGGTCGAAAACCAGAATGGCTGCAGGAAGTCCAGATCTGAGCACAGGTGTCAACATAACATGAAGGCAGGTAGCCTGAGGGCCTACTTCCCTCACCTTTGAGGTCATGGCTCCACAGTACAGCAGTGATGTTCACAGTGGAGGCCCCGCATCACCGGGAGCGTGGTGTGTCCTTGTGCGGTTATTTCGCTCTGGGACAGTGGTTCTCAGGCATTACTAAGTGGAAGCTTGCGGATTCCTGATCCCACTCCAGACCTGTGGAATTAGCATTCGGAGGTGGAGCCCAGGGATCTTAATTTGGGCAGAGATGCAGGAGTATATGAATCTCTGGACACACTTTGTAAAGCATTGGCTCCAGAAACCCGAGTGGATGCTCTGATCGGTTTCGGGACAATTTCCACCTAGAACTGTTGAAGTTTTACAAAGGTTCTGCTTAAAGTGGTATCTTAGTATCTTATTAGCTAGAGAATATTCCTACTGTAAACTACTCTGAGTCCTGTAGTTAGTTGAGGTTTGCTGTTCAAGGTGTATAATCTTTAATAGATTGATGTGTATTTGTGTTTGTTGGTTCTTGGACAGTTTTAAAAAACTGGTTATTAAGCAGTGTCCTCTGCACCACAGCATGAGCCATTGTGGTGACCCAGTGTTGTGTTGTGTGTTAGTGGGTTTGTTTTGGTGTCTTCACAAGATAATTTCTTGACTTTCTTCACCTTTGCCCGTGCTTATGGTACTCTGTCCTTTTCATTTTTAATTTTTAAGATTTTTGGTGGGTAGAAAAATTGTATCCTGCTCCTTCCATTACTGTGAATTCAAGTACGTTTGGCTCTTCAGGACAGATATTTCCGGTTCTCTCTGAATATTGGTGTATTTGTGAACGGAGAATATTTACCTTAATATTTTGTGGGTATCGAAGTAAGAATGACACACTTTATGAACTATGGGCCTTACTTTAAGAATCTCAGATGGAATCTACGAAAATAAGATTTAAAAAATTTATGTATTTTTGGTACTCTGGAATGAAGAGGTATAGGGTCGCTTGTGAGTAGTAAGCTTGTGTTAGACTGAAGTTTAAGAATATCGTTTTAATTTAAATATTATTTTTAACGTAGAGAATCTGTCTTTTCATCAGACATTAAAAAATACAGTGTATCCATCTTTATATATCTTATATTTATCTCTGTTTCCAAATACAGATTCAAAGGTTTGGTAGTTCCAAATGGAGACATGAATTATATGTATTAAATGCAGTTACAATACTACAAGAAAGCTATTGAAAACATTTCTTCTGCCTTTTCAGTGATAACACTTCAATGACAATAATAGCTTAGTTCTATTTAAAACTCATTAGAGACAGAATCTTCTACTTTTCTCTGTAACCCAATCTTAATCCTTGATTCCTCTGGGTAATGCTTGTCCAGTAAAGTAGTAGATAGTTCTCTGCTTCAGATTTCTTCAGATGCAAAAAGAATATTGTGATATTACTTCTTGAATACTCTGGTGTGGATTTCCTGGTTCGCTTTTAGTCAGATTTTCCCATCTTTAATCCACATGGTGGCTCAGCAGTCTTTCTGTGGTTTGGAAAATGTCACGTTCGAAACTAAACATAGCATGCTGAAGGGAAGGAAGTTCATAGATGTGGAGGTGCAAAAATGAGCCCCTTCATTTAAATTTTATTGAAATATACATACAGAGAACTGCACAGTTCATCAGGGTACTTACTGTTTTATTTTTGCAAAATGATACACATGTGTAGATAGCACTTCAATAAAGAGACAGTGTTACTGGGAAGACTTCATTTGCATGTTTTGCTCTAGTTTTCTGTTTAATTTAGTAATGTGGTCCCTTATTCAGCCCCCATCCTTATTCTCTGCAGTCTTTGCAACTACAGATATGTTAATTTACCCCCAGAAAATTGTTTTAGCTAAGAGATAATGACATTCTTCCCAGTGCTACTCTAGATACAAAAGTATAAAAACTGCTGATGCAGCCTGTCATAATCTCGCTGTAACTGCACAGGAGATTGAGGCTTCAGCCAAGATTGTTGGTACAATGTGGAATCATTGAACATGTGAAAATAGTGAAGGATATCAAGGTATAGTTTCATAAATTACATGAGATGCACATGGTCAAGTGATAATACTTGTAACTGCACAAGTGGGTCATGGACAAATGAGGGTGTGTATCTTTTGGCTCAGTATCTTGGGGCCAATTAGCTCAGTAAATAAAAATAATGTTGGCGCTCATAATATGTATAGTCGTGAGTTAAGTACCTTAGAGCCACAGAGATGAATTGGAAATACATCCTACCCATAAGTGTCAGTATTTCAGTGTGAGAGATGAGATAGCGTGAGAACTCTGTAAATAGTTCTAGCAGATAGTAGAATGTTCTTTTATCAAAAGTACATGGTTCTCTTAAAAAAAAAAGATGTGTGGTTTACAGTTGTATGTTACTTTTGCATAGGTAGCATTTAGTGTTTGTGTGCGTTTAAAAGGGTATTTTGAGAAGAAATGAGGAAAGTCATCAAAACAGAAAAGCAGAGAGGATTATGCTGAATTCTGGAGGATACTTTTTTTTAAGTGGGAGAGGGAAGGATGGGCCAGATAGTATAGACTGAATTGTGACTCAATTTGAACTTAAAGCAGACATTTGGGAATTTTTTGACATTTTTAAATTGGGCAGGACAGCATAAGTAAACTCTGTCCTTAACTTTGTGAGAAAAAAACCCCCCATGAATTATTTAGAGTTTTAGATTAGATTTTTGCGTCTATGCTCAAATCCATTTTCTTTGTTTTAGACTAGGGTAAAACTACTTTTTCTGTAGACCATATTTTAGTGTATTGACATCACTTCCCAATTACTAGGTAATTGGTGTTTTGGCTTTGATTATCCGAATCAATTTTCTAATAACGGGAATGAAAGTTTTTTATTTCATTGAAAATATTTTGAAAAACTTAGGATATCAATTCAAGTGTGTTCCTAAACTGTTTTGCAGGTGCCTACATTCCTGGCCCTAACTTGTGTGTCGTTGGAGTAGAATCTTTTGATTTTGTTACTGGTGCAGAGCAGTTGAGGATGATCATTGGGTGACGGATGGAGCAGATTTAAATAAGATACTTTGTAATTGGAGGACCACATGCATTTATACTTTTTAAGGATATAAGCAGTCATAAACGTAGTAAGAGATTACGTTTTCTTGATACTTGTATATTGATATTTGTATATTACTTTTTTGTGAGAATTAATAACTTACTTTTTGGTCAGTGTTATGAGTTATTCAGAGTTGGGGATAGTAGCAGGTAGTCTTTTTTCTCATACTGAAGGAAGAGAAAGTATCTTATCTCAGAAATTAGGAAATAAGCATTGGCTTAAAAATAGTACATATGCTTTGAACTGCCTCAGAATTACAGTGACCATACGACCAATTATGCCGTTAGTGAACCAGGAGCACCTCGCCTAGTTTTCTCGATTGTTAAATGGTGTAATAGAAAGGTAATTGTGGGGATTAAATGAGATGACATACTGAAAAGTTTAGCACCATGCCTTACGGGACTCAATGACAAGTGTTACTGATGAGGGTAAAATAAATGGAGTACCAGAGTGTTTGGATTCCTTAAGTTCATTATGGTGGAAGTTTGTCCATACCCACTGTGAAAATTAGCTCAACTGTAGAGTGTTTGTTTATAAGTAATATTTTCCCTTGGGTTATTTAATCTTTTGTTATTTTTCCACTCAGCCTCTCTGCCTTTTTAGGTCTCAAACACATGCTGTCTTCTACCATTCTATACTTATAACTCCATAATTGTTTGTTGAGTGAATGAATAAATACTCTAAGTGACCCCTGCTTTTTCTAATATATGGATTTCCTATCCTGATTCTTTTTATTCTACTCTCTTAATTAACGTGGACTGTAAGTTGTCATCGTTCCGCAGTTCAGAAGGACTGCATGTTGGCAAAATGGTTGACCCCAACAGGAAATTTCTAGTAGTTGTCTCTCACTTGTTCCCACTCCTGCTTTTTCTGTTTCTGCAGCTACTTGTTAATCTTACTCGTGACCGTTCCCTTATGGTGTTTTTTCCTGCCCATTGTACTTTTTGCTTTGTGCTCTCTTACCTTTTTTCATCTCCCTTTCCTCTACCTGCTCTCTGTTCACGGGAGCTCTGCTTCAGCCTCTGTATTCCTGGTAACTTGGGGACTTTGTTTGTGTGCTATTTCAGTGGGTATGTAACAAAAGTTCCTAATATATGTTTCTTGGAAAGAGCAAGCTATTATATTTTCATCTCCTCTGCTACCTTCCTGGATTGAATGTATGATCTTGACAATCTTAATACAAGTGGTAGGTTTTAGTCTTAAAGTAGGTGTTTCATCTCTGTTGACCATGCATTGGAGAATATCCGTCCCTCTATCCTCTTTCTATTTTTCCAGTCTTAAAATTTTTCATTTTTACAGCTCAGGCATTAATCCTAATTACTTTATTATATAATCCCTGTGCAGAAGTTTTGCTCTCTGGTTTTATCTTGGTGGCTAAATCCCTGCCTGCAGGGAAGGCACTTTGCTGGTCTGAGAGCGGCTGTGGCCCAGGGGAGAAACAAGCTGTCTTTGAGACTGGACACTCCTTCTCAGGAAGGGGAACTTTAGCTAGCGCTCAGCTTCTGTCCCCTGACCCCAGAGTCTTTTTCTGTTAGTTTTTCCACTGAATGTATATCACTATGGCTTGCCAACGGCCATCTTTCCCCATCCTAGGAAATCTTTCCCTCAGCCATATTCTTCCGCTGTGTTCCTATCTCTTGTTCTCAACGTATTAGAATTTTTTAAAGAATAATCTTTACTCCTGGCTCTTACTGCCTCATTTTCTACTTAATTTTTTAGAGCCTGACTTCTGTGCTTACTACTTTCTTGAAGATTGCCCTCTCAGAGACATTGTAAAATCTCCTTGTTGCTAAATTCAGTGGCAGCTTTTCAATGCTCAGTGCTTTTGGCCACATTTAGCACTGACAGCTTTTCATTAAGGCTTTCTTTTTCTTCAGCTTCTTTGAATTTATGCATTCCTGATTCTTAGATTTCTGATTACCTGCTTAGCTCTTCTTCCTGAATCCTGAAATCCTGTCTTTTCAAGAGCCTCCTTGAATCTCTTCTTTCCCCTCTTTGCTGTCTTCCTTGGCAAGATCACAGTTTGAGTGTAGTTCTGGAGTTAATAGTGTTCTCTGAGGAGAGTTGTCCTCAGCGATGGCTGTGTTTAGGCCTCTTGTGCCTTAGAGAATGGGCCTTAGGAGGTGGTCCAGGGAGCAGCTTTCAAATCTCCATTTCCAGTTGTGTCTGTGGATCCAGATTACAGGCCTGCAAGTCCAGCTGGCTGCAGGTTTCTCTGTGTGCCACTGGCACATCAACCCGTCACGTCCAGAAGAACGTTTCTGTTTCTGTGTTCCAAATTTACAGTGATGGCATCAGCATCCCTCAGTCATCCAAGCTTGAAATTTTAGGGACCACTTAGTCTCCTTGTTACTGTTGGGTATTTTTTACAGCCAGTCATTGTGGGCTTTGTTTCCGTTTTACCTGTGTACTCTCTTGTACATGCACCATGCCGACACTCTTCTCTTTGCCATGACTGCTACTTCAGTTCTGCGTCCCTGTGTCCCTGGACTGATTAATCACCCTGCTTTCCCTGCTCTCAGCACTTCTCTGTGTGATTCATCTTCTTAAAGGAAGCTCTCATGATATTATTCCCATCTTACTGGTTATTGGTTCCCTTTTGCCTATAGAATAAAATCTAGACTTTTAAGCTTAGCATCCAAGGCCTGGCGTATGGTGGAGTCAGTGTGGATGGAAGGAAAGTTTGGAGAAGAACCAGGTTTGATGTTTGACTCTGTAAGGGTTTGGAGATGCAGCCCAGCTGCAATTCAGAGAACTGCACGTGTTTGAGCTTGGATGTCTGAGAGACACCACTGATACCTGTCCCATTTGAAAAGCATTGGCTCGTGGTATCTGTGTCTTTGTATGTAGCGCTATTCCTGTATTAAACATCCTCTTCCCAGGGCATTGACACAGTCCTAACACCTCACTGGGGCTTAGGCTCTTCCAGGTCCTGTCATGTTGAGTGTTTTCCTCTGCATTTGCTCCCACCTGTAAGGCTGAAGGAGGAACAATAAAATGGCCACATTTAGGCTAACAGATGGCTTATTCTTATGCTTGCCCTTAAAATGGTCAACTGACCTGCCTGATCGGTTGCTACTCACAGTTCCAGGCTCACTGTTAAAACTGAAGCTATGGATCTTACTGTTTCTATTTCAGTCCAGTATCAGAAGCTATAATCGTGCTTGGTCTCTGAGTTGATCTCCAGGGAGAAGGTCACAGAACAGTAACCTTACAAAGTAACCTGAATACCAAGAAGACGGCACCTTGAGTGCTTATGAGATAAAGAGATCGAAAAGGCGACAACTGGCTTCCTTAGAACTGGTCGCCTGGAGGCATCATGATGCCTCTCTAAGTCTTTTGATGAGAAAATGATTCTGTTGACTGTTACCGATGCTTTATTGTTTGAGCTCTGGCTCTGTAACCACCCCACCCCATCCCCAAGATGGGCTCACAGCTGTGAAGGCACCGGCCTGCTGTGATTCCCCTTTGCCCGGCACAGTAATAAAGCTGCCACTTTCCTTCTAAGCTCCAAGACCTGATCTCTGAGTTACTTGGCTCGTCAGGGACGGGGGTGATCTTTCGGCAGCAAGGCTTCCTCTTCAGAGGAATTCTTGCCAGTCGCAACGTCAACAGGAAGGATTGTTTTAAATGCTGGGTTAGTTGAATAACTCTTCGTGATTTGTTAATTTGTCTGTTCTTTCATAGGAAGGACCTTTAAGGCCTGTCCTCGAATACATCGATCTGGTCAGCAGTGATGATGAAGAGCCGAGCACCTCTCGCAGTGATGTAAGTACATTACATGTGATTTGCATTTCCTCACATCGGGCATTTAAGCAGCACTCTCTGAAGAGAGTTATCAAGTCAGCGATGGCTGTGTTTACACCTGTTGTGCTTTAAAGACTGTCCCATTGCTGTTAGGATGGGCCGGAAGATGTGGTCTCAGGGTCCTTTGCCCTGGAGCTCTCCTACTCCCAGTTTTGTTACTCTACCTTGAGTGAGGATGTGAAAGGGCTACGTGACACAGGGAAGTTCTAAGCCTTGGAGGTATCATCTTGATAAATGGGAAATAGGATAAAAACTGCAGGCTTTTTGGCTCCCTTCTCCTTTCCTGTCTCTCCTCAGGTGCCCTGCAGAAGTGGGTCCTTTTCTCCCAGAACCATGGGGCCACAGAAAATTGGTTTTATCTTAGAAGAAAGCTAATGCGAAGATCTTGTAGGAAATGGAATGCGGGGAAGGGTTATGGGTCATTCGGGCGTCCTTCCTTTTCACCCTCTCCGTCCCCGCATATTTGGAGTCTTCTTTCTTACCTGTGATTTGTTGGCTGTGGGTTGGACTCTTAAACTAATACTTCCCTCACTCTGAGGTCCAGGGTAGCCGAGCCCTTTGTAGCAATCTTGTTTTTCATTTGTCTTGGCCCAGGTTTCTATTAATGGACTGTTTCCTTGCTGGGTTAGCGAACTCCTGGCTCTGCGTTCCAGGTGGCCAGAAAACTTCCTGCCCTATGATACAAGGAATTGAGACTTGGACTTGAAATAAAAATGCCTAGGTTTTCGTCTTTACTTTACTCCTTATGAATTCTGTGAATTTGGGTAAATTAAGTAGCCTTTTGGCCTCAGTTTCTTTATCACATAAGGATGACACCTACCTCACAGGGTTGTTGTGAGGCTGAAATGAGGTAGCAGGTATATACGTGAGCTCCTTGAAAACTACAAACCATTAAGCAGAACCATGCAACTGAAACGTTTTGTTCTTCATGAAAAGCGAATCAGAGAATTTTTAAAGGGTCTTAAAACTGCAGTGGGGGACTTTTAGAAACTTTTTTCCTCTCGATGGGACTTTTTCCAAGTTCTCTGCCCTTATTAAGGTCTCCTTGTTGACTTACACATGCTGAATGAGATTTTTAAAAACACTGTTGTCACCAGTAGTCGCGCTCCCTCTTACCCTAGCAGTGGGGACAAGCTGTAGGCTGGCATGGCACCGCTCGAACTGGGCTCGTCTTGACTCCTTTTTCACAGAGAGCGCCAGTTTAATGCCAGTAGCTGTATCGGGCCTTCGGGGTAGTAAAAACGTGTGGGTTTGACTTCGGCGGTCCCCTTGCTGACTTGTAGTGGATTGCAACTTTTGTTGTTAATTATAATAGTTTAAAAAATTGAGTTCTACTTACTGGACATGCATCTCTGCACTTGAAAGTTAACATATTAAAAGCGTATTTTTTTTCTTCCTTGGTTTTCTTGTTCATGTGGATAACCCAGAGAATGCCTGAGTCTAAGGTGCCATCCTCTGAGAGTCATCGCCCAGAAATGTGCTCTAGCTGCAGTGTTCCTCTTTCCATTGGAGACAGCAGCTCCTCCTCTGGGAGTTGCACCAGCAGTCCACAAAGGATAGTTTCTCAGCCTTCCTCTGTTGAGAACCCATTGGAGAACCAGAAAAATGATCCAAATAATTCCGATATTAAGATCTCTGAGACAGAGACACTTAAACCATCACACAGTTATCAGACTCTGCCTTCATCTCCACTTCTGGTCCCCCAAGAATCTTTGGCCTCTTCAGAGGTCAAGGAGGATTTACCTGTAGAGTCTTCAGCTTCACAGCACGGACAGGATGCCATCCTCTATCTCCAGACACAGGTGGCTGAGATGTCCCGAGTGATACGGGACCTGCAGTCCAGGAGCTGTTTTAGATTTCATCATTCTAGGCCAAGTGAGAACTCCTCGGTTCCTTGGGACATCTCCACCTCCAAGGAAGAACATTTATCCACAGTGGAAGAAGAAGCTGACTGCAAGTCCCCCTCTGCCGATGACAAAGGGCAGCCAGCTGACCCCAGTCAGTCAAGTTTCACAGGTCTCTTAAAGAGAATGGAGCAGCGAGGAGTTATAAAGAGAGTCACATTGCAGTCTGAAGCGGAACCATGTGAAGGGAAGCCTGATTGTGTGACCTCTAAGAAACGTTTGGTTCCTCCCCTGCATCCTCTTCTGAGAATTGCCACCACTGAGGTTTTCAAAGACCCTGCTGATTGCCATCCTTCTTCTTTCATGGGACACAGGGTATATCCTGTGGCCAAGGATACCTCTCCCTTCCAACCGAATCCACCCGCCGGGGGCCCCATTGTAGAAGCGCTGGCGCACAGCCGAAGAGGGAGCGCAGTGTCTCCGCTCGATTCTGCCTCAAAAGAAATGGAGGTCATGGGTTGTAGGTTCTACCACGCCGCTTCCATCGCGGCCCGGGCTGCTAGCTACATGGCCTACATGACTCAGTACCAGCGTAAACTCTGGGAAGACATGGAGGATCTGGTCCACGACCCAGAGTTTGATCGTGGAAAAGCGAGGTGTATAATATCAGACGGTATGGATGCAGGCCTCTGGCAGCTTTGTACTACCAGGGACATCATGGACTCTGTGGTCAGAGTGATGGCGATGGCAATAGACTACAGAAGGCAAGCCTGGCTCCGACTCACATCGCTCACCAAGAAGACCCAGGAGAAGATCTCACACTTGCCCTTTGATGGTACTTCCCTCTTTGGGCAAGATGTCAATGCTGTTGTTGCTGAAGAAAACAGTATAAAAGAAAATGACTATAAAGACCACAACAAGTACTATAACCAACATCGATACTTTTATAGTCATGATCAGAAAGCACACTGTCACAGTAAAGGATACTCGAGAGGGGATTGGTACAAATCCCGAAACCACCCCTATAGATACAGGAAGAAGGGAGACTCTCCAGAACGCCACGGGTACAAGAACTAGTAACCCGCTCACGTTCAGCCGCGTAGCATCTGAGATGCTGCCTGTTTTACTTGCTCCTCCCCCCTCACGTGGGTCTGCGGGTGGGAGGCCACCTCGCAGACTGAACATTTGTCTGGAGTTGTCACAGCTGACAGTTGACTTCTAGACTTTTGGAATGAAGTAGATAATAAAGAGACTCATGCTTTATTGGCCAACTGAGCAGTAGAGACTTTAAGCAGGGTCGGACAAGGGTTTACCTGTGATTTCTAGTCCAGAATAAGTCGAGGGAGGGGACTCAGGAATCTGAGTCCTCTTGTGATTAAGGGAAAATATGACGACTTCTTCCTCAGGAAAATCTTGCTGATAAACTGAGGACTAGCAGATTTGGAACTTGGAAATAACCTGCTAATAGATCTAACACCAGAGGCAAATCCTTCATTTTTAGGTCGTCAGTGCTTCCTTGTTTAGGCTTTGGTTTGTCAGATCTTCACAGAGTGACAAATCTCTTATAATCTCTTTGTCAGGATAATTAGCTCACCGGGGGTCCGTCCTACTCTCAGGCTCTGTGAGACTTCAGAATCTGCCTTGAAGCTATGTGTCAAGAAGTGGAATTCAAGTCAAAATTTGCCAAATCCAGTTTGCTTCCAGTGGGATGGCTAGATGTCACAAGTCTGCTGTGGACACCGGCTGGAAGAAGACTTTCCTACCTGTGACATCTCTGTAGAAACTTTCACAGAAATTGTCTCAGCAAGACTGAGGCCTGCTATACCAGTCACCCACCACTCAGAGCTGCACGTGAGAGAGTTCTCTAGTCGTCACTCCTGGTCTGTGACCTGGCAAGCTCCGTGTATCAGCAGGCTGTGAGACCCAGTCATGGTGTTCTCTCAGGATAATCCGGGCCTTGAGCCAAAATGACCTTGACTGCCTTCTACACTTTTTTGAACTTGATAATTCATCACACTCTAAATACAAAAACGATATGCACATTAGTGCTGTGGAAATTAAGGATGTTACACCATCCAGGCATGCAAATCTGAACTCTTTAAAGAGCAAGAATTCCAAACATGCCTGACAGTCCGGC
Organism: Camelus bactrianus; assembly: GCF_048773025.1. Lineage (NCBI taxonomy): Eukaryota > Metazoa > Chordata > Mammalia > Artiodactyla > Camelidae > Camelus > Camelus bactrianus. Next base: position 37,712,089 of record NC_133558.1, read on the forward strand.
CTTCTTATCGTAATAGAGTGGGATGCTGTCAATCTCGATGTTACTGAGACATGCTTAAGATGTAGAGGACAACTGTGGGTGTTGGAAAGAGAACGTCTCACACAGTTCTCTTTCTGGGATCTCCTTGAACGATTTCTTGAAAGTCTGAAGTCAAGACTTCAGTGACATACTCTGGGTTTATTGGTCCCTTAATCTAGTCAGACTCTTAACCGTGAGAGACGGCTTATCTTTTTGTGTCCAATTCTTTGCATTAATATTTCTCTATCATACTGGAACTGGCAGCAGATACCTCACTTACATGTCCGACAGTATCTTCAATCTCAAGGCAGTGGCTGTATGTATACCAGCCCTTAGATCCTGGTCTTTGCAACGTGACTTCAGAAACGGAGAAAATGTCAGATTTGAGGGGTCTGAGCACATCATCTAGTATTATTTGCTTGGCCAAATAGGAAAAAGAATTTATTGACAGACAGAATTTTGTAATTTCTTGGTTCGTCAGACGTGTGCGTTGTTTTTCCCGTCTGCTTGATTGTGGTATTCTTGAGTTTGCTGTTAGTGGAACAGAGCGCTGTTTGAGGGTTTGTGTGGCTTTTGTTTCTCGCCATGGGTCTTGTGCAGTGGTGACTGACGTTCTCCCGGGTGCCCCATTTGTTTCATAGTTACTGGAAGCTCATTCCCCCTCCTAACCATATTCAGCACCCTTTTTGTCTGCTTTTCTTTCTCACTCTGTTTGTGCTATAGAGGTTGAAGACGCAAATATCCCTGCTTGGAAGAAGTTATTTTGTCAGGTAGTTTCAGGGTACTGTATTGATTCTTTTGTCCCATTTGTAGATTAAATTTAAGCTGCAGTCTTGGTGGAGTCTCCTCTTGGCAAATTTGGTCAAGTCATGTCTAGAGTTAACAATTCCCTTTAATTTCTCTATATTTCTCACAGTTTTCTACTTTTTTAGGTCTGTGCTAGTGCTCTGGAAACTGTCTTTCAAATTGAGCTCTCGAAGAGCATTGATGACTATCTGAAAACAAACGAGGGCCTGAGGAATCATAGCAAGGTGTTTGTAGTTCATGATACGTGCGGCACCAGTTCCGCGGTCTGGTGCGCCCTGGACATGGTGCTGTAGTTTCTTCTGTGAAAGGACGAGCCGCTGGGGAACTCGCTTGGCACGTTTCTGTAGGGCTGCACACAGGTGTTACTGGATTACAAACTTGATGACTTTTGAGGTACCTTTATTTTTAAAAAATCAAGCCAGAATAAATGATGCTTAAAGCCCTGATTCTCTGAAACTGCTTTGGCATTTCCACTTAATGTGCTCCTCCTTTTTAAGTTTTTTAGTTTTAATTGTGGTCAAAAAAAGACATAGCATAAAATTTACCATGGTAACCATTAAAGTGTAGAGTTGAGTAGGGTTGGCTACGTTCACATTGTTGGTGGACACCTCCTCCTGTCCTGCATGCTTATAAAGTGGGATTGCCATTTTCTTCCTTTTGCGTTACGTTGCTCAGTGAAAGATAAGTAGCGTTGCTCTCCTGTTCTGATGTGCCCAGGCATCTCCAGAGATTTTTCCTGAAAACAAAAAGGGTATTGAGCAATCACTGAACTGGTGGTCAGGTAGCTGGGCTTCTCGCTTCTGAACAGGATTTGGTGTTGCTTGGGGGTGGGTCTAGCGATATACTGGTCTTTTGACTGTAGGAGAAACAAGACTGGTCTCTTCCTGTTTGTTTTGTATTTTAGAGTCTTTAGCGTACTGGAATGATGATGGTGTTACAAAACTAAGAATGGGGGGTTGGTCTAGAGAAGCAGCCCCAGTAGACACCCGCAGTAGTGTGTGGAACTCAGAATTAGTCAGCTAACACGTTTTCATAACGTGCCTGCCCCGTGCAGGGCCTTTGACAGATTCTCCATCAGGCCAGCCTCTGTCAGCTGGGGTACCTCTAGGTTTTCTAGGAGGCCGTGGAGTCACCACGAGTTGAACAATTTGGTGTTCTCAAAAGGGATGCATCTAATGATCCTTTTACTTCAAAGTGTTATTGTTTGACTAGATGTAAAATGTATGTGGAGACAAGATGATTTCTTGTAGTTACCGTGTGTACACGGAAATGCTGTTTCCATTCATTGTTCTTGAAGTGCCTTTTTAAATTTCACACTATTGTTTAAAACTTAACATTGGAATATCTTGCGTATGTTGCTAGTGATATTTATGTGAATTCTGTACCGTGATTTTAAATTTTGTAGTAGTTTATGCATCGTCTGTACAATTGCACTATCTAAATGTACTCTCCTTCTGAATGCTAATTTGTTTTCTTTACAGCACTGTTGATCCATTTCAGAAGGTTGTAGAGTATGTCCCTCCCCCTTTATTTAAATAACTTCACAGTAGTTCTTTTAGTTGTTAGTGATTGGCTCAGTTTTCTGGGCATTAAGACAGCTTTGTTTTCTATCTGTAGGTTCTAAGTTTCTGATTGAATCGATTTTCTCACACCTGACCTTGTTCTTAGCCATGGTAACACTACTTATATTTGATAAGTGGGTATGTTTACTTGGTAAGAAGAAACAAAGACATTAGGAAAAAGCAGTAAATTTGCTGACACTTTATCTTTTTTTTTTTTTTAAGTTTGTATGACAGTTTCCTTATCAGTGTCATGGCATTTGAACTTTTTACTGTGTGGCAGCTTCTTTAGCAGTATAATTCCATTTACTTAGCCCTCAAAATGGCATTTTGAGGGGAGCATAAGCTCAGGCCGCTTGGGTGCTATGTAGTGTGATGGATCAGTACTACACTGATAGCGTACTGAGTGATACCTGAGCGACATGACTGATACTGTCCTCAAGGGCCTGCTCCATCCAGGATAACCTCTCAGGTACTGCGAACGAGGAGGTTGGAATAGACGCAATCCAGAATCCCTTCTAGCTGTGAAGTTGGCTACAGAGTTAAATGACATGGAGGAACAGAGTTAAAATGCCAAATTCAGTATTCTTGAGGACATGATTTGTTGACTGGGATTCTGGTGAAGGTGAGAAGTTACGGATTAGATCTTTGTAGAAACAGTTTAAAGATTGCAATAACTGAAAACTTTTTTTTTTTTTTTTTAATGTGAGGCATATTTTGCCCAGACTTGCACTGTTTAGGTTCCCTTGTCTCCTGAAACTTACCATTCCTTACTTAGTGTTAGCGGCTAGCCCAGTGATTGGTCGTCATAGCTGTGTGCATCTCATGCATGTCCTTCAGTTGGCTGGACCTGTTCTCTGTAGTTTTTTATTAGCGGATACACCAAACAGGTCTTCATTTTTCACTTTAGAAAATATACAGTTGGAAGTTATCAGTAAACTGATGATGATCATTGTATTGAATGCAAATCTTTTAGTTATTTCCCTGGATATAATGAGTTTTATAAGCCATTAAAATATTCCTTTATGTAATTTCCCTTCCTGAATGAGTGATGAGAATATTGTTTTATTGAACTTTTTTTTCTTGTATTGATTAGTGGGATGATATTTTGGTACTACTTTGTCTTTTCATTTGCTTGATTTTATAGGAATGAAAAACTTTTTTATAGCAGTGTTTGGTACCATTGAGATATCTTACTACTGGAAGTGATAGTTGCTTCCAGTGGGATGTGTCTGGAAGTGACCACAGTCCAACCGTGTCCTTTTGATGTTACCATATCAGTTACTTCATTCTTTGTGTTGATTGTTTCTTCCCCTTTGTGTGGCACCTCTCTCTCACAGGATGTCTGATCTTCCTAGCCTCTTTGATGTGGACTGTGTTTCTTATTCTACCAGTACACACTAGCCAGGATTTTCATGTGGCTTTGTGTGTTTAAATACAATGCCTTCAGCATTATTGTAAGAGATTTTTCTAGTTCTTTCTTAAAAATGTCCTTTTTTTTTTTTTTTTAAAGTAACCAGTCCAGTCTTTCACACTATTCTTTGGCTATCGAACTTTCATCAGTTAATGCCTTCTTGTTTAATGGTAGTATTATTTTCTCATTTCTGCATAGTCTTTATACAAATGTATTATTACATGTAGTTTCTGGTCAGTTGCATCTTTTCTCTCATAAAAATTTTAAGCCCATCACCATGAATAGTTCAGCTCTGACATACTGTATCTTAAAGTTAATCAGTTTATCTAGGTCATAAGGGCTTTACTGGTTTTGTTAACAATTTCAAATGGTCTGTTAAATTTGCTTATCCCTTGTCAAGAATTCAGTAGGCGTTCTCAGGTGGTCTGTAGTTTCCTTTAGGACTTTGGCGATCTCTCAAGTTGTATTGCGTTTTCTCATGTTCCTGAGTAGTATATTCCTTGGTAGAAGTGAAAGTAAATACTTTATATCTGGTAATATTAAAAAAAAAACTTTGACTTTGAATGCTTCAGGTGTTAGGAGTTCTGTTAGTAGTCCCTTTGTAAGACTGCCTTCCAAACGCTGCTTTTTTCCCCATGAGCTGTCCTGGGCTTTCCGTTTTCTTTCATTCCCCGTAAGAGTGGCTCTGTCACAGCATTCGGTTGTAAGGGCTGCGGTTAGACCTCCTGTCGGGTCCCGCTTTTACCTGTGATGGCTGTGTTTCGCACTGCCTTGATTTCCAGTGTAGTAATGTGCTGAGTAACGGTCATGTTTGTGGCCCCTTTATCTGTACCGCTTTTAATTAGGCGACAGTGATGGGGTTGATGGGGGAAAAGCATGTTCCAGGTCACTAAATACAGTGTTAAACTTTCAGTTCCATTTTAAAAACATTCAGTTAGACTAAGCTTCCTGCCATAGGGTGTGCAGCCCACTCCCTTCTGCCGTGGGTAGAATATAGTTAATTTGTAATTAGTCTCGTTTAGATTCTTAGCACAGAGTTGGATGTGTGTTGGTCTTTGTTTAATGGCTTATAATTGCTCCTGTTTTATTTCACTTTTGGCAAAAATATACTTTGAGAGACTTTGAAAGCTCCACGCTAGTATTGGGTCCAGTAATTGTCATCTTCCTAGCTGGGAAAGGGTAGAGGGGAGAACCTCCCTGGTGGAGCTTCTGGATGCTTGGCCCTGTGCTGGTGGCACGGTGCTCGTGAGGCAGAGATCACCCTAAGGGTTGCAGATGAGGAAATGGAACCTGCATGAAGCATCTTGCTCAGGTGGTGGAACCGAGCTTTGAATATACTCTCTTGCCCCAAGTCTCAGTTCAGCATTGTGCTCGGCTGCCTTCATTTGGCTTTCAAGGCTCCACTCAAGTCTTCACCTCTCTGAGAAGCTAATTTGACAAATTCTACCTTTTTTTCTTCCCTGGATTTTGTGTTTATGGCTATACTCTCATCCCTTATCACTTGATGTCTCGTATTAACTAATTCCTGGTTATTTCCCCTGTCAGGTCAGAGACTCTAACCTTAATTCTTGCATCGAGGTTCTCTGTGCTGGACTAAGAGGACTCAGATGCGTTGTTCTTGGCTTCTGTTTCAGGTATCCTGACGTGCAGCCTGTTCATTTCCAGCACTGATCGTTTCAGTCATGGTTCTTGATGCTTGTTTTTGTTGTTGTACTTTTTTTGTTTGTTATACCCATTTCATTTCACATGTACACTTAAATTTTTTTTTAAGCTGGTGTCTTGAGGATACTGGCTTAGTGAAAGGAAGGTGGAATGATGCAAAGCACATGATCAAGATCAGAGACCTTGACCTGATTATTAGCAAGTCAGTTACTCTCCGAGACTCAGTTTCTCTCAAATGAGGTGATGCCTGGAAGTGCTTTGAAAACTTCAAAGCCCAATACAGATTTCATTTCTTGAGTAGTTAGGCTGTTTCTGCCCACATTTGTAGATTTCTTATTACTATGGAATGGTATTGATATAAATACAGACACTTTAAGATGTATTTAATAGCATGTATAGTTCATTTCATGTCATCACATCATGTTCCGCTTGTTTGCAATTTTTTAAGGCTGAATTATTCAGCTTCACGTAGTACAAGCCCAACAGTGGATTAAGTCATTGAAAGATGTATTTAAAGTAGTCTCTTAAGTGCAAGCTAGGAAACGCTCATAAGAAATGATAAGAAACAGAAAAATATAGAATGAAGAGCTGAGGTGTGTAGGTATGTGTACAGTTTTTGATGGATGGTACTTTGTCATTTTGTGTCTCTGTTGGAAACAATCTGTTTATTTGTAAAACATCTTTTTCAGTACCTGCTATGTGCAGGCAGGCACTGAGGAGGGTCTGGGGATACTGGGAGTTAATAAGAGATGGTATATTCTCTTAAGAAGAGAAAGAAATACCAGTAGAATGTAGTTGTCCTGTTTAGAGGAATGCCTGTAATGAGGTTAGAACAAAAGAGGGGCCCATCTAGAGGGTCAAGGAAGCCTTTCTTACCAAGTGCTCGAGCTTGGTTTGGAACATGGTTAGAGAAGGGTTAGTTGGACTAGTGGAGAAACAGGAGCCAGGCATCAGGTGAAGGAAGCAATGTGTGCAGAAGCGTGGGGAACATCGTGTTTGTGGTTTCAGAATCGTAGGGAACGGCCTTTATGGGCACAGTTGGAGGAGATTAGGTTGAAGAAAGGATAAATTCCCCATGAGAACGTATTGGGTCCTACCTATTCAAAGCGTGCCCAGTTTGCACAGCCATTTCTTGTAAGGTTATAGAAGTAGTCTGTCTAGAAGTTGGCTTGTGCACGATGCACGTCTAGAGCAATTCCTTTTCTTCCTTGAACCGAGCCAGTGGAGGCTCTCAGTCAGCGCACCTGTAGCCGCAGGGACAGCTCTGGCAATGGAGAAGAACTGGGGCCCCCGTGGAGAGCAGCTTGGACGACGAGGGTGCTGCTCCTGAAGTGGGAGGGACACCCCGTCATGGGTGGGCAGGTGCACACTGCAGGACCACCTGTGGGCAGTGTGCTCTCAGTGCGGCTGAACATGGCTCATCTCCCTGTGTGTCCGCTGGAAGATAATGTGAGGGTGGACTTGGGGAAGATGAGGGTGTTTCCTTAAAATGTTGCTTCATTGGAGTTTGGAGGTGTATTGAAGACGGGCCTGTGAACCTTGTGCCAGTGGCATCTCCAGCAGCACCCAGAACGCATTTTGTCAGCTTCCTTTTCGTTCCTTCTCTGCTTTGAGTTTCCTTGCTCTGGTTGCCAGTTTCACCTTCATAATTCATCCTTTTTCTTACTGTGCCAGAGGTCGCGCATTGGCGCTCAGGGTTAGAAAACTGTTAACTCCCCTTTGCTTTGTCACAGCTTCATATTAGGAGATACTTTAGAATTCTCCTAAGTTCCAAGGTTGTTTTTTTGGAGGTGGGGTGGGGTGTGCGTCCTGTATCAAAGGAGAATCAAAGTCATTCTTCCTGGGAGGGAATTTTTACAAATACAGATATTGGCGATTTGCCCAAAAGGCAGTGCAGGAAGAATCTTACTTAACAGTTTTGGTGGTCCTGGCCTCCTTAACTGAGTAGTACTTCACAGAATGGGGTGTATCTATATGTCCTTTTTAAATTTGTTCCTGCAAAGCATATGTTCTGTGTACTTTGTATTTGTAAACAATAACCAGTTTGGGGGTGGGAAGGAGATTGCTTTGTACAAAAAGGTTGTTTCCTGGTTCCAAAGCTTTGCTGCTGGAGATGGTAAATAAATATTGTCCTGCTTTGCTGTGTGTATCTCTTCTACTCTGTCTGTATTTGATTATAAAATTCTTGGGGGGAAAATGTCGCTTTTTAAAATATTGTTTCTGGTGTGGTTTCAGCTCTGAGTTGGGCCAAGGGGATTCTGGTAAAACAGAACTTACTCTGGGGGCATAAGCCTCATAAGACCAAACAGACCAAGGCCTTGGGATGGGCAGCCGTAAGCAGGCTCTGAAACTGGAGCTTGTATGAGGTGAGGCAGTCGTTTGAGGAAGCCTCATCAGACCAGGTGCATTCGTCAGATGGATGCTGTGCTGACTGGCAGAGTCACTTCATTCCACTTTCACAGTTGGTGGCACCACTGAGCTTTCTTTGAACTTGGGATGCCTTATGTAGCCGGTAAAGATGATGGAGGAACTGATCCCCCTCCAGTGGGTGCCCCTCTGACCCGTCAGTGCCAGCTGACCTTCAGGAGAGGGAGGAACAACAAGCCCCTGCCTGAGGTGGTTCTGTGTGATCCCACGTCCTGGTCTCCTGTTCTCCCCCACCCTGCCCGCCTACAGACTTCATCTTTTATTACTGGCTTTTTCAGTAGCCAAAAAAATGCCTTTGGTTAAAAAAAAAAAAGCCTTTGGTGAGTCAGTTTGGGAACTTGGTTTTGATCGCCTCTGGGTAGTAACTATTCTCACAGGTGCTTCCTCGTAGCTTCTGTCGCCCTGTGTGGTAGATGGAGCAGAGTGATTCCCCTTCACAGGGAAGTTCAGTGACTACAGCCGTATTTCTAATAAAGTAATTCTGTGGAAAAAGTCAAAGTTGATCATTTTGTTCTTTAAGAACTAGAGTGCTTTTTTTGAGATTAATGATTTAAAAATTTACATCATTTGCTCATCATAAAAAAGCCGCAGAGTAGTCCAGTGCCACGGCTATTATAATATATACTAGTATTGTGTTTCTGGAAATTGCTTTACAAAAGCAGATAGACTCTTAATTCTGCATTTCCTTTCATGTGATCATGGCAAATATTTCTAGGAAACTATTTAGCCAGTTAGGGCAATAAGAAGTAACTTAGAAACTCAACTTGTGGGTGAGGAGATGAGAGAAGGGTCCCTTGAAGTGAAAGACCTGCTTGTATTTAATATTTGAGAAAATTTATTCATGAGACCTTCTTAGGGAAGTTTTACAGAACAGTTCATAGCTAGTTTTCTCAGCATTCGATACCAAGCCAGTCCTTAACTACAAAGTGGGATTGGCAAGCGTATGGTACTTGGCTTCCTAAACCATAATACATTTCAGGGTTGAGAGTGAATGGTTCAAGAAGTAGTCATTTGTAGGTGAACTTTAAAAGGAAGTCCACCTGTGAAGTCAGTTCTGAGTATGCATTCATCTGAGACTAGTCAGGTGAACAGAAATTCAGGGTCTAGTAAAAATTTCTTTTGGAACATAATTAACTTTTGAGTAAATCTGTTAATATTGAGGAATTACCATTGTGATTGGAAAAGCTAAGAATCTTGCTTTATTTATATTGCAAACAGGAAAAGAGGAAGGTCAGGTCAAAGCTGAATAAACTAATATTTTTAAGTCTCAACTTTTAATTTGACTAAATGTACTTTGAATATTTGAAATACACTTTAAAATACAAGTCATACACATGGTTTGGGTTTTTTTTTAAAGCATATATTAAAGAAAAATTAAAGAAAAATACTTATTTATATGTATTAGCTAAGTGCTTCAAAGTTGAAGTGGTGTTTGACATCAAAACTGTAAAAATCCTTTTCCAGGAGCCATTAAGCTTCTTGAACTGAAAATGACTTGCCCTAATTCTTGATTGATATCTGTTTCTGTTAGATTTGGGGAATAATGCAATCTAATCATTGCATTTCTAGAGAAAAAACCTGGACGGAAAAAGTTAATACAATTTACTAATAGATTATGTTCCTTTTAGATACAAAATTTACATCTGCTTTTATGAAGGATAGACATTAAACTTATATTTTTATAAGGCATGACGTAGTGATTTCAACCAAGTCCATTATGTTCTCAGAGGACTGAGGTCAACACTTTATACAGTCTTGTTATTAGTAAGTGAAGTTTTATTAACAATTTTACTACATATTTTGATTGTAGATGTTAGAAAATAGAGATTAAAACAGGAAAAAACTCTAGACAAATAACTAGTGTTAACATGTTGATTTATAGCCTTCTAGATTTTACTTAAATATTTTAATTAAAAACGGGATCATTTTCACTTAAAAACAAATATAAGTGATAGGGAAAAAAGACATTGAAATAGATACAGATTATAGCTTTATTGGTGAGTGGGATTTTGTGCCATGTCATTAATTCCCCTGTCTAATGATTTTGCATGCATTTATTTTATAGTTCACGTAACGGATCATAGTTTAATAGCAATGTTAGAGATTTTAGTAGTTTCCAGGAAATCTTGGTTAGCTCATCAGCTTGATTAGTATATGAAAGTATTAATTACTGTGGGAGGTTTTGCCCGAATAGTGGAATTCTCTTTGGCTGTGCTTCCTGCTGACCTTTATGATCAGGATTGGGAGTTCACGGTCAGAACTTATTTCAAGTTCAGCTGAACTGATTTCAAGTTTGAAGTGGTTATTGGTCTGTAGCAAAAAAAAGAAAAAAAAAAAGAAAAATCAGAACAGGGCAACTAGTGTTATGAGACCCCTAAGGGAAATTTTGAAGTATAGCTTAAGTTTGTGTGTTCGTTCATGTGAAATGAAAAGACACAATGCTGACCATTGATACTAGTTCCTTTTAAAAAATGCCCTTACTTGATAAAACAAGGGAATCCTGTATCAGACTTTCCTCTGCGCTACACCAGCCCCCAACTGTAGAGACCCACTGAATCCCACTGTTTTGGATTAGATAGTATAAGAAAGTGCTCTTCCTTTCCTGCCCAAGTTGCATATTTCTAGACTTGGGATTTTTGCTGTAACTGTATGAAGCTCCATTAAAAGATACACATTGTCCTCTAGAATAAAACAGTTCTTTCTTCCTTTCTCTGGTATAAGCTTACTTTCCGTGGATATGTGCACTCAGATTTAACCAGTGTCTATAATCTGACTGCCCGTTCTAGGACACAACCCAAATTTGCTTTGTACGTGTTTCACCTCAAGATTTAAATAAAAATGTGGAGTATACTTGAAAATACAAGAGTTGCCTATTGTCCAGGGATGAACACAGACAGGACTGCAGGAAGAGAGACCCAGACTGCAGGAAGAGAGACCTGGCTCCTGAGGTTCTGGAACAGTTTTCCTTCCTGGACCCAGTGTGACCCTCATTCTGTAACCTTCTAACTCCTGATTACCCATGGGATTTGTATGTTGGACTGTGTCATTGGAATCATACCTCTGGTTCCCATTTAAAAAAACCATCATTTTAGTTAAAACTTTTTTTTTTTCATAAGGACTGAAACTCGAATCTACTTTTTAACCTTTTCTGGCTTTACAACTTTCTCCTTAATTATGTTATGACCCCACACAAGTTCCTCAATGGGAGTGGCTGGGCGTGGAAGAAAAACTGATGCAGAGAGTGATCTAAAATACTGGCAAATAGAGACCTCTGTCTCCCTAGAAGTTAATCCAGGGTGATGACAGCAAGTGCTTCAAGAAGGGTGACTGAAGATCCCACAGCTGCTAACATTCTAAATGAAACTGAAAGCCCATTGTCCTTGCGTTGAGAGCCAGTCCATTTCTAACTTGAGAAGTTACACACCTGAAAGGCTGACCTTTCTTAGAAAAGCTCAAGGGCCTGAATCCTTATTCAGACTAGAGGCTTTGGGAGAGAGTGGCAAATCCACCCTAGGAAGAGCCCTGGAATTTTGTGATTTCACATTAAATCACAGTTCAGCACTGTGGCACTAACAGGATGGTGGAAATGCCCAAACCTAAGACTGCCGTGGCCCCTTTTCATCTTAGTTCTACGGGAAGCATTTAAGAGATTTTCATCCAGCCTGAAATCAGTTCATTTTCTGCCCATGTTCCTGACAATACCATAGCTTTTGGCTCTGCAGTAAGTATTTCCCTGCTTGTGTTCTGATAAGTTAAAATTTGTTTCTGAACACATTGATTCTTTGAATTACTTGTTAAACTTCCATGCAAAATAAGGCCTCTGACCCAGTGGGTAAAATCCCTAACATGGCATTTTAATATCAATGATCCCTCTGCCTTTCAGTGCCAGTGTGTTCTCCCAGAACCACAGAGGAATGTGTCAGTAAGATCTAGAGGCCAAGTCATTTTGGATCACTAACGATAGAAGTCCAGGGGACTTGGCTTTCTGGAGAGAGTGAGTGTTCACAGATAACTTCTTACTAATGCTGGCTTTACCCAGCAACTTTGATCCCCAGACCCAAGGTTGTGATGGGAAAATATTAAATGAATATCACTCTGCCACCGCACTTGCTTTTTTTCCCCCCTCTTTAAGAAAAAACATTCTTATTTAAAATACTTCAATTTTGTCATTTTTAAATGGCAAAGTTTTCAAAGTCAAAGTTCCTCCTTTCTCTAGTTACCATTTCTTTTCATCTGCTCCCAACAGATTGTCTCCCAGATCTAAGTAATCTACTTTCAAGATCAGTAACCAGAATTCTTTTTTTCTTTTTTTCCTTAGAAGAAAATGGAAACTAACTCCCCTAGAGGGGAAGGAGAAGGAGCCCAAACACAATTCTAATTGCTGTTTGTTTTCAGCATCAGGGCTCTTAGGTTTTTTGAGCCCTTCAAAGTCTTGAAAGTTAATAAACACATCAGTGGAATTAGTTGGAAACAACATAAATGTGTTGTTGATGTGACTATACAGTTAAATAAAAGATAACAGGCTACTGATAGCTAAATATAAGAAAAAGAATTTTAACAGACAATAATACAAACGACTTATACTTACTTGACCTTCAAAAGGTAAAATTTTAGGTCTGGAGAATAATTTTAGAATAAAGTTGAAGAGATCCAAACAAAAGTTTAAATGTTGGTTAAAGGGCTGAATAATTTATCTCCCTAGCTATGTGTATAGTTTGAAGGGAGTAAAGTTTTAGGAACATACTTATATGTTGTGGCTAGTGGATTACAAAAAAATTTTCCCTTTGGGTGCATAATCGCTGTATTTCTGACATTTTCATTTAACTTTGTGTCCAGAGTTTATTTATAATTTACACTATAAATTAGAGAATCACTACTTGTACTTTAATGTAAACTTTAAGAGGAATAAATATCCTGTAAAGTCTTCCTATATGAGCACAACTTCAGGAGGCACTCAGAATGGCAGTTTTATTGTGGCCTAGGAAAAGGGAAAATGATGGTGGAACCATTGATTCAAGGTTCCTTCCTGGATTAGGATTACTTTAGTTAATCCAGAACATCGCCTTCCCCCTGTCTCCAGAATATTCACGTTGTGGTGACAAAACAATGTACTTTGTAGGTAAGCCCTGGTCTGTACCTTGTCTATCTCATGTGTCAATATGACCTTGGTTTACCTGGCCTTCCAAGCATGACTTTTGCTAGCATTTAAAACTTTAAAAAAAGTCACCTCTGTCAGGAAAACTAACACACTCTAGGCCTGTGTTTAAATGTTACTAATTTTGTTAAATAAAAAAAGTTTTTTGAATCTACTCTGAACTTCCTTCTCAGGGTAGTAACTACATTTTAAATAGAGAGATATGGGGAGAAGGGGATAGCTCAGTGGTAGAGCACACGCTTAGCATGCACAAGGTCCTGGGTTCATTCCCCAGCACCTCCATTAAAAAAATAATAATAAATAAATGAACCTAGCTACCCCCCCCCAAAAAAACCCCAAAAGAAATAGATACTGATTTTTTTATCTTCCCAAAGAGTAAAGAGTAAATTTAATTTGCTTTTAAAACAGATGAACTTGCCTATTCTAAAGGATCAGAGCTCAGATAGCTTTTTATGAGTGTCATTTTTAATAAGCTGCATTGCCCTATGACTTGTGAAAGGGCATTTTGAAGTTAGTAGAATGCTACTTCCTACCTGGTGCAGTGGTATAGGCTGGCCAAGTGGTCAGAAAGTTAGTTTGGGACTGCTTCTACCCACAGTGATCCTGCGAGCATCCGTTACTGCAAGGACGTAGCCTTGTACTACTAAAAATACCAGTTGGGCCTTGTTACATGTGCTCACTTCAGTGGACCTTCTGTGTACTTGCAAAATCACACCTGCTGCTTGATTTGCAACTCTACCCACTTTAGATGAAATTTGGGTTGTACATATATGACTGATTTGCCCAAAGAGTCATATTTTAGCTAGTAACCCAGTCTTCCTAGTTGAAAAACAAATTCAGTAAGGCTTACTTTTTAGAAAAGTTGTAGGTTCTAGACAAAACGGAGAGGAAGAGATTTCCCATATATCTCCTCCCCCTACACATGTAGAGCTTCCCCCATTATCAGCTTCCCCCAGCACAGTGATACATGTGTTATAATCAGTGAACCTATGGTGACACATTATCACCCAAAGTCCATAGTTTACATCAGGGTTCACTCTTGGTGGTGTACATTCTGTGGGTTTGGACAGATGTGTAGTGACATGTAGCCACTTTATAGTGTCATACAGAATAGCTTTCCTGCCCTAAAAATCCTCTGTGCTCTGCCCGTTCATCCCTCCCACTTCCCTCACCCCTGGCAACCACTGATCTTTTTTTTTTTACTGTCACCATAGTTTTGTCTTTTCCAAGATGTCATATAATTAGAATCATACAGAATGTAGCCTTTTCAGATTGACTGACTTCATTTAGTAATAATGTATTTAGGTTTTCCTCCATGTCTTTTCATGGCTTGGTAGCTCATTTCTTTCTTTCTTTTTTTTTTAATGAAGGTACTAGGGATTGAACCCAGGACTTTGTGCATGCTAAGCACATGGTCTACCACTGAGCTATATACCCCTCTCATTTCTTTTTAGCACTGAATAATACTCCATCATCTGGATGTACACAGTTTATTTTTCCATTCGCCTGCTAAAGGATATTTTGATTGCTCCCAAGTTTTGGCGATTATGAATAAAGCTGCTGTAAATATCTCCTTACACAGGTTACTTCACCCGTGACTGCTGTTTGCTTTATTTGCATGTTGTTTTTGTTAGGAAGATGATTGTCATCTGCAAAGAAAGAAGGTTTTATTTCTTCCTTGATTGATTTGTGGTTTGATGTCTGGCACTGATTTGGGGAAACAGGTATTCTGTTGCTTTGACTCTGTCATCTCCTGGTGTTCTCATTATGTATGTGCTACATCTTTTGTAACTGTTCTTGGATATTCTGTTTTTTTCAGCGTTTTTTCTTTTTTCTTTTTTGGTTTTGCGGTTTCTGTGGACACATCCTCAGGCACAGTGACTCTTTCCTCAGTGGTGCGCAGTCTGCTAGTGAGCCTTCAAAGGCACTGTTCATTTCTGTTGTAGTGGTTTTGATCTCTGATTACCTTCTGGTTCTTCTTAGGATTTCTGTCTCGTTACACATCTATTCTTGCCTGAGGTCAGCTTTTTCCCTTAGAGGCCTTAGCGTATTAATCATGGTAGTTTTTAATTCCTGGCCTGATGAGTCCTGCATCCCTGCCTGGCTTGTCATTCTGTGCTCGCCCTGACACTTCTGACTGTGTTTTGCCCGTTGGTATCCCTGTGATTTTTTCGTTGACAGGTGGACATGCTGTACCAGGTAGAAGGAAGTGTGCTTGATGAGCCTTTAGTAATGTCGTGGTCAGGTCTGCAAAAGTGGTGGTGTTCTGTGTGACAAGGTCTCAGTCGTGGAGAGCCTGCACCCTGGACTGGGAGCTTCACCAGAGCGTCTCAGTCCTTCCTCTCACGGGGCACGGATGGCTGGAGTGGCCTGAAATTGCCTGTTTGTCTTGAGCCAGTTCGGTTAGGTTCTTGTGAAGTAGTTTCTCGTGAGGACAGGCGTTGTTAAGAACAGAATGCTCTGGCGTATTTCAAAATGGTTACGTTTCTTCTCCTCCTGTTCCTTTTAATCAAGAATTTCTCTTACGTAAATACTGTCCAGGCATTGCCGAAAAGCCAGAGCCAAGGGTGTGGGTGCCATGAGACCTTTTGGGGGCTGGACTAATAGCTTGGCAGTACCATATAGGCTCAGGGCAAAGCAGTGCCAGACTTTTCAATATCCAGATGACTATACAGTAAATAATGGTGGTAAACAGTTTATCTAGATTTGAAAACCAGAAATGATGGCTGATTGGCTGACCTACAAAATACCACGCAGAATATAAAACACATAAGACAGGTTCTTAGAAATTTGATGATGATAAAAATAAATGATTCTTCAGCACCGTAGCTCTTTGGTAAGTGGATATATGCTATCCCAAAGCTAATTTGTTAGCTAAAAGGAGTGAAAATTGTTTTTTCCAATTGTAGGGTAATGTTGCGCATAAAGACCACATCGACCATCAGAAGGACAAAGTTGCTTTAACCCTGGCTCGTCTAGCCCGCCATGTCGAAGTGGAGAAGCAGCAGAAAGAAGAGAAGAACAGAGCATTCAGGGTACTTGGCTGTTTTTAATTGGTCTTTTACCAAATTACAGAATTGTTTATACAAAGTTAAGGAGAAACTTGTGTAATCAAAAAATGTATAATTGAATCCAAGTTCACCATGAACTCTAGGTCGCCGATTTAGTAGCAATTCATGGTAGCTTTTTACATCTGTTCTTAGTTTGTTGGATTCTGGTTATATACGAATAGAGACAAAGGAAAAATAGAATTGAGTGGACTCTATTTTGGGGAATTAGAAATCATGGGATTTCTTAAGCTGATGAGCAGTTAAGGGTGTCTGGTACTTTATCACAAGTTTATCAGGGCTTTTGTAGATACAGCTGGTGAAAGACTGTTTTCTGCTGAATAAAGCCGGACCACTTTCGCTCTCACCTGTCTCTTCAGATTATTGAATCAGGGTTGTAGAAGAGCTGCTGTGTGGACAAGGAAGCCTGATTTAGAATCTTGCCTGATATAAATCTTTTAAAAGCTTGACTTGCTTTACAAGACACCAAATAAAATTATCTTAAAGAACTCCCCTAATACCGACAAGTGTCCATTAGGAGTAGAATGTCCGCAAGCTAGGTAAAGAAAGCTTCCTTGGGGGGAGCTTAAAAATGGAAATAGAAGTCATGGCACAATTTTACCATCTATGTTTTTGATTCCTTGTTCCATTGGTTATTATGAAGGAATTTATGTGTTTCTGCAGCCTCTGTTTTAGTGTCTCTAATCTGATATGGAATACATTAATCTTTAAATTCAGAAGTAGGTTTGTTTGGGGACTTTTAACCTTATGTAATACCAATTAAATTAGAGCATAGTATTCTAATCATATGTTTAAAATGCATAATACGTTAGTGATTTTTTTTTTAAAGGGATTATTTTTTTCCTGGCAGAAGCACTACTCAGTTTTAAGGAAGATTCTTTTCCAAAACTGTGTGAAGTGTGCTGTTTATGGGTCGTGGGGAAAATCTCTTTGAGAGAGAAGTGCTTTGCAAGCTGTCTTTTTCTGCAGATTTCCTCAGTGATGCTGCTGACTTCTTTTCCCAGGCAGCGTTAACGGCCACATAGGGAATGAAGCTTTTGCGATGAGTTCAGAATCTTACAGTCACTCTGACAGCTAGGGTTTTTTTCAGGGGTGGTCTCGACTGAAAAAGACGCACAGCCTAAAAGTTGAGAGTTATGTTTTATTCGGTGGACTTGAGGACTGCATGCCCAGGAGGCAGCCTCTCGGATAACCCTGAGGGACTGTTCTGAAGACGTAAGAGAGGAGCCAGGATATATAGGAGTTTTGCGACAAAAACCAAGTAGTCAGAACAGCAAAAGATTATAGTTATTAAAGAAAGCCAGACATCTCAAGGCTACGTATGGGGAGATGTAAGAGTCTGGGCTCACTGAAGTCACTACTGTGACGTGCGGTACCCTGTTCTTTCTCCTGAGTCCCCTCTGGGCGCAGTGTTGGGGGTGGCTGCAGAGGCCGCGGGCTTGGCGGCGCACAGCCTGTCTCCATCCTGCGAGCCCTCTGGGCTCACTGAGGGGGTGGCTGTAGTGGCCGATGGCCTGATGGCCGCAGCATCTTCTGCTTGCTGATGTGACAGGTAACATTTTTTCACCTGCAGCAGTTCAGATTTCACCCATGTAAGTGTTCATTCAGTGTATTAAAGACTTTACCTTAGCACTGAAGAAAGTTTTTTGAAATTAGGAAGTTCTTGTTTAACCAGTCGTAAACAGTAAATTCACTAGATTTTGTTCTTTTCTAAGGGAGAAACTGACTCACACAGATGCTTTAGCTCATTGCTTGCTGTATTCATGATTTTTTTTCTTATCTGGTTCTCTCTCTAAACTTGTTTTTTAAAACTAGATGACAGATACCACAATAAAGTTGTTAAAAAATAAAAAAATTAACCCCCCCCCAAAAAACTAGATGACAGAAAACAAAAACAAAGCAAACTAGCTAGAAAGGAAGACAATGAAACTGAAATAAAACTAATTCTTGAGGAATTCTAGTAGGTGTTGACTGTGACTAAAATAGATACAGTGCAAAATGTCTTCCAACTCTCCTAGGCCTTTGTGAATTGTTGGTTTCGCACTATTAAAGTGGATTGTCCACCTTTTCTGATGGAAAGGATTTAAAGAAAACAGTCATTAAAGCCTTCACAGGATAAATCACTTTCAGAGGAAGTATGTTGTGCTTGACTGGTTGAGCAGTGACCAGCTCGGCTTACTGATATTCCAGGAGTCAAGATGACTTGTAAGAAGGGGTGTCCCCTTAAAGTGTGTGGAAATAGCTGTGTGTAGAGGGGAGTAGTGGTTACTTTGGGGGTAATTTCAGCCAGCAGATGTTTTTTGAGCATTGACTACGTGTAGCCACAGAGTCCCAATTCTAAGAAATGCCAGAGAACTTCTTTTAAAAAATTGTATATTTTTAATTACTGGCAGTAGTTTAAAATTAAATAAGCTATTGGCTGGCATGCAGTAATATTTAATCTCAGTTATATTTTGTCTAATTTAAGGGTTTTTATTGTGATAGATTTTTGTAAAGAACTTTGATAGAGGGTTTAATTTTGTAGATAAGAAAATGTCTTTATAGTCTACCAGAGGCTTGCTATATTGCTTTCTTTAGATAAACTCATTTTCTTTCCCATAGCATGTTATTCAGAACACTGATCCTGTAGGATGCACTTTGAGAGAAAAGAAGTATTTGATGACTTATCAAGTTGAGATACTGTATACTCAAACTGCGTGGAAAATCACATGTACATTAGCTTTAAGGCTTTGGAAGTCCTGCGCTGAAGGAACTCTTTAAACTCTGTATTGAAACCAGTGTTTCTATATTTACTTAACTTTATTACAGAGAATTTTAAAAAATGTATATAATGCATACTAACAGCTTTGAGAATTACTATTCTATGGCCATACTTAGAACAATGTTGTGTAGAAGATTTTTTTCAGGTTAAAGTCGTGACTTTTGCTGTCTCTCTTCTTTCCCCTTCCTGATAGAAGATCCTGTTGTATTGCTGACGAGGCCATTCAGTATTCTGGCCTCTATCTTGCAAATCCAGTGTTTGTGGCTTTGTGATTTCTTTTTACAAATGTAACAACCTTTTTGAGATACACTATGGTGTACTGCTTAAGTGCATGGATTCTAGAATCAGATTGGAGAACGAACATTTAAATCCTGGCATTATTATTTATCCTGGTGCACTTTATTTGACTGTCCTGTGCCTCAGTTTTACCGTCATAAAATGGGAACAATACTGGGTACCTATCTCATAGAATTATTGTGAGAATTAAATCTGAAATGCTTTTAGAATAGTGCCTGGCACATGGTAAGTGGTTCATAAGTGTCAGTTATTATATACAACACGGTTAGAGAGTATGCAGGTAGATTTATAGATAACATAGCTGGATGGATTTAGAGACTGAAACAGTCTAGAGCATCTGGCTTAGTGCTTGGCACTGGCCCACTGCCTGTTTCTCTAAATAAAGCTTTATTGGAACATAGCCATGCCCATTTGTTGGCATCTTATCTGTGGCTGCTTTCGTGCTGCAGCAGCAGAGTTGAGTAGTTGTGAAAGAGACTATATGGGGTGCAAAGCCTGAGATATTTGCTGCCTGGCCCTTTATGGGAAAAGTTTGCCACCCCTTGGTATAGATGGCAGTGGATGCGTTCTTCTGGCACATGTTAAATGCTACTGCGTGTCTGCTCTTTTTAGCACTATTCACCGAACAAATATTTAACAGGCTCTTGTGTGCTTTACACTATAATATGGAGACTTTGAAAAAATGCATGAAAGTTTAAAATTGAAAATAATCATTCATATTTGCATTCCATAGGTAGCCGTTGACATTTATCATATTTATTTTCTGCCTTTTTCCTTCACTGCAGATAGGGTTTCATCTTGAAATAATCTTTGTTTATATTTGGCCCCATTTGTTTAATATTGATAACCTACTTGATATCAAAAGTATATTCCTACTTCATTGAAAACATTGGTTAGTGTTTCTAATGACTTTCATGAAATGCACATACCAACTGCACCCTCTTATGTGCACACAGTACCCTCTTGTTGGAGATTAAGCTGTTTTGAACTTTGTGCAAACGTTAGCTGTCACTGGAATCAACCTCTTAGAGCATGAACCTTAGTTTTGACCTACCTCTTTAGATAAGATAGGATAGATTTCTAGCAGTGGAGTTACAGGAATAAAGAATTGTCAGTATTTTCTGACCGTTGATGTGACAAAATCATTTTCTTAAGGAAACCAGGTTAGTAATCATAGGTTAATTGATTTTTTTCTTAATATCTTTAGGAAAAAGTCGATTTTCAGCATGCCCATGGGTTACAAGAATTGGAATTTATTCGAGGACATTCTGATACTGAAGCAGCAAGACTGTGTGTGGACCAGTGGTTAAAAATGCCAGGTATTCTTTAGAGATCAGAGTGGGACACTGAGGTTACCGAGCTTGTCTGAAGCCTTAAGGCATTATGTCTGTTCTATTCAGTGGCTAGTAAGTATATAAAGTGTTGAAATTTAGTTTCAGTGATACTTAATAGGGAGCCTCCTTTACCAATTGTCTTCCTACTTTGGCAAAAGTATATTTTGAGTATAAGTAATCCTTGAGCTGATTAGATATTGTTTATTTATTCATTCCTAGGTTTCGTACATGTTATTACATGAAGTAGTTCAAACAGACATAGGAGAGGGTGTGTAACAGGTTATCTGCGGTCAGGAAAGGCTTCTCTAAGGAAATGGAATTTAACCTAAGATTAAAAGAATTAGCGTTTACTTGTTTATTTGTCAGTGCAATCTGTGACAAGCTAACAAAGCCTTAATTTTGTTGAAGTGTCCACACGGGAGGCCCTTCTGAAGCCCTGGGTAGCTTCTTCGTCACTAACTCTTTGTGGACCTGAGATTCCTGGAAGAGTCACTGTGGAGCATTTTCCTCTCACCAGATAATTTGGTAGAATGTTTAAGAATCAGTAGTTCAGTCCTACCGTGGCAGCTCTTCTTGCCTGTCTTGTAGAACACCCCGAGCCCTTAAAGGCTTGGCATAGCCACAGCAACCTCTAGCTGTGGGTTTAGTCCAGCAGGAAGTTTAATTGTTAAAAGTCCTAGAAATATCAATGTATGCAATGCTCAGCTTTGAACCTCGATGTCTTCTTGTTCTGTAGTTTTCTGAGGGCTTTGAATAGAATCAAATTGCCACTTTTAAAATAATTCAGTAACTTGTAGAAGTTTTGACACCTGGGTACTTCCTGAAGCTATATTTCCTTCTTACTCTCCCAAGTGTGTTTGTGCCTGGCAGACTCCCACCTTGCCCCATCCTTCCTTTTAAGTACTTTTTCCTCGTTCCTTGTCTGTCTTGCCTGTAGGGTGAGCCACAGTACTAGAGGTTGCTCAGTTTATTGATTCTGCCTGAGTTTGGTTGCTCAGCCGTCTTTGATCCCACAGCCCCATAAATCCCACTGTTAGGTTGGATTGATATGTTTACATGTCTGTCTCTTCTACTAGATTGACATGCTCTGTGGGGGCAGAGACCAAGGCTTATTAATCCTTTTTAGTGTCAGTGCCTAAAAAGAAGGCCTAGCACAGAGATGCTCTTGAAGTGTTGGTTGATTATGATACCAGAATGGGCCATAAACATTTGCACACAAACACAGAAGAGAGGCCTAGAACTTGTTTCCAAGTGTGATTGTCATTCAGCTAAACAAAAGAATCATTTGGCATTCCAGGCCTATATTAGAAAAGATACTTCGAAATTATGATTCTTAGCTGCATCAGAATTCACCTGGAGTTTTAAATACATCCCTGAGCCTCACCTCCAGAGATAATTCTGGGGCATCTGTAGATTTGGGAAGATTCCCAAGAGGGAAAATGGGCTAGAACTGTAAGGCTTTATCTGCAAGATCTCTGCTAAGAATTGTTTATCTCACTTTCAAGTCTTGTCTAGAATGGTTGTTGGGCCAGTAATATGTCCCTTCAGGCCTAGTCTCTGGCCTCCAGACTGATTCAGAGTATTTTAATTCATTGTGAATTGAATTCACGAGCACTTATTTCCATATTTCTCCGCTCCTTCCCCCTCCCGGCTACATTGTTTGACAGTGTTTGACATTGAGATCCCAGATCCTCTGTAATATAACTGAGCCTTATAATGTGTTTAAGATAGTTAAAAGAGAAAATAAGAATGAGAAGGAGGGATCTTTGCCAGCTCATAGAAGTGAAAAGAAGGCAGGCTGGGATAGGGGTTCTGCAGAGCAACTGATTTTCTAATATATTTCACCTTTGATGTTTCTTGGCTGTTGAACTTAAGGAAACAGTTGTTTTCCTCAAGATAATGTTCTTGGAGATGTTAATGGCTTTCCTCGTCTAAATAGCTATTTACTTATAAGTACTGTATCTTGTGTAAGGATGTAATTACAGTTAGGATTACCTAGTTGATGCTGCACCCTATTTTTCATTGATTTTTCATAATTTTGATTATCAGTCCAAAGGACAAGTATCTGAAATAGAAACTTAAGAATTTGTATTCCAATGATGCAGGACTCAAAGCAGGCACAATTAATTCTGGAACAAAAAGTTCATTCCGAAGAGGAGGCCAAATACGAGTGTCTGGGAAACCAATTTCATGTCCCATAATGCACTGTAACAAGGAATTTGATAATGGGCACCTTCTCTTAGGACATTTGAAAAGGTAAGCGTGGTATTCAGAATAGAGATGCTGAAGGTGAAATGAGTTACAAAGTGATTTCGGTGAAATGAAAGCGTGATGCACCCCTGCCGTTGTGATTATAGCTTTATGTCCCAAACTCATCATTTTGTGCTATTATAATTTTTTCTAGTTTACATTTCTTAGGTTTTCTGTAAAGCTTGAAGTCAGATTATTCTAGTGATATTCTATCCTAATATGTCTCATAAAATTCTGACCAGACTTTTGCCTTAATGTGCATTTGGATCAGTTGTAGAGAAATCTAGCATTTAGCAAATTTCAGGAGACACATAGTACTTATGGGTATTTGGTCTAGTCTAAGGAAAGCTAATACGGCATTACAAAACAAATGCTAGAGGCAAACCAGATGTAGCAAAATTAATAATAAATATCCTCTTTATGAAATCCTTCGTATTAATTTACTGAATTTTTGAGAGGTAGAGCTTGAGAAGGTAAATATCAAGGAAAGGCAGTGTTAAAGGCATTAAACTTTCCATTAAAGCCTTTCCTTCAGCCTCCCCTCTGCTAGTTCAGAGGTGGGAACTGAAAGTTTGGGGCTCTAAGCCTTCTCTTTTACAGCTGTCTCAGCCTCCTTATGCCTAACCCTACCCACAGAGCCTTCTAGAAGGGCTTCAGCGTTCTGCACATAAATGGGTGGCACACTGTGCTCTAAGTATTTTTTATAAGTCTTTGAGGCAGTTTTAAATGACAGATTTGTTAAATGGTTAAAGTGACATTAAAAGGATCAATGCCATCTTTGGAGATAGACGTGTACCAGCAGTCTTGACGTGAGATTATTATTCCAGTGGTTCATTTAAAGTTATCTGTGAGTTTTATGGGCGATAAGGCAAGAAGCAAAAGATGACGGCTCTACCGTTTTCAAGGCGGGAGTTACCAGCTTGGCAAGACTGCGTAAACCCGTTTTATTGGATCTTGAGCACTTTTATGAAAGCTGAAGCTGTTGGTCACTGTTTAAAGACGTTGCATGGCATATGGGAGCTGCTTTATATTTCTTGAATGTAAAGAACATTATTTAATTTTTCAGTAGAAAGTGTGAAGTTCGGAGTGTGTGTATGTGTGTGTGTGTGTGGCTTAACAGGTGAAGCATCGCAGTCCTGCCCCTGGACTGTCAGGTGTTCTGATGTTGCCTCTCTTTGCGGAGCAGGTTTGATCACTCTCCGTGTGATCCAACAATTACGCTACATGGACCCTTCATCAGCTCCTTTGCCTGTGTAGTGTGTTATAAAAATTTCGTTACTCAGCAGCAATACAGGGATCACCTTTTTGCTAAGGTAAGTGCATGTCCTTAGGTAAGAGTAGGTGTTCTTTGTCTGGAGAACCCCAGAGTGGGATATAGGTGTTTTCTTACTGCTCTTAAGCTTGCAGTCGACAGTGATGCACGTAAGGATCAACACTGTGATTGTCTATGGAGAGTAGAAGGACTGGGATCATGCACTTACTGTGGGCAGGCAAACTTGATAGCTGAAAGCCAGCTGTCCTAAAATGATCATAAAGACCCTTCCTTTTATGGAGTTGCTCTGTGAAATTAACTGTGAGTTAGTCATGTGATGAGAACTGGAACCTTATTTTTACATGCACTGCCGGTCACTGCTAGTGGAAATGTTGGAGTCATGTGGTAAATAACAGTTCCTTTATTAATGCTAGTGTGAAGAAATAGACCTGGTATTTATTTAAAAGGCTGTGTTATGTGACTCTCATTAAGTGTTAAATCTCAAGGACGTGAGACTGATTAATGTTATTAGCAAATTCATGTAATAAATAATTCTGTAATGAGTGTTTGCTATATTTGGTATTAGATACCTTTAGTGACTTATTAATATTACAAAAATGTTAATTGTGCAGTATGTTCACTGTGGAAAATTTTAAAATACCAACAAATAGAAAATAAGAAATCACTCTTAATCTCACTTATAGAGATAACCATTGTTGACATTTTTATGTGTTTGTGCTGTTTCTCCATATATAAATATTTTTTAGGTAGGATAAAGTATCTAAATTGTTTTGTAATTAAGAAAAGCAGTGTATTGTAAACATAAGTTTAAATAATTTGTTGGATCATTTTCAGTGAATGGCATTCTACTGTGTGACTATATTATAGTTCATTTAATTTTCTATTAGATGTATCATTTAAATTTTTGTATTATTAAAAACAATAACACATTAAACAACCTTGTAGCTAAAAACCTATGAGAAGATCCATGTTTGATGTATTTGCTGGGTAAATATAAGATTTTGAAATAGTAAAATGGTAACATTCAGGGAGTAATAGGGTTTTTCTTTAAATCATGTTTTCAGAATTTGCTAATACCTAGGCCTAAACTTGAAATGTAACATGGGTAATAACGTGGATCCTGTATAGGTGCCCATAGGAAGTGAAGACTTGTGCTGTCAAGGGTCTCTGACGGAGCTCTGCTCTGGTGCTGGATAATGTGCTCGGTCGTTAGTGCGGGGAGCCTGTATCCTGTATGGAGAAATCAACCATAGTTCTTACACGCAGGGAGCTTGTGCTCGAGAATGAACAAACCTTAATGGTGCATCACCAGGTGATACAGAAATTAGAGGATGGGGAGAGAAGCCCTGTGGAGGAGAAGAGGTCCTCAGGGACTGGATTTGGATAGACAGAAAGTACAAGTGATAATTCCAGGAAAGTGTGAGTGAAAGCCCAGACAGGATAGTGAATGTGGGAGCGGGTAGCGTGCAGAGAACACTTAACCCAGCAGGCCTGAGACTTCTGTCCTTAGGCTTGCTTGCAAGGTTGGCGCTTAGCTTGTGTCTGGGAACTTAGACCTTGGCGGGTTCCTGCCGTTCTTGATGTGAGTGCCTTGTTGTGCCTGAACTGTTGGAGCAAACAGCATGGTGTACGCTGACCACCTGCTTGCCGGGTGGGAGTCTGGAGCTCTGTACTTATAGGCAGAGGTGACCCAGCCCAGCATGACTGCTGTTCACATGCCTTGTCGCAGTTCATTGCTGGAGGAATTGTGTCCTGTGTGACTCCATGGGGAGAGGACCCTTGGAATCTCACACCTGGTTTCCTGGACTCTGCCCAGTGTGCCTTTTCCTCTTGCTGATTTCGCTTTGTAGCCTCTCCTGTGATAAATCACGGCATTAGTACAGCTGTACGCCAAGTCCCGTGAGTCCTCGCCAGCCTTGGAACCCGGGATGGCCTTGGGGACTCCCAACATAAGTAGTAACTTGACTATAAAGGCACAAGATTTTACACTTGATGTTGGGAAGGTATTGGCACTATCATAGAACAGCGGCATGATGAAAATAATGCTTATATCTTCAGAGCTACAAGGGCTTTCAATTCTAGAACCTAATTTCTGCTCCTTTTTCAGGGACACCAAAGAGATTGGGTGGACTTAGAATGGCACCAGTGTTCAGGGTGGATTCAAAGATGTGGACAAGGAGACCAGTTTAGGCGACTCTGGCAGTAATTTAGCTTTGAGATGAGAAAAGGATTTACTTAGGTAATGACATTTAGAACAAAGACCTTAAAGTGGAGCCAAAAGACATAGAGAAGAAATACATGATAGGGCACTCTGTGGCCCTGACGGAGGTTTGGGGGGAGAAGTGGAAAGGGCACAACTACATTCCGCAGTTTTTAGTGTTTGCAATGGGCCACTCATATTCTGCCTTTTTCAGAATTAGATTCCTCTCAGGGCATGTTTCCATACTCCATGCCGTTATCTTTTTTCTTCAGTAAATCTGAATAGGTATTTCAGATTTGATTGAATACTCTCATTTGTGTTTTCCCAGATTTCATTAATTTGCGTCCTTTTTTCTGGGAATCGCTCACTGTATCCTGTTTTGCCCTCCCTCTTGCCATCTCCCCAGGAAGTAAATGTATGACATTTGGCCTCTGGGAGGCAGCGTGGTAAAGCAGAGCAAAGGCTTTGGCGTCAGACAGACCTGGATTCCACTGTCGCTTGTACTAGCTGTGTGTTCTCCCCAAGTTCCTGAACATCTGTGAGCTCAGTTCTCATCCCTGAAGCGGAATTGTTACTCTTCCACACAGATTGTTGAGAGAAAGTGTAATAGGATGTAAAGCACTTAGGGCCTGACATATAGTGATCAAGAAAAGCTCCTTATTGCTTATTCTTTGGAGTGTCTGTCACAGGACTGGCGGGAACCGGTGCGCTTAGGTTGTAATTCCGTATCTTAAATCAGCCAGAAGAGGTCGCTAGAAGATCGTATACCTACGAATTCTGTTCCGTGAAGGTGACGTTCTTCAAAGAGAGTGAAACTAGCCACAGTCTGCATTGTTTGCCTTGTTGCTCTCCCTTTTTATCTCCAGTTTCTTTGGTCTAGACTAGTGCCACTCAAACTTTAATGTGAGTCACTTGGAATCTTATTAAAATGCAGGTTCGGACTCGGGATCTGATACGGGGCCTTAGATTCAAGATTTCTAACAAGCTTCTAGGTGATGGCAGTGCTTGCTGGTCTTTGGGTCAGACTTTGAGTAGCAAGTGTTCAGTGTTTTCTGACACTAAAGCTATCCAGCGGGCATGTCACCAGCTCGCTGCCCGCTCTTCCCCCTGTGGGTGCAGGTGAGGACTGTGGAGGGCGTGCTGTGAGCCCCGGTGCGCCTCAGCGTCTCACTCTGCTCCGAGGGCCACTCTGCCCTCCAAGGCGACTTTCCCCCTGTCATCCCATCCTCCCCAGCCCTAGGCAATCAGGAAACTACTTTCTGTCTCTCTGGCTTTCCCTTTTCTGGACATTTCATTTAAATGACTTCTGTGACGAGGTTCTTTGACTTGGCACCGTGTTTTCTGGGCTTCTGTGTGCGTGGCCTGTGTTGGCGCTCACCCCATCACTGCGGTGACACTCCAGCCTGCGGGCGGAGGCCACTTTCTGTGTATCAGTGCATCAGTCGTGCCCACTTTGTGACTATTGTGAATAATGCTGATGTAAACAAAGGTCCAAGTCTTTGTGTAATCATATATTTCCACTTCCCTAACGAGTTAACGTTGGCTCACATGGTTATTGAGTTTAAGTTTTCGAAGAACTGCCAAGTTGTTATTCAACACAGTGCCCCATTTTACTTTCCCACCAGCAGTGTGTGTGGGTTCCAGTTTCTTCGCGTCCTTGCCACTTATTATCTGTCTTTTAAAATAGCCGTCCCAGTGAGTGTCTGTGAAGTGGCATCTTACTGTGGCTCTAATTTTTTATGTATGTGCACAGATTTGTATGGTGTGTGTGTGTGTGTTTTTAATGTAACTGGAAATAAAACCGTAAAAGGGAACTGAGTATGTTAACTTGCCAGACATCCTATATCCCGTTCCTTCCCCAGTTTGTAGAAGGTATTTACAAATATGCTATACTTTTGCAATAGGTATAGCCCAGTAAAATTGTATGTAGAATCACAGTTTTGTTCTCTTGAGCAAACAATTTAAACAAACTTATTTTGAATCCATTTATAACTCATAATTGAACTAAAGCTTCTTAGAGTTCTTCGAGTAGGGGACACTTGTGGTTAGTAAACTGGTGGTTAGTCATGCTTCTAGTGCTCTTATTTGAAACCTTCTAATTGGAATGCAAGACATACTGGGTGTTATTTCTGCATGGCACTCACCACAATAAGATGGGGTGAGGAGGAGTGGAAGGAGCATACGATTTACCACCAAAGACAGAAAGCTGGATGTGATGGTAGCTTTGTCTCTCCTGAGGGTGCAGCTTGGAGGGGCGTGGTGATTTTGTTGACTTACCTAAACTTCAGTTTCCTCACTTGTAAATGATGAAGATAGTACTTTTTGGGGTTACTGTAAGGATTAAGTGGGCAAGCACATTTGAACCCCAGTGTGGTGTGTGACATGTGCTCGGTATACATGTAAATTTCCTGTCCCCCCTCCTGCTGCATCTCATAAGCAGCTACTATTCTAATATCCCTAACATCAGTGGTAGTAAAGTTAAGAAGACGCAATACAGCTTTTAAGACTATTACTCTAAGTACCATTAACAGGAGGTTAAATTTTTGTTGTACACAAGCGCATATACATATATGTACCCACATAAATATACACTGAAAACTATTCTAATTTTGGGATGGAGGAGGCTCTTATCCAAGTTTGGAAACCTAGACGCTAGAAAAGGTCTACCTGTTTGTATCAAAATTTTAAAGTGACCATATACAAAATTAATAGACAGATGTTTGATGAAAAATGTTTGAAAAATAGAGGATGAGACAGAGTTAGTTTTGATAACAAAGAATGGGTACAGGTTGACCAGAGGGAAAAAAACAAAAACAGTTGAAACATGCGCCTAAAGGACATGGAGTAAACAATCCACAGAATATGGAATATCTGTAGAACTGCACGGATAAGTGCTCAGACTCACTAGTAGACGGGAAGTGTCCACTAAAGTATCAGGGAGTTCACAGCATCTGTAAGACTGCAGATGTGAGAGTAAGGTCTGTGACAGCTGTTGTGCCAGGCTCATCCGGTGCCAGGGGATACGTCCACTGGTGGAGCCTTTGTGGAAAGCAATTACACAATGTCTTTTAATATTCAAATAATAAACCTTTTAACCCAGTAGGACCACTCCTGATAATGAGAGAAAAGCACCTTTAAATAAGGATATATATTCAACGATATTTACAAAATCTTTGTTTATAGTGGCCAAAAAAAAAAAAGAGAGAGAGAGCCTGGAAATGGATAGTTGACTACATCTTAGTAGATCCACACCAGGGAGTAGTTTGTAACCATTAAGAAGAGTAAGCTAGAGCTGTGAGAGTTGATTTTTAGGGATTTCCATTAAGTATTGTGGAATAAAAAAACTAAGAAGCAGAGGAATCTGTAAGATGACAGTATTTGATGAAACAATGCCAACTCCCTTTGTATGTTTATTTCTGTGTATTTTTGTAAATGATTAAACATAGAGAATTTTATGGAAGAATACATATTTGTAAACATAGGCTATATTGTTGAGTACAGTGAACAAAGTAAAACATAAGGAGAAGTGTATGTGATGTGAAAACAATTATGCATTTAAATAATATTGCATATGGATGTGTATGTATAAAGAAAAATGTATAGAGAGCAAACATATGTTTATTGTCACAGAAAGATGGTCATAATTTGTTTTTAAGGAAAAAAATGAAAAATTTCATATATGGGACCTCATTTATGATTAAAAATTGTAGTTCACACTCAGGGAAGAAAAGTTTTCATGTTAAAAGTTGATACAGAATATTCCAAGTAAATAATAAGTTGGACATTTTGAAAGTTGATGTAAGAAATTGAATATTGATTTTAGTTGTCTGTAATACGGCTTTGCCTTATGTTTTAGGAAGCTGCAGATGATGGACATAAAAACAACCTTCTTCCTCAGATTATTCAGTGTTTTGCGTGTCCAAATTGCTTCCTCCTTTTTAGCAGCAAGGATGAGTGTTTGAAGCATATGTCTGGGAAGAATCATTTCCATCAGAGTTTTAAACTGGGTGGTATGTCAATACTCTCTTCTGCTGAAAATTGTTAAACTGTTTTAATCTTTGCTGGTTTACTGTACTTCGCAGATAATTCTTGAGGTATTATCCTCATGTTAGTTTGAGAACTGTGAAAGGGAAACATTTTTATCTCAGTTTTTCTTTTTCAAGCAAGAGTCTCAGTCTCTGATCTGTACCTAAGAGTAAGGTTTACTTTGAGGGATGAAGAGAAACTTGGGAAGAAAACATTTATTCAGGGTAATGGTTTTGTATATCTGTGGTATCTGGGAAGTTGGGGTGTTTTTCTGCATTTAAGACTCAGATTCTAGTTTGAGCATGAGTTCCGCATCCATTGCAGTTAACTGAGAGTAGAAAATGACTTCTCTTAGGATTTTTAGCACGTAAATAACTATCTTGTTTTACTTACTACGACTGATGTTGAGAAAGCCAAGGCGGGGGAAGGCTGGGTCACTCTACTCAAACCTTTGCAAGTTATAGTTTATTTTGTCTTTCAGATGACAAGGGACTGGCACACCCAATATCATTTCCATCTTTTGCAAAGAAACTCTTGATCTCTCTGTGCAAAGACGTCCCATTTCAAGTCAGGTGTGTGGCCTGCCACCAGACGCTGCGTTCCCACATGGAGCTCACGGCCCATTTCAGGTTTGTACTGGTCTAGTCTTGGGCTGTAAGGAAATCCTCCCACCCCATAAGCTCTTCACCAGCAGGCAGAGTCAACAAATCCTTTTCTAGTCCATGTGTCTCTCCTTCTAAAATGAGAATGCATATTTGCCCTGGAAACTAACCAAATTTAAAGAAATGAGAGAAGTGAGAGGTGTGGGAAAGGTGGATATGTTTATATTGCCGTGAACCTTAAGCAGGCTAACAGTTCTCAGTTCTGTGCGTTTTCTGAGTGTCATACCTCTGGGAGGAGAGGGTTAACACACACCCTTGCCTTTGAGTCAGCCAGAGTGGAAAATATCGCAGACATGTTGAAATATTATATTTCAGTGAAAGGCCACATTTGTCAAATAATCAAGTATGGTTTTTTGTCTTTATAATGGAAATTACCAGGAAATATGCAGAAGTAAGGAGAGCGGTATAATGAACCCCCTTGTACCTCTCACCAGGCTTCAGTAGTTACCAACACGTGACAGGTGTGTTTCATTTACACTCTCATAAAGTTACATTTTACTTTGATTTATACTCTCACCTCTCAACAAAGTAGAACAGCTATTTTCACAAACACTCAAGTGAAATATGTTCACAAAAAAATGGAGGCAGTGGAGTATAATTCCTCTGTATATACTCAATATAATTACTGATGTTACCAGTCCTGGTTCTGACTTACATATCGTTAGTTCAAATCCTTGTTCTGCACTGTGTGAAAGTCAACAGAATATAAGACAAACCTCCATTTACCCATCACCAGCTTCAATAACAATCAGCACTGCCATTCTTGTTTTATTTATACATCTTTATGAGCCTTACCCCCTTAATTATTTTTAAAGTTATTTGTTTTTGAGATACAGTGGCGATTTATTGAAGTGTGCCAATCTTAACCTTGATGATTTTGAAGACTGGAGACATTTGTTAACCCACACTTTTGTCATCCTGTGTTACCTCTCCATGGAAAGTCCCACTGTGTCCCTTCTCAGTCACCTCCCACTCTCTCACCACGGACGGTCTTTATTCTGACACTTCTTCCACCTTACATTGGTGTTACCTCCTCTAGAACTTGATGTAAACGGAATCATGTACAGTGTGTGCTCTCGTGTTTGTCATGGTATCTGTAGGATTCATCCATATTGTTTAATACATTGTTCCCTTATATTTGTGAGTAGTATTCCATTGTGTGAATATAGCACAATTTGTTTGTTAATGCTCATGTTGCTAGGCATTTGGATTATTTATAGTTTTTAGCTACTGTGCAGAAAGCTGCTGTGTGCATTTTGTACAAGTCTTTTTATAGACATGTCTTTCCACTTCTCTTGGATGAATATCTAAGAATGAAATTGCTGAATCAAAGAGTAGGTGTGTATTTAATCTTACAACTAGAAACTACTTTTCCCAGAGTGTCTGTGCCAGCGTACGTTCCCCTCAGCGAGGTGTGAGAGTTCCACTTCCTCCTCATCCTTGCCCAGGTTTGCTGTTGCTAGTCTTTTTCATTTTAGTTATTCTCTTGAGTGTCCCATTGTGGCTTTAATCTGGATTTCCCTGATGAACAGTGACGTCAGACACTTCTTCATGTGCTTGTAGGACATGCACTGATCTTTATGAAATGTCTGTTTAAGTCTTTTGCTGATTTTAAGAATTGGATTGTCTTTTTAATAGTGAGTTGGGGTTCTTGATATATTCTAGATACAAATCTTTTGTCAAATGTGTGAATATATTCTCTCCCAGTCTCGACTTGCGTATTTATATTGTTAATTATGTCAGAAGCGTTTAGTCTCATTAAGTGTAATTGATTGATTGTTCTTTTGGTTTTATAGTTATGCTTTCTGTATGCAGTATGAGAAACCTTTGATTATTCTTACTTCAGGAATATATTTTGTTTCTTCATTTTTAAAAAATTCAGGCTTAAAAAAACTTTTTTAGCTTCTTTATTTATTTCTATAATTGATCTCAAAAATTTTTAATAGATTTTGAAAACAACCAGCATTTGATTTTACTGGTGCTTCTCTGTTGTTTGCCCATTTTTTAGTTTGTTGAGTTCTACTCTTTAAACTTTGAGTTTAATTTGCTTATATTTTTCTAGCTTCTTAGATAAACATGTAAAGTTACAGGTTTCTCTCTAAGCATTGCTTTACCTGCATCCCTCAGATTTTGATAAGTTGTTTTCTTTTCTACTCAGTTAAAATATTTTACCTTTTACCTTTTGGTTTCTTTTTTTGACCCATAGATTTATTAGAAATGTGTTGTTTAACTTCTAAAAATTTAGGGATTTAATTTCCTAATATTTAGGGGGGGTTATTATTATTTCTTATTTCCAATTTAATTCCACTATAATTAGAAAGCATACTTTGTATAATTTCCCACTTTTGGTAGCAGATCTGTTCTCTCTGAGGTTTGGTAGCAAAGGGAAGACAGTTGAAGCACAGTTGTTCCATTTTCTTTTCTTCTAGAGAAGTTGACTTATTTTGAGTAAAATTTTGGAAGTGTGTGGTCTTAATTGAGCCTGGTTCATTAGTATGAAAGCAACCTCTGGCGTGGCATTTACTAACATAAAATTAATCTGTTCTTAAAGAGTAAGCGCCAGGCTGTTGAGACTCTTCCTGTAGTGGTCCTCGGTACTGCTGTATTACCACAGAGAAGTTAATTATTTGTTTGTCTCATAAGGTCCCTTTCAGTGCCTTTGGTATTGTTTTTAGTTCTATAAAGTTTCTCTATTTTTTTTCTTTTTTACTCTTTTGGGTCTAGTTTTATCCTTTGATATGTGGATTGGAAACATACAAACTGTAGGTTATGTTCGGGTATTTGAGTTGATGGAATATTATATAATCTGCATCTTTACTGAAAAACATTTTTAGTGCTTATATATACATAGTTTATAACTCCTGTAATACAAAGCAGAGATACAGTATTCAGAAAACGCTTACGAGTGTGTTTTTTTGCCCAATTTAGAGTTCGTTGTCGAAATGCTGGTCCTGTAGCTGTGGCTGAGAAGAGCATTGCTCAGGTGGCAGAGAAATTCATATTACGAGGCTATTGTCTACATTGCAACCATGTCTTTGTGGACGAAACCAGTACCCGGAATCACAAACAGAATTCAGGACACACAGTCCGAGTCATCACCTCGATGGAAGAGTCAGTCCTGCTTTACTGCCACAGCAGCGAAGGGAGCAGACCCCAGTCTGACTTGAACCTGTTGCAAGATCCATCCAAGTTTTCATCACTTAAAAGAACTATGTCAGTTCAAAACTCTAGCTCACAAGATTGCAGCACCATTCCAAAAAAGAAGATGAATTTAGGAGGTAAAAGCCATGAAGGTGTGGTTTCTGTTCAGCGGGCAAAGCCAGCTGTTAAGGCCTGGTTTTGTGAATGCCGTCAACGGTTCCCAAGTGAGGATGCAGTAGAAAAGCACGTGTTCTCAGCAAACACCATGTGTTACAAGTGTGTGGTCTGTGGGAAGGTGTGTGAAGATTCAGGAGTCATCCGTTTACATATGAGCCGCATCCATGGAGGGGCACATTTAAATAATTTTCTTTTCTGGTGTCGGACATGCAAAAAGGAGTTAAGGAGGAAAGAGGCGATAATGGCACATGTGACCGAGTTTCATAATGGACACAGGTACTTCTATGAGACGGATGAGGAGGAAGGGGAGACTCTGCCACCGTCCTCCGCAGCGTCGGTGAGCGGTTTGACTGCGGAGAGTCCTTCATCTGTCACCATTGCGGATCACTCCCGGGCAAGCAGCCCCCCAAGGGGTAAGTGGCAGTGCCGGATCTGTGAAGATATGTTCGATTCCCAGGACGCTGCGAGACAGCACTGCATGTCTTTGGCAAGTCACCAGTTTCACAGGTACAGCTGTGCCCACTGCAAGAAGACGTTCCACAAGAGGGAGACGCTGTCCCGGCACTGCCAGGACGAGCACGACAGCGAGGTGCAGAGCCGCTCTTTCTGCGGGCTCTGCGACCTGACCTTTGACGCGGAGGAAGCTTTTCTGAGTCATTACAAGGAGCGGCACAGCACAGATTATGTGTTTGTGTCGGAGAAAACGGCCGTGTCGATTAAAACCGAGAGCGACTTCCCGGTGGCGGAGACCAGCGGCCTGCTGACCTGCGGCTGCCGTGAGAGCTACATCTGCAAAGTGAACAGGAAGGAGGACTACGGCCGGTGCCTCCAGGCCATGCTGGACAAAGGCCGGCTGTGGTTTCGCTGCGGCCTGTGTTCGGCGACAGCGCAGAACGTGGCCGACCTGAACGTGCACGTGCAGCAGGCGCACGGCGGGGAGCGGGGCGCCGAGGCCGGGGGGCCGTGGTTCACGATCAAGTGCGGCACGTGCACCAAGGCCTTCCAGGACCCGGAGAGCGCGCAGCAGCACTTCCACAGGAAGCACTGCTTCCTCCAGAAGCCCAGCCTGGCGCACTTCGGCTCGGAGAAGGCAAGCCCGTACACGTTTGCCGCCGGTGCCTCCCGTCCAGAGAGAAAACCCAAGCCGGCGGTGAGCCACCCAAAGAATTCAGAGCCGGAGCCGGGAGCCGAGAGTGAGCGAGGCGGCCAGAGTGTAGGTACGGCCTCCCAGCCCTGCCGCCGTCTGCGCGGGTCCCCCTCCCTTCCCGGGTGGCAGCCGTTGGGCTGTGAAAACTGACGGGGAGACCCCGCAGGGAGACAGCCAGCCAGTTACTGCCGCGGGGCCTCCCGAGGGGGGTGTGTTCCTGCTGCTTCATTCAGCCGCTCTCAACTTCAGGGGACAAAATTTATGTTGGCTTCAAATAATAGGGGTTTCAGACAACATTTTCTTTTCTTTTCCAAACGGCACGGGGATTTTGCAAGAGAAGGGAAGCAGACGTCTTTCTCAAAGTCAGACTTGAAAGTTATTCTGCACATCACTGCCACTTAGATTCAGGTCCACTGAAAAGATAAGTCAGGTGAATTCTCTTAGTTTCTGTTTTGGCCTTATTCTGTAAGTATGAGAAGGAGCATTTGGGAACTTGTACCTCTTTGTTAGGGGTTTTTTGGAAGCAAAGCTTTTACTTACTGTTGAAATAACAATTAGAGAAATAGAGCTGTAAATGGCGGCGGGAAACCAGGGAGAAAGCCGAGGCCCGGATGCCCTTGTTTGTGCCACTCTAGACGCTCCTTCCTCCGTATGAGCAGATTAAGGAAGTCCAGAGGAACACAGTGTTTTTATTTTGCTCAGAAGTGTAATTGTTTTCCCTAGAGTATAATTTTAAGTACAACTTTTAGATAGTTATTAACTCATCGTAAGTTACATGGTGTAGAGTGGGACATGAGGACATGTGAAAGTTTTGGCTAATAAAGCATTTTTATGAACGACTGAACTTTTATAGACCTGTTCTGTAGCGTACACAGAGCTCAGCATTAACTTGAGTCGCAGCATGTTTTATGTGAGAAATTAAATGATATGCTGTGGACCCATTCAGCTCTACTTGAGACAGTGAAGCTGTGTTCACACTGTTTTATGTTCTGTGGTTTTTCTTTTGCTCATTAGACGACTTTTGGGAATTTGTGTTGGTCTCTGGTGGGTTGAAGGTCATTTAATATCTAAAGCTACAGCTGCTGAGTATTTTAAGAAGAGGTATAAGGAGGTGGCTGGTTGGAAATGGGAGGAGAGTATGGCAGTGGTATATTTGAGAAGGTCTCTATTAGATGGATAAGGAACTATTTATTTTTAAAACAATTAAAAATTTTAAGATTTGCATTGCACCTCTAAAAACTGTAAGACCTTGTCCAGGTGGAGAGATGTGAAAGACGGGACAGGAAGGAGAAAGAGAGCTGGAGGACGGCAGCAGGTGAAGGACTGGAGAGCCAAGAAAGATATGTCC
This sequence comes from Camelus bactrianus, assembly GCF_048773025.1. NCBI lineage: Eukaryota > Metazoa > Chordata > Mammalia > Artiodactyla > Camelidae > Camelus > Camelus bactrianus. The sequence continues at coordinate 37,748,815 of NC_133558.1, forward strand.
GTGTGGGGTGGTGCCCGTGTGCCCCCCGGTTACCTGTTATGCACTGCTTGATGGTAGCAGGCTGGCAGGTTGTCTCATTTCTGCTCTCCAGGTATCTGATAGAGAGCCGGAGGGCCACTAATGAAATCAGTCTAGATTAGGAAAAAAGCACAAGCCTGGTGGGGAGAAAAGTTCTTAGCAAGTAACCTTGAAATTCTGTTTTGACTGATGGTGCAAGTTTTTTACGTAGCCTTAGAACTTGGTCTTCTGTATCTTCCAGTACACTAATTTAAAAAAAAATTCCTTTCATAAGTGACTTTTAAAGAAAGTCTGAGGATCAGTGGCACATATCTGTAGAAAGGATAATCATTTCTGAAATAGTCAAAATATTTTTTATCCGATGTAAATATACTATGTTTTGTACAGGTTTGGGTTTCATGAAATGGTTTAGATAGAAATAAATAACGTGCAAGATTAATACTCAGTTGACAAAGTAAAATGTTTCAGCCAGTTGTTATCACATACATATTCACGTTTGTTTCTACCCAGACGAAGACATTGAGCTTCCAGATTTGGATTACCTGCGGACCATGACGCACATAGTCTTTGTAGACTTCGATAACTGGTCAAACTTTTTTGGTCATCTACCAGGGCATCTGAACCAAGGAACATTTATCTGGGGCTTTCAAGGTATGGTTAACAACGAAAACATTTGAGACAACCTCCCCCTTTATTCCCCCTCCCCTTAGAATATGGTTTGTTTTAAAAGGACTCCTCTTGAACCTTCCTGAACGGAGCACGGGAACATAATTGGAATTTTGTCACGTTGCATTATAGTTACTCTGCTACAGTGTCTTCTCTCTACAGTTCTCTTGTGTACATGTTGGCTCTGTTTGGTGACCCACAGTTCGTGGGTTGTTCGATACCGATTGAAGGAGCGTTTATTCAGTACCTGCGACACGCCAGCTGCTGTGCTTGCGCCTAACGCAAGCTTACTAATTATTACCATTTCCCCCCTTTTCAGATAAAAGGAAGTAGGCTGAGAAGTTTATTTTTTCCCAAGTACAAAAATAATAAATAGTAGAGTTAGCTTTTGAACTTGGGCCTTGTGACTACAGGACTAGTGTTATTTTTAACGTAACTGCCTCTTCGGTTCATTCTTACTGTTCGTAAATGTGCATCTTCATATAAATCTCTTTGCAAACCATTGACCAAACCTGAGAGAGAGACAACTTCTTGATTAACAGAAGTTTAGTATAATGAGCACCTGACATGCAGGCTTACCTCGGAGATACTGTGGGTCCAGACCACTGCAGTAAAGCAAGTCACGTGAATTTTTTGGTTTCCCACTGCATATAAAAATTATGTTTATACTCTGTTGTAGTCTGTTGAGTGGGCAACAGTATTATCTCTAAAAAAACAACATCTTAATGAAAAAACACCTTATTGCTAAAAAGTGCTAGCCATCACCCAAGCCTTCAGCTGGTTGTAATCTTTTTGCTGGTGAGGGGTCCTGCCTCCATGTTGGTGGCTGCTGACTGGTCAGGGCGGTGGTTGCTGAGGTTGGGGTGGCTGTGGCAATTTCTTAAAACAAGACAACAATGAAGCTTGCTGAATCAGTTGTTCCTTACACAAATGAGCTCTCTGTAGCATGTAATGCTGTTTGATAGCATTTTACCCACAGGAGAGCTGTTTCCAAAACTGAGTGTCAATCTACTTAAGCTCTGCCACTGCTTTACCAACTATGTATATGTGATTTTCTAAATCTTTTGTTGACATTCAACAGTCTAAACAGCATCTTCACCAGAAGTAGATTCCGTCTCAAGAAGCAACTTCCTTTTCTCATCCATAAGAAGCAGCTCCTCATCCATTAAAGTTTTATCATGAGATTTCAGCATCTCAGTCAAATCTTCAGGTTCCATTTCTAATTCTGATCCTCTCACTGTTTCCACTACTTTGTCCACTGAAGTCTTAAACTCCTTCAAGTCATTCATGAAGGTTGGAATCAACTTCTTTCAAATTCCTTTTGATGTTGTTTTGACCTCATCCCATCTTCTCAGTCATGAATATCCTTAATGGCATCCAGAATGGTGAAGCCTTTCCAAAGGTTTTCAGTCAGAGGAATCACTGTCTATGGCAGCTGTAGCCTTACGAAATGTATTTCTTAACTAAAAAGACTTCAAAGTCAAAAGTACTCCTTGATCTATCAGCTGCAGAATGAATGTTGCATTAGCAGGCATGACAACATGCACCTCACTGTCCATCCCCATCAGAGCTCTTAGGTGATCAATGCATTGTCAATGAGCCATAATATCTTGAAAGGATTCTTTTATTCTGAGCAGTAGATCTCAAAAGTGGGCTTAAAATATTCAATAAACCATGTTATAAACATGTGCTGTCATCCAGGCTTTGTTGTTCCATGTATAGAGCACACAGTCAATTTAGCTTAATTCTTGAGGGCCCTAGGATTTTCAGAATGGTAAATAAACATTGGCTTCAAGTTAAAGTCACCAGCTGCATTAGCCCCTAATAAGAGAGTCAGCCTGTGCTTTGAAGCTTTGAAGCCAGGAACTACTTCTCCTCTCTGGCTATGAAAGTCCTAGATGGCATCTTCTTCCCATAGAAGTCTGACACTCTGTTGTTTAGTGACGCCACCTTCATGAGTGATCTGAGCTACATCTTCTGGACAACTTGCTGCAGCTCCTAACCTACATCAGCACCTGCTGCTCCGCCTTGCACTGTATGTGATGGAGGCGGCTTCTTTCCTTAAACCTCATGAACCAGCCTCTCCTGGCTTCAGACTTTCCTTCTGCAGCTACCTCACCTCTCTCAGCCTTCACAGAATTGAAGGGAGTTAGGGCCTTGCTGTGGGTGGGGCCTTGGTGTAAGGGAATGTGTGGCTGGCTTGATGTATCCAGATGCTAAAACTTTCTCTAATCAGCAGTAAGGTTGCTGCACTTTCTTATTGTTCCTGTGTTCACTGGAGCAGCATTTGCATTTCCCACACGAGCTTTTCCTTTGTATTTACAACTTGGCTGACTGTTCGGTGCAGGAGGCCTAGCTTTCTGCCTGTCTCCCTCACTAAGCCTAATCATTGCTAACTTTTGATTTAAAGTGATAAAAGTCTGACTCTTTCTTTCACTTGAACACTGAGAAGCCATTGTAGGGTTATTAGTTGGCCTAATTTCAATATTTTTGTGTTTCGGGGAATAGGGAGGCCAGAGGGGAGAGAGAGAGAGACAGGGGAGAGGCCAGTCAGCGGAGCAGTCAGATCACACATTGATCGATCAAGTTTGCCATCTTGTGTGGGCACGATTCATGGTGTCCCAAACAATTACAGTTAGTGACATCAAAGATCACTGACCACAGAGCACCATAACACATACAATAATGATGAAAAAGCTTGAAATACTGTGACTGTTACTAAAATATGACACACAGTGAGCAAATGCTGTTGGGAAAATGATGCTGGTAAACTTGCTTGATGCAAGGTTGCCACAAACGTTGAATTTGTAAGAAACACAATGTCTGCAAAGCACAGTAAAGCAAAGCGCAGTGAAACATGGTGTGCCTGTCACGTTTGATAGGAAACAGCGTATAAAGAGGAGGATTAGTTCCTGAGGTGCTCAGTGTAAAAAATATGATAAAAAATAAACACGTTAAAATACAGAGGAGGGTTAGGACTTAAGGTGGAAACGTGCTGACCTGGAGGAGGAGGCCAGTACAGCCCTTTGGTAAGTCCTGCTTTCCTGACTGCCCATCGTCGTACCCCCTGAACAGCCTTGACATACTTGACTTGAAAACCTCTGAGCTAGCATTCATGTAGAATAATACCATTCTGGGAATTTTCACACGCACTACTTCTGATTCTGTGAGATTTCAGATTAATGGGCAGACTTGGGGAAGTTGGTCTACTTTCCCGAGATTTAGGCGACAGGATGGTGACACCTGGCCTAGAACTGCCTTGTTCTGCTCCAGTCTGGGACTTTTCCCTCTAGAAGCATTTTTTTCTAGTGTTTGTTTTTCCTTAGAGAATTTTCGGTTGTATCTACTGTTCTGTTCTTTTTCTCCCCTGTTTGACTCTCACTTATGCCTTTTCTAAAAATAATAGGAGGAAACACCAACTGGAAGCCTCCAGTCAACTGTAAGATCTATAATTACCTGAACAGGATCGGCTGCTTCTTCCTCCATCCTCGCTGTAGTAAGAGGAAAGACGCTGCGGACTTTGCCATATGTATGCATGTGAGTCATTGCTTTATTCAGAGGCTAACGTGGCTTTGGGACCGACCCACTGGGATTTTCTCCCGCTTGACTCATAACACTGTAGGTTCCTTTTCTGTGCTGTATTTTTGTACAAAACCTTTTGTGTCAGGTTCTACTTACGACTCTTGAGGGGGCAGGATCCCAGATCACGTATTCACTGCTTCACCCCAGTTCCCAGCAGACTCCCTGCTGCACGTAGTAGGCCCTCAGCTGCGTGTGGAATAAATGACCCAGAGAAGGCGCTGTGCTGCTGCGTGCTAAGGCAGTTCGCGTTTTAACACCTCTGAGACCTGGGGGCACCCTCACAGTCACTGTTGGCCCAGGTGGGATTTGCATTTGCTTCTGTCTCTACCAGCCACCTGAGACCTGGTTTAAATGAAAGTCTCTGCATAGGGGTCTGTGTGTGACACAGTTAATATGAGTTTACTCTGCTATTTATTGGCTACTGCTTATGTTTTAAACCACAAGGTGATTCCTTTTTCCGCCCAGCCAGTGCTGAGCCTGAGTCATGCAGATCCCTTTGCGTGCTTTTCTCTGCGGCAGGTCTGTTTCTCATTTACCCTTAGACTGAGTGTGTAGCCCTTGCAGCATTCCACCTTTATGGGGGGGCCTTCTGTTAGATTCTGCCTTTTTTTTCTTTCTTTCTTAGTGGCACATAAAATAGCTTATTTTATAATTGGCGGCATTTTATATTTGATTAAATGTGGTATGTTTCGTTTATGCATGAGATTTCTATATTGTACTTTAGTGGGAGCTAGGGAGCAAACTAAATACACCTTTCTAGCCGTGTGTTCATTCTGACATAGATGTAACGTGACTGGAAACTCAAATGCTGATTTTGATCAATATGTGCCATTTGTTCCAACTTAGGCTGGCCGTCTAGATGAGCAGCTACCCAAGCAGATTCCTTTCACCATCCTCTCAGGAGATCAAGGCTTTCTGGAGCTAGAGAATCAATTTAAGAAGACTCAGAGGCCAGCACATATACTCAACCCTCACCACTTAGAGGGAGATATGATGTGTGCCTTGTTAAATAGCATATCTGACACCACCAAAGGTACGCAGCTGCAGTCACAGTGCAAGCCGCCCAAGAGGAGGAGACTCCACTGCTGAGCAAAGCCAATAAACTGCTGTCCCCCCGCCCTGCTGCCTGCTCACTAAACCGCCGTGCGCGCGCACTGCTGCCATGTTCTTGTCTTATCTCACTTCCATTTTTAGTCTGTTAGAAGAAGAATGAATTCATAATTTTCTGGAGCCTTTTTTTTTAATCTAATGGATAAAATTCATATTCTTGTATATAAAACACACATTTATGGTTTGAAATATGTTAGTACAGTTTTGCAGAGCTCAGAATCCAGATCTTCATTTTGTTTCTAAAATTCCAAATTTATCTTCAGTTTTTCAGAAAGCAAAGTGCTTCTAGGAGAAACCAGAAAGCAGTAAGTGATAACATGGCAATACCAAAAAAAAAAAAAAAAAAAAAAAACAAAACCCCAAAAAACAAACCCAGTTAAGAGGTTGACAGTGAGAAAATGAAGCCCTGAGAGGTCTTTATTTCCTTGAAGAGTTGGGCACCCCCTGGCCTGTTCTTGGGACTTCCGCTCTCTTCTCGGCCTTGCTGAGATGGTTCAGTGAAAGGACGTGCTCATGTCCATTCTCACTAACCAATATTTAAGAAAGAATGTGACTCCAGGCATTCGGACGGGGCTTTTCTTTTTCTTTTTTTTTTTTTCATAATTTCTGAAATAAATATGGATAGAAGAGAATAAAAGTAATTTTTAAATATCCTAATATTTAAAGCTGTGAATAGGATTTGAAGGTATTGGTGAAGGACCTCAATGGGAAAACTGACTGCTCTTTGGAATTCTTATTATATGCCTTTAAGTTTTTCAGGTCTGCTCTCCTAGCTGTTTTTTTTTTCTCCCACTGTATTCAGAGCCACATTGTGACTGAAAATCCATTCCAAAGAATGTTGCTCTGATCACGCATAATGATGGGTCAGTTCACTTCTGCAGAGTTAGGACTCACTAAGCTACCAGCACCGCTGTGCTCTTTACAGGAAGCATTTCTTTTTTGCATATTTGTTATGCTTTAGTGCTGAATTTTACCTTCGTATTCTGTAATTTTTGTTTTCATTCAGTTGCTTTTTCTATCTTTGGCTTTTTCAACCTCTTTTTCTTCCTCACTTTTACATCAAATTAATATCTTGTAAAATATTTAAAATTTTTACCTTTGCCACCAAGGCCAACCCCCTTCTCTTTCTCCTGTGACACTGCTTTGGGGAGCGTGACTTAGGTCATTTAGAACATGAAGCCTGTTACGGGTAATGCCTTTTTCTCAACTTTATTTGGAATGAGAGCTGCCTATGAGTAGGTCTGTGGGTACATTAGGGTTGGAGGTAGGACACAGGTTATTGTTGTAAACTGATCTTTTCTGAATGGCACCTATGTTCTAGGCTTTTTTTTTTTAAATTCATTCATTTGTAGTCAGTGCTTATTTGAACTTAATGCTTTTTAGGGGCACCTCTGCACTTTATTCTGAGTTTTTGTGAAATGCAGAGATCACGCAGTGCAGAAGGAAGGGCGTGGGCTTTGGTTCGCATGCTAACTCTGCTTCCTCGCTGTGTGGTTTCAGGTGAGTTGCTCAGCTGCTTCTGAGCCTCACTTTTCCTGTCTGTAAGGTCAGAAGAGTTAGTGTTACGTGTAGTGTCTGGCAGGGCGTGGGAAAGCCCTGCAGGTGCTCAGTAAGCAGCTGCTGTTCATCATTATTGTCGTGAAGAGGAAGTATGGTTCCCAGCCACTGTGTCTGCTTCTTTAGGTTTTCTTTGCAATTTTTTTTTATTGTGGTAAAATATACATAAGATGTACCATCACAAGCATTCTGAAGTGTACGGTTGTGTGGGTTTAACTACACTTACAGCTGTCACTGCCCTTCATCTTGCAGAAGGGAAACTCCATGCCCGTAAGCAGTAGCTCCCCAATCCCGTCTCCCTCAGCCCCTGGTAACCACCACTCTGTCTCCTGTCTGTGAATCTGACTACTCTAAGTACTTCGTGTAAGTGAAATCATACAGCCTTTATCTTTCTGTGACTGGCTTATTTCACTGAGCATTATGTCCTCAGGTTTCATCCAGGTTTCCTTCCTTCCTCTTTAAGGCTGAATAGTGTTCCAATGGGTGTATAATGCCCCATTTTGCTTATCCATTTACAACTGATGGACACTTGGGCTGCGTCCACACTTTAGCTATTGTGAATAATGCTGCTATGAACAAGGGTGTAGAAATATCTCCTTGAGACTTTGGGACCCTCCTTTCAGTTCTTATGAGTATATACCCAGAAGTAGCATTGCTGGATCATAGGGCAGTTCTGTTTTTAATATTTTGAGAAACCTCCATGCTGTTTTCCACTTGGACTGCACCATTTTACATTCCTACTAATAATGCACAAGGGTTCCCGTTTCTCTCCATCCTTGCCAACACTTGTTATTTTCTGGTTTTTGTTTGTTTTGATAGTAGCCCTCCTAAAGGGTGTGAAGGGGTATCTCATTGTGGTTTTGATTTCCATTTCCTTAATGGTTAGTGATGTTGAGCATCTTTTCATGTGCTGTAGCCACTACATTTTAAAAGTAATGAAAATTAATAAAATTAAGTAGCCAGAGAAGTGTAGTCTTTAAGTCACATATTTTATTCAGACCTAGATTTAAAGATGATTTTGTAACTCTGTTGTTACGCTGAATCATAATACGTTCAGTTTCATTTTAAGACAAAATTATTTTCTCTATTGAAGACTGAAAGGCATCAAATTGCCTGGTAATAAACTTTATAATAAAATCAAGGGACAGCAACGCTCTTGGATAACTTTATTCTTTCACCTTTCCTAACAAATGACTTTGTGAATAGTACAATAATGGTTTTTGTTAAGTGATATTTAATATGCACTGAGACTGAGGAAAATCAGTGTCCACAAGTGCCGCAGTTCCCGGTGGGCCTGGAGGGTAGTTTCGGCTACCACCAGCATGCCCGGGCGACTGCTTCCATCTAGCTTCGCGCAGCGTCCCTGTCTTCGGGTCTGACCACAGTGTGGTTTTAGGGTAGGAGTCGGTGGACCTTTCTGAGACTCTGACAGAACCTCTTTCCCCCAGAGTGGACCTGCATTCACAACATCACGTCCGGTTTCAGGGGATTGGTAGTTTCAAGGCTCCTAGTTACCAACCACCCAACCCGCAAAACTCTCCTCTTTAGGATGTGACCGAACTTCATACTGCAAGTAACATACAGTGAGAAGTTCTCTAATATTTAATCACGATTTTATATAAGCAGTGTGGTGATTTTTCAGGTTTTTAAAATATCCACCAAGCATAGACAAACTATGTAAGTTTGAACCTCTGATTTCTTTCTAACTTTTCAGAAATTGTGCATTATTAGGACCAGGACGTGGTTTATTTATTACTCCTGTGTGAGCAGGAAGAATCTGCCGAATAGTGTCATGAGAATCAGTGATCATATGGTATCTTGTATCATATGGTTTCTTTGCAAACTTCTCAGTTAATTGAAGGTTTTTTTTCAGGAGGTAATACCTCAGTAGACAGGGATATTCGGAGGTTGCTGGTTCCATACATGAATGTCCAGTCCCTTGGCCATAAGGTCTCACATCTCTGCTTGGTAGGGAGGGGACAGGTAAGTCGCTTTACTGCTGGCACTTTTTTTTTAGATCTCTGACTTGGTTAGGGCAAATCAGTTACTCTGTAGCAAGCTGAGCCTTTGGACCAAGTTTGGGACTTGAATGTGTCATGATTTTTGCCCTTGATAAACTCTCTCTCCTTCTGTGCATCAGGGTTCCAGTACCAGTATTTTGATTACAGCTATGATACATGTATAAATCCCTGTAGAGATACATAAAATATTAACCTGTCCTCAACTGACACCCTTGGTCCCCTTACCCTTCATCTCAATTCTGTTTTACACTGTACTCATTTTTCCTTTTTAAAACTTTGTCAAGATACATGGATCTTTTTTGGTGATCTTAATCAGAGGAACCAGGTAGACTTTTTCTTCTTTTAAACCTTTTACATTTTATTCACAAATACATGTTTATTCTAACTCAAGCCTCCTGTTTCAGAGATGCAGATATCCCTTGTCACTTAAGTGTTATTTTAAAGAAGGAAAAGGGAGCTAACCTTTATTGAAGGCCTACTACGTGCCGGCCACCATTCTAGCTGCGTTTTATACTTGTAGTGCTTGAGGATGTTTAAACACATGTTTAATGCTCTTTGCAGCACTGTGAGGTAGGGTGTGTCAGATGGCCCTGTCCACAGATGAGGGAGCAGAGGTCCGGAAAGGTTAAAGCAGGCCACCTGTGGCCACACAGCAAGTGTTTTTCTCCATCAGTGGTGCCCGCAAAGGCTGAGGCTTTCACTGACTCAAATTCCTGACGTTACGATGTAGAGAACCCATCGTGAGTTGTCGGCTCTTACCGTGTCCTTGAAGAATGAAGGTCGTGAGAGGCATTCTGCTACAGACTAATGCCATTGCAGTGTGTGAAGTGCCAAATACGAGAGTTGTTTTTTTTTTTTTTTAAATAACATTTAGGAAGATGGTTTTATATTTTGTTTTTTGTTTGTTTGTGTTCTGTGTTTTTTTGGTAGAAGATAAAAAGACTTGTCGGTTCTGGTACTTCAAAAAGTAAGCTGGTTATGTGTCAGACATAGCCCAGGAAAGATTATCATTGTAAGTTCCCTGGGATCTTTCGTCTTGTAAGTAAACCGAGAAGCCCGTTTTCTGTTAGAAATGCAGGCTCAGAGCGCATCTGAGTTAAAGGCGCCACGCCAACCCCATTTTTTATTTACCCTGTGGCCCCGCTCCCCGGCTTACAGTGTGTTGTCCGAAGGAACAAGTTAACTGTGCTGCTTGTTTTCACTTCCCTGACTTACATTTTAGGTTGGTTTGTTTGCTTTTACTCTACAGAGTGTTGGATTATCGCCCCTACTTCAGCCACACTGTGATGCCTGAGTTGCTGGATTGCCGTTCTCCGTGATCTCATTAGTGCCCACCGCTGGTTATATGAAATACTCTGTAGGCTCTTAAAGATCTGTTTATACAATAACTCGACCATACCTTGTAGCTTTGTTCAAGAACGTTGATTTATGTAATATTTTCTTTTTAAAAACGCAGTTTTGTGAATTCAGTTGTTGATAGTCCTTCAGAAATGAAACATCTTCCTTCCAATGCTGTGTAAAGTATGACCTTTCCTAGAATAGTAGTTCTTGGGTAATGCAGGGGCGAACTTGAGCATAGGCTGTTGTGAACTAGTGAATTCAAATTGAAAACAGACTGTCCTATGCTTCAAGATAATTTTTGTTGCTTCTGAATGCTCTCTTGGACTGTCTGATTCATGGCCCAGGAACTCTGTTGTAACTTTCGTTTGAGTCTTCATTGTGGAATGAATGGGGTGGAGGCGTTAAGTATGGTTGGTATCTGTCAAGTCATACCAATTACACAGGTTTGTGAGGCCATCTTGGAAGTTGAACATTGATGTTCTTTCACCCACGCTGTGGAAGTGAGGATGGTTGAAGCAGTGTCATGCTCTGTTGAATAGGCACTATGTAAAGTAATTGTTGAACCTAATTCTCAGCGCCTATCTGGCTGTTGTTAGCTCAGCCTGTTAATGAGACTACATAGGTTGTTGCTTTGGGTGCCATCCTAAAAATCTATATGATGCAATTAAGTCTGTGCAAGATGTTGAAAATAGGAAAGAATATTCATGATTTTCTCTGTTCTACAGGTGGGGCCGATTGAGGCAAAGGAAACCTTTAAAATTTTTTTGCAACCTAGTATCAAGCTAATCTTTATGCTTCAGACCTGCAGTTGTGCCCTAGGCCTGTCTGCAGCGATGAGTTGTTCAGGCCGGTTACAACATGCTGCTCTCCCCTGGCCTGGACTTTGAGTGTAATTACAGAACCCCTGCGTATTTTCTCTTTGTTCCTAGTGTTTTAAGACTTAATTTGTTGTTCTTCAAACTGTAAACGTAATGTTTCTTATTTCCCTAAAACACCACTTGAAAGATTCAAAGTTGTAGGTGTATATAACAGATTGTAGAAAAGCAGTAGTTTTTGTAATAAATTTTTGTGGCAGAAGGAATATAAGGGAAATTCAGCTATTTTTATTTACAATGATAAATCTTTAATTTTTAAACGTATATTTAGTTTTTACGTATTTTCACAGAAGCAGATGTGTCCATGCGATTGGTGTACAGTTATTTAACCCCTGATTTGGCCACTCTGGTGTATAGCGATTTCAGTGTAGTTAAAGTGATAAGCCCAGTGCTGGGTCCCTGATGGTGCCATGAGCACATGCTAAGTGACTTTCGTAATACGTGTCAGTCATGTCATTAATTTAAAGCCTTCGGTTTCTCATTAGGAAGCATGTAAAGACCTGAGATGGGTCTGTGCCAGGCAGGGACACTGGGAACATAAACCTGTGGTTTCAATAGAGATGAAGGTGTATGATTTTCAAAATATAGGAAAATTTTATCTGTCACCATTTAAAAATTTTTAAGATGATTTCATGCAAATGAAACTTTGGAATTTATTTGCTAGATCCAAATAAACATACTCGCTTTTTAAAATGTATACTTAAAAAAAATACTAGAATGTTATATTTCCTCAACATGCTAAGAACACTTTTTCAAACTTTTTTTTGAATGCAGAGCTAAAATTGAATTGCCTATTTCGGTTTTTTTTTCTTGATTAAAGTAATATTTGATAAGCATCAAAGAAAAAACACAAAACAAACCTATAGGGAAAGTGGCGTCATACACATTGTAATGAGTCAGCTTGGGCACAGGAGCAGTCATTGAAAATAATACTGTTTTAGAATACGTAAATTGTGGCATGATAACTTTTTCAGAAATACATTTGCATTTATTGATTCTGCCTTGCAGAGTGTGACAGTGATGATAACCTGGGTGTAGAAAGCGCTTCAGTGGGAGAAGAATTCAGATCTGCAGAAGGTAACCTAATGGAGCCAGTCCTGTTCCCGCTTGACTGTGATTTCCCCCTCTCACCCTATACCCCCCGCCGCTCCCTCCCACCCCTGAGTTTGAAAAATAGTCGTTCTCTCAACTGGAGGGTAGTTTGCATTTTCTCATGGAAGATGAGCTAGGGACTAGGACAGGAATCCGCGAGTCCACTCCCTGGGTTGGTAAGTAAGGTTTTATTGGAGCCCAGCTGCACACTCTTGCTGAAGGATTGTCTGTGCTGTTGCTCCAGGGTGAGGGGTTGTGACACAAACAGTATAGATCCCCCCATCCCACAAACCAGCCTAAAATAATTATTTTCTGACCCTGGGTAGGAAAAGGTTGCTATCCCCTGGGAGAAGATTTGGGCTTTCTAATTTTTATGTCTTTTGAGTAGTAATTAAATTAAGAATATTCAAAGTTATGCAGTGGAACTATGAAAACAAGCACTTATATCTGAATTTTTTATTTTTTAAAAAACTCTGGGGTTTTGTTGTTGTTGTTTTGGGGGAAGCGAGATAATTAAATTTAGTTATTTATGTATTTTTTTAGAGGAGGTACTGGGGATTGAACCCAGGACCTTGTGCATGCTAAACATGCACTCTACCACTTGAGCTATACCCTTATATCTGAATTTATTAATGAGCTTTTTCTATAAACTAAATTTTTTCCCTCTTAAAGGAGAAGATATTCCCTTCTGTAGGATTAAATAGAACCTTCTGTATTAACTTCACATCAAGTCATTTACTGGCTGACCACTATTTGGTTGTGTCATGTGTCCATTTTTTACTTTGTTTTTTTCATAACAGACCGTTCTTTTTAATAACCATGGGGGAAAATGAAACAACAGGTTTTAGAAAGTACTTCAGCTTCACCGAAGAAGTTGAAGCTCTTCTGTCGGCATCTTTGACATTAAAGGGTGACACAGCAGTGTTAATACACATTCCAGCGTGGTCTTTGCTGGTGGGGACTTGAGAGGTGTGTCTGCAGGAGCGCGGAGGGAGCTGCCCGCCGGTTGGTTCCAGCGCCGTTCCCTGCGCTGCCCTGTACCGCCGAGTAGTCTGCCTCAGAGCGCACCAGAGCCCGTGCTGTTAGGAGCTAGGGGCTTGAGTCTGGCGCTGGAACTGATCCATCTATTCAATCAAGTAGAAAACTCTGATCTCTCTCTCAGTCAGATTCACTGGCTGAGCAAAGTTGGCAGTAAATTTACTGCCTAATTGGAAGCAAGTTTTCTGACCAACTTGTTTTCCCAACATGGTCTGGTACAGTGCTTAGCATCCACATAATGGTGAGTTAAACAAATGAAGGCACTTTGGTGAGTTTTAAACAAAAACTGCCAGCTAAGTTGTTTATTGAGGCCACTAAAAGATAAACACCATTGAGCATCTAAGTAGTTCAGATTTTGCAACCTTCATTTGCTACCTATGACTAATGCCTTGGAAAATGCCAGACAAAATTACAGCTTTTAAATAACCACCCTTGGGAATCCTTCACAGTTTTGTGGCTCCTAGCTAACCCAGGAAATCTGAGATGTGTTAACTCAATATATACCAGAATTTCTAGCATTTTGTTATCTGTGTGATATATTTTATGGTTGGGAGATTCTGAGAGTTTCCACATTTTCATCATTCTTTAGTTTGGTAAAAGGATGACCATGAAAGGATTCGAGAAAAGATACTTTAAACTTTTAACTAGTTGCCATATGAAGTAGGGATATAATGCTCTAATTTCAAGAAAAGTCAAAGTGGTGAGATGTGCATGTTTTCTTTCATTTCCTGATGATTTTTGTCAAATGAGTGTGAGAAGCGCATAGTGTTCCATTTGTAAGTTAAGGAGTATGGTCTTCTCTGTACTTCTCCTGATACCTTCCTTTCCCCTCCTTTCACCCAACAGGAAGTAGCTCGGATATCATCTCTTACGTTGAACCCTACAGAACTACCACTTCTGTAGACAGTTTTGTATGATCACTGCCTCTTAGATTTTCCATCGTTAGAGAGAGCTAACCACCTCTAGACTCACTCCGTATCATACCGAGCGGATTTAAACATTTTCTGTCCGCATCTCTCATCCCCACTAGATTATGAGTGCTGCAAGGGGTAGGATCATGTTTTATTTCTCTTTATTTCAACAACACCTAGCACAATGTTTGGCACTAAATGATTGTTGAGTAAATAAACTTACAACAAACTTAGAACAGGTTAGAGCTACCAGGGCCCATCTCCCTATAACTGAATAAGGGAAATTAAGACAGATGCCATTTGGCTGGGAGAATATTGGGTGATTTTGTTGACCCTGCACTATGGAATCAAAATGATGTTCTAAGTCCTGACCTGAGTTTTGAGCAAAACTTCTCAAATCTCTTCTCATCCCTTCCCTTCCCAACACACTTTAAAAGTCTGACACATGGGTGGCAAAAGGCAAGAGGAATTTGCTTGTGGCTTTTTGCCTTGGGGACAGGCAGCTCCTCCCGTCGCCTCCCACCCCCGAACCCCCCCACCCCCGCTCATTCTTTGTTCTCTGTAGACCAATATCAGATTCTAACTACCCAAGACCGTCATAAAGACCCTATGTAATCTCAGCTCTGCTGCTTACAAGGTATGGAACGTTGGGCACGTCATTTCACCGTGTGTTCGTTTCTTCATTTTAAAATCAGGAATACTTGTCTGCCTACCTTGCTAGAGTAGCCTGGCCCGTGGTAAGCAGTGTATGTGTTGGCTGCTGCTGCTGTTACTGTGACTCTAATCATGGCCATTATTCCCTGTTACCTGCATGTAAGGTCTGCTCTGGAAGTTTACATACTCATAACAGAGGTATTCTGACTCCAATCACTGGGAAAGGAAGAAGACAGCATTATGTGTTGTCCATTTTTCTGTAAATGTCAGCAATTTGCCTTAGAGCTCCTTCAGTTAATAGCAGTCATCAGTATTAACATCATAACATAAGCTGTAAAACTTCATACTGTAGCCAGTTTAAAAAATAAGAGAGACTAATGTGTTTATTTTTTACTTCAGTTAATGTTATGAAAAATGTAATACTTTCAAAGCGGCTCTTAACGACTTATGAGAGTCAGAATATTCCCATTATTTTACGTAAAAACTTAGTTTTTCAAACATGAAGTAATTTGCCTTCAGATTCACAGCCTCAGTATTATTGGAGCATGATTTGTATATAGGTTTTCTAACGCCTGTTACTGGGTTCTTATTTTGTCACATGACCTCTCTTCAAAGAGAATGAAATTAAGGCAGAGAGAAGGGAGAGTAAGAGAAACACAGACTTAGCCATAAAAAAGGAAACAAGGGTATGTTTGCCGTAAGCGTTCTTTATTTCTTCATACAGCTTTGAGTCACTGTCTGGTGTTCTTTCATTTCAACCTGAGGGATTCCCTTTAGCATTTCTTGTACAGCAGGTCTGCTAGTGGCAACCCCTCTTAACTTTTGTTTTTCTGGAAATGTCTTGATTTCTTCTCCATTCTTGCTAGATACAGATTTCTTGCTTTTTTTTTTTCTTTCACCACTTTAAATATGTCATCTCACTGCCTTCTGGCCTTCATGATTTTTGATGAAAAATAAGCTATTAATCTTATTGAGAATCTCTTACATTAATGAGTTGCTTCTTTCTTGCTGCTTTTATTGATTTTGACTTTTCACACTTTAACTATAGTGTGTCTCAGTGTGAATCTCTTTGAATTTCTCCTGCTTGGAATTTGTTGAGCTTCTTGAATGTGTGGATTCATATCTTTCATCAAATTTGGGACATTTTTCAGCCATTATTTCTTCAAATATTCTTTCTGCCCTTTTCTTCTCTTTTTGGGACCCCATAGTGTGGATCTTAGTCCATTTAATGATATCCCGCAGGTCCCTTAGGCTCTGCTTACTTTTCTTCAGTTTTCTTTCTGTTCTTCAAACTGTATAAGTTGTCCTGTCTTCAAGTATGCTGATTCTTTTTTCTTTCCACTTAAATTTGTTAAGCTCCTGTAATGAATTTTTAATTTATTCTGTCTCTTTATTGCTGTTCTCATTTTGTTCATACATTGTTTTTCTGGCTTCCTTTAGTTCTTTGTCCATGGTTTACTCAAGCTCTTAGAACATATTTAAGATAATTGGTTTAAAGTCTTTGTCTAGTAAGTTCAATGTCTAGGCGTCCTCTGGGACAATTTAACTCAATTTTTTTTCCCTTCAGATGGGTCATACTTTCCTGTTTCTTTGTATTATTTGTGCTTTTGTTGTTGTTGAAGATTTGATATGTAAACATTATAATGTAGTACCTCTGGAAATCAGATTCTGTCTCTTCCCCGGAGTTCACTGTTCTTGTCCATTTGTTTAGTTACTTTTCCAAACTGTTTTTGCAAAAACTGTATTCCTTTTTGTGTCTAGTCATTGAAGTCTTTGTTCAGCTTGTATTTTGACAGAGATTTCCTTGAATACAAGGAGCTAAAAAACCCAAAAAAACAGGCCCTCCCAGGCTTTGCAGATTTGCTCTGTGCTGGGGCCCTTCAGCACTTAGCCAGGCTTGCACTGAGCTTTCAGATCAGCCAGTGGCGAAAGCTTAGTGTCTTCGCAGGTATTTTCTGAGCACGTATCCTGTCCTCAGTGTGTACCTGGCTGTTGTCCAGTACACATGAGTGCTTTTGAATGCCCTGATTTCCCTTATCAGTTACTACAGTGGGAACAATGAACTTCTGCATCAGTGATTGTAGATGTATTTTTTCTCTTTAGTTCGGTCACTTCATATTTTTATATTTTGAAGTTCTGTTTTTAGTTGCATATATGTTTCTGATGCATCTTTCTAATGAACTGATCTGTTTATCATTATGATATTATGAAATGTTCTTTATCTCTGTAATGCCTTTTATCATGAAATCTTTTTTATCTGATATTAATATAGCCACTCAAGCTTTCTTATGCTTAAAGTTTACACAGTATATATTTTTCTGTCCTTTTACTTTCAATCTATTTTTGTCTTTATTTTGAAACTATGTCTCATACAGACACCATAAAATTCAATCTTACTTTTTGATTTACTCTAACAATCTCTACTGTTTAATAATGGATTGTTTAGTCCATTAACATTTAATGTAATTTCTTACATGGTTGGATTCCTGTCTGCCATTTTGTTTTCTCTTTGTCTCTTCTTTTGCCTCTTAGCCTCCCTTTCTTGCCTTCTTTTGGATTATTATAATATTTATACTTTCTCCATTATATTTACTATTTATATTTATATTTAATATTATAGTATGTACTATTTTATCTATTGGCTTTTTTTTAGCCCTTTAATTTTTATGGTTGATCTAAAAGTTACAATATATATTTTTTGCTTTTGTTATAAACTCTAAAAGAAAATGTTGTTTTGTGAGTTTTAAAGAAAGAAGGAATATATAGTCTTTTATATTTATCCATGTAGTTACCCATTTCCAGTGACTTTCATTCTTTCCAATAGATTACAGTTTCCATCTGGTATCATTTTTCTTCAGCCTAAAGAACTTCCTTTCTTTTTTATGTAATACAGTTTTGCTAGTGTTGAATATTCTGTTTTCTTTTATGTGAAAACATCTTTACTTTCTCTTTAATTTTGAAGGATATTTTCTCTGGCTTTAGAATCCTGGCTGACTAGTATTTTTTCTCTTCATCACTTTAAAGATGTTACGCTATTGTCTTGTGGCCTCCACTGTTTGTCATGACAAGTAACCGTGATTTGTATTGTATTTATCCTACTTGGAGTTGTCTTAGCTCCTTGTATCTGTAAGTTTATTGGTTCCCTCCAGTTATTTTGGCCCACTTTCTGTCTCTCTCCTTTTCTTTTGGAACTCCAATTAAACATTTGTTAGGCAGCTTAAACTTATCCACAGGTTTTTTTCATTTTCTTCCGGTATCTTTTTTCTCTGTTCTTTATTTTGGATAATTTCTGTTGTTCAATCTTCAAGTTTATTATTGTTCAGCCTTCTACTGCCTCCAATGTTAAGCTGACCTAGTAAGTTTTCCATTTTAAATACTGTATTTCTCAGTTCTAGAATTTCCATTTAGTTTTTAAAAATAGTTTTCACTTCTCTGTTGAGATTTCCCATCCACCAACCTTAAGTCCTTGAAAATATTTATAACTTTTCTAAAATCCTTTTTCTGCTAATTCCAACAGCTTGATTATCTTGGGGGGTTAGTTTCCTTTGACTACTCTTCTTGAATGTGGGTCACATTTCTTGTTTCTTTGCAAGTCAAGTGATTTTTTTTTTTTTTAATGTATACTGGATATTGTGGATGTCTACTACAGATTCTCCGAATTCTGTTAACTTCATATGAGGAACATTGGTTGTTTTTTTCCTTATAGGCAGTTAACTTGCCAGACTCAAACTCCAAACTCTGCCTCCTCCACAGCAGGCATCAGCTAAAATTATTTTCTTCTTTTAGCTTTCCAACTGTTGTTTTTCATTGAGAATCTTGGCTCCTCTCTTGTGTCTGCACAGTTTAGGAGTCAACCAAGGATCTGTAGATTTGGAGGACCCCCTTCTGATACTCTCTCACTTCTGCTGGAATCTCTTCCTTCTCCAGTCCTCTGCCCCTGTGCCTCCGCCCTCCCCCGCCCCCCACGGCTTCTCTTCCCAGCTTCTCTGTAAGACCCAGATTCTGTCTTTAACTCCTTGAGCCACAAAGAGCTTGGCTTCCCTGGTGAAGGTCTGCCATCTTGTTTCACAAGGATTTGGGAATGCCCTAAGGCAAAAACCAAAACAAAACTGTAAAACTACAAAATCAACCCTGTGCTATTCACTTCTTTCAGTGATCAACTCCTGTCCTGTTTCTGCTTGATTTTTGTTGCTCTTCAATGCCTTAGAATAGTTGATAATTGTTATCTGTGGGGGAGTTAATCCGATATAAGCTACTCCACTGTTAATGGAAGTGGAACCATTTAGTTGGTTTTGTTTTTATCCAGTCTTTTAAGTGGCAAGTTTAATTTGTGTAAGTTCATGGCAGATATTAATATTTTTGTATTTATTTCTACTATTTTATTCTTAGCTTCCTCTTTTTGTTTTTTAAGCATGTTGTCCATATCTGTGCGACAGTAAGAGGACTCTAGAACACTTCACCTCCGATCCTTTCCCCTACCTTACATGCTGGTATTCTCCAGTATTTTGATTCTCCGTGTGTGTGTATGTGTATAGTATAATGACACAAAAATTGTACAGAACGCTTTACAAAGCAGGCGACCATCTTTCAGGTTAAAAAAAAATAGAGCATTACCAACATACTGATTTCCTAGGGCCACTGTAACTGAGTACTACAAACCAGGTGGCTTAAAATAAGAGAAATTGTCTCACAGTTCTAGAGGTCAGACATCCAAGGTCAGGCTGTTGGTGGGGCCATGGTCCCTCTTCTCGCTTCCTTCTGATTAATGGCAACGTAGACATTCCTTGGCTTCTAGGTGCATCACTCTAATCTCTGCCTCATTCATCATGAGGCCATCTTCTGCCTGTGTGTCTGTGTTTGCATGGCATTTTCTTCCAGTGAGGACACCAGTCATAATTGAATTAGGGCTCATGCTCGCTGCCTCATCTTACTTTGATTACACCTGCAAAGTCCCTATGTCCAAATTAGGTCACATTCTCAGGTACCAGGGGTAAGAAGATATCTTTTAGGGGGACACAATTCACCCTATAACAACCAATGCCCTAGAAGCATCCCCCTCATTCCATTTTCCAGTTACTTCCCTTGCATTCCTTCCCACATCTGGAAACACTAGGTCAGTAGTGCTTGACTTTGAACTTTATCTAGAAGGGCTCATATAGGCCATCCTGTCCAATAGAATTTCCTGTGATGATGAAGATGTGCTATATCTGCACCAGTATGGTTGCTAATAGTTACACATGGCTATTAAACACTTGAAATGTGGTTTAACTGAGGAACTGAATCTTAAATTTTATTGAATTTTAGTTAATCAAAATATAAATAGCCACGTATAGTCAGTGTTATCATATTGGACAGCACAGGTATGGTCTGTATTTTGGGTCTGTATGCCTTCAGTCAGCATCATTTTACGATTCATCTGATTCTTAGCACGTGGCTTCGGTTTGTTCATTTCCAGAACCTGTATAATAATTTTACATACAAATCATAATTCATGTATTATTTATGGACACTTGGTTGGCTGTTACGAGTAGTGCTCCTGTGACCATTCTCACCCGTGTCTGTTGGTGCACAGATGTCCACATTTCTGGGAATGTAAACCGAGGCATGGACTTACTAATGTTGACTTTAGTGGGTAATGCCAAGGTTTGTTTCCAAAGTGGTGGTTCCACTTTCTTTCATTCCAGTGGTGACTGTGCGTACCAGTTGGTCTACATCTTCAGACTAATCATGGTATCATTGGTCTTTTAAATTTTAGCTAGTGATGGGGTATTTCCTTGTAGTTTGAATTCACATGTTTACATGTTTCTGAGGAGTAATGTTTATTGACCATTTTGACATCTTTTGCCAGTGCCTTTCCAGATTTCTTGACAGTTTTCTTTTAGACTGTCTTTTTATTGATTTTTCTGGGTTGAAAATCTTTCAGTTCTTCCTGGGTTCAAGATCCCTGTATTGCAGATATTTCTCTCACTGTGTGTCTTGTCTTTTTTACTCATTTAATGGTGCTTTTGATGGATAAAAGTAATTTTAATCCATTCTAAACTACCATTCTTTTCTATAATGTTTTTTGAGTCCTATTGAATAAGTGTTTATTCCCTTATGTTATCTTCTAGAAGCTTTGTTGTTTATCTTTCACAGTTATATATACAGTAAGTCTGAAATTTATTTTTGTATATTCCACAAAGTAGTGGTAAATTTTTATTGTTTTTCCCATATGACCTTCCAATTGACCCACCACCATTTATTAAAAATACCATCTCTTTCCACCATTCTGCAGTGCCACCTTTGTGATCAGTCAAGTTTTCCTACGTGCATGGGTCTGCTTCTGAGCTGTCTATGCTGTTCTTTTGGTCTATTCATCTGTTCTTGCACTGGTACCACACTTAATTACTGTAACTTATTATAGTGAGTTTTCATATCTTTTACAAGTCTTGTCACCTTTTTCTTCTTTGCTTAGAGCATCTTGGCTTTTCTTTGCATGTCTTCATCCCTTGGCATTCATCTTAGTGCAACTCACTGACCTACAGTCTAGCTTTAACTTAACACAGTATGTAGTAGTTTGTAATATTTTTAATTGGAGACAACGTAACACCAGTGCCCCAGCTCAGAGGAAGGTGCAGCTGCATCTTAGAGGAATTACTGGTGCCTGTGAACTAAGTAGGTTCTGGGAGACTGGACTGGATGAGATGAGATAAACCTGGGGTGAGAATCTAGTGAAGACCAAGAAAGTGACACCTAATTCCACCCTCTTGGACTTGAGTGTCATTCTCAGGAAATAGAGAAAGACCTGTGAACCGAAGAATGTGTGTCTTGTTCACTCTCGTATTCCTGTGCCTGGCGTACAGTGGACGTTGAACAGATGGCTGCTAAATGTGTGCCTGTGCGTATATAATGTATGCCCCTCGGAGAACAGTGCAAAGCCATGAGCTCCACTTCTTGCCTTAGATACTAGAAAGCTTAAAACTAAATTTTTAATAGCCTTTGAGGTTTTTGCCATTTCATGGTTTTTTCTTTCTATTTCTAAGTCATATATGCATTACCTCAAGTCTTTTTGGAAATACATAGATTTTTTTTTTCATGTTGAATCTAGTGGTTACCTGTCAGTAATTCCAGAAGTTTGTTGACTTTCTGCGTCCCTCAGTGGAAATAACTCACAAGTTCTTTAGCATATTAAGCTCATATATATCATAATTCAGTTTGAGATTATATCCAGATTCTCATATTTCAAAATACTCAAATTTTATGATGAAGAAACTGCCAGGTTACCCTCAGTTCCTCCAACTTGTATTTCCTTTTCTTCCTGAATAGAGAGAGGTAGTTGATGAGACTTGCATAAAGCACATCTTTGTTGGTTTTCTGCCCTAAATATTAAAATTCTCTGTTTCTTAATGCAGATGTGGAATTAGAAGAAGCGATTAGAAGAAGTCTTGAGGAAATGTAATTAAAGATATTACCACACAGCATCAAGTGGCCTTGAAGAGACTCAGGATAATGAAGTCTTGAGTTTGTTTTCTAAAGGAGACCAGAAATCTGCTGGTGCACATGTATTTGAAAACATGCTTTTTTTGCTTTCATATGTTCAAAATCTGATACTGCTTTGTATTTTTGTGCTATTTTGCAAAAATGTATAGAGGAATAGAATACATGTTAATGCAGATACAGACCATGTGTTCCAATACTGGTATCACTGTTACCCAGTTAATTTTGAATTCATATATTTAGGTTTAAAGAATTAAAAAAAAAAAAAAGCAGCAGCAGCTCTTGACTTGTTTATATGTTCCCAAATAAAATTGGTTCTTTAATTTTATTTATACTGTACAGATGATTCTAGTTTATTTTTTTAGGAGTGAAAATGAATATAAATAAAGCTGTCATAGTTCACTTTTTCTGTAAATTCAGCTTCTGATGTGGCGCTAATGTATGATACCTTTGAGAATTTTGTTTATGGTTATTGAAAGGGAGCAATGGAAACTGATCATGGAAACAGATTAAAAATTTTATCAGCAGTGTTCTTTGTGGGTTTCACTCAGATGTATATCCCTGCTTTAATTAGAGCAGCACATGGCTGGAATTAAAAAAAAAAAAAAGAAACCCTAATTTCTTTGAAAGTATTAAAAAGAAACTTTTTCCATTCCTTTTCCCTGCTTAGACTTTTATGTGACTTCTATTATCTGCTGTTTAAAGGGAAGGATGTCAAAATATTTGCATAGAATTAAACTTATTTTTAATAATATTAGCCCTTTATATATATATATTTGTGTAAACATAGTATTCTTCAGAAAATAATATTGAAGGTCTACTCAGGAGTAATCTCCCTTAATCCTTTAAATTTTTAATTTCATATGGAAGTATCTTCATTACACTTATTCATTAAGTTGTCAGTTTCCTACAGATGATATTACATATTTAATTTTTAAATGTTGAGACCGCATTGTGAATAATAAAAAATATTATATAATCAGAAGACTGAGAAGGGGCTTGTCGTACTACCTTTGTGTGGACGCTTCATGTTATTTGACCAGAAATTTTGTGTAGTAATTACTTACCCAACTTAAAATTGTCTGTAAATACAAATTTTTCTTTAAGACAAAAAAAAAAAAAAAGATAGAACTTTGGTCTTTCTCTGCAACTAGATAATTTAGTGTGTAAATAGTATTACTCTTTTTTTTATTATATAGTCTTTTCAATCCACATTGGAAACCAATTTGTGTTTTTTATTTCTTAAGATGTTACTTCCTTCCCACCTGCTTGCCTCTATTTTAAAGCAGACATCGTAGTTTGAGATTGTACTCGTCATTTTTCCGAAAGGACCATATTGTACTTCTGTTTGTTAAAGTAGTCAAGCAAGGTTTCAGGAGTCACGGAGCAGGATCTTAAGGACACCCGCAGGTGCTTGATCATTAGTGAGGAGTGGAAAGGATGTTCCAGAAGGAGGAGCAGTCAAACAGATGTGGGGAGGAGACAGCGCCACACCCGGCCGCGATGCTTCGGGACGTCCTGTGAAGAAGCTTTTGTGGTGTGTGGTCGAGGGTAGCTTTCCATGGGGCAGGAGGGTATTTCATCATGACCCTTAAAATAAGGTAATTGGGTTGTTGTTTAATGTTTTAATTAATAATTGTCACTGATTGTATTTTTACTCATTAAGCAATTAAAAATCACTTTAAATTACTTCATAATTTGAACTGAATTTAGACACGAGGAGAGGTGGATAGTACATGGATGAAGTTATGTGGATTATTATCAAGAGTAAATGTTTCTAACACTGACAGTGATGCTTATCTTTTCATTTTTATTCGTTTTTCATTTTACTGTGATCCCTTGTTGGTTTTTTTTTTTCTTTTAAAAAGTTTTTATTGTGATCCCTTATTTTTATACCTGAATAACAGCTTTCCCCAAAGGGATGATGGCTAGCATAACGTATATTATAAAAAGGATATATAGATAACGTATTGATAGCATCTGGTCAGTGGTATCACTGATTGTCGTAAATAAAAGTTCCTCAGTTAATAAAATAAAATTCCTCCTTTTTCTTTTCTTTTCTTTTCTCTTTTTTTTTTTTTTTTGGTTTCGTTTTGTTTTGATCCTTGGCCTCACACCTGCCCAGCCAGCCCCTTGTTCCTGCTGCTTACTCTCCCAAGACCTGGCTCCGAACCCTGACCTCTCTCGAGTGCAAGACGCAGGGACTTGTCCTGCCCTTGGACAAGTGCACTGGAATCCTCAACAGGTTGGGCCTCAACTTAAAGAGCTTGTTTCTCATAATTTTTTCTTTTAAATCACTCATTTATTCATCACAAAGTATTTATTGAATCCTTACCACGTGCCAGCACTTGAGATACACCAGTGAGCAAAACAAAGCCCGCACCCTCTGTGGCGCCCACCCTGGGGGAGGGGGGTTGGGCGGAGCATCAAGGTGCATGAAGACCGACGGGAAAGATGGAGTGGGGCGGGGTGCTGGCTAGCTGTAGTGGGAAGGATCCTGACAAGGTGAACTTGAGCAGAGACTCGAAGGTAAGGAGTGAGCCAGGCAGGTCTGTATGGGGAGGACTTGTAGGCAGACGGTGAACAGGTGTGGAAGTGAGCTTGGTGACCCGTGGGGAAGCCAGCCGGCTAGTGCCCGATGAGCTGGAAGAGAATAGGAGGTGCAGTTCTTTTGAGAAGTTTTCTAAAGTTGGCTTTCACTCTGAAATGAGCCACCGAGGGTTTCTGAGAATACGTGGTGCGACCTGCCTTTAGAAGGACTGCTGTAGGGTTAGAGCAGAGCCCGGAGGACCAGGTAGGAGGCACTGCAGTAGCGGGGGAGAACGGATGGTGGAGTGAGACTGACGACCGTGCGGGCCGGAGACAAGATGCGTGTGCTCTGAAGGTGGAGCTGACGGCATTTACATGTGGACGGGTTCTGGGATACCAGAGGAATAGAGTCCAGGTTCATTCTAAAGTCGCCATAGATTTTCAAAGCGCTCGCAAAATGTCTAAGGATCCCAAGTTTGTGTCACATGAAAGAACATTTAATGAGGCCAAATAATCCCCCACGCCAATAGTTCATTAGTGTTTAGACTGAGTTCAGAGGAATTCGGCTCCAGCCTTAAGGGCCTCCTCTCTGCTCAAGTACTGAAATGGCTTTGATCTCAGATGAAAGGCTGTGCTCCAGCTCTGAACTGCTGTTATGCCGGCTTTGGTGCCCTTGCAGCGAGAGGCGACGGCAAGCCGGGCGCCGCGCGCGGGTGTTCGGCGGACGAGGCTCGGCTCCGGCCCCGCCCCGGGGCGGGCTCCTCGAGTCCGCCTGGCGCCCGCTGCGTCCCGGCACTCCTACCGGGAGACTTCGGGACACTGGGTGTCAAACGGCCCTAAATAAGAACGATTATTTCACTCAAATTCCAACAAATAATTTATAACAAAAAAAAAGTCATTAAGAACCCCTTTATTAGAGTAGGTGTAAATAAAGGAAGTCCTGCATCCACTGGACAGGGAATGAGGGGCAGCTTTTTCCTTCCTGCGCTGTTAGCTTCAGTGTGGCGTCCGGCTTTCCTGATTCTCCTGCCGGAAAGAGCCGGTACCGGCGCCGGTCAGGAGGGTGCGGCCCGCCCGGGAGCCGCCGCACCACAGAGGGCCCTTTCCGCCCGCGTCGCAGGGCCCGAGCGCTGTCCTCGCGCAGAGTCCTGTGCCCGGAGAGCGGGGCGGCAGCGACAACCCAGCGGCAGTTAGCGCCCGGGAGGGCGGGGCCGGGGGCCGGGGGCGGGGCCGAGCGGGCCGCGGGGCGGCGGGGCCGCCTTCCCGGGCTGACCGAGGCTCCGCGCCACGTGAGGCCTCCCCTCCGCGCCAGCCCGGCGCCCGTCCGAGCCGCGGACAGCGAGCGCCGAGCGCTCCCGAGCCCGGTTCGGCCCCGGCGGCGGCGCGTCACAGGGTGGCGCGCGGTGACGGCGACGCCTGCGGCCGCGGGACCGACGGTGACCTCGGGCCGCCCGCGCGGGGCTCAGATGGCTCAGGCGAAGATCAGCGCCAAGGCCAACGAGGGCCGCTTCTGCCGCTCCTCGTCCATGGCCGACCGCTCCAGCCGCCTGCTGGAGAGCCTGGACCAGCTGGAGCTCAGGTGCGCGGGGCGGCCGGGGCGGCCGGGAGCAGAGAGCGGGGAACCGGGAGCGGGGGGCGCGCGGCGGCGGGCGAGGCGCGGTGAGGCGGCTTCGGCGGAGCAGGTGCGGCGCGTTCGCTCTGGCGGGTCCCCGAGTCCCGGAGCGGCGCGTGAGGTGCAGCGGACCCGCGCTCGGGCGGCCGCGTCCTCTCGGAACCAGACCCCCGCGGTGGGAGCAGGAGAATCAGAGAAGGGAAAGTTACGGGGACGGGACTTGAGATTAGCGCTGTGACACTGCGGGTCCACCGAGCTTCTCGAATCTTCTGTGAGCCAGCTGTTTTCAACCCACTCTGTTCCTCTTATGCATTCTTACGACAGGCGGCAGTTTAGTGGTCGCCGCTGTGAATGATCGAGATCTTTACTCCCAAACACTTAAGAGCAAAATAGAAAAATAGAATCCAGGAATCTGTCTGATCCCAGGACCAGAGAGGAGTAGGGTCGGTGAGGGCCCGCGGGGTGGGGGTCAGCGGGGCCCCCCAACCCCCTGCCGCAACCAGCCCGGTGTCCGGGTGCAGAGGGCTCCTTCCCCCACGACCCTGCTCACACCTGCCCTCCAGGGGCCGACCACTGGCCCGAAAACACAGTCAGAGTTTTCCCTTCTTACCTGATTTTAAGGTTTCATTGAGGGATCAATGTGAGGATTGAAATGAAAACGCACAGGGTGAGAGCAGGGCGTTGGTTATGGGGGTCCGTGCGGATCCGAGTCAGCACAGAGCACAGCCTGGGGGGAAGAGGGGGGCCGGCCGGGCGCGCGTTTGGTAGCAGGTTACCGCTGGTCGGAGGGCAGATGTCTTGGCTAATGGTTTTCGCGCTTAGCTTTGGGAAGATACAAGAATGTGGCTTCATTAACAATTTCCTGAAAATCTCTCGAAAGGCCTGTTCTGCCAGTTTTGCCGGAGCACAGGGTGCCTCATTCCCATCCTTCTCCTAAATTCTTTCCAGGACGTGCGGTCAGTTCCTGTAGAACCGGGTGGCCAGGGACACTCTAGCCGCACGTGTAGTGGTAGGCTTGTATGGAATTACGAAATAATTTGTAAGAAATTTTGGAAAAACTTCCCTTAGTGTAGGGAAACTTTGAGGTACTTCCTGGAAGCGTTTATGCCACTAAAGTTACTGTGTAAATTGCGTGCAGGTGTAGTTAAATGACAGCCTCACTGAGGCACCACAACTCCCTGAAACCGCACAGAATTTTTTCCCATAGTTTTCACCAGGTTCTGGATGAACAAAGGCGTGTGTAACACAGAAATTTGAAGAAACTCTGCATGTATCTCCCTTGATTGATCTACCAAAACAAGAAGAGGTCTGTTTGCCAAGAAAGTTCATTAATAACCAAATGAGACATTTATTATAATTTGTTAACGTTTATTTTTAAATTGTTATTTATTATTACATACTCATTTTTAATTATTAGTATTATGGCAAGAAACAGTGTCTAATCAGAAAATGAGAAATTCTGTGGCACAGTGATTTCACGGGCAGCAACGGGCAGAGAAATGTGAGGCCAAAGCCGGTTTTGGGGTTCAGCTTGGAATGAGACAGATTCAGGAGTGGGATGGATGTGGGAGTGGACAGATGCAAGAAGAGAAATGCAGGGCGTCCTTCCCGTGGTTGGACCTGACGCTTTCAGTCCCCAGAGAAGGGGGAGCAAACCTGGGGCTACTTTCTTTCCTTTCAGATAGCTAACAAGTGACTCAGCATGGTGCCTGGTCTCTAGCAGACACCCTCGACCATTTCAGGGGCCTCTCTGCCCAAGTCAGAAAGAAAGGATTTTTTTCTTAGAGGAACGAGGAGACGTTGCCCCGCCTCTCCTCAAGCTGAGTCACTGTCCTCACACTTGAATTAATGCCCTACCCTGGGAGGTATGAACGCAGTCAGGTCCTCAGCTTGAAAAGAAAGCCTCTGGTTTGGAACATGATTATGTTCTGAAGTTTGATGACTGTAAAGTGAATTCTGATTCCTGGGTACAAGTGATAATAACCTGTGCTAGGGGGGAAGACTGACTAATAGGTGTCTAATTGTTCATTTTAAGAACTTTTCTAGTCATTTTAGATTTTTGTGAGCTTTGTTTTTTCCTTAAAAAAAAAAAAAAGAATGCTGACTGAAGGCTAAGGCAGTGTTTCAGAAGGTAAGAGAACAGAGAAGTTGATGAAACCGCAAGGTGGGGGATGCGCGAGAGCACTGCGTCGTCAAAAACCGGAATTGTGCCTCGAAGATCAAGTTTAAAAAGGAAACATGAGGTTCATGCCTCACTTTATCGAGTAGATGTGAAACTGTGAACAGAATTATGCTAAATGCTTTATGACCTGGAGTGTGACCTGGAGACACGATGTTTAAACTGCTTTCAGCTGTTGGGCGAGATTCTGCAGCTCGTTCGGGAAGCAACGCCAGCCTTTCTTTTGTGGCCCCGACTCACCTCCTTTTTCGCTTCCACCTAAAAAGGTGATGCTTTCTGTCCCGATTTTCATGACTAGTTCACGTGGTGTCTGAGTTTCCCATTCGTTGGTGGCTCAGAACCCTTTGCTTATGATCGTTGCTGTTTACTTGAGCAGTAATCATAATTTATAACTAACACCCGCTGACAGTTATTCGGGCGACGAGCAGACCAGCAGGTCCCACGCCTTCGTGGAAACTACTGTTACCTCCATTCTCCAGCTGGGAAGTTGAGGCTCGAGAAGTTAGATGTGTCTGAGGCCGCACAGCGGGAACCCGGGAAGACTGGCCGTAGAGCCTACTGCTTCATGCCTGAGTTTTGTTAGAGTTAAATATGGCATGTTTCCAAATGCAGGAGTAGAACACGGGTGGATACGTGATTCTGCAGAAGGAGGTCAACACGGAACACCCACTCTGTGCCAGGAACTGAGTGGCTCCCAGAGGCTCCGGATGGTGATGGAGATGACTGGGATGTGGGGCGTGGAGAAGGCAGAAGGGAAACCATGGGACTGGGAGAGCAGCTGTTCACAGATTTCCCCAAACTGGTCGTGCTGTGGCCCCTTCCCCACCTTGCAGCCAGTGGCGGTGGCTTCTGTGGGGCCGGGGAGTGGAGGATGGGGCAGGGGTGATGTGGATCTTTGAGCTGCAAGTTTCCCATGTCGTAAAGCTTCTCGGGGTGTGCCGACGTCCCAGGAGTCACAAGGCAAGGTGGCATCACAGTTAATATTACATTAGAGCCTATAACTGAAAAGGTCACCTCTCACAGACGTCATCATTTGAAACTTCCAAAACACTGTGAGGCAAGGGGAGGACCTGGAGTATCTCCTGCAGAAGTGAGGGCCTTGCAGTCCAGAGGGTTGGGGTGGCCGGCCTGAGGCTGGACTGCTAACAAGTAGCTCCTAACACTCAACACTGTCCCGTTTTTACACTGAAGTGCCTCAGGAGTGAATGTAATTTATTTTGGTGATGGTTTAGGATGCCTGTCAGAATCGTAACTTTGCCTAAAATTTAAGTGATCACTCTAGTATTTTGATACAAGAGTATTGAATGAGAGACAAGACTATGACTTTAAGAACCTGTTTTAGAAATTATTTCTTTGAAATAAGTCCATTTGCCATTTCCCCTCCTTTTTATGAAAGCACAGATTCTTGTTTTTTAGAAGCCTGAGTTTGTGACAGTAAGTATGTGATAAAGAACAGGAAGCCAGTGTTTTCCGGCCCTTGGGCACAGAGCATGGTCCCCCAGTATCCTCGCAGGTTGGTTCAGGGCCCCCTAGGTTACCAGAATCCATGGATGCGCCAATCTTTTGTAGAAAACGGCGTAGGAGCAGGCCCTCCGCACCCATGGGTTCTGCACCTGTATTAACACATAACTTTTTTTAGTTGATGCTGTCAGTCACTGTGTTGAAATCTTTACTTCACTGAGTGACAAGCACTGTCTCATGATCCCTATTTCGTAAATGAGGACATTGAGGCAAAGAGAACTGAAGTCTGTGGTGGCAGTGCTGGTTTGAGCAGCAGGACTGAGGTCCCGGCAGTCCCCACACCCCTACATCGTATAAGAGGACATGTCGGGTGGCCAGACACTGATGTCACCTCCCAGCACCTTGTCCCTGTGGTCCCCAGACTGCGGGAGGCCAGCCGAGGCAGGGTGCACTTCAGTCCCGTCCTCACGGCAACGCTCTGACCACAGCTTCTTTTGGTTTCAGCCTGCCTAGCCGTGATTTCATGCAGAGAGTTTTCCGGGAGCACAGCCCGGGCCAGCCTGGATGTGAGGAGAAGTTTTCCCGATTTGGGCATGTAGCTCTTCCAGGCTCTGCTAGTAAAAACAGAACTGCCCTCTCCGCCAAGAGCAGCGTAGTCAAGTGATGTGTTCCAAACGTGAAGGATTCGGTCAGGCGACCTGGCGCTCGTCCGCGCAGAGTTCCAGAAGGAACAACAGAATGGCGGGTGGGGGATATTTGAAGATATAATGGCTAACAGTTTTCTAGAACTAATAGAAGGGGTATAGACAGAAGGATGCATATGTGAGTTGAAGTTAAAGATCCCAACAGCAGATAAACAGTACACATACTAGGTAAACGATGTAGAGACGTGGGTTCAGCTCTTTTAAGGAAAAAAAAAAAGCCGATGACGTAGTCCGTACCCTAGACGGCCGCAAGCTGACTGTGTGGAGGGGAAGGAGGAGGTTGCTAAGGAAACAGTTCCTGCCAAAAGGATTGGGTTTTGGAAAAGGATCAGCCTGTAGGCAGGGGTCAGGGAAAAAGAATGTTGCAGATGAAAGGACCGTGATGCCAGTCCCCCACCCCCGGAACATTTTCTGAAGAATGACATTTTACTGCTGCCACGAAATGAGACAGGTTTACATAAAATCATATATAAGAAGTTCTATGAAAGATGAAATCTGTTTTTCACAGGGGATATGCCCTGGCGATTTATCTAGCCTTGTGGGGAAAAAAATGAGCAGAACTTTGAAGTTCCATCTGATTTCCTGTGTATTTGGTCTCATTTAATGACAGAATATCTTCTGTATAGGACAGATTTATTTTTTTTTTTTTCCAGAGTGTCTCCTTTCAAACCACTTTCTTGTTAACAACTCCATGAACATTCTCTTGTGACTAATTATAGTAAATGAAGCAGCCTTCTTTAGAGTAACACTCAGTTCTCTTGATCGCCCTACACTGGAATACAAACTCAGGAAAACCGGGAAGTTAACCCCTTCTTTCAGTGTCTTCTCATTTCCCAAGCAGCTGGTTCTTGTGTGCCATTTCAATGCCAGAGTCGTGGGTAGTGTTTTCAGCACAAACGTGTCACACTCGGGCCAGCCCGGCCCCTGCTGTGTGTGCTGAGTCTCTCGTGTGAAGCGTGGAGCGCGCCGTGAGCCCGGGGAAGGGCAGCCTGATGTCGAACTGTTACTATTTATACAGTGCGGGTGCTGGCCGTGCGGTCCACCCAAATTGGTTGCGTAAGATTCTCGCTCCTGCCGGCTCTCATAAACACAAAGCCCAGCATATATTTAGTATCTTGATGCACAGAGACCCTGTGACTGTACATGGGTCGGTGCTATTTTGGGGGCTAACAGGTGGGTGCCCGCTGGGGAAAAGGCGGATGTGTAGCTGGGGTGAGGGGGGGACATCCTTATATGGAAGGAACACGTGTCAGTTACACGCTGCTGAAGTTGTTCCTCCCGCTGGTTCCGGTCCTCTGTGATCTTGTGCTTCTCAGACCGTCTGAATGCTGGAGAGAAGTCTGGCACTATTTATTTTGCAAAAGTCAGCAACTTACTTACTTGTGTTGTGATGGGTAATGAGAGAGGGACCTGGAGACAGAGCACTTCAGACCTACAGGATTTTGTTTTCTTTTGCTCTCATGATTCCACAGCCTAATTTGTTTTGTTTGTTTTCCAAATGTAGTTCCCTGTGCTATACTGTTGGACCCTGTTGTTTATCTGTTTTCTATGCAGTAGTTTGTATCTGCTAATCCCAAACTCCTAATTTATCCCTCCCCACCCTCCTTTCCCCTTTGGTAACCGTACGTTTGTTTTTTATGTCTGTGTGTCTGTTTCTGTTTTGTAAATAGGTTCATTTGCATCTTTTCTTTTTTTAAGATTCCACATATAAGTGGTATCATATGGTATTTGACCTCACTTAGTCTAATCATCTTTAGGTCCATCCATGTTGCTGCAGATGGCATTATTTCATTCTTTTTTATGGCTGAATAGTATTCCATTGTGTGTGTGTGTGACAACTTCTTTATCCAGTCATGTGTTGAT
This sequence comes from Camelus bactrianus, assembly GCF_048773025.1. Lineage (NCBI taxonomy): Eukaryota > Metazoa > Chordata > Mammalia > Artiodactyla > Camelidae > Camelus > Camelus bactrianus. The sequence goes on from NC_133558.1 coordinate 37,781,504, forward strand.
GGACTTTTAGGTTATTTCCATGTCTTGGCTGTTGTAAATAGTGCTGGTGTGGACACTGGGGAGCATGTATATAGAACTTCCACAGCCTCGTTTTTTAGCGGCTGGGTGTGCTCAGTGTAAGGGCATGTGTGTATAGTTGGGGGAGCTGGAGAAAGTGGTGCTATGAAGTTTGATTAGGGCTTTATACCAAAAACTTGCAGAGAGGCATTTCCTTTAAATTCAGGATAAGACAAAGATGCCCGCTGTCACACCACTGTCTAATATAGTACAGGACGACTTCAGTCAGCCCTATAGAGAAAGAAAAACAGGAGCTCATAGGGTTGAAGAGGAAGAGGTAAGAACTAATCATTTTTTGCTGATGATATGAGCATCAATCTAGAAGAAACAGTAGAGTAAAAAACCATTAAAATTAATAGGTGTACATTAGGGTTGCCAGCTACAACATGAAGCCACAGGAACAGCATTTCTGTAACCATCAATAGCCAACTAGAAAATGTGGTTAAAATGTTATTCACAGTAGAAACAATATCCAAAGTATGGGAAGAGCCTTAAGAGTGCCATTCAGACTTCAGAGCTCTAACCAAGAACAGAGCAGGCTCTGAATAAAGGGGGAATGACAGTGCTCTACAGATGTCAGACGTCCTCCAGTTTTGTGAGACACCCAAGAAACTGACGCTAGGGTTTAGGGAGGAATGAAAGTCTAAATATTAGCTCAGTTACCTTTAAAGATTAGGCGACTAGTTCTACCAAATATTACAAAGCAGGTGCTATTTTTTAAAAAGTGGGTGTTGGTGTAAGAATAGTCAAAACGCTAACGGGTGGGATAGAGATTTTGGAGGTGGATAACCCACAGACCACTGAGGGAAAGATGGGTTGTTGATGGATAATGTTGGGGAAATGGTTCACTGGAGAAAAATGAAGCCCTTACCTAACCACACACAAAGGTGGATTCTAGATGGATGAAGACGTAAGTATGAGAAAGATCAAGTTAGTAGAAGGGGCTGTAGGAAAATCTCCTATGACCTCGGGATGGGAGGACCCGGAAACAGAACTTCCACAGCAGGAACCATGAGGCAAAACAAAACCAAGAAAAGATGGACTGGGTCGCTTCAGAGTAGGGCTGTCTGCCCAGGGAAGGGCATCTCAGACACAGCCGTCCCTCAGAGGATGGGAGGAGATGGTCGCAGTGTCACCAACAAGGGAGCAATACTTTGTGCAAATCAGCAAGAGGACAGAAACCCCAGTTTAAAAAAGAAACCGAACAGGCAAAGGCTGAGACAGGCTCACAGGACAGAGAGACGCCCAAAATGAGTAGTGATGAAAGAAATGCAGATTATAGCACTTACGGGACTGGCAGCAAATGGTGAGAAGGTTGGGAAGTGCTGAGTGTCGCAGGGCTATGGGGGCACAGGGTCTCGGCCCTGCTGTCCTGGAGGAGCCAGGAGGGAGTCAGCTGGATGGTCTACAGAGGCATGGCAGGCCCTCCCCAGGATGGATGCTGATGGGGGCCATGCAGGGGCAGGGACTCGCTGAGCGGGACGGGCGGTGTCCCCGCTGAGCCAGTGTACAGGATGGCAGGGTGGTGTGTGTGTGTGTGTGTCTCTGTGTCTGTCTGCGGGTCCCACACACCTGCAAGAAGCTGCTAATCACACGTACACACAGCGACCTGGGTGGCTCTTCGTAAATTACTCTGAGCGAGAAAACAAACAGACAGAAACACGCTGAAAATAGACAAGTACACCAAATTTTTCTGTAAGAACAAATACAGGCAGATAAGCGCTGAATAGACTGCTGGGCCTGGGAGCGGGGAGGGAACCGAAGCAAAGGGCACCCAGACTAAAAAGAATAGAAAAAAACAAGGAATAAAGAATTTTTGATTATCATCGTAATCATCTTTTTTTAAAAGCTGAAGTCTAGTTGACTTACAGTGTCAGTTTCTGGCGTATAGCACAGTGATTCCGCTCCACATACATATATTCCTTTTCATTATAGGCCATTACAAGGTAGTGAATATAGTTACAGCTCCCTGTGCTCTACAGTAGGCCCCTATTGTTTAGCTATTTTATGTACAGCAGTGTGTATCTGCAAGCCTTGAACTCCTGATCTACCTGCGCCAGCCCCCCCCCCCCCCCGCCACGAGTTGGACAGGGTGGCAGATGGAGAGGTGAGGACCGCTAATGTCTGTCCAGTCACTGTCTTGTGTCCCCGTGACACAGGGTGGAGGCTCTGCGGGAGGCGGCCACCGCTGTGGAGCAGGAGAAGGAGGTCCTCCTGGAGATGATCCACAGCATCCAGAACAGCCAGGACATGCGGCAGATCAGCGAGGGTGAGCACGGCAGGGGCGGGGCGGGGGGCCGGGGGCCGGGGGTGGCCTGCGGCCTCAGGTTCCCACGCCCCAGTCCTTCATTCTGGGCTTTAGAAGTGCCTGGACTGGACAAGACGCGAAGGCAGAGGACAGGGTGAGAGGCTAGAAGCAGAGAGGACGGAGGAGATGCGCTGAGGTGTCACAGGGAGGGGAGAAATGCAGAGAACAGATTAGGACCCAGCACAGCTATTTCCATGTGGAGAGCGAGCCGGCCTGTGCTGGCCGTGGTCCCCACTGTGCTCCAGCCCCAGACCGCTCCATCCATGGTGGGTCTGTCTCTTCACCGTCCCCAGGAAGGAATAGACTGGGAAGGGAGGGACAGGTTGCCGATGCCCCTATAAACAGTGAGATGCTGGCACAGCACCTTTCCCCACCCAGTCCTCCTCCCCCTGGCCAGGACTCAGACCACTGCCTGCCTGAGTCTGTCCGCAGGGGGTAAAGTCAGCACCTCATTCTGAGAGCTTTTCCTCCAGTATCAGGGCTGTTTTCTCAGCCAAAATTGAGGCATTGTACTCTGATACACATGCCGAACGTGCAAATATGCCTCTTTGACGTAAGGATTATCTTGAGCTGATTATTTTTGAGAGACTGCAGACACAGGAGAAGCTCTGAAAACAGAACAGAAGTTACTCCTTTGTCAGGGAAGTTTACATTTATAAAGGAAATTTCCATCTGGAAGGGCATCTCCCTCTTTGTACCAGGGAGAGGGTGACGTAAATTACAGGAAACTCATCAGTGGAGAAGCACCCACTACAGCTACATAAAAACCTGACCTCTGTTTACTGTGCCTTCCTGTTGCCTCTTCCCTCCCCAGCATCTCGGGCTGAGGATGGTACTTAAGGTGGAGGTTTGGCCATATCGGGAGTCACTCAGTTTCCCTGGGGATCTCCCTGTATAAGGGATGTATACATGTTGCTAAACTTAGGGTTTTTCCCTGTTAATCTGTCTTTTACTACAGGGGGTCTCAGTCAAAAGCTCAGAAAGGTGGAGGGACAGTAATTTTTCCTCACCTACATGCACAACCTCACGGAGACCCAGGACACCTGCTCTCCTTGTCTGACCAGCACAAAACCGCAGTTACACTCACTGTTCACTCTATTAAGACCGGTCTCCTTCCCAGTTACAAATGCACATCTGCCCAAGTTCTGCAGACTTGACAGCCTGAGAAGTCACCTGGTGTCCTTCAGGGAAACACCTTCAGGGAGACACAGTCTGCAGCCTGTCAGTCATCTGATGCCCCCTGTAAGCCAATCGCATTGCTGTGGTTTTACCTCTCACCTGTAAGAAATTCACAGGTGCTTCCAGAATAGATTTAACCACAAATGAACGCCTTAGTGTTCTCGACATAGATGAGTTTCTGTCTCATACTGATTGATATTTCACACTCTTTATGTTTAGGAGAAAGAGAAGAATTAAATCTGACTGCAAACCGCTTGATGGGACGAACCCTGACAGTTGAAGTTTCGGTGGAAACAATACGGAACCCCCAGCAGCAGGAGTCCCTCAAGCACGCCACCAGGATCATCGACGAGGTGGTCAGCAAGTTCCTGGACGACCTGGGAAACGCCAAGAGCCACCTCATGTCGCTATACAGCGCGTGCTCGTCTGAGGTGCCGCCTGGGCCGGTGGACCAGAAGTTTCAGTCCATAGTCATTGGCTGTGCTCTTGAAGATCAGAAGAAAATTAAGAGACGCCTGGAGACTCTGCTTAGAAACATTGAGAACTCTGACAAGGCCATCAAGCTGCTGGAGCATTCGAAAGGCGCGGGGTCCAAAGCCCTGCAGCAGAACGCCGAGGGCAGGTTCAACTAGTTTCAAGCCTAAGAGCCCTTCTAAACGATGACCTAAAGATGGTAAGATACTGTTTTAAGTGATAACTAGTTCTTTCTGTTAGGCGTAGCAACGGATTTGGTATTGATAGCTGTTTCCGGCGAGGAAAATATTCCAGTGTTGTTAGTTTTATGAATAACAAAGCTAGAAATATTTTGATTATACCTTTCTAGAAGTTTTTAGATGGGATTCTTGTCTTATACTAGGCTCGAGCACTCATACATGTGTATTTTTACTCTTCTGTGGATGAACACTCCGCTCGCGAGGGGCCAAAGCACCACGGTCCTCTTGTGGGCTTTGTGCGGCGCGCACGCGCTGGACCAGACACGCTGCACCAAGGGGGAGGCGCTCCCGCACCGCCGCCGGCCGCCAGGCATCTGCGTCACAGCGTTTTGAACCTTCTCAAGATTTATGCATCTCATGATATGAATGTATTTCTTGATATACAGGAAAATGTGATGTGAGAGAATTCACCTCTGTACCACTGTCAACAACCGGATCTCCATGTTTCCAAATGCATCATTTCTTCCAATGTTTAATCATTACAGAAAGACAATGTTGTAACTTGCTTTTAGAAAGAAAAATTAAATGCTTTTTATAAAGTCTGCTTTTAATTCTCAGCTGACAGACCTCTACTCTGCGTAGCTGCACACTTTGCTGACCCGCTGCCCTAACCGGTCACTTAGGTTGCTTCCAGTTTGCTGCTTGTTCCTGCCACGTACTTGTGTGCGTGGAGCTTTCCCCTTCTCTCTTGTGTTTTTTATTTTCTTTGTATCAATTCCCAGCAATGGGATTTAATGGGTCAAAGGGTACATACACTTTAATGGTCGGTATGTTTCCAGTTTTTTGTATAAAAGTTAAATCAATTTATACTTTCCTCAGTAATTAAAGAGTAGCTATTTCACTGAAAGCTTTTCAGCACTGAGCATTTTTTCCTAATATTAGGTTTAAAACACCTTAATTTAGATTGCACTTTGTTCTCTAACAAGGTTGCCAGTGTACTGACTGTTCTTTTATCTGTGACAAATGAAGCAACCAGAACACTTTCATTTGTTCAAAGAAACTAGTGCTGTTGATACACAAAAACTTCCAACTTCCCCAAACACTGCTTCAAAATGAACACATCAAATTCAGTTTTCATTAAAAGGGAGATATTCTTTCGCAGTTTTTTTCTTCTTTTCAGTAAAGGTAGATTTAGAGACGCATACGGCGCAGAGCGTGGTCTCTTGCAGAAGGCACTTTCACACTGGTTTTCACACGGTGGTTTTATGCGTTTATGTCTCTCTTCATAAAAGGCAGTTACAGTCTGAGGACAGTCACAGTTTTCATCGCCAGCCCGAGGCAGCCTCACCTGAGTCTTTGCATGTCACGGGAACAGTCACTGTCACTCATACTGACTTGTCAGACTAGTCTGCTCCCATCAGGGTCACTGTTACAGGTTTTCCTTTGGTGCCATCTTTTTCTTTATAAGCTTTCTGAAAATTCAGCAGGCAATCCAGTGTTCCTCAAGTTCTCAAAGGCTGTCGGCATCCTTTACTTGCCCCCTCCCCTTCCTGGTCCTTCCTCTCTGGGGAGCACCCCCTTCCCGCTCACCCACGTCAGCCCAGGCCTTTCTCTGCCTCCTCTGTACTCACCCCGCTTTGCAGACCCAAGAGCTGCCCCAGGCCCTGGTCTGCAGGGCCCCACCGCCAGCTCAGGGGGCCTCACTGTGTCCCTTCATTATTTATTTACAAGAATGGAAATGTAATTTAATTTCAGGGGATGAAACTCCCTAGAGTCACACAAATCTTCATTTCACCTCACCCCACGGAGCATGGGACAGACCGGCTCGCCCCGCACGGGAGCAGGAGGGCGTCAGGCACACTGGGTGGACGAGGGTCCGGTCCGGCTTAGCGTGCCTTGTCCCGGGGTGAGCAGAACTGGGTACGTGGGGCACAGTTTGCGCAGGCACTGGACAGAGGGTGTCAGAAAAGACTGAACTGGAAACTGTCCTGGCGCTTGGATCCAGGGCGCACCATGAGCACATCTCCAAATGCAGTCCAGACCTCAGGTCTGAAGAGGACACCGGCCACGGCGGGGGGTGGGGGGACAACACGCAGGCAGGGGGTGAGCCAGGGACTGACGAGCGTTGTGCCCGTGGCCGACACAGAAAGCCCCTGTGCAGTCAGTCTGAGCTGTGGCTACTCTGTGCCACAGCACAAAGTAAATGCATTTATTATGGGGGGCGGGGGTTGGGAAACAAAGCCTCAAAACAAGACAAAACAACTCTTCTTTAAAACAATGATACTGATAATCAGAAGAGAAACAATTTCCAAAGCAAAATGATCTAAATCACAGTGCTACTAAGTTGCATTAAGTATCAATAAAATAAATAGGCTAAATATTGGCAGAGTACCTGAAAGATGACATATTTATAAAGAAGTCACTTACTGTCTGGTCCCACACTGGTGATACAGATCACAAAATTCTCGTGTTGAGACGCATTCACTTGTTGCTTACCCGCATTCGTCTTTCATGACATTTTTGAGGCGTATGTGTTAAACTAAGCTTGAGGGCACACGTGCAACCAACAGCCACACACACAGTGGCTTCCCACTCAGATGTACACAAGCAGTATTGAGTAGTAATGAAAATACAGACGGGGGTTCAGTTTTCCTTTAAACCCAAAGTTTCTGTTTTTAGGAGACCGTTTACCAACATCCTACAGATCTTCCGAGAGAGAAGAAAGGGAAACACTACCTGACTAAGGTTCTTACAGCCAGCCACCCAGGGGCCTGGGCCCTTCAGGCCCCACTGCGGCTTCAGGTTCTTCCTGTCAGCAAGTAGACTCACTTGTGTGACAGGCTCCCACGTTGGGGTGAGAACCTAAGCAAGCGCTCGTGTGGTTCATGACTGATACTAAGACTGAGTACGTCTGCCTGACCGCGGTGCGGGACAAAGTTTCAGTTCATTTTGTTTTCAGAGAAGCAGACACCCTAATGATGTGGTGATGGGGACACTTCAGCAAGTTACCAGTAGCTACTTCAAAGGTTTTAAAAAGGATGCTGACAGTTAACGACTTCTGACGTTGAAGCAGTTCACCTGAAGCTGCGAGTCAGGTCCTGAGGGCCAATGCCCGACTCCACGGTCTTCAGAGAAGGCCCAGCCCCCGGGAGCCGGGACACAGGGGCCCAGGCTCCTGCGACAACCGGACAAGCACGGGACTCAGTCCCTGGTGAGGGGACGGCGCCTCCTTCGGGCTGTCAGTTTTACTTTATTTTGAAGAAGTACAAGCGCGCCAGCAACTTGGGGCAGGTAAGAAGGGAACCGTTCAGCCAGGTTTTATTTAGTTATGTCGCCTGTCTCACATGCTATCACCTCGGTGGGCGCACGGAGCGGAGGAGGGACCCGAGGGAGACACGGCCACCGCTCCCCGCCCTCCGTCTGTGAGCTGGAGATGAGCCCGGCCCACTGGTGCACAGCGTGCTGGGTTCTCGGACAAGCTTCCTCTTGCGTCTGTGGTTCAGTAGGGACTGACAGTTACAACTTAACGTCAGTTTTGAAGGTTTTAGAAGGAATTAAATGGAGAAGGTATTTGACAGGTCACTTGTGATTGATTTTCAGGCCTACTTAATTATTTAAAATGACTATGGTTGAGTTTAAAATAGAGAAGTGCAAATAAAAAATTCAAATGTGGAACAAAGATCTCTCTTCAGTTGTTTAAAAAAAAAAGGACAAAACTAAGCACATAAAATTATATTATGAGTATCGGGGGAACTGCAACCATCATCAGAGATTACATTTTTTATATAGAAAAATAACGAGCTTCTATCTACACACGTTGAATTAACGTGGAACAGAATTACAACCTGCTACATAACGGGATTTTCCTGCTACTAAAGACCACCTATCTGCTGCAAAATGTATTCTGTGCAAAAATTAAAGACACTGTATTTCCAGAGAGCAGGAAAGGGAAGACGGCCACAGCGGCCCCACCATGAGGAGCCGAGGTTCTCCCCACACCCAGCCCACTGCCAGCGACGGGGGTGGTAACCACTGAGGACAGAAAAACAGACCTTTTCACCACTCTGAAATAGATGGCGCCAGCACGTCACTGTTAAGAGGAGCACACATCTCACTCGTGACCCCTCAACGACACGCCCCAGAAAATCCTATTCTGTTCTCAACATGAACTTGGGCAGGGATGAGGGCGGTGTGGACGGAAGACTTAACAAAACAGAAACATACAAAAGGAATATATAAAACATGCATTCAGCCCAAATGAGGAGTGACTTCACGATACATTTTCTAAGAGAAGTTATTTTTACATATTTTAAAATCCTGTAAAAACCAGGTATATTGCAAGGGTTTAAAAACAAAGTCAGTGATGAATGACGGTTAATTTTAACAGAGTTCATGCAGTTATCTTAGTGGGAAAGCCACTGTCCCAAGTCACAAAATTTATGCCCCGTCACATGATTACATATTAAAACCATTTCTTAAAAGAAGTTACTTTGCACTTGGTGCTGACAGAGCTCTTGAGAAAGTGCTGTACAAATGGAAGGCTATAGAAATTTTTAAGTGATAATTTAAAAATACCGTACAAAAAACGTGTAAACAATAAGATGCTTTAGTGTTGCAGGGCGTTATAAAATCCATCATATGGATTAAGACAACAGATCATTTCTTGTGCATTTTATAAAATTGTTAGCATAATCCTGTAAGTTCAAAATTGCATTGTCAGCAGCAAAAGGTGCTGGGGGCGTGGCCGAACGCACAGGATGGGGAGTCCCCGCGGCTGCCGCGTCTCTCCTGAAGGACCCGCCAGGCGTGCGGAAGGCCAGTCCCACCTGGGAGCTGCTCCAGCACTAAGACATTTATCCTCCTGTCACCCACCCTGGCAGAGTGGAAAACTGCTCTTAAAAGACTTTATAAACAGTACAAATTCAGGTAAAGCACTGAAAGTTAGGTATGATATTTTTTGGCACAAAGCACTTTTAAAATCTGAGCTCACTTTGCAAAATATATGTCTGGAATTTCTTATTAAAAATAAAAACTTAGAATGGTCAATGGTTCTATGAATGAATGAATGAATGAATGAGAGTCTACGTGTCCTTACACACCACACTCCCCTCCGGCTCACTTCAGTACCAGGCATTGGCGTGCGCACCCCACATTCTAGCGTCTACAGATATTGCACAAGGGACATCGCCAAAGTACACACGGACGCACTCTGGCAAGATCAGAGGGTTACCTTTCGGTAGTATTTTCTGTAAGTGTTCAGATCCAATACCATTTCCCGAAAAGCGAGATGACCAATCTCAGAGAAAGAAGGCTCGCTGTCTTTCCTTGGCCCATAATATTAAAATCTGTACCAATATACTTAGGCATTTCCTTTATGTTTTCCAGCATGTAAAATTCAGCAAAACCTGTTTCTGCTATTTCTTATAGCATTCCTTCAAAAACAGGAGAAGCTTCGTCTAATGTAAAACAATTAAAATGAGTCCACAGGGCAGAAAGTTTTCCCCCAAATATCTTGTTCCATCCTGAAAAGCACTGCGGGACAGGTAAGCCCGTCAGCTCCCAGAGAACCACTGGGTGCAAAGTCTGCTGAGAAATCGTGTCACATGCCACGACAGCCGGGTGTCCATCTTGCCGCACAATGTAATTCAATCCTCTTTCTCCTTAAGATGTTTTAGGGTATGCTACAGCTGCTAAAAGGATTTCTGTTTTTCTTGGTCCTCTGTTTGTTGGGTCTAAGATTGATGACATCTCCACCATTAAGGGTGCTTGAATTCTGACCCAAGTGACTTCCACCAGATGCGCTAAAGACACCTGCGTAAATGGAGGGAAACACAGAGATCGACACTGATCCACCTCAGGGTACCTACTGCGCCCTGTGCGCCCAGCTTCTTAGTAACTCAGCAGTATTTGCAAGCATTCACACTTTAAGCTTTTGTTTTCATTTCACTTATTCTTAATGGCCAGCACGCGTGGTTCGGAGTTCGCAGGGCACAGAAGGCGTCACAGTGAAGTCTCCCTGCCAGCCCACCACTGCCCCGCCGCTGTGTCAGTGCTCCTATGCATCCTCTCAAGAGAGCTGGCGCATCTGAGGGCAGACGTGCTAATGTATTCTCTCTTCCTCCCTTTGCTACCCAACCAGGGACATACTCCACGTGCTGTTCTGCAACTGTTCACTAACAACCTATTTTTGAAATTTGGATCTGAAAATATGATCATTTTAGTAACTTCACTTATTTAACTCCACATCATATAACTTCAAGGACCTGGCAATGCCCTGTAGTGAGGTCTGTTTTAGAGAAGTGAAGGCCGTGGCTTCAGCTGACAGACAGCTGAGAGCCTTCTGGAGAGTCCTCGAGGAACGCACAGTTCTCTGACAGATGGGAAGGGAGCTCACTGTTGATGGAAGAGCCACGGAAGCAAAGTGAGGAAGGTGATCCTGAAGGGCCCAGGAGACGCGGGCCTACTGGGGGGACAGTGGGGCCTGAGGCCGCACAGCGAGGTGGACCAAACTGTTTTTACAAGCTGGGAGGAGAGACCCGCATGTGACGGGTTCCCCAGTGAGAATCTACCGCAGGGAGGGCCTTGCTCAGCGCCCTGGAAGGAGATGGGTGGGCCCAGGAGCCCAGATCAGAGAGCAGCTGGTCACGACGGCCTGTCGTTTCTCAGGGCGCTTGAGAACCATGTCTGCCAGGAGGAGCACATGCATTAAGGGGAGAGTAAAGAAAAGGTAAAATAGGTCCAGAAAATGCTGTGTGTGTAGTGAGGGGTGGGTTGCAGACGGGGGTTCTCAGGAGACCACGCACAGGACCCTCAGGGCAGAGAGCAGGTGCGCACCTCCCCGGGAGCCGCGGCCACAGTGAGAGGCGGAGAGCTGACTGATCCCCAGGGAAAGCGGAACTCCACCCACACTGGTTAAACACCAGGGGTGCGTGATCAGCAAGGCGGCAGGAGAGGGGAAAGGTGTGGAAATGGTGCAAGTTGCAACCAGAGAAACAAGGGTTCAGAAGGACAGGCCTCTACAGAAAGTCCTCCCTGCTGTCAATGTATCGGATGGGCTTCGAAAATTCATCAAGTATCTTTTAACTCAATATACCTTTTAATAAGAGACTTGATACTCCTAAGTTCAATAATCACTGTTCTAACACTTTCCAGTCACATTTCATAAAGAAACGAGCACACTGCACTAAAAACAAAAAACGGCAAGCATGACACTAACGAACAGAAAGGAAGTCTCCCAGGCAGACGTGGGGCTAAGACTCCCCAGGTACTTACCAATCTTGTTCCTACTTGAATGCACCGACTCTGGACCCTCAGCTATCTGCTGTTTAAGTTTTTGAAGGTATTTTTCTGCCAAATATTTAAAAACTAGAATGAAAGCAAAAACAAAAACCTTACCAAGTCAGTAGAATTTATGCACGTAAAATCTGTTATTTCACATCATTTACTACAATATTTATACTTACTAAACAAATTTAAAATTAAATTACAAGTATATAATCTAGCTGAAAAACTTCAACTTCTGAAACTTATCTGAGTGACACTGAAGTACAGTGATGGTACCAGTAAGTGCCCAGAGGCACTTCATCAGCAAAGAAAGAAAATGCTACTCATAGTCACAGGCTCTTTAGTTCTCAGAACCTGAAAAGTGATTAGTATTCAGCAAAACTAAATGACTCAGTCTTAAAAAGACGTCACTTTCTCTAGGTGAAAAGTACTACTCAGAGGGCATGGGAGCAACAGTCGGGCTGCAGCCTAATAAAATGAGCAGCAATCCTGGAATGAGAAAACGAGCCATCTTCCCCTAACCTCAGTCTTAAACTAGGAAGTGTTACTAACAAGTTAAGGTCACTGGAACTGCCTAGCAGGGCGCCCACTACTGTGAGTCCCAGGACAACGCAGCGATCTTAGGAGGCACGCATCAGGCACACGCACGCACGAACACTCACATATGTCCAGCTGTAATTTTAAAGACAAAAAACAAAACGAGTCTGCCAGGGTTTTGCTGCAGAGTAACAACTATTCAAAGACATTAGTGCATAATTAAGGACTAACCCAAAGTAGCATCAAGCCTTTAAATTTTACTTAATGATCCATGACAAGAAAATTCTATTCTCGTTACCAGTATGATTTCTAAATTAAAAAAAGGCACGAGAAGAGCAGAGCGACTTCCTGTGTCAGGGCTTAAGCAGGTGCTTTACCCTCGCTCACGTGCAGGTCCTCCTTCACCGACGTCCTGTAGAACCTCAGCTTCAGCTTCTTCGCCAGGGCCTCAGCCTCCTCACTGCACAGCAATTTTAAAAATGCATATAAAGCTACTTGTATTAATAAAATACATTTATTTTAAAAAGTCACTTTTATTACATCTGCTGAATACAGCTTGGGGCGGGGGTCAGACCTGCCAGACCAGTCAAAAGCTACGTTCTTGGGGCTTGAACGGGATTTCCGGTTTTCACTACTCTGGGGGACAAACACCAGCCACCACACTGTAACTGTAAAGACACTTTTCTATACACTCACTAAACTCCAGCCTTAAAACGGTTAAGTATCATTTTTCTTTATTTAATACTTTAATTTTCTCTCTTCTGCTTTTAGAAACACTTGAATTTAACCCTACTCTGGAAGTCTTACTGCATTTACTTACTTTACTCTTACTGGCTGTGAAACTACTTTGTTGCTGAAGTCAGTACACTGGTGTGTCTACAAGCGTGGACTCCTAATTTTAGTTTCATTGTGACTCCTGCTTCCCTGAAATGGTCCCCCAAATCCTACCACCACCCCCCCCAGCCACCCTGGAACCACGCTGGTCTGTGTGATGAGCACACTCAGAAGTGGTGGGTGTGACTTCTGAGACTCCATCGTAAGAGACAGAGTGGTTTCTGCCTTGGCCTTGGCCGTGGCCTCTCCTGGATCGCATGCTGTGATGGGGAGGCCCGCGAGGCTGGGAGCTGAGGCCTCCTGCCCACCGCCACGTGAGGGAGCCCTCCCCGCACGGACCCTCCAGCCCCAGCAATGTTTTGACAGCAACCTCGGGAAAAACTCAACCAGAACCATCAGCCAAGCCCTCCCCAATTCCTGACCCACAAAAACTGGGAAATAATAAATGTGCTATTTTAACCCACTAGGTTTTGGGCTAATTTGTTATGCAGCAACAGATGGCTAATACAAGAACATGTTAAAAAAAATAAAGTAAAAACCAAGCCAAGATCTTCAAAGCCAGCAACATATTAATAATGCAATAAGCAAATACTTATAGACAGAAATTATCTGGACGCTAAACTCTGCTCACAAATTTGAGCATAATTGTTCTGAACATACAAAACAATATGAATCCAAGCTGCTTACCAGTTTAAACTCATCAACATACTTATCCTAGATATCAGAAGATCTAAGGACGTTTTTCTTAACATTCACCCTGTCTAGATTTGACCTCATGTGAAGAGCTGATTTGTGCTGCAGGGACCTAAGGCTGGAATTCTCACAGGGCCTTCAAAATGATTCCTTTAATTCTCCTTACTTATGGTTCAGTGTGAACTTTTTTTTAATCCAAATCAATCACAGAGACTAGCTCACAGAACTTTTAAGTATAAGGCAGTCTTTTCAGAAACGTTCCTAAATTTTGTTAAGTCTATGCAAAAATTAAAGCAGGTTTTAACTATGCAGAACTACCACTGCCCCCTCAAGAGCAGACCCCTTACTTCTTTATACAAGAGTCATCCAGGAGGTCAATCTTGTTTTGCACAAGGACGGTTGGGATGTCTCCAACTTCAGCCACCACTTTCTCTCTCCAGCTGGAGATTGCTTCGAAAGATTCCCTGTCTGTGGTGGAAAAGACAAGCACGCAAGCCTGGGCTCCTGTAAGGTTACAAAATAGAAACGTTACTTATGTTAACAAGACAGTCCTCCGTAGGGTGAGGGTAACTTTTACGTATTCAAAACAATCTTTATGTAAATAAATATTGAACTTATCTTTGTAGCCCTGCTTATTTTTTAACATATAAACTCCATTTTCTAATTCAAAGAACCAATTTTTACCAAGAACAGTGACTCTTAAATTTGCACAAGCGTCAGAGCTATACTGATTCTTTGTGGAACCACAAAATGCTGATGTTTCATGACATTACAAGGGCCAGAGAGAAGAGAAAGTAGGCATGAATGACCGGCTGCTACCCGCTTCTTCCTGGTAACAACTGTCTTTGCTTTTTTTTTTTTTTTTTTTGGTGGGGGGAGGTAATTAGGTTTATTTATTTATTCTTGGAGGAGGTACTGGGGATTGAACCCAGGACCTCATGCATGCCAAGCATGCATTCTACCACTTGAGCTATACCCTCCCCATTGTCATTTGCTTCTTAATTCCTTCTAACACTGATTTAAGAAAAATCTATGAGAAAAAAATAATTTTCTCATTCTATTTACTTTTAAAAAAAATCTATATTATTTTATTCTCGTAGAGTACCAGTGATGCTAAGGAATGTACTTTCAGAACCAGTGCCAGGGGCAGGATATAGCCAGGTGGCAGAGGTGTGCTTGGCATGCATGAAGTCCTGGGTTCAATCCCCAGTACCTCCTCTAAAAATAATGATAATAATTAAATAAATAAACATAATTACCACGCCCCACCCCACTCCCTGAAAAAGAACTAGTGCCAACTTGTAGACACAGTGAATAATCTTATAGTTACCTGGGGGAAGAGATAAATTTGGCAGTTTGATGTGCAAATGATAACCACTACATATAAAAAGATAAAAAACAAATTTCTTCTGTACAGCACAGGGAACTACATTCAATATCTTGTAAAAGCTTTAATGAAAAAGAATATGAAAATGAAACTATGTATGGATATGCATGACTGGGACATGCTGCTGTATGCCAGAAATTGACACACTGAAACTGACTCTACTTCAGTTAAATAAAAAAGCACCAGTGACAAGAGAAAAATATTTACATTTAATCAAGAGAAAAGAAGTTCAGGTTTTCACCCTGTTCAACTGCACAATACCCATACTACACTGACTGACGATATTTTAACTATCAACTATCACATTAAGTTGATAATATCTAAGATTAAAAATAAGCAGCAACCTTCTGGGAGAGGGTTTCATAAATGATCAGCAGTTGATCAGGCAGCGTGGAGACAGAAGCAGGTGACAAGAGAAACCCGTCCTAGAGTCAAGAGGATTTCTCACTGTTACTCCTGACTTCCAGACCCCTCAGGTCCAAGAGTTTCCTACTAAGACTCAAGACACACACACCAGGGCCACCTAAGACACTCCAGGGCCAGGAAAGCTTTGTTCACCACCTGAGGGAATAGGGAAGAAAGCCAAAGAACAACTAATGAAAGAGAAGACCAGCAGTTCCCTATTACTGTAAAAGCAGAGGATTCTGGAAAAATCCTTCCTGCTTTAGAATAGGATTTAAACCAACACAATAAATTAATTACGCATAGCTCAGGGGTGGGGCACAGGCAGATTAAGAGACACACCCTGAGACTTCCTCAGAATTTAAGGAGAAATAAAACTGGAGCCATCACACTACAATACTGAAAAGTAAATTCATATTTACTTGAACTCTAATATTGCTTAACCTATAAATAAAACATTATTTAATCATGCTTTAAGAAACTCTTCTTTACTATAAAACTCTGTCAGCCTCAAACCTAGAATTTTATATCCAGTCAACTGCCATTTATGTTTGAGGGTCTAATAGGGTATTTCTAGGTACACAAGGTCTCAGACACAAACCAAAAAACTCTTAAGAGAAGCACATTAAAACAACAACAAAAACAAAGCAAGTGGTACCAGAGATACACGTACCAAGAATGATTAACTAAAAAAGCACACTGCTGTTTAAAAAATCAAGACAGAAAGGATAAAAGAAAAAGTATGTTCATAAAACCCAAAATCATTTAGTGGGGTACTTAGTGGAGAGAGACCAAAGGAACGGGGAAGTGCCCAGGGAAGAGGAGGACTGACCAGGGTCCAGTTAAGTCCTCAAAGGAGGGGAACAAGGTGCCCTCGGCCCGCACAGTCCCAGCAGCCCTGAAGGACAGGCCTGTTTCCAGGACCCCACCCTCCGGCACCTGCTGCAGGGGGGTCTGCTTTCCTGCCTGGGCTTCTTCTGATGCTTCAGAAGGGCCCTGATTTAGTGCATCCCTAAGGAGATGCGATGCCTGGTTGGGAGGGGGATAAAAACCTCGGCCTCACTGCGGTCACCGGGAGGCGGTCTCTGGGCTTCCTCACGGAGATGGACCCCAACTGCCCATATTAATAACTGGCTCATGAACACAGCCTATGGGTCCTAGTCTGGGATCACCTCCCAAATAAACCCCGCCCCCGACCAGCTGTTGGGGGGAGGGGACACCCAGACAGTGTGTTACATCAAAGGCAATCACTCAAAGAACAAAAAGAATGCGTGACTATTAAACCGCTGGAGAAAAGGAGATTTATAAAACCTGCCCTAAAATGACAGAAGAAAGTCATACAAGAGAATCAGTGGTACACGCATCTCTGAGGAGGGGCGGTTCACCTGCTGCTCAGTCTTCACGCTGCATACTGCAACCACCTCATCTTACCGAACCCAAATATACTGCCAAAATGAAAAACAAGAAACAAAGCAAACAACTTGGATTACTTTTACAGTCACGGTAATTCTGACAAACGCTGGACAACTACTTGTTTTAAATTCCTCTAACTGAATGCTATCCATCCATCCAGATTAAAATGTGATGCATTATAGTTCTTTTATGTTTAGGAAAACCCTAAAAATAAAAACCCCAATGCTTCTCTATTATATTCTAAAACAAGTTAGAAAAAAGACCCTTTTAACAAAACTTTGACTGAGGTATCAATAAAACAGACGACAAATACCAGATTCCAAAATGTGTGCGAATTAAATTTGCAGAATTTATAAAGAAAATGCCTAGAAACCCATTACACAACTCTGAAACTCCCTTGAGCTTTTCAAGAATTTTTTCTAAGAACTGAGAAAAAGGAGTAGGACCACGAGCTTGCCTCCCCTCGCTACAGCAAAACCACAACTGACTGCTAGACAAGCATTTGGAAAAAAGACTGGAGCCTAACAAAAAAGACCTTCAACTGGACACATAAAGAGGGAACCACAGCAGGACAGTAGGAGGGGCGTGCTCTCTATGTAATCGGGCCTCATACCCCCAGGGTGGATGACCTACAAGCTGAAGAATAAAGTGTAAAGCAGAGGCTCTCCACAGGAGTGAGAGTTCTGAGCCCCACGTCAGGCTCCCCAGCCTGGGGTTCAGGCATTGGGGGAAGGAGACCTCAGGACATCTGGTTTCGAAGGCCAGCGGGACTTAACTCCAGGAGCCCCAAGGGACTGGGGAAACAAAGACACTTGTTCAAGTTAGGAAGAGCACAGAATCACGTGTGCTGGGTTCAAGGGCAGAGGCAGTGATTTCATAGAACCTGGGCCAGACCTGCCTGCTGATTTTGGAAGGTATTCTGGGGACATAGCGGGTGGCTGCGGCTCACCCAGGGGACATAAAAGCTGGTGGTGGACATTCCAAGAGTGTTCATCTACAAGAGCTTTCCTGGAGGCTGACATCTTACTTGGGTCCTTAGCACCAAGACCCGGCCGCAACCAACAGCCTGTAGGGAAGCCTCAGGCCAAACAGCACACTGGGTGAGAACACAGCCCTACCCACCACTGGTCCAGGACCAAGCTCCACCCAGCAGTGGGCAGGCACCACTCCTCCAGCCAGGAAATCTGCATAAGCCTCCAGTTCAGCCTCACCCATCAGGGGGCAGATACCAGCGGTAAGGAAACAACAATCCCATAGCCTATGGAAGGAATCCACAAACACAGGCCAGACTCTACCAGGGACCAGCTGCACCCTGGCCCTTGGGTGACAAGAGAGGAGTGTACTTCTTGGACACATAGGACATCACTCACAGAGGGCCACCTCTCCAGGGTCAAGAAACATAACTGACCTACCTAAAAATACAAATAGAAAGATCAACAATATAAAGCATCAGAGGAGTATCTCCCAGGCCAAGGCACAAGATAAAATCCCAGAAAAAATAAGTGATGAGGAGACAGGCAATCTATCTGAGAAAGAGTTTAAAGTTATGATGGTGAATCACGATGTTCAGAGAACAGGGGAGGAGTATAGTTGCACATATAGAGGGTGAGGTTTTTAGCAAAGAGTTAGAAAATATAAAGAACACCCAAACAGCATTGAAGAATACAATCACTGAAATGAAAAATACACTAGAAGGAACCAAAAATAGAATAAATGAGGCAGAAGAACAGATCAGTGAGCTAGAAGCCAGATTAATGGAAATCAGTACCACAGAAGAGAAAAAAGAAGAAATGAGGATAGTTTAAGAGAACTCTGGGACAACATGAAGTGCACTAGGAAATTAAAGAGGACTTAAAAGAAATGGAAAGATCCCATGCTCTTGGATTGGAAGAATCAGTATCGTTAAGATGGCCATACTGCCCAAGGCACTCTACAGATTTAATGCAATCCTTATCAAATTACCCAGGACATTTTTCACAGAACTAGAACAAACAATCCTAAAACTTACATAGAATCACAAAAGACCCAAAACTGCCAAAGCAATATTGAAGAAAAAAAGAGCGAAGCTGGAGGAATAACCCTCCCAGACTTCAGAAGATACTCCAGAGCTACAATAATCAAAACAGCATGGTACTGGCATAAAAACAGACATGGATCAATGGAACAGAACAGAGAGCCCAGAAATAAACCCATAGACCTATGGTCAATTAACCTTCGACAAAGGGGGCAAGAATATACAATGGAGAAAAGACAGTCTCTTCAACAAGTGGTGTTGGGAAAATGGAATAACAGCATGTAAATCAATGAAGTTGGAACACTCCCTCACTCCATACACAAAAATAAACTCAAAATGGCTTAAAGACTTAAATATAAGACAAGATATGATGAATCTTAGGAAAAAAACATAGGCAAAACATTCTCCGACATAAATCTTAGCAATGTTCTCCTTGAGCAGTCTACCGAAAAAAATAAACAAATGGGACCTAATTAAACTTATAAGCTTTTGCACAGCAAAGGAAACTATAAGCAAAACAAAAAGACAACCTACAGAATGGGAGAAAATATTTGCAAATGATGCAACTGACAAAGGCCTAATTTCCAGAATATACAAACAGCTCATATAATTTAATAACAAAAAACCCCAAACAACCCAATCGAAAAATGGGCAGAAGACCTAAACAAGCAATTCTCCAATGAAGACATACTAATGGCCAATAGGCACATGAAAAAAATTGGCCAATGTCACTAATTATCAGAGAAATGCAAATCAAAAAAACTACAATGAGGTATCACCTCACACCAGTCAGAATGGTCATCATTTAAAAGTCCATGAACAATAAATGCTGGAAAGGGTGTGTAGAAAAGGGAACCCTCCTACACTGTTGGTGGGAACATAGTTTGGTGCAGCCATTATAGAAAACAGTATGGAGATTCCTCAAAAAACTAAAAACAGACCTACCATATGATCCGGCAATCTCACTTCTGGGTAGATATCTGAAGGGAACTCTAATTTGAAAAGATACATGCACCCCAATGTTCACAGCAGCACTATTTCCAATAGCCAAGACATGGAAACAACCTAAATGTCCATCGACAGATGACTGGATAAAGAAGCTTTGGTATATTTATACAATGGAATACTACTCAGCCACAAAAAAGAATAATATAATGCCACTGGCAGCAACATGGCTGGATCTAAAGATCATCATTCTAAGTGAAGTCAGCCAGAAAGAGAAAGAAAAATACCATTATGATATCACTTATATGTGGAATCTAAAAGACAAATGAACTTATTTACAAAACAGAAACAGTCTCACAGACATAGAAAATGGACTTATGGTTACCAGAGGGGGAAGGAGGTGGAAAGGGATAAATTGGGAGTTTGAGATTTGCAGATAATAACTACCATATATAAAATAGATGAACACAAATTATACTGTATAGCACAGGGAACTATATTCAATATCTTATAGTAACCTATGATGAAAAATATGAAAACAAAAATAAATAAATAAACCTAATTACCCCCTCCAAAAGAAAACTGCAAACACATGAAGGCTAAACAATATGCCACTAAACCACCAATGGATCACTGAAGATATCAAAGACGAAATAAAAAGATACTTTGAGACAAATGAAAACATAAACACAATGATCCAAAATCTCTGGGACGCAGCCAAAGCTAAGAGGGAAGTTTATAGCAATACAAGTTTACCTCAGGAAACAAGAAAAATCTCAAACAACTTAACCTTACACCTAAAGCAACTAGAGAAAGAAGAACAAACAAAACCCAAAGTTAGCAGAAGGAAAGAAATCATAAAGATTAGAGCAGAAATAAAAGAAATAGAGACTAAAACAATAGAAAAAAAATCAATGAAACTGAAAGCTGGTTCTCTGAAAAGAGAAACAAAATTGATAAACCTTTAGTCAGATTCATCAAGAAAAAAAGGGAGAGACCCCAAATTAATAAGATCAGAAGTGAAAAAGGAGAAGTCACAACATCCAACACCACAGAAATACAAGGGATCATAAGAGGCTACTATGAGCAACTATATGCCAACAAAAAGAACAACACAGAAGAAACAGACAGTTTCTTAGAAGAGTACAATTTGCCAAGACTGAATCAGGAAGAAACAGAAAATACGAAGAGACCAATTACCAGTACTGAAATTGAATCAGTAATTTAAAAACTCCCAAAAAACCAAAGCCCAGGACCAGATGGTCTCACAGGTGAATTCTACCAAACACATTTAAAGAAGAGTTAACACCTATCCTTATCAAACTATTCAAAAAGTTGCAGAGGAAGGAACACTTATGAACTCATTATATGAGGCCACCATCACCCTGATACCAAAACCAGGCAAAGATATCACAAAAAAAGAAAATTACAGGCCAATATCACTTATGAATACAGATGCAAAAATCCCCAAAATCCTAGCAAATTGACTCCAACAATACATTAAATGGATCATACACCACGATCAAGTGGGATTTATCCCAGTGATGCAAGGGTTTTTCAAGATCCTCAAATTAATCAATGTGATACACCACATTAACAAATTGAAGAATAAAAACCATATGATCATCTGAATAGATGCAGAAAAAGCTTTTGATAAAATTCAACATCCATTTATGATAAAAACTCTCCAGAAGGTGGGCACAGAGGGAACATATCTCAACATAATAAAGGCCATATATGACAAACCCACAGCTAACATCATAGTTGATGGTGAAAAGCTGAAAGCATTTCCTCTAAAATCAGGAACAAGACAAGGATACCCACTCTCACCACTTTTATTCAACAGTTTTGGAAGTCCTAGCCACAGCAATCAGAGAACAAAAACAAACAATGGGAATCCACTCCCCTCACAGACCACAACGACTGACCTGCACAAACCCCGGACAGGAGAGATTTAATGCTAAATTACATTTGGAGTGTTGACTGCTGCCCCAGGACTGGCTGTTCAAATGCCAAACTGAGATTATGTTCATGACTAGAAATCACTGAGCTGGTTGAGAAAAATTGCTTAAGAGTGACCAGAACAGACGGGAGCTGAAGGTACCATCAAAAAAGGACCTCCCCTCCTTCTATTGCCTAGTAAAATATAAAGGGATGGGGAGACCCACACACAAAAGCTGCACTTTGGGACCTTCATGAGCTGTGCCTGTTCGACGCACCAACCAACTCTTCATTCGACACGGGCCCTACACTGCTCCCAGTCGCTTCGTCCCTGGACCTCCAGCTCTGCGTCGGTACCAGCCATCTTCAGGAGAGTTAATGCTTTCATTTCTCTGCTGTTGATACTCTGCTGACATTCAAAGGCAGTTGTGTTTTCTGTTCATATAATTCACAAAGACCTTTATTTTCCTACTGTTCTATCTTCTTTCAGTGCTACCTACCCTGAGAATCGCACCACGGAAAGTTCCCCATCATCGCAGACAGCGGTACGCCACCCACAAATGGGTCCCTGCTAATAGTTAACAGACTCCACTTACCCACACGTCAGAAACACAGAGACCTGAATAAATTTGTTTTCAGCGATAGGATCACCAACAGCAAGTATTTATTCCCAATTAATAAGATCATTCCCAAAAGGTGACTATATTTTAATGCAATTCAGAAACTACCCACCACAACACATAAGGTGCAGAGGGTGACAGTCCTCCGATCACTGGAACAGCTTACAAGAGTCTGATCTCTAGGCTGGTTCTGAGAACCAGCAGCACCCAGGTCACCCGGGAGGTCAGAGAAATGCAGAATCTCAGAGCCATGCACAGATCTACTAAATTAAGTCTGCATTTTTAACAAGCTCCCAGGGGCTTTAATGTGCACATTAAAGTTTAAGAAACACTGCTCTGGAGAATACCAGCAAAGGCCAATCAGAAACGCAAGGCTTTAAAAATACTATTGTAGATATTACTGTGGATTTAAATGCTATCCCTTTCCCTTTTGACACTCTATATAATCTAAAGCACACAAATTATTCAATGAACCAATCTATCCCAGATTCCAAGCTCAGATAATTTCAAAACAAACCTGAGACATGCATAGTCTAATTCGGTTGTTCCCTAATTCTTGCATTTTATAATTATAATTTTTATTGAAATATAGATATAATTATAATTTATAAATAGCTTATTTTCCAGAGCTATTTTATTTCTAAAAATTTTGTTTTGTGAAAGTTATTTTGTTAAAAAAAGTTTTCTTCTGCTTATGTGCATAATCTAAAATAATAGGTCTCAAGGCTATAAACTCACTTCCATATACCACTAGTCAGAAGCATTTTTTTCCCACATAACCAAGTCACAGTAAAAAAAAAAAAAACTATAATAAAAGTCCATTTTATGTTGTATATAACTTTCTGTATGGTTTCTACTGCCTAGGGTGGGCTTTCTTAAGAGTTTAAGAGTCATCTGGGATCCGAAAGGCCTCCTAATATGATCTGTGCTCTGTTCTATTCTATTTACAAGGACGTCACCTTTCAACATGTCTCACTATACAATTAAGCCAGCACTCTAAGAATACAATGATATCTTTAAGCAACGGTCTTAATATAATAGGTCTTTTAAATGAGCTATAATAATTTTTATAATTTTTATGCATCTTGAATAATACATATCTAGGACATAAATCAGTATGTCATAATTTTATAAGAGACACACTAAATCCTTATCTTAATTCATTCTTCCCACCCTTATCTTTTCCTCCTAGCCTTTATTTACATTTAACTACATCATCATCTGATCTGTATCTGCAGATATTACCTGGTTGTCTAGCTGCCATCCAGTTCTCCCCTCTCCCTGAGAACACCTCTCCCCCATTGTACCCTATGGTTTAGGCCAATAACCCTACCCTCCGCTCGGGGGAGGCCCCGGTGCACCAAGCCAATTAGGGTAATCACACTCCTCTAACTACTTACTGTAATCTGGTCAAGGGTGGTCTAATCAGATAAAAGCTCAGGACTTTAGATCCACCTTTGTGGGAAGTAACTCTGTGTCCCCAAGGAAGTGAACAAAGCACATGGCTTCCACTGTTGGTGGTGGCAATCTTGCAACCAAGAGGAAGATCAGCAGGAGGAAGAACCCCACGTGGGGAGGATGGCAAGCCCAGAGGATCAGGGAGGTTACAGTCAGAACAAACCGCGCCTGAAAGCCACTCTGCTCGCACTAGCAAGTCAACAGTGAGTCAGTTTGAAACTGCTTTTCTGCTGTCAGCAACCAAGAGCATCAAGATAGAACCCAAAGGAAAGCACAGAAGCGTGTTCAATGTGCTGCTTCTCAATTCACGTAACATCACACCGTCTGTCCCCTAATTGGTAAGCGAGGGAGAAGAGCTGGCACCTAAGACTCGTCTCAGCACCCCATTCTCTGTGCCCCTTTGACATAGCTGGCTAAAAAGGTTACATTTTAAGAAAAGCTTTTAACAGATCTATTTATACATTTACGATTGTTTTGAGTCAGAACATTAAGTACAGGAGCATCAAAGCTCTTTAAAGTCTTTTAGTCCAAACGAAACAAAGTGGAAAGAAATTTAAACATCACCCACAGCAAATTAAGACGTAAATACTAATAATTATGGGCTCTCTTTTTACTTTCTGGCAAAATAAACATATGAAAGAGAAACAGTATGATCTGTGCATGCCTAACAAGTCAAACAAGAAGTATGCAACTGACTGGATGAGCCAAGTTAAAAAAAATTAAAAGATAGTAATGTTGAACAGTCTTATGGCAAAGATTGGAGAAAGCACTCATACCTCAACTACAGCGGAAAATAAAATATTTTTAGCTACCTGGTCTTCTTTAAATTAGGGACCCAAATAATTTACTGAATTGTACAGTTCTCATGCTTTCTCCATTTTATTTATATTCAAATCAAATCATTTTTCACATTGGACCAGTTTTTTTTCTTTAAGTCAAACTTTATTTTGATTTGCCTTTTTTTAAGTCAAATTTTATTTTGAGATAACTGTAGACTCAGTTTTGCCTTTTTAAGTTACAGACACAGAAAAACTTAAAAATAACCATATTAGTTGAAAAGGAATACTGCCGTATCAAATTGTTAAAAGCTTAAAAAGAAATAAGCCAACTCACTTTTTTCCTCCCCCACACAACCCCCATATATTTCATGCTGCGAATTTAGAGACAAAGCGAGGTATATAAAAAGAGGAATTTCACCCCAGTTTAGGGTCTCCAGTCCTATCATCGTGGTCTTCCCGCTTCTCTCAACTCCCAGAGCCCTGAAAAGGCTTGGTCCCGGCACTTGAACTTGACATAGCCAAATGCTACCCTGTCTGCAGGGGCTTCACTTCTCCTTATGTTAGTTTCCGCTCACTTCCCCGGAGTCCGAGAAGGCACTCCCCTGGGTCTGCCGTACTAGGTCCGGGAGGGCCCGCGTGAGTCCCCTGATGCTAACACAGACAAACGGGCTACAGTACAAAGTATACATTTACTACTCGGCAAGATCTTTAGAAGAATAATGGCCTGGGGGCTCTAAAAAATGGTTTGGAATTAAACATTCTTTAAGGGCAACCCTTGTGCAGAAGCCAAAAAAGCAAAGGTCTTTGTTCAGCCAAAAGAACATGTTGGAACAGATTACAAATGCCCACGATACCTCGGTAGTAGGCCTTTGTTATGGCATCAAATTCCTCCTGACCCGCCGTATCCCACAGCATCAGCCTGATGTCTTCATCGTTAACTCTGAAACGAGATGAATTAACTTCACGTGCCAAGAAACGGTCTTTATTTGTCAAATCTTGAGGCATTAAAACTACATTGTTGGTTCCACCCTGAAAAAAATCTGAGTGCTTTTCAACGCTGATACCTTGATCGACAGTGAGAGTTACGGGTGAGACACTCCCTAAAGCTATAGTTTTACACGATTGGGATTTTCCTGCCGTGTTTTTTCCTTCCATAGCCACAGACCGTGGTGGCTGAGACCAGGATCCCAGGGCTCCACACCTGCGGATTCAACCAACGGCAGACAGAGAATATTTGGGGAAAAAAAATTCTAGAAGTTTCCAAAAAGCAAAACTTGAATTTGCCCCATGACTATTCACATAGTATGTATGTATGTATGTATGCATGTATGTATAAAACTGAATTGCTTTGTTGTACACCTGAAACTAACATTGTAAACTGACTACACTTCAATAAAAAATAAGAATTTTTTTAAAATGGGGAAATCACGAACAATTAGGGTCAACTGTATTAATTTGGTTCAGATAACAAGTAAAAAAAAATAAACATCATCATGACCTAAAATGAATCCTCTTAAAATATCTAAGAAAGGAAACAATAAAAAAATTTTTTAAAAAGAGAGTAATAAAATACAGATTAGAAATTCAACAATCTTGAAAGCAATGAACGCATCTTTGATGCTAATGTCTGGGATAGTTATGTCAGATTTATTTAATGTTACTCATTTCTCTGTAATATATTTTAGTTTGCCTCCTACAATTTAAAATATCCTTAGAAGTTCTCAGGACAAACGACAAAAAGTATTACTTTGTTGTGTTTTAGAATTCAATTGATTTCCTTTTCATAGGAGTACATAATCCTCTCAGATCTGTTTTCTCTTATTTCTTTAAAGTAAAAACAAATTATTAATTCTCTAACTTCTATATAGTCTTGCCCGGTTTTAAAAGAGAAGAGACATTCTAAACAAATAGATCCCATAATATAAGAGATGAAAACTATTCTGAGGTAGGTAACTTTCCTTCCAAATAAAATAGTGGACAGAAATCACAGTAGAATCAAGCATCAGTCTGTGTTTAAGAAGCGCCCAAGGTGCCACCAATAAATATAAAACAGATGTAAGACAGAAAAAGAGAGAAGGGGGAGAGGAGTAGGAAAAAAAGAAGAAAAGATGAGAGAGGAAGGGAAGAGATGGGGGAGGAGGGAGGAAGAAGGGTGAAGGCACACAAAGGGATGTGAAAACTACTGCCGCTGGATAATCAGGTGCCATGATACATTATTCTGATGACACTCTTGGTCACCGCTCACAAATCAAAACTGAGAGGATAAAATGGCCAAGTACATACTGGATTTGTCGCTCCAAAAAATCAACTCCAATGGTTTTCTTGTAGTCTTTTGTAAAAATGCCTTTGCAATACCGCTGAATCATACTTGATTTTCCAACCGCTCCATTCCCTACGACCACCACCTTGATGGCCACTTCCATATCTTCCTCCAACATGTTTGGAATGGAAAAGGTTTCTGTACCAACTTTAATTCCAGGTGATCAGATCTTCTCTCTTAAATCTGTGGTTTAAAATGAAATGATTTTTTCATGACATAAAAATTATTAAAAAATCAAATAAGCTATGATTGTTTTATCAAGAAGTAATTATATTGCATTGCAAGAATTTATTTCCATGAGGGAGACCCATTCCTCACCCTGTTCAGATAATGTAAAGTCTTTGGAAAGAGGGACAATAAGACAATTTACTTTTGAATCCTTATCAACAGCATAGTGAACCGAGATTACATAGTTCTACCTTTCACAGAGACTACGGGCATCAGAGTCAAGGCCTGATTTAAAGCTGTCATTTACTAGTTCTGTGCTCTTTGTGAAGTTACTGCTTAACCTTTAAGCTTCAGTCTCCTGAGAATGCTTACCTCAAAGGACTGCTGATCAATGACACAGATAAAGCACTTAGCACAGTGAAAGTGAACAAACAAAAAATGGCAGTTTTATATACCATGATAAATCCTCCACAGGCAGTTACCACCAAAACGGCAGCAAACACAAAATCTAAGGAAAGGGCTTTTCATCCTCACAGGTAGTAATTAACACCCCTAGAAGAGCAGCCTCAAGAAGGGTTGTGTGTAATACCACACAACCACGTGGCACCGCTGGGCTCTTGGTTACAGTGCCTTAGTGTCGGGCTGCAAAGAGTCCTCTACAACCTTATCCCGCCCACTTTTTCTTCAGTTTCAGACTAGTTATAGTTGCTCATAGAATGAAAGTAATAGAATGTGTACTGTTTGCATCTTAGACTGAAAAGAACAGAAAGCCAATTTCTTCATACTTCTTAAAATTACTAGTTAAGCTCCTGCCTACTTAGCTATTATATTCCAACAACCATAACTGAAAATCCATTTATACAACCACTACACAAAACATGCTGAAATGTGAAGAATGTTCCTTTCTTTGTCCCTAATGGAGTCTTAGTAATTGTCCCTAGTGCTTCACAAACTTGCACGATTATAAGAATCACCTAGGAGCACTTGTTAAAGAATAGTTTCTAGGTCTCCACTTCAGAAAGAATTAAATGATTACACAGAGAGACACTCAAAAATACTACAATAAAACAAAATGAAATTCTAAAAACAAAATTAAACTATCAGAATCTAATCAATGTTTATAGAACTGTCCACACAACAGAAGATACTTCAAACACCCACTGAACATATACCAAGACAGAACACTTATGCCATTAAAGAAACCTCAAAAAACTTAAAATAATGGGGCCACCATGAAATCAAACTAGAAATCAGTAACAGAAAGATAACAGGAAAATCTCCAAACATTTGGAAATTAAACACACAGAAGTCTCATCAACCCATGGGCCAAAGAAGAAGCTCAAGAGAAATTTTTAAAATAATTGAATTGAATGAAAATAAAAATACAATATGTCAAAATGTGTGGGACACAGCTAATGTACAGCTGAGAGGGAAAATTTACACACTAATTGCTTACCTTAGAACAGAAGAAAAGTCTCAGATCAATAATCTAAGCTCCCACCTCAAGAAGCTAGAAAAATAAGAGCAAAGGAAACCCAAAGCAAGCAAAAGAATGGAAATAATAAAAAAGCAGAAATCAATGAGACTGATACAACAGTTTAAAAAAATTGAATTCATAATATAAAAACTCAAAAGGAAACCTACAGGCTCAGGTAATTTCACTGGAGAATTCTACGAAACTTTTCAAGAATGATACACAATCTCTCCCAGAATATAGAAGAGGAAACATTCCTTAACTTTGGAAAACCAGCGTTATCTTGATACAGGCACCATACAAAGACAGTACAGAAAAGAAAACCAGACAACATCTCCTCAGGAACACAGATGCAAAAATCCTCAACAAGATACTAGTAAACTGAATCCAGCAATACATAAAAAAATCACATTGCCATATCAACTGATGCAGAGGGACTATTTAACACAATTCAACATCCATTTGTGAGAAAAATTCTCAGCAAACTAGAGACAAAAGAAGGTTTTTTCAACCTGATAAGGGGCATCTATTAAAAAAAAAACAACCTACAGCTAATATCACACTTTTGCTTTTTACCGCTTAGATTGAGAACAAGGTAGGATGTCCACTCTCACTACTCCTATGTATCATACGCTAAGTCCTAGGCAGACAACAGGCAACAAAAATACATAAAATACTTACAAATTAGGGAAAAGACTGTATTCACAGATGACATGACTGTGTAGAAAACTCCAAGGAGTCAAACAATCCTGTGACTAAAAAGTGAATTTAGCAAGGACACAGGATACAAGAACAACACAGAACACTCCACTGTATTTCTAATATGCCAATAATGTACAATTTGAAACAAAAAAAAACTTTAAATGACAATTATAATAACAGTTGCAAAAAAAAGATACTTTCTTGGTATAAATCTAACACAACATGTATAGGATCTGTATGCTGAAAACTACAAAACACTAATGAAACAAAGACCGAAATAAATGGAAAGATTCATCATGCGCATAGATTGGAAGATTCAGTAAGGTAAAAACAGCAATTATCCTCAAATTGATGTATGGTTTAACAGAACTTCAAAGTACCAGCAGGACATTTTGCAGTTAGAGACAACCCGTTTCTAAACTTTATATGGAAAGGCAAAAGAACTAGCACAGCTAAAACAATTTTGAAAAAGAATAAAATTGGAGGAAATCAAACTACCCAATTCTAAGACACTATAAAGTTACATTCATCAAGAATGTGTGATACTGGCATAGAGAAAGATACATAAATCAATGGAACAGAACACAGGGCCTGAAAATAGACCCACACAAATAAAGCCAATTGATTTTTGACAAAGGTGCAGAAACTATTAAATGGAGAAAAGACAAGTTTTGTTTGGTGATAGAATAACTGGACATTCATATGCAAAAAAATTATCTTTCACTTAAACCTCACACCTTGTACAAATAACTCAAAATGGATCATGGATCTAAATGTAAAACTATTATTTTTTGAAGATGAAAATCTTCTTAACATGGGATTTGGCAAAGTTCTTAGACATGATCCCAAAATATGTACACACGAAAAAATGGATAAATTACATTTCATCAAAATTAAAAACATTTGCTTTGTGAAAGACAGTTAAAACAATGAACAGCTATAGACTGCAAGAAAAATATTTGCAAGACATGTCGAACAAATAACTTGTATTGAGAACACACACAGAATCCTCAAAACTCAACATAAGAAAGCAAACAATCTAACTTAAAAAATAGGCAAAACTCTTGGCCAGATAACCCACCCAAGATTATACATACTAAGTAAGCAGATGAAAAGATATTCAACATCTTCAGCCATTAGTTAAAGACACATTCAGACTGTGAGACATCACTACATGCCTATTAGAACAGCTAAATTTAAAAACAGGACAATACCAAGTGCTAGAGAGAAGGTGGAGCAACCGGAACTCTGACGTTGCTAGTGAGAATGAAAAATGATACAGCCACTCTGGAAATCAGTGTGACGATTTCTTATAACGTTAAAGGTACTTTATATGACCCTATAATCCTACTCTAATCAACACCCTAGAGAAAGGAAAACTTTTGTTGACACAAAAAAACCTGTATACGAAATGCTCACAGCAGCTATAGTCATAATCACCAAAAGCTGGAAACAATCCCAATGTCCTTCAGTGTGTGGATGTGTAAACAAACTGTGGCATATCCACCCAACGGACTACTACTCAGCATTAAAAAAGAATAAACTGTTGATCCAACAACTGGGAGGAATCTCAAAGGCATTATACTGATTGAAAGAACGTTACATGTTGTTATGATCCCATTTGTATGACCTTCTGGAAAAGATCAGTAATTTCCAGCGGTAAGGGGAAGGATATAAAAGCACAGAACAAGTTTTTTGGAGATAGAACGGTTCTATATTCTGATTGTTATGGTGGTTACATGAATCTAAAATTCACTGAACTGCACACCACCTAACAAGTCAATTCTACCATATAATGTTAAAAATAAACTTTAGAGAAAAAATAAATGCAATCAGATTTTAACACAGGCAGCCTGACTCCTGTGATTAACAGCCACGACTCGAGACCTAAAGAACTATACCAAAACAATTTAGTTCTTAGAAAATAAGCATAATTCCGAAGTCAACCATTTAAAACCCTGACACTAATACATAAGCGCTCTTTTCCCCGAATTTTAATTTTAAAAGATTTTGCCAACCAACAGCAGTCCAATAACTTAGAAAACGATGAGCTAACTCCCCTATCAAAAGGGTGGTTTTTTCATCACAGACTGTACTTCAATGCAGGTGTGGCGATATTTATGAAAATACTGAAAAACTTCTTAGGTTCAATGAAGTTATCTAGAAGAAGTCAGGCATTCTAGAAAACCTACAGAAGCAAACAGCCCTTTTCAGGCTCTACTGCCACTCGACGAGACCGTGAGAGTGAAGTTACTGCTCTCAGGTTCCAGTGCCTGGGAGCTGCCGGTGGCTCCGGGATCCCGGAGTAAAGTGATGCTGCGGCCGCCGGTGTCAAGGAGACCGCGCACTCAGGCTCATTCATATTCCGGCAGAATCCGAGCAAAACTCCGGGAAGGGTGGGGCCGCGGGCGGGGAGGGGGCCCACGGCCGAGGAGGGGTCGGGGAGCCGGGGTGGAGCTTGGGCCCTTTCCCCGCCAACCCTAACCCGGCACCTAACTCCCGGTCCCCGCCGCCCCGCGCTCCTTCCCGCCCAGAGCCCACGCCCCGGGAGCCGGGGGCCGGGGGAGGGGAGGGGGCGCCGGGCAGGCTGCCGCCCGCCGCCCACCGCCCGCCGCCGGAACCCGGCCCCGCGCTGGAGGCGGGCGCGCGGCAGCCGGGCCGGGGGATGGGAGCCCGGCCTGGTGGCCCCCGCTGAGCCCTGCCTAGCCGCCGGGCGGGCGCCTCCCGGGCCGCGGGGACCGGCGGGCCCGCCCCCGGGGCCAGGGCGCCGAGTGCGGCCGGCCGCCCCGCTGCGAGCCGCTACTCACCGGCCCCGCCGCCCGGCGCGACGGCTCCCCGGCGGGGCCTCCGACCGCCTCGCGCCCTCTTTTCTCGCTCTTTTCCGAACGACTCGGATTTTTTTCACCAACTTTGCCGGCAGCCAGGGGTCAGGACGAGCGGCTCGGCAGCAGCCCCGCCGGGGAGGGTCGGGCGCGGGAGACTCGACTCCCCTCAGCGGCAGCCGCGCCGCGCTCGGAGCATGCGCCGGGCTTGCTGTGCGCACGCGCCGCGCCGACCGGCCCCGCGCCGACCGGCCCCGCCCCGCCCGCTCTCGGGCGGAGCGGGCGGGGGGCGCGCCGCGTTCCTGGTGGGGCACCTGGGGACCCCTGGGGCGACCGGAGCCGGCGGGAGAGGACGTGATCGGAGAAGGTCTGCTAAGTTTCGTCTGCACGGTGATCAGACTTCCAGATGCTTGGAGGACGTGCCGGCCTTGGGCGCACACCTAATGTTCCTGACCGCAGGACATCCGAGTGGCGGAGTGAGCAAAACTGTGGAGCAAAGTCGAAAACGCCCTCAGTCCGCACCCGGGGGCTGGACAAAGCGGATGTCTGGGATGGTTAATAATTCAGAGAACCAAACCGAAAACGAAAAGCTCCCAAACTTTGCTGCAGTTGTTTTAATTTTTAAAAAAGAATAGAAGGGTGGGGGTGGAGAGAAAAATACCAAGTGTTGGGAGGATGTGGAGTAACTGAATTCTCCTCTCCTGCTGCAGGAATGAAATCTGCAGCAACTCCTTTAAAAAGCTATTTGGCACTGTATTAAAGAGGCATACCGTATGATCCAGCAGCTCCACATCTTCGTGTACAGCCCAGAGAAATGCGTTACTAGAATATTCACAGCTGCATTTGTTTTAATAACCCCAAAGACCACCAACAATAGAATAAATTCATAAATTCACAGTGTTCGTATAATGGAGTACTACTCAGCAGTGGGAAGAGTGGTCTGCAACTACAGGGATGGGTGAACAAAGTTGAGAATAAAACGTCAAGACATGAAAGTACATATAAGTAGTCCACTTCTATAAAGGACAAAAACAGGAAAAATCTGCCAAAAGTTAGGATAATGGTTCCCTTGGTGGGGTAGTGAATGGGAGGGGGCTTCCAAGGTGCTGGTGAGGCTGTGTCTGTTGATCTTGGTGCTAGTTATACACGTGTCCATTCGTGAAAATTCACCAAACAGTACTCTGATGCACATTTTTCTGTCTGTGAATTATACTTTATATGCAGTATTTTTTTAATTTTTAAATTTAGAAAAACATTTACTTATATGTTCAATGTAGTTTTGTAAATATAAACATAGTGATTATTTGTAAGAAATTTAATGTCACATAGCCAACTTATCACTAAGATTTGGCTGGTATTGTCTCTCAAACTTGAGTAATGTCCTGACCCTCTTTAAAAGGAAAAAACCTCGGTTAAGAAATAGACAAATGATTTGAATAGACATTTCTCCGAAGAAAATATACAATAGTTAACATGAAAAGAGGCTTAATATCACTAACCATCAGGGAAATGCAAATCAAAACCACAATGAGATGCCACTTCACACCCATTAGGAGGGCTATTGTAAAACAAACAAACAAAAAGCAGAAAATAACAAGTGTTGGCAAGGATATTGAGAGATTATAACCCTTATGTGCTGCTTGCTGGTAGGAATGTAAAATGGAGCAGCCACTATGGAAAACAGTCTGGCAGTTCCTAAAAAAAAAAAAAAAAAAAATTAAAAATAGAACTTACCATATGATCCAGCAATTCCACTTCTGGGTGGAACTCAAAGAAATTGAAAGCCAGGACTCAAACAGGTATTTGTACAATCATGTGCATTGCAACATTATTCACATTAGCCAAAAATTAGGAGCAACCAAAGTGTCCATCAACAGATGAATTGATGAACAAAATGTCAAACAGACTCACAGACATAGAAAACAAACTCATGGTTACCAGGGGGGAAGGAAGTGGGAAGGGATAAACTGGGAGTTTAAGATTTGCAGGTACTAACTAATATATAAAAAATAGATGAACAAGTTTATACTGTACAGCACAGGGAACTATATTCAATATCTTGTAGTAACTTATGGTGAAAGAGAATATGAAAACAAATATATGTATGTTCCTACATGACTGAAGTATTGTGCTGTACACCAGAAATTGGCACATTGTAAACTGACTATACTTCAATTAAAATGTCATGTATACACACAATGGAATATTATTCAGTCTTTAAAAAGGAGGAAATTCTAACACATGCTATACCGTGGATAAACCTTGAAGACATTTTGCCAAGTAAAATAAACCAGTCATAACAGGACAAATTCTATATGATTCCATTTATATAAGTTACTAAATTCAGAGACACAAAATAGAATGGTAGATGCCAGAGGCAGAGAGGATTTGAGAACTGGATGTTAGTGTTTAATGGGTACAGTTTCAGTTTTGCAAGATGAAAAAAGTTCCAGGGATGGATCGTAATAGTGGTTGGGCAACAGTGTAAATGGACTTAATGCCCCTGACCTGTCCACAGGAGAATGCTCAAAATGGTAAATTTTATGTTAAGTATATTTTACCACAATTTTTTTAAAGGATAAAGAGAAAACCCTTGTGGGTCTCAGAGAATAAATCTGATTCAAATTTGAGAGTAACTTCTTTTGAGAAAAACTTTTTGAAGGGGACCCTCCCCAAATCATTCTTTTTCTCCCCCACCCACCCTCCACCCCGCTTTCCATTTCAAGTGGGATTGTTGGACATTCTCAGTGCAATTAAGTCACCTTTTGTTTGACTCAAGGCTGTACTCAAGGACACAGCCTTGAGTGAGATCTCCCTTCAGTGAGATAATGTAAGCCCATGTGAAAAACTGGCTTTGTGCTTAGCAAAAACGGCAATAAAATTAATTTGAAGGGCTCTGAAAGACATGTTACCTGCCGTGACCAGAGGCACACAAAATGAGAGTGGCAGAAAATTATTTTAGGGAAAACCTTCTGAAAAGTTGTATTTTTAAGTCATTTTAATGATTGTTTGAATGTAGTACCTTCACCACCCAGCAGAAAAAAGCCCATTGTCCTTTGCTAATTGTTTCTCTGTGTCTGACTCAATGAGCGAAATACTTTTCAGGAATCAGAAATTGTAAAGGGGGAGGGTGTAGCTTAACGGTAGAGTGCATCCCTAGCATGCACAAGGTCCTGGGTTCAGTCCTCAGTGCCTCCATTAAGAATAAATAAATAAAAACCTAATTACCTCCCCCCTCAAAAGAAGAATTTTTAAAAATTAAGGAAAAAAAAGAAAATTGTAGGTGAGTGAAATGAAAAACATTAAGGAAAGATTAGAACATATTCTTAAGGAAGAAATCCTGGAAAATTTTACTACTTGGACGAGAAGTCTGCAAATACACATGAATAAATTCATGGGCTTCATGAGAAGCCTGGTAGAAATGACAGTATTAGCCTAAACAGGAATAATCTAAGTGTACAGAATCAAACATATGATGCTGGAAAAGAAAAAATTTTAATACTTGCTAGTTAGCCATGAGAGGGCTGTTCCATTTCTGGGTCACTCTGGGTCATAGTGTCCTCACCTAAAATAATGGAATAATTTACCTTACAGGGTCATTCATTCACAAAAATATTTGTTTGGCCAGGTACTGTGCTGGGCATCAGGTAGTTAGTGATGGACAAAAGGGACATGATTTATGCCCTCTTGGAGCTTATAGTCTGGTAAGGAAGACCACTATTATGTATATATGTAATTGTACTTGTAATTATATGAACGGAAATAGCCTGTGGAATGGAAGTGGCTAAAAATATAAATTGGAGCCAGAGAGGCCTTTCTGACAAAATGGCATTTAATTCTTATTTGAAGTATAAATGAGTCAGCTGGGTAAGGAATAGGCAGACAAAGATTTTAAGAAGAGGGATGGGGGAGAGTAGAGCTCAGTTGTAAAACGTGTGCATAGCACGCATGAGGTCCTGGGTTCAATCCCCAGTACCTCCATTAAAAAATAAAATAAATAAATAAAAAACCCCAATTACCTCCCCCCCCCCAAATAAAATAGAAGTCTCAACAAGCATGACGGCCCAAGGCAGGAAATAATTTGGTGGGTTTGAGGAATTGAAAGGGAGCCCACGTGCAGGAGTGAGGTGCAAAGTGGTATAAAATGAACACCTGAGGGAGGCAGGGGCCACATCGTGAAGGCCTTGTGTGTCACATAAGCAAGACAGATTATATCTCAAGTCTGCTGGGAACCCTTTGAAAGACTTTTAATGAGAGGATAAGGAGATCCACTTTGGAAGATTCCTCTGGCTGCTAACGAAAGCAGAGAGTGGAGGAAAATGGGAGACCGGTGGAAGGCCAGGTGAGAGATGATGGAGGCTTAACGGAGGTGGTAAGAGAGGTGGTACGGAAAAGTGGATGTATTTGTTTTTAACTTTGGAGGTAAAATTCCTGGATGTGGCTCTGGATCAGGAACCAGAAGAAATGTCAACAGTGACTCATGAGTTTCTTGAATGGCCCCCTGAGATTCTGTTTTTTTCCCCACACTACCAAGCAATTCTCAGACACCAGCTAGGGGTCGACAGTTCAACACAATTCTGATACTACCTACCTAAGATGCCGTCGGGTTCTGTAGGTCAGGGGATCAGTCCTCTAGGACTTCCCCATCCTTTCCCACGTCAGATGCCAATCCCAAATCGGGCTTATACCTGTGTTTCTAACAGACTGTCTACGGATGGGAGATTCGCACGACCCTCTCCTTGGGGGCAATTAATTTGCTAAAGTGACTCACAGAACTCAGAGAAACATTTTACTTACTGGATACTGGTTATATCCATTATAAAAGGATGTAACTCGGAACAGCCAGATGGAAAAGACGCACAGGACAAGGTCTGGGGAAAGAGGGGAGAGCTCACTGTTCTCTCAGCACCTCCACGTGTTCACGAACCAGAAGCTCTCCAGACTGGTTATTTTCAGGTTTAATGGAGGCGTCATTACATATGGATAATTGACTAAATCCTTGGCCATTGGTTACTGAACTCCATCTGCAGCCCCTCTCCCCTCCTGGGAGGTCAGGGCACAGAACTGAAAGTTCCAACCCTCTGATCCCTGGATTGGTTCCCCTGGCAACCAGCCTCCATCTTTATGTGATTTAGGGATTTTCCAGAAGCCAACTCAGGAACATAACAAAAGCTCTCAACATATAGGAAATTCCAATGGTTTCAGGAGCTCTGTTCCAGGAGCTAGTGGGAACAAAGACCAAATATATTTTTCTGATTGTAAATCACAATATCACACCACCTTGCTAATAGTGGTTACTACAAACACTAGTTACAACCCTGAACCAGTGTGAGTCAGGAAATAGTTCATTCTAGATTCCTTTTTGGTTTTTCACAGATTGTTCTAGTCTCACATGGACTAGTCTGGATTTAGGGTGCTTATCAATAAAGGAACTGTTAGAACATAAAAATCTTATTTTCCTTCACTGTCCAGGTCTTTCTCATTTAAACGTTTGTTTTGCTGAAATAGTCTTAATGTGATGAGAGATCTGCTCTCTGAAAGGGCTGGATTGTTTGGACAACACTGATTTTTTTTTTAATTGAAGTATAGTCAGTTATAATGTGTCAATTTCTGGTGTACAGCATCTTGTCCTAGTCATGCATATACATATGTTCATTTTCATACTCTTTTTCATTAACGGTTACAAGATATTGAATACAGTTCCTTGTGCTATACAGAAGAAATTTTTTTTTAAATCTACTTTATATATACTAGTTTATATTTGCAAATCTCGAACTCCCAATTTATCCCTTCCCACCCTCTTTTCCCCGGGTAACCATAAGATTTTTTACTATGTCTGTGAGTCTGTTTCTCTTTTGTAGATGAGATCATTAGTGTCTTCTTTTTTCTTTTTTTAGATTACACATATGAGTGATATCATATGGTATTTTTTTTCTCTTTCTGGCTGACTTCACTTAGAATTACGATCTCTAGGTCCATCCATGTTGCCACAAATGGCATTATTTTATTCCTTTTTATGGCTGAGTAGTATTCCACTGTATAAATACACCACATCTTCCTTATCCAGTCATCTGTTGATGGACATTTAGGTTGCTTCCATGTCTTGGCTATTGGAAATAGTGCTGATATGAACATTGGGGTGCAGGTGTCTTTTTGAGTCAGAGTTCCCTCTGGATATATGTCAGGATTAGGATTGCTGGATAATATGGTAAGTCTATTTTTAGTTTTTTAAGGAACCTCCATACTGTTTTCCATAGTGGGTGCACCAAAGTACATTCCCACCAACAGTATAGGAGGCCTCCCTTTTCTTCACATCCTCTCCAGCATCTATCATTTGGAGTATGTGACATGTTTGAAAAGCATGTTGAGAGACAACATATTTCTAGAAGAGAGTTCAAGGTAAATAAGTATCAGATACACCAAAAACTAAGCAAATGACAAAACAAATACTAGGAAAACAAAAATTTAAATATAATCAAACTCCGTGGCTCAGCAGTGAGAAACACTTCATCATCACAGCAACATAAATACTGTTGATCTAATCAAAAGATGAGCCATAGGAGGAGGGGATCTATGAATGAATATATATGAGGGGGGAGGGGATAGCTCAAGTGAGAGAGCGCCTGCTTAGCATGTGCGAGGTCCTGGGTTCAATCCCCAGCACCTCCTCCAGAAATGAAAAAGCAAATGAATAAACCTAATTACCTTAGCCCCCACCCCAGAAAATGAATATATGTGGGTGTAGCGGGCAGTTAGTGTATAAGAGAACCCAATTCTCACCTTCCATAACAAGAAGTTGATAGATACGCAAAAGTGAGGGAAAAACCATGCAGTTCATCAGGTATAGAAATATAGCTGCAGCTATAAATATAGCTATAAATACTTAAAGAAACAGTGAAGAAGGTGAAACTGCTCCTTTGGAAACAAGGATCAGGAAGGAAGACATGAAACTTTTGCATTACTGTTTTTCACAATAAACTTGGTGGAACAATTTGATTTTTAAAACTATGACTATACAAACTCATAAAGATAAAATCACATTAAAATTTCTTTGTAAACTGTAAAGTGACAGAGACCATCCTTATTATTAATAAGGTTAACAATAAACTTTCTTCAGTTGGTTTGACACAATATTTATGCCAATTAAGTGAGATCATATACATTAATGTCTAGAACACTGCTTCGCACATCATACCTGCTCAATAAGTAAAGATTTCTTTCTTCCAGAATTGTGGATAAAAGTACCTAAAAACTTTCCTCATATCAAAATATATTAAAAGCCTCTATTAAAGCATTAATCACTTCCCGGCAATAAAATGTAACACCCTATTGGGTTGACAAGGATAATGTTTTAAAAAGAAATAATAGAAAAAAGTGAGATGTTTTGATCTTTTTGATCTACCAACAAATATTCCTTGAGAGAATTATTATAATATAAATCAGGTTATTTTTATAAACAATAATTTAATACTGAAAAAAATATTGTTCTGTAGCTACAACATGGAAATCAAATAGCTTACAATTGACTTAAATTATTTCGTGTTTCCCCAAACCAATGACAGTTACCAAATCAAAAGGAAAACATGCTAGTTAATCATAGCATAAGCTCTTTTCCTAAGACAGTATGAACAAATTTAAAGTTCTTACTGTATGACATCTTAGGGTGTGTATTTTCTTAACTCTCAGAGGAAGATTAGTAACATATCATGTGCCTATTTTGTTTTTTTTAAACCAAGCTGCTACCCAGACTGTTCAGAGATTTGAAAAGTCCAGTCTCCTTCCCTTATAATTAAGTGATGATGTAGGCTGACCTGGATTTGTTTGTGAAGTAATCACAGGTGATCTCATAGTTGGTTTGAGTTTTGTGTTTTAGGGATGAATTCTCATGGGAAAGAAGACCTTTCTAGAAATTCTGTTGTAAATGGCTTTTGGGAATTTCAGATACATTCTCAAACAATAGGGTACTAATTGTTCCAACACCCATGCTCCCTCATTTGGTATCAACTATCAATCCCTCTCACCAAGGCCAGCCACCTGTACATGAGATTCTTAGAAGGTTCCCAATATTGCCGCACTCTCATCTGCAATCCACAACTCATCATTTCACGTTTTCACACTTTCCGAACGTCAAGGTTACATAGCCTCTTAAAACGCAAATGGTGATGGCAGAATGAGGCCTTGACTCAGACTTTAGGCTCATGATCTATTTCTTTCTATGTCATTTGAATCTAGCTAATATAACGTGGAACCACAGATACCCAATTGCCTAGGAAGGCCTTTCTCAACCTCCTCCACCCTCCCAACCATATTCTTTTCTTCCACTTGTTTACTGAAGTTGAATTTTACACATATTTATGTGATTCTTTATTATTCACACCCACTAGACTATAAGTTTCCCAAGAAGAAGCACCTTATCATTTTTGGCTCAGAATTGTAATCCAGTGTAACCCAGGACTATGCCTGGCACATGATAGATGCTCTGAAATGGTTACTGAATGAATCGACAAGAATATATTTTAGAGCCAAGACATGGAAACAACCTAAATGTCCGTTGACAGATGACTGGATAAAGAAGCTATGGTACACACACACACACACACACACACACACACACACGTATATAATGGAATACTACTCAGCCATAAAAAGAATAAAATAATGCCATTTGCAGCAACACGGAAAAACCTGGAAATCGTCATTCTAAGCGAAGTCAGCCAGAAAGAGAAATAAAAATACCATTTGATATCACTTACATGTGGAATCTAAAAAAGAACACAAAGGAACTTATTTATAAAACAGAAAAAGACTCAGACATAGAGAACAAACTATGGTTACTGGGGGAGAAAGAGAGTGGGAAGGGATAAATTGGGAGTTGAAGATCTGCACATACTAACTACTATATATAAAATAGATAAACAAGTTTCTAGTGTATAGCACAGGGAACTATATTCAATATCTTGTGGTAACTTTTAATGAAAAAGAGTGAGAAGAAATCTATGTATGTATGTGTATGACTGAAACATGATGCTGTACACCAGAAATTGACCCAACATTGTAAACTGACTATACTTCTGTAAAAAAAAAAATGTTTTTTTAATTATACATATCAAGAGAGTGAGCTCACCTCCTCCCATGGGCACACCCAAATCCCAACTTTTTTTATGACAAAAATAGCAACTCTTAATGAGAAAGACCTGAAGACTAGCAGAAAAGACCTTCTACAATGACAGATGTAAACAAGGAGCCCTCAAGGAGATAGGTGAGAGGGGCAGATACACGGAGCAGTCAAGTCCCGCACCCCATGGTGGGCGACCCACAAGCAGGAGGATGATCACAATTGCAGAAGCAAGGTCCTGCGTTCAACCCCCAGTACCTCCATTAAAAATAAAATAAAATAACAATTAATTTAAAAATACATAAAGAAATCTAGTTACTTCCCCTCTCAAAAATAAATAAATAAACAAAAACCTAATTACCCCACCAAGAAAAAAACATAATTATAATTTTCAAATTATTGAGAAAGACTAGGAGTGTTAAGCTAGAAAGAGAAAACATACAAATCTAGTCCTGGTTTTGTGTCAGAAGAGCCTTGTTATTGTGGTGGTGTCTCACTTCCTGTGTCACATCTGTCTCTATTAATCCTTATGTCATGGAACTGAACAGTCTAAAAGTTTTAAATTTCCTTATAAACTTTTATTTTCGCCTTTTCCTATTCTAAAATTTTCCCCAGTAACTCATTTAAATGTTAAATCGTGTGGCGGAAACCTGTGTTGTATGTTCGATAGGCCGTTTATGCATGCAAGAGGGGGAAAAGCATGAAAAAAATGATCAAAGCAGACAATCAGGTGATGCAAAGAAACTTTAACCCTTCATGAAGTGGACCATCTCCACCATTCAGAAAACTGCAGAATGCGGAGAGTGGCAGGCGGAAGGATGGAAACTGACAGGAGAAAGAATAAAGAATAAGGAAGAGAAGAAAAGAAAATATCTGATTGTCTGGGGCCCCACGGCCAACCTTGTTTAGAGTGAGAAAACCCAGAGTTGTTTGGCCTTTGGGGACTGGCTGGCTGGATACTCTGGTCACGCAGAGTATTTACGGGGATGCAGGAAAGTTACTGAAGTTTGGATCTGCTGACCTGGACCCCCCATAGGAGTGGCTCCATCTTGGGCTTAGAAGTGTATTTCAAACCCGACTGTTCCCAGTCTGTGTTTCAAAGGCATCAGTTCTATTTGTTCCTGTGTAACTTCTTACCTCTTCAAGTGACAAACAATAGGAAATCACATGATTTCCTTTCTCCCAGAGGCCGACAGAAAATGGCTTGGAAACTAGAGAGAATGCTCACTAACTCTCGCTGGTTTCTGGGTTTCCTAGGATATTAACGAGATACAGCTGGAGAGAGGCTTCACCTGGGAAGAAAAGGGAACGTTCATTTCCTCTTCTGGTCTAACTCTCACAGACAACTTGCTTTCTCCAATCTCCTCCCATCTGCATGCTCCTTCCTGTGGGGCTGACATCTGTGGACACAATTTCTAGATCACCTGCACCCGGGGTACCCACCGTCTCTTCCACTTTGCTGGAAGACTTAGCTCTTTACCATCACATCCAGGGGTGACGTCGATTAAGCATGTAAGGTTATTCATCACGTCTCTGTTCTGGATACACTGTATAATGAATTTTAGGGCTTGTCATATTTCAAGGCTCGGTTTCATAGCACACATATTGTTAGGAATTTGAAAAGTGCTTAATAATTATCCATCACTGAGTCAGCTTTGATGGAAGATCAGAAGTGTTATGAAATAAATGCAAAGTGATAATTGAGGCTGATTCAGGGCAAAATTATTTTTGGTATATTTTGAGCACCAGATAAATGTCAAGGAAATCGATGAGAAACAGCAAAAACTGCTGAATAACATAAATTCACGTGCGTAGCTGCTGTAGACAAAACAGAGATGCTCTCTACAATGTCTGTGTGAGAAGTGTTTCACTGGACTATTGTGTCTTAAAATGTAATTTAGGATCCTAAATTTTCAAGTAGCAATTTGAAGATCTTGGGGTTTTCTTTGGACATGGCCTAGAAACCTCTGGCAGGTAATTTCTGTATGACTCAAAGAATTTCCCCTAGCAAGGGAAGCCACTATTTGAGCTTTTAAAAAAATAAACCGTTACTCTGGACGGACTTGTAACCCTAGCTAGCGAGTGAGCATGAGATTATCTCTGAAATCCTTAGAAAACAGTGAGTTGCAGGAAAAATCAAGACACTGAGTCAATAACACTAGTTAACATAGCATGTAATTCAATCTATGCTTGGGAATTTTTAATTTAACCAAAAAAAAAAAAAAAAAAGAATTGGGTCTATTACAGGTGCCAATGATCAGACTGAGACCAAGTGGGGAGTTAAAAATGCACATAAAATCTTGGGTTATGGTATATGTCGCACAGCATAACCAAATGGATCCAAGTGTTGATACACGTGGCTTTGAATTGTAACAGCAGAGTCACTCAGGAAGGAGCGGTACCCAGGCACTTGGCAAATTAACGCTGGAAACGGATGGTGGGAGCAGTAAGAAGTTGAGCCAAGCCCTTTGGGTTACCGTCTCCCCAGGGTCAGAAAGACTCTGGATGCCAAAGCATCAGAAACACAGGCTATAAACAGGCATGATTAATAACAATTAGTGATCATGCTTTATCTTTTTTAATCTTCCTCTCAGCTAGATCTCATTTTCTGTTTCTTCCCGATCCCCCAATTCACGCCCTATTACATGGATTCTAGATGTCGGTGTTAGATTTAAATCTGATCTCTCTGTCCATTTTCTCTTTCCCCTTGATCCATCTTTCAGATCATCTTTAGATAGATTTCTAAAAAATCTGACTTCCATCAAGAAATCGAAGAGTGCAAAGGAATGTTTAGAGATGATCGAGTCTGACTTACTGTGTTGGTCAAGCTAGGTGAACCATGGCTACAGACAACCCTCAGATTTTGACACAATGAAGGTTATTTCCTGCAGGGTCACAGTCTAATCAGTTTGGTGGGAGATGCTCGGCTCCACGCAGTCATTTGGTGGCTCAGGTCACTTCCATTTACTGGGTCACTCACCTCTAGGTTTTTGACTCCTCTGCTGGACCCATCTCAGATGGCCAGAGAGAATCTGAATGCCTAGCTTAGATTAGATGCTTTCTTTGGTCCAATCAGCTGAGGCCATGGATGGGGGGAGGGGGTTAAGCATTTCAAACATGGGTGCAGGGGCCATTTTTGTGGATTTACACAGAAAGGGGAATGAGGTGAGCAGATACCATCAAACTAGGTGTTACTCAGACAACTGCTTTCCCTTTGTATGATAGATCTTCAAAGAGTTGAAGAAAATCACTCAAGCCTCTGCTTCCCTGACAGCTTCCTTCTCTTCTTATTGGAGTAAACACTGTCTGCTTCCTCGAGCCTGCACAATCTGGGTTATTTACATCAGCTCATCCTTCCCCAAATTCCAATTGTAAATTTCCTTCAGACTTCACCTCCTCTAGGGAGAGGTCCTTAATGAACTCCCCTTCTCACTAATTATTCCCTGGTCATCAATTCTTACGTGGCTCAATCCACCCGATCAAGCAGCCCTTCACTTTGCTTGTACAATTGCATA
The DNA here is from genome assembly GCF_048773025.1 of Camelus bactrianus. Classification (NCBI taxonomy): domain Eukaryota; kingdom Metazoa; phylum Chordata; class Mammalia; order Artiodactyla; family Camelidae; genus Camelus; species Camelus bactrianus. The sequence continues at coordinate 37,826,124 of NC_133558.1, forward strand.
GCATTCATCTTCAGCTTTTAAAATTCCATGTCTTACTTTCCACCCTTCACAAAAACTAATTCGAAATGGACCATAAAGCTAAATGTAAAATGCAAAGCTATCAAACTCTTAGAAGATAACATAGGAGGAAGTCTAGATGACCGTAAGTATGGTGGTACTTTTTTAAATACAACACCAAAGGCACAATCCATGAAAGAAAAAATTGAGGAATTGGACTTCAGTAAAACAGAAAATTTCTGCTCTGTGAATGTCAAGACAATTAGAAGGTCAGCCACAGACTGGGAGAAAATGTTGGCAAAAGACATATCTGATAAATGACTGTTATCCAAAATAGACAAAGAACTCAAACTCAACAATAAGAAAACAAACAACCCAATTTAAAAAATGGGCCAGTGACCTTAACAGACACCTCATCAAAGAAGATATATAGATGGCAAATAAGCCTATAAAAAGATGTTCCACGTCATATGTCATCAGGGAAATAGAAATTGAAACAACAGTGTGGGGGAGAGTATAGTTAAGTGGTAGAGTGTGTGCTTAGCATGCACGAGGTCCTGGATTCAATCCCCAGTACCTCCATTAAAATAAATAAATAAATAAATAAACAAACCTAATTGCCCCCCAAAAAAGATAAAAAATAAAATTAAAACAAAAAACAATAATGAGATAATACTACACAACTATTAGAAGGACCAAAATCCAGGACACTGACAACACCAAATGCTGGTGAGGATGCAAAGCAGGAAGAACTCTCATATACTGCTGATGGGAGTGCAAAATGGAACCACCAGTTTGGAAGACGATTTGGCAGTTTCTTACAAAACTAAGCAGCACACTCTTACCGTACAATCCAGGAATTGAACTCCTTGATGTTTGCCCAAAGGAGTTGAAAAATTTGTCCACACAAAAACCCACACACAGATGTTTATAGACACTTTATTCATAATTGCCAAACTTGGAAGCAACCGAGATGTTCTTCAGTAGGTGTTTGGATAAACTGTGGTTCATGCAGACAGTGGAAATATTATTCAGCACTAAAAAGATATGAGCTATCAAGCCATGAAAGGACATGGAAGAAACTTAAATGCACGTTACTAAATACAAGACGCCAATCAGAAAAGGCTGCAGGTTGTATGGTTCCAACTATGGGAAATTCTGGAAAAGGCAAAACTATGGAGACAATAAAAAGACCAGCGAGTTGCAAGGATGGGAGTGGGGAGAAAGGAATAGGCAGTGAATAGAGAGTTTCCAGGACACTGAAAACATTTTGTATGATATTTTAATGATGGACATATGTCATTTTGTCCAACTCCATAGAGTGTACAATACCAAAAGTCAACCATGAAGTAAACTATGAACTTTGGGTAACTATGTTGTATCAATGTAGGTTCATCTTTTGTAAAAAAAAATATCACTCTGGTGAGTGATGTTGATATTGGGGGGAGGCTATGCAGGTAGGGTGAGGTAGGGCATATTAGGAAATTTCTATACCTCTCAATTTTGTTGTAAACCTGAAACTCCTCTAAAAAACAAAGTCTTAAAAAATTCCATGTCTTGCCCCATTGAGGGTGAAGACCGCGTTGTCTTCTCCCTTTGGATACATCACAACCTAGTGCTGACTGTGTTTCTTCCTGAATCCTATTCAAAACCTTAATGGTATCTCCCTCCTCGTGAATATTTCATGTTTATAGAAAGCGATAACTACTCACTTATCACTTGATTCTGTATTGTGCACTGTCTTTTAATTGGCCTAAGGGATGGTGTAGTTTGCTCATGAGAAATGCAAACTCATGTTACCATTTATTCAGGTGGAACCTGCCATGTATTTTTAAATGCATTATCATTTAACCATCATAACAAGCCTATGAGCCCACTATTATTATTTCTAGGATCACACAGCTAATAATTATCTAATTCTGGAATCTGAGTCTAAGTCTCCGAGCTCTTGCCTTCACCGCGATGCTCACTAATAAACTGGTAAAGTGACATTCTCACCAGCTGTGTCCTTTCTTGGTCCTGACACTCCTCATGATGGATTCCTCATCCCACCTTCTTGCCTTGTCCACTGTGGGTTGTATTGCTCAGAAAGGAGACTTGTTTTATTTTATTTTTACTTTCAGTTTTTAAATCTCACTTATTTTTTGGAAGGTGCTGGAAAATTTTTTAAAATTTTATTTTGTATTGAAGTGTAGTTGATTTACAATATTAGTTTCAGGTGTGCGACAAAGCAATTCCGTTACACATATAGATACATATGTACTTTTTCTTTTCAGATTCTTTTCCACTATGTATTATTACAAGAGATTTAATATCATTCCCTGTGCTGTACAGTAGGTTCTAGCTGTTCATCTACTTTATGTATAGTAATGTGTATATGTTAATCCTCAGCTCCTAATTTACCCCTCCCCACCCTTTCCTCTTTGGTAACCACAGTTTGTTTTCTATGTCTGTGGATCATTTTTGGTTTGTAAATAGAATTTGTGTCATTTTTTTAGGTTACACATATAAATGATATCATATGATATCTCTCTTTCTCTGTCTGACTTAGTATGATAATCTCTAAGTCCATCCATATTGCTACAAATGGCAGTTTCCCATTCTTTTTTATGGCCGAGTAGTATTCCGTTATATATATATAAATATATATATATATATATACACACACACACACCCCCAAATCTTCTTTCCTAGTCATCTGTCAATGGACATTTAGGTTGTTTCCTTGTCTTGACTATTGTAAATAGTGCTGCTATGAACATTGGGGTGTATGTGTCTTTTTGAATTAGAGTTTTTTCTCTGGATATATGCCCAGGAGTGGGATTGCTGGATCATATTTAAGTCTAATTTTAGTATTTTAAGGAAACTCCACACTGTTCTCTATAGTGGCTGCACCAATCTACACTCCCACCAGCAGTGTAGGAAGGTTCCCTTTTCTCCACACCCTCTCTAGCATTTATCGTTCATGGACTTTTGAATGATGGCCATTCTGGCTGGTGTGAGGTGCTATACATCCCTGTAGTTTTGATTTGCATGTCTCTGATAACTAGCGATGTTGAGCATCTTTTCATGTGCCTGCTGGCCATCTGGATGTATTCTTTGGAGAAATGTCTACTTAGAGATCTATTTCATTGAAGGAAGTGTACTTGGGGGGACGTTGGAAGTAACAGCCAAGATCATCTGGTGGGCTCCCCCAGCGTTTACACCCCTGGGACTCAGGAGTGCAGACAGCACAGCTGCCGCGCAGCCAGGAGGAGGAGGAGACGGTCTGGCTGTGATGGACTTCACAGGCGCTGCTGGCTCTCTAGGTTTCAGGACCCCCTTCTCAGTTTCCTAAGAAAAACAACACGCAAATGATGTAAACAGCTGTTAGGAGTAAAGGAACCCATGTACTTAGAGCCGAAGCCACCTGTGGTAGGGTAGGTTCCACAGGGGAGTCATCTTGGTGGTGGTTTGAGAGGGGTTTGTGTCACAGCCAAGGAGAAGGCTGCAAGGACAAGACTCGGTGTATAAATTGAAAGTCGACCTGGATTCCGTGAACTGAAGTGCTTCCTAGGTACCACTGGCTTGCTGATACGCTACGGGACTGATTCGGCTCATCTGAGGCTGAGCTGAAAGCTCACTGGTCTGTGTGGCTGTATCTGCTCCATCTGACATCATAGCTGCACAAACCAGCACTGCCTCCTTCAGCACTAGGAGACCAGGAGCCTGATCTTCCTGCTGGTTTCTATGATTGGACTTGGTTAACAGTTACTGGTTATCTGTAGTTATTAACAGCATGACGACGGCTATTATAACACATTGACATTTTGGTTATTCATCCAGATCATCCCTAGTTTCTACCATGAGGGCTGAGCCTGCACAAGGGCTGGGACAGGAAGGAGGAGGGGCAACATTCAGGCTCTCCTTGGAATTCTTGTTGCACTGCAACCTCCCTCCAGTTCTTGGCTGCAATTGAAATCCCGCTTTCACAGGTGACTACAGAGATGGCCACGATGGTCAGAAGGCGGTGCTGACTCGCCCTTCAGTTCCCTCCATGGCAACTTCTGGACAAGTGTCTGTTGAACGTTGGTAAGCATTGCATCACCTGGAGGGCTTGTTCAAACACCAATTTCTGAGCCCTGGTCTGAGTTTCTGATTTTGTAAATCTGGGGAGGAGCTGAGAATGTGCATTTTAACAAATTTCCAGGTGACACTGGTGCTGTGGCTCTGAGAACCATGCTTTGAGAACCACTGTGAGGATTCATGACTCTTTTCCCTGGTGAAAGTGTTCATCTTCCTTTTCTGCCTCTGACATTATGCTATGCACTCTCCAACTTGTGGCTGTTGTCCACCGACATCTTGGTCACCCCCCCCCTCACACACGTTCTGGTGTGGCATCAAGCTTACCATTTTCCCTGCTACTCCAACCCCTGAATTTGTCCTAGGCACTTCGATATCCATGGGACCTTCCAACATCCTGGCTATTAGAATGTGTTTACTGGGGGCGGGTGGGTATGTTGCCTCTGTACCCTGCTTATCGAACTGAAATTCAAAGACAGAGTTTTGGATGAAGTAGAAAAGGCAGCTTTATTTCTTTGCCACAGTGGGCTAATGTATCCAAGACTGTCAGCCTGCAGGGGAGGGAAGGCAGGGGGCTTTATAGTAAAAGTTCAAGGGGTAGAGCTAGTTTCTATAAAGATCGCATACAGGATAACAAATTGTTGCAAAGTTGTTCTTGTTTTTGCAGATGCAGTGGTCCCCTTCCCTCTGCTGGGTGTGAAGTTCACCTCCAGTTTTGGGACTCTTCTAATATTCTTGTGCCTGGAACAAAGTGTGTTTAGGAAGAGGGTCTGTGGAAGAATGCTGTAGGGAAAAACATGTGCAGTTTAAAGTCAGGTTGATAAATGCTTCTAGCATTTTAGGCAGCCTGAGGGCTGAGACCTCTAGCTGTAGGCTGAGACCTGCACCTCGAACAGTAGGATACAAAGAAACCAAAAGGGGCTAAAAATAGCTGCAGACTTGTACAATTGGGGTGAGTTATACCAATAAGATGCACAAAACACCCAACTGCCCTTTCTGAGGTGTCAGGGTCAAAAGCAGGGCACTGAACATGATCCCTGCACACAGCATCAGGAGGGGGTTGGGAGGACCACCCACGCCTCCCCGCTCTCCAGTCTAACCCTAGTCAGCAAGAGCATGGGAAAAACCCTTTATTACACAGTTAAGCAGTTACAAACACCATTACAAATACCAGATGGTCACTGATGACAGTAGGGTCCTTCCCAGTTACAGGTATAGCTCAGTGGAAGAGCGTGTGCTTTAGCATGTGTGAGGTCCTGGGTTCAACCCCCAGTACCTCAATTAAAAAAAATAATCAAGATAGAATGTATTTACCTCTTCAGTTCAACAGATTTTCACATCAACTCTTAAATCTCATTTCCATCTCCCACTTGGAGAGTCATATCATGACTCTTGTCATCACTCTGGATTTTTCTACCATGTTACAATATGAATTTGACTTTTCTTCTATGTAACCCTAAGTCCCATTCCTTTCAAGTCCCATATCCACTGCAGTGACACCTTCCCCTGAGCACAAGGAAAGCTTCATCACCATTATCCCCTTTATTTAATTCACCCTTCATCCCTCGGCTTCTAGCCCTTCTCTGTACAGCCTGGAGCCCACGGCTGATCCTTACACTCACTCTGTTTATTTGCAATCTTATCTTTCCACCACTGTTTCCGGTGACCAGTGCTGGGTCATGCCACAGCCTATTGTCTGTTTCTCAATGTGCTGGAAGAGGTGATAAGATATAAACAAATAACCACTGTATGCAGCAGCGTCCCATGAAAATGAGAGGCTAATACAGAAATTCATGACCTTGAAAAGTGGGAAAGACTAGCTCTAACTGGGATGATCAGAGAAAGCTTCAAGACACAAATACAAAAAAGACGCTACTAGTCTGTAAAGATTTTTTAGTCTAAGAATGGTTTAATGTATATTCATTTCACCAACAGTACCTAACTCTTTTAAAAAGAGAATTAATGAGTTGTGTCTCCTCTAAATGTGATTCTTTATCTGTTGTGAAGTACAGTGTGAAATACCTTAGGGCTGTTCCAATGAATAAATTTTAAAAGGCGATTTATCACTGTGTGTGTGTGTGTAGATACTCACACACATATATTTATTCTATAAGCATAGAAAAATCTGGGGAGGAAGATAAATATTGTCTTGCTTTCTCTATCAGCATGTTGTTTTCATATATAATGAGGTGAATGCCCCCTTTTGCAACTTACAGTCTTGCAGTGAAAATTAAAATATTATTTTGAAGAAGAAGGAAGTCAACTTGTTTTTGGCAAAAGGAGTAGAAATAATAATACTTTTGATGTTTCTTGAGGACCTACCATGTTAATGGTCCCTTATCTCGTTTGGACCCCGCCATCACCCTGTATTATGCATTATCTCCATTTTGCAAATAGGATTCAGAGAAATTTATTGTGTTTAATCAATTCCAAGATGAAATCTAAAAAATATTTTAGATCCTTTAAATCTGAATGAATCTTATAATTGATGGTGTCTTAGATTTGATAAAATATGATGAGATGATCTGAACTCTTAATAAGTTTTACATGTAATTTTTCATTCATGGTGGAAATGTGCTTAAATCGTGTAGTTTTCCCCATTCAAGTGCATTATCTTTTATAAGAAAAGCAGACTTTTTGCTCCTTCTCCAAATTTTTTTTCTCTCTCCATCTTACACACACACACACACACACACACTTTCTTCCTCTCTCTCTCTTCTCTCTCACATGTCCTTATATCTCAGGCCAAACTAAAAATATCCCACTCATAAGATGCTCTGCCTTATGTCAAGCCTTCTGTTTATTTCTAGTTTAGCCATGGGGAACTTCATCCAACTCTTACCTTAGCCTCCTTTCTCCTGCGAAATTACTGTTAATCTACTTTGTTCAACTCCATTTTACCCACAACCCTTTAGAATTAGTTGCCTTGACTTTGGGGAAAAAAACTAATCTTTCTTAACTATTTGGATAATTGGACAAATTAATTATGATTGATACAACAAAAGTATTTTTATTTTTTGCAGGGGCAAGTTAGCTGCCCTGGGCCAGAGTTTCTCAAACTGAGCACACCAGCACAATCTTCTTGGAGCATTAGTTTTACTTGGAAGGGAAATAGGACATTGGAAAATGTAGATAAAAATCTTTAAATAAGAAGTATTTTTTTTATCTTAAAGCAAATGTATAAATATCACAGACTGTTAGAGCAGACAGTTAGCTAGATACAAGCAGAGAAAGGGGGACACAGACCAAATGGCAGGATTTGGGCAGAAAGGAGGGGCACAAGCCAAATGCAGGAAACATACAGAAGCACCAGGGGCCCCTGGGCAGAGAAAGAAAAGCAGGAGTCTTTGGGCCGATAAGGGGCCACACCTTTTGGCCTAGAGACCAAGAAATAAAGGTCAGAAAAGGCAGGAATTTCCAGTGTCTGAATGTAACCTTTTGCTCATTATGCCCTCATTTCAATAAAATTAGCCTTGCAGATCAGAAGTACCCATCATGCACCGACGCCACGACACTTCTGATCCAGACTAAATAAGGACAAAAATCCCTCCTCCCTTTGGGAAGGTGGAGTTGGGATCATAATCAGGAAATATGACCCTAAGCCCTTCCCTCCCCGGTGAATATTCCGCCCATTCATTTTACACCCTATGTAAGTAACTTACGTAAGAAACTCAGGGCAGCCGCTCACCTGAGCCTGCCTGCTCTCGCCTTGAGAGTGTGCTATCCATCCTTTAATAAATCCTCTCTTTACTTTTTTAACCTCTGTGTCTTGTCTCTGAATTCTTTCTGGGACGGAACAAGAACCTGGAACACCGGTTGGATCCACTGGCAAGAGGACTAGAATGAAATATCCACATGCATCTTTAAGCTGGCGGTGGACCACTCATGGCAACTCATGGTTGAAACACAGGATTTGGAGCAAGACTTCGCATCTCAGCTCCACCTTTTCTAGCTGTGTGCCTTGGTACGTTGCTTAACCTCCCTGGGTCTTCGTTTCTCAATCTTCTCATCTATTTGCTAGTATTTTGTTGAGGACTTTTGCATCCATATTCATAAGTGATATTGGCCTGTAATTTTCTTTTTTGGTGATATCTTTGTCTGTGTTTTGGTATTAGGGTGATGGTGGCCTTGTAGAATGAGTTTGGAATGCTCCTTCCTCTGCATTTTTTTGGAATAGTTTCAGAACAGGTGTTAACTTCAATCTTCTCATCTATAAGATAGGAGTCATAGTGTCCTCGGCCTCATTGGGTAGTCAGGAGAATAAATGACAAGGACACATGAAATGGGAGAAGGGTGAGTGCTCACTAGTGTTGGGAATTTTCATTTTTGTTTATCCTTCCAGATGCCCCAGGGGCCACCCTTTGGTTTTCCTCTTTTGTTAAAGCGTCTTGGCATAAAAGACCAAGGCTTCCCCAGGATGCTCTCCAGTATGCTGTCCTGGCTTGTCTTCTGTTTGTCTTTCATAATGTTTCAGGAATGCACTGTTTTCTTTTCTTCTCTTGTTTTCGTTCTTTCTTTTTTTTCCCCCAGCACCATTAAAAACAACGAGTAGCTGTTTTAGGAATTTGGGAGGTGAAGGGGAGTGACTCACAGTTTCACTCAGGTTTCAAATGAAATCGTCTCATAATTGGGAAGCGCGTGCCGTGGTGAAAATGCTGGAGGCAGAGTCGTGAAGGATTTCAAACTCTCAACTCCCTTTGGAACCAAAACTTGGACCCACTGGTCATCACATATGAAGTCTGTGATTAGAACTTTCTCTTATAAGACTCAGGCTACGTGTAGTCCCAGCTGGTTACGGCTCATTTGGGAATGGATTTTCTGACGCAAAAGAGGTTTGAAAAAAAAAAAAAAGCAGGGTGTTTCTTTATTTGGTGAGCATGATTTCTGCCCTTTGCTTCTCTTTGTCAGCTTTAAAAGGAAGAGAAAAAAAGCAAAGCATGCTGCCAAAAGTTGGCAGTAGAATTTCAGGGAGCAGAATTCCTCCACCAACAGCAGCGTTTGAAGTGGTTGCTCAGAGAGGCCCCCGTGGGCTGATGTGATGTGAAGTGAAGAAAGCCCCAGAGCCTGGAAGTCCCAGGAAAAGACCTATGTGGGACTAGAGGCACCTGCCCCCGGGGTCATTCTTGCTTCTTTCAGCTGATATTGTCTTTGGCTCAATGGTCCAGGAATCCGAGGGCAGACACTCCAATTTACTATTGGCATTACCGCACCCAACTTGATCACCTCCTCTACTGGCCGAACTCAAGTATGTGGAGGGCAGTGGGCAGGATGGGGCAGCCTGAGGGTCTGCAAGGCAGTGGGAACTGGCCCATTCTTTGCCACCCCCCATCACCCACAATATCTTCCAGGCTCCTGATCTTTGCACCTAGAAATAAAAGCAAATGAACATTGACCATAACTTATAGGTGTGAACTAAAAATACTGCAAATGTAACCAGTAAAGAAAGAACGCTGAAGCCATCAGGTCGTCAGCAGCTGCTGCCACTCCCCAGTGAAGACAAGCCTGCAGCCTGGCCTCTGCAGCCACTCACAGTGGTGCACTCTGAGGGGACTCAGAATAATAAAGGACAGGATGCTGGCCCTAGATAGCTAGGTGCTTGTCAAAGGAATCAATTCAATGAGCCGATATATTTGCTCACTCCCATACATAGAAAAGCGCCAAATTCTGTAACGTGAGATGTCTGGTTTTCTTCAGTTAACAAGTGATCTTTTAATGTTCCAACTACCTGGTCTTTGTTGTAAAGCTCCTGTATATCCTGGGTCCTCCCCTGCCTTTTCGGAGCAGCCCCTCAGAGCGATCTGGGAGGTGTCACCCTGAGCTCAAAGGGGTTCATGTCCTCAGAAATGTCTGCCAAATAAAACATAACTCTCAACTTTCAGGCTGTGCATTTATTTCAGTCGTCATAGGAGTGGAGTGCATTTAAGTTGCCACGTGGAGATGTGTTACGAGGAATCGTCTTACACAACTGTGGAGGCTGAGAAGTCCCATGAGAAGATGGGATCTGCCATCTGCAAGCTGGAGTCCCAGGAAAGCCAGTGGTGTGGTTCAGTCCAAGTTCAAAGGCCTGAGAACCAGAGATGCTGATGCTGTAAACCCTGTCTGAGAGCCCGAGGAGATGAGATGTCCCAGCTCCTGGAGTGAGGCAGGGAAAAAAAAAGGATGAATTCTTCCTTCCTCTCCCTTTTGTTCTAGTCAGGGCCTTAACGGATTGGATGATGTCCACTCCACCTGGGGGTGCAGTTTACTCTACTGAGTCTGCTGATTCAAATGCTAATCTCATCTGGAAACAGCCTCAAAGACACACTGGAAACCCAAGTTAATCTGCGCACCCACAGCCAGTCAAGTTGACACAAAGTTTAACCGTCATGAGTACTGGATGTTGGGACCGATGGGTCAAGTCAGAACCTGTGGAATGGACGTGCCATCAAATCGTAACAAACCTCATCACACACAAGCAAGAGCTTATTTCTATAGGGACCCTCGGTCATCTTGAGGCTCGCTGGTCTAATCTGGGCTCGCTGGCTGGCTGGCTCCTCCCCCTCCCTCCCCCTCCCCTCCCCCTTTTTCTCCTGGGGCTGTATTCCGAGTGCCTCTCACTTGCGTGAGGCCAGCAGGTTAGCCTGGTCAAGTGTAAGAAGGAAGTTGTCCAAAGGCCTACACTCAGAACCGGCACATTCACTTTTTCCTTGAGCCGTTGGTCCAGGCAAGTCACGAGGCCAAACTCCACGTCAAGAAGCAGAGAGACATCCTCACCCTCACTGGGTGTCGTGGGAACTGTGCTGCCCCTCCTGATCCCCTTCCAGAACCGAGGCTCTGGTTCCCTCAGTTGCTGGGACTATGGCTCGAGATGACGGCTCACAGACAGCCCCTACCCACTTCCGTCTTCACTGCCTACCCGGCACTGCCCTCAGCTGAAGGACATGGCTTTGCTCAAGGGTGTCCCCAAGGCAGCCCACATGTGCTGACTGGTCAGACATAAGAAGGCAAGGCCCCTTGCGTCAATTCAAAACATCTCTGAACGGCCTTCCCAGCCCCAGAGCCCTCCATGGGATTAGCTGCAGCCTCAGTTGGAACTCAGCCCCTCTTTTCTCTCTGCCTGGTCTCGCTTCCTCACTCTGTTAAAAGTATTGTTCCTAAGAGACTCCTCAACCACCACCACATGCAAACCTGATGGGCAGTGTGGGAGAAATTCCAGAGACCGTGGCAAAGGGCACGGGCGGAGTGTGGGAAAGATTCACACCAAGACATGCAACTAACCACGAATCGCAGCTCTGCATTCAGCAGCCAGACTAGACTGCATCCCAGCTTAAAACAGAAGTGATGCCCTGGAGAGAACACTGAACCTCTGTCTGAACATCCTGACATGTGTTTGAAGTGTGGATTTGAGACGGAACTCGGTTTACAAAGGCAGGTGGTCCTGCCTGAAGAGTCGGGAGCAAATGAAAACTCTGTAAATTCAATTAAATGCCAAATGCATGGTGGGAGTTGGGTATTCTAATGTGCAAAGTACAGTGATTTGCTTTGTGGATAATCATTTTAATAACTTACTGATTTTTCCATGTCAGGTTTTCTCTAGCACCATTTATTTAACTTTTCTCAACCCATTCTAGCTTTTTATAATTCCATGGGTGAAATTATAGTGTCTTAGGGGCTTGGTTTCTCAGTGGGTTTCCTTTGCACCAATTTTATGTATGTATGTATTTATACTTTTATTGTGGTATGATTCTTGTACAGTAAGCCACACATATTTCAGATGTACAGTTTGATGAATTTATATATATATATATATACACATACCTATGAAACCACCGCCACAATCAAGATAGTTAATATTAATTCAAAAAAACACATGTACCCCAATGTTCACAACAGCACTATTTACAATAGCCAAGACACAGAAACAACCCAAATGCCCATCTACAGATGACTGGATAAAGAAGCTGTGGTATATATCTATACATATTGGAATACTACTCAGCCATAAAAAAGAATAAAATAATTCCACTTGCAGCAACATGGATGGACCTGGAGATAGTCATTCTAAGTGAAGTCAGCCAGAAAAAGAGAGAAAAATACCATATGATATCACTTAGATATGGAATCTTAAAAAAAAAGAGAACACAAATGAACTTATCAACAAAACAGAAGCAGACTCACAGACATAGAGAACAAACTTATGGTTACCAGGGGGTAAAGGGGGTGGGAAGGGATAAATTGGGAGTTTGAAAATTGCACCTCTTGGGGAGTGATGAAAATGTGAGCTATCTTGATTGTGATGTGATAGCATGTGTGTATACATTTATTGAAATTCATCAAATTGTACATCTGAAATATGTGTAGTTTACAAGAATCATACCATAATAAAGGTTTTAAAAAAAAAAGCTAGCTAACATTTCCATCACTCCCCAAGAGGTCCTTTGCACCAATTTTAATTGGATAGAAACCTTAGTGGATTCAAGGGACTCTGGGGAGAGGTATGGGGGCAGGACCATTGGAAATGGGAGTTATGGATATAATGAATGGAGGAGATGGACATTCCAGGAGAAGAAACTTTTGGCCATGTAGTGTTTCCCCAGTAAACAAGCAGGAAGAGAAAGGAGATGATTTGCTCTACTCAGGGATGGTATTGATAACACAGCTATAGCAGAAGGACAAGTCAGCAAGAAAACTGAGTTCTAACAGTTTTTTTTTAACTATTTTTTTTTGACGTAGGTACTGGGGATTGAACCCAGGACCTCATGCATGCTAAGCATGTGCTCTACCATTGAGCTATAACCACTCCTAAAAGGTATGTCTTCCTTTTCTTCCTTCTGCCTCCCCTCCCAGGATCCCCTGACAGCTGGTGTCCAGCTGGGCAAGGCTGGTAGGTGGCACCTGCAGATTGGGAGTCAGAGGAGGGAGCAGAGTCTTGTCCACTCTCTCCCTGCTTTGCTGTGGCGTCCCTGGCAGGGCAGGGTCCCTCCAGGACCACACATCCGGCTGGCAGCCTCTCCTCCGTGGCTCCGGTTCCTGTGAGGGCTCACTAGGACTGTAAAGACTTCCGCCTGCTCCTGGTCTCTGTGTGGTGTCTTTCTTTCTTTTTTTTTAATTGAAGTATAGTCAGTTACAATGTGTCAATTTCTGGTGTCCAGCATCATGTCCCAGTCATGCGTACACATACAGATACTCATTTTCATATTCTTTTCCATTAAAGATTACTACAAGACATTGAATATAGTTCCCTATGCTAGACAGAAGAAATTTGTTTTTAAATCTACTTTTATATACAGTAGTTAATATTTGCAAATCTCAAACTCCCAATTTATCCCCTCCCACCCCCTCTCCCCGGTAACCATAAGGTTGTTTACTATGTCTGCGAGTCTGTTTCTGTTCTGCAGATGAGTTCATAGTGCCCTGGGTGTCTTCATATTCCCTGCTGGTTCGCTTCATCCTGCCCACAGCTGTGTTAGAGCATCTTTATTCGTCTCTTCATTTGAACAACCTGGGTTGCCTTCTGTTTCTTGCCAGGACCCCGGCTGGTATCCTGCCCAACTGCACTCTTTCCCAAATTCCTTGCAAGTGTCATGCTTTCCCCCGTTTAGATCAACAAGTGTGTAACAGCAGAAAGAGCAGAGCCTGAGTGACACACAGACACGATTTGATTTCTGGTTCAGTCACTGAGTGACTGGGGAACAGGATGGGAAAGATATTTAAGCTCCGGAGCCTCAGTTTTCTTGCCTCTAGAGTGGGAATAATGATGGGTTTCAGCTGCATTAAATGGGAAAATCTGTGCCTCACCAGTGTGTTCCAGGCCTCATCAGCCGGTTGTCACAAAACAAGTCTCACATTATTTTCGTATTCCAATTTTTCGGGCATGAATCTCCAGCATACTTGACTGCAGGCAATGAACTCCCTTCAGAGTCTTCCCAGCTAGAAGTTTCCTTGTGTGAGGGGAGGGTCTAGCTCAGTTGGAAGAGTGCACGAGGTCCTGGGTTGAATCCCCAGTACCTCCATTAAAATAATAAACAAGTAAATAAGTAAAAGCTAATTACCTCCGCCTAAATCAAAAAGTCGTAATTAATTAAAACTGCCGACCTGCCTCTGTGGGCGTGGTGGTGGCCCCTGTGCACTTTGGGCCCAGGTGCCATATGCCCACCATCGGCTTGCAGGGCAACTGGCTATGGCTTTGCCACGGCTGGAGCTTCTCCAGGGTCACTGGGTCACAGTCTGTGGTGAGGGCACAGCCCACGCCAAGGGTGCTGACACCTGCTGTTCCTGGAACGCCCAGTCCTTAGGTGCCTCCCTGTGGGCCGGGTTCTGTGGGAGGAGGGGAGAGGCCTCCCTGCGCTCTAAGCCGTCTCAGCCCCAGAGGCAGAGCCTCTCAGACCTCTGCCTGGTTCCTCACCTGTTTCACGGGAAAACAAAACAACTCACTCTGGAGCTCGCTTCCTTCCACCCTCTCTTCCGCATGGGTGTCAGGGCCAGGGAACAGATAATGTGCCATCTGCTCCATTTTTCTCCCCTCCCACCCCAGTCCTCTTCTGTCTGTCAAACTGAAGCTTCTATACATATCAACCATGCTGGGGTGGAGGGGAGGGTCAGCTGGGGAGGTGAGGTCTGGATGCCCTCTGCATAGGAGCTGGAATCCACTCCGGTTACACGTGAAGGATTCCTGGTACTATACTTGGCGCATGGTGGGACCTCAAGGAATGGTAGATGCTATGATCATATAAAGAGGAAGTTCCATTTCCTACCATTTAGAGGCTACAAGTTCTTCAAGGTGCAGTTTAGATGTACTTCGAAAACAGTACAGAAATTCCTCAAAAGAATAAAAACAGACTTACTGTATGATCCAGCAGTCCCATTCCTGGGCATATAGCCAGAGGGAACTCTCATTCGAAAACATACATGTACCCCAATGTTCACAGCAGACTATTTCCAATAGCCAAGACATGGAAGCAACTTAAATGTCCATCGACAGATGACTGGATAAAGAAGCTGTGGTATTTTTATACAATGGAATACTACTCAGCCATAAAAAATAATAAAATAATGCTATTTGCAGCAACTTGGATGGGCCTGGAGATGGTCATACTAAGTGAAGTAAGCCAGAAAGAGAAAAATACCATATGATATCACTTATATGTGGAACCAAAAAAAAAAAAAAGACAAATGAACTTATTTATAAAACAGAAACAGACTCACAGACATAGAAAACAAGCTTATGATTACCAGGTGGAAGGGGGTGGGAAGGGATAAATTGAGAGTTTGAGATTTGCAAATACTGACCTATATTTATATAGTAGATAAATAACATGTTTCTACTGTATAGCACAGGGGACTATATTCAACATCTTGTAGTAACTTATAATGAAAAATAGTATGAAAACGAGTATGTGTATATACATGTATGACTGAACTATTGTGCTGTACACCAGAAATTGAAAGTAACATTGTAAACTGACTATACATCAATTAAAAAAAAATCTGTGGGGGATGGTATAGCTCAGTGGTAGAGTGCCTGCTTAGCATGCACAAGGTCCTGGGTTCGATCCCCAGCACATCCACTAAAAAATACATAAATGCATATGCTTAATTCCACTGCCACCAAAAAGAATCTATTTAGTACGACAAAATATTCTCTCCCTGTGTATTAGCTTCCTGGGGCTGTGTTTACAAACTATCCAAAACTGGGTGACTTAAAACAACAGAAATTTATCTTCACAGTTCTGAGATTTAATTTTTTTTCCTAATTTCTTTTTGTGGGGGAGGTAATTAAGTTTGTTTGTTTGTTTATTTAATGGAGGAACTGGGGGATTGAACCCAGGACCTCGTGCGTGCTAAGCACGTGCTCTGCCACTGAGCTACACACCTCCCCCCACCCCATTTTAACTTGATTGTATTTGCAAAGACCCTATTTCTAAACCAAGTCATATTCTGGGGTACTAGGGTTTAGGATTTTAACATATCTTTTTTTGGGGAACATAATTCAACCCATAAGACCCTCCAATGATCTAAAATCTAATAGCAAGAATCTGATTTTTCTTTTGACATCTATCATATTCTAGTTGATTTTCATAGAAATTTACCTTTCATTTCTCCCTGCAACACTGAACACTCCCAGGACAGAATCTATGTCTGATTCTTGTCTGTGTGCCGGACAATACCTGTCTGGCCATAAGAGGTTTCACAGTTAATAAGTGATTTGTCTCCTTTCTTGCCTCGTAACCAATCCATTAAGTCTAGAGCTGCCACGTTCCCTGGTACCTGCATTCCTGAGTTCCTTGTGTTTTCAACTCTTTGGTTGATTTCTTTTCTTAAAAGAATACAGATGAGGAGGATGGGTTTGGCCAGCTGAAATAGCTGGGTACAGCCTGCCTCAGGTGGGTAAATATTTCTGTTTCCTGGGAGCAAACAGTGGGCTTCACTCCACCAGGAAACAATCCTGTTTGTCCCCAGTTTATGGTTCTTTCTCCTTCCTGAGCATTTTTAACATCCTGATGATGTCTTTAGTTACCGTTGCTATGGAAATATTTTGGTGTTTCCTGCAGAGCAGGGTGGAGTGGCGCCTGGAGCCTCTTTCTTTTTCGTTTTCATTTTCTTTTCCATTATAGGTTATTACCAGATATTGAATATAGTTCCTTGTGCTAAACAGAAGAAACTTGTTGTTCATCTATTTTATACATAGTAGTTAGTATCTGCAAATCTTAAACCCCCAATTTATCCCTTTCCACCCCCTTTCCCCCTTGGTAATCGTAAGTTTGTTCTCTATGTTTGTGAGTCTGTTTCTGTTTTGTAAATAAGTTCATTTGTCTTTTTTTTTTTAGATTCCATATGTAAGTGATATCATATGGTATTTTTCTTTCTCTTTCTGGCTGACTTCACTTAGAATGACTTCTCCAGGTCCATCCATGTTGCTGCATATGGCATTATTTTGCTCTTCTTTATGGCTGAGTAGTACTCTGTTGTATAAATATACCACAACTTCTTTATCCAGTCATCTATCAATGGACATTTAGGTTGTTTCCATGTCTTGGCCATTGTAAGTAGTGCTGCTATGAACATTGGGATGCATGTATCTTTTTGAATTAGAGTTCCCTCTGGCTATATGGCCAGGAGTGGGGTTATTGGATCATATAGTAAGTCTAGTTTTAGTTTTTTGAGGAATCTCCATACTGTTTTCCACAATGGCTGCACCAAACTGCATTCCCACCGACAGTGTAGGAGGGTCCCTTTTCTCCACAGCCTCTCCTGGTGCCTCTTCATTGCAGGTTCATGATGATGTCCAAGCCCAGGGCCTCATTTGCTAGTTTTTTTTTTTTAAATGGAAGTATAATCGATTTACAATGTTGTGTTAGTTTCTGGTGTACAGTATAGTGATTCAGTTACACATTTATACATATATTCTTTTTCATTATAGGTCACTACAAGCCACTCATTTGCTAGTTTTCTGGCCTCATATCTGGTTGTCATCAGAGGAGTGATGTGTCTTTATTTTAGTCCTCTGATTTGATCACACTGTTGTTTTTTTTTTTCATTGGTTCTGAAGTGATCTTCATCTTCTTAAATAATCCACCCATTATTTCGTCGAATGACAGAGCCAGCCTTGTCTTCTTGGCATTGAATACATCAGTAAACAGGTGCAGTGCCTCTGACAGCAGTGTGGTGTGGGACAATCTAAGCTTCTGAAAGCACTTGAAATCTATTAGGGACCTACAGTTTAAGGACTGAGACTGAGTAGTGGTTGGAGGAGAGAAAACTGGGCTCTCTGGAGACTTGGGCTCCGGTCTCTTCTGTAGAATGGCGACAGTAATATTAATACACGTCCCAGCGGCTTGATAGGATTGTTATGATTAAGGTGCGTGCAAGCTCTCCAGGGCTATAAATGCTCACGACTGTCCTTGTGAATAGCAGCTGCTAGAATCACAAGTGTCCTGGCTCTCCCTTTGACCTGGGTGGCCATGGGCAGCAACTCAATCTCCTGTGAGGACCTGAGTTGGCCTCTTTACTAAATTGTCTGGGCAAACAGGCCATTTTGCAGCCTTTTGTGTGCCATTTTGTGTGTGCATTTCATTTCTTCTTCATTTTTTCACTTTTAAAGAAAAAATATTTAATTATTTAATTTATTTATTGAAGTACAGTCAATTACAATGTGTCAATTTCTGGTGTACGGCACAGTGTCCCAGTCATGCATGAACATACGTATATTCATTTTCATGTTCTTTTTCATTAAAGGTTATTACAAGATATTGAATATAGTTCCCTGTACTACGCAGAAGAAACTTGTTTTTTAAAATCTATTTTTATATATTGGCTAACATTTGCAAATCTCAAATTCTCCAATTTATCCCTTCCCAACCCCTTTCCCTTTGTAACTATAAGATTGTTGACTATGTCTGCAAGTCTGTTTCTATTTTGTAGATGAGTTCATTAGTGTCTTCTTTTTTTCTTTTTTTAGATTCCACATATGAGTGGTATCATATGGTATTTTTCTTTCTCTTTCTGGCTGACTTCAGCTAGGATGACAATCTCTAGGTCTATCATTTCATCTATTCCTATATTGGGGAGGGAAGGGATAATGTGACTTTGATTATTAGGATGAAGAGGAGAAAAATATCTTGAAATTTTGGATATCTTTGTCAAAGTTAGCTGTTTAATATAAAGTCTCTGTGATGCATTTGTTGCTCATTTGGCATGTTGGAATGTGCCATTATAATTTTCCTCCTCCAAAAAGGGTTTTTTTTTTTTTTTTAACGTCTTCTTTGTTTCGGGTGGACACTCAGTGGGTTACCAGAACACATTTAGGCATTCAGCCTCTGACAATTCTAGGTAAAAGTTCTGAATGCATTTAGTGAGTTGATTTATGGAATTTAGGTTTTTTTTTTTTAAATCCATCAATGTATTCCAGAGATGCTCCAGAAACTGATGTCATTGCAATTAACTGGAATTCTTTATAAAGAACTTCCTGCCTGACAACTCTAGATATATTTATCATGCTGCTTCTCTTGAAGCATTTTCAATTTGCTCACTTGGAGCAAATTTTGTGTGTTGAATGCGGTCGGTTTCTAGGCACTGACTCATTTTCCAAAGACGCGTTCACTTTTTTTTTTTCCAATTGACTTTCTCCTGTCAGTATGTCGTCCAGCTCTTCTTTAAAGGACTGTCAACTCGTCATTAGCAGGAAACAGGATTTGTGGCCCATTCTTACAAAAGTAGAATGAAGTGAGATAATTTGATTTTTTTTGTATATGCATATTTTTATTGAAGTATAGTCAGTTTACAATGTTGTGTCAATTTCTGGTGTACAGCACAATGCTTCAGTCATACATGAACACACGTGTTTGTTTTCATATTCTTTTTCTCCGTAAGTTACGACAAGATATTGAATATAGTTCCCTGTGATTTTTAAATGATAAGGAAATAAAAAAAAAAAAAGGGAACCTCCAGAAACCTAACTAATTTCCAGGCTTGGAACTATTATTATAAGAAGCTTAAATAAACGGGACACCCGGAAACAAAAAGAAAATCTGCAACTTGCATGAGTTGGAGCAGAATACATTAAAATTTCCATTTTACTTTAAATATCAAGTAGCTGTAGTGTGAGTCAGTGTAAACAAACCACAGAGCCCAGGCTTCATGGAGGATGACAGCTATTTCATGTGGGCAGACAAGTGTTGCAGCATCTCAACACGAAAACTTGGCTGTATGCCCAGGACTCTTTCTCTGTATTTAGAATTTTGGGGGAGGAGGGTATAGCTCAGTGGTAGAGTGCATGCTTATCATGCACAAGGTCCTGGGTTCAATCCCCAGTACCTCCATCAAAAGTAAATGAGTAAACCTAATTACTCCCCCCCAACAAAAAGATCAAAAAAAAAAAAAAAAAAAAAAAGGAAGAAGAAGAAGAATAATTTTGGTGCAAATTCCATCTATGTATCTAGAAAACAAACCCAGAAAGCCTACAAAGTCAAGAATAAACAGCTCATTTTACTATAGTTCCGATGACGTCAGCTCTAAAAACACCCAAGTTTTCAGTTTTACCTAATCAGACAATCACCTTAACAACTTTTGTAGCCTCAGTTGCTTAGGTGACACACCGAAGTGGCCATTTGTTTAAGATAAAGTCCAAAGTTAGCTAAATGTACAATAGATAGTGAAAGTTTGATTCAACTACATGGATAGTTCACCCCAAAAATGTTCTTCATGACCTAAACAGATTTCTCCAATGAAGACATACAGATGGCCAACAGGCACATGAAAAGATGCTCAATATCGCTAATGATCAGAGAAATGCAAATGAAAACTACGATGAGGTATCACCTCACACCAGTCAGAACGTCCATCATTCAAAAGTCCACAAATGACAAATGCTGGAGAGGCTGTGGAGAAAAGGGAACCCTCCTACACTGCTGGTGGGAATGCAGTTTGGTGCAGCCACTGTGGAAAACAGTATGGAGATTTCTCAAAAGACTAGGAATAGACTTACCATATGACCCAGGAATTCCACTCCTGGGCATATATCCAGAAGGAACCCTACTTCAAAGTGACACCTGCACCCCAATGTTCATAGCAGCACTATTTACAATAGCCAAGACATAGAGACAGCCTAAATGTCCATTGACAGATTATTGGATAAATAAGATATGTATGTGCACACACACACACACACACACGCACAGACAATGGAATACTATTCAGCCACAAAAATAAGAAAATAATGCTATTTGCAGCAGCATAGATGGATCTAGAGATACATACTAAGGGAGGTAAGTAAGACAGAGAAAGACAAATATCATGTGATATCACTTATAATGTGAAATCTTAAAAAAGGACACAAATGAACTTATCCACAAAACAGAAACAGACTCACAGACATAGAGAACAAACTTATGGTTACCAGAGGGGAAGAAAGGGAGGGATAAATTGGGAGTTCAAGACTTGCAGTTACACACTAGTATGTATGAAATAGATAAATAACAAGGTCCCACTGTACAGCACAGGGAAACATATTCAATATCTTGTAATAACCAATAAACAGAATATGAAAAAGTATATGTATCTATATCTATATATAAAACTGAATCACTATGCTATACCAGAAACTAACACAACATTGTAAATCAACCATACTGCAATAAAAAATGTTCTTCATAAACTGTGGAGAAAAGGGGTAATTTGTTGTTGTTTTGTTATCGGGTTACCTGCCCCCGTCTTCCTCTTCACTGCAGGTGTATATGTAACCATTATTAGAATAACACTTTGTAGGGTAAAAACAATTTATCCTGCCAAAGCTTTTCCATTTGCCAGTTCAAAACTTCTCCCTTTAATTTTTGATTGATGCAGAATTGAAGCCAATCTCTTTAAGCATCAATGTTTGCATTTGTGGAGCGGGGTATAATAACACCTCGAACATAATATAAAACTGTTGCTACAATTAGTGGAGTGACCCTGATCATTTAACACAGGGCCTGGCATATAGTAAATGCTCGATAAATATTAACTATTTGTACTTCTACCATTAAAGATGTGATCTTGGAAGTCATTAAATCTTTTACAGCCTAGTTCTTTAGCTATGAAAAAAGATGTTTTCAGTCTGGAAATGCATTTAAAATACACTACGTCCACATGCAAAGTGAAGTATAGAATTTGAGCCATTACCCTCATTAATTAATCAAGACAATTTTTTAAAAAGTTTTTTAAAAAAACTTAAGTATGGTCAGTTACAATATGTCAATCTCTGGTGTACAGCATCATATTTCAATCATACATATACATACATAGATTCCTTTTCATATTCTTTTTCATTATAGGTTACTACAAGGTACTGAATATAGTTCCCTGTGCTATATAGAAGAAATCTGACTTCTTTTCTATTTTATATATAGTAGTTAACATTTGCGAATCTCGAACTCCCAATTTATCCCTTCCCACCTCCTAGACCCCTGGTAACCATAGGATTGTTTACTAGAGTCTGTTTCTGTTTTGTAGATAAGTTCATTAGTGCAAGACACTTTTTTAGCGGGGGAGGTAATCAGGTTTGTTTGTTTGTTTGTTTGTTTATTCACTTATTATTTTTTAATGAAGGCACTGGGGATGGAACCCAGGACCTTGTGCGTGCTAGGCATGTGCTCTACCATTGAGCTCTACCCTTCCCTCCAAGACACTTCTTTGACCTTAGTGATCGATATATGCTTTGGAGAAGAGCTTGATGAATAAAGGTTTACTTTGCTTGCATACTATTTTTATTACCGTATTGCCAGTTTTATTTTATTTTTTTTGGTATTCAATATTTACTAGGATGTGATAGGAATTTGGGTGCAAATGGCTTTTTTGGGGAGGTGGTCCCAGCACGCATGATCAGGGAGGGATGCCGTCCAGGGCAGCCTGGTGAGTAGGTCACTGCAGCAGGCAGGTGGGCTCAGCCCCACGGGGTTCCTCTGAGAGATGGTGTGAAACCTGTGGGTTCCGAGCAGCCTCATCCATCCAGCCCAGCACTGGGCACATCTCATCACGTCCCTGGAGGGTACCACATACAGAAGTTTGGGAAGCACTGCCATGAAGAATAGTTGAGGGAAATGAAGAGCCCTATCCGGGAGGGTGGAAGATGTGAGTTAAGTGGGGGGGTGGGTCCGAAGGCGTCAGGTCGGAAGTTGGAGGCTTATGTTCTTTGGATACTTGGAAACCTATCTGGGAAAGAGAAATTCAGGTAAAAACAGTGTCAATGGGTGGAAAACGCAGCGAGGTAAATATAAGTTCCTATCAGAGCCGTCTCCAAGTGAAACGGATCACTCGTGAAGAACAGTGTGTGAGCTCATTTAATTCTATAACAATCTTGGCCATTGACATCTTTACTTTCTCCCTCAACCTCCAATCAAACCGTCTTATAGATGAGAAAAGGGACCTTCCAGAGGCTTGTTATTTACCCAAAGTCACAAAGCCAGTAACGCAAGGGCACGGATTAGGACTTGAGTTTGTTTGATGTAGGAGCCCATTCACTTTCCTTCCTTTCAGATGAAGCTTGTCCTCTCTCCCACAAAGTGTTCAAGCAGAGACTGGTCAACGACCTGGACATTCAGAGGGATTCCTCCACCGTGGAAAGGAACCAGATGACTTCCAAGCTTTCTGCCATGAATGAGTCCATGATACGTGAAACAGCTGTCACATGCCGAGCCCTCAATATTCCTTCCTTTAATTTAGAAATTATTTCTTAAATTGAGAAGTTAAGTTCATTAATCTTCATAGACATTGAATATTTTTTAATTACCTTTGATATTTTTGAATTACCTTTGATTTTATCCTAATAAAACCTGTTTGGTGAGTTGTTGAAAGCATTCTTTATTACCATCTCTCTTTAATTAGACTGAAATATGCTGTGTGAATCAGCTTAGGGAAGCAGAGGGGATTCCAAAGAATCAAGCAAAAAAAGGTTGTAAATTAGTAAAGGCTGCAGGGGTAAGTCCAGATGTAGAAAATGCAGAAGGACAGATGACACGGAACTGTGTCCCAGGAAGGAAGTGACAGACACACAGCCTGTTGGGAAGAGAAGCGCTGAGCTGCAGGATTTAGGGGCAGAAGCACCATCCTGTTAGTCTACTGGGTGTTGCTTGGCGTTAGAAGGATGACGGCTCTTGTTTCTGGCTTTGCAGTTTAAGTGGGATGGATTTAGAAGAGTCCCATGAACGTTGTTAAAGTGTTGAGGTGGGTGGAAGGCTCTATGAATCACGTAGGTTGTCACTCAGTCCCCAGAAGCAGGGAGAGGAGGCATCTACAGTCAACTCTGCCTCGGTCTCAATAAACTGCTTTATTACTGTTTCCTTCCATGCCCGCTAGGTGGTGCTCAAATTACTGCACAGAATTCCTTGACCTCTAGCAGGATACAAAGGTGTTAACCCTTAGAACCCAAGGCAGATGGTATTCTTCGATTTGAGCTCATATGAAGATCTCGTATTTCGAGAGGACCATCAAGACTTTTAAAATATTGTGTGATATAAAAATATCTATGTACAAAAGTTGAAAAAAAATGCTACCTCAGAGTCAAGGTTAGCATTGTTGGTGGAAGTGGATTTCGTTCAATATTTTTTCTATTAAGCTTCTGTTACACTAGGTTCTGGGGCATTTATGAGGATTTCAATTTATGTTTTTTTATCTTTTGACTAGGAACACTGTTAAGAAGTTGTTCTTCCACATTTGTACATAGTTTTTCAATGTCATCTCCAAAATGGATAAACTACAGATCAATAATTCTGCCAAATGCAATGATTTGGAGGAAAAAGAGAAAAAGGCAAGCAGAATGAAATACCAATTGCGGAATCAAGAAAATAAGACTAGAGGTAAAAGTAGATAGTGTTACTATTACTGAGTCCAAAGTTCATGCTGCTTGCCCCTCGGCTGACCAATACATTGAGAGACGAGGTGTTGAGGCAAGAAATAGCGACTTTGTTCAGAAAGTCAGCAGACTGAGAAGATGGTGGACTAGTGTCCAAAGAACTATCTTGCCTGAGTTAGAATTCAGGCTTCTTTTATACTAAAAGGGGACAGAGTGTGGCTGCTTGTTGCAAACTTCTTGGTGCTGGCCAGCCCCCGGAGGGGATGTGGTAATCCTTTATTCTTGCAGCCTTCCACATTGGTACGATCATGATGTTCCTGGAATCCTCCAGCAAGACAAATGTTACTCCCTGTTCTGCAACTTTTTATCTCTATGTGAATGAAAACTCTCACACTTTAAAAGGTCAAGCCTGGGTGGCAGAGCCTTGAGAATGGGCTCTCCTATCTACTTCAGGCTGAAGGCAACATTCCTTTACAAAGGTGCAGAACCAGAATGACTGAGCACAAAGATTAGCATTAATGGAACAGATCCAATATGGAGTCAGGTTTGTTCTTCTCTGTTACATCACTACTGGATGGTTTCAGACTACCTGAGGCACAATTGTACAATAATTTTTTTCCCTCTCAAACCCAGCCCTGGATCAATCCAGATACTTGCTTTCTCTAGTCCTACACTTGAACTGCCAGTTTGGTGCCATGAGGATGTCAGAGTTTTGTACAGGGGGCTGGAGTTCTGGAAAGATGGCAGCTTGAATGCGTTCCTCCTCACTGTTGCTGCCAGCCCAGCACAGCGCCCTCTCTGAGCCACTATATATATATGTATATATATATATATACACACACACATATATACACACATACATACATACATACATACATACATATATGTATTTTAAAAAAGGGATAGTGGCAACTGTCAGGAAGAGAAAAGCACGCTGTGAGGGCAGAGCTTGAGCTGGGAAAGTCAGATGAACCAGAAAAGATGAGAAGGCACCCTTTCAAATAGAGCAGATTCACACTCGACATGTATTTGTTAACTTATGTGCTTTGCACTGTTTCAGGACACAGCAGAGGACAAAACAGCCAAAAATGTACCCTCATGGGGCCGAGGTGTCAGAGGTCAATTTGTTCTGTGTCCAACCTGCTTGAGTGTGAACGTCCCAGCGAGGCACCCGAAAGGAGAGGGAGGTTTGTTCATTTTGCAAATATGTACTGACCATTTCGGGGACGGCCCAGAATTTTGCTGGGTGCTGGGGGTGGGGTGGGGTGGAGCGCATCCTGGCTTTGTAGAGCCCATGATCCATGGGGGAGAGCCACGTATGCACTCACGCATTTGCAGCTCAGTGTGTGGGTAGAACACTCAAGGGGCCCTGGGGACACAGAAGCGGTGGGGCTGTCGGGAGTTGGCTGCTGCCTGGAAATAGAGTTGGTGATCTTGCAGAATCGTGATGGGAACTAAGTCAGCATCAGGTAGTTCATTAGCATGGGTTTAAGATTCTGCCTGTGGAGCAGGTACCTAAGGTTAGCTGCCTGCACTAGGGCACTGGAAGGGTCAGTTACCCAAACCTGTCCCCTGACCCTGTGTCTGCTCTCCCAGCACCAGAACGTCACCCCATTGCCTCAGGACATTTTAATTTTTATCTCTCTCTCTCTTCCAGTTTTATTGAGACATGATTGGCATGCAGGACTGTATCAATTTAAGATGTACAGCATAATGATCTGACTTACATACATCATGAAATGAGGACCATAATAGGTTCAGTGAACATCCATCACCTCATATAAATATAATATTGAATGAGATGCAGTGAGAATCCGGGATCTGCTCTCCTGACAACTTTCGTATATAACATGCAGCGGTGTTAGTTATATTTATCGTGCTGTACTCGACACTTACTTATCTTATAACTGGGAGTTTGTGTCTTTGATTGCCTTCCTCCAATTCCCACTCCCCCTACCCTTTGCCTCTGGTAACCACAAATCTCGTCTCTTTTCCTATGAGTTTGTTTGTTTTTGAAGTGTAATTGACCCACAACACCATGTTAGTTCCTGTTACACAACAGTGATTCGGTATTTCTGTACATTACAAAATGATCACTATGATAAGTTACCATCTGTCAACATACAAAATTATGTGTATTACATAATTATGGACTATATTTCCCACACTGTACATTTCATCCCTGTGACTCATTTATTTTGCAACTGGAAGGTTGTGCCTCGTAATGTCCCTCAACGATTTCTCTCCTTTCCTCTGCTCCCTGCTTTCTGGCAACCACCTGTTTGTTCTCTGTATCTATGATTCTGTTTCTATTTAGTTACGTTTGTTCATTTGTTTGGTTTTTAGATTCCACGTATAGGTGAAATCATATGGCATTTGTCTTTCTCTGCTTGACTTATTTCACTTAGCATAGTACCTGTAGGTCCACCCATCTTGTTGCAAATGGCAAGATTTCATCATTTTTTATGGCTGAGTAATATCCCATTGTATATATGCACCACATCTTTATCCATTCATCTATTAATGGGCACTTGGTTGCTTCCATATCTTGGCTGTTGTAAATAATGCTGCAGTGGACATAGGGGTGCATATATATTTTCAAATTAGTGTTTCTGTTTTCTTAAGATAGATAGACTGAAGTGGGATTGCTGGATCATATGGTGGCTCTATTTTTAATTTTTGGAGGAATCTCCATACTGTTTTCCATAGTGGTGGCACCAATTTACATTCCCACCAACAGTGTACAAGGTGCCTTTTCTCCACATCCTCATCAACACTTGTTATTTCTTGTCTTTTTGATAATAGCCATTCTGACAGATGTGAGGTGGTATCTCACTGAGATTTAGATTTGCATTTCCCTGATGATTAGTGATGTTGAGCATCTTTTCATGTCTGTTGTCCATCTATATGTCTTCTTTGGGAAAATGTCTATTCAGGTCCTCTGCCCATTTTTTAACTGGGTTTTTTTTTTTTTTTGATATTGAGTTATGTGTTATCTTTGTATATGTTGGATATTAACTTCTTAAAAGTTAATAAACCAGATATATGGTTTGCAACTATCTTCTCTCATTCAGTAGGCTGCTTTTTTGTCTGTTGATATATTCCTCTACTGTGCAGAAACTTTTTGGTTTGATGTAGTTCATTTGTTTATTTCTGTTTTTGTTTCCCATGATAGAGGAGACATATCCAAAAAAAATCACTAAGACCAACATCAAAGAACATACTGTCTATGTCTTCTTCTAAAAGTTTTATGGTTTCAGGTCTTACATTTAAGTCTTTAATCCATTTTGAGTTTATTTTTGTATATGGTGTAAGAGAGTAGTCTAGTTTGAATCTTTTGCATGTAGCTGTTCAGTTTTTACAACATCATTTATTGAAAAGATTGTTTTTGCCCATTGTATATTCTTGACTGCTTTGTCATAGATTAATTAACCACAGAAGTGTGGGTTCATTTCTGGGCTCTCTAGTCTGTTCCATTGATCTGTGTGTCTGTTTTTGTGCCAGTACCATACTGTTTTGATGACTGTAGCTTTGTAGTATGGTTTGAAATCAGGGAACACGATACCTCCACTTTTGTTCTTCTTTCTTATGATTGTCTTGGCTATTTGAGGACTTCTGTGTTTCAATACAAATTTTAGAATTATTTGTTCTAGTTCTGTGAAAAATTCCAGTTGTATTTTGATAGGGATTGCATTGAATCTGTAGATTGCCTTGGATTGTATGGTCATTTTTATTATTCTCCCAATATTAATTCTCCCAATCTTTCCATCTGTTTGTGTCATTTTCAATTTCTTTAATCAGTGTCAGTTTTCTGAGTACAGGTCTTTTACCATCTTAGATTTATTCCCAGGTATTTTATTCTAATGGATGCAACTGTAAATGGGATTGTTTCCTTAATTTCTCTCTTATAATTCATTGTTAGCATATAGAAATGCAACAGATGTCTGTATATTAGTTTTGTGTCATGCAACTTTATTGAATTCATTGATGAGTTTTTAGGTAACAAATTTAGGATTTTCTATGTATATATCATACCATCTGCAAACTGTGACAGTTTTTCCACAAATTTGTATTATTTTGAATGCAAGCTATTGTATTGACAGATATTTTATAAAGCCAACTCTTTATATTCTAATTTGTAACTTTAATGTTTTGACAGGAGCCACGTCCTAAAATGTCTCATTAACAAAATCACATAAGTATCCATGACATCCTGAGGGATACAATATAATATTAAATAGGACACGATGTATCTATGTTTTTGTTTTCTTGTTTTTTTCTTTATGTTCTCCAAGGTTTGAAGGGTACTGCAGGGAGAAGCGGAGCTGTGGAAAAGGGAGTGTCTTCAGCCAGGAAAGGATCCATGAAGTGGGTGGGAAAGGGTATCAGAATTTAGGGTAGGAAGAGGGGGCCCTCATTGTGAACCAAGAGTCAGACCTGAAGGCCCCTTTCATTGCCAGGTGCGTGCGGGGCGCCGTGCTGGGCCCCCAGGCAGGGCCTGATACATGCGTTACAGATGGTAACAGACGGTACAGACGGTTGTGACTGCGTGTCGCGTTTGTTCTGCTGCCCAGAATGGTTAAGTTATCATCTGTGAAACCCAACGCCAACTCACTGAAGCCACAGTACTAGACTTTTAGCTTCCAGAATGGTTTAAAATCTTCTTTCAAGTCCCGTCTCAAGAAGAGCTTGACTAGGGAGGTATATCTCAGTGGCAGAGGGCATGCTTAGCATGTACAAGGTCCTGGGTTCAATCCCCAGTACCTCCATCAAATAAATAAACCTAATTACTTCCCTCTTCCAAAACAGAAAAAAAAGAAAAGAGGAAGGACTGGAACTTGTAAAGATTTTTATATGGGGGAAACCACATGTTAGGGCTGGAAAATCTTACTGCTTCCTTGACTGGTTTTTTCTCTCTCTGTCTCTCTAACTTCTGGAAACTGCATTCCCTAGGTCTGGGAGGAAAAGTTAATCTCTGCTTCTCTCCTCTGCAATTTCCAGAGAGAGTAGTTGGCTTTTAAGCTGTAGGGAAACAGTTTAGGGAAATACTGGAGAACTTTCTGTCAGCATTTTGAACACGGAAACCTTTTGTGGGTGAGTAACTGCAGTGCCCTTAGGAGAATTTCCAGGAATTTGTGACTGTTGGTTTCACCTACCCCAGGCAAGATGCAGTCATCCCCTTTCTGGAGAACTATATGACTAGACAGAGGTAAATTTCTCTTTGCACATAGGGACTTAGGGGAAGATGGGGTGAGCTCAAGGGGAAGTAATGAATATGATGAATGAAATTAGCATCATTCAAAAAATGTTTGAGGCTGGACTCAGTGCCAGGCCTGTGCTGAGCTCCAAAGTGGACAGTGACACAGAGCTGTGTCCTCAAGGAGCTGGCTGACAAGTGGGTGAGACATTTCCATGTGTAGTTGGAGCTGACTGGGCATCAGGGAAGGTCTGAGCTGAATCCCGAGGGCGGGGTCCTTGATCAGGGGAAAGCATGGGGGAAGGGCGTTCACACTGCAGACCGACCGTCCTATGCACGCGAGGTGGGCTGGGGCCTGCGGGTGGCTCAGGATGACCAGCAGGGAAGCAGAAGATGAGCTGAAGAGGGAGGCAGAGCCCAGCTGTCATGAGGTCCCTCATCCTCTGCCCTGAGACAGCCCTCACCTCCTCCAGGGAGATGGCAGGGGTGGGGGTAGGGGGAGGTCCTGGGTGAGACGGTGAGCTTTCCCAAGGCTTCGTTTACTTCATATTTATATTTTCTCTTACGAAATTAAAAAATTCTCATTGGAGAAAAGTTGGAAGTGAGCAATGTGGAAAGAGAAATGCAAAATCTCCTTGAATCCGACCACACAGAGATAACCATCGCTGTCTGTTTTGGTATATTTGGTACGTAACTTTGGACATGTTTGTGATCATTTTCTAGATAAAATGATGTTTTCCCTTTTTCATTAATATGAATTCCGGGACACGTCCTTACTTTCTATTCTTTTTAGTAATACAATTAAAAATGTGAAATTGTGTTAGAGTCACAGATGATTTCTGAGGGCTACGCAAGGGTTCTGGCGCGTCCTTCACCCAGCTCTTCCCAACTTTAGCATTTTAATTTCAATCACTCACTCATCTCTCCGTCAAAATGTACTTACCTCCCTCATATTTCCACTGAGTTTTCTAAAATGACTGATAACTAAACTGGAACACTGGCCTGTAGAACTGTGGATGTTCCCAGCCTGAAACATCATTGTCCCGGGACAGGGGTCTCCTGGAGTCACCGCACACCCACCTGGAGGAGCGGGAATTGTGGGGAAAGCAGCTGGGGGTGGGGCCGGGCTCCTGGCGGATGGGACTCCGGACGTGCTGCCTGGCCTGGTAGGAGAGCCATGAACATTGCTTCCAGATGAATTCTCACAAAGATGGTGATGAGTGATCTGCAGCTGTTTCTCCTTAGAGTTGAGAAAAGTAATAAAGCAGAGTGTCTGCATGGTCTTGGGCAGTTTAAACTCTGAGTCTGGTCCAGCCTTCACTGGCATTGCTCAAAGCCAATATGAAAAGATTAAGGATCTATTCTGAAGTCCTGGGTTAAATCACTTGGTCCTCACACGTCATCCAAGGAAAACATCAAGTCCTGGAGGAAATCATCACTCATGATGGAAACAGACTGTCGCTAAGCCTCAGTCCCAGACCTTCTGGCCCTTCCTTTTCACCAACCAGTGTGATGTCTTCCTTTGAAACACCCTGAGCACTTATTTGCTCTCTCGGGGTTGTTTTCATGTTATGCTATGTGTGTGTCTGTGTATTTATTACATTGCACATTTTTGGAGAGGAAGCCAAAATATTTTTATTTCATTTTTACATATTGCACAGTGCTCAGCACAGCACCTCGGTATTATGTGCTAAATAAAACTTTCATCATTTAAATTTATTATCTCTATACCCTCTCTCTTGGAGAAGTCATGGAGTCTCACAGCTTCACTGAAAATGTTTTAGTACATACATTTAATACATCAATTCTGGGATCTCCAACTGCTTCCTGACTAGTTTTACTTTAATCATCTAATTTCACTGCCAATTACAAAAGGCTAATATTGAAATAATCCCCTCTTTCAGTTTCTTCCTGGGATGGGCTGAATTGTGTCTCCTTCAGATTCAAATGTTGGAGTCCCAACCTCTAGTATCGCAGAATGTGGCTATATTTGGGGATAGGGTCCTTGCAGGGGTGAATAAAGTAAGATGAGATCCCATGGGTAGGCCCTCATCTCCTATGACTGGTGTCCCTGTAAGAAGAGGAGATTAGGACACAGACAAGCACAGACAGAGGAGACGGCGGTTTACAGGCAAGGAGAGAGGCCTCAGAAGAACCAACCCTGCTGACACCTCAATTTTGGACTTTTTGCCTGCAGAACGGTGAGGGAATACATTTCTTACTGAGTCCAGCCAGTCTGCGGTATGCTATGGCGGCCCAAGCAAATGAACGCACATCCTCCAGCTGGTTTCCCAGTGCACCTCCAGTCCTGCGCCCGCCAACGCGCCCTCAGGCACGCACGGCTGAAGGTCTCTTTCCCAGTTCCTCTTATCATCACTAAGCATCGTTTTGCACTTTCTTCCCCTGCGCTGGCACTGCTGCTGTCGATCCTCACTGTTGATCCTGATTTAATAGCCATAACACGTTTCTCTTCCTACACAGACCTTGGTCTCCGATTTCTCTCTTAGGATACATGCCCATATGTACTCTGAGTGCAACTCACACTGGATGGCTGATGTCGGACCACATCTGTGCCCCTGTCGCTGCCTCTCCTGGGAGTGCCCTTTCTTCTCTTCCCCATGGGCTAGTAATTCGTGGATCCGGACATGTAACGACATGCCTTCTTGTTAACCACGCATCTGACCTCTACTTCTGACGTTGGTGTGTGTCCTTGACGCCCTAATCTCAGCCTCCTCATTTGCCTTTTGTTCTTTTCCACACTATCTATAATCTAAAGTGTTAAATCACTATTGCATACCCCCGTAACCAAACAGGTGCTTCTCCATGTAGTCTGCCACAAACACGGTGGCAAATACTGATTAATATAGGGGCATGCTAAGAGTTTTGGGTTTCAACTCAGTCTTTGGGAGAGTCCTGTAACTTTTTTTTTCAACTTCAACTCTAAAGTGAGGATAACAAAGTTTAAATTCACTAGAGTATCATGAAGAAAAATACATGGAATATGTTTTAAAGACGTGTCAGGCCCTAAGACAGCGAGGTTCCGTGTTATTTGTTGCTGTTGGCGCTCTTGAAATTTCCCACACAGCCTTTTATTGCCACTGATGGTGTCTTCCCCAGCACCTGGGAACCTCTTTGTGAGCCCAGAGCGTGTGTCATATATTCTTTCCGATTCTTACAGTGCTTAGTTATGTCTTATAAACATCGGGAAAAAATTTAAAAGCTAAGTCCTAAAATCACAGTGGTTGAAAAGTAAGGTGATCGTTCAATGTACTTGGCACGAGACGGCCCTGGTTTACCCTTGCGTTTCAGCATGGTTCTTATAGCACCCCCTCTCACCCGCAAAAGTGAGCTTGTTTGGACAATGAGTTACATGGTCACTCTCCCCATGAGTGACTCTGCTTAAGGAGAATTGTGGTAGTTTATTTCACACAGATAAAGGGGCACAGGGCAAACTCCCTCTGCAGGAAGAAACACCTGAAGGTAAAGACAGTTGAAGCCAAAAGTAAAAGTTCTATTCAGAAGACGATTTCAACTAATGGACATTATACACCCTGTGGGTAAGTGTGTTTTCCTAACACGTCCGAATGTCGGACAAGACGAACCAGCTGCCCTTTGCTGCCGAATTTAGTGTCTGTGGTAACTCCTGGCAGGCACACTTGAAGGCTGTACAGCTCAAAAGCTATTCATCATGGGTGGGGGGTGGAAAGAGGCAGAATGGGATTTCAAAATTTGTAGATACTGACAGGCATATGTAGACTAGATAAACAAGATTGTACTGTATAGCACAGGGAAATATACACAAGATCTTGTGGTTGCTCACAGCAAAAAAAGTGACAATGAATATATGTATGTTCATGGATAACTGAAAAATTGTGCTCTACATTGGAATTTGACACGACATTGTAAAATGACTATAACTCAATAAAAAATGTAAAAAACATGGGTAACAGTAAAGGGCATGTCTTACAGTGAAAAAAAAAAGGAATTAAAAAAAAGCTATTCATCACACTGCTAACATGTGTGTCATTAAAAGTTAAAGATGTCATCTGTATTCTGATTTTAAGTAGCTTTTGTGTGTTGTTAATTACCCAAGTAATACTTGTACACATTTTTGTTGTGTCTAGTTTAAACGATTATCAAAATATGGAGTGAAAAATTAAATTTTCCCTCCATTACATCTCATTTATCCAATCTCACTTTTCCACCTGTAGGCCAATTTTAACCAAAAACAACCCCAAAATAAAGATTGAGTACAAGTAAGTTATCAATATTAAAATATTCTATAAAGATGACAAATTAGTAATTTTTAACAAGTGGTCCAACTTTCAAGAAGGTAATTTGGCAAAAACATCAAAATGTCAACATGCATATTCTTTGACTCAGCAATTTCAGTTCAAAGAAATAGGCCGTTATACAAAGATGACTATAGAATGAAAAGAAGAATATTCATTGCAATGTAGTTAGTACTAGTGAAAATCTAGACGTGATTTAATGTAAGGAAATTGGTTAAATATATTATGGTATAGTCATTCAACAAGTAACATAGAGTCATTAAAGATGACATAGTGCTACATTTATTGATAGGAAGAGAGGTCCACAATATGTAACTAAATGAGCAAAGGCAGACGCAAAAGGCTTTATAAAGTATGATCACATTTATAAATATTTATATGTAAATATACATGTATAAACCCACATTATACATATATAAATAAACTTTAAGCATTTATGTAAATCCATTAAAAATACATGGAGGCACAGGTGGCCAAGATGGCGGAGTAGGAAGACCCTGAACTCACTTCCTTCCATGGGCACACCAAAATTACAACTACTTACAGAGCAACTATCTATGGAATGACTGAAGACCAGCAGAAAAGACTTTCCACAATTAAAGACATAAAGAAGGAACCACAATGAGATAGGTAGGAGGGCTGGAGACGTGGTCTAGTTGAGACTGACACCTCCGGGAGGTGATGTACAAATGGGAGGGCTATCACAGTTGCAGAGTTTCCCCCCAGGGAGCAAGGGGTCCGAGCCCCACGCTGGGCTCCTTAGCCCAGGGGTTCTAATCGGAGGATGAGCTCACAGAACACTTGCTTTGAAAACCAGCGGGGCTTATGTTTGGAGAGCTGGAGGCATGTAAGAAACAGAGACCCTGCTCTCAAAGGGCATGTTCAAAATCTGACACACTTTCCAGTTCCAAAAACTGAAGAGTAAGGAAAGCTTTCGAGCTCATTCTAGGACAGCATTACCCTGATACCCAAATCAAAGACACCACAGAAAAAGAAAATTACAGGCCAATATCATTGATGAACATAGATGCAAAAACCCTCAACAAAATGTTACCAAGTGAATTCAACAATATATTAAAAGGATTATACACCATGATCAAGTGGAATTTATCCCAGGGATGCAAGGATGGTTGAACATCTGCAATTCAATCAACACAAAGCACCATATTAAGAAATTGAAGAATAAAAATCACATGATCATCTCAATATATGCAGAAAAATCTTTTTACAAAATTCAACATCCATTTATGATAAAAACTCTCAAAAAAGTAGGTATAGAGGAAATACACCTCAACATAATAAAGGCTATATATGACAGACATACAGCCAGCATGATACTCAATGGTGAAAAGCCAAAAGCATTTCTTCTAAGACCAGGAGCAAGACAAAGATGTAGACTCTTGCCACTTTTATTCAACATAGTACTGGAAGTTGTAGCTACAGCAATCAGACAAGAAAGTGAAATAAAAGGAATTCAAATTGGAAAGGAAGAAGTAAAACTGTCACTGTTGGCAGATGACATCATATTGCCCATAGAAAATCTTAAAGATACTCTCAAAAAATGATTAGAACTAATAATTAAATTGAGGAAAGCTGCAGGATACAAAATTAATATTCAGAAAATTGTTGCATTTCTATTCACTAACAATGAATTATCAGAAAGAGAAATTAAGAAAACAATCTCCAATATCTTGTAGTAATGTATAATGGAAAAGAATATGAAAAGAAATATATATATATACATATGTTTGACTGAAACATTATGCTGTACACCAGAAACTGACACATTGTAAACTAATATACTTCAATTAAAAAAAAGAAAACAATCTCAGTTATAATTGTATCAATAAGAATAAAATACCTAAGAATGACTCTAACTAAGGAGGTAAAAGACCTGTACTCAGAAAACTATAAGACACTGATGAAAGAAATTGAAGATGACATAGACACATGGAAAGATACACTGTGTTCATGGATTGGGAGAATTAATAGTGTTAAAGTCACTATACTA